>NC_087447.1:33727438-35195771 GCF_036321535.1 Camelus dromedarius | reverse complement strand
CTAAAGAACTAAAGAAAATATGCAACTGATGGCTCACCAAATAGGGAATATTAATAAATAGAAATTATTTTTAAAAAACTGAATAGAAATTCTGAAGTTAAAAAGTTAACTGAAATGAAAGTTAACTATGGGGACTCAACAGCAGATTGAGAAGGCAGAAGAAAGACTCAGTGGACTTGAAGATAGGTTAGTTGTTCAATATCTGGGCTTCCTCAGGGACAGTTTCTGTTGATTGCTTTTTTTCCTTTGTATGATCCATATTTCCTTATTTTGTCTCATGCCTCATAATTTTTATTGAAACCTGGACATTAAAAAAGTATAATAGGAAAAATCTGTAAATCAGATTCTTCCCTCTCAGGGTTTGTTTTTGTTGATGCTTGTTGTAGTTGTTGTTTGTTTGTTTCATAACTTACAAGTCTGTAATCTTTTTGTGGATAGACACAGAAGTCTTTGTTCCATTTGTTTAGTGGTCAGCTAATGATTGAAGAGAACTTTCCTTAAATGTTTGGACCCAAAAGATATCTCCCAGTATTTGCTGGAAGGCATGTTGCCTTTTGCTGTGTGCATGTTGGGGCATGCCTTCAGCACTCAGCCAGGCAGTTTATAACTGTGCCTTAGCCTTCACTTCCTGCTTGAACATAGCCTAAAGGTTAGACAGAGCTAAAGCTTAGGATCTTTTCCTGAGCATGTGCAAACCTCCATATAGCCCTAATTTTGCTATATTCTAGGCCTTATTCTAAGTAGGAGATTCTGATAGCTTAGATAAGGCTGTGGTGATGGAGAGGAAAAATCCAGGTACTCTTAAGGAGGTATAATTCACTGATTATTAAATATACAGATAGGCACATACAACATTGCAAAAAATTTTTTGCTTTAAAATTCTGATAGTGAATAATTTAACCTTTTAAAAACCTATGTGACAGATTATCCATATTTCTTTGTTGATTTGCTCCTCTTTTAACTTTGTATTTGCTTCACTTTGAACTTTTTTTTTTTTGATTCTAAGACAATTGGTCTATCTATTCAAAAAAGAAAATTGTAAAAGGAAGTTACTATGAATCTTTTTCTAACAAGAACTTTTTCTTCCTAGTGGATATTTTGACATACGTTGTCTGGAAGATAAGTGGCTTACCTGTATCTCGTGTAATTGGAAGTGGTTGTAATCTAGACTCTGCGCGTTTCCGTTACCTAATTGGAGAGAAGTTGGGTGTACATCCCACAAGCTGCCATGGTTGGATTATTGGAGAACATGGTGATTCTAGTGGTAAGTATAAGCTCATTATGGATTCACACTTCTTAGCTTTAATAATGCTTATTTTCTTTAAAATTCTATTTTTTCTGATATTAATATAGCTGCACACTTTCATTTTATTGATACTTTCCTGGTGTATCTTTTTCTATTCCTTTACTTTCGGTCTTTTGTGTCATTGATTTAGCTACCTCTTACAAAATAGTGCATAAAGTGTATAGCTATTTTGAAAGTCAGTGAGTGTTTCTCTTTTCTGGAGCACTTTCATTTATTGTGATCTTTAAAACAGAGTTTTTAAGATATAATACACATCCCATAAAATTTACCCATTTAAAGTGTATAATTCACTGGGTTTTAGTATATTCATAGAGTTGTGCAACCATCACCGCAATCTAACTATAGAAAATTTTTAACACCCCAAAAAACTCACTCCTGCACTCACCCCAACCCTAGTTCCAGGCAACCATTAGTCTACTTTCTCACTCTGTAGATTTGTTTATTCCAGACTTTTCATAGAAATAATATTGTTTAATATGTGACTTAAACTATTACTTGGATCACACCAACCATTTTCTTTTAACTGAAACATTTAATCTGTACTACATGATTAGAACTTCATACTTACAGTGTTCTCTAATTATGTTATATATGTGTAAATCTTCTTTCCATAATGCCAATAAACCTGTTGAAAATAGGCTCCATTTGTTCATTCATTCAATCATTCGTTTATTCAAAATATTTAATGAGCCCTTCTCTTTATGTTTCAAGGGTTGTAGTATTATAAATACATTTGATTTGACTTAAACAAATATTTCTTTGACCAGTGCCTTAATTTGACCTTGTTGGCTTGTGTTATTGTCTTTACTCAGCCCTTCATCCTGAAAATTATTTTCCCAGATATGTTTTAATTTCTCCCATTTAATATTCCATGATTTTATTTTGAAAAACCATGTATGATTTAATAATATGGTATTAATTTATTATTCTTTTCTCTCTTTGCTTGTAATATTTTATCATTTCTTACAGATTATTTTCTTTATGGATTCCATGTGTGTATCTTGCTTTAAAATGTCTCCTAAAATGTCACACAATTACAAATAAATTCTACTATGTATTTTCTAATATTTTATAATTTTATGTTATGCATTTCCCTCTTTTGTCCATTTGAAACTTATTTTTATATATGGTGTAAGATTGTAACCTAATTTTATATAAAAAAACAACCCACTGAACTTCAACAACTGATGCAGTACTGGCAAGGAGAGTTTATTCTGAGATTTTGTTCTTTTAGTGCCCTTATGGAGTGGAGTAAATGTTGCTGGTGTTGCTCTGAAGACTCTAGACCCTAAATTAGGAACTGATTCTGACAAGGACCACTGGAAAAATATCCATCAACAAGTTGTTGGAAGGTAACAGTACTCATTCATTTTCTTAATGCCTTAATAATCAATCTTAAGAACAAAGTTCACAGACAAAAGTATATAAATTATCTTTGCTTTTGTGAGATAAATAACATTCTGTAAGTATACAAATTCAGACTTACATAATGCATAGCTTTCTTATGGGGGCATTTGTCAATAGAAAAGATGTAGTTTTCACTTCATAAGTGTTTGAGGGCAAAATAGGGTAGTAATTAGGAGCATGGACCTTGGAACCAGGTTGCCCAGGTTTTTTCAAACCTAACTTCACCATTTATTAGTGGTGTGGTATTGGGAGTTTATTTAAAATATCAAAAGTCAGTTTTCTCATATTCAAAAATGGGGTAGTGATAGAGCCTACCTTTGAGGGCTATTATGAAGGGTAAATGACTTAGTACATGTAAAATGGTACCTTGAACTTATTAAGTGTTCATCAGAAGACTTGATGAAAAGAAACATGAAACTGATGCAGATGATCAGAAGTTAACTAGGTTTACTTATAAATGAAGACCCTGACTTCATATACATCACCTTAACAGCATGATTCTCCTTCATGCTTTAGCCAAGATACATATTAGTAACTTAGAAATCACTTTTGGATATTCAGAACTAGAACATTAAATCTACAAAAGCCACAAGTCTACTGAATGTATATTTATGATAACAGCCTTACAAAAATCTTTAAGAGTTAGGGTAGAGACTAGAAAGGCACACAATATAACAAAAAGGTGATTATGGGTTAGTTTTATAAATGACATTTGGTTTAAAAATAAATTATATTATTTTCTGATTATTGAAGCACATGACCACTTTAATGGGTATAGAGTTTCATTTTGGGAAGATGAAAGAGTTCTGGAAAGGATGGTGGTGATAGTGGTATATTATGTACTTAATGTCATTGAACTGTATGCTTAAAATGGTTTAAATGGCAAATTTTACCACAGTTATAAAAAAATAAAATAAGTACATGGCTACAGATAGTGGTCTGGAGTTCAGACTCAAATTCACAGTATATATAATAGGCTTTAATCTAGAGTTAAGTTTATCTAGCTTAGTCAAATGATACTGGATAGAAAACACAGTATGGAATATTGCATTTTCTTTAGGAGGTGTTGCAAATGCTCAGGTATAGCTTCCAGGCCCTATCACTACATGAGGCATACCTAGTTGTAAATGATGAGGGCAGACCTCAGCATAGGAAGCCACAGCATTTGTTTACCAACAAGTTTTAATACCATTCTTGTCCCATAGCCCTCAGGATCTGCATGCTTGTGCCAGGTCTTCTAGTCCTGGTGCAATGCAGAAGTCAAGTGTTACATAATATACAATGCTGATAACCTTGTTCTGTTAAGGTTATGGTTACTATTCCACATTTATCTTAAATAATTTATGTATTTATTTTATTTTTTCTGATTTTTATTATGATAAAATATACGTAACATATTATATACGATCTTAATCATTTTAAGTGATTTTAAGTTCAGTGGTATTAAAACCATTAATAATCTTGTGTAACCATCACTACCATCCCTCTCCTAACTCCTTTCATATTGTAAAACTGAAATTCTATATCCATGAAACAATCCCTCCCCTTTACCTTCTCTCCTGAGGCCCTCGCCACCACAATGCTACTTTCTGCTTCTATGGTTTGACCACTCCAATTACCTCATGTAAGTGGGATCATACAGTATTTGTCTTTTTGTGACTGACTTATTTCACTTAGCATAATATCCTTAAGGTTCATCCATGTTATAGCATATGTCAGTTTCCTTACTTTTAAAGGCTGAATAATATTCCATTGTGTGTGTGTGTGTGAATATATATACACACACACCCCACATATTGCTTATCCATTCATCTGCCAATGGACACTTGGTTTGCTTTCATGCTTTAGCTATTGTGAATAATGCTGCTATGAACATGGGTATACAAATATCTCTTCAAGACCCTGCTTTCAGTTCTTTTGGGTATATACCCATAAGTGGAATTGTTGCATCATATGGTAATTCTATTTTTACTTTTTTGAGGAACCACCATACTATTTTCCACAGTGGCTATATCATTTTACATTCCCACCAACAGTGTACAGGGACTCCAGTTTCTCCACATTGTCACCAATACTTGTTATTTTCTGTTTGATAGTAGCCATCCTAATGGATGTGAGGTAGTGTTTCATTGTAGCTCTGATTTGCATTTCCTTGATTAGTGATGAACAGTTTGTTATGTGCTTATAGGCCATCTGTATATCTTCTTTAGAGAAATGTCTATTCAAGTATTTTGCACATTTTTGAATTGGGTTGTTTGTTTTTACTGTTGTTGAGTTTTAAGAGTCCTTTCTGTATTCTGTATATTAGTCTTTTTTCAGATAATTTACAAATATTTTCCATTCTGTAGGTTCTTTTTTTTTACTCTTTTCATAGTGTCTTTTGACGTACAAAAAATTAAAAGTTGTTCTTAAAGTCCATTTGTCTTTTTTTTTCTTTTGTTGCCATTGGTATTCTATCCAAGAAATCATTGCCAAATGCAGTGTCATGAAGCTTTTGCCTTATGTTTTCATGTAAGAGAGTCATAGGTCTTGCATTCAGATCTTTGATTCATTTTGAGTTAATTTTTGTAAATATTAGGTAAGGGTACAACTTTAATCATTTGCATGTGGATATCGTTTCCCTAGCACCATTTGTTGAAAAAACTGTCGTTTTCAATGAGTGTGGTCTTGGCACATTTGTTGAAAATCAATTGACCATTGAAATGTAGGTTTGTTTCTGGGCTTTCTATTCTATCCCTCTGGTCTATATGTTTGTCTTGATGCCAGTACTACACTGTTTTGATTACTGTAGCTTTTGTAGTAAGTTTTGAAATCAGAAGTGTGAGTCCTTCAGCTTTGTTCTTCTTTTTCAAGATCGTTTTGGCTTTTCAGAGTCTCTTGAGATTCCATATGAATTTTAGGGTGAGTTTTTCTATTTCCGCAAAAAATATCTTTGGGAATTTGATGGGGATTTCAGTGAATCTATAGATGATTTTGGGTAGTATTGACATCTTAATAATACTAACTCTCCAATCCATGAACATAGGATGTATTTCCTTTTGTTTATGTCTTTAATTTCTTTCAGCAGTGTTTTGTGGTTTTCATTGTACAAGTCTTTCACCTCCTTGGTTAAGTCATTTCCTAAGTAGTTTTTATTTTTGATGTTACTGTAAAGGGGCTTGTTTTCTTAATTTCATTTTCAGATTGTTTATTGTTATTATATAGAAATGCAATTTTTAATGTTAACTTTGTATCCTCCTACTTTGCTGAATTCGTTTATTAATTAAGCAGTTTTTTTGTGTATGTGGAATCTTTATGGTTTTCTGCATAAGATCATGTTATCTGTAAGTAGATATATTATTATGTTGAGGTAGTTTTCTTCTATTCCTAGCTTCTTGAATGTTTTTATCATGAAAAACTGTTAAATTTTGTCAAATGATTTTTCTACATCATTTGAGATGATAATGTGGTTTTCCTCCATTATTCTTTTAATGTGGTGTAGTACATTGATGGATTTTGGTATGTTGAGCCATCCTTGCATTTCCAGGAATAAATCCCACTTGGTCATGGTGTGTAATCTGTAAAATATACTGCTGAATTTGGTTTGCTAGTATTTTGTTGAGGATTTTTGCATCAGTATTCATAAGGGATAATGGTCTGTAGTTTTCTTTTCTTATAGTGACTTTGTCTGGCCTTGGTATCAGGGTGATGCTAGCATCATTGAATGAGTTAAGAAGTGTCTGAGCTTGTGCTTTTCCTTGGGCATATGTAGTTACTTTCTAATTTCCCCCAAATATGCAGTTGCTTATGTATATTCTAGACTTTAATGTTTGTCTCTCAAAAGAGGGAAAAGAAATAATAAGGGAAGAAGGAAAGTGTGCCTGCCCTTTAAATTCTTTTGTCTGCACCTCTGTTATCAGAAGCAGTAATCAGCCGTTAGAGAACAGATCACTGATATTTGGAGGAAAAGGTTTTTTTTGCAGGCTGTGCACAAGCTGCTTTGGGTACCATAAACAGCTGCTACCGTGCTAAGAACTGATATTGGCTAAAATTAACCACAATTTAACAGCAAGCCTTCCCCTGGAATTTTCAGGTTTTCAGAAGACTCCAGAGTTCCCCCCAAAGTTATATCAGACAGATTCTGGCAATACAATTACTGTCTAGGTGGGGAGAGAGATTCATGGTGCTTCCTACTTCTCCATATTCCCAGAATCCATCAGTATTTAATTTTTTTTTTTTTTTTTTTACCTAGAAAACTGTTTTGTGAAAAAGCAATCTCGAAGTCATCTTCCCAGATACTCTTGCCTTTTTGGAAAGGGTCCATACCTGCTGTTAACCCTTTACCCATGATACTCCACCATGACCTGAGTGATTATCTATGCACCATATTTTCCTCATAGTTCCTGTGACAAACATGTCCTAATATTTTATACATAAAAAAGATAAGTTAGTATACTTATAACAACCAGGATCTATAAGATCCAGTAGGTAACCAGAATTCCTCCCTAGATGTTTTGGCAGTTCTTAACTAATTGTACTATCTTATTTTGCCCTTTTATTTGCTGTCATTTGTACCTTATTAAAAGTTATTGATAGTTTGAAATATTGCAAGTTATTGATATTTACTTGTGTGTTCAATATTTAATCTCTAAAGCAAATGTATTTCCTCTTCTAGTCAAACTGTTTCCATAGGGATCACATCAATTGGAAGTTTTAGGTCAATTTCCCAAAGTGTCTTTTCACGTTGATAATTGTTACTGATATATTTCATTTTCTTAAATTTCCTTAAGGGCACCTACACACCCTTTGTTATGCCACAGAGCTTTGGATGGAGATTAAATTAATGCCTAGCAAATGAAACATGTTACAGTATCATTTTTTATCTTCCTCAACAAAAATGTCCCTTACCCATATACCATGTATTTCCAGCTATAGGGGCTATTAGAGGCCATCTCCTAGTAAATGCAGGAATCTACCTGATCTGGAGGCACAACCATAACACAGCTATGGAGAAACATGTTATAGCCAATATTGGTTTCCAAATGTCATGGAATAGCCCATCAACTTCTTATAGGGATGTCACGCTGTTAGCCTTTTGTCTGTCCAAGCCCTGGTAATTGTACTATGGTTATTTTCTTGTTAACTTGAAATACTATTGCCATAAGGAAGTAATGATTAAGATAACATTTTCCACTGAAGTCCTTTGTGATTTGAATACTAAATACTGTAGCACATTACAGATCAGTACTCATTCCAATAAGTCCTCTCAATAATGCAGTATCCAAAATGCATTTACCCCTTGGTCATTTAGCAGAGGATCTATAATTATAAAGAATCCTCAGGATACTGCTAATGTTTATCTAAAAATGACTCAATTATTTTAAATTATAGCCTCCAGTTTTCCAGTGCCTAACCAGCAATTGCAGGGGAGTGATATCATGATTTAATAGGATGTGCTTCCAGGTTCTGAATAAAGCATTTAGTTTACAATATTTGTCATTTTTCATCTTAAAATATCAGCCTTAAAACTGCTTGTTCTTTTAAGAATTTTTTATTTTTATTGACGTATGGTTGATTTTCAATGTTGTGTTAGTTTCTGGTGTACAGCATAGTGATTCAGTTATATATGTACATATATTTTTTTCAATATAGGTTATTACAAGTTATTGAATACAGGTCCCTGTGCTATATAGTAGGACCTTGTTTATCTGTTCTGTTATAGTTTGTATCCGTTAATCCCAAACTCAATTTATCCCTCCCCCCCCACTTTCCACTTTGGTAACCATAAATTTGTTTTCTGTATCTACAAGTCTCTTTCTGTTTTGTAAATATGTTCATTTGTGTCATTTTGATTTTGGTTCCACGTGTAAGTGATATCATATGATATTTGTCTTTCTCTGTCTGACTTATTTCACTTAGTATGATAATCTCCAGGTCCATCCATGTTGCTGCCAATGACATCTTATTTCATTCTTTTTATGGCTGAGTAGTTTTCCACTGTATGTGTATGTATATATATATATATATATATATATATATATATATACCACATCTTCTTTATCCATTCATCTGTTGATGGACATTTAGGTTGCTTCCATGCCCTGGCTATTGTAAATAGTGCTGCTATGAACAATGGGGTCCATGTGTCTTTTCAAATTGGAGTTATCTCTGGATATATGCCCATGAGTGGGATTGCTGTATCATATGATAAGTCTATTTTTAGTTTTTTAAGAAATCTCCATACTGTTTTCTTTAGTGGTTGCACCAAATTACATTCCTACCAACAGTGGAGTAGGGTTCTTTCTCTCCACACCTTTTCCACTATTTATTGTTTGTGGACTTTTTAATGATGGCCATTCTGACTGATGTGAGGTGATACCTTCTTGTGGTTTTGATTTGCATTTCTCTAGTAATTAGTGATATTGAACATCTTTTCATGTGCCTATTGGCTGTCTGTTTGTCTTCATTGTAGAAATGTTTATTTAGGTCTTCTGCCCATGTTTTGACTGGGTTGTTTATGTTTTTGTTATTGAGTTGTATAAGCTGTTTGTATATTCTGGAAGTTAAGCCCTTATCAGTTGCATCATTTGCAAATATTTTCTTCTAGTCCATAGGTTGTCTAGGTTGTCTTTTTGTTTTGTTTATGGTTTCCTTTGCTTTGCAGAAGCTTGTAAGTTTAATTAGATCCCATTTGTTTATTTTTGCTTTTATTTCTATTGCCTTGGTAGACTGACCTAGAAAAACATTGCTATGATTTATGTCAGAGAATGTTTTATCTGTTTTCTTGTAGGAGATTTACAGTGTCCTATCTTATATTTAAGTCTTTAAGCCATTTTGAGTTTGTTTTTGTGCATGGTGGGAAGGAGTGTTCTAACTGCATTGATTAACATACGGCTGTCCAACTTGCCTAGCACCACTTGCTGAAGAAACTGTCTTTTCTCCATTGTATATTCCTGCCTCCTTTGTTAAAGATTAATTGATCGTAGGTGTATGGGTTTATTTCTGGGCACTCTGTTCTGTTCCGTTGATCCATATGTCTGTTTTTATGCTAGTACCATGCTGTTTTAATTATGTAGCCTTGTAGTATTGTCTGAAGTCTGGGAGGATTATGCCTGCAGCTTCATTCCTTTTCTTCAGTATTGCTTTAGCAATTCTGGGTCTTTTGTGATTCCATACAAATTGTAGGATTGTTCCTTCTAGTTCTGTGGAAAATGTCATGGGTAATTTGATAGGGGTTCCATTAAATCTGTAGACTGCTTTGGGTAGTATGTCCATTTTAACAATATTAATTCTTCCAATCCAAGAGCATGGGATATCTTTCCACTTCTTTAAATCATCTTTAATTTCCTTTATCAGTGTTTTATAATTTTCAGCGTATAAGTCTTTTACCTCCTTGGTCAGGTTTATTCCTAAGTATTTTATTTTTTGATGCAATTTTAAAAGGGATTGCTTTTTTTTACTTTATCTTTCTGGTATTTCATTATTCGTGTAAAGAAATGCAGTGGAATTCTGTATATTAATTTTGTAACTGGCTACCTTGCTGAATTTGTCTATCAGCTCTGGTAGTTTTTGTATGGAGGGTTTTCTGTATATAAAAATGGTTTTCGTTCTTTATCTTCATTTTACACCAGCAGTTTTCATTTCATTAGGATGGTTAATAACTACTAAAGGATTGTGTTTTTATCCATTTTTTTTCAACCCTCTTTTCTTTCTCAAGCTATTTTTGTTAACTCCTGACAGGACAAACGTGTCATCCAGATTCCATTGGAAAGATTTGTCCCCAGTTACCTACTGCAGAGCTTTCTTCAATTCATGCATCACCAATCAATCAATTACTAGGCAAAACCTTCCTCCCTTTCCTTTTACTTACCCCACAGAGTCTTGGTTATATTGAATTAAGAATCTGAAAGTTAATCTTAATTTTGATACCACTCTTCAGTGCCTCTAATAGTGTCCATGGTTTTGGATTGATAGTCAAATCACAGGACATCACAATAAGTATAGTCCAGGCCCAGCTTTCCTGTGCCTAGCTGGTCCATTTACACATCAGTCTTATCTTTTGCAACTGAGTGTGTTGTATGTAGGCCTGGGGCCTTAAAACTGTGCCTAGGTGGTTGCAAGACTGCCTCATACAAATAATGATGCTGTACATTCTGTGTTTCTTGTCCTGGATCCTTTTCTCAAAAATATATAAACTTAGTGCTAAGTTAAAACCTCTTTGTCCTTTGAGTTTGACTGTCAGTCCAAACCTGAGACTGCTATTGGTGGCAATGCAAAAATAAAATACCTATTTATTGTAGAAAATAAGAAAATTCCTAAGCATAAAGAAGATAGTATGACCTGTAAGCCTATCACTCAAAAATAATCACTATTAATAATTTAGTGGACTGATATAATTTGAAAGTTCCTAGGAAAATATATTATGTTTTATTCAAGCCTGAGATAAGAAATTGCATGTTTAGAACTATACTATTTTCCTTTGAAAATGTATCATTAACATTTCCCCGTATTTCCACATATTGTTGATATGTACACTTAGCCTATAATTATATTAAGTTTAAAGTTACATTGGAACCCTAGTAACAATTTTAAGTGGTCAGCAGGTTATATATGCTAACTTTCAAGGTGATCTGATTCTCTGTTTAAGTATTTAAACAACAATAAAAAAAAAATTAACACATTTCATTTTGAGTTGCACAAATGACCTAGTATTCTACCTTTATCATAAACAAAGGGCAAATTATTATTTAAAATGAATAATGAAGTTTATGAGAATAATATAGAAATTTTATTGCCTATTCATAAATAACTTCAAGAAGAAATTTCTGAGAAAAATTTTAAGAGTGGCATTGACATGTAGGTTGCTTTGTAATGGATGCTTGAAAAATACTATGTTCTCTCTGTGTCATCTTCTCATGAATTTGACTTTCTTACTTTCCACAACTGTAGTGCCTATGAGATTATCAAGCTGAAGGGGTATACCTCTTGGGCTATTGGACTGTCTGTGACAGATCTGGTAAGATCAATTTTGAAAAATCTTAGGAGAGTGCATCCAGTTTCTACTATGGTTAAGGTAGGCTTAAATAGAATCTTCACTTATCATCTTTCCTTTAATATTGTTAAGTCCTTACTATGTGCCAGGCATTATATAAAATGTTGAGAATATACTGGTGAACAAAATAAAGGCCTTGACCTCATAGAGTTTAGTGAAAGAAAGGAACTTAATAAAACAATTACAAAAGTGAATATATAACAACACATTTTGGCGAGTGCTATGATGACAAACTATAAAGTCCTAAGAGTATAGAAGAAACTTTAACTACTTTGGGGAGGGGGCAAGGGTGGTGGATAGGTAAGATTTCCTAAGGAAGTAAAATGTGACCTAATCTGAATAATGTATAGGACTTGACTTGGAATGCTGGACTAATATTCCAAGCAGAGGGAACACAAGTGCAGGGGACTTGAGGTAGCTATAGGTGGACGGCACCTGAGGCTCTGAAAAGGTCAGTTTTTGAAATGCACAGAGCAAAGGGAGCAAAGGGAAGTGCATGGTGAGGCTTGAGGAAGGAAGTAAGCAGGGTCAGGCCACAGAAAGCCTTCTTTATAAAGGAGTTTGGGTCCTTACTATAAGAGCTATGGAAAGCCACTAAAGGAACTTAAACAAGGGACTGGTTTTACAATCTTTTTTGTTGTTCTTGTTAAAAAGATTCCTGGGGCTGTGAATGGACAAAACAGATTTGAAGAGGACAAGAGTAGATGTGGGCAGACGTGTGAAGAGGCTATGGAGTAGCTCAGAATAGAGAGGATGGTAATAATAGAGGTGAAGAGAAGGGGCCAAATTTGAGATACTCTGTATTTAGGTGGTAAAAATCATAGGTCTTGATAATGGAATGAAGTGGAAAATGAGGGAGATAAAGGTCATTCTTCAGTTTCTGTTTTGCATAGTTAGATAGATGGTGATATAATCCACTGAGGAAGGGCATATTCAAAGAGAATCAGGTTTGAAGATCCTGTTTGCAGTTATAGAGAAATTGAATTTGAGGTGCCTTTGCAATATCTGAGAAGAAAAAGGCAATTGGGTACAACCTTCTGGAATTCATAAGAGTTTTGGGTTGGAGTTATAAATGTGAGCATCATCAGCGTAAAAACAGTGTATTAGGACTCTTTTGGTTAAAAGCGACAGAAGCCAACTTAAGCAAAAAGAAGATATATTGACTCATGTAACTGAAATGCCAAGGAGGCTTGAACTTCGTGCTCAAACTATATTAGAAGAGCTATGTTTTCTCTCCATGATCTTGGCTTGTCTTTTCACTCTTTTTCTTTTCTTTCCTTTTCTTTTAATTTATTTGTGTGTTGGGAGGAAGGTAATTAGGTTTATTTATTGATTTAATGGAGGTTTATTTATTTAATGGAGTTATTTAATGCCTAGCATGCACTCTACTACTGAGCTAAACTCTCCCCACTTCACTCTTTTTCTTTTTAATTTTATTTTATTACTTTATTACTTTTTTCTGTTTGCTTTGTTATCTTTTGGGGGTGGGTAATTAGGTTTATTTATTTAATGGAGGTACTGGGGATTGAACCCTGGACCTTGTGTATGATAGGCATGCACTCTGTCACTGAGCTATACCCTCTCCCTATCTTTTTACTTTAATGGATTTCAGTCTCATGTGGACATCTTCCATGGGGCAACAAAGATGGCTTCCTGCAGCTGCAGGCTTAGAGCCTATAATATCAGGACCCTGCCTCTCCCTTTATCCGTATTAGTTTCTTGATAATTGCTCTTTCTGGGATCACTTGTCCATTACTGTGATACCTGTCAGTTTAGGGAGAGGCAGTTCCCAAAAGGAAAAGAGAGATTCTGTAAACATAAAAAAAAAGAGGAAGAGATATTGGACATGCAAAGAAAATAGATATCCCTTACACATGGTAACCGAAGCCATGAATTTCAATGAGCTTGCCTTAGGAGAGAGTATAAAGTGAGAAGGCAGATTGAGTATTGAGAAATTTTAGTATTAAAAACTGAGTTTATGTGTGAGTCCACAAAGGTAACTGACAGTGGTGGCCAGAGTTAAAAGAAAAACTAAGAGAACATGGAATCATGGTAGCCAAGAGAAAGGAGATGCCTTAAAGATGAAACGATTGGTTTTCTGTTGTTTGTTGATATAAAGTCATATAAAGTAGGGATTAAAAATGCCAGGAGGATAAAGTGACAGAAGTCATTGATAACCTTAGCAGGAGATGTTTAATAAAGTAATAGGAATGAAAAAGCTTGATTGGAGTACACCAGGGTTTTCTTTACTTTGGTACTGTTGACTTCTGGGCCAGATAATTTTTCATTATTGGGGCTCTCCTTTGCATTGTGGGGTGTTAGCAGCATCCCTGACCCCTACTCATTAGATACCAGTAGCATACCAGTTTCGACAATCAAAAATGCCTCCAGACATTACTGAATGTCCCTTGGGAGGCAAAATCACCTCTAGCTGAGAATCTCTTAAATAGACTGGGGAAATTTAAACCAGTGTAAAAAGCTCTTTTGAGGTAAATGGCTATGAAATTAAGGAAAGAGAGCAGTAATTAGGAAAATTAGGGCAAGGCAAGTTTTTTTTTCCTTTAAAAAGATGTTGATGGTAGAGAAGATATTGAAAATAGAAGTAATAAGCAGAGAGGGTGGAATCCAGAGCACAGGTGAAGGTATTAGCTGTAGAAAGGAGGAGGGACAGCTATCTGTTTTAATAGGGGTAACAGAGAGAAGATAGGTAGTGAACCATGTAGATTTGTCAGTTTGGCATTGGAAGCATCTGATTACTTCTATCTTTTTAATGAAACAAGAACAGAATCATCCTCTGAAAGTCAGATGTTTGAAAAGATTTGAAATCATCATTGTAGATAGTGAGAAAAAGAATTTGATAAAAAATAAAGGCAGAATTACTGTCAGGTGGATGCTTATTTGAGGTTGGTAAGCATTCATTTTGACATAAATTAAAGATCAACTTTGTTGTGTAGTTTTCTCTAGGGATCTGAGTGCAGGAATAGAGAAAGTAGATAGCTGAATTCATCTGGGTTTGGGTTTTACTTGTAGAGTATTAAAGTGGGAGAGAGAAGAGAAGGAGAGAGAGGGAGATATGAAGGTAGGTTTAGTTTGTACACATGTTAAAAATGGGTTTGAGGGAAGCAGGGTATAGCTCAGTGGTAGTGTCTGCTTCGCATGCACGAGGTCCTGTGTTCAACCTCCAGTACCTCCACTAAGAAATAAAGAAACCTAGTTACCTTCTCTCCCTACCAAACAAACAAACACACACACAAAAAATGGGTTTAACCTTCTGCTAAAGGGTCACAGACAAACTCAAGATCTGTGCCCTTAAATGTTATCTACATACAAATGAATAAATTACAAAAAGAGAATGAGTAATAAAGAATTTAAGAAATATTTATAAAAACTAAAAATTGGCCAGGGGTCTTAGGGTGTGGCAAAAGGGTTACAGAATGAACCCAAGAAAGGAATTAAGTTGGATATGGAGGAACCTCATAACAAGGTTCAGAGTAGGATACTTGGGGTTAGAAGAGAAGGTCCTATGAGCTAAAGAAATTAAGAAACTGGAAAGAAAACGAATTGGTTGGTTTATCCACAAGGACAATGAAGACACCAAGGATAATGACAGAAATTGGGATAGAGAGGGGAGATTGTGAGCTAGGTGTCAATTTTTATGAATAAGACAGAAGGCCATTGGAGAGGGAAGAGGAGCTGAATAAGATGAGTCTCCAAAAAAAGTGGGGGATTTTTTTGGTTGTTTTTAAGAGAGCAAGGGATTAATAATTTGAAAGAGACAATAAAGAGTATACAATGAATACCACATGCTCTTCCTCAGATGTTGTGGGAGAATAAAGCCGTTACCTGCAGAGGGCTCCTGAAGAAGAGTGAGGGTGGTGTCAAATGAATGCTCCCGAAAAGAGATTGAGTAATATGGGAATTTCATAGCCTTTACTGAACAAGTCAATGGACAAGTTATATTTTATAGGAAATACTTAAACATTTGACATTAAGAGCAGAATCATTTGTATATTCTTATTATTTTTCCCAGTTACTTCATTTTTATTACTTCACATTTTCAGCCAATAAAGTTTCCAACAGTTTATTTCGCATTAAAATATTAACTGGATTTTTTGTCAAATAAATAGGGAATTCTCTTTAAATAACCATTTCCTCACTTCATGGCTAGTCTGGAAGCAAAGGAAGCAAATTTTAGCACATCCAGGGGTCATACTGCCAACCAGGCATGGAGCTTAAAGGGAAGAGGGTAGGCTGATGGGGTGGTAGCAGGTCATGTTCAGCACACAGGGGAGGCCAGGCCAGGCCTTGGGGGTCAGGACCCCTGTTTCCAGTCTACCCAGCAGTCCCCAAATGGCATAATGGGATGGACATGCATTTCCAGGTCTAGTCCGAGATGCCCTTCTAGTATGAAGAAAGACAGCGAAAGCAGAGGGAACAAATTCTTGAAACACTAGCAGGGAAGCTGAAGGGTTTCTTCCCAGCAACTTTCCTAGGCCACCCACACCCTGGCAGTTCATGTTAAAGCTCCAGAAGGTATTGTGCTACACACAGGTAGCAACAGAATGACCAACGACAGGAAAGGGAAGGGGGAGGCAAGTGTAACTGGGGCTGGAATGTGGCTGGAAAGGGAATTTGGTTTGACAGTCTGGTGGGACAGTGGCCTTCCATGGCTCGGCACAGACCAGAGTGGAGTAAATGTGAGTATAGCTTGGCAGGGGGCCCTCAGAAGGAAGACCTGTGGTTAGTCTGATGGAGTTCCTGAGGTTGAGTATAAAGTGGCTACCAAAATGAGGGAGTTGGACTGCCATAGAGGAGGTGGCTAGGGAGTCCTCTGTGGGCCACTAAAGTGAAACAGGGATACTGAGCTCCTGAGAAGAGCCCCAGAGATGGTGAGAGGGAAACTTGGCTGAGTAGTGCCTGTGGGTTTCTCTCAACTATTGTGGGAATCTGGGAGGCACCACTCCAGCATTAAGGAGCCTCGCCCTTTCTCAATACTTGTTCCTGGTAACTGTTTACATTCAGACCTGGAGGAAGAACAAGACCTTCCCATTGCCTCCTCCAACCCTAATTCAACCCCAAGGGGTGGGGTAGGAAAAAGCCGTGGGTGGTGGGAAGAGAGGGGTGTAAGAGAGCTACTGGGTGTTCTCTTCTAGGGAGGAGGGGAAGCTGGTTTGTGGATATGTAGCCACTGTGGGGTTACCCAGGTTATAATAGACTCTGGCAGCTGCCTCCAGCCTTGGCTTCAGCTGCAGGAGTGGAGGGAACATCAGTGCTTCTGACTAGAGGATCCATGGCCCCAGGATAGGGCAGTGGCCATCACTTCACCTATTCCATGGCCCTGTCCAACACGGGAGGTCTTCTATCTCTGGTGATAGCCAGGAGGGCAGAGGTACATTCCATTGTTGACTGGCAGAGGAATTACATAAGCCCTGCTGGGCGTGTGAGAGTACCTGTAAATGTTAGGCTCCATTGGAGGCTTCACCTCTGGAAGCTTGAGAAGCCACTTGTTAGCATCTGTTGTCCAAACTCAATGGCATCCCCCAGTGTAAAGGTCAACTTATACAAATCAGAGCCTTCCCAGTCACTTCCTGCTTCAGCCTTCACTGTTTTCTTGACCAAGCATAGGCTGCCTGATCTCGCAGTCCTTTGTAAGACTGTATGGCATCCTTCTCCTTAGAAAGATGACCCAGTAAGGGGTAAAGTAGATAGTGCCTTTCTTGGTCCCTTTGAAGCCTTTGGCATGTTCTTCATGTCATTAAACACAAGTTCTTAGGTGGTCATAGGACATTAGGATACTCTTGGTATTGTTGAGAATCACACCGCTGCCCTCTGAGTGATTCTTGTTGAGCTCCGTAGTCTCTCTGGTATATTCTTATTCGGAAGCTCTCTTGCATAGCTGCTTTTCCATATCAGATTACTGAATAATAACCTGATTTTGCCTTTTAGGGTTTATATGGAATAAAAGAAGAAATCTTTCTCAGTATCCCTTGTGTCTTGGGGCAAAATGGTGTCTCAGATGTTGTGAAAGTTAACTTGAATTCTGAGGAGGAGGCCCTTTTAAAGAAGAGCGCAAGCACACTTTGGAATGTCCAAAAAGACCTGACATTTTAAAACCTTTTAATCTACTGTTTTATAGAACAGAAGATAGTAGATTGTATATTTTACATTTTGAAAGTATTTTCACCTGATCTGTAAAAAATAAAAAACATTGGACCTATGACATAACTACAATCTCTCAAGGCTAGAAAAAGGAAATAGTAAAGAGATTCCTCCTCTTTATGAATCTCTCATGTCTCTATTCTAATGATATCCAACCTGTACAGATGTGAGTTATATGTAAGCATTGCTTTCAGGTTTAGTAGAATATGTATAATAATCCATTATAATATAGAACTTATGATTCTTCTCACAAAACATCACTTTTTCTAGTATTGAAACTTCATTTTTCATTAGGGCATCAGCATATTCACTTTATATTGCTTCATTAACTCCCTGTGTCCGTATGTAAGCTTTACTAAGTACTTATCTTTTAAGATTGTATATCAGAAGGAAAATAGAAATATAATTTTATGGTGTAAAAAATTAAATGTCTTCAACCCTGCAAGTATTATTCCTATTAATGTAAACTCAAATAGTTAATTTAGTCCCTCTGTTGAAATACCACACAGAGTTTAGATCATCCTCTAGGTTATTTGTTCAGCAAACTGCCACCATGCTTGCTGTGTTATGGTAATGAGGTCAGTATGACATGATTTATTCCCTCAGGTATCTCACAGTAGAGTACCTCATCTAACTGATTATTGATGAATGCTTGATAACAGTCGATTGGTAGCTCCCTCTTGGTGTCCAAGGTGGGAGTGTATGTGCTTCATATAAAAATATATTATTTCCTTGATTCCGCAAAGAATTTAAGGCCACTATAGGAAATATACAATGAAACAAAAACTAAAAAATCAAGAATAAGGCCATTTGCAAATTAGACTAGGACAGGACCAATGCGAAAACTTAGAAGGCATATATGCAGGCCCTGAAGACTTAATATGGCTCTCATGGATGCAAACCCATTTGGCCAGAGAGTTAAGGTTCACCATCTGTTATTCTTGCTATTTGATAGCTTTCATTTTAGTCATCTACTACTGAACATGATTAGTTTCCCATTATTTTGTTTTCTTTCCTTTCTTTTTAACTCTTCCCTTGAATGTACAAAATATGGTCATGAGAGAGAGTTTAATTAGGATGGGGGGAAAGGGGAGACTTATATGGATTTTGCCTTTTTTAAGCAACTCTTTTCCTAAAATTAAAACTTCATTTTAGGAAATCCTTGCAGAGATCGGAAGGCTGCAAGATGTAATTTCTAGAAAGTAAAACTGCTCTACATCATGTATTCTCAACAGGGGAAATATTGCCCCAAGGAGGTGAAAATTGGTTCTTGGGTAGGAGGTTGGTAAAAAAGAATCTTTGATATTTCAAAGGTTTGGCTCTCCAAAGCTCAACCCTACCAGACAAAATTCTCATTCCATAATATTTAATTCCATGACGTGGGGGTGGGTGGGGGAGCTGGACCATTAGGATAATGTCTGTCTGAAAAGGCCCTTGAGGGAAAGATAATGAAAAAAAGGATGAGAAATACTGCTCTACATTTTGTAAAGGAATTTGCCAGATGTGTATTACGTTTTACGACTCACAAATGAGTTAGAAAACAGTTAATTAGGTAGAATGTGGTGGGAGAAGTAGAAACCTTGGTTATCCCAAACTAAGGGATGAGAGGGAGATTTTAGATTCTATATTTGACGACTTCATAAATAACGAGCTGTAGACGTAGTTACCAATCGTATATATGGTTATCAACTAGCACTGCCCTGATCAAACTCTTAGGGTTTTTTGTGTATTACTTAAAAGTCCCCTTTGCATCGAGGGTTTTTTTTTTTTTTTTTTTTTCCTACTTCAGCTCATATTTGTGGGTGGTAAAAAGCCCTGATATCCCTTTCTCCTACAGCCCTGGTGAAAAATTCCCAACCAAAAGTCAAAAAGCCCTTCTTGGATACATCTAGACAATGGTTAGAAATAAATTTACTTGTGTTCTCTGGTGGATGGATTCTGGGCAAGTACTCCGTTTGATAGCCAAGGCCCACTAGTTCACAGTGCCTGCTGCACTTGGGGCACTTGGAGCCCAAGAAGCCTCTCTGAAGTCGGCCAACCACAAAAACCTCACCCTGCAGTGGGCACGCAGGAGACTGGGCGCAGGCGCAGGCGCGCAGGAGACTGGGCGCAAGCGCAGTGCCTCAGAGTCCACTCCCTGGCCTCGCGCCTGCGCCAGGGGTGCTTGGCCCTTGCAAGGCCTGCACGAGCGGAACACTGCCTTACACGCTGCCTCGGTAGTCAGCGGTTTTCCTTCTTTGAACTTCAACCAGCTTTCCCGCCGCTTTCCTCCATTATCTTCCTGTTGAATGGGCGGCCATGAGCTGGGCTGCAGGAGCGCTGATGACCAGCAGGCGAGGGCACGCCGCAGGAGTTTATTTCTTTTGCTCAGGGGTGGCTCAGTGTCCCCTCCAGGAGGCATGCTTCTCGCTCAGGGGCGGCTGGCCCTTCATCCGTGTGAGTGTGGTTGGAAGTTCCCGCGCGCCTGGCGTCCGGGGCCTGTGGACTCTGGGCTTGCGCACCCTGGCCTCGGTCCTGGAGCTGAGAGCTGGGGGAGGAGGAGAAAAAGGAGGAGGGACCGAAGAGCCTTCCCGGTGGTAGGTCTCATTTTTGGTAGAGCAGCCCTTTTTCCTTCCTTCACTCTTAACTCCTCTTTACTGTACCCACCTTTCTCCTCCTCCCTTTGGTGTGCGTCTTGGATGCTGGGCTGCTGGCCAGAAACTACCCAGCTTCTTTGCTGGTCCTGTTTGTCACTCCCCGTTGTGTCTGCAGCACCTTCTTCCCCACTGGGGCCCAGGAGTTCTCTATTATATGTCTCCTCTCACTTAAGGCCAATTCCAAATCTGGAAGTGGCTTCACAGTTTTCCCTCAAGATGGCAGCCATCAAGCATGAACTTAAAATTCACTTCAGAAGAGGCCATTCATCACACACAGTAAGATCTTCATTATAGGAACTGGATCGGTTGCTATGGCCTGTGCAGTCAGCATCTTATTAAAAGTAAGTTATGTATTCTGTGCTATTGAGTTAACCAAGTTTTCCTCAGTTGGAGGCAAGGCCACTGCATGTGGTTGTGCAGGTTGTGTCTAGTTCGGGGGTGGGGGGGTCCTATCCAGCCCCTGCTGGCTTATCCCAGAAGAACAGGTACTCCTCTTAATTGTTCTACCCAGAGGGGGGTCTTTTTCTAGTTCTTTTTTTTATGTTTTTTTTAAACATTTTTTATTGATTTATAATCATTTAAAAATGTATCAAATTCCAGTGTAGAGCACAATCTTTCAGTTATACATGAACATATATATATTCATTGTCACATTTTTTTCTGTGAGCTCTTGTGTATATTCCCCATGCTGTACAGCATAATCTGGTTTATCTATTCTACAATTTTTTTTCTAGTTCTTAAGATAGTATCCTACGTGTTAGAAGTGTCACTGTGTGAAAGCATGTTGACACTTCACTTTCACTCATGTATTGATAGTATGAGATGCCCCTTTGCTTGACTAGGAAACTCAGCTCACAAGTTAAAAAAACTGGGGGGAGAAAAAAAAAGAGTGTGCAGCCTATCAGTTTTGGTAGGTGTCCTGCTAGTACCAAATACAATAGTCCTTTTCCTTTAAAATCTCTCTCCCATTTCCTAGGCTCCATCTTTATTTCCCTACCTTCTTTGTTCATGTTAGATTAATTTTAGTGTTTAGTTCTTTTTAGTATTGATATAGCTAATAAAGTTGGGTTCCACTTTTAATGGATAAGCACAGGATTTAAAAGATCTAACCCCTTTCTAAGAATGTTACCCTGATCTGAACCCATAATATTTTAGTAAATCATAATACATTCTTTGAACTATGATTTGCTTTTATTAATGGAGTATCTGTAAGATGTCTTTAAGCTACCTTTCTATTGCCGTTAATCCTGGCATGGTATTAGATTTAAAGGATTGGCTCTGGATTTCATGTCTAGATGATATAAGTATCCTTAAGGCACATAGAGCATCAGCTGCTGTCAACTGCTGCTTCTGGCAATCATATGAATTCCTCATGACACATTTTGTCCTACCAGCTGTAATGCTTTCATCAGCAGTGTCCTCATTGCTAAGAAGGACACCCATATCTGAAAACCAACACCAACATTGATTATAATGATATTAACAATTTTCTTTGCATACATAATCTAATACAACCCTGAAAAGTAATTATTAGACCTATTTTATAGAGGAGAAAAACAGCAAGACTATCTCAAGTTGCATGCATAGGTAAGTATATATAGATAATATATACAGAAAACCTTGGAGTGAAAGGTTTATTTGCTATCTCTGCTTTGAAGTGTCTTTCTGGGAGGGATTGAGCTCCATCCCTATAAAAAGATAATAGCCAGAGCCCCGAGAGCTTGCATTCTGTGATGTTGCAGACTATATAGCATTTGTATAGCTTAGAAAATGTGGTGTGCAATCCTTTTACAAAGCCCTAGGTCAAGTCTCACTTTAATCTCTCCCTCTTCTGGCTCTAGAGTCTACAACTTTTTTCATTCAAGAAATGGTGATATTGGGGTGTTCTCAGAGCAGGGGGCCTGAAGAAGTGGTTCCTCTGTTTATAACACACCCAACAGGAACCTGGGTTCATTATGACAAGAGGCGCAAAACTTGGGGCCCTCCTGTGAACAAATAGCCTACACGTGTCCCCCTGCACCTCCAAATGGCTGCTAGGCAGGACCAACGGGACAGGGCTCAATATTGGAAGAAAAGCTGCAGTATTTAGGGGGGGAATTTGCCACCTAGAGCCTGTCTGGCCCATGCATGGTTAGGCCATGAGTGGTCTTGTAGACATGAAGGCTTTGAACCTCTTTTCAAGGGAAAAAAGAGATTCCATATGCCATTCTGGAGTAGAGAAGTTTTTTAGAGCAGTGAAAATACTTTGTATGACATCATAATGATGGATATCTATGTCATTATACTTTTGTCCAGCCTAAGGTGAATTGTGGACTTTGGTGATTATGATGTGTTGAAGTATGTTCATCCTTAGTTTAAAAAAAAAAAAGTACGATTCTAGTAAATAAAAATAACGACTATGCAAGTGTGTGGAGAGGGGGTATATGGGAAGTTTCTGTGCCTTCCTGTCAATTTTGTTGTAAAACTAAAACTACTCAAAAAAAAAATCTTAAAAACAAGAAAACTCAGGGTAGACATTTTCGGCAAAACTTTGGTCTCAGTTATATACATATATATGTGTGTGTTTGTTGGATTGTGATGTAAAATGTATTTTTTAGGTCAAAAAAGTTTGCAAGCCACTGTAGTTAAGTTACACTGGCAAATAAAAGCAAAAGTTAACCTCAAAAAAAAAGATGGTGATATCTTAAAACTTCTTTGCTGATAAAGAAGGAATTCTCAGTAAGAATTGTACAAATCTAGTAGAGAAACAGCAATGTCTTTGAAAATTACTGAATTATACCATAATACAGAAACTTTAATTCCCATAAAGTGATATCCGTGAGGGCAGGAATCTTATCATTTAGTGTTGTTTCCTGAGTCTAAAAGAGTGCCTAGTGTAATGACACTTAGCAATTAAATGAAAGATTTGCTAAAAGCCAAATGCGTGTTAAAAGGGAAAGAGCACTCGATAGCACATACAGAGAGTAGATATTCTGCCCATCTTCATTTTTATAAATAAGGAAAGAGGGTCCAGAGAGATTGAATTAGAATATGTTTTTTATAGATTTTATTTTTTAAAGAATAGTTTCAGATTTACAGAAATATTGAAAAGGTAGTATAGAGAGTTCTCTTTACCTCATATCCAGTTATTAACATTATACCTTCATATGGTACACTTGTCACAATTAATGAACCAATATTGATATATTGTCATTAACTGAAGTCCATACGTTACTCAGATTTCCTTGGTTTTTATCTAATGTCCTTTTTCTGTTCTAGGATCCCATATAGGATACCACATTGCATCAGGCATTCATGCCTCCTTAGACCCCTCTATACTGTGAGTTTCTGTCTTAGGCTTTCCTTACTTTTGATGACTTCGGCAGTTTTGAGGAGTACTGGTCAGATACCTTGTAGAATGCCCCTCTAGTGGAATTTGGTGTTATTCTCATGGTGAGACTTGAAGTTACGGATTTGGACGAGGAAGACATGGAAGCCAGGTACTATTTTCATCATATCACTTCTAGAGTACATACTATCAACATGATTTATTGCAGTTGATGTTGACCTCAGTTGCTTGGCTAAGGTAGTGTTAGCTTTCTCTAGTATTAAGTTACTCTTTTCACCCTCTTTCCATGCTGTGCTCTTTGGAAGGAAATCCCTGTGTGCAGCTCACACTTAAGGAGTAGGGAGTGGTGTTCCTTCTCCTTGAGGGTGGAGTATTTTCATAAATTATTTGGGATTCTTCTGCATGGGAGATTTGTCCTTTCTCCCTTACGATTAATTAATTCAATCATTTACAAATATCAGTGTGGACTCATGAATTTTATTTTATATTTTGGGTTATAATTCAATAAATCTTTATTTTGTTTCTCAAATTGTTCCAGCTTTGGCCTTTGGGAGCTCATTCAGTTGACTACTGTGTCCCTTTGATATACCCCTATCAACACAGGGTTGTTTTGTTTTGAGCACTTCCTTACTTTCAGGCTTGTAAGAAGTTTAAACTTTTTTGTCTCATGTATTTTCTGCTCCAATCCTAAATCACCCTTTTTTTCCAAGGAGCCCTGTTTCCTTATATTGGAGAATGGTATTATAACCCAAGATCTGAGTGCTAGGTGTGCTCATTTCTACACAGAACATTTTAAAAACTGTCTTTCGAAGATAATTTTGTTAATATTGTATAATTCTGCTCCATACTACTACAATCTCTGTGAATAATTCAGCGTACCCAGAAAGCATTGGCATCTCATTAAGCAACAGTCTTTTCTTTGTGATATAGTTTAGACTTCTACGCTAATCAGTTATAATCTAAAGTGCTTGACTTTGAATTTCCATTAATTAGAATAAAGTAAAAAGATCCAACAATGTAAGCTGGATGTACTTAAATTACGGATACTTGATCATTTATTTCTAAGTACTAGTTCAAAGTTGCTGGATTTTTTTCAGTGAAAATTTTAATGATATGTAATAAAGATAATATGTAGTTATTTAAAACATTATTTTTCAAAAGGTAATACATTCACAAGGTTAAAAAAATAAAGGCAATATAAAAAGATATACATGGAGAAGTCACACTTTCACCCTGTTTCCATCCAACCTTTCCCCCAGACTCTGCTATAGGAAACCATTTTAAGTCAGTTTCTTGTGTATCCTTTAGTGTTTCTTTTACAAATACAAATATATTATTTTCCCTCTGTATTGCATATAAAGTAACATGCTAGAAATAGATAGTACTGTTCCTCTTTGTAGGTAACATTGCCTGATTATAGAACTATAAAATTTTAGAGTTGGAAAGGGCCTTAAATTTATTTATTAAAAAAACTTTTATTGAGCTTCCATGTGCCAGGTAAATGCTAAGCACCAGATGAGTGAAATGATAGTGACAAGGTAATCTGGGGAAAGATTTGAACAGGAAACATTATGGGAGAATCTGTTCTCAAGGAACTCATAGTCTGGTGAAAAATTTCTTTCATGAATCCCTTCTTTATCATTGGGCGGCCTCAGCTTAAACTGAAGACGTGCTCGCTACCTTCAGAGGCTGTTCTATTTATTGAACAGTTTCTGTTTTTGTTTTCTTAATTATGAGCTGAGGCATCCTTCTTTGTAGCTTGTATCTCTTCTAGTTTGGGCTTTTATATCATGATGAAATGTTGAATTGATTTTTTTTTATGTCTTATCTGAGTCTAATAATTCATAAGGTAGACATAGTTTGGCAGTATAAGAATTTTCTTTCATTCACCAGTTAATCCAGACCACTCACCCCCACCCCTGCTTGCCTAATGTCTTTTTAGTGCTTGAGTGATGAACTTGTCTTTGTGGATGCTGATGAAGGCAAATGATGGGTGAGACAGTGGGTCTGCAACATGGCAGTCCTTTCATGAAAATCCCAAATATTTTTTCTAGCAAAGATTAATGTCATAGCTAAATACTATAATATTCTAATAGTACATTAATAAATATCTAATAAAATCATCTTTATTTTACTTTATGATGACTTCCCCAGTCTTACAAAGCTGATTGCTCCCTACTCCGTACTCTCATAACTTGTTGTTCAGATTTCACTAGGTTGTATTTAATTTGTTTACAGGGTTTTTTACAACAGCAGGTTGAGTTCCTGTGAGCAGCAGTAATAGCAGTTATCACGACAGGTATCATTAATCATTGCCCATTTTGTGCCAGCCACTGAGCTAAAGCACTTTAATTTTATTTAATAAGCTCAGCACAATTCTATGATGTTTCACAGATAATGCACCTGCAAACTGACGTTAAATAAAAGTGGTGGAGCAAGGATTGGAACCCAATTCTTTTGACTCAAAAGCCTAAGATCTTAAGTATTGTATTTTATTTACTTAACACCCAGGAGATAATTGTGTGAACAAATGAATGAACCAATATCTTCTTGTTCAAGGGTCTTTTCACACCAAATCTGTCTCTGAGTAAACATTCTCATTTACCAGACCAATGTACATGTTGACCAAGAGGTCTAGACTATAAAGTGCAAAATGTGTTAGGAGGTTGTTAAAACAAATGTACAAGGAAAACTTAGTACTAATTTCCTGAAAGTAAGAGTGCTGTGGGCATAGTAGAAGATCTAAGAGAGCCTACTCTTTAGTAAAAAGTGTGGTTATTGAGCTAAACAGGAAATGTATACTTAAATGTTCAGATGTTTTCTCCCATAATCTGTTTTCTGTTTGAATCTTTCCCCAGATTACCTTGTCACTGCAAACTCAACATAGTGATTATCACAGTAGATGCAGGCCAGATAAAAAGAGAATCATGCCTTGATTTAATTCAGTGAAATAAGTCCATGTTTAAATTTATGATTTCCAGTATTATCCAATATAGTCCCCACTGCAAACTGATTGTTTCCAATCTAGGTCACCTTTATTTTGGCTGTTCAGTGAATAAATTTTTTTTTATGAGAGTTGGTTTAGTAATGTGGTAGAAAAAATAATTTAATGAGTATTAAACACTAAACTACCAATATAACCAGAATCTCTTCCTGTTACTTTAACATATATTTTGCATAGTTGTAATCAGTGTGTGTACCATAATGAAGATTTCTTTAAATACTAGTGTATATGAAAAGATGATTTGCTTAATCACAGGATTCTCAAGGTTTACCTTCTAAAGACTTTCACAGCTGAGCTGTTTTCCAGATTGCTGAGGGTGCTGAAGTGAAAGCACTATAATTTATTAACTTTCCAAAATTGTACTAGACTCTTCACAGGTACATGCACAGAGTGGACAAATTCAAGTTATACTTTGGAGATAATATGCAGGACTGCTGATAGAGAATTTGTATAATGAGGGACAGGGAAGAGTAAAAAATGACTTCTAGGTTTTTACCTTGAGCAATTGATTGGAATGGTGGCTCCATTTACCTGGGTTGGGATGCTTTCAAAGAGGTAGGAGTCAGTGAAGAGGTAGGAGGGAGTGTTGGGTTTAGGGGAGAAAAATCAAGATTTCCAATTAGGACATGTTAAATTTGAGATATCTGAAAAGGCATTCAAGAGGAAATATCAAACAGGTAGCTGGTAGCTGATTATGAGACTGAAACTCAGAAATCTAGGCTAAGTTGGGATATTCAGTCAAATTACTATATTTTAAAGTCATTTGGAATAGTTTTTCTCTGTAGGTAGGACAAAACTTAGTACATGATTTTGTTCATTTAGATTTTGTAATTGAGGAACTGCTATTTAAATATTGTTTTATAATTTTATGAAGTATTTACATGGCTTCAACATCAAATCCAGAGATCAAGAATTATTCAAAGTCTGTCTTCCATCCCTGTCCTTTTCCCTATAGCCTCCATCTCTTTTTAGATAACCATTTATATTTTTTGTTTTATCATGTATAGTTTAGTATTTCTATGTACACTTTTCTCTATTCTTTTTTCAAATCGTGGTGATGAAGATCACTCCGTATTAGTATTTAGAGATATGTTGATTACTGTCGCTTTGTGGTAAGTTTTGAAATCGGGAGGTGTTAAATCCTTCAATTTTGTTCTTGTTCAAGGTTGTTTTGGCTATTCCGAATCCTTCACAACTTAGGAAATTGAAGTCAGAAAAGTGTGAGTTAACATCAGCTCTTTGAAGTCTGTTAAGGCTTATTTTGTGACCTATTAGTAGACAGTCTTTGTAAATGTTCCTTATGTATTTGGGGATGATGATCTTTCTATAGCTATCCATTTACACTTACTAATATTATTGTTTAGTTTAAATTATTACTAATATCTGATTATTTAATTATTACTGATCTATCAGTTACTGATAAAGGTAGTTAAATTGTCTACTGTAATTATGAGTCAAATCCACCTTGCATTTTCCAAATTCTTCCTGTGTATATTGAGGCTATTTTACGAGTTGTATCTAAGTTCATGATTATTGTATATTGTTGGATTATTTCCTATATTATTATGCAATATCTCTGTTTATCCCTATTAATGCTTTTTTATTGTTTAAAATTCTCTTTTGTTTACCATTACTATAGCCACACTAGCCTTTTGGCTAATAGTTGCCACTTTTTTAATTCAGTAAGAAAGATCTGTTAAAATAATGTTTTAAATAGTTCATACCCAAAACATCAGACTATACGAAAATTTGTTTTACCATGCCTTGTGGCACTAAGGTCTGTTTTGCCTAACAATTATATTCTGTTTATACTCGTTTCTCTCTGTTCCCCTCTTAACTAAGATTTTTGCTCTAAATGGATTATTCTGAGAAAAATTATTTTTTAAAAGACTTGATAAGGGAGTGTTGATTTGTGTTTCTTAAATTTTTTATGAATGAATGTGTGTGTTTCTGCACAATAGTCTATGCACATTAGCAACAAAAGTTTTTCATAATTTATTTCTATTGCGTAGATACTGTTGAAACTGTGGTATAGCTGGAGTTGGACAGGGAACTGTGTTTTTCCCCCCAACAAAACATCAGATTTATCGGTTTTAATTTAGGTAAATCTAAAAAAGTGTATCATTTTAGATGAGAACTTTTTCTGACTTGATTTTTTTCTTCTCAGTGGGTATCTTAACTTTGTAGTGTGGAAGTTAAGTGCATTTCCCCAAAACTGTGTTATTGTGAATGATTGTAATCTGGACAGTGCCCCTTTCTGTCTCTTGACTAGGGAGAGGCTTGGAGTCTGCTCTGAAAGCTTTCATGGTTTGTCCTTTTAGAGCACAGATACTCAAGTGGTAAGGCTAAAAGCACCACTGGGCCGTGCACCTTCTCTGAAATATATTTAGACTATGTTGATCATACAGATATTTAATCATAAAGTAAAATACTTCCTGGGTAGGGCCTTTTAGTAGTGTTTTAATTTTTAGCACATTGATTATTTTTATAACTTACCAAATACAAATTTGAGAAAAATGAGAATGTTACTCTAATCCTACACATGAATGATTAAGATTAATAAGGCTTTCTTAATACAGCAGTAACAAGATGTAGTTTATATTTAACTTAGAACACTCTAGTTCAGAAAGGTAGGTACTGTAATTCAAGTAACATGAATTCTTCCTATTAAAAGGAGAAAAAGGGAAGAGGAGGGTGCTATGGCGACAGCAGTCCTTTTTTTCTTGTTTCTTCTGGCTAAGAATCCTTGAAATCTATGTAATATAAACCCTGGGTATGGAAAGGGACTTAAAGTGATAAAAGTTAAAACAATTTATAGTGGAAAGTTTAAAACTGTCACTTTCTTGTTTGGAGAATCTCTGCCAAGATGATAGAATTGTGGGCCCCATCCCTGGAGATCTTAATTTAGCTGATTTGGGGTGAGGCTTAGACATCTGAATTTGTTGTTAGTTTTGTTGAGCATTCCTAGTTGAAAACCACTCAGGGCAATCATAACAGTTTTGCTAAGGTTCAAACTATGTAATAAATGGATTTTTTGTTTCTTAATTCCTGTGTGGAGTGGAGTGAACATTGCTGGGGTCTCTCTAAGGGATCTGAACTTAAGATACAGAACTGATAAAGATCCTGAGCAATAGGAAAATGTCCACAAAGGAGTGGTTGCCAGGTAACATGTTAGTTTCACATTTTCAATACCTTGTACATTAGCTATAAGCGTGAGTTGTGCCAAAGGGATGAGATTTAGGTCCCTTAAGTATAAGTTGTTATAGCTCCTGTACTTGTCTTTGACTAGCACTTGTACGTTTATTTTTGTGTGATCATATTCACCAGATTATAAATTGTTAAGTAGTCAGGGACTAAGTCTGCCTTGCTCATTGCTGAGCCTAACCCAGTATCTACCACATAGTAGGCACTCACTTGTTGACTGATAATATATTCTTTTAAATTGTTGCTATAGTCTTTACTGTTAGTGGTAAAATTGATTTCACATTAATTTCTGGATCTCTGTACTTCCCCTTATGGCTCTGTTTTTCTGTCTTAAATAACCAACTCCTATAAGAAATTTCTGGCAGAAATTATTGATGGAAACATTTCATTTTTGTGGCATTGTCAGGCTGCCACAAAATGGATGTTCAGTGACAAGTATTTCTTCTATACTTAACTTATGTTCATTTCTTCTGAGGACAGTATTTATGTGATGATTAAAAGAAAGGATATACTTCTTGGGGTGTTGCCCTATCTGTAGCTGATTTAATGGAAAGTATTTTGAAGAATCTTAGGAGTGCATCCAGTTTCTACCATTAAGGTAGGGTGTTCATGTTTGAAAAATTAACATCAACATAAAACAGGAGTAAGAGCATTTATGGGGGATAATTTTTGAAGCTTATCTTGTGGAAGCACCTGTCTTTCTCACCTGTTCTTTGTTGCTGATAGAGACAGAGAAAGGAGTGGGTGGTAGTGGTGGAAGAAACCTATCTTTATAGACCTTTGCCCTGGCCTAGTATGGTATTTCTTATTACATTCAATTAGATAAAATTAAGTCTTATTGCATCTTTATTATTTAACTGAGTGAACTAGCTCTGTATCTGTCTAGTAACGCTGGGAACCACTGTGGGAAGGTCTTGCTACATTTTGAGTTGTTCTCTAACAGTTCCAACTAGGTCCAATGAAGAAACCTAAGAAAGCAGCACTGGTCAGAAAAGTATGAGCAGTTAGTCTCCTGGGGAGGGGGAAACTGGGGCCTGATCCCTCTGCTAGTCTGAATGGGAGAAGGTAAAGCAAAATGGAATTAAATCACCAGGAATAAAGTAATAGGGATTTTGAAGTGGTTTGGGGGCAAGGAGATAGGAAAAGGAGCATGGGTCCCAGCAAACATGGCAAGAGGTCAGAGCTTATGTGGAAAGATGGCTGATGAATTTGAATAGTAAATATGTCTAATCATCTGTTTTAATGTTCGCCCAGTGTGGATTGGGTGCCCCTGAGGAAACACAGCTGTCACCCACATTTGGGTGACATGGCAATCAACGTGTTACTGTTGTGTTCTATCTTGTGTGGTCTGTTTTTCTGCCACAGTTCATGCTACAAATCTGTTTGTTTACTCATTCACCCAGCTACTGTTGTTTCTCAAATTGCAGGCCTTTGTTAGAAGAAAGAAAAAGGAGTCATTTTTAAGTCTTTACTTTCAGGGCCTCTGTGGAATAAATGAACACTATTCCTTTGTGTTCCTTGTATCCTGGGAGAGAATGAAATCACCTGAACTCGTAAAGGTAAAGCTGACCCCTGAAGAGGAGGCCCGTTTGAAAAAGGGTGCAGAAACACTTTGGAAAGTTCAGAAGGAGCTCAAGCTTTAAAGTTGCTTAAAACTACCATTCTGAATTACCATAAAAGAGATAGTAGTTACAGGATTACATACGTCAAACTTCTGAATTAATTTGAATTCCTGTAAGTTGGAAAAAGGGGGAGACTGACTACTTTATTTAGCTCTTCAGCTCTTTTATTCAGCATCCAAATGTTGGATGATACTTATTTTTTATAGTTCCCAAGTGACTGATCAAAGAAGGTGTTCTGGTGCCTCTAATGTCCCAGTGCTTGCCTTTTATATTATATATGTTAAGTTGCCATCTAGTCAAAAAGGATGTATGATGTGTGTTTATTGTATTTAGAAATTCTGATTCTTTTCATCAAGCATATGCTAATTGTTTCGTTCAGGCTGGCTGATACCTATGTTCATTTATATGCTATAAAAAAGCTGTAACTTGCCCTACCATGTAAAAATAAAAGTATGTATATACAAAAATAACTTATTTAAATGTTAACTTTAATCCTAACACTAAACATTAAACCTTGCTAGTTTTTATTCTGATAATTTTTACAAGTAGATTTTAATTTTTTAAGAAAATATCTAAACTGTATGAACTCTTCAGTGATGAGTGGGACCAAATTGGTCTTTCTTCTCTTGGAAGAAGTACAGAGTAGGCTGCCTGGCCCACTAAATATCTTAAAACATCTCAAATTAGAATGTTAATTCCTTTATACCTCGTGAACCTTCTAGCTGTCTCATTTTGACAGAGAAAATCCTGTTCTACTAGATGAGCTCTACAGGACATGTGGATCACTGGGTGGCCACAATCTTGGCTATTGAATCATTCACCAGGAAGACTGACTTCAAATGACAATAAATGCAGGAAGGCAGTGTACACTGTACCTTCCTCAATTGTGGCCAAACCATCTTGCCTAGTTAACACAAATTCTCAGGTGTGTAGCTGGGCACTTGCCACTCTGTTCCTTTCTTCTTGACGTAAACAGTTATGGTTCTGCGAGGCCTAGAAAGGAAACAAATCCAGGCAGGAACTCGTAGGAGGGTACCACCCAGGACAGATTTTTTCCACAGAAAAAGTCACTCAAATCCCTCAATTTCAAATATTTGAAAATTTTTAGATTTCTATGTGGTATTATATCCTGTATTGAGTAAAATTCATTTTAGATGCTATAAGATAAATAATGCTAAATTTCAACTCACAGTGGATACTATGCTTTACTAAATTAGAAGCCGAGCTTCTTATTAAGGTTTCATATAATTTTCTTAAAGATGTTCAATAAAGAAGAGAAATATTATGCAACAAATTTTATTTAGCATAGTCAGTCCCAACATTCAGCACAAAAAGAGTTTACAGAGGATAGAAAGTGCATTAATAAAAGCCAGTCTTTACCAAAAGAAAAGAGAAAATATATTATTGATTCAAAATATTTTACACTTGAATGATAAACTGCAATAACTTATTCTGGGCACCTACTGATAAAAGAGAAAGGAAAAGAAGAAAAGAACTGTTTTGAGAAGAGCTCAATCTCCAGCTGATGTGAGAGAAGTCAGTAGAGGTCACTGAGACCGGCAGTCTTTCTTGCTTTTTGCATTAGTGCCCTCAGCTGGAACTGTTTACGGGACAGAAGACGTACATGCTGTGAGGGGGAAAATTTTTCAACAGTTTAGACCGGCTCTGATCCAGTCCCAGGCATGAACTATCAGACAGTTTGTAACCTAGATGGCATCTAAGAACCCTAAATCATATCAACTTTCTTTTGGAACCAATACTTCATTACACGTGGCTTTTTCAACTCACTAGATTGATGCTGGCAGGCTGTATTAAGGAAAGTAGTCTTCTAAGAACCTACCAAGGCCTTCTTCCCAGGGAAAGCACCACACTGCAGGACCTGGCTCAGGAGTTCAAGCTACATCTTGAGACAACCAAGATGCCAGGGAAATTTGTACTGTGATCCTAACAAAAGTTACAAAAAACTCTGATAACTATGACTGTTTGTCCCTACTTGTCTAAAAAAGCGGAAAGGGCAGGGGTGATAGCACAAGGCCAGCTTTGTCCGCTGCCTAACAAACGGCACACCTCTCTTGCCTCTCCATGTGTGTCCTTCCCTAGGCTGTGCCACCCAAGCAGGGGGCCGTGTATACGAAGGGAGTACTCTCTTGAGTCCCAGCTATTCCTGTGCTTGTACCAGGTCCAAAAGTGCTTTAGCCACTCGCTCACGGAGAGTCAGGCAAGATCAGCAAGCAACCTGACCAGCCAGCCTCGCAAGTACACTGAAGCATCAGCAGTGGCTGGACTGAACATCCAAAGGGTGGCTGCTATTATTTCCAAGACCATGCTCTTCATGACCCAGCAGAGAGCAGTAGCCAAAGCTGGCTTACAGCTCTTCATGTCTGTACAATAACATTAAGCCTGGACTAGCCTTCATTCAGAAGGGTTCTAGTACCAGCATGGCAAGCCCAATACTTTGCAGGGCTGTTTGAGCTGGGGAAATAGGTCTCAAATTATGCAAGTCGAAGAAAAGTAATGGGGGGTGGGGGGAGTTGGGGAACCAACAGGGTGCGGCAGTCAGTGATTTCAGTTTAGATGGTGTGACCTGAAAGAATCAATGGAAATCTGATTGTGCCTTGTGGCCCACTAAGGCCCAGTAAGATGGAAGAATTACATTTAGCTTGATGCTGCCTTGCAGGGTAGGGAACTGCAGCCACTGTCCCACTTTTCTTCCCTTACTCAGACGATCCTCAGCCTTCTCGGTAGGTGAGAAGACACCGCTCACAGCCACTTACCTCACTTGCTTTCTTTTGGGAAGACAGAATTTTAACTTATCTCCTACAGAGAAACCCTCTTGAGTTATGGTTTTCAGACAGGCCAGCATCTCTAAAACAAGTTCCAAAATCCTAGAAAGCAGAATGAGGAAGACATACCTTCAGGAAGACGTCCAGGTCTATTACTCCCCGCCTCAAGGCTTCTCCCAAGTAAAAGATAGTGTCTTCAATAGCATTTTCTTCTGCATACAGATTTAGGATCTGTTTGTAAAGTGGGGCTGTGGGAATGATAACTTCATCAATATCATTGTTTTCAGATTGATTTTCCATTTTCTCCAGAGCAGAACTGAGTTCTTCATCCTTCTTTCTCAAAAGTTCTATATTTTTATCAACCTCAGCCTGAAAACAGAACAGTCCAAGCATGATGAATTGTACATTGTTATCTGCTTGTCAGACATCTACAACTCAAGTTCAGAGAAACAGACTTGCTAATAAAACAACGCTTAAACAATTCATGGATGAGATTTCATGTTTCAAATATAACACACTGCTCAAAGTTAGAGGAAAACATGTGCTCTAACATGCTGAGTGAAAACAGCTGAGCACTTCTGATGGCAGTGATAAACTTGTCACTTATAAGTGACAAATGATATTGCAAACTAAGCCATGAGACAAGATACTTTTCAGCCAGAGGTTCCTTAACATGAAAATCATAAAAGAGATCCTTCTTTCAAAACAAGTGGGCACCTGCCTCAGAGGAATAACTTCCCCCCAGCCTATACAGAGGATTCAACGCATAGAACTCCAAACACTTGAACTTTAGTCACAAGATACAGCAGGTGGTGGCTGCAGGCTCTGAACCGTACTGGTGTCACTTTCCTGAACTTTTGAAAATAGCTGGCTACTGCAGAGCTCACTTTACACACTAGAACCATTTTGTTAGATTAATGTGTACATACAAACCACTTTCCCCAACGCCCTTAAACATTCAGTAACTCTACCCTTTCATCAAAAATGCACCTTTACTGGAATAAATTCTTCCTCATGGAAATGAAGAGCGATGCTAGTGCTCAGATTGTGCTAGTGCCTCTACTTGGTCATTCAAAAGAAGTCATAGGGCTGACTTACACTGATAAAAATGTGAGAAAGCTTACGAGCTGAAAGTTGTATACTCTATGGATTATTAAGTTAGAAGGACTCACTGAAGATACTTTAAATATAGTTCAAACAACGTTTGGAGACAAAAAAGAACTGACCCTTAGGCTTGCACCCAAGGCCTGCACATTTTTATCACGGCTAGAGTTCTCTAAAATTCTTATTTCCTAGTAACTATCTGGTAACATCAAGCACTTAAAACAGTCTTCCTTTGGGTAAAACATTATTCCTCAGGGTGAAGGTGCAAGCAAAAATCCTCTAAATACATCCACTTAACAATCAAAGACCACATTGTAAGCACAGTCTCCATTTTTAAACAAAGCTCCAGAGGAGCTATGTTCAAATGCCCAAAAGACATGTATAATTTTCTGAATTCTTCAACTATTCCCACAATGTTCAGGGTAAACAAAGTACATATAGACACTTGCCATGGCTACAATTCAATCTAAATAATGCAACTATTCAATGAGTTACTTACTACTTCTTGATCTAAACGTGTAACCATCTCTTCCAGTTTCTGGTGACCTTTTTTCAGGTCTTCCTCTGTTCGTTTTAAGGCATTGAGCTCCGCCTGGGCACGATCCATTTCCTCCTTCATCCGCCATCTCAGTTTGTCACTGACTGCTGAGATGAGAGAGGCTCGGATGGTGTCCTCACTGATTGTGCCGTCCCTACTGGGACCTGCAGGAGAAAAAGGGCAAAAACACTTCCTCCTTCTGTTCTTTTCACAGAAACCATCACAAAATAGAACAAAATATAAGCCAACATTTTCAAAGTAGGAGGAAAGAAAAATTTTATGTTACATGTCACAACTTCATAAAAAATAACTTTAATCTGAGTCGATTCAGAAATACTTTCCCTGCAAGAGATTACTATTAACCCATATTTAACCACTTTCTCAGTTTACAGTGCAAAACAACATTTTCTCGAGGCAGAGGCTATGTCCCTAAAGATTACAATTATTCTTAAATCGCCAACAAATGAGACAAGTTTATACCAAGGAAAGATTCAGGTCAAGTCCATTCTCAGGCTTTACTGCTAACCTGAAGGAGACAGGAACCTAGAGAAGAGGCCAGTAAGAAGACTGAGAATGGGCAGTTTCCCTGAAGTACAGCTTAACACGGCTTCCCTTCTGTAAGACTTTTACTCCTTTATCCTCTACCAAAAGAACAGGAAAGAACAGATAAGCAAAATTCTCTTCTGTTAAACTTCTGTTTATTCTCAGATTCTTTACTATTCTCTCTCAGATGTACCTTCTTAATCAGTGTCTTACTTAATTTCCTTGCACATTTCAGATCAAATAAACTTACCCCTCAGATATCTCCTTCGAAAGGCCCTCCCTTTAACATAAGTATGGATACTCTTTATGACTATCAGTGTTCTTCAGTTAGGGTCCTAAATCAGCAAAAGTATAAATGGTATTTTGATTTTTAATTATGTTTGATGATATTTGATACCATGTGGGGAATGATATTTAAACTTTATTGCTTACAATGAATAAAGAATGATTACAGACTAACAAAGTATCACTTCCACTTTGAGCTGAAAATTTTTATCACCTTGACACTGAGTTCTACTTACCAGGGGTAAAAACCCTTCAAGTCAGTTTGTAAAACTGTACCCTAAGTCTCACCACTTATGTTCCTGTCTACTATATAGGCCCCTTTCTGGTCCCAAGCAAGGTGCCTTCCTGCTATCAAGCAAAGTACCCTTTTTCTAAAAACTGCACCATCCAAACTACACCACAACCAGCACTAGACATGCTCTGCAGTGTCCCATCTGATCACAATTCTTGTTATTCTATACACTCGTCTGGTCACTCTACTGTTTAGTATTTGATTAGTAAAGTTGTTTTCTCTCAGAAGCTGGTCCACACCCTGGATACACTTCATGCTTTTCTGGGGTTTTGTAAATGACACTGGGAGACCTTGGCATTCTCAGGTGTCATAGGTGTCGAAAGAGTCAAAGTCTAAAGTTCTGGGTTTTTTTTCCCCCTCTTCTTCTTGTTTCCACCACAGAAGAACTTATGTTTTTTCTGACTTGGGTTCTGCCCTTCTTGCAAGTGAAAATGGGTAAAGACAGTATCTCCCACGGCCAGGTATTCCTGAGGAGTGTCCTTTGTCCATCTGCCCTAAGCACTGCTTTGTATGTGCTGAAGGGAAGAGCCCAATATCAGACTCTCAGTGTTCACTCCTTCTCCCACTAAAGGTCTCCCGCTTTCATGCTAGAAACCTCCTGCTGAGGAGAGCCCAAACAGTAGCCATCCTCCAGCATCTACACAGAGGCAATTGATACTTCTGGTTGACTTTGAACATACGAATCTATACAATATATAGTTTCCAGGATTCACTTCTGATCTTACAGAAATATGTCAGCTATTTATTTTATATTTCTAAGAAGCAAAACTATTAACTTACAGACAGTGTGTCCTTTTGGAATTCAGAACTGTAAAGCAAGAGGGCAACAACTTGTCTCCTATGAAAACTGAGGTCTTGTTTTGCACATCCCTGGCCTCTTAATACTGGATTTTTCCAAAGTGTTCTCATCAATTTACCAGCTGCTGCATCTCCTCCAGGCTCATTTGCCTCAAATTTTCTTACCGTTTTCCTCTCTGACAACCTCTTTATTCACATCCTCCTGTACAGACACGAAGATGACTCCAGCAACCTCCCCAAATTCACCAATTCATATCTCCACTCATTCCTTTTCGTACCTTTGACTTCTCTTTCTACCACTCCTGCTCCCAGTGAACATCACTCAAGTCCCAACTCCTTGCCCATCTCTTATATTCCAGTATACAGGCTGCCTGCCTGAGAGGTGGCCTCTCTTTCTGTCAGATCACCAGGACTTCTAATTCTAAAGGCCTCACCTGCCACACCCTAACCCAATCCTCAATCCTTCTGATATTTCTTAAAGCCCTAAGCCCTCTTTTGCCATCTTCCCACAAAGGCAAAACTCTTCAGAACATCTTTAAAGATTAAAACCACCAGATGGGAGTCTTCCACTCTTTTCTCCCATTCTGCTTTGGAACAAGAATCCTAACTCCTTTAATTATATGCCTGACTCCTCACCATTCAAAAGCACTCACCTCCCTTTCTCAGCAAGACAACTTGCTTTCCTCTCAGTATGACTTAAAGACTTACCTGTTTATTTGGACAAAATTTAGGGTAAATCAAAATCTCTAGTTTCTTACATTGTACTAATTTATTAAGTCCTAGATGAGAACAAAAAGGGCTAACTTCTGTAACAATTTAGAATTTTGTGCGTAACGTGTAAGTGTATGTGTGAGCGTGTGTATGCAGGTTGCAGGTATATGTGTAGAAATGTATTCTGCCACATCAACAGAAATGTGGTATTTTGCTGCATCAACAGAAATAGAAGTGGGTTTTTAGGTTCTGGAGGCTTACTCAACTGAAGTAATTTTTATAACTATCTCTGTTAATTCTCAAAGCCATTAAAAATCAAAACTTAATTTAAATTTAATTATGGACTAAACCCATTAAAAAAAAGAAGAATTTTGTGCCCAAAGGGTGATTTGCAAAACAATGGGTAGTGAAGATGGTGTATCATTAAGTAACCATTTTATAAGTTTGTATTAACAATAGGAATTTTAAAACTTGTTTCAAATAAGAATTTGTGTTATTACATCTTATATGAAATTTTGTCATGGTTCCTATAAGATAGGACAATCCTTCTCCCAGAGATTGAGGACCCAAATGATATGGTTAGACATTTAAATACGTGGTCAATCATACGCAGCAGTTTAAAGTGTCCCATTTATCTGTGTAGATGTCATCTGAACTAATACAAGCTAAAGGGTCTTTTTATAACTAGTCTGGATTTTTCACACACAAACACATCAAACAACTTTGCTGAAATTATTACATTAAAATGGATCAAGTTATACTGATGTTAAATTTTCAAATCCCTATTTTGAAAAACACCTTTAAATCCTGGAATTTACATTCTGTTTCGCTTATAAAATACATTAAGGCAAATGCTACCATACAGCATCGAATAAGACCTTCCAAATAAGTCTCCAGCTAAAGCCATTAATACTCAAAACGGGAACCAAGCTGAGGCACAGTCGCCTGGCTTTCTATAAAGGTCACAGTTCACCTGAGGCGGCTAGAAATGCCAAGATTAGACCTAGTCCTCTCCTCGATCACACACAGACCTTATTATACAGTATATCTGAACATTTTGAATCCATCTACTTTCTAAAAAGAAAAGACAAATTGTAATTAAGATCTGAAATATGAACGCCAAGAAAAGAAACACCCAGATTAAAGTTCAAAATTGAATGCATCACGACACTTTAAGAGAATGTTTATAACAAATAAGAAAAAAGATTTGGTAGAATATTCTTTTCTTCTTCTTGATCACATTTCAAACAAAAAATCTTTTTCCTCAAACGTCTTAAGAAATTTTAATATTCTTTATATCTGCTATAATGAGCCTTGGAGTAATAAGAGTTTGTGGCAAACTGCCATCCTTCAAGCCCTCACACACTGACCTTTACCCAGATAGAGTCAGATTTCAGAAGTGCCCTTCTACAATTCCAGATTAGCAATAATTGAAAAGGTAACACAGATTTTGAGAAACAATCCTAAGCAAAACTTCATTTAAATGTCAGATAGGATCCAATCACTAAACTTAATCCTCAGGAAATAAGACAATTTTTCTACTATTATGAAACCAATACTCTACCTAGTGGATCTGATAATTCAATGAATAATTTAGGCCAGTTATCTTCAAAGTGCACTGATATATATATACTACCTGGTTTAAAACCATCTTTAAACACTTGAAGGTAATCAGTTATATTTATCTCCTAACAGTACTTAACTAATGGTCACTACTTCCTATGACTCAAAAGGAGCTCATTTATATTACAGAATGCATGGTAACCCCAAATAAAAATACAAAATAACTAACAATGACTTTTCTGAGCTCACCTCTAACCAGCAAAAGTAAATCACTTGCCCCCTACAGCATTTTTACTTCCTGATGTTACCTGCTCAAGACTCACATAATGGTCTTTGACCTGGCATTTGTGCTACAGAGAAAACTGTGGAGCCTAAGCAATCCAAAATGGAAGCTTACTGACCATCTGCTGAGAAACTGGGTCAAGCCCATGTGGATCACTATCAAGCCCATGTTATTTGCATTTATAATAAAAAAAAAAATTGGTCAATCTCTGAAGTAGAAACATTTCAAACAACTATATGAGCAAAGTCATTCTGATGCGTGCTATTAAGCACAAACCAGGTAAATTCATTAAGCCGCTTACAAAAGGCTTTTATTTGTAGTCTATGAATATGTAAACTTATAATACTTCTGTCCAGGCCCTGCACAGGCTATGGAACTTTCTTCCAAAGAAATCAGGGGACCTCAATTTATCTTTTAAACACTATTAGAGCAATATTCTTTTTTTTAATTGAAGTACAGTCAATTACAATGTGTCAATTTCTGGTGTACCACACAATGTCCCAGTCATGCATATATGTACATATATTCATTTTCATATTTTTTTCATTAAAAGGTCATTACAAGATATTGAACATAGTTCTCTGTGCTAAAAAGAAACTTTTTAAAAAATCTATTTTTATATATAGTGGCTAACATTTGTAAATCTCAAACTCCCAAATTTATCCCTTTCCATCCCCTTTCCCTGGTAACCATCAGATTGTTTACTAAGTCTATGAGTCTGGTTCTTTTTTATAAATCAGTTCATAGTGTCTTTTTTTTTTTAAGATTCCACATATGAGTGATACCATATGGTATTTTTCTTTCTCTCTCTGGCTTACTTCACTTAGAATGATGATCTCTAGGTCCATCCATGTTGCTGCAAATGGCATTATTTTATTCTTTTTTATGGCAGAGTAGAGTGATACTCTTTATTTAAACTCTATAAAGTTTCTATAACCACAATCAATGAGAAAAAACCCTCACCAGGTTTACACTTAAAAATAAACACAGAAGGAGGGAGGGGTATAGCTCAAGCAGTAGAGTGCATGCTTAGAATGCACGAGGTTCTGGGTTCAATCCCCAGTACCTCCTCCAAAAATAAATAAACAAACTTAATTATTTCCCCTTGCCAAAAATAAAAGAAAGAAAGAAAAACACACAACACAAAGACAGATTTAAATTAATTTACATAACAATTTAAGTCCTCCAAACTGGCGGTTAAGTATAGACCTTTTTAAACAGGATACCAAAGGAGTAACTACCATAAAAGATGAAAGATGCTACTGGTGGGCGTAAGCACAAAGGTCAATTAATATGAAGGACAGTAGAATTCCATCCTTAAAAAATGGGACAGAATCAAAGTCATTCCCTGAAATTATTTTGTGGAAAAGAATAATTTAAGAATCTACAATGTTAAAGAACAAAACTGGAGGTATCATACTCCCTGATTTCAAACTACATTACAAAGCTTCAGTAGTCAAACTGTACAGTAATGGCGTAAAAACAGGCACACAGATCAATGGAACTATTCAGAGCCCAGAAATAGACCCATACTTACATGGTCAATTAATCTATGACAAAGGAGACAAGAATATAAAACAAGGAAAAGACAGCCTCTTCAATAAATGGTGCTGGGAAACTGGACAGCATGAAAAAGAATTAAGACTACCACCTCACACTTAATATACAAAAATAAACTCAAAATGGATTAAACTTAAACTAAAATATTTGATTTTAAATATACCATTTTCCCCATATTCATTTTTTTTGATGTATGGATATCATCTATTCTAAGCTATAAAATGCTTCATACCTATTGTATTGAAATGAGTTAACATATAAATATCTTTAGAAATTGAGGTCCTCTACAAATCAAATACTATCATCTGAATGAGAAACAGAGTGACAAATAGCACTATTCCCATTTTATTGATGCCTGAGCCAAAATGGAGATCTCAAGAAGATTTAGTGTGCTTTGTTTATGGATTAAAGATCTCCCATCGTCAGGTTTCTAACTCAAGCATTCAAATTACGTTGCAGAAAAGGAGCTATATTACAATAAGGGTTAGAATATTTTTAAAAAACAAAACCACTGCCATTAGAATCTCAATAAATAGAATGTATCAAAGACAAAAGCAGCCAAAGAAAATGCTCTTTTGGGGAGGTATTTACGACAGATCTCACGATGGTTACAATTTATCAGAAAATGTTAACAGAAGAATACACTTCACAAGATTCTGCATTCATTCAGATACTCAGCAAAATATTCAGATGAACTTCTATGTATCAAACACTGTTCTAGATGTTGGGTATGTGTGTGTATGTGTGGGAGGCTGGTGATGGTGGGAGTAGCCTGAGCAGGGTAGGCCTGACTGCTCCATTCAAAGGAAACAGGCAGTGGACAAATCCTAAGACAGAAGAGCAGCAGGAGATGAGGTCAGAGAAATAACAAAGGGAAGAAAGCAGGGTCACATGGAACCTTCCAAGCCTCAGGAATTTGGACTGAACTCTGAGTGAAATGGGAAAATACTAGAAAGTTTTATGCAGAGAAGCAATATAATTTATTTATGTTTTAACAGTATCATTCTGGCTGTTGTGTTAAAAATTGATGCAGGGGTCCAAGGAAAGAAGAGAAAACTTTTAGGAGACTTTTGAAGTAAATTAGATGAGAGAGATTGGTGAATTGGATCAACACTGGATATGCTCAGATTCTAGATATATTTTGAAGATAATAGGTTCTTATTTTATTTTACTTTTTGAGGGAGAAGTAATTAGGTTTGTTGGTTGGTTGGTTTGTTTTTAGAGGAAGTTCTAGGGGCTGAACCCAGGACCTCATGCATTCTAAGCATGTGCTCTAGCGCTTAAGTTATACCCTCCCCCACGAGGTAACAGGTTCTGATGAAGAATCAAGGATGATGCCAAAGTCAGAGTATTGAGTAAGTATCAGTGGAGGTGGGGAAGCAGGGTAGAAAGATTGAAAGTTTAATTTTGGTCACATTGAGTTTGAAATATCTATTAAATATCCAAGTGGAGATACTGAGAAGGCAGCTAGATAAAAGAATCTGGAATTTTGGAGAGAGGCATAAGCTGGAGACATAAATTTGGGAACTATGGACATAGAAATGGTATTTAAAGCTATGAGATTGGTAGATATCACCAGGAAGTGAACATAGAGAATGCGAAGGACAGAGCCAGGGGCATTCCAACATTAAGAAAAGGAGGGACCTATAAAGGAGACTGAGTATAAGTACCAGTGAGATAGGAGGGAAAACAAGTGAGTCTGGGGTCCTGGAAAACAACAAAGGAAAGTATTTCAAGGAGGGAGTAACCAACTGTGTCAGATACTGCTGACAGGCCAAGTAAGTGGAGAATATTTAACTGGCCATTGAATTTAACATCATAAAGGTCAATGGTGACCTTGAGAAGCAGTTTTAGTGGAATGACATGAGGGAAATCCCAAATGGAGGGGTTCAAGGTGAAAGGAAGAAGAGGAATTGAAGATAATGAGTACAGACAATTGTTTCAAGGAGTTCTGCTGCAAAGGGGAATGGAAAAACAGAATAATGGTGGCAGGGAAAGTGAAATTAACAGGAGGATTTTTAAAGGTTATTTTAGGGCATATTTTTGTGTGCTGATGAGAGAAACCAAGTAGAGAACAAAAACTGATGAGGGGGGAAACTGCTGAAATGATGTCCTTGGGTAAACTAGAGAGCGATCTAGTGGGTAAAAGCAACTATAACTGATCTGCGGTAACAGGGAGAAAGCAGATATGGGAGCACAGGTGGTGGCAGACAGTCATGTAGGGGTGGGCATCTGGAGAATTCTTGAATTGCTTTCATTTTCTCAGCTGAAGAAAATGACATTTCAAGTAGCTCTATTAACAAGCAACATAAAAAAGCAAGAACTACTGGTCCTCAATAATTTGTCTTACTTGATCCATTCCTATTTCCCAACGGTGCTTTCTTCTCCTAAAGATGCTCATCTGTTTTCACACATAACCAGGCTAGGAAAACCTAAGTATCATTTTCAGTTCAACACGTGTAAGGTTCATCAATAAAAACATGTGACACACAAGAAAGAGTAGTAAGAGTCAATCAAATTTATTTTTATGCCCTGGTATAAGGCTCATTTATATGATGATAAATCACTTTAAGTTTTAAATTATAGCACATTGATGATCAAGAATTTTGGCTCCAAAAAGAAAGAGTATTCTAACATTTCATATGTAAAAGTAAGATTGTTGGATTTAAGGGTACAAATTTGTAATGAGTGGTAAATAAATAAGCCATAGAGATCTAATGCACAGGATATAGCAATAATACTGTATGATAATTATGTCATAAATACTGCTACAATGCAATCATATTACAATATATAAATGTATCAAAGTAACACACCATATCCCTCTCTTAAACATGTTACATGTCAAACTTACCCAATAAAAAACAAAAATGCACTTCTCACAACAGGAGACTTTTGACTTTCCTTATGTGGAAAAATATAATTTTGTAGGGTACTTACCAACAGTGGTCACAGGAGGCTGGGAAGGGTATTGGGAACTTGTTGTGACAGGATACTGACCACCAGGTGGGTAAGGACAGCCTGGATAACCACTAAGAAAAGAACAGAAAACATTAAATGTTAAGATGACCCAACACTATAGTATCTTTAAGAACCTCATTCAGGAAGCTAAGCTTGACAGTTTGTTGTTTTACTAGTTAATGATTTTACAGTTTTTGAGCTACAGGTGTCTATTCAAGCAAAGTTCTATAGAAATTCCATTAATGACACTGGATTTACTCTTAAAGTAAATGATTAAAATACTTTTGCTTGGCCCTGGTTATTTGAGGGTCATCTTCACAGCAGAACAAAGCCACTAAGAGTCTTTTTCAGGGCAGTCCAATAGTATCAAAACTGGAAGCAATGAATATTTTGAGAACTTTTTTCCATTCTGATTTCACAGCATATAGGGAAATAATACTATTTAATTTTTACCTGTGATAACCATTTACCATTGATAACCTTTTCAAATATCTGATCTGAAAATACTCCTTTAAATAATTTTAAAAACTTTCCTTTCACTTTATGGAAAGTTTGTGTCATTCCTGTATTCATATCAGAGTCAGAAGGAACTTTACTTAGAAGTATTCTCCTCCAATCTCCTATCGAACACTGTTTTATAAATATCATTTACTGTATCCCTGACAAATGGTCATCTTTCTCTACTGAACACTAACTTCATTTTGATATAGTAACGTCTAATTAACGGTCCTAAATTTGCATTCTGGAAGGTCACTTGCATATTTGAAGATGTCTAACACTTTCCCCTCAGTCTTCTCTTCTTCAGGTGAATTCTTTTTTCTTTTCTTTAATGGCGATACTGGGATTTAATCCAGAACCTCATGCATGCTAAGTACGCATCCTACCACTGAGCTATATCATCCTTCTCAGGTGAAATACTTTTAATTCCTTCAAACATTCTTCAAAGCCATGGTTTTCAGATCTAATCACTTTCCTCTGAATGATCTCTAGTTTGGCAATGTTTCTCTTCTAATGGAGAAGAAAAGTAAAACAGGATTATTACTAGCTACCTGTTACTCAAAACAATAAATTTTGATTAATCACATTTTAACTACAATTGTCAGATTTCTGACATTTATAATTCTGATCAACATGCCTCCTGGAGTCCATTAACATTACTGACTAAAAAGAGCCAGCCCAGAGCCCCAGAGCAAGAGCTCTGAGTTTATACTTAGTAACCCTTTTTTCAGGGTGGTACCTCAAAGATTCTCTCCTATTTGTACTAGTAGTTCACACTTCATAATTTGTCCCCAACAGAACTATTTTATATATAACTTGTTGAAGATTCAATGTAATCATGATACTTTTACCTATTAGTATAAAAGCAAAATAAGAAAAAAAAGCATTTCTGCTCCCAGAGGACACGGGCTGAAGGCTACTGCACAGTACTTTTATTCTAGTCTCTAGTGATCCATGCTGTAATGCTGCAAGGAAGCAATGTCAATCTTATTCAAATTTCTGAATCTACCTTTCTGAAGACTGGAATAAATTTGCTTTTCTTCTGGAGTTCCTACCATTTTGCATACTTTTTCCAAGACAATCATTGATTATGTTGCTGAATTTTTCAGTAAGGTGGTGTAAAACTCTTCTAGGCCTACAGATACTAACTTCAGATAACTCCCTGTCTCTTCACTTAGTGTGCTTAATTTCTTCTTTATGGTTATTCTCTATGTTCACGGTTAATAATTTTTCTTGAGTAAAAAAGAAAACTTGTTTTTCTCTCAGTTATAAAATGTTATTACTGTTTGCTGCTCCCTCCACCACCAAACACTTACTTTTCTTCTCCAGGTCATCCTCATAAACCAGTTCCTTCATTTATGAAGCTACCTCCAAGCTCCCACTTCCAAATCACATGTGACCTCTCCTTTAAGGCTGTTCATTGCAGCACTTACCATTTCCTGTCTTTGCTGGTTATCAGAAACTGTTTCCTAATAGGACATGCTTGCTAGTGCACATAGCAAAACTGGAAAAACCATTCTTGACATACTTTTTAGTTTCCTTGTATACATGCTGCATGTGCTAAATAAAATTTTCAAAAGATCTTAAGATTTGAAAGACCTCACAGATCATCTAGCCCAACTTCCTAGAGCAAGAATAAATCCTCTCATATTCATTGTTTTAAAATAAAGATTCCTGGAGTGACTGATTTATTAATTCTCCTTTAGGACAAAGAGAAGAGAAAGAGGTTCTGAGGCTCTTCTGCCAAGACCTTTCATATGCAGAAAGATATAGATGGCATTTTGAATAGTTACCTTTAACAACTCATCAGCAAATTGTGAGATTAAAAGTTGTATTTCACACTCACAAAAAACCCATCAAATCTTTGAAAAACAGCTGCCTCAAAAGGGAACTTCTTACAAATAAGCTCACAAAAGGTACTTTTAAGGCTATATAAATGAGTAAGATTTACACTTTTATCAATATTTTTAAGCCTTCATTTTTATCTACAAGTTTCTTTTAAGTGGCTTTATTGTTCAGAAGTCCATTTCCTTACTGTGCTTCTAATAACCATTCCCTATATGCCCAAAGTTCCTTCTTACTAGCAATTTCCAAGGCTTATAATTTCAAGGCTTCAGACAGGATTCCATTTCTACAACTTAAATAGAAAATTGAGGGCCTCCAGAAACCTAAAACATATAGCCTGCTGATATATAACAACCATAGGGATCTTTCTCTATTGTCTCTGACGTGTTCTATCTAGTCTCTGCTTACCAATCTAAGTGTGACAGAATGTTTACTACCTTATAAGCTAGTCCCTGAAAGTAAGAAAAGGCCCCAAAATAAATGTTTGCTAAATTTAACTTAAAAGATCCTGCATATGACATATGTACACATATATTTAGTTACAGCAGGTGTTCGGGAAATCTGGCTGCATTTATCTGCAAGAGTTCTATGAAGCTAAGAAGAGTTAGCAGGGTTAAAATTTACTTGTTAATTCTTGTTAATTTTGAATAGCTGAAAATTTCATCTAGGTACCAAGTATATGCCAGTATTGCATTCTAAGTTAGCCCCAAGACTACCTTTGGAAAGTACTCCTAGATTATCACTGGGAAGAGTGCACATTTAAAACACAGGTGAATAATTATCTCTCACTGATTTTTCTAATGTGTGTTATTCATAGACTAATTTCACTGTTAATTTAATTTACCTCTGTTATTATCCTATGGATAATAAAGGTTGGTAGTACATGTAGTCTATGAATGAATAAATATCACAGGGACAAGACTGACCCCATGTGAACCATTAATTCATTCCCTGTAATTTACAGAAAAGATCAGTTTTTTTAAATGGTATTAAAATATTCTTCTCTGTGGCTGAAGTCATAATTAGTATTCTGTTAACCTTTCAGCTATTTATACTGGATACACAAAGTTCTTAAAGGGAAGCAGCAAGAATATCAAGGTCTCCAAAACTAATAAGAATCATTGTCATTTCCCTACCCCTTTCCTCTCTGTAAACAGAATGGAGCTGCATTTCTCTGGAATGGAAAAAACTCCTTTTGAACTATGTACATATCATAAAATTTCACCAATAAATTGAGTTTTACCCTCTATTAAACTGCAACTAAATTTACTTTAATGCCCTAGTTAGCACCCATTACTTTTATTCTAGATCTAATAGAATTTCAAATACAACTATTCAAAAGATAATTTTTCATTACCTGGGATTGGGAGGGTAGCCAGATGGGTATGCAGAAATTCCACTCGGCATGCCTGGTATGTAGGAAGCTAAAAATAATTTTTAACATTTAAAAATAATATGCATAGTCCCAGATATAGAGGTTATCAATAAGACATACATCACCATCAAACCACAGCAAAATTTCATACAGCTGAAGAATCCAAATCTCAGTACAAAAATAAAACAAACACTCCACCCATATTAGTTCTTTACTGCAACTAATAAACACCTTCAAATCACATAACTCTAAAAGCATTAAACATGAGTTATGACAACACACATGACAATCCCAACAAGGAGTAACTGGCAAACAGGTCAACCTGGTCAGCTCTTCAAGCTCTCAAGGAGTCTATAACCTGAGACAGGAGCCAGTTCAATATGGAATTCAGAGGAAGGTAATTCTGCCCTCCTCTGGTCCAAGGTCAGCTTTTTAGAAAGTGACCTCTTTATTATATCTAAGAAATTTTTCGATATTTCTTTTAAGACTATGTTGACCGATTAGCACAGCTGGTTTTGTTGGCTTGATTGAGGACTTTAAAGGACTTCAAATTACTGTAATAAGTCCAATACAAAACTTATATTCAGCTAGACTGGTTAAAACAAAACAAACAAATCTTGGAAATACTAGGGGGAAAAAGATTCAAATCTAGCAAGCTTAAAGAATGCTTTATATACATTTTAAAGAGAACACTAATGACATAGAACTAGTCAGTGGTGCCAAGAGGCTAACCAAAATCAAGGAAGAAAAAGAGAAGAAGTTAACTTTGGCTTTATCTGGAAATGACTTGTGTGAGAATCAATTTATCCTCAGTGAAATTTTTCTCACTGAATACAATGATGAAATAGCCCTTAATCCAATAAATATTTTAGTGCCTTCATGTGACAGGCACCAGGAATTTGATTTAAAAAGAAAGAATTCCTGGCCTCAAGTTGCTTATAGTCTAGTGGGGGAGATAAACAAGCAAGGAGTGTTAAGTGCTATGACAGAGGAAGCAGAGTGCTATATATGGGATTATACAGGAAGTAGCTAATTTAAATGTAGGAGGTGGAGCGTAAACAAAAGTGATCTAGTAGATGAATGGATAAAGGCTTGAAGGCAAAAGAGGTGCAACCTTCAAGAAATGAACTTTTAGAGCACATAATCCAAATGGGTGGCAGAAGTATGCTGGGCTCTGACCAAGGGTCTTTATCGGAACTGCTGAGCTTACATCTCCAAGTATCAGTGTTCTCTGTCTTCCTATTAGGATGAATTTATAGATGTCATAAGTAAATTTTTTTCTTAAGTATAATGAAGCTAAGATGATTTTCAATGCTATTTCAGAAAGGGAGAAAAACTCCTCAAATGTCACGATTGCAAGGTTCCATAAAACATTTTTTCTTCCCCAGGAGCAAAGCACAAAGTTGATCTTTATGAACATCAAAAGATGAGGTCACTAATTACGTGTCAGCAACATGTATAGTCAATTACTAGTTTCTTTCCCCATAATACTCTCACACACATAAAAACCACCAATTCATAGTTATAAGCAATTTCCTCATAATTATAAGCAATTTTCCTTTTCTAAGGTTCCAAAAAGCTACTAATTCAACCAAAGTCTTCAAATTTTGATTCTGGGAAACAAAAGTTATTTGAACCCAAGACTGGTAAGGAAGCAGATAATGAGGCAAAGTAATTTCAGAGCCAGAATAAAATGGAATACAGGTATGCATAATATACAGGGTTATTATAAGAATTAAATAAGAACTAATATGAAGTGTTTAGCTGTATCATAGTTCCCATTCAATAAATGTTGACTGTTACTGTTAGTCATCAAAAAATGAGGTTTGGTCATAACATTTTTTTTAGTATGACTTATAGCTAGCTCAAAAGTCATCCTAAAACCAGGAGATCAAAAATGTTTATTATAATAATAATAAGAGGAAGAGGAATATAATTTCTCAACTAGGAGATAGTACTTGTTTAAGTATGGATCCAAATTTCTGGGCTATTCCTTGGTGTATGTGTGCAAAATGGAATTCAGACCTTCATTTCTTTGCAGTCATACCTGATCATAATAAATACTGTTTAAATGCATAAAAGTATTAAAACTGTAATGAATATAATAAATTAGTCTCTTTTAGTAATTTACTTATATTAGATCTAGATTGTTTAATGTGATTTATAGTGAGTGAGTGAAAAACTGAACTGTAATAGTGATCTCTTTAGTGTGGTCTCTTTCTAGAATGCTTCACTTCCAATGTCAATATAAAACTCAAAGAAACTTAGGAAGATTGTTGCTTAGGAGACTGTCTAAATTTCTGAAAGGTTACCTTTATCTTAAGTGGTAACTGGCTATGTTATTTGAGCAAATAAAAATAAATGATGAACTAGGAAATATTTGGCATTTCAAACTTAGATGAGCAAGATTATCTAATCTTGGATATTAAAGCCAAGATATTTTATTAAGTTGACAACAAATTTCTGGTCCAAGAGAATCCCTAAATCTTTATTAAAATAGCTACTAAATGCTATAATCATGCTTATTCTGGGAAAGGAGGGAAAGAAAGGAAATGGATTCAGAAAATTCTTCCTGTTAAATTCCCATTCAACTTGTGAGTCAAGATGCTTCTCAAGACAGAACAAATTAAAAAGGAAAAGGATAATTTTCATCAGGAGAAAAATGAAAGCTCACATAATCTAATTTATAAGATACATAAGTTTGGTTAATTAACAATCTTAAAATTTATTTAAAAATCACAACTCAAAACACAAATCAATACAGGTTTAGTAAAGTCAAAACAAGTTAAGTACAACCAACTCTCAATTATTTAGGGTGATTTTAAAGTATCAGTAAGAATTATTTTTTAAAAAACCAGAAATAACAGAAATAATGTATACCAATCAGGGGAGAACTGATATTGACTCCATGGCCCAACCTCTCTACTCAAAGTAAAATCATGAATTGGCTGTACTAAGGAGAAGAAAACTGAGAGCTAGATAGATGTCCATTGTGTATACCCAGAATAGCTGAACATGAATGATTTAGTTGATTTTATAATTGATTCTTATCTACAACACTGATTCTGGAGTTGCAAAGAAAAGGAGAGGGCAGATTGTCTTTCATGTTAATACCTACTTCCAAACTGATCAAATAAAGCTATTCCATGGCATGCATAATAAAAACAAAAATTCTAGCTCTCTTCCAGCATTCTTTCTCCGTTTTGGAATCCAGCACACCCATAGTTAGACTTCTACCCACAAACGAAAGCCCAAATGCCAGTCTTTGTTGGGAATCTGTACATGCAGATGTGGGGCCTCAGAATACCTCCAACAAATCCACTAACTTGAAAAGCTAAAATGCAAAGTGGAGTTATTAACAAAAACATTTTTACATGGTTTTCTTTTATTTCTATGAGTTTAAAAATCAAATCTCTATTCTACTTACTATTTGGTGGCCCTGTTGCCTGGTATGGTGGATAGGATGCTGAAATAGTAGGACGAGAGAAGACTGGAGGTTCATCTCCAAACACCACAATCATGACCTGAATAAGCCCCAACAAGTCTGACTGTGGCTAAAAACAGAAAACAAATTTAAGTCAGCTACAGATTTACCTTTTGGCAAAAATGAAAAATCTGGCTATTTCCTATCTGTTTTCAACTCAGCTTGATCATTTTCAAACATGAAAATTCTGTTTAATTAATTTAATAAAGGTGATTTTGACTTTTTATGTGTAGCAAGGTTTTTGCTTCATGCATATAAAAACAGCACTAGCCAAAGCAGTATGCTGAAAAATTCAGATATTACTGTTGTTCATTTGACACCATACAGCTAACCAAAACTTGTTATATTCCCAATGGATAAATTAAGTATCTGGCACAAACTCGGGGATGGATGTAAGCAGTAGTCACAAATATTATTTAAGGCCTTTAAAATAACAGTGCTACCTTGGAAACACATGTTCCCAGATTAATTTTTATTAAAGACAGTATTATGAACTCTGAAATTACAGATAGATTCCATTTTAGAAATCACTAGATTGTTGTTCACGATACTAAATGTTAAAGGATCCTTCCTTCAATACCACAGTTAGTAAGAAAGTGCCTGTATCCCATAAAGGTTGCTAAACTTTTCTCTCAAGTATCTACTGATCACTAATTTAAGACAAACTATGCTAGGCAAAGTTGTTCAAACTGGCTTATCTGATGGTTCCATTTTCAACCTTACTATATTTTGTGTATATCTCATCTCATATACTTCATTCATGAGTTCATTAGGTTCTGAAGGATTACTCAGTCATCTTGATCAGCTAATCTTCTTCATGACTTCCCCTTCTCCCAAAAGAAGAATTCACTAGCAGTTTTCAACTTTCCAAAGCACCAATTCTGTTCAATTCTGTCCCAGTGCATGAACAATGATAATAGATAACATTTCAGAAAGCTTCTTATGAAAGCTTGCTGATTTCCACTATCCCAATACCTTCTTATGTTTGTCTGTGAACTTATTTGCTAGGACTGGGAGTAAGCATGTACAGTATCTGTGTAGCACCAAGGAGTGTGGGCTGGAGATTGTGGCTGGTGTGGGGGGGAGGGTCACTATTGAGACCACGTTTTAATCTCTTGTTAACTGTTCAGTCCAACAGAACTCCCAACTAAATCACAACCTTATGCATTTTAAAAATTGAGATATAATTCACATATCGTAAAATTTAGCTTCTAAAGGTATTATAGTTCAGTGGGTTTTTTTCCATTACCACTATCTAATTCCAGAACATTTTTATCATCCCCAAAAGAAACCTGTACCCATTAGTAATCACTTCCAATTTCCCGTCCCCCCCCAGGCCTGGTAACCATTAATCTATTTTATCAATGGATTTGCCTATTCTGGACATTTCATATAAATGGAATCATATAATACGTGTCTGGTTTTTTTCACTTAGCATAATATTTTCAAGGTCCGTTCATGTGGTAGTATAAATCGGTACTTCATTTATGCAGTCTTAGAACCATAGTTTTGTCAGGACAAGTTTTATTTAATTTAACATTCTACTTCTTTCACACTAAAGTCTTTGAAGGAAGAAAAATTAATCTAATCTTAACATCTATTTCCAGGCCTATTATAAAGCAATAGGTCATGAATATTTCAGAATGACAAATAACTAATTCAGAATGATACAGGACATGAAAAAAGTAGCAAGAATACTGCAGTTTACTTTAGCTCAAATGCCATATCTTTATAAAATTGCTTTCCTATTGAAAACTGCAAACTTGCTTTCTTTTCTATCCCTTTTTGTTTACATTTCCACAAGCAATGAAAAGGTAAGATTTTACATTCTAAGCAGAATGCGACACATGTTCAGGATCAGTGTAAGAACAGGATAAGCAGCAGCAGCCCTAACGTATGTTCTGTGTCATGCTAGACACTGCAGTAGCCTCCTGTGTGGCTTCTAGTCTTCCTTATTATGGCCGAGAATTTCTATAAAAGTTCACACTCCCCCTTTCATAATACAGAGGTGGTGCTGAGAATCAGTTACTTAGGATGGAAAGACATTTTCCAGTCCTCCTTGCAACTAGTTTTTAACCAATGGACCATAAGCAGCAGAGATTTAACTTCTAAGCCAAGGTAGGTAAGGAGGAGAGCACTCCTTCACCAGCCTCTCTTTGCTTGTCTTCCTTGATGCAGAGGACTCTGAAGTCCTGGGAGATGGTGGCACCATAAATTGGAAAAAGCCTGGGTCCCTGAAGCACCAAGTGGAGGAAAGCTGCCTGCCAACGAGGAACACTCCAGTGAACAATTATCAAGGCAAGAAATTTCCAGTGTTAAGTCTCTAGCATTTTGGGGTTTGTTTTAGGGCAGCTAGTGATTTTTAGTCAGAGAGCTAACTGATGTATTTCTCTAGTACACTTCAGACATTATACCTAATAATCATTGACTTTAATACCCACTCTTGTTCAAAAATCTAAAATGACTCCTGATTGCCTTTAAGGGACAAAGTCCTTAGCTAACAACTAGGATCTTCCATGATAGAGCCTCAAACACCAAATTTAGCTGACATTATGTCTTTTTTGTTAGATTTGTCGAATATTTCATACATACAGAAATGTATAAAACATATCTAACTTTAAAGCATAACAATATAGAAAATACTTGTGCAGCCATCATCCAGATTAAGAAACAAGACTGCCAGGAAATCTTAGAAGTCCCTGACTGCATGCCCCTCTGTCTACTCTTGAGGTAACCACTTCTCTGACGTAGGGGATAATCATTCTTTTCTTTACTTTAAACATATTACCTTATAAATGATTTTCTAAACAGTAAGTAAATTTGCCTGTTTCTGAATGTCATATGAATTAAACTGTACATTCTATTGAGACATGTTTCAGCAATGCTTGTAAGATACATTCCTGTTAAAGAGGACAGTTATAAATTCATTTATAATTTATTTAATTTATATTAATATAATTTTTATATTTAATTGCTGTATGGTGTTCCACTGAAAGAATATACAACTTCTTTATTCATTCTCCTGTTAATAGTCATCTGGGTTATATCCAGTCCTTGATTATTTATGCTGCCATGAACATTATTGCAATGTTTCCTAGTATATATGTGCACAGGTAACTCTTGTGCGGTGGTTCTCAACTAGGGGAGCTATTTTTGCCTCCCAGTGAATATGTAGAAATGTCGAGACATTTTTGGTTGTCACAACTGTGTGTGTGTTACACTACTGGCATCTTGTGGATAAAGGCTAGGGATCCTACATCCTATAATGAACAGGATAGCCCTCCCATTAAATAAACAATAAAGAATTATCTGGCCCATAATGCCAGTAGCACTGAGGCTGAGAAACCTTGTTGTTGTGTATATACCACGGAGTGGAAATGCACTTAACAACTTTACTAGGTAATGCCAAACTAATTTCCAAAGTAGTTGTGTTAGTTTTACTCCCATCAGCAGTGCCTAAGAGTTCCCTTGCTTCACATCCTCTCTAACCCTTGGTGTTGTCAAATGGCAAATGTGATACATATATAATGGTATCTCATTATGGTCTTAATTTACATCGCCCTCATTACTAGCATGGTTAAACATCTTTCCATATGTTTACTGGCCATTAGGACTTCTCTTTTGTGAAGTACTTGTTTAAGAGTGTCATCTAGTTTTCTATTGAGTTTCTTTCTTTTAATGATTCCCTGAAGTTATTTTTATGTTCTGGATATTATACTGTTGGAGATGAGTATTACAAGTATATTCTTGCAATTTGTGGTTAGTCTCCTCACACTTTTTAATGTGTCTCTGATGAACAGTTCTTAATTTGCATAAACTCAAGGTAAAATTTAGTAGTCTTTTCCTTTATAGTAAAAGCTTTGCATCTTGTTTTAAAAAACCTCACCTACTGCAAGAACCTGAAGGCGGTCGCCTACATTGTTTTCAAAGTCTGATCTTTTTGCCTTTCACAATCTATCTGAAAGTGATTTCTGTGTACTATACAAATAGCAATTTAACTGTTCCAATTCCATTACTGAAAAGTTAACGTTATCTGCAATGATCTGCTATGATACCACGGTTACACATCAAGTGCTGATATACAGACATACCTCATTTTATCATGCTCACTTTACTGTGCTTCACAGATACTGCGATTTTTACGAATTGAAATTTTGTGGCGACTCTGCATTGTCAGATGATGGTTAGCATTTTTTAACAATAAAGTATTTTTTAATTAAGGTGTGAACATTTTTTTAGACATAATGCTATTGCACACTTAATAGACTACATAGCATAGTGTAAACATAAACTTTTATATGCGTTGGGAAACTGTACAATTTGCATCAATCACTTTATTGCAGTATTTGCTTCATTGTGGCGGTCTGAAATTGAGCCTCCAAGGCGTGCCTGTATAGTGGGTCTTTTTCTGAGTTCTTTATTATGTTCCATCTATCCATTTTAATATTCCTGTGACAACTCCATACTATCTTAATTACTAGTTTTTAAAAAATATATTTTGATATCTGCAGGGCAAGTCCCTTTCACTGTATTTTTCTTGGCTATTCTTAATCTGCATTTACATATAAATTTTAGATTTAGCTTATCAAGTTCACAAAATTAACAAATACACAAAGAAACAAAAATTTCTGTTAGGACACAGATCAATTTGTAGAGAACCAACATTTTTATAATACTGAGTCTTCTAACCCATGAATAAGGTCCTCTTTCCTTTGACTTAAGTCTTCTCTAATATCTTTCAATAAAATTTAAAATTTTCTCCAAAATGGACTTGTACATCTTCTGTAAGGTTTATTCCTAAGTCAACAGCTTTAAAAATATATAAAGTATTCATTCACCAGTTCATTAATTCTCTATTCTGCTGAGTCCAATCTGCTACTAAACCCATCCATTGAGTTCTTAATTTCTATTACTGTATTTTTCAGTTCTAAGATTTCTACTTAGTTTGTTTTTAATATAATTCTCTATCTTGAACATACTAACCACAATTATTTTTAAGTTTGTATCTGATAACTGAGATATCTGGGGATGGTTGTGTCTTGTTTCTATTGTCTTTTTTTCCCTCTTTGTCCTGTCTCATGATGTACCCGGTAATTTTAAATTGTATGCTGGACACTGTTCATGAAAAATTATGCAGGCTGTATATATTATATTCCTCCAGCAAGGACGTTCACTCTATCCTCTGGCCAGCAGATATTGTGAGAATCACCTTAATATAATCAGGGCCTGAGCTGATTCAAGGCTTAGGTTTTCTAAGGCTCTTTCTGCCAAGTTCCCACTCCTGGGGTGTGTTCCTCCAGTGGTGCTGACTAAGAGCCTAGGATATTTATTTAAACCCCTCTTCCTTGATAAGGTTCAGAACTCCTATTACCTCTTCAACCTGGTACTGCTGAGAATTTGGCTGTGTTTTTCAAAGCCTTTTTAAAACCTTAGCTTTTTAGCATCTTGTCTTTGAAGTTTAGGAATTCAGCATATCCACTGAGGGGGAAACTCAGATTACCTGGCTCACTTCTTTGTAGCTTCCTTTTCTCCCAAATCCTGGCTCCTAAAGTATTGGTTGCCTCGCAAACAGAACAGCAACTGTTGTCTTTTTAGCCTTGTGAGACTGTTAGAAACTCTACAGACATCTTTGCCTCTAGGTAAGGCCTTCTGCCCAGATTCTCAGCCTCTCACCCTGTACCACCAAGATCAATAAATACTCTTAAGGAAAACACGCCGAACGCTGACTCATCTCTTTGCAGTTCCCTTCTCTATGGGATCTTAGCCCTGCAAGTCCTAATTGCCTCAAAACAGGTCTCCAAAGCCCCAAAGCCCTGCACAGATGTTTTGTGTACTTTGTTTCCCTTTTCCAGTTTTTTAATAGGAACTCCCAGAGCTATACTATGAGAGGCAGAAACAGAAGTTTCTTATTACTATTACTTCTTGATAGGAACACTTTGAGTAATGAGATTTGAACAGTTTCCCAAATTTATGCCACCATATCTTTAAAAATGCATTTCCAATATGTGAAGTCTGTCTAGTCTTAAAAGGTTCAACTCAAGCAAAGAAAACAGTGACTATGCATATTTTGTAAACTATGAAGCTCTACATAAATATATTTCTTTTGGAGAGCCTTTTCTAATTACCCAGCTCAGTGATTAGTGATCTTACATGAATTTATCTATCCTCCTTGGAATCTTCTTTGAGTGTTAACAAAAAGTAGATGCTAGTGAACAAAATATATAAAATACAATAAATTCGCAGAATACTGTTGATACTTACGTGTTTCCATTCATGTAGATAAGGAAGATATATCTTCCCATTAGCATCCACATGCTTTCCTGTTTTAATAGTCATTGAACTAGTAGGCTTAACAAAACAGATAGGGGGATTATATGGGTATGTGTCCAGCAGCCACAGGCATATTGGAATATTATATGTATTACCTGAGAGAGAAAGAGAAACTTCAGTTACTCTATTTTTATTTTTCAGTAATGGCTTAGGAAATAAGCAAGAAAGAGCTACAACTAAGCAACACTTTAAAAAAAATTACAACAAATATTTTATGCTTCAAGGTTCTGTTTAAGTGCAGTTTCTCAATTTTCAGTTTGTAAAATACGTCAGCAGGATTAAGGAGCTAATTGATCACTACTCTGCCAGCGACTGCTTGCTGCTGTAAAAACTTTATTCACAAATTATCTTTTGGTTTAAGCCATTCTCTGTTATTTGACTCTTGCCATTTCAGTTAATAAAGTTCACTGGGAAGGCATGTAGAAGGAAGACCATTATGGTGTCCTATCAGAAAGTGATACAAACTGGACTTGAAATTCGCTTGCCAAAAGCCAGACTGTAAGACCTAATCCAACTGCCAAGCAGATGCTGATTAGTGTCCACAGCTTGACCAATCAATATGGCATTTTCAGTAGTAGTTTCAGAATCAATGATGTCATCTCCTCCTCTTTGTTTTATGTAGTAGAATTTCTCTCAGTTGACGAATCTGACTACGTATGGTCAAACTGAACTGTATTTCAAAGGCTCCAATAGAGTTAATATATTAAACATAAATCAAAGATTTTTCTTTGAAGCAACCATTTGAATCACCTAACATAATTCAGATACATTTCCTATCTCCCTTAGAAATAGTTTTACTTCATAAAAGTATATACACATAAATTTCAGTTTAAGAAATTAGTCATGGGACTTTGGATTTATTTCACACAAAAGTACTTTTACAATGGAAAAAAAAAATCCAAAAGTATATACTAATACATAAAACAGTTTTATTTCCACCACCCAAAATTCTTTGCTTTGTGCAAATGAAGAATTCTCCAGAATTACTTAGGCTTAGGAACTATGCCATAAGAAAAATAGTGAAGGAACACAGGTTTAGCTTAGATAAAATTTATGTGTGTGTGTAAAAGGGAACCCTTGTACACTGCTGGTGGGAATGTAAACTGGTACAGCCACTACGGAAAACAGTATGGAGACTCCTTAAAAAATTAAAAATAGAACTACCATATGATCCAGCAATTACACTCCTGGGTATCTGAAGAAAATGAAAACATTAATTTGAAAGGATATATGCACCCTATGTTCACTGCAGCATTATTTACAATAATATTCCAAGGTATGGAAGCAACCTAAGTACCCACTGATAGATGATGGATAAAGATGATGTTGTATATATGCAAAGTGGAAATTCCTCAGCCATAAAAAAAAGAATGAAATCTTGCCATTTGTAACAACAAGGATGGACCTAGAGTGTATTACATTAAATGAAATAAGCCAGACAGAGAAAGACAAATATTGTATGATTTCACTTATATGTGGAATCTAAAATACAAAACAAATAAACAAACAAAACTAAAAAGAAATAGACTCATAGGTACAGAGAACAAATAGTAGGTTGCCAGAGGGGAGGAAGGTGGGAGTAAAGAAATGGGTGAGGGAGATTAAGAGTTACAAACTTCCAGCTGCAAAATAAATGAATTATGGGTATGGGGGATTTAATCAAAATTATGTAATGTTCTGTATGGTGACACGTGGTAACTAGACTTATTATGGTTATCATTTTGAAATATATAGAAAAATCAAATCACCACGCTGTGTAACAGGAACATAGTGTTGTAGGTCAATGATACTTCAAAAACAAACAAACAAACATAGAAAAAGAGATCAGATTTGTGGTTACCGGAGGCAGGGACTGGCGGGGAGGGGAATCGTAGGAAGGTAGTCAAAAGGCACAAACTTCCAGTTATAAAATATTACTAAGAATGTAAGGTACAACATGATACGTGTAATGAACACTGGTATGTGTTATATATGAAAGCTGTTAAGAGAGTAAATCCTAAGAATTTTCATCACAAGGGAAAAATATCTTTTTCTATTTCTTTAATTTTATATCTATAAGAGATGATGAATATTCACTAAACTTACTGTGGTAAATCATTTCTAGAGGTAGGAAGTCAAATCATTATGCTATATACCTTAAACTTATATAGTGCTGTATTTCTTTAATCATGTCTACCAGTTTCCTGTTTCCCTCTTCCCCACATATCTATTTCCCTCACCAGAACTTACTTCCTCAGGGCAAAGGCAAAGTCAGTAACAATGAATTTTACTTGACCCTCTCTAAATTTATCATATATGCTCTACAAAATACTGATGCTCTAGTGTTTTTTCCCCTCTGCCTGGATTGTCCCTTCTGTTATGAATGGTTGCTCATCCTTTAATACCAAGTTTGAATGTTATTTCTTCCATGATTTTCCCATGTGTTCTTGTTCTCTATAATCTCATAGCATCTTTATATTTTATTATTCTATAGCAGTTATAGAATACTGTAACTATCTATTTATTGTTTCCTCTATTTGTGTATGTTCTTCCAGAGAAAGTACATCCTTCATTTACCTTTGTATCCAGAGCCCCTAACCCCTATGCATAGCAGGTACTATGTAAAATCAATGGGTAAGTTACAGAGACACAGCTCTTAGCTAATTGCCAGGAATAATTAACAAACAGAGCTGTTCAAAAACAGAACAGATGCTCATGAAGCTGAATGCTCCATTATCATGGCAAGTATTCCAGCAGAGGGTGGCTGACTGGCTAATAGAGACATAATTTCCCATTATCAGCATTACATTCCTAAATATAGTTATTTTTGGTATCTCTTTATTATATACCAGGCTCTGTGCTAAGTCCATTACATACATTATCACAAATGAATTCCTTTTTGAGTCAGGTACTATTATCCAAATGTTACAGACTACCATTGCCACAAAACTAACAGATTACAGAGTGAGAACTAAAACCCTACTATGCCCTGACTGTAAAGCTTCTATCTTAGCCACTATACTATACAGCATCCCACTGTGAGATAAGTCTGAATATGGTGGGAAGCTAAATTAGGAGGCATCTAAGATCCCTTTCTAGTTCTAAAAGTCTCTGATTTTACTAAACTAAACTCTTCCAGTGACTGAGGCACTTATTTGTTGATACAGCTTGTTAAAGAAGTGGAAAAAAAAGCTGAAAATATTAAGTGCTGTTGCCAAATGAAGTTCAATTAGAAGTTAAAGTCTCTATATCATCATGAAAGTCATGAGAAAGTAGGCTTAATTTACTTATAATTCTTTGGCAACTAAATGTGATTTAAAATGCATCTATGCTGGAACATAAATCATATAAGACATTTACCTCTATAAGGCACAGGAATTGTTCCAGTGAGGTTCATTAGTTCCCTGGAACTGCCATCATTAAAAACTGAAAGGAAAGAAAATGATTTAATCAACGAGCATTTCCACAGATACTCCCATATAAGTTATTCTTTCAGAAACACTGGTGAAAACTCATTATTACCCTTGAAAAGGACTAACTTGTTAATGTTCATACATTTTATCCAATAATAAAGTATCCTTTGTTGGTTCACTTCATGGGATCAGCATTTGAATGAGTAAAGAAAAGATGCTATGAATTACTTGGAAAAATAAATGTGAATACTACAGTCCCAATAAGTATGCACTTTGGGTCCCCAACCAATGATTATAAAATTACTTAGAAATCACTCTTAACTGATACCATATTAAATGTTAACCTAATAGCATTAAATTTTAGATTTCTTAGATATTTATCCCCATTCACTGTCATTCTCAATCCCAACATAGTATTAAACCACAGTATTAAAAAGGAAAAAAATTTCCAGGCAAATCAGACATCTTCTTTTAATACAAGTATTTCTCACATCACATTAAGTTTTCCTACCTATAACTGACTGATTAACTAGGGCACATGATTTGTATTACATGGACTGCTATTATCTGTAATAATGATTTGGAATTAACACCGTACCACATAGGGGAAAGGCTGTAATGTGCAGTACGAGAACACAGAACTATACTGTTGACCTCAATTCTTTTTAAAAAATTTTAATTTTTTTTTAAAAATTGGGGGGGGGGATTAGGTTTGTTTGTTTAAATAGACGTACTGGTACCTCGTGCTGCTAAGTACACATTCTACCACTGAGCTATACCCTGTCCTCCACCTCAATTCTTTTACCTATATTGACAGCTATAAACTGTGCTGTAATTTATTCTGATTCTGTGCTTTTTTAAAAAGACCACCTTATTTAATTTTAGGGTTATATTTACTCTAAAAGAATGTTGATAACAATGATTTAGAACTTGGTCTAGCCATATAAAGTTATGTTCAATGATGCTGGAGTCTTTGTCAGTTTTTATGAACATATTTATTCTTTTAGTATTCAGTAAAAACTATCTGCTTACCATAATGTTCTAGCCCTAGTTTTATTCCCCCACTGAAGCCATTTTAAAATTAACTCTAATTTTGGTAATAAATGTTTTTTTGCAGATCTAAATACCATAGTACAGTCTGTGGCCAGGAGGCAGAATTGTGCCCTAGATTTGGGAGAGGACTTCCAGTTCATGTCTTTGTTGTTCAAGAAATTCAGGACTGATTCCCATCCTGCTGTCTCCCACTTCTGTCACCAGGCTGCTGTTTAAAAAGCCGTAGGGGTGAGTGGAGTTTAGAGTGAAGTCTCAGCTACAAAATTCAGCTCTTTGCCCTCATCACCAAGGGCCTCATAATGGGCAGGAGGCAGCATGGGTTGTCCTTGGCCCTGGCACATTAGGTGTTTACAAGGAGACAGAGTTGGAGAGATTATGTTAGGATTAATGGGGACAAAAAGACTATTAAAAAAAAAAACTCTAAATATTGTAATTTCTTACTTAAATCACAACTTTATTTCGTCTCAATAGAAAGTGTACACAAACTGTAACCTACCTACTCTACAGAATTAAGGACACTAGTTTTTAAGTGTTTTCTTCATCCATAAAATGAAAAGAATAGTTTAGAATATAGTTTTGCAAAATGTGTTCTTAAGAATATAAAGGGATGCTCTGGGGAGGAAAAAAGAGGTTCACTAGTTAATTAACTTCAGAATATACTGAACAACATATTCTCTTCTCTCCCCTCTTGGTGAGGCACAACACATTAGCATATTAAAGGCTCTGAGAAATCTTGCTGCAAAGAAATCCATTTAATTTTGTTTAATTTATAAGTATTTCAAACTTAACCACAGACTCCCCTCCACCCCTTCAAGCAACATTCTTCACAACTATGGATACTATTTTGGGAAATGATGGACTAAACTATCATTAACATCACCTCTAGGTCTAAATTTACATAGTTCTATGTTACAGTAGTATTTTAAAACTTAAAATAACTAAACAAATATAAGATGCCATAATTAGACTTTGTAATTTCCTATCCTCCAACACTTTTTTTAGGTGAGAGTTCAGACCTACAATGAAAAAAACCAACAAACTTAAAAGGAAAATGGGAAACCTATAATCATTAATAAAAACAGTAAACTCAACGTACAGTACGTGATATTTTTATTATATAAACTCACCATATGAATCCAATACAGGTTTGAGATCTTTGTATAAAGTAATAACATTGATAGTTTCACGTACAGTTAGGTCTCTGTATTTGTACTGAAAAGGAAAATCACAAATGAATTTAGTTTAAAACTAATGCACATATTTTACTGCTAGGTTAGTTTTCTTAAAATTTTATTTTCTTAATAGCATTTTTCTTAAAAGTATAATGGTTCTGACTAATCATTAACATTAATTACATAAAGACTGAAAGAACCTCAGTAGCTTTCTCTCCTGCCATATATTCAAACCTTTACCTCCATTTTAGCTTTTTCCAACTTAAAAGGCCCTCTGCCAAATCAAACCTTAGTCATTCTTGAAGACCTAGCTTACATCTCTTTCCCTCTTCTTAGTGAATACTTCTCCAGACTTTCCTTTAACCCATAATGATCTCTTCCTTTCCAGCATTTATTGTCAATACCAACTATTTTGCAATTTATCATTTGTTATATTTTATTCTCATATTCCTGCCTTCTACCACTCCAGTCCAGGAAAACTAGGAATCTGGTGTACACACTCTTGGTAGATTAGGAAATCAGGAGATGGGGATCCCCATCTGGTCACAACACAATGAAGCTCACCAGTTGACAAGCTCCATTCGTGCATACAAAGCTTTCAATCAGCTTTTAGTGCTTCTTTCTTAAAAAGGAACATCCAGCTACTCCAAAAAAAAAAAAAAGAAAAAAAAAAAGGCTGCAAGAAGCACATCACTGACTGAAACAAACAGAAAGGAAGTAAGAATAAAAATACAAGGAGCAGAAGAAAATTTAAAAAGAATTAGGATTAATGACTTCAAAGAAAGAAGAAATGATACCGTATCCATGAAACAAGAACACTCAGAGAAGACTCTTGGATATAAAAAAAAGGGAGAGTAGAAACAAAAGATTCAATAGAAGGATTAGAATATAAAGTCAAAGAAATCTCACAGAGACCAGCACAAAGAGACAGTGACAGACAGTAAGGGAGAAAATACAAGAAAAGTTAGGCAATAAATCCAGGAGGTCTACTCAAAGGCATCTCTTCTGTCCTGAAGCACCAATTTTTCCATGCGATGGGATCAGTACTATTAGCACAAAAACACTTTCTTCGTTCTCCTGTGTTATTCACACAAACACATTCCTGACCACTCTTCCCCCTCCATTTCAACCAAACTTCTCTTAGTGCCCCTTTACAACAAAAACTGCAAGGAGCAGCCTACCTTTGCTGTCTGTGATTGCCCTCTTCCTGTTCTCTCTACTTAAAACTTTTTATTATGGAATACTTCCAGCATATCCAAAAGTAGAATAGTATAAATCCCCTGCTTCAACAATATACCCAGCTTCAACAACAATCAGCTCATAGCCAATCTTATTAATCTACATTCTCATTCACTTTTCCCTCCTCCTGTATTATTCTGAAGCAAATTGTAATATCATATCCTATCACTCATAAATATTTTAGTACATATCATTAAAGGAATGTAAAACAATAAGCCCATGATACTAGTATCCCACTAAAGTAATCACTATTTCCTTATTATCCTTTCCTCATCAAATACGCAGTTTCATGTCACTTTTTGGTTTGTTTGAAAGAAAAGCCAAAAAAAGACCACATACTGCAATTTGTTAAAATGTCCTTTAGGTCTCTTTTAATCTATAGATTCTCTCCCACCCTCTTGTTTGATAATAGCTTTATTGAGATATAATTCACATACCATATAATTCACACATTTGAAGTGAATTACATAAAGTTCAGTGGTTTTTAGTACATTCAGGATTATGCAACCACCACCACAATCAATTTTAGAACATTTTCATCATCCCCCAAAGAAACGCATACCCTTTAGCAATCACCCTCTCATTCCACCAGTACTGCCCCCTTTCACCCTAGACAACTGCTAATCTACTTTGTTTCTATCAATTTGCCTATTCTGGACATTTCAGATAAACAGAATCATATACTATGTGGTCATTTATGACCAGCCTCTTTCACTTAGCATGTTTTCAAGGTACGTTGATGTTACAGCATGTATCAGCAGTTTGCTCCTTTTTATTGCTGAATAATATTCCAATATATTGACATACGACAGTTTATTTACCTACTCATCAGTGGGCCTATTTCTATTTATACTTTGAAATTTATTTGTGGAAGAAATCGGTCCATTTGTCCTACAGAAGCTCCCCTGGCTTGGATATTGCTAACTGCTTCCCTTGGTATAGTTTAATGTACGTGTTCCTATGCCCTTTGTATTTCCTGTGAATTAGTAGTTGGATCTGGAAGTTATGATCTTTTTCATTATTTTTCTAAATTTTACATTCTCACCCCCACTGTCTCTCCACCCCCGACTTCTCTCTGGCAAGATCATTTCACAGATGATGGTGTTTTTCTATCAGGTAGCACATGATATCTAGGTAGCTCTCTGTGATGTTAACAACCACTGATGCTCAAAGACTAGACCCATTTTCCTCAAACACACTCCAGTTAGGCTTTTGCACTTTCACTGAAACTGCTCATTAAGGTCACACATGGCTATATGCAATAGCCAATTCTCAGTCTTTACCTTACTTAACCTATCAGCAGCATTTGACCAAGTCGATTCTTTTGTCTTAAAACATGTTCTTCACTTGATTCCAGGACACCACTGCTTGTTTTTCTCTTCTCTGTGGCTGCCCCTTCTCAATGTCTTCGGTGGTTCTTTTTCTTCTTATCTTAATATTACTGAGTGCCAAGGCTCAGTTCTTGGTCCTCTTCTGTATCTAAACTCACTCCTTTGGTGATCTCCTTCACACATGGCTTAAAATACCATTTATACACTGATAACTCCCAAACTTAAAAATTCCAGTTTGAACCTCTTTCCTGAACTCTAGACATGTATATCCAATTGCCAATCTGGGTATCTAATGAATGTCAAATTTAATACGATCAAAACTGAACTCCTTATCTTGTCCCACACCCAATCTACTCCTCTTACAGTCTTCCATATCTATATCCTTCCAACTGCTCAGGACAAAAACCTTGATGTTATCCTGGATGCCTCTCTTTCCTACACATCCATGGTGAGTCTGTCAGAAAAATCCTGTTAGATCTACCTTCAAAAATAACCAGAATCTGATCACTTCTCACCACCTTCATAGCTACACTCAGGTTACTGCAACAGCCTTTTTATAGGTGTCTGCCTCCACTCTACTTAACCTCCTACAATCTAGTCTCAACACAGCAGCTAGAGAGAGCAATATTGTTAAACAGATCAGTGGCTTCCCACCATACTCCAAATACATGCCAAAGTGCTTACAGTGGCCTGCAAGACCCTCCAAAATCTACCATACCTTTACTTATTGCTGTTTCCCCCTTGCTCACTGCAGTCCAGCCCCCTTAGCTCTCTTTGTTGTTCCTCTAATGCATGACAAGCTTCTGTCTCAGGGCCTTTGCACTTGTTTTTCCTTCTTCCAGGAATGCTCTTACTCCAGATTGTTCCAGTATGCTTCCTCGCCTCTTTCAGGTCTCTGATCAAACAGACCTCAGGAAGGCCTTCCTTTACTATTCTGTAAAACTGCAACCCATCCTATCTTTACCTTTGAGCACTATCCCTTCCTACTTTACTTTTCTGCAAAGCACTTATCACTCTCTAACAGCTACTTAATGTACCCATCAAGTTGTTTATTGCCTCCTATGAGAATTTAAATTCCACAAGTGTAGAGTCTTCTGTCTGGCTGTTCACTGTTATATCCCTAGAACCTAAAACAGTGAGGAGTGCATGACAGTCTTAAATGTGTCAGCTCTTTTCTACCTAGTTACTAGTGACTCCACCTCCAGGAAGCTGTAGATATATTATGTAAGAATACAGGTAGTTGTCTGTGTGAAAAATTCAAGTTATTTGTATAAAGCAAGATGGACTAACAGTATAAATTTACCTCTGTTAACTACAAAAATGATGACAGAGAAGGGTGTTAAACTAAAAGCTATATTTAAGTTGGAAGCTAAAATAAAATGCTCAAAGGAAAAAATTATCTGTAATAATATATAAAAAGATAATATAATGTTGTATGTCAATTATATCTTTAAAAAAAAAAGATAAGGAAATGGCCCAAAGTACCATGATGAGTGGTGGAGGTCCCACAATCAGATAAAAATTAAAGGCCCATCACCCTAGCAATGTGTCCAGGGTCCCTGGTACCAGTTCCTACACTGGACCACACCCAACTGAAAGGATAACACCTGAAGCTAGCCCTCTACCAGGAGGAAGTAACTCCACAAACTGCTCCTATTATCCTTACTATTCCTACCTATCTATTCACAGACTTGACAGAAAAGATGCTGATACTCAGAACTGACAGCACCACTTGTAGGAGACTCAGTTTTTCAGACATTGGGCCAAGAATCAGAAGAAAGACAGAATGCCCTCTCCCACCTCTTCCCTATGTCCTTTTTCTGTTCTTGGGGTATAAAGAGAGTGGAGAAAAGGGAATGCAGGTGGAGATATAAAGTATCTTCTAAAGATGTTCTGCCTCTGTCTCTGAAGGCAGGTTTCTCTAGAGGAAGTTTAGGAAACTTAATTATGGTTTTTAAAATTAAAAACCAGTATTTGAATATTCTGGTCCTTATATGTAAATATTTATACAAATATGTTAAGGAATAAACCTTAATGACTATGTTATCAACTTAAAAGATCAAAAATAGTACGGAACAGATACTCTTCAGTTACACAGTACGTAAAACAAAGTACTTAAAAAAAAGTGATATATAAATGTTACAACACAGAGCTGGGCCACAATCTTCCAGGGCTCCCCAAAACCTCCTCTACAATTAAGGGTAACTACTCTATTAGAGAAAACCAGAAGCCTAGAAGATATGATTAGACAACCAAGAGAAGCTTTATTTCAAAAATCACTTTACTTTCTCTTTAGAGGTTACTCTTCAACCAAAGACTTCGGGGATGACTACTAGGGGACAAAGGTATATTTTTCAAAGAAGTAAGTTTATACATAATAATATGTTTTAATAATACTGACAGTTGCTTAAACTACTTTGCTTTCTACCATTCTGACAAAAGTATCTAAAAGCTAACCCGTCTAATTGGAGAAGATTGAACTCTCAGCCACTTCACATCTTATTCCAATTAGCTTGGTAAACTGAAACAAAGACAATCACTCAGTTCACACTGGTTGGTGTCAGGTACCACATCTGAAGTAGTTGTCATAATAATTCACAGCTTTAAATACCAAATGCCTATCTGCTTTTTAAAAAGTGAAAAAAGACGCTAGTATTGAACTGTTAAGATCACGTTTCAAAACAAATAAATTCGCGTTATAAGCATACAATTAAAGGTAGTTACTCCTAACAAATAAAAGTCCCTGAAACGGTAACAATTCTATTTATTTCCCCCACGGTAGTGAGGTACTGGTGTTTTGGCTTCTCAGGACATTTTTACTTATAATTGAGCCAATTCAACCAATAGTTACTGACCTCCCGCGGGTGGGCTATTGAGCCGCGTGAGGAATACAAACTGAGAAGGACACAATCTCTGGGGGCCGCAAGGGAAGGGCGAACACGGACGATCCCTACACTGGGACACGAGTGGAGGAGTGCCCCAGATCGAGAATTAAGTACAACTCTCTCTTTGTGTTTATAAAAACTAAGACGAAAACTACTGCCCCACAGACAGCTCCAAACTCTCCCCGAAGAGCGGAGGGCGGGCGGCAGGTGGCAGGCGGCAGGCGGCCTCCGCTCCGCGCCTTTGTTGACTGTCGCCGCCCCCGCCGGCCCTGGCCCGGGGATTCGGGCACCAGGCGACAGGCATCCCTGGGCTGGGGGCCGCAGGGGCGGCTGAGGGCTGCACCCAGCTTCGGGCCCGCCCTTGGGCTCGCTGGGCTGGTCGGGCAGGCCCGGGCGGCGCGGAAGGGGACGGTGGGCGCGCGCCGAGCGACGAGCGCGCCGCGGCCTCACCTTGGACACCATTTTCTTGAGCTGGCTCTCCGACGCCGCCATGGCGGCCGCCTCGCGACTCGCGTCCCCACAGGCAGAGGGTCAGCCGCTCCAGGGCCGCCCCAGACAATCGCACACAGAGGCGCCAGCCCCCCACCCCCCCGCCTCTAACAACAGGAAGTCGGCCACTACCACAGCGCTTCCGCTTCCCTTACGTCACTTCCGAGGTCGGCGACCGAGGCAGAGCTTGGGTTGGGCTCCGCAGGCCAGGTCAGGTTCGGATGAGGGCAAGCCTGTTCCTAGGGTGGAAACCCTGAGCTGGGGTAAGATAGGCAGGCCTCTCACAGTTGCCCTTAGACTAAGAGAGCAGGTGCAGGGAAGGGAAGAGATACAAAGATCTTGCCAATGAGCAGTGAGGTTTAATGACTGATTCATCAAGTGGGAAGGCACTGGACTGGTCAGAAAACTGTTCTGCCATTGACTTGCCCTCGTGACAACAGCAAGCAAATGCACTGCTAGCTCAAGCTTCAGTTTTTTACGACTCTAAAAGGAGAGGATTGCATTAGATGATGCTCGGGGTCTCTCCGATTATCAGGTTCTTTCTTATTTTTAAGCTTAAAAGTTATTCATATTACATTCATAAGGGCAAAATACAGAGCCCTCGTTTCACAGGAAGCCAGTCATTTTTTCTCCAGGAAACCATTCCCCTAAATCAAACCTCTCCTCTGTGCCCAGGCATAAATGATAATACAGGCTACCTTCTACCTTGGACTCTTATGTGTCCACTATTAAAGTCCAATTGGTCCTCTGTCAAAGTTCAAGTCTTCGAGGGCAGGCTCATCTTCAGATCCTCGTTGCCTTGAACAGTGCAAGAGTAGGTACTCTAACTTAACTGAATTTCTACTACTAATAAAAGTCCCTCGTGGTCATTTATGTTAGTCATTTCTATTGCAAATCACCACATGAGTACAGTGCTGTTCAAGGTACTGTACAGCCTGGGTTTGATGGTGTGAAAGTATGATCATTTAAAAGATTTTAGCATAGTGCTACTGAGGAGCAGACTGGTATTCTCTAAATTGGCATCTAAATGAAGGTCACATACACAAAGAGGGACTAACTGAAGATGTGTAAGCATCACCATATACACTGTAGCCAAGACACACACATGAAGGCTATTCCAGTATGTATCATTTTTTTGGAATATACACACCAGATGTTCATTAAGCATACAGCTCCAGTCAAATCAAACTATAGGGCAGTCTGTCCTTCCTTGCACCTCTTATATGACACTTAAAAGTAATGTGACTTTCAAACTATTCTTATAGCCACAGCTTACATAGAAGCAGCTTCAATGATAGCAACTCTGCTTTTATCAATTGGGAAAGTGCAGGTAATATATTTAAAAGGTTTTCTTGTTAAAAAAATTTTTTTAAGGTTTAAAACAATTAAAATCCAATCTTTTTTCATTTTGCACTTAATTCACTTAAAATGAAGTAACTAATTATCCTGAGGACTGTATGAATTATATGAAAGAATCTTTCTCTTCAATCTGAATACATTTCCTTTCACTCAGTAAATTAGGCATTTCCTGGTAATTTTAAAGTCAAACTTTATTTTGTTCATTATTCTTGATATTTAAGAATAACTACAATATAAATTAGAAAGTAAAATATTTATCTCTGTTACAATATCAAAGAAGCATTTTAATCCAAGCCCCACTAAAAACCATAACAAAGAAAAGACATTGCATGATTTTGGAAAGATGAAAAAGTGAAAGTTAACAGAAGGATCACAAATGTCAAATTATCACCAAATCATAGTGAGGTGATGGTGATACTGCTTCTTGACTTACATATGGAAGTTACAACATGATTTATAATACTCAACACTCAAGGAAATATCTGAATTACTTCTATACTGTGGGCTTCTGTAGGGCGAGGACTATTATTCATCTTTGAGTACTCAGATTCTAACAGAGTACTTGGAAAAACAGTAGATACGCAATAAGTATTATTGTATTGACATGTTCCTTTTATAATTACTGTAGTGAATTCTTAGTGATTCATCTATACAGTATCTTATTTATTATTTATTAAATTAGTTTATTGTTCAAGAGCATAATTAGGTATCTGATATTAGAAAAGACTAGTTTAAAAACACAAGAAATGGTTCTTTTAGTTTTACTTTCCTATTTCATACAAAGGACAGTGAGGATATACTGTCAGAGTAACACCAAAATAATCTACCTGTGTAGTGAAATTACACAGAACTGATGCTCATCTCTTGAAATGTCCAAGATTTTTATGCTAGTTCATTCTGGTGGAACTCTTTACAAACATATTAAATACTTTTCTACTTTCTTAAACGTGGAACACAATATAATTCCACCTTTTCTTTATGATTTAAGCTCATCAATGTAAGCATCCAGTATTATACTAAATCAGCATTAGTCTGTTTCCTCACATTCAGGGATGTGTCTGTCCTTACAATCCATCTGGCTCCTACCTCACTGACCAGGTTTGGGTTCATCTATAATAAGCTTTCAAAGCACCTGGAACTTCTTCACAGTACTTATTACACCTGCGACTGTACATTTATTTGTGAGATTTGATTACTATGTCTCCCATACTAGATTATAAGGATCACGAGGGCTTGTACCTAGTCCAGGTTTGCTCACCACTGTATCTGCAGTGCCTAACATAGTGCTGGTGTATAGCAGCCTCCCAGTCAAAACTACCTGAATGACTAAATAACTAAACAGCTATGTCATGCATACCCCCTCTATATTTGCTGAGGGCAAGTCGGGAAATCAGAGAATCAGTCTTTCTAAAAACTACGTTGAAAAAAAAAATCCCCTACATGAGAATGTAAGAGCATGGGACCCTACTTTTAGAGTCTTGTGGTAACTATTTTGGCTGTTAGGCCTTTTCCCTCTTCTAGTGTTTTGAAAAAGTAGAGGTTATAAGGTTAACTGTCCTTAGTCATAAGATCTTGGACACTAAACCTCAATTTCCTCCTTTATAAAATGATGATAATAGTCCCTACCTCAATGGGTTACTGGGAGGATTAAAAAATAATCCTGAAGAATAAAATAATAAAGTGCTCATCACACTGCCTGAAATATTAGAAGAGCTGATGTTGGTTATTGCTATTAGTTGTGTGTCACATTCATAATAATATGCTATGTTTCATATATGAAGATACTGTTATTGACCCATCACCAAAGTGTACGTACCCTAAATAATTTCTTCAGGAGTAGTTAAAGGATTTGCTCAGAACACTCAGCCCATCCAATCTCTCCCCATTAAGAATAATGGCTTTTATGAAAGCTTCACATTTTAACTTTAAATTAAACTGCTTGGCTTTCATTCATAACTTATTTCCACTAAAAATACATATTTCTCTATGGTTCTACTAATGTTATGGTGAGTTCTTGAGATGTCAGAGATCTTATACAGCCCAGGAAAGGGTTATAGAAAATTCCAGAAAGGACAGTCCCACTGGAAGTTAAACTACACTTTTTACTCATATATTAAAAAAATTTCATTTTTCCCTTCTACTGTTTTAAAGTACATGTAAAATTATTTTCCATTTTTTGGTAGCTAATTAACTGTAAGCGGGAAGACAAAATGCTCTAGTCCCATTACTACCAACTGTCTATTAAAGAAGAAACATTAATAGCTTAAACTATGGATCCTTTGAATGTTTACAGATTTCATAAATTTGTGCTGGGCCTTCAGCTTTATCATATTTATTATAACAGTCAAAGAGTAACTTTCTTTAAAAAATGTGTTATTTTCAAAATATTCCCAAAGTGCTGAATGTGCTAGCTGAGGATACATAATTTTAAAACGATGCATATTGCAGATCAATGTTCATCTCTGGTGTAGGTTTAGAGAACAGTATAGACATCTCAAAAACAACAAAGAAAATCAGATTTTTTCCCCTTCCTATCTAATTACCTAAGGATTCAAATTACAAAGCTAACCAAGAAACCACCTACTTTAACCAAGCAGTTAATAATCAGATATAGGAGTTCACAATCATATATATATACGTAAAATTGAACAACCTTTCCTTGAAGGTAACTCTGAAGTTTAGAATCAAAGTTTTAACTGTTGTTGTAGACCATGGATTGATGATGCACTGCTCTGGAGTTTCTCAGTCACTGTATCTTCTTTCACTGTGGTTTTGATGACTTCAGACACCCCACTTGCTCCAAGGATACAAGGCAAACTTAAAAACACTTCACTATTTATACCATAATATCCCTGAAATGAAAAAAATTGGAATGATAGAGCTGAATCACTGCAAAAAAGTTAGTATGATAAATATGGATAGTTTTTTGCTTTTCTGGTCTTAGTAGTACAAAGTGATACAAGTTGAACTTTAAAATAATTTTTTGTTCATTTTCCAAACTCAAGTTATTGTTTCAGAAAATTTTTGTGAGATGGGAGGAATTGGGTTAAAGACACTCCCTTTACAGGGAGGTAAGCTGCAATATGGGTAGTAGGTTGGGGTTTAAAAAAAAGACTGTCAGAATGGATTCCCAGGGGAGAGGCTTAGCATGGACTCTGGGTGCAGTCGAATTCAGTAAACTGTTTTAAGTTTTTCCTTCCATGTTTTATTTCCCTTCTAAGTTTTCACAAAAATCTGGTTAAGCATTTCTGCCTTGTCTTAGCTGTGCTTTAGGGACTTAATATTTGGGATAAAGTGGTAAAGGACAAACTGAACTGGAGCTAAGACCAGTTGGCATGTCAATCTGGGTGGCTAAGGAGATAACTGACAATCAGAAGTTTATGGAATATAGAAATGATTCTTGGGGATTCCAAAATTTACATGGAGGTAAAGAGCAACCTGGTAGAAGTCCAGACTTTCCATAGCCAAGCAGGATAAGGCTTAGACCAAACAGTCTCCTCCCATGTTACTCTAAAAGCTGGTGATACTGAAGACACCTGGGTTACAGTGTGAACAGCATTTTTCTGGTTTTATATTAATAATAAAAATGTTGAAAAATACAATGAGAGGATGAGAATAGCAATTACCTTTGCTAAAATTGATACAGAATGTACTTTCTTTTTATTGTTCACAATACTGTCAACCAGGTCAGCTACTGATAGTCCGACAGACCAGGATCTTTGACTTTTTACCCGTAACAGTTCCATGGCTCTATGTGATAAAAACAAAAACAATACCACACAAAACATGATTTCAGAAAATGCACAAATATATACATTTAGTTTTAGCTTCTTTTTAAGGTATTAATTAGATATTTTTATGATACAGAAATAAAAGTTATACAGCAATTGTTAGGAAAACTTACAGATAGTCTAGTAATTAAACCCTTCTTAAAACGTCAGGCAGTTCACAGAGAGATAATACAAATGGCCTAATAATATAAAAAGATGCTCACCACCACTGATATTTAATTAAATGAGTTAAAACAATAAGTACATCGGTTTTGCCTATCAAAATTGGCAAAGATTAAAAAGATTGATAATTACTTTTGAAGAAGCTACAGAGAAACAGGCATTCCCAAAACTGCTGTTGAGTGTAAAATGATTGAATCTTTTTTAAAAGGAGGATTTGGCAACATCTGATCTAGAAATTCCTTTTTCTAGGAATTTGTCCTACAGCAGTATGCTCAAATATGCAAAGATATATATAAACATGTGTTTGCCTTGTTTGAGACAGGAAAAATTTTGGAAACAATTCATCAAAAGAGGACTTGTTAAATAAATCACTACCAAATGTAGGGCCATATAGTTCTTGAGAAGAATATAAAGTAGATTTATACAAACAATATGGAAAAGTGTCTAAGATTTTTGGGGGGGGAGTTTTTTGGGGGGAGGTAATTAGGTTTCTTTCTTTCTTTATTTTTAGAGGAGGTACTGGGGATTGAACCCAGGACCTCATGCATGCTAAGCATGCTCTCTACCACTTGAGCTATACCCTCCCCCTAAGATTTATTCTTAAGGAAACAAAGCAATTGGCAAGATAATATAAATAATATAAATTCATTATTAAAAGATAATAATTATGGTGATAATGTTTGCAGAAGCATGGAAAAAATATTTGGACATGTGGACCCTAAACTGTTAATTGTCGTTATTTTTGGAGAATAGAATTACCCCTGCTTTTCACTTTCTACTTTATAGTTATCTGTAGCATCTAAAGTTTTATAAGCAAATACATTCTTTTTGTAACTAATAAAAAATGATATAAATTAAACAAACATGTTTGAATTCCTTCCTTTTAAAAGCTATAAATGCAGGATCATGTAGAGAAGCAGATTAGAATGGATTATACAACATACTACTCTTCACAGTAAGACAATATTCTTTCCAGTTGTTATTTTCTAAAAACCATAAAGTGAAGGTTTAAAAAGCTAAAAATCACCACTCAGAATTCAGGGAAGGATGTTATTTTGTGACAGTAAAACAACAAATGGCATGAAAATATACAGTATGTGAAGTCCGACCTATGGGGCCCAGACCCCTGGAAGGCTTCTGAATAAACAAATGATACAAAGATCTGTGTCTTCTACTGTGTTTTTGCCTGAACTTTTAATGTGGCTTATCAATTCATATTCGACTAATTTCCAAATGTATTTATGTGTGATTAATAAACACATATTAATTTTTAAGTGTTATGGACAAATTCTCCTCTATATTTAAGAAAATATCCAATATACTCAGATATAGGATCCTATTCCTAGATATAGGAGCAGTAAATCACTGCCTACAAATAAGGAACCTATTCTACCCTTTAAGAGTCAACTGGGTATCTAAATATTAAGTTTGCAAAGCACTCTTACATCTACTTCCGGATATGAAATCAAAGAAAACACTGCTCCCTTGTACTTTGGATTTGTCCATACTAGTTAGTTTTGTTTGCAGAAGCCTGGTAAGTACATGCTGTACAAAGAGCTGTTATGTTAGCTTTGAAGAACATGGCTTTTAGTTGGATAAATGCAAATCTACACTCAGCATTACCTGTTGGACAGCTGTACCTGAGAGTTATGACTCATTACTTCTTCTTGGCCACCCCATGTGGGCACTAAAAATTAAATGAAAATTGATTATATTTTTGTCAGTAACTCTCTAGGGATTAAAATGTGATAAATGATCATCTGCATTTAAGGGTACCTGTATTAAACTTTAAATAAACATGTTCCCTTGCATCTAGCTTCAGTTATATTTGTCCACTGGTGGCACTGAATGTGCTGTACTGATTGCTGGGGGTGAGAAAGACTTTGAGCTGCAGTTCCCCAAAAACATGACCCTCCAAATCTACTTGCAATTCCTTACCTGTTCTGTCTCATCAACAACATTGGGCCATTTTACTGCCCAAGTAGAAAGTTTCCTTTTCTCAGCAGGCAATGTATAATAGGCTCCCACGTGCTGCAAGCACTTGGCATTTGCTCGATTGGGAACCACACAGACTAATTTCTTTCACCAGATGAGGAATAATTTTGTCACTTATTTGGGGCTAGATTTCCACAGCTGTTAGAGAGGCAGAGTCCAGTGTTCTAAGAGCATATTTGGGTTTTCCATTTCCTCACTACACCTTTTATAAAAACAATTCAAAAACTATACACATAAACTGGATATTTATACCACATTTTAATATTAAATTAGAAGTAACATTTTTGAAACCTTTCTGATATTCATTTGTTTCTCACCCATGTGAAGACATTCTTTGATACAAATCTTTATTGAAGTAGGCAAAACAAAAATACATTCAGATATGTAAGACTGTTTTATGTTTAAGAAACAAGTCTTCCAAACTGCATTCAAAACTAGGCCATTTAGTGATGTGTCAGCAACAAAGGACACCTTCCCTTCCTCAAACTGATTATAAGCTTCCGGCGGGTAGGGATCACATGTTTTTCTTTTATGTCCTCAAACAGATTCTTTACCATGGTAAAGAATGCACAGGAGATAGTACAGAGCTGACCTCACACATAATCCATAACCACATTTACCAAAAAGGAAACATGCTTGCAACAGTTAAGTTGAAAAACATCAAGAAGTTTTTTTGTTAAGTAAAAAAAAAAAAAGCAAAACAAAAAATTGTTACATAAATATATAAATACATGTGGACAAATTAAGGGATTTTTTTAAAAAAATGTTTCACTTGAATAGAAGGATTATACATGAATTGTTTTCTTAAAAAATTTTGTTACATTATTAGTATATTCACAACAAATAGAAAATTACAGGGAAATGTCTGCTAAATGAAATACAGCATTTATAGATCTTGGAAAGATGAATAAAAAGAGCAAGGTAGGTATAGGAAAAGATAAACAACACAAAAAAGTCTGGAATTTAATTATAAGTATTGCTGCCATTATATATTACACATAAAACCACATTTTTTTTATCTTTTCTCTCTGAGTTCAGACTTCTAAGCACCATGAGAAAAGAATGTTTGGAGAGAGAAAGAGAACTTCACTATGTTCAAATCTGCTTCTGACACAGTCATTAGAATTTTCAGTTAACTACTAGTTAATAGTTAATAACTAATTTAATTATTTCATTTTTTGTTCACTTACTGCCCAACCATTCAAACTTTAAGTTAAATGTATATTTATCCTAACTTAAGGATCCCTTTCAAATATTGCATCTAATCTAATCAATCCTAATCTTTCTGGTTCCACGCCTTAAGAACAGTAACCCTCTGGCTCCAAAAATTTTAATTAAAAAAATGACCTCTTTTCCATTTTATATAACACCTACCCCTTAGGTAAGATTAATGCCCAAAGCAGATGATATAACACTCTGTCTTGAGGTCCAGCCCCTGGATTTCTAAAACACCATTTGAAGGAGTTACTTGCAGTTTACATATAATTTCAGTATCACAGCTAAAAACAGGAGTTGCAAAGCATATGTTCTACTGAGTAATTTGGTAGGGCAGAAAATGAATGACCTTTGGTTACCACAAGATGGTATCAAGATCATACATTCATTTCAAAACATATTTACTGAGGCCTTTCCAAGCTCAGGGAGTTTACAGTCTGGTGAGGTGAAGAGAGAAGTAAATATCCAATCATAACACAGTGTGATAATGGTTATAACAGAGGCATGAACTTACTTAACCTGGAGAATTAGGGAAGGCTTCCTGGGAGAGGTGGCATTCAAGCTCAGTCTTGAAGGGTAAGCAGGAGTTAGCCAAATGAATGAATGTTCAGGGAAAGGAAGCATCAGGTGCAAAGGCAAGGAGGCATGAGAGTGCATGAACCATTCAAGAAACTGCAAGTTGATCATCTGACTAGCATAAAATGCTTGGCAGAATGGCAGAAGATAAAGCTGGGGAAGGAAGCAGGAAACAGATCCTAAAGGGTCTTGTATGCCATGTAATTCCTCCCCTAGGCTGCAACTGTCATTTGCCTCTGAAATAACTGAAGAGAATAAGTTTACTTACATATCTGCTATTCTTATAACGGTTTCTAAATCCTAATGTTGCTTTATTTCAATGTGTACTTTTCCATGTCCCTTTGCCAATTTTCTATTCATCACCATCTTGCCATATTGATCACTTTAGCAACAGCTACCACTTACTGAGTACTAAATGCTTAAGTAAATTATCTAATTAAGTCACAGCAAGGAAAGGCACAGGTTTGGATCAGACCAAGGTTCAAATTTCAGGTCTGCCCTTACTAGATGTGTGAACTTAGACAAATCAGTTAACCTCATTGAGTCTTAAGCTTCCTCATCTACTGACTTGGAAAACCACCACCTCCCTCATGAGGCATTTTTAAAGTTTAAATGGATATGCAAAGCATTTCATACACAAACTAGGCACTCAGTAAAAAATAATTCTAATTGCTATTACTGTGTTGTCACTTATGCAGCAAATATAACCAGCAGGTGTCTACACACGAAACCAGCAGAGGGAGCCTCTAATCCAGCTCTGGCTTCAAGGCCAAGGTGAGAAAACCTATCCCGTAGATATAACAATCTTTGAAACAAAGCAGAAGACAGGATAAAAAGTGACATGATAGCAGTATCTAGAAGGGAGACAGGGAGCTGGGTGAGGGAGTAGCTTCAATAGTATTTGTAATGTTCTAAATTGAGTGTGGATTCATGAATGCCTGTTCCACTATTATGCTTTAAAACATACATATATGTTATATGTATTCTTTTATATGTCAAATATTACATAATAGTATGTTCAAGTGAACACAATTCACATGCATCTAAATCTCTCTATTTCTAGTTCCTACTTGAGATCTCCATTCCTTGTGCTTTTATCCTATTTCTCTTGGCTCTCTCATAGCAAGTCAAAACTGCCTTTTATTATAATTGTCTCCTATCTTTGACTCTAAGTTTCCTAAAGACAGGGTCAGGTTCTTATTCATCTACATAGCTCTAACAGCAGTCAGCACAGTGCCTTAAGTTTATTTATCAAGTCACATCATCCCTTATTTTCTCTTTACAATTTGAGATATTAATACAACCATATTTCAAAATGTTCTTAATTATTCAAAAATTGTATCTTATTAGGAGGACTGATTAAACAAATATTGGTATATTCAGTGGTTAAAAAGAATGAATGGGATCTATATATATGTTATTATGCAGTCATTTCCAAGTCATATTAATAAGTAAAAGGACAAGGTGGAGAATTATGTTATGATTTATATTTCATACATGTGCTTGTCTATACACCAAACATATCTGAAAGGCTGCAGAGGAAACTGGTAACTGTGATTGCTTCCAGAGAGAGGGACTGGGCGTCTTGCATAGAAGGGAGACATTTTTCACTACATATCTTTTTGTACTATTTAATTCTTTTGCAATGTAAATGTATGACTTTTCAACTAAAAGAACAGCTTAATAATTTACACTTTCAGTAAGAAGGCACACACACAAAATTGAAATTGGATCAGAATAAACAGCAGTATAACAAAAGAATAAATATCTTGAGACAATGTATGATTAATTACTATATAGCTAACAAGAGCTTTTAGCTCAAAGAAATGAAAGAATCACTGTGGAATGATGTGGTCAGGAAAAGCATCATACTGTAAGTAAGAGGGGCTTGACCTAGACCTGGAAGGATGAGATTTGAATTTGCTGAGAGAGGGGGACAAGGGATTATGGGAAAGGTAAATACAATGGACAAAGGTCCTCATGGCTGAAGCAAACCTGGGGGCAGGGCCAACAGGTACGAGATCTGGGTCCTTCTAAAAGGACCTGAAAAGCTATAAGCTCTTGGGAAGGTCACAACAAAATGTAATTGATGATCCCTTGGTCACTTCCAGCTCTCTAATAACATAACTACCTCCATCACTATAACTGGGGAGGAAGATTAGGACTGTATTTTGAGTCTCCTTGAATGACAAGCAAAGGAATTTAATGGTTTGGTTAGAGGAAGCCAGTGAGAGTTTTTGGTCAGAGGAAGACTGAAAGTTTTGAAAACAGGAATGTGATTCAGGAAGACTAAATCAGTATGTGAAACATACAGCAAACACTAAGTTTTGGCTATTATCATTGTTAATTTGGCACCATTTACAGGGTAGACTAGAGGGAAAAGAACAAATTAACTAGGAGATTTGCAATAATCATACAAGCAGGAGATCAACATGGACCAGAACTCAAATGGTAGTAGTGAGTAACATTTGGGGTCCTGAGGTTGTTTGAATCCCCAGACATTTGTTACCGTAACGCATCTGCTCCAACTTCTTATTTGCTCCCCTTTCCTGGTTCTATTGATTAGTGTTTAGTATCAGGGAGTATTTTGAGCCTGAAAATATTTCTGCTTGAATCACACTGTCAGGTTTTGTAAAGGTTTATTCTATAGCCTGACTCTTGCTAGCTCTGAACTTTCTAGGTAGCCAGTGCAGATTTATACAGATTTAAAATACCACTATATTTTATTAAAATAATTTTCCTAAAAATCATATGAATACTATATATCCATAATGACATTAGAAAACACAGAAAAGTACGTATTTTTAAAAGTCACCCCTAACCCAGACATGACCTCTGTTAATATTTTGCTTGTTTTAATGGCATCAAAGCATATAGGAAGCTTTAAATTCTGATAGTTTTGAGAAGGTGATTTGCTTTGTGGCACTATGATTGGATTCCTTTAACTTTTAATGTGCATAATGTTTCTCCAATTCTCCAGGTAATGACCAGTTCCTCACAGGCAGAGAAGTTCTCTTCTACATTGTGCTCTGCCCCACAGCACCTACTGGCTCAATTTACTTCAAATGAGGAAGCAATGATTAATTTCCCCCAAATTACCTTTTCAACATATCATTCACCTGCTCAAATACCTTTAATAGCCCTCCTCTGCCTAAGAATCACTTTCTAAATCTTCAATCAGATATTCAAGGATCTCCAAAATGTGATTTTATCCAAGCTTATCTGGTTGAAACTCTGCAACAACCAGTCTGGATTTTTAATCCGATGAACATGCCATACTTAACCATGTGTCTTTGCCTCATCTCCCACTCCGGGAATGTCTTTCACACTCTTTGCTATCTATTCAAATCCTATTCATTCTTCCAAAGTCCAGTTCATTGATGGCCTGTACAGAATTTTCTCCAGTCATTTCAACCTATGCTAAATGCTCGCTCATAAGTGTCTAAGAACAGTTAAGCTTAAAATATATTCATTTTAGCACTTAGTAAAATAGTGTCCTGTTCTTTCACTGTTAGCCAGAATATCTTGTAAATGTTTTTCTTGCTGCTCTAAAGTAATTTTTAAGTATGATGAAAGAAGAGACCATGCTCTGTGTCTCTTTTATATCACACTAACGTCTTATAGAGTAGTGAGTAGAGAGTAGACACTCATATACTTGTTTAAATGAGTAAAAATGAACAAACTTAGGATAAACAGCACTTTTATCACCCAACCAACCTGACTATAGCATGAGGGAAACAATAAAGGAGAAAAGAAAGAAATTCTTGAATCAAATAAGGAAAGGATTCTTTTGGGATAGGAAAAGCAGCTTTCCAGTTCAGGGAACTAGATTTTGTGAATGCTTTTTGTTACAGAGCATAGAGCAAGTAACTGGTGAAAAAAAGGCCATAAGCGTGAAAAAAGAGTGAAAATTCTGTTTAAAAAATAGGGATGTACCTAGGGAGAAAGTCTGAACTTAGGAAAGGTAAGCAAGGTTGCAGGGTGAAGAGGGTAAAGGAAAGAATTCTGTATATGCTTTAGGGTTTTTTTAATGTTGCTTTCCAGAAAATTAAACTTTTAAATTGATCCTGGATGCTGAAATTCAATTTTAAAATGCTAAAAAACAAATAAAAATATAAAACCCAACTAAAGGGTCTTGCTTTTCACTTATAGAAAAGTAAGTACAATTAGAATGACATGTCTGTAGAATTTCTTCACAATACAAGATCTGTTCCACAAAAGGCACTCAGATGTGGAACAAAAGCCAACTACGCTCCACAATTCTGGAGTCCCCAGAATCATGCATATCATGGCCACTGGTGATTCAGGTTACTAGTGTAACTAATAAAAATATGTTTCTTACCTCTGTCTTCTCCCTGCTCACCAATAACCCATACTTCTTTGCCTGAAGTCTGTGCCTTCAAAACATTTGTAATGATATACTGTAACCTCTGTGAATCCAGATCGCATCCAATTCCAATCACACGATTTGCAGGAAATGCACTCAGTTTCCATGTCACATAGGTCATGATTTCCACTAAATATTGCATACAAGGTAAAAATGTAAATATTTAAAGAAATATACTTCTAGCCTAGTTCCTAAATGAAATATTTATTATTTCATCAAGTATATTAGAACTTGTATATACTCTTCTTAGGTCCTAAATGCATTATGAAGCATAACATATTTTTAATGTATATTGAGAACACTAACCAGGTTTCAATGTGATTTTACATAACCTTGTTGTTAAATATACATTTTTAAGAGTGGAAAATAGATAACTTCCTAGAGTAGTTAAGCAAGAAGGATGAAAGCTGGGTATATAAAACCAAAAAATAATTTTTTTCATTGATCAAGTTCTCTTTTATATTTATCTTATGCTTAATTCTTAAAGAATTTCTCTCTTTAAATTAAAATACTGATTAATATACCACCACCATGCAGTACAGCATTATCAATAAAACTACAACTATTTTTTTTAAATGCCAAAAGGCTGTCAGGAATTAAAGGGACCTTCAATTAATTACTATAGAAAAACAAGTGAAATGTGTATTATACTCCATATATATATTGGGAACATTAAAAAAATCTGTTCATCAATTTGAGTCTAGTACCACCTAGCTCTTTGGAAAAATTTCTTTTTTAAGTAAAACAATTTCAAAATAATGTAAAATACAAAATGTTAACAATGCACTCTGGCATGCTCACTAACATTCTGACACTTCAGAGTAATAAAAGATCTTTCCTATAAGCCATTGCATCTCTCTCGGGTGTTTAACCATTTTCACACTGAGAAAGGCATAACTAAAAACCTGGAATGCAATAATAATATTACACAAAAAATTGTAACTTGTAACCTTCTAGTTAATGCTAGTCAGGAGAAGTAACTGGTTGACAGGATATGGAAAATACTGCATTGTTCATTATAAGAGCAATTTAACTGAATACTTTAGCTGTCCCTTTATAATCTAGTTTTATGACTTTTAAAGAAATAGCAATTCTAATGATGCACTGGACCATCAAATTAATTTAAAATAAAACCTTGTACCTGGTTGAGATGCAACAAGCAGGACACTGTGTTGACTATAATGTCCCAGAGCTGGGACAAGGGCTCTGAACATATCCACATTGCTCTGCACCACATCAAGGTAGGACTGAGAACTACCCAAGGAGTTGACTGTGAAGATCACCACCTTGGAATGAGCAGAGGCAGACAAATCTAATGAATAAAAAGAAACAGTCTGAGCTCAAGATAAATGTTTAAAGCAAGTTCTTGTTCATGATAGTCAGGTTTTTCATCTCTACAATTAGAGAGCTTTAAGGCACAGCTGCCTCCAGATCAATCTTATCTCCATAGGAAATATACAAAGTTCCTGAGGTTTGCCTCCGGAAGATTAAAAGCAAGAACACATCCCCAGAGAGGAAAGAGAGCAAACAAAATAAAATAAATTACAGGATCCAGAGTCTACAAACAAGGAATTAGGTTTTTATGTAATTCACCATTTTCTTAGGGAAAATAAATAATATGCTATAGGCAGAATACACCTATAATCAATTACATCACTGATTTTTAAACTGTGAGTTTAGGAGTCCTAGAGTTCCTTGAAAGTGACTCCAAGGCTATGTGGGAGGAGTGGGAGTAAGTGGACAGAAAGAAGGCTAGCAGGCACAGCTTCAGGCTGTTTATTTACTTTGACCACTTCAAGCAGCATAGAGCTGTTTGTTTCTGTTCTATTTACTAAGGATTCTACTCCAAAGAGGAAAAAAGTTACTTGAAAATCTTCAAATCAAGGTAAAATGTATTGACTCATTTTTTACTGACTTTTTCTTATACTGAAGCCCAGTGTCTTGGTTTTAGGTTCTTCTAACATGACTTGAATGTAAACAACTGTTATTACTTAGAAAAAGCTGTTCTCAAGAGTTCACTCCTCTGGTTCTCAAGCACGTATGTGCTATTTTACAGCTACATTACTTTCTATTACACAGTGTATTTTACAGTAAGTACATGCTAAAACAGTGGCCAGATAGTATCAGCATCAGAAACAACAAAAAAAATAATAAAGTAACTAGAATGTTTTAAGTTTACTCAACATGTATAAATGATTATTAGCATCCCAGGGAGACTGAATAGATTCCAGGGTGTATACTCTTAATTAAGCCTCTAAGGCCGTTTTTCTAAACAAGTTTCAGAAGGAAACACTTATGCAATGTGTCCCTGGGAAATGTATTATCCAATTCTAGCTCATAATCTAACACAACTGTAGGGGTAGATTCGAAAACTGAAGTCCCAGATTTTAATTATGGCTCTTTGTGAGTCCTCTTAAATAATTCTTACGTTCTAGTGTTCAGAGTAGATGCCTGGTGATGAGTTAAAACCTCAAGAACTGGAAGACTTTAGAACTGAAAGATAAACAGCAAACACTTCCATACCACTTCTATGTGTCAGGTACTGCTCTAAGAGCTTGACATGTATTTACTCATTTAATCTAATCCACAACACACTACGGGGTTAATATCATCCCCATTTTACAGACGAGTAATATGAGGCACAGAGAAGTTAAGTAACTTGCTCAAAGTCATAAAGCTAGTAAGTAGCAGAGCCAGAATTCAAGCCTAGGCAGTTTGGCTTCTGTGTTGTTACACACTATGCTATATTTAGAAACTTAGTCTCACACCCTCATAAAGTTGAGAAAACTGGATTAGGTAGCTTCTCCATATTATTAAACATCAGTGAACAGTTGAACTTACGACTCTACAATTTGGTCCTAACCTATGCTGCCAGGATCATTTCTCTTTTCTTTTCTCCCTTTAGCTTCCTCAACTTTGAATGACTGAAATGCCCTCACTCTCAAGGCTGACTCACAAGTAAACAGAGTAGCAGATGTCTAAAATGATTTCAAAAGTGCAAGAAAAAAGTGCGAGTCCTACTCACAACCCTTTAATCTCTCCACAGACCTGGAGTGGACACCAGGCTTCCGCAAGTTTAAAAAGCACTTTGATGATTCTCACACAAGTGATCAATCTATAACCCATGTTTTAAGAACCAGTGGCTATTTACTTTGCTCCATATGTCAACAACAACTTATTTTTTAATTTGCAACTATCGAACACTTTTTTCCCCAGGTACACACATACACATGCCCATATACAGAAAGATTTATGCTTGTATATGCGTAGACTATTTCTGGAGTGAATCATTAGAAATTGGTTACAAACAGGTTTGAAACACCAGCCCAGCCACTTACTGTGTGACCAAAGCCACAATCTCTCTACGCCATCTATAAAATAAAGTAGAGAAGTAATGGAGTGTGAATATATGTAAGTTATCTAGCATATATTACTCATTCCCTGAAAAAATTGTTATCTATTATTATTATTATGGGATAAGAGATCAACATAATAGTGTCTTCAGCCAGGAAATGATATTATCAAAATAATATCATAGGGTAATTATTCCATTAGCTATGTTTAATGTAAAATAAAATAATCAGGAGAAAGAAAACAAAAACCCTCATATACTGTTGGGAGAGTATAAATTGGTATAATTTAACATATATTTTAAAAACACATACCTTTTGACCCAGTAATTCTACTTTCTCCTATTAGGTAGAGAAGTACACAAAGATTTTCATATTACAATGTTCTCTGCAGCATTATTTGTAATCACAAAAATATAAAAAAAAAAAAAAAACCCTAAATGTCTACCAATGGGAGACAGATATCCATATGATGGAATATTATGAAGCTGTTCAAAGAAATACACAGAGCTATTCAGATCTCTATGTGTTGTTAATAAAGATCTCCAAAAGGATACTGTAAGTTCATCAATAACTTAAACACAGAATTGTCATATGACCTAGCAATTCCACTTCTGGGCACATACTTAAAAGAACTGAAAAGAGGTGTCCAAACAGATACTTGTACATAAATGTTCATGGCAGCACTACTCACAATAGCAAAAAGATGCAATCCAAATGTACATCAACTGATAGATAAATGGATAAATAAAATGTGGCATATCCATAATTCAGAATGTTATTCAGCCATAAAAAGGACTGACGTACTGATACATGCTACAATATGGATGAACTTAGAAAACATCATGCTAAGTGCAAGAAGCCAGACACAAACGGCCACACACTGTATAATTCCATTGAAATGAAATATATGAAGAGGCAAATCCATAGAGCAGGTTAGTGACTGCCAGGGCCCGGGGAGGGGGAAAATGGGGAGTGACTGCTTGATGTGTACAGGGCTTCCTTTTGGAGTGATGAAAATGTTCTGGAACTAGATAGTGGTACCAGTTGCAAAACACTGTGAATGTATTAAACGTTACTAATGGTAAATTTATGTTATATGTATTTTAGCACAATAAAAAAAGGGATAAAAATGTTAAGTCAAAAAACAAGTACAGAACCAGTTTCGCCAATCTGACTCCTGAGGCAACTACTCTTAACAATTTCTTAGTATTCTCCAGATTTAGTCTATGCACACAGTTTGTTTATGTATGTACAGTATGTAGATTTACAGGCTTATATATACATATGTATATCCCTCCCCAAAGTATTAGAGTAGCTATTTTTTAAAAATCCAAATGGAACAAAGTACAACTCTAGGATGATCAGTCAGTTGCAATCACCAATGCTTGTCATGACGGGGCATTACTAAAATTTCCAAATGAGCTTAATTTCCCAAAATTATTCATGTACTTCTTCATATCAGAGACCATATATTTATGAGATGTTCGTTAACATTATATTTTAAATTACTTCATGTAATAGTAATTAAGTGTTATCAGGAATGTACAACCAAAGTTAACAAGGGGAACGTGAAAGCTGCCCCAATATAGTGCTCATTCATTCAAAACACCTTACTTGGTGGCAAGCACCATGCCATATACACCTACTCCAAGGATTCTATTCTTGCAATTATCTGAAATAATAGTCATTGATAGTTAATGAGACACATAGGAAGAAACAATTTCCTCAGGTCCTAAATAGCCTCACAACCCCTAGGGTCCATGTACTAAAGTCTCCTGGAGTGATCTGCAAGAATTAAAAGGTCCCTTAAGAACTTCAGGACCTGGAAATAACAGGCACAGGAGAATATCCAGCTCCCCAAGGGATCCTCTATACGAGGCCTACAAAAGGATCATTAAAGCAACTATTGCACCCTTTCCAGAGAAGGAAAATAAATCCATTGTATCCTACAGAGATCCAGAGGCTTGCCAGAATTATTACACCCAATTTTTATACCCAATAGGTATAATTTCAACTTTTTTGACCCACTGTGGTTCTTAGTATATACAGGTTTGTGAAACCATATGTCTTGACATTTTATTTGGAAAATGTGGTCAAGGATACAGGAGACCTGAGTAAGGAAAGGCAAAGAAAAGCTAAGCAACTATACATATTACAACCTGACTCTAGCTATAACCTGGCTTTGGAAGACTAAACTCTCTAGTTCAGTGGTCTTCCAGCATTTTTTTTGATCATGCATCCTGGTAATAAAATATTTTTAAGCTTACATCCCAAAATATGGTATTTATACCTACATATACATATCTGTACTAACATATTATGTAAATTATTAACTATATGCACATTTTTAAATTTAAAAGGTCAAATAAAAATTACTTTTTTAACATTATAAATTGTATTTAACATTATAAATTGTATTTATTAATGGTACAAAACCCCTTTTTGTTCTTATTAAAACTTATTTTAACAATATATTTTTAGTGAAAGCAATGTGAATTGAATTAAAAAAAATCTCGGTTTAGCACTCTGCTATACACCAAGAGGTAGGTATTAATTCCCACCTTACAGATAATAAAACTGAACTTTGAGAAATTATATAATCCGACAAATGTAAGAGCTATTATGTAGCAGAGATAGTGTGCAAACCTCCATCTATCTAACTCTAAAATCAGTGTTCTTAACCAGTATGTTATGAAAAAGGAAACAATCAGAAAAAACAAATTTATACTAAGGTATAAGCCAGGGACCAAGAATAAACCCTTGTAAACAATCTGAATGTTATTTGTTTATCTGACTCTTTTTAACATAATTAGTTGCAGTCTCTGCATGACTTTGGGTAGATCCTTTAATTTATATGAATCTTAGTTTCCCAATATGTAAAATGAGGGATGTAGACTAAATGATCTTTACGGTGCTTTCAGCATTAAAATTCTAGGACTCTAGACAGAGCAAAAGGATTTTTAGGGCAGAGAAACTACTCTGTATGACACTATAATGGTAGATACATGTCATAGATTTGTCACACCCATAGAATATACAAAGCCAAGAGTGAACTCTAAACTATGGATGATAATCATGTTGGTAGGTACATCAATTGTACCACTCAGGTAGGGAATATGGACAATGCAGAGGCTATGCATGGGTCGGGGCAGGGGATAACAGGAAATCTCTGTACCTTCTTCTCAATATTACTCTGAGCCTAAAACTGCTCTAAAAAATAAAGTCTACAAAAAAATTCTGGGACTGAAATATAGGAGCAAACAAGGCAAAAATCTTTAAAGCAGAATAACCAGACCTTTGCTGATCTCCACGTTAGGCAGGCTGAAGATGTCAAGATCCATCATCCCTTCTTTAGTCCCTTCTGAGAGGTCTAAAAGGACCAGTTTGTCTGCAATGCCCTGTACAATAAGAAAAAGAACAGCATTACACTGGACATGGCCAGTTACTCAGTTTAAATTCATTCAGAAGTGAGAGCTAAGCGAGAATGAATGCATAGGCCTCATGTGCTGTCTTACAAAGGAAAAGTAACACAACAGCAGTAAAAGAGACATGAAAGCAAGAAAATATTACGCACTTGAATAATGTGATCATTTAGGTGTAACTAAAAACTGGGATCTAACAGGGCTTAAGTCAGAAGTCACAGACTGCAGGTTTGTTTTGAGGGGATAATGAGTAATAAAGATTATATGGTGCACTCAATACATTTGCTATTGTTCTTGAGTTTATATTTCCATTTTAGGTCATAATTTCTATTCTGAAAGAATTGAGTGACTTTTTGGGTTTCTTTTAGCACCTCATTTCTAGCATGAAAATCAACACTAATGCCAAGTTTCCCTTGAAAAAAGAGATAATAGTCATAGAGCTAAAATAAAACCCAATTATCATGCACCTCTCTCCCCAGAGATCTCACAGAAAATATTCCACATGCCTGTAGACGGCTCCCTGGATGTCATGGTGGGCTGATCATAAACGACAGGATGGAAACTCCTAAGAGTCGGTTTACCTTTGTGGAAGTCCTTTTTCCAAAGTAGTAAGGGATATAAGCATCTCTCCTATCTTAGGGTGCAGGGGCAAGACCACCCAGGGATCTACTAGACTATGAAGCAGGAAGTGTACAAGTTAAGAAAACAACTCAGCTATACTACTTACTAACTCTGTAACACCAGGCAAATCACTGAACTCGGTCTTATTTATGGAGTCATGAGGATTTACTGAGATGCAGTGCTGGCAGAGAGCAGTCCTCTCTATATTGCACCTATTAATTTTATTAATGCTAACCACATTCATAAGAGAAATGCAGAGAAAACTATGAGTTACCATTTTTCATTTATCAGACATGCAAAGATCCCAAAGTTTAATAACAGCAGTACAGGAAAATAGGTATTTTCATACACTGTGGGTATGAGAATAAGCTTGTACAATTGATACAGGGGGTAATGTGACAATTTCTATCCAAATTTAAAAACACAATAAATCCTTTAATCCATCAACGTCATTTGTAGAAATTATCCTACAAGTTTATTAGTACATATGTAAAATAATACGTGTAAAGATATTCAGAAGACTAGAAACAACCTAAATGTCTATCACTAACAACTACAACCACAAGGAGGCGTGTAACATAGTTGCTTAGAGTAGAGCTTCTCAAGCTTTAAGGGATCACCATTTACTAGATCAGTGATGCACATGGATCACCTGGGATTTTGTTAAAATATAGATTTAATTCCTTAGATCTGGAGTAGGGCCTGATATTATGTATTTCTCATAAGATCTCAGATAATGCCAATGCCATACATTGGATAGTAAGGATCTAGAATGCAAGCTCTGTAAATAGATTGCCTAGCTTCAAACCCTGGCTCCTTTTATTAATAGTGTGACTTTGGCAAGTTGGATAACCTCCCTATGCCCTGGTTTCTTCATCTGTAAAATGACAGTAATGATAGTACCTAAGCCATAAGGTTGTTGTAAAAATGAATCAAGTATTTAGACGAGTGCCCACCTCCTAGTAAGCATTTAGTAAAGGTTACTTACTGCTGCTACCACCACAACTACTGCTACTATGACTACTACTGCACTACTTGAATATTATTGCACCACTTGAATATTGCACTTTGTACAAAAATATTTATGTTTAAAAGGAAAAATGGGAAAAATTTTCTATCTAGACAGTTCACAGACAAAGAAATACTGTTAGTGGGGTCTCGGAAGTTCAAGCCAGTGACCGGAGGCTGCGGCTAGCAAAATCCTGCAAAAATGTCTCTGTACCCATCTCTTGAAGATCTGAAGTGGAGGAGGGTGTAGCTCAAGTGGTCGAGCGCATGCTTAGCATGCACAAGGTCCTGGGTTCAATCCCCAGTACCTCCTCTAAAAATAAATAAATAGACCTAATTACCTCCCCCTCCAAAAAAAAATTTAAAAAAAAAAGTCTTGAAGACCTGAAGGTAGACAAAGTGATTCAGGCTCAAATTGCCTTTTCTGCAAACCCTGCCAACCCAGCAATTTTGTCTTGAGGCTTCGGCTCCCATATCTCAGGATGGAAATCTCTATCTTAAACTGTATCCTGAGCTCTCTCAGTACATGGGCCTGAGTTTAAATGAAGAAGAAATATGTGCAAATATGGGCATGGTCCCTGGAGCACCAATTCAGGGGCAGATGGTAGCAAGACCTTCCAATATGAAATATATGGTGGCTCCTATAACTGGTAATGATGTTGGAATCCACAGAGCAGAAATTAAGCAAGAGATACGTGAAGTCATTTTGTATAAGGATCAAGATGGAAAAATTGGGTTGGGCTCAGTCTTAAATCAATAGATAATGGTTTACTTGTTCAGCTAGTCCAGGACAATTCCCCAGCCTCACTGGTTGGTCTGAGATTCGGGGACCAGGTGCTCCAGATCAACAGGGAGAACTGTGAGGGCTGGAGCTCCGACAGGGCACACAAGGTGCTCCAACAGGCCTTTGGAGAGAAGGTGACCGTGACCATTTGTGACAGGCCCTTTAAATGAACAATCACCATGCAAAAGGACAATATCAGACATGTCGGCTTTATCTTTAAAAACGGGAAGATAATATCCATAGTGAAAGACAGTTCTGCAGCCAGAAACGGGCTTCTCACAGAACACAACATCTGCAAGGTCAACGGGCAGAAAGTCATTGGACTGAAGGACTCTCAAATCGCAGGCATACTGTCAACAGCTGGGAGTGTAGTTACCGCTATAATCATGCCTGCTTTTATCTTTGAACGTATTATTAAACGGATCGCCCCGAGCATCATGAAGAGCCTGATGGATCACACCATTCCTGAGGTGTAAGAGTCACCGCACAGCGATGCTCGCTGAACTTCTCCAGTTTACTTCCTTGGAAACTTAACTTCATATTATGCACACAAAGCTTTCTAGGAGCCAGAGAGCACATGCTGCATGAGGACCTTCTGTCTTACAGTAGGGCTGGGAATCTTACTGTTTGATCTGATATCTTGTTCAGACTTCAAGACAGTTGTAGCCTCATCCTGGTTTTACAGATGTGAACACTTTGAAGATTTACTGACTGTCGTAGGCTAGTTTCTTTACTGGAAGCCTGATGCTTTTGCAAGCCCCGTGATTAAGATGATTGATACAGACTCAGTTTTTTTGTTAGAATCAATCACCTTTATCTTAGGAATCAAGTAGTGCTGTTCACATTACTTTAGTTCTATGGTATATCTGCATTTTTATCGTGTTACCATAGTACATTTAGAATGATTACTTTTCTTTTTAGTTCTGTGTGTAAAACACCAATTAAGAAACACTGGTTCCATTCCAGGTAAGCATTATACAGTGTTTGTAGCTTGCAAGAAAGCGTGTTGATTATCATTAAATTTTAACTACCTTCACTTAACATGCTTGAACTGTCGCCTTAACTACCTTATGCATCTAGAATGAAAGCCAAAATACAACTATTGCTACCTCTCTAAAGCCCACGTGCGGTCCTGCGTTCCGCTGAGACGCACAGCGCCCAGAGTAGAGCAGCGCCCCAAGCAGCGCACGGCACAGAGGGAGCGCAGCGCGGCTGCGGGGCTGCGCTGGAGCCTTTCTAGTCATCGTGCGATGCGGCCTTCTTTCTTCCAAGAGTTACTGCTATCACTTTCTGAGAAATGAATCACCGTGTATTTAATGTAAAAAGTCTTGTACTAAATGGATAAACTTTGACTCCCTTTTTTCATTTGTAGATTAAGTGGGCTAATATCGAATTTTGGCATTTACATGTAACATGTAACCTAGCTGCTTTGGGATGATCTTAGAATGTTTTCCTGGTAATTTGTTCCATTTCCTGATACCTCCCTGCAAACAAAATGGCAGTGACACTTTATCCTGATTTTTTTCCCCTTCTTTTTGGTTTATGCCTATTGTTTTAATTAAAAATGTATAAATAAAGTTTAAAAAAAAGAAATCCTGATAGACTTCTAACAGTTAAAGAAATATGACTTTAAGGGGCCTTCTTATACTTACCAAAAACAAATAAAATGGATAAAACTCAGTATACTGCCAGGGATGTCAAAACTCAGGCTGATGGGCACGTTGTTATTAGCAGCATAAACTAGTTCTGCCTTTCTGAAGAGTAATCTAGCAATATGTAATAAGTACCGTAAAAACCATCCAAACCCTCTGACTCACTAGTACTATTTCTGAGATTATGTACACCTAAAAGAAAATTCAGACAAGAAAATAAGCAACTTGTAAGGCAATGTTCATACATTCTATTTAGTAGCAAAAGAACTGCAAACAATTCAAATTCCAATTAAGAAGAGTGCATTCAGATGGTGGAGGAAATGAAACTATAGTATGTCAAAAGTTAGCATATACTGTTCTGAACAGCCAGGTTTTAAAATCGTCTAGCTCCCTGGATACAATTTTATTATTCAATTAATGAAGTAGAACCTACCTCCAAGACACATGTGATCTTAAATATAAAAGGAAGAATTTAGATGGCAAACAATCAAATTTGAATAGAAAATAAAGCCAAACGCCAATTACCAAATAAACATATAGAGGGAAAGTTCGTCTATTCTGGGCTACATCCCTCAAATGACACAGACATGCTATTACCAAAATACTGGGCCCTGGAGGGTCTTGTGAACCTCTCTGGAGAGGGATTTAAGCCTTTCTGAAAATAATTTATACAGAAAAGATCTAGTAAAAAGGACTGATGGAAAAATTAGCAAATCTCAAACTAGTGGAAAATACCAAATCAGGAACTATGATCCTAAAAGAAAGTGGAGCAATTACACAAGAAAAGGCAACTGTTTTAAAAAATGCTAATTTTAGAAAGAGCTAAATTAAGTATTATATTAAATAAAGAGTTTAATTAAAGCAGCATGACTCAGAAAACAAAAAAGAATTTGTGACTAAGTCAGATGAATGTCAAGTTGAGGTTTCTCTTGGATTAGGATGATGAGCCCATTGTTCAAAACACATTTTCAAAGCCTACTCCATGACTAACTACTAATTAAGAAGCAACATTACTGATGAGAGCTTTCAGCTATTTTTTGTCAACTTACTAAATATATTTTAAGGCAAAATGAGGTTTTCCCACATGACAAAAGGAAGCCATTATTTCTTGTGTATTAAACAGAAACTGCCTAAGTGTAGCAATATGACAGATGTATTTATTATAACCACTATGCTTACATACCTTTGCTGAAGTTGCTAACGTGCAGGCAATTCCCAGTTCTCCACCTCCAATCACAGTAATTTTATTGACTGTTTTATTCTCATAATTTGCCCAGTTCTTTGAATTTATATCTGAGACACCTAGCAAGAAAAATGGATTATCATGAGAATCTAAAAATAATATCAAAAATCTTTTCAGCATCTTAAAAAAAATACACCAAACTTCAATAACTTGGACAGAAAGCATGGTATGAGGCACTCCATAATAGGCACTCAAAAATACTGCTGGACAAATGAAATGCAAGAAAGACAGGAATCTCATATTAAATATTCTAATAAATAGAGGCTACCATTTAAAAAAGAAAATATCTTTCCAAACATTCAAAAATTATATGACTCTAAAAAAATAGGATTTCCATAATTCTGAAAAACACTGTGATTCTTACTGCTCTAGTCTATAATGCAAAAAAATGTTTAACACTTACTAAATTTTGCAAGCATAGGTATTCTGCTTTATCCTCAATGAGAAACAATGAGAATCATAGGTTTTTTGGTCCAATATACTGAATGAGGCAAAAAGTCACATAAAACATATAATGAAAAAGGTTTGGAATCATTATATATATATCAAGTGGTTTTGAACAAAACATGAATTATTTTGTCTGTCAGTATAAAAGTAATCTTTTACATTTTAAGAAACCATATTCATTGGAACTGTATGGTAATACCCCATGATAAACTTACACGAATTTTTGATTCAACACAGATATGTACATATACTACAAGTATGTATTTATTTATAGAAATCAAGTAGTAGAAGTAAAAGATATTAGTGAGAAATTGTAAACGCATAGCTCTCTGCTTAATAAAAACACAAACCTTCAGTGATTTTTGCAATATAGGCTAGCAAGTCCACCTGCCGTGCCTCGTCAGATGATGATAAAGCATACAGGGGAAGTTCCTCTTGAAACTTGGCAATCATTTCTTTAATTAATCCAACAATGACAGATTTAGGCTGCAGAACATACACAAAGGTAAAAGTTACGCAAAATTTTTCCTAAAGAATACTACCTTGTTAACCTATACATTGTTACAGGATTAGCCAAAAGTATTGCTTCATGGTCTCATTTTTCGAAAACCACCATACAAATTATGTGATACTTTTCACTGTTTTAATACTTTTAACTGAAAAATTACTTAATTCTTTTAACTGAAAAATAAAGGGAGAAATGCTAAATCCACATCTCAAAAAAGTGAGAAAATAGCATGCATATGCGTACTAGCAGAGCACCTACATTTGGGAATGGCCTTGTCTGTCTTTTTTTAACTTTTTATTTTGAAATAATTGCAGACTTACAGAAAAGTTGCAAAAAATAGTACAAAGAATTTCCATATATTCTTCACCCAGATCACTCAAATGTTAACATTTTATCACATTTGCTTTCTTAGTCCCTTTTTCTCTATTTTCTGAACCAATTGAGAGTATACTGAAGATATGATACCCCTACACATCCAAATACTTCAGCATATATTTCCTAAAAGGAAAAGCAAAACAAAACAGACATTCTCCTATATAACTATTATCAAATCAGAAAATTAATACTGATTAAAGTATTTATCTAATCCAGTACTGTTTCTTTTAATTTAACTGGTTAAGCAATTTTAGTGAAATTCACTTAATCTCTCTGAGCATCAGTATCATCAACACAATGTAACTAATAAATTCCAATAAATATGAGAAACAAATGAGCTAATGTATGCAAATCATATGTTGAGAGTATAAATATGTTTATTATTATTATTATTAGGAATAGTGGCTTGCTCATTTTAAAAATTGCTTAATTTCTCAGAATCTGGGTTTTACTATTTATAACTTGAGAGGATGAGGCCATTAGAATAAAAAATTCAAAAGCAGACAACATAATGTGTGAAGTTCTCAAGTATAAGAAAATTTGGGGAGATGGTTATTGTGGCAAATTGGAAACAGTATACCATATCGTCATTCAAATTCTTATCAAGAATAAAACAAAACAAAGCAAAACAAAACCACTGTGCTGTTCAAAATTCTACAGGCCTAATGGAGCACACTGTATCTCTTGGGGAAAATGTCTGGCATCTTTGGCCTAGACAACCTCTAGATTCCTTTTAGCTCCAAAACTCTATATAATTCCAACTGCATGTGGAACTTAAAGTTAATGTAGTACTTTTAAATAGGGTCATTTAAATAATATAATGTCTTCTTAACACAAGTTTTAGCTTATAATAAAGAGGTTCAGAATAGTAAACGAAATCAATACTGTCTGAACCGAAATTAAGCACAACCTCAACTAGATTATAAGACTATATACTAAACAAACAAAATTATGCAAAGAGATGCCAAAAAAAACCAGAAAGAGGAAACAGGAAGGATGAATTCCCCCAACAGGACACAGATGTTAAAATGCTGTTAAACGACAGGTTTGTTTTTTTTTAAAAAAGGGGAGTAAAAATGGATGAAAGAGATAAACAGACAATTCAAAAAAGAAGAAACATGTGATAAACAAATATATGAAAAAAGATTTCAATTTCTCAAATAACCAAACAACTAAACATTAAGACATCATTTTTGTCCTTCCAGCTGACAAATTTTTATTATGCCCTATTCATCACATCTAACTGGCAATCTTATTATTTAAATCACTAAGTAATGCAAATAATATACAAGTTCATAAACTAAAAGGTCAATGTTTCCCCACCTAAACTCCTCTACTGACAATTTGGTATATCTTTCTTTCTTTTTCTATTTCTTTTTCTTCTTCTTTTAAAAAGCTTTATACATATGAAAAATATAGAAAACCATAAAACAAAATGATATGCATTCACAATTACACACTTTTTTACAGGATGTATATAAAATAAGAAGTGATAATCCTAATGTCATCCTTTACTTCAACCTCACTCATCTCTGACATATCCCTGTCCTCCTGTCTTACAAATTTCTGGGTACATACACATGTATTATAATATCCTTTCACAAAAGTTTTACTTACTTACAGAAATGAGAGCACACTTTACATCCTTCTAAGTAAATGAACCATAGAGATAAGAAAAGTTTGTATTGTTTTAATGACAATGTCTTCTGTTAGGGCAAGGGTACTTAAAACCGGTACCCTCTACACTAATCTTTATTGATGATAGAATTACAACATTTTGTCTACCTCTTGGAGGCCAACTTGGGAATATATAAGAATTTTTAAACTTTGATCGAATAATTCCATTCCTAGAGGTTTATCATTGGGAAATTATTAAAGATTTATAAGATATACACATTTATATTTATATGTATTTATATATAAGGATGCTCATTATCAAATTTCTAACAGGGCATTTTATAAATATATAATGTAATATTTTACACTGGATCATCAGGCAACCAATAAAAACCATCTGTTTTAAAAATATTGTTTAATGTGGGAAAATGCTCCATAATGATAGATGAAAAATTACAGAATACAAAACTGCATAATTATGAGGACTTGTAAAACACATAAACTACAGTTATATGCATCATTGTGGGATTTTTAAAACTTAAAACTTAATGCTCAGTTAAAACAAAGCATGTAATAGAAGATTACATGCAGTGATTCAATTTATATACAGGTTAAAAAAGAGGAAAAAGTATAAATAAATACATGTATTATGTATTTTTACCAGGGAGGGACTAGGAAATAATGCCCCAATATTTTGCTAGTAGCTTTTTATTTGCCTTATCAAACAGCAGGGACTATAAACAGACAGGGAGCAAACAATGGTTGGCTCCCAGACCTGGAGAGAGCAGCTTCATGCCGTCATCAGGGTTCTGGGGCTTGGGTGACCCCAGGGAGCTCAATTTCAAATTACTTCTAAAGACCATATGAAGAATATCACTGAAAGAAAATTAAGTAACTTATTTGTACCATTAGGATCAAAGATAAACATTCAAAAAAACAGAAACTTTTAAAAGAAAATACATATTGATCTTACATGGCTCCAGCTTTGGAGATAGGGCAAGTATATTCTGCCTTGAGCATCCACATGTTTTCCAACTGAAATTCTCATATTTGCAGTTGGCTTTAGGAAGCAAATGGGGGGAGCAAAAGGGTGAGAATCCAGAATCCACAAACGAATTGGTATGTTATATGTATTACCTATTTGAGACAAAATAAACAAACACATCTTCAAATAATAATGAAGCACACACATTGTATTTATGGCATAGGTGGCCTTTTAAGACACGTAGTCTAGTCAAGTTTATTGATAACTTGAGGACTATTTCTCTATTTTCATCCATATTCAGATTGGAAATATGTTCCCATTAAAGCACCAGCATAACATTTACAGAAACTTAGTTAAGACAATGGCCAGCTCATTCAATTCAATTCAATATATATTTATAGAACCTACTGTGCTAGGAGTTGGGGATACAACATCTTCTCTACATAACCTTTTTTGCTCCACCCAAGCAGAGCTATTGCACCTTTCTTGAAAGGTAATGGACACTCTTATTTTTATACTTATTCTGCATTGAAGTTATCTGCCTACAAGTCTGTTTCTCCTTTTACACTGTGAACTTCTGGGGATAATTATGTATTGCTCATTTCTATGTCCCCTGCACCAAGTATAGTGCCTAACAAACTGGCTGCTCAATAAAAGTTTCTTATATAACTAAGAACAAATGAATGAATAAATGAACAAATGAATGAATGAGCAAAGATGAATTTGATATTGGCCCTCAAGTTGCTCATTAATTGCAGATACTATAACGTAACATACAAGCTGGGTTAGATACATAGAGCTTAGAGCTGAAAATGACCTCAGTAGTCACTTTCTCCAGTGGTTTTTAAATTTTACAGTACTGAGATAGGAACCCAAGTGAAGGCTCTTCCATGTTCATGTACCATATAACCGCAAACCATGTACAATGGAACCACGTAAGGCATGCTAACTGAGAGCCAAAATCTCTGACTGCTTTGGTCTACAGAAAGCCCAAAGTTAAACCTAATATAAGTGCAAAAATTCACCTTAAATTAGAAATCTGACCAATTATCCTAGCCATTCTATTGTATCTCCCAATATTTATTCCTGCTTTCATAGTTTTATTGCATATATCTTTCACTGTATTTAAGAACATGTCCTCTTAGGAGAGTGGAATGCCTAGGTTCAATTCCTAGTTCCACACATTATTAGCTATATGATTTTAGGCAAGTTACTTAACTTCTCTGTGCCTCAACTCCTTCCTCTATAAAATGGGAAGAATAAAAGCTCCTAACTCACAGGGTTGTTGTGAGGATAAAATTAGTTAAGGTATGTAAAATGCTTAGAACAGTACATGACATGGTAAATAGACCATGACAGGTTGGCAATTTTTTTTTTGCATTCTCAACTTTATTCACCATTCTAGTGATGGCTCCTCTGTACAGTGAAGGAAAGAGTACCCCCACCAGGGGAGTGGAGAGACAGTGAAGACAGGACTTGGTCGGCAGTGAAGATTAAGAGGATAACTAAAGACTGACAACCACAAAACAAGGAAGCCAGCAGTGGCCCTTCCAAGTCTCAAGGACCCAGAGAGGGTTCCAGAGCCCTTAAGGACCTAACAGTACAGTGGCAACTTTCACAACTTACCTCAAACCCATTTTGGAAATAAGCAAGGTATAAATAAAAATAGTTTTCCTTTCCACTGCAATCTTTTTCTTACTAAGGAAATCCTCTACTTTTTTCATCTTGCTCTCTCCTCCCCTAAGCACAATGATACTCAGCTCTGTCTGCATATCAGAAACACTTAAGGAACTCTGAAACATACCAACATCCAGGCCACTGCCCCAAAGTTTCTGCTTCAATGGGAAGAGTCTGGACAACATTTTTAAAAAGCTTCCCATATAATTCTAAAGTGCAGCTAGGATCGAAAGTCAGTATATAATAGAAACATCCTAGTACTATTTCTACTATATCAGCAGTTCTTAGAATCAAACTCTTCTTCTAATTTTATCTAAGTATTTAACAATTTTTCTTAATTGGGTATAACTGACATATAACAGTATATTAGTTTCATGTGTATAACATAATCATCTAACCTTTGAATATATTGCAAAATAATCACCACAATAAATCTAGTTAACATCCATCACCACACACAGTGTCTAAGTATTTACAATATGGGTATGGGCTATGGGCATAGCCGTTGGTCCAAAGCTAATTCTATGATTATAAAGTCCTGAAATCACAGCACTACCAAGTGACCAGCAGGTAATGAGACACACCATCACATTCCTCCAGACGGTATTCTGTCTAATGTTATATACTCTAGACAGTGCTTTTCAAATGTTGGTCACAATAATTAGGTCATGAAATTAATTCAGCAGGCTGTAAACAATATTTTTACATGGAATTGAATAGAAAAATACACTGACAGGTGGTATGGTATTTCAGTTATAAACATGTATAATTATGTATATAAAAGTATTTCTTATTATGGGTCACAATCAAAACATTTAAAAGCCACTGTTTAGGCCATTCTTTTTGTTTTGGAGTGGTAGTCCAAATCTTGAAGGCACCACTTTCTAATGTTGATCATTACACATTAAAGGAAAGAAATTTCTATTAAAGGTATCTTTCTGATTGATCAAGGATGTGTTGCATTCATCAGTGCTCCTCCCCAGCAGCATTCATGCATTTTATTATTTTTTTAATTAATTATTTTTATAATTCTTTTTTTTGGGCAGAGGTCATAAGATTTATTTATTTATTTAATGGAGGTACTGGAGATTGAACCCAGGACTTTGTGCATGCTAAGACATGCTCTACCACTGAGCTATAACCTCCCCCCCATTCATGCATTTTAATAGCTCATTCCTGGCAAAACACGTGGTGAGTCTGATTCCCATGTCTATATTGGTAAGATTTCACTACTGGTGTCCGATTCCCTTCTTCTTTCTTTCCCATTTTTTCCTGTCAGCAAATGCCCTGCCTCCAACCCTGCCCATTGCTTTCAGTAATTCATTACCAAAGAGTCAGGACTCCTGTTAGAACCCTCAGATTTAAAGTAATTACTTCATTTAAGAACATAATTAAAGTTAGCTATAAATAAAGTTCAGATGAGTACCATCCTACAAAGATCATACACATCTTGAAAGAGTGGGTGGATGAAGAAAAGGTGTCATCACAACCTTGGCACAATCTTGGAGGGATAAGAGATGATCCAGAAAGTTTCTGCAAGTATACATAAGGAAATATCAACAGAAGATTCACCTGGGGAATAGGACTGTGTGGAAGGTTAGATATAAGCTTAACCTCATTTCTTCTTGTTTAAATTTTTTTAGCATAAGCATGTATTATTATTATACTAACAAATTTAGTAACTAAAAGGAAGTAATATAAGCAGACAAATAATAATGGCCAACATTTATAAGGCACTTACAATGTGCCAGCAACTATGCCAAAAGCTTTACTTACAGTAATGCACTTAATCTTCACAGTTCTAGAGTTAGGCTGTTACTGGTCCATTTACAGACAAGAAAGATGATACATCCTGACCTGCTGACCAGCAGGAAATAACTAGTGTGCATCATAATGAGTTGATATACTTCTAGTCAAAAGCAAAGGGGAAAAAGACTGTACTAAAAAAACAAAAAATAAAAAAAAGTATCACAGGACCCACTGCTATCTTGGAATTACTACCAGCATAAGAATCAATGACCTGACTCGTTGGCTCTGGGAAGATGCACAGTGCCAATGAGAGGCATCTTAAGATCATTTTTATGCCCTCCTGTTACCTCCCGACACTGTCCTAGAAACCGAATGTTACTAAGCAATGATTCATTTAATTTCATAAGTTCCTTTGTTAATATGCAACTACCCCTGAAATCACTGGGGTTGGTAAGAATTATAAAATCAGTCAATTAATCAATCAATCATTGGGGTGGTATGAATTCTTTCTCTCTTTCTCTAACATCTAACCATAAAAATACAACACAAATAATGGGAAATAGGTCTGAGTTAAGTTCTCTAAGCACTCAGAAAATAGTGAGAACTTGGGGAGAAGCAAGAAAAGGAAATAAAAATCGACTCTATACCTGTTCTGCCTGCCTCACTGCAATTTTTTCAGAGCCTACTGCTACTTACTTCCACCTCCAACCACATTTCTATTCGTAAAAACCAAACTGAATTCCTGAGCATTTTCTGTGCCAAAGGAGGTATCATGACCGGACATAAACAGGGGCAGAATAAAACGTGAGTGTTTCTCTGGCAATAAGCCATTATGAGGGGGAAGCAATTAAGGATGGTCTGTAACAGCAAGGAATACCATAATGAAGCACTATTTTGAAAGAAGTTCCCCCAAAATACAGCTTCTTGGTGTCTATTGGGCAACGTGCTCCCATCATACAGTGATAAATCCTCTGTAAGAGATAGCAAACTCTACTGTCCTCTCCCCATTTGGTTTCCAGATCCTCCTCAGCCCTTTTTCAGTGCACCTCCTCTTGCAAATACCCAGTGAATTCATTTATTCCTAAGCCTATCAATCAGCAATAAAATAAACTAACTCAATCATCCAACAAATATTTACTCAGCATTTTCCATAAACACAGCACTGTATGTTAGGGATTTGGGATGTTCCTCCTGAGATTATTTGCATTTTAAAAGAGGAATGTATTTTTAATGGTGGAATTTTAAGCACTACTTCACAGATATATATTTGAACCAATGCTTCACTGGTGTTCTTCAAATCATGCTATAGAAGCAACCTCCTGTGACACCTGCCTGGCAGATCAGTGCTGCTGAACACTGAGGGAAGTGGGTTCAGACAAATAAGAAAAGTTAAGTATAGGGAAGTTAGTGATTTTTTCTTTCTTTTTAGCAAACACTCAGCGATTTTAACCTGTCAGGCCACCTGAACACATGATGCTTTCTTTGAGCTTTAATAACCTGCTTTTAAAATTTCCTATTAACAGTTTCAAGTTCCAGCCTCATACCAGTTGTGTGGGCTTAGGTAAGCCACATGACAGGATTCTGTTTCACCTACAGAATGGGGATAATGCTACATCATATAGAGGGAAAAGAGGGGAACAAAACATTGATGTGATGGAGGAAAATGTGGGACCCCTGCAGTTTGCTGTGGAAAGCAGAGATGACTCTCCACAAGAGTAGGCCTATGTCTGTCGTACTCTCCTCTGTACCTCAAAACCTAGCAGAGTAGTGGGCACACAGTTGACACTCAATAAATAAATACCCGTTAAACTGAATTGAATTTGTTGGTGTTAATCTAGGCTTTCCTCGATGGGGACAGCATTCTGTTATATCCAGTAAGGTTCTGTATAGATCATACATATGTGAAAAAATTTTGACAATGTTATGATACTAAACAAATGTAAGTTCTTATAAAAATGCTCTTTTAGAAAATTCCCACATTTCTCAACTTCCATACTTACCCTGATGCATCACAGGAATAGTGCCAGTGAAATTCAGCAGGTCTTTTTGGGAACTATCTTTGAAAACTGGAAGCAAAAAAAAAGCCCCAAAATGTGCAATGAGAAATAAAATGCATGCATACATACAAAATCACACAACTTCTAAATACCATTTTCTGGGAATCAGTAAATACATTGGCAAGAGGAAATTACTAGGTGGTGTTCTCTTAGAAAGCAGAGTAGGTGGTTGAAAGAACACACGACTCTGATACTGAAATTCCTACTTCTAGGCCCACTTTTCCTACTTATAGGTGATGGAAGAAATTTTCACATTTTGAGGTATAGGGAAGTATCCTGGCTTTTACATGATTTAACTTAAACTTTATGCTAACTAGAACAGCCTGCTTTGTGGCCTGTTAAACATACATTGTTCATCTGCTTTAACCATTAAAGAAAAGGGTACATTGTCCAGAAGTAAAGAATGTCCATTTTGAAGATGGAAATAAACGCCTCCCTTCCTGGGACATCACTGCTATCACTCCTTTGATGATAAGGCCTCCTGCCCAGGCAAGGCCATGCTGACTCCCTGTGTGCATGCTCATCTGTCTTTTTTTTGAAACCCTGAAGGAATGGAATAGGGCCTATTATGTTTGATGTTCTTTGTTCAGGCAAGACAAAACTGCTGAAAATCATGCTGCTTTGGAATAGTTCTTCAGAGCTTTCTGAAAGGCTGTTTCTTGGGCTATAGTCCTCAGTTTGGCTCGAATAAAATTCTTTTCTATTCCTATTATAGACTGTTTATTGATTATTTTGGTCAACAGAGGCAAGTGAATTTTGGTTACTTTAATCTCTGACTTTCAGTGTCATCATCTATAAAATATAGATAATAAGACTGCATTATAAAGTTGTCATAAGGATCAAATGAGATAATGTGAAAATCCTAAATAGAAGTAAAGGATTATAAAATGTGGGGACATTATCAAATAACCGTCACATGTAATACCAGTTATAATCATGTTCAGATATCACATTATAACTTTAATAATCAGGAAAAAAGTTAGTTTTAATTTTGAAAGTAACCTTTTAGAAACTTAATAATTATCTTCTTCGATTTCTCTAACTCCAATTTTCTCTACCTTTTCTCAATCTTCACATCCCTGAAATTTCAACTTACCTGTATTAACTGGGACACAATGATGGAGAGTTAATGCTCTAGTTTCTGAATTGAATACAGAAAACACTACATCTGGTTTCAAACTGTCAAACTGCCTTGGAATGCCTTTTAGGACCTCAGTAACTAACTATACTATTTAGGCAATGGAAGAAAAAAAGTCTAAATAGATTTGACGACCTATCAGAAAGGGAGAAAAGGAAAAGCCAGGCTGACAGAAAACTCAAGGCTAAGAGTGTACATAAGTACAAATATTTACCTTGAACTATATGAGGGAAAGGTAACAAAGGGTGAAGGGAATTACTTTATGGCAAAAACTAAAATGGAAAGAGAAGTGGAACAAGGATTGTTTCTCAGGGACACAGAAGAACCTAGAAATGTAGTAGAGAAACAATATTACATTCATCATATAGTAAAATTATTCAAAAAGTCAAAATAGAAATGATTATGACACTTGACTAACATTCTCTTCAATAATAAAATGTACATTGACAATATTAATCCTATAGCTTAAGGGTTTAATGGCACCATAGCTTACCTTCTCTAGACAGGGGAAATGAGAATAAAAATTAACTGGTATATCAAAGCTCTAAATCTATATGCTGAAGAAAGACACTATAAAAGAACAAATAGTATTCAAGCAGAGGGCAAGACGGACATGAGTACAACCTTCCACTAGCTGTGTAATCTTGAGCAAGTTATGTAAACTCTCTGAGCCTCAGTTTATTTGAAAAACATAGTCATACTTACCTCATAGCTTTGATTATTAAAAAAAAGTATGTAAGATAATGCAGATAAAACACTTGGAAGCATATCTGATGTTCAAGAAATAGTAGCTGTTAAATCCCCCCATCTCAGGCATTCATGCAGCACCAAATACCTAGGTGCTAATTAAGAGAGGCCAGACACAGATGGCCCAGAATCTAATCATTTCTTCCACAAATAAAATTAGCTATTCCTAAGGAATACTTCAATAACTCCTCAAAATTTCTAATACATAAATCTGAATTAGATATATTTTCCTAATCCAAGCTAATTCAAATATAAAACATACCCATAGAACAAAGAAGTTTTTTTTTCTTCAAAACTATGTGTTGTGACTAATTCATGGGTCCTGAAATCAATTTAGCGAGTTTCAATCAGCATTTCTTTTTTTTTTCAAAATGATAAAAAGACGGTTTATTGCTAGAGAAGAGATCTGAAGAGGAAATTATCTATCTCTTTTTTTTTTTTTTAACATTTTTTTATTGAGTAATAGTCATTTTACAATGTTGTGTCAAATTTCAGTGTGGAACACAATGTTTCAGTTATACATGAACATACATATATTCATGGAATGGAAGAGAAGAGAAAATCCATGGTGTATATAATATTTTAATTATTTATATATGGAGTTATGATATAAAATGTATTTCCAAGTGTAAGTTGTGGTCAGAAATTTTGAAAGATAGTAAAATCTTTCTTAGGTAACTAGACCCTCTACATAAAGTAAAGAAGATAACTAAAACTTTGTTATTAATCCTGAATCAATCATAGATGTGGTAGGCAAAATAACAGCCTCCAAAGATGTCCAACACCCTAATCCTTGCAACCCATGAATATGTTAACCTTATTCAGCAAAGAAACTTTTGAGATGCAATTAAGTTAAGGACTCTAAGATGGGGAAATTACCCTGTATTATTAGAGTGGGCCTAATCCAATCACACTAGTTCTTAAAAGCAGAGAAACTTTTCTCTGGAGATCTAACTACAGAAGGATGATTGGAGAAATACAACATTGCTAACTTTGAAGATGGAGGAAGGTGACCTCAAGCCAAAGAATGTGGGTGACCTTTAGAAACTAAAAAAGGCAAGAGAACAGATTATGTCCCAGAGCCTCCAGAAAGGAACTAAGACCTGCCAATACTTCTAACCTACAGAGACCTGTGTTGGGATTCTGTCCTACAGAACTGTCAGATAGTAAATCTGTATTGTTTTGAGCCACTAAATTTGTGCTAATTTGTTATAGCAACAATAGAAAACTAATACAATATATATTTTATTAACTTAACTTTCCTCAAAAGCCACAGGTAATAAAGTGTAGTTCAAACTCAGGGGATAAAAGAGAAAAACGACAAATTATAAATTTATAGCTCTCTAGGAACAAATAATTAATAGTTTAAATAATACAGCAAAAGCTAGAGGATATGATTCTTACCATAGGTATCCATGGAATATCTGAAATGTGGGAAAAACATATTTACATTCTTTAGTTCTTCCATAGTTAGATCCCTGAATTTGTACTGAAAAGAGAAAAATGAGCATGCAGTAAGAATAAAAGTATAAGCAGCAGAACAATTACAAATTAACATTTGACTGAACCCTTACTCTGGGCTCTGAGTTTTACAAACATGAAAAGTATTTGATTTAACCTTTTTAATAACGACCCTATGATTTAGGTAAGGCTTATAACTGCTCTCCTTTACAGAAGAGGAAAATGAAAGCTAGAGAATCAAAATAACTTGCTGAGTTAGATAGCAAGTTAAGTAGTGAAGCCAGAGCTCAAACTGAGGGCCTAGCCTTTAACCACTAAATTACACTGCCTCCAAATACATTCTGAAGGCTAAGAAATAGGGCAGGTTGTAGCAGCCGTCATCACTGTTTAAGACCCCCTTGTCATTCTTGAATATCTCATCCACTTGAGACACCCTTCCTGGTACTGCAACTGGGTTTCAAAGGGAGAAAAGAAAACATGCAAGGGTTTGTGGTCAGGTTGAGTGAACTACCTCTTCATTCATCCAGATGTAGTCCCAGAAATACTACTTTGGTTGCCTTGTGGGCAAAATCATTTATCCTCTTTGAACTTATCTCACTTGTGCAGAGAAATTATACCCACCTCCTAGACTTGTGCTGAGGATTAAATGAAGAAAAAAAAAAAAAGGATGTGAACAGTTTATTACCATCTTGAAAATGAAACTAAAAAAACAATTATGTTCACAGTGGCACAACAGCTTCAAAAAAATAAAATAAAAAACATTTAGGAATACATTTAACAAGATGCAAAATCTAGACATTAAAAACTATAAAACATTGTTGAAGTAAATTAAAGTACATCTAAATAAATAGAAAGACAACCCTTGTCAATAGATCAGAAGAGTTAATATCGCTAAGATGGCAATAATCCCCTACAGATTCAACAGTCAACAATCCATATCAAAATCCCAGCTGCCTTTTTTCACTTGTTTGCAAAAATTTACAAACTGATCTTAAAATTCACATAGAAATTCAAGGAACCCAGCCAAAACAATCTTAAAAAGAGAACAAAGTCAGAGGATTTATACTGTAATAAAAAGACAGCTTATAATAAAAAAAGACAGACAATAACAAGTGTGGGAGAGGAAGTGGAGAAATCAGAACTGTGGTAAAATGGTGCAGCTGCTTTAGAAAGTCTGGCAATTCTTCAAAAGATTAAACACAGAGTTACCACATGACCTAGCAATTCCACTCTGAAATATGTACCCAAGAAAAATGAAAACACGTCCACACAAAAACTTGTGCACAACTGTTCATATTAGCATTATTCATAATAGTCAAAAAGTGAAATCAATCTAAATGGCCATCAACTGATGACTAAAGTGGGATATATCCATAAAATGGAATATTTAGCCATAAAAATAAAGAACTGATACATACTGCAACACGGATAAGCCTTGAAAACACCACGCTGAATGAAAGCAGACAGACACAAAAAGCCACATATTGTATGCTTTGCATGTAAAATACCCCAAATAGGCAAATTCACAGAAACAAAAACTAGATTAGTGAGTGCCGGGGGCTGGAGAAAATAAAGAATAATTGATCCTGTTTCCTCTCTCTGAGACTTAAGATTTTCATCTGCAAAAGAGATATAGCTCTACTGCCTGCCAACTTCAACAAGTATGTATGAAGATCTCACCATTAACATATGTAAAAGTGAGATATTAAACAAAATATGTATACAATAGTAAGTACAGACAGGAACTGATCGATCAACATAAAGTACACCTAAGTTACAGAAAGGCCTCTGAGAAGAGCTGTCTACAATTCACATTAGAGCCTAGAATGGTACAGAAAATTGGAGCGAAGGGGAAAGGTCATTTTAAGACGGAAAAGAATTTGGCAGAAGAAGGGGTGGGGGGTGGGAAGGGACAGACTGGGATTTTAAAATGCAGAATAGATAAACAAGATTATACTGTATAGCACAGGGAAATATATACAAGATCTTGTGGTAGCTCATAGCGAAAAAAATGTGACAATGAATATATATATGTTCATGTATAACTGAAAAATTGTGCTCTACACTAGAATCTGACACAACATTGTAAAATGACTATTACTCAATTAAAAAAATGTAAAAAAAAATAGATGAACAACAAGGTTCTACTGTACAGCACAGGGAACTATATTCAATACCTTGTAATAGCCTATAATGAAAAAGAATATGAAAAGGAATATATATATGTGTGTGCAACTTAACCACTATGAAACTAACATGACATTGTAAGCTGACTATATTTCAATAAAAATATTTCTTAAAAAAAAAAAAGAATTTGGCAGAAGGAAAAATGTATAGTTATTAACAACTTGAGGACAGAAATCATCTCTTATTCATCTTTGTATCTCCCAAGAGCACTGAGCACATGGTATAACTTCAATAAATGTAGGCTAATTGGATGGGAGTCAGCAAAGAGTCAGATTTATATGAGTACAGTGGATATAGAAAGCAATTATGATCCACAAGACTGAGCATCAAAACTAAGAATTGTCAGTATTAACTACAGCAGGGTAAAAGGAGTCCCAGATTCAGTGTCCCTGATTCAGTGGAAAAACAAAAGTGAATGAAATCATCCCAACTCCAAACACTACACAAATGTACAAAAGGCTGCACTGTTGTCACCTAGAATACAGATTATAAACCAAAATAATTTTTTGTTGTTTTCTACTTGATATTATAAGCTATTTTCTACATCCTTAACAATCTATGAGAAAGTGATGATTAATGGCTGCATAGGGATATATACCAGAATTGATCTAACTGCCAAACTGTTGTAAAAGTTTGTCAAAAGAGGACAAAAGCACTCTTTCTTAGGGCTTGAAAACCCAAATGTCACTATTAGTCAAATATGTGACTTGTCTTTTTGATGCCTTAAAAAAAAGACCTATTTTATCTGTCCTAAAAAAAAAAAAAAATCAGGTCATTTTCACTATATGTGAAATACCCTCTCACTGTAATATTAAGTCATTTTCCATTACTATTCTATACCACCTAAGAGAAGTCTTCATAACATTCTCTAAGGAATATGCCTCAGACAATACCACATGCTTAAAGGGTGCAGGCAGGAAACTAGAGGAAAACTGGCCCATGAGATTCTAAAACTAAAGCAATAATACTGTCATTAAAATCAGCGAGACTGAATAATTGAGAAGTTACTAAAATTTTTACTTTATCTGCTATACAACAATGTTTATTGAGTAGACTGATATTTACAAACATCAAGAGTACTCTTACATGACATTATTCAAATGTTGGACACACTAAGGGATATTTTGTGGCATCATTTCATAAGAAAATTAATTTAACAGGAAGGAATCTTATGGATCAGGTCCAATCCTATCATTTTATGAGTTAGCAAATCTAGGATAAGTTACCTGTTTAAGGTAACTCAGTCAAGGGAGTAGGAAATAGGAATTAGGGGAACACACTTTTTCTAACACAGTTAGTATTTAATACAAACTAAAGGATATATACACATGTATACATATATGTAGATATATACAAATTCTGAAGAATAAATACTTGTGTACCAACCCACCCATGTTTGATCTAGAACAGTGCTATCCAACAAAACTTTCTGCCATGATGGGAAAGATCATTAAGTGTGCTGTCCAATACAGTAGCCACAAACCACACGTGGCTACTGACACTTGATATGCAGCTGGTGCGACTGAGAAACTCAATTTTTAATTTTATCTAATTTGATTAATTTAAATAGCCACACATGGCTCATGGCTACCATACTGGACCACACAGACCTTTCCAATATCATTACATTTGTCTGGGAACTCCTCTCAACCACTCAACTGCCTACCTTGAATTGAGCAGTCATATTCCTTTGCTTTTGCCCTCCATAGTTTTGATTACATTTGTGTGCATCCCTAAACAACATACTGTTTATTTGTTTAGCTGTGTTTCTTGGTTTAATCAAAATATAATTTTGTATACAACCTACAATTTTTTTTTTACTCAACAAAATGTTTCTAATATTCAGTTGTATTGCTGCATGTTGCTGCTCATTCACTTTCACTACGGCTTAGTAGTGTTTTCCATTGTGTGAATGTATACACAGTAAGTTATCTTTCCCTCTGTCAATGCATATTTGGATTGTTTCTAATTTCTTAGTTACGAATAATTCTGCAAATGTCTCTTGCTTCATATATTATGAATTCTCTATGGTATCTATCTAGATGTAGAAGGTACATAAAACACACATAATCAAATTAATAAAATAAGGCCAAGTTGTTTCCCCAAAAATGAAATAACCATTTAACCACCAGCAGTGTTCAAAATTCCCATTCATCCACATTCACCAAATCATTTGAAGTTATCTTAATTTATGCCAATCCAGTGAGAGAAAATGGTGTTTTACTATGGTCTCAATTTTCCTTTCATTTTTTTCTTTTTTTTTTTTTGTATTTGCCAATCCCAAATTTATTCCTCTCCCTGCCACCACATTCCCCTCTGGTAAGCACAAGTTTGTTTTCTATCTGTGTGAGTCTGTTTTGCAAATAAGTTCATTTGTATCGTATTATGGTATTTGTCTTTCTCTGTCTGACTTGACTTAGTATGATAACCTCCACGTCCATCCATGTTGCTGCAGATGGCATTACTTCACTGTTTTTTATGGCTGAGTAGTATTCCACTATATGTTTGTGGAACACACACACACACACACACATCCCTCCCCGCAGATTCTTTATCCATTCATCTGTTGATGACCACTTAGGTTGCTTCCATGTTTTGGCTATTATAAATAGTGCTATGAATACTGGAGTGCATGTACCTTTTCAAATTAGTTTCAAACTAGCAGTGTGGAGGTTCCTTAAAAAACTAAAAATAAGAGTTACCATATGATCCAGCAATCCCACTCCTGGGCATATATCTGGAGAAAACTCTAATTTGAAAACTCAATTTGCTTTTCCAGTAAGTTACTAACGGATTGAGCAAATATTCATTTCCCTGTTTCTTCTTTTGTTTTTTTAAAAATTATTCATGTATTTTGTCCAATTCTCCCTTGGCTTTAATATTGATTTGTTGGCTAATTTATATATTCTGGATACTAATATTTTGTCAATTATGTGTTACAAAATAATTCTTCAAGTCTGTATTTTGCCTCTTCACTCTTGTCATGAAGCTTTTTGATATACAGAAGTTCTTAATTGAATGCAGTCAAATTTATCAGTCTCTTGAGTATTTCACATCTTGTTTAAAATATGTTTGCATACTCTGAGTCCATAAAGATTCTTCCCTATATTTTATGTCTATACACCTTAAAGCTTGTCTTTTACATTTAAATCTTTAATCCATGGGGAATTTTTATGTTTGGTAAGAGGTAAGGGTCCAATTTCATTTTCTCCTATATAAATAATCATTTGTCCTTGCATTCTCCTTTCTGCAGTCATCTGCAATGCCTCGTCTGCTTTATATCATATTTTCAAAATGTGTGAAAATAATTCTAAGCCCTCTAGTCTGCTCCACTGATTAATTTGTTTATCTTATACCAATACCACACTAAATCTCAATTACTAGTCTTGACATCTGGTACAGCCAAGTCCCCACACCTATTCTTCTGGAAGAAATGTCAAGATTATTCTTAGCATTTCCCTTCCAAATGAATTTCAGAATCAGTTTGAAAAGTTCCGAAAATACCCTGTTACAATTTTCCCTGGAGTTGCAATGATTCTATAGATCAGTCTGCAGAGAGCAAACATCTTCACATCCATAAAGTTGGAATATTTATTTAGGTTAGAATATCATTTTTCAATAAGATTTTTCATGTTCTCCATACAGTTGCTTTATTTTAATGTATCATTCACAAATTTTTCAGCACAAAAATTATTTCTAGATATTATTATATTATTTGCTTAGTTTGAGCGCTAAGGAACATCAAAAATCTGCTAGACGGACTTATTTCAAACTTGTTTCCTTAATTTACACATCCAACAGATGTTCATTAAGCACCTATGTGCCAGACTCCATGCCGAGCACTGATAAAACAAATAAAACCTTCCTCAACTATTCTCCCATCCTTGAGAAAATCACTCTTTTTTGTCTTTTTTCTGCATTCCAATTCCACCAAAGTTCTTTTTCTATTCTCCACTTTAGTAATTCTTCTCCCTGGACAATACATCATGCTCCCCTCATTGAAAAACTTGACAGAGTGGTTCTTTTAATTTCATGTTCTCTAAAGAGGAGACAGGGTATAATCTTAAGCACGATGATACTTTTCTTCCTACAAGTTCTAAACCTGTCACAGTAGATAAAATCATTCAAATCAAGTATATAAACAATTTCGGTTATAAGGCTTCAAAATCTCAAAGGGGTGTACAAACTGCCCCAACAAAGACATAGGCAAAGCCAACAAAAATGGCTTAATGTATGGTTTTCACATGGGGAAGTCTTATGAAGCATTATGAATCACTTAACCAAGAAACTGGTGAAAAAGGTGGTTGCCTCAAGACTGTAAACTGGTGGGGAATCAGAGAGCCTGGCCTAACGTGGAAACGGACGTTAGTCATGCCCTAGAAATGCAGGTCAGACCTCCCACTCAACCTTTCAAAGTTAAGAAAATCTCTTCTGGAACTTCCAGCCTTGTCTTCATTCCTGTATGTTATCAGGCCTTTCATTCACTGCACAGTTACTCAGCACCTCCGCTGTTGTCAGGCACAGGGCTGGGTGAAGGAAATACAACACTGTCTCTGTGGTCAGAGTTCACCGCCCGAGTAAGGTTTGTTAAATAACTAATTACTCCACAATGTGATAACCGATATTTCTGAAAGCAAGTAGAGACAAAGGAGTTATTCTATCTTCCAGGAAGCGACATATGAGTGTCTTACAAAGGATGAGCACTGCAAGTTAAAAAAAAAAAAAAAAAAAAAAAGGTTGGGGGAAGGCCATTTCAGCAGAGAGGCGTGGTTACAGGGGCAGGCGAGCGCTGGAAGCTGTTTGAGACCAAGAGAAGCTAGTGGCGTGAGGTCTCACAGCGGGTGGAGGTTGGGGGGACCTCAGAGTAGCGGGCGGAGCCAGAGCCCCGGCCTCGGGAGGGAGAGGCCCGCGGCCTCCCTGGGGCCATTCCCCGCAGCCGACTTCAGGCCAGCCTACCCAGCTCCAAGCCCCAGGAAAAGCCAGGGAAACACCGCGATGAGACGGCCCGGCCAGAGATAAACGCCCCCAGACCCCCAGCTGCCCGCACCTTGCCAAGTAGTCGTCTCAGACCCTCGCTGTCGAACTCCATCTCCAGCCAGGACCGCGAGTCAGGCTCGCAGTGCCTAGTCCTTGGCCCTTCTTCCGCACCGTTCCTGGACGGAGGCCGCCGAGGACCACACTTCCCGAGCGGTCCGAGGCCCCGCCCCTTCCCAGACTCGAAGGTCCACCCACGTCCTACGCCGCAGGCTCCGCCCGGAGTCTGACCACCTACCTCTCCACCGCGAACCACGAACGCCGTCAGAAACGCGTGAGCGCCAAGGGAACCACGACCCAGCTTGCTGGGAAGAAACGTGGGGACATCTGTGGAGAGGAATAGGAAGACCCGAGGAGAAGCAGTAAAGGAGGTAGAAGATATTGGCGCTGTTCTGGGACAGAGTTTCGAGAAGGATGTGTTAAATTCAGCAGTGTATGGAGAAAGACCAAGACCCAAAATTGTAGTTGGATTTAGGAACGGAGAGGTACTGGAACTTCAAAAGCAAAATTTCAGGAGGGTAGAAAGGAAACCGGAGGCAGGAAAAGCCTTGTCAGAACTGGGAGATAAAACAGCTTAGTGAGGGTGGTGCAGCAGGGGAGGTTGGCTTTTTTGGAGGGATGCGGGGTGGGAAGCATAACCATGTTGGTGGTAGAGAGAGGAAAAAGCTAGGTGAGAAAAAGAGTTTGAAAACAAAAGGAGGTAGCTTGGCGGATAAGGTCATCTGGAGAAGGAAGCCCAAGAGATGCAATTTGCTGACTTTGGTCTCCTTGAGTGAGTTACTTACCTGCTTTGCACCCCTAGTTTGAGCCATTGGGCCTAAAAAGTAGCAGGAGCTGGCTATTGTAACTGTCAAGAGGCTGAGTGGACGAGAGGGTGGTTGTATTTATAGGAAGAGCCAAAGGTAGGGATGCTTTTAGGAGAAAAAAGTGAAAGGCTGGAAGAAGCGTTTATTCATTCAATAAACTTTTGTTGAGGACTGGCTATTTGCTAGATATTGTGAAGAAGGAGTAAATTTTCCTTTACCCTTTTAGCTTCTTCTAGATGGTCTAAGAATTAAATTGATATGAGATAAATTAACAGGAGAAAATCAAACAAAAGTTGGTAATATGTATACCTACAAGAGACCTAGAATTGAGTGGCTTGCCAAAATGGCTAAAGCCCTCACCTTAAATACTATCTTCAGCTAAAGGCAAAAGAGGATATTGGGGGTTGTGGTTTGAGACTTCAAAGGGGAGAACAGCAATTCACATGGAGATAGAAAGTAAATGTTTGGTAAACAAATGTTTGTGGGCCTTGCAGAGACCTCCAGACTCTGATCTCTAGATTCTGACGATTCCCCCTTCCCCCAACACCTAGCCCATGTTCTTTGCAGATACCTCTGGTGATAGCTTAATTAGGGGGACAGGCCCTCCATCTAAATTCTTTTAGGCAGTTAGGAGGAGGGTGAAAACAATAACTCTTCCTGGGTGTGTTGAGCCTTAAAAATAATCGTCCTAAATTAATCCTCCTGCCAGAGACACATTTTAGGCTGGCAAAATTTCCTCCCCTACAATATTTTTCTAGGTCTGAGGATACGGCAGTGAACAAAATAGACAAAACTATCAGCTGTCCTAAGACTGCCATTCTTTCATTAGTAGGAGAGCGAAACAATAAATAAGTTAATTAGACTGCATGTTGGAAGGTAATTAAGTTTTTATTTTTATTTTTAAATTTTTTAAAAGGCAGGGTCAGGAGGGTATGTTTCCTTGAGGTGAGAGAGTAAGCATTCCATATTACAGTGCATACAAAGCAAAGACCTAAGACACCTATTCTTGGGGAGACTCAAAACAGCAAAAATGCTAAGTCAGAAATAAGGGAGAGCCACAGATGGTTTAGGGCAATGATTCTTCCAGTGTGGTCCCCAGGCTTACAGCCTCAGTGTCACCTGGAACTTGTTAGAAATGCAGAGTCTAAGGCCCCACCCCAGACTTAAGAATTGCAAACTCTGGGGGTGGGTCGAGCAAGCTGTCTTAAAAAGCCCAGGTGATTCTAATACATGATAAAGCCTGAGAACCACTATGGGAGCTTTGTGAACAATTGTGACTCTGCCTTGTCAGCACCCTCCCACCAGTGATTATCAGGAACACACCCATATTTAAACAAGTTGTGTTGCTTACTCCTTATGGTGAGGGAGCAGATCCTGTGGAGAACCACTGAGACAGTTGAGTAAGAGTAAAGAAAGAACCTATTACAGGATTCAGGCTTTGGGTGATTTGGGTTTAAGGAATTGAAACTTTAGATCAGGTGCTGTCAGGAGGCAGGGAGAATTCCCTGATTGGGTATCTCAATAAATGTCATCTCTCAGATGAGCAAACCAGTGCAGGCGCAGATATGGCTACAATTGGTAAAGAAGCAGTAGTCCCTCACAGTAGCAGAGAGACGAGGATGTTTGGTATTTCCTGGGTTGCACACTGACCTTGTTTTCTCTCTTCTTAGACAAAATTATGACGTGGCCTTGTTTTGTCTCACTTTATCGTGGTCTGAATGACCCTGTCTGATGTTGGTGTTCTGAGAGATTGTTTATATCCAACAGGAGACTAACATAGCATGGCTGTGAGGGCCAGGTCAGCTTCTAACAACACTGAGACTAGCTGTGTCAGTCCCGTTTCCAGATGAAGGGACTGTTTCTTTCTTAGGCTTTTGCTCTGAGAGACAGAGGAAGCTACCACAGGGTTTTGAACAGAGGAGTGATGTGACCTGGCTGAGCTATAAAAGAATAAGTCTGACTGCTGTGTTGTGACAAGACTGTATAGGGGAGCAAGGGGTGGGGAGTCGAGGGTGGAGAGTGGAAACTTGGAGACAGGGTTGGAGGTGAGATTGAAGGGTTAGAGGCTTGTTAAGAGCACTTCAGCCAGATCTAACAGTCTTCAGAAACAGTGGAACTTCCAGGGAGTCTAAGAGCTAATAGATCCTGTCAGAAATCCATTAATCAAGGAAAAGCTATCAAATTAAATGTGAGGCCTGAGCAAGGTTCTTCAATCTTTTGAGTCTTTTATGGAAGAGGCCTTCCATCCAAACCACCAGTTCTCTTCTGGTTTAATCACTATGAATGAATTACAGGCTCTGTGAACACTTTATGCCTGTGTGAATGTATGTGTGTGTGTGTGTGTGTGTGTGTGTGTGTGTGTGTGTGTGTAGCTATCCTTTCCTATGTGGAAGGTACATTGCTAAAAGTTTTATGTGCTTTTTTGCAGTTAATCTTTATAAAACCCTATGACCGAAATGGAATTACTATCAATTTATTATCTCAGTTTTACTGATGAGCAAACTGAGGTTTAGTGAAGTATTACCTATTTCCCTGTTTCTGAGATTCTGTTGAGTAACAGATGTATTACTGACGATGTTTTGAGGGAGAAAAGATTACAAAATTAAATGTACATACCAATTTTAACATTTATACCTATCTGAAAAGAGCTTAAATGTAAAAAGTGTACACCTTAAAATAGAGGGTATATGGTATAATTGGCTGCATTTTACAGATAGGGAAACAAAGACTCAGGAGATTAAATTATTGCAGAAGGTGATGTCAGACACCATGTTCCTAATCTGTGCATTATGCTGCCTCTCTTAATGTGGGAAGCTGTGATGAAAATTTGTCATTGAAAATCTCTAGGAGGCTGGAATTCTGTACCTATATTTACTTAGCCATAAGAGGAAAACTGTGTAGTACAAACATTAGCTGACTTCCAGTATGACCCACCTTTATCTCTTAAAACTGGCGCTCGTAGATCCTGTAATCTACCCAGGCTGAAACATTCAATCTTCTGCAAGACACTGTGTCTTCCTCCCTGCCTTAGTGCCTGGCTGGGGTATTTTACTGTACTGGTGTCCCTGTCCACCTCCATCTCCACCCCCTCTTTCTGTCCCAAGAAACTGAGGCCCTGTCAGATCTCACTTATCTCTATATTCTTGATGCCTGGGGTGCTTGAGTTTATGCATGTCTTCATTCTTCTAATATTTGGTAAGCCAGATATAAAGAGGTCTTCAACAGAAAGTTTGCTGAATGAATGAAAGTATAAGGGGACCTAAGCCATAGGGGGAAGATGGTATAGGTATAGTCTACTAGTTCTCAGACTTATTTGAGTTTCAAGCTTTAAAAAAAAGATCTGTTGAAAGATATAGACCTATCCCAGAAAAGTACACATGGCGATGTATACAGTCCATTTTGTGTCCAGTTCAGAAATGTTCATGGATCCCCTGAAGCCCATCTCTGAACCCTAGCTGAAGAAATTCAGATATAGTTGGTGGGAGCATAACCTGCTGCAACCTTTGGACAGAGTAATCTGGCATACCTTTACCTCCATAACCTCACTTTTGGGAATCTGTAAAAGTACCAGGATATATGTACAAAGATGTTAAATATATTAAAAGGAAAAGAAAATCCCCAAGCTAAGAAATGGGAGAAGTGTATATTCTGCATCTTTGTTTGCAGCTTGAGAAAAAGCACAAGAATGGCTTGTTTAAAATTAGAATTTTTTTCTTGGTGCTCTGCTTCGATCTCTGTTTACACTCTTTGCTTTCATAGTTATGGGTCCTATCAGATGCACTGTTTAGGGATGAAACCTTGGTATTCTGAATATCAGACAGATATATCCTTATCACTTACTTCTTAAATTTTTTAAAATTGTAAAATACGCATAACATACAATTTAACATCTTAACCGTTTTTAAGTATACAGCTTAGTGGTATTAAACGCGTTTATAATGCTTTGCAGCCATCACATCTGTCCCCATAACTCTTTTCATCTTGTAAAACTGAAACTCTGTACACATTAAACAATAACTCCCCATTCTCCCTTCCCTCCAGACCCTGGCCACCACCATTCTACTTTCTGTCTCTATGATTTTGACTACTCTAAGTACCTCACCAATGGAATAGAGAGTCCAGAAACAAACCCTCACATATGTGGTCAATTATTTTGGACAAAAGTGCCAAGACCATTCAATGGGAAAAGGACAGTGTTTTCAGCAAATGGTGTTGAGAAAACTGGATATCCCTATGCAAAAATTAAGTTAGATCCTTATCTAACATCATATACAAATATTAACTCAAAATAGATCGAAGACCTAAATATTAGGACCTAAAACAATAAAATCTTAAAAGATAACATAGGACAAAAGCTTCATGACATGGAATTGGCCGTGATTTCTTGGATGTGACATCAAACACATAGGCAACAAAAGAAAAAAAAATAGATGAATTGGACCTCCTGAAAATTTAGAAATTTTATACATCAAAAGACAGTATCATTTACTCCTTAGATGTGTGGAGCTTATATTGTTGTTCATTGGCTGACAGTCAGCGTTATGCTGTATCTCAGGCTGTCCTTCCACAAATGTCCTTTGTTTTTATGGCCATGTTTTCATGCCCTTGTAAAATGAAACTGCAATCTTTCTTTTCTTAAACTAGTTTTCTTTTGTAAGGATTTTATTATAGCCCCTCCATTTTCATGCTCTGTCTGAACTGGCATACTTTTCTTGTCATTTTGCTGCTTCTCTGGTTTAGTAAAAAAGTGGCAATGCTTAAGGGAAATTTGTCTAAGAAATTTTGTCTTTAATAATCCCAGCATTGTTTATGGTGGTAAGAAGTTGGGAAAAAAAATCTAAATGCATATTGTGCCAGTGACTAATTTATTGCCATTCAGTTCCAAATCCACCATTCATTGCTTGCTGTGCTGTAATGGAATGTTGGGGTGATACTGCAGGAAGGAGAGACTTCCTAGTTCCAGTGTGCTTTTGTTCTTCTTGGTCCTACTGTGTGGCTGCCAGTGGCATGTATGGGGATGTCCAGTGGTGCTCACCTCTGCTGAGTTTCAGTTGCCCCTCTGCTAGTGATACAGTTTGCCAGTGAGTTCTTCCTGCACCCTACAGGGTGGCCTCTTAGCACATTCTGCTGGCATACCCCCAGAGGGTGGATTCTCAGCAATAAGCAGTAAACCTGACAGACGTTCCCCACTTCTGGAGACTTCTCAGCAAATTCCACCAGCACCTGGTTGCCTACGTACCAAGTCTCGCCTGCAACAGGTCATTGGATTTCCCTACTATCCAGTTGGTCATAACCACTACTTCTCCACCAAGTTTTGTATCTCAACCCTGGAGGGGAGAGGACTTTTCCAAGTTTGTTCCTTCCTTGGGTATTTTGCCTCATCTCTAGAGGTGGTAGCTTCTCCCTATATATGCTATTCCTCTAATATGTAGAGATTTCTACCTCTTCGATTAATCTCTTGTTCCCAGTTAATTCTTTTTATTAAACTTTCTCCATTCAGATTACTCTGTGGTTTCTAAATCCTGGCTAGATCTTGACCAATATATCCATTATTAGGAGAAAGATGAAATATACATGGAGTATTTTGCAGGAATTGAAAGGAAATTTAAAAGATTTCTGCTTCTGTCTATGAAGGATCAACTGCAACAGGAATTGTCGCCTCTCCATAAACAAATAGAAAATTGCATAAAATACATGAAATAATTGTTTTCAGATTTTACACAAGGGGCAGCTGCAGACTGTGAACTTTGAAAGAAAGGAAACAAAAGAGATGAGCCTTACAATTGCCCCAGCCTACTGCCCAGAGGCAGCAGCAGAGAGAGGAGTTATCCAAACCAGGCTGAGCTGAAAAAATAAGTAGTGGCATACCAAGATGGCCAGAGTGCCAGGAATTTGCAGGATGGAGTCCTGAAAAGAGGCAATTCCGCAGAGAAAAGAATTCTGGAGATCTCCACAGGGGCTCTTGTGAGTCTTTGGCTGAGTTCTATCTGTGCATGCAAAGGATAAATCTCCATGAAGCCAGGAAAAGAACCACCCAGAAACAATAGGCCAAACACTTCCTGGAACTCCCAGATGCTGGGAGTTGTGGAAAATTCTAGATTGGAAATACCTAATGCAATGGGCATCAGAGAGATTGCTCAGGAGGCTCATAGCTCAGTAGTTCAAATAATTATCCCTAGAGTAGAGCCTGCTCTTGGCCCACAATAACAAAGTTTAAAACAAGTCTCAGAAGAATCAAACTGATCCCAGGTAACTTAACTTCATCCCAGAAGAAAACCCAATACTGTTGAAAGGAATAGAATGAAATCCAGCACGCAGCACTGTAATATTCAACATGTTGAACATCCAACCAGAAGTTACCAGGCATTCAAAGAAGCAGGAGAATATCGCCTACAACAAAGAGAAAAATCAGCCATTGAAATAGCCCCAAAAGTGACAGAGATGGTAGATTTGACACAGGGTCCTTAAAATGTTTATTTTCAATCTTACAAATAAGCTCAAGGATGTAAAGGAAAACATGAATGTGATGTGCAGAAAAATGAAAGAATTAAAAAAAAGAAATTGGACTTCTAGAGATGAAAAATACAGCATCAAATTTAAAATACACTGAATGGGATTAACAGAAGACTAGAAGAGTAGGGTGAAAGATGAGTAAACCTGAAAAAGTCAGCAATGGAAACTATCCAAAATGAAACACAAAGAGAGAAAAAAAATGAATGCAGTACCAGCAAACTGGAACAATCTCACACTGGTTACAATGGTTTAATACACATGCAATGGAGATCACAGAAGAGGAAAGTGGGGATAGAAAAAAATGTTTGAAGAAACAATAGCCAAACATCTTTCCAATTTGATGAAAACCATAAACCCACAGATTCAAGAAATTCATCAAACCCCACATAGAAGAAACATGCAGAAAATTACCAAAGCCACCTCAAAATAAAATTGCTGAAAATCAGTGACAAAGAGGAAAATTTTTAACTTTCCCTATGATCCAGCAATCCCCCTCCTATGATTTACACTAGAGAAATTAAAACATGTTTACTCAGAAAGCTATACACACATATTTATAACATCTCTATTCAAACTAGAAACAACCATAGTGTTCTTTGACAGGAAAATTGATAAAATGGTACATCCATACAGTGGAATCATATTCAATAATACAGAACTATTGTACAACATGAATGAATCACAAAAGCATTAATGCTCAGTGAAAGAAACTTATGATTCCATTTATGTGAAGTTCTGACAAAATGCAAAAGCAGATCAGTGGTTGCCAGGGGCCAGTGAATTCACGGGGAGGGGACTGACTATAAAGGAGTGTGTGGAACCTTTTGAGATTATCACAATTTATTCCATCGTGATTGTGGTGGTAGTTACAAGATTGACACATTTTTAAAAACGCATCAACTGTACACTAACTATGGTGGTATTTTGTCACATGTAATTTCTACCTCAATAAAACTTATTATTAGAACAAAAAAGGAATGTGTTTAGTTTTTTTTATCAATTGGCCCAGGAGGATATCCATGATGTATTGTTATAAGAGAAGAGCAAGTTATATAGTAGCATATATAGTATGATCAGCTTTGATTAAAAACACTGAAAAGCCGTTTCTGTATCCCTGTATATGTTTAGTGATGTTTTCAAGCTTGGGAGAAGTCTTTGGCAGAAAGATACAGGCTAGGCAGGTAACATTGATTATATGATGGGGTTGAGAAAGAGGGGAAGAGTATTACCTTTTTCTTTATACATCTTTGGATGGTCATGTATTTTACAATGAATACCCATTGTATTAATAATTTTAAAAAATAACGAAAATAAAGGGGATATGAAAATAATAGGGAGATGTGTGTCTAAGAAGAACTCTGGTAGAGAGGGGTCAACCATGTCAGTGCAGGGAGGTCATAGGGAAGGAGATGAGTTTGTTCAACTTGACAAAAAGGAGATCTTTGGTAACCTCTGAGAGAAAGTCTAAACAGTGGGGTGCGGGCAGATGTCATAATGTGATGTATGGAACAAGGTATGAACTGGAATGAAAGGCTTTGGGTGTGGACCACTTGTTTAGGAAGTTTGGTCTTAAAAGGAAATTAAGAGATGGGACAGTGGCATTGAGCTTCAAGTGACACCTTGAAGGTGAGAGCCACCTTTGCCCAACAGCTGGAAGGAAAATGGGACCTCAGTCCTAACAACTGCACAGAACTGGGAAAAAAAAAAAAAAAGGAGGAGGGGACAGTTAGGAATGGAGGCACAGCATCAGCTGGAGTTTTTTGTGAGGAGAGGACAAGGATACTTGTGGCTTCTTGAAGGACAGAAAAAGAGAACCAGTGGAGAGGCACTGACCATAGGTGTTGAAGAATGGTATAAAATGGTGGTTTGACCACCTTTGAGTTGGGAGGGGAAGGGTTGCAGGGACAGAAATAAAGAGACTTCTCATTTCCCTAGAATTCAGTTTGTTTCATTCACAGCTGGCATAGACCTATGAACACTCCTTTCCTTCCCAGTCCCTGTCTCTAGTCTAAAGAGCCCAACTTCCCAACAGACACCTGGGCCCTGATCTGGAGCATCAGCTGTGTGACCCAGTGCAGGTCACTTAGGCCCTGCCTCAGTTTTCTCATTGGTAAAATAGGGTTGACAGTAGTACCTACCTTATTGTGGGACAGTGCATACAAAGAGCTTAGTTTGCTGCTCAGCTACTGGCCTGGGGGCAGTCTCTCTGATGTGTTGTGGGTCTGGGCCATAGGGTCAATGATGTCACAATGCCCTACTAGACTCCAACTTCTCTGCTAGGGATTTGTGGATCCTTTGGAGCTTAGGACTGGAACTGACATGCGAGACCTCTACCAACTGAGGGTTTCATGAGCATACTCCTTTGCCACAATCTTGGTGAATAGTCTTTCACTGTGCAATTGTGTCTTGGAAATTGTTTTACTTATTATCATGATTGTGCTTGGCTGGATGCTTTTTGTTGGATTTGCTTGTTACATGGGCACATTTCCGGAGTTTGTGGTAAGTAATGACCCTGCTTGTTAATTCCTGGTAGTCAGTCCTGGCTCTAGCTAACCCTCCCAACTGGGGTTTCTGACCAAATGGGAAAGATAGTCGAGGTCTCACCACTAATTAGAGGTCAGGATGTGATGGAAACAGTTTCCCAGGCTACTTCTTGTCCCATTGGGACATCTTTAAGCCTTCCCTGTCCCCCATTTGGGAACATAACATCACTTATTTCAAAGCATTATGGAATACAGAATTTATAAAGTGTCTGCTGGAGACAGTGCCTGACTTCTGGATTTCAGGCCAAGTGGATCAGTGGTTGCTGGTAGGACATTGAATGTGGGCATTGGTGGGAACTTTCAGCAGCCCTTCCATCACATATAGAGGCATTTACCTCCTGGACCAACCAGTAGGGCCACCTCTGCCTTTAAGTTTCTTTTTGCCTCAGCCTCCAACTCTGAAGTGGAAGGAGAGGTGGGCTGTTCAGGAGAGCAAGGCACGCCTAAGAAGCCAGACTTTAGATGAAGATCTGCAACCGTGAGTGCGTGTGATGGGCTGTTGGGCTGGATTCCTCTCTTTCAAGAGAACTTGGTAGCACCCTGAAATCTCAGTGGGAAGTTTACATTCCTCTGGAAAATAAAATAAACAGTGGAAGGGGAAAGAACTTGGGGAGCATTGCTGAGGACAACAGGCCAAGTTTCAAATACTTGTTGATAACCACGCCTCGTAGATATTTTTTTCAAAGACTATGCTCATCTATTAACTCATTTTCTCTGTGCAAACTCTATGAAAATTGGACCAGCCTTTCAATGCCCCTTTTGGCAGGTTTTGAAACTGGTGTTAATGTAAATTTGAATTCAAGTCCTAACTTTGCAATTTACTAACCATGTGACCTTGGGGAAGTTTAATCTCTGTGAACCTCTCAGTTTCTCCATCTGTATAATGGAGATATTCTAGTATCTTTCTGTTTTTATGCGGATTACATTTGGGAATTCATGTAGAGCATTTAATGCAAAGCTTGACAATTCACATTTAGTAAATGCTTACTTAACAAGCAGGCAAAATAATGAACCAGTCAACAAAGACTGGTGACAATGACCTCTGACTGTTTGCAAGGTCATACAAACCAACCTGATGTGAAGCTGGGATGCAAACATAGATCTCTGGATTTAATAACCTCTCACACTCGTTCAACTAGACCAGCCAGCCTATAGGAAACATAAATAGCAGTATCCTTTTAGCAGACCATCTCTTGGGTTTCTCAAATCCCACCCCATTTCATTCAGGCCTGTTTTTTCAAAGATGTTCCTATTGTTAAACTTAACTCTAAAAGCCTTAGTAATATGCTGATACAGAAGAAGTTTTTCTGGGAAGCTTCTCCAGAAAGCATAGGTATCTATGAAGTCCCAGCCACAAGTATACATTTTTCCCCCTCCATCTGCTCTAGAATTTCTATGAGAGGACTGAGCCAACAGTCAGACCTCTGTGGCGTGGATGTGGATGGAGGGACTGGGCACTTGTTTAGCTGAGCCACTGCCACACTGTGATCCTGACCAAATCACTGGGACTATTCTGTGCCTTGGTTTCTCCAGCTAAGAGATGAGCATAATAGTCCATCTCCCTTCTCTTCCCTTCTCAGGGAAGCTGTAAGGAGGCTTCCCCTGCATGATGATGTTTTTAAAAATGTAAGATTTTTCTTCTTTGAATAGCCTAACAATAGTATATAAGTAATTGCTCATAGCATACCATCCTCCCAGTTAATCCAGGGTATGATTTGTTTTGTTCGTGACAAGGTTTTTTGTGGGTTGTCTTTTTTTTTTTTTTGCTTGTTTTGTGCATCTGACTGCATAAAACAAGTAGCCAAATTTTTGGTAGATAATGAGTTAATAAAGATAGGATGCCAGCTAGATCCTAACCACACTGAATCACCAGCGAACAGGGCCCTTCTGATAGGGATTCTTTAGCCCCTACACACACTGTCCCATAGCTACTCACTCTAACTAGTCTTCAAGGTCACAGGAGTTGATGTCACAATTGGTGTCTGAGCTCTGCCCCCCAAATAGCCATGGTGAGCCATTTCAGGTCACACTAGACCACAAAACTCCTCAGCCAGGAGCTATCATGCTGGACCATCCACCATCTGGTCTTGAATGAAGAAGATAGCCCAGTTTCCAGGACTCAGGGAATAGAACACCACACTTTTCAGAACCACCTGTTTTCCCCGGCACACACCACCAGCTGAGCAAGAAGCCCCGCAATGATCGTTGTCTTATGGATGCTTCTCATTGCAGGAACAATGTGGAAGGGATATAAGTATCCCCCAGGAGGGGTAAGTGTGCCTTCAGCTTTGTTCTCTATTCCTACTTTGAAATGTATTCCCAGGGATACATGAACTAAGCATCAAAATCCAACTCTAGTAACTTTAGAAACAGATACTCGTTTCTCTGTTAAAAAATTTCTGTAGCTTACCTACTTCTATTATTCACTATCTACTTAGAGTTGAGAGAGTTCCCTCTGCCCTTCATGTGATCTTTCATACATCTTTTCCTAAGAGTCTTTACTCTTTTTAAGTCCTCATGCTCACGGGACATTTTGTATGTTCAGCTTTTAATACCACTTCTTAAATTAGCCCACACCAGCAACCCACGTTTAATTGTCCCTCATCAGATAAACACTGGGCTGTAAAATGGTTCTGGTGGCAGATGTCTCTTTCCTGTCTCCTCCCGTTAGACCTTGGATGTTTGTATTTTCTCTTCCTCTTGTCAGCTCCCACCCTGCTAAGCCCCTTTGGCAACTGGGATCGGAGGCACTAGGTGAGACAGAGTTGGACACAGCTACCCTGCGTGCCCTTGGGAAGGAGTGCAGTTCCCTCAGCCCCACACCCTGGCAAACACTAGGCAAGACCCATCTGACATACTTTTCCCCCCTCTAGACCCCGGTGGAAATGAGTAAAGATGATCCTGGTGAAGTAATGCAGCTCTGAAGCTCTCCTGACCAGCTATACAGTTCCTGTTGTTGGTTTCACATAAAGTAATTGCACATTATTTTGTCACATTTTATATAACAAATTACCACACTTTTAAAGATGAATGAAGACCTGGTATTCTGTTAGCTCAAAACAGGGAGTTGGAGGGTGGGGAGGAAGTTGGGGTAGATGGGAGTGATTGGGTCCCCTCTGTTTCATAGTCTCTAAGACTGGCATTAAGACTAAAATATCTTGTTCAGTTTGTCCCCTATTGTGTATCCTGGAGGATAGAAACTCTCTAGCGCTCTAGACCTATTTCCCACATAATGCCTTTCTCCTGGGTCCGGGGAGGCGGGGGGGGGGGGGAATGTTAGAGAAAGTTTAAGAGATTACAGCAACATTAAGCCTATTCTCTGGGGATATTTCTTTGTCTTTTTCACAGCTATCATTAAGAACTCAAAGCTTACACCATGTGGGGAGAGGAGGTTTTAATATTGGGTGCTAGATACTAAATTATACATTATTTTAATCCTTACAGTAACCTTCTTAGCCTCATTTTACAAAATGGCAAAAATGAAGTGAGAGGTTTAAGTACCTTAAGTCCTGGGTAGCAGTCAAGACTAAAATCCAGACCTTCTCTTTGGCCTGCTTTTATATGCCAAGGAAAAGAGCCAAACAAGAGACTGGGTTATCCAACACCTTGACCACCTCTTGGCTCAAATGTCTCCCTCACCTGAGTAGCCAAGAAGTTGCCTTTCGATTCTTCTAGCAGTGACTGCTGCTAGTATGGGCAGCGTATATAGAAATAAAAGCTAACTGCCCAGTTCTCAATTTGATGCAGTTTGAGTTTATGAGACCAAGAATGGGAACCTAAGTATAAGACCCATGCAGTTAATCTGGGTGTCTGAGCCCTAGGATATTCCTAATAAGCCCTCTAAAGGTGGTTTGGAGCTTCCTGACTGTAAAAGAAAGAAAACCTAACAGGAGCAAGTACTTTTACAATTAAGTTGTATTGAACTGTTCCCATTCTGTGGCTGCTTGTGGGTGACTGACAGCTTCATTGTTCAAAAGTGCACCCTTACTAGTGAAGTAGATCTTTTGGTTATACAGACAGCATTTTGTCGACTATTTGGTGTATGTTCACTTAAGTATTTTTAAGTGGCTCTATGCACTGACTGGATTGCCCTTTTTTTTTTTTAATGGAAAAGTGAATTCAAAATTCATAAGCAAAAATTTTTAATTTCTAAATCTAGGATACCAGCACCTTTTATGATACTTGCATGACCTAGATTCACCACATTCCATTAAGTGTCTGCATCCTGTTTGCATAGCTGTGCCCACTTGCTTCATATGTATATTCTTAGGGACTCATCTTCCCAGCTATCTCAGGCTCTTTATTTTAAGAGATCAGAAGCACTCATTTTCTTAAAAAGAGCAACTATATACCCAGTTCTCCTTTCCTCCAGTTCCCTGACTATACCTCCAAACAGTTCTCCTGTTGGGTGTCCAACAGCAGAATAGTTCTCTAAGCTGGTGGTGTGGGAGAGGAGAGGTATCAGTAGCAGGGGCTGAGCAGATGTGACTGAGTAAGGGAGAATGAACAGCTGTGTGTGTATAAGGAGGTAAACCCCATCTCTTAAGTTTGATGAGTCTATTGGTGTTTCTAGCTGGAAAAATGTTCAGGGTGATGAAATAAGGTATGAGTTTTGGTAAATAAACGCAAACCAGTGAAAATATCAATAAAATATTTTAATGCCTACAATTTCATTTATACATAAATTGCAAAACTTTTTATCTGTATATGCAAAAGTAGATTCTCTTGCAGGTCAACAGCACCAGAAAACAAGCTATGCTATGTAAATGTTTCTTTAAACTTGATTTGTCCATTATGTAAAAGACATGATGGATTTAGTAACTCCAAAGAAGTCTATATCCCATTCTTAATCATACACTAAACACCTGAATATTTATTTCATCACATCCACTCACAAAATAAATAGTAGTCTAATATATTCAACACATTGAAAATAAAACCACCAGTCTTTCTTCATATATTTATTCTCTTTCCAAACATATTTTGGTCTCCTGCTGTATCTCAGAAATGTACTAATAGCTGCTTTTAAGTTACAAAATACAAAACAGTAATTTATTTCTTGGAGAAGATCTTGGGGATTACATTTAAAAAATGAAATTTCGAGTTCCCACAGACTTTCTCATTAACAGTCTTTCAACCTGCTTGCGGCACACATGTAAGGCTGCCTGTGACATGTGGTACCCTGGCCTCCAAAGTGGACATAATTGCATTATAGTTTGTATAGAGAAAATACAAAGACAAGTTCTGAAAGTAGCTTTTAAAGAAAGTGCCCCTGCTTTGACATAGCAATATCTAAAGCAAGTGGGACTGTGCAATCAGAGCCATGAGTTTTATGAAAACTGCTTTCCCTTCACATCATGTTAGAGAATGCCGCATCCATGACCATGTAACATTATTACAATAATGAAATAACATTACTACATTCATGACTTAACATTACCCAATAAAAGGCACATCTTCAAATATTAATAAAATCTGAAAATCAAAACAGTAGAGGATACATTAAAAATCAAGCACTTAATGTGTAAACCTTGATAATATAACAGCCTATTCCAGTTTTTTTCAAAGGTTTATGAGCTTTTTGTAAGTGGTCAAGAATTGCAGAACAAAATGGAAGACAGGATTTAGAAACAAGGCCATGATTAAAGATCAGAACTTTTTTTTTTTAAATGAGCTACAGATGTGCCCTTTTATAATGCTGATGCTGAAGAAAACTGAAATCAACATCTATATTATAGAAGAAATGCACCCAGAAGTGATGACTCCTAAGGACACAACCCGACTCTACCAAGTTCTGGAACTTTTAACTAGCACAATGGTGCCTTTCTGTACAAATAACTGCACAATATCATTGAGTAAAGTGCTAGTAAGCTTTAAACCACCAGAAATCTTTCAGCTATGACAAGCACTTGATTGTAATTACAGATTTCAAAGAGTGTTGAATATTGAAAAAAATATTCAAGCAAACTTCTGAAAGGGGAAAAAAGCACATAAGTGACAGTAAAGGAAGTAATGTTCCACACCTGTTTTATTACATGGAATATCACACTACCCTTGAGCCAATTTCACTGAAGGTATCTGAGATAGGTGAAAGGCAGTCAAGAGGATTTTCTGCCGTCAGTGTTTAACAGTTCTATGTGATCATTAGAAGGGTGTTATTCCTAGTGATGAAGACACCTTTCATAGGATTCAACTTCAAAATTAAATCCTTGCATTTTTAAAGTCTGAAACTCAGTTCAAAATGAGTCAGTCTTAAAAGGACTGAGTCACCTGGTCATCCCATTAAGGGAGGCTAACAGTGGTAATCTTAACACCCAAACTTGAGAATACAGAAAGCTTTATGGATAAAAAGGAATACACAAAAACAACTTTCAGACCTGTTGAAGAGTAAGGATTCTTGTAGGACAGCCTCTCCTACTTCCTAATCCCCACTGACCAATGGCTTAAGATAGCCACAATGTTTATTGTAGAACTGTTCTATAAGCTTATGTCCCACAGTACCCTACCCTCCACTTATGGGTCAAGGACAAAGGCTCTCTAGCATCACCGTTATCTCATTTTCTGTTGCTGACTCTCCTTGAGATTTGGCTTCTCTCTATCCAGAACTTAGGTCAGCTTGATTGGAATTGCTTGGACTTGAGGCTTAAGAGATATAACAAGTCTATAGATATGACTTGAAAAAAGGTGAGAACGAAGAAGTTCCACAGCCTAGTAAACACCAGTAACAGGGAACATCGTTTCCTACCTGGGAAAAAGTCTCTTCACAGTGCATAGTTTGAAATAAAAGTGCAATATGGGCAAAAAGAGAAGGTGATCTTAATATACATGAACTTAGTTTTTGGTTTTTGCCATTAATTACCAAGGAATTTTAGATAAAAATGCAGTCATTAACACCAAAAGGTATGGGGCACCTTGGATTCCAAAATATAATGGGGCAGGGAAATGGGGAGGAAGGGAGCCTCACATGTCACTTCCTTATTTTTTTAAACTATTACTCATCCAAATCTAATGTTTGAACAAAATAAGAATTTTTTCCTTCAATATAAAAATGAATTTTTTAGATAAAAATCAATCAGCACAGTGACCTTGTCTATTTTACACTAAAGCCAACATAACAGTAAACCTGAAAGTAAAACTTGGAAAAGAATATCCTTATACAAAATGGCATAACTTGTATTTTAACTTGGAAAAATTTTTGCTAATTGCCTAATCACCTAAATTAGTGAATAAGAATGCTCAGCATCCAATCCGTGGATAATGCAGAATACAATACAATTTATTCTACTTTTTAACTTCAAAGTCACAAAGATGATATCCATATAATTGTAACACCTACTCTAGATTTTCAAGTTCTCAAACCAAACATTTATGACAGGTCACTTTTTGCTGGCAACATTCATGGAAGGGCCAGGTTCCTCACAAAAAGACAAAATAAATTTGATTGGGAGCCAGGCAGTGCTGTACTCACACATCAGCAGAATTATGGAAGTAAAGAGGCAATCCTTTTTTTTTCCTTTTTAGAGTAGCAAAGAAACAATACAAGATTGGATGACCTGTGAGGGGCCCCACATCAGAGTGCATAGCTCATCAGGACCAAGGCTGGCACCTGTGAACAGTTAGTTTCGTAAGAGCACTCACTGGGCATTGTATCAACTGCATTATAGATTCCACCCTGGAAAGTATTTTAAAATACTTTATGCTCAAACGACAGCCTGCAGACAGATGACAGTATGCATTCCTTCTCTTTGAGTACCCAAGTATAATTCTAAAACAATAAGGGGGCTTCTTCAGTCTGAAGGCAGGACTTCCTTGCAGCAGAATATCTTCAGAATTTCACAAAAATAAATAAAAGCAGCAGCTAACGCTTCTTCAACTTCTTGGCCTTTCGACGTCTCATTTCTTCTTCCTCACGTCTCATTTCCTCTAAATCCTCTTGCATACCTAGTCTTAAACTGTCGAGAAAAAATGGGGTATTTTTCAGTACACATGAAATTACCACTCTCTTTAAAAAAGCAAGAATGAAAATTCAACTGGGAGCTTACATGGAATGTGCTGATGCACTCGAAATGCCTCAAGGCTTTACCATTGAAAACAGGACTAAGCATGAATTTTTTTTTCCCAGGAGCCACTGCCACTGACTAAAGTTACAGTGGAAAAAAGACCTCATATACAACCTCAAGACAAAACATCTTAATATTCCCATTACGGTAATAAAATGTAAGTTACCAGCTTTTAAAAATAAAGAACAAGAAACATTCAATAAGTAACATTCTATTCTTGTCCCTTCATAACACTTTAGTTTGATATTTTATCTAGTTAGAATGGGGAGGGCAAGCGGGAGAAAGGTTTAAATTAATATTCTGGATTCTGGGTTGAGAATGAGGTGAATTATTTCACCAAGGTAACACTATAATGAAATAATCACTTGTTACCCCTCCCAAGAAATTATCATTTGTTTGATATCAGGAAGCCAAACAGGAATTAAACAGAGGGAATTTCATATCCCTCATTAGGTCCCTGAGGCCAGCAGAGGTACAGGTTAGCAAGACTGAGATGTTGGATGTAAAAAGGGAGTTAAGGATGAGGAAAGAAAAACATGCTACAATGGGACCAGGGGAGGCCTCTAGCATTTACTGTGTGCCTACATGGCTGAGGCACTGCACTAGGCAACTTGTACACTCTATCTTAATCCTCATGATACCTCAATGAGTAAAAAGCATATTCTCATTTTACAAATAAGAAAACATTTCATAGGAATTTGACTAAAGCTCCATAGCAAGTAAGCAGGACTGGAATTCAAACCGAGTGGCCCCAAGCCCCTGCTCCCAATGCAACTGAAACAGGAAACAGTAAAGAATTTTTAGGACATTTCTGCACAAATGTATTACATTTTGTGCTTACCTCTTTGCTTCTTCCTTCTGCTGCTCTTTCCAACTACTCTCCATGTAACGTAAGGCATAATCGCTTTCATCTTTGTATCTGATAAGAGAAAATAAAAATTGTTAGAAAAAAAAGAAAAATTCAATTTTCTAATGGAACTAAAGCCTCCTGTTTTTAAAATCAGCATCTTTATAACTAAATCAAACACACATTTAGGATCATTCCTCCTTGCTTGGCAGGGAGTGAAGTGGGCAGAGATTGGATAAAGGGATTTCTGAAATAAAGACAAATTAAATGAACCCTTAATGCTTCCAGAAAGCAACTATTCCTGAATCTAATGTTGATGAAACCAATCCAACACTGTTTGCTCAACTCACTCACTTCTATTTACATGATTGTTTATATTAAAATTGTGAAAGCACAATATATATGAAAACTATTTGGTATATATTAATTTCACTTGAGCTTCATGGACTTCAGAACAGAATAGACTGAAGCAGATAGGATAACGGCTTGACCAAAAACATAGAGACAGCTTATGATACTACCAGGATTAGATTTTTAGATCTGATTTTTAATCCAGTTCTTCCTTCTACTTTTTTTAAAAAGACCTTTCTTATTACTGCCTTCTAATTTCTCATATCCATGACTTCAAAGGAGATAGCAATCACTGATTGATAAGCAATCACTGGCTGATAAGCACTGTGATAAGGCCCATCTGTTTTACACATATCGTTGGCCCTTGAACAACATGGGTTTGAACTGCGCGGGTCCACTTGTACAAGATTTTTTCTCACACTACAGTACTACACAATCCATGATTGGTTGAATCCGTGGATGTGAAACCATGCATAGGGAGGGACTGGTACCACACTTTTGAGTAGCAGAGCTTTTTACACCAAAGAAAAGCAGGTGTCAGATCAGACCAGCTTTCAACATAGCTCTGTGGATGGCTTTCTGATTTCCAAGCCAATCCATTTCTACCACACTAAGCTGCTTCAATCTCATTAAATCTACATCTTTTAAGGACAACAGTTAAAAGGGGATATTTTTTAGCCCTCATGTAAGTAACTACACAAATAATTCTGCATTAATTCTTAAATATTAAGTGCCAAAAAAGTAAATCTAAACAATATCCAAGGATTCCTAATTAAGAATTGTATTCAATACCTCTACTACTGTTTATTTTTTTCCCCATAGCTTGGATTATTCAAAATAAAAAGTATATATATCTAAATCTTCTTTAGCCTTACTTTTTTCGGTCATAGCCAAAGATTTCTCGAATGTGCCTGGATATTTCTTCCTGAGGTTCTCCTTCATCTTCGATAAAATCTTCCATTTCAGAGTCATACTCATCATCATCTTCCTCCTCTTCATACTCTCGCTGCCTTTTGTAACCACTAGGGAAGGGAAGCCTTTGAGGACCTAAGAACAGAAAAGCCATTATAAGACCATTAAAACTTAATAGTCCCAACAAAGTCCTATGTAAACTGAGATTTTGAGAATTCATTAAGACGGTAGCCTCAAAACCAGAGCCAGCAAGCTGGCCCACAGCATGAACTCATTACTACATCATCCTTGCTGCTTCATGGTATCCATAAGAGATAGAATTCCTGTTTATTTCAGGGCTTACTAGAACTGTCATTTACACTTTCTAGTTTAGTAGTTCCCATTCTTCTGTATTTAAAAGACTGGTAAAATTTCTTTAAAAAATTACAAATAACTAAAGGATCACTAATTCTTAATCTTGCCAAGAAAAGACACCAAAGGTAATCTACCATCTATTATCACCATAATTTCATTAAAGTTTTTAAAAGTCCAGTGAAGTATGAAAGATGCTCAGAATTATGGGTATTTGTTCAAACTGCACAAGTCTGACTCTAAGGAAAAGACTCACCACATTACCCTTATTTTTGTTATTTTACCAGAAGACTGATTAAAAAATCTGCAAAAGACCAAGAGACTAGCATCTGGGAACAACTGCTTTCTAGCCCTTGATTATAGACACTCACTTTGTCGTTCTTCAGTTGTTTATAATATGCATGGCTTGTCTCATTAGCTCAGAATTTAACTTCAGCACTCTGACATTTTGGGCCAGATATTTCTTGGCTGTGAGGAAGTCATCCTGTGCATTATAGGATAATAGCATCCCTTGCCTCTAGTAGATGCCAGCAGCATCACAGCCCCAGTTGTGTCAATCAAAAATGACTCCAGACAAGAAACTATGACCTAGCAGCTAGTAGGTGCCACCAATGATCCTGTATCTTGGGACAGTAGATTCCTAAGGACCAGGAGCTAGGGCCTTGATGTTGCCCACTATAAAGAGCAAAAACATAAGGGCAGTCTAAAATAGTTCCTGGCACACAGTGGCTACTTAACAATAACTGATGGATAAATAATGCACAAAAAGGCTTACAAATAGACTCCAGTCTTTGAAGACAGGTCTCTCTAGTCTTTAAGAAGAGGTAAAGATGAATTCATTCATTGAACCACATAAGGCATTATACACTCACCCTGTTTTACAAATCACATAGCTAAGTTTATCGCACTTGGAGACATACAGGGATGAACACAGAGGGCCCAAGATAAGTCTTTTAAAGACTTTTCTAAGGCATGATCACTAAAGGAACTCTGCCACAGGAAAGACAAAACATCAAGATTCTATCAACCCAAGAGTCCATTAAAAAGCACATAGAAGAGATCACAGGGTCTTTGGTTATATAAAACAAAGTAGTCTTTCTATTTTCCTAGTGATAAATACTTTCAGGGTGAGGGGAGATTTTACCTTGGGCAGATCTGTAGCCAGATAAGGAAGGCTTCATTCCATTCATCTGTCCATTGCTGGGCCGACTGATTATATTCTTGGAAGAAATTGTTTCTGAGACAACAGTGCATTTGGGCTTCAGAGGGGCACCTGAGGTACTAACTGTTCGCCCAGGTCCCAAGCTGCTCACTGGTCTTCCGGGGCCTGAACTGCTGACTGTCCGTCCAGCTGGAATTGGGCCACTTACTGATCGCCCAGGGCCACCAACTGACCGCCCTGGGGGTCCTGAGCCACTCACTGGTCGTCGAAGGTCTTGTGGACTGCTCACAGGCCGCCCAGGGCCACCAGAGCTGCCCACAGATCTCCCAGAACCACTGGAGCCACTGACAGGTCGCCCAGGCCCACTTGAGCTACTTGCAGGTCGTCCAAGGTCACCTGCACCACTGACTGTCCGTCCATGGGGATTTAAGTCAGCGGCTGGCCTCCTGATCCCACTGACTGATCGCTCAGGTCCTGAGCTAGAGCTGCCATTCTGGCGCCTGGGCACAGGGCCAGAATTAACTGTGGGCCGAGTGGTCCCTGTGCTAGGCCGCCCAGGGGCTGAGCTGGAACTGCTGCCTGGCTGCCGGACACCTGGACTCTTGGCCTTATTGTGTGGGGTGGCCATGGGCCCAGGCCTGGAATGGCTAGGATGAGGAGGAGACTTTTTGGCTTTGTGCTCAGCAGCAGATTTCTGAGTCTCTTTAGCAGAAGTCTTTGGGACACTTGGTGAATAGGTGCTGGAGTGGGGCTTTCCAGCCCCATTGAAAACAGGTCTGTCACGGCCCTCACGAAGCAAGGGTTGGGAGCAATTGCCAGATACCACTTTGGTCCTCTCTCCTGGCATGGATTTAGATGAAGATAAGCCTGAGTATTTCTCATTAGCTGTGCTGGGTCTGGATTTCTTCTCAGCATGAGGAAGGGGAGTACCCTTAGAAGAAGGAAGCTTGTCTCCAGAACCTTTGCTAAGTTTTGTGCCCACACTTTCTTTGTGAGAGGGTACTTTTTTGGTTGGAGGCTGTCTTGCATCTGTCTCAGCTTTCTTCTTCTTACGCTTCTGTTCAAGGAATTCTCGTTCCCTAAGTTCTTCTGCAGTCATAGGCCGCTCTTCTGTCTTCTTCACTACCTTTATCTCCACCGGTTCATACTGCTTTTTCTCAGCCAGCCTGAGTAGATCAGTGAAGTTCATGGGTGGTGGGGCACTTTTAAGGGGGACCTTTGGTTTGCTTTCAACTTTGGGAGGCTCTTGCTCTTCCTCACAGTCCTGTTCTGACTCTGCTTGATTGTATTCTAAGTATTCATCCTCTTCCATCTCATACTCTTGTTCTGTTCCCTGGCTGGTGTGGCTTTCCACTGCTTGCCTCTTCCTTGACTTTTCCTCAACAGGAATCCCATTATAACCATGGAAATTATCCTTTGTCCTTTTGGCCATAGCTCTTGCTTTCTTGTCATGTTTTAGCTCAATTCGCTTTTTCACTAGGTCTTCTTTTCTCTTTTTCTCTTCTAACGCTAAAAGAGACAAAATGAGAACATATTATTTCAAGTCTTGATAACAGCGTGTTTATCTGAAATCTGTAGGTGGCCAAAACCAAGCAACATTCAAGTTACAGTTTGAAGACATCTAGGAATCAAATGAGGAAGTTACTCGAACAAGTATCAATTGAGTCATCTTTACATACTGAATAGGTCACATCTGGGTTTTTCTATATGACTAAGCAAGGGAGAGACTTGGCTTTTGGCTTTAAATATAGAATAGTTCATACCAAATAAATATACCAAGTTAAGAGAATATTAGTATCCACTCAGTTGCTATTAATTATGAATAATAAATACTTAGAAACGTATTCAATCAGTTTCTTTATTTGCATGAAGTAAAACTACTCTTTGAGTTCACTGGTTTTCAAAAATTGTCCCTATTTTAATCTTTTAGAATAGCACTCAATAATTTTTTTTTAAATTAAAATACAAGATAGGTAGAAGCACATTTCAGAACCAAGGTCAAAGAACTGAGTTCTTACGGAGAGCTAATATGGCCAATCAGAGGGTACGGTCACTATCCCCAGAAAGCTTTTAATTTAAGAGGGAATAAAAGATAACATCCATACAAATGATCAACATAAGAACATATGTAAATCTATCATTACAGTTGACTGAGACACATACGCAACAAATCCATAGCCTGTTAGGATATCACAAACATTCACTGGTTAGGTACAAGCTAGTTGTGAAGATATAAGATTTTAAAATTGAGAATAAGGCTATAGAGTCATACCTTTTTGTCTGAGCTCCTCTTCTTTTCTTCTGAGAAAAGCCTGGACAGCTGCGGACTGGACACCCTTAACTTTTGGGTCTTTTTTGGGAGGGCCCACTGCCAAACTATATCTTTTCTAAAAATAAAAAGGAAAAAGTTAACTTTTAATGCGATTAATTTTAAAGCAATACATTTAAATGTTGACTAAACCTATTCTGAATAATTAGGAGATCATATAATCCTCATGAAAGCTTAGCTGTAAAATTTCAGGCTAAATATGATTATACATGACTATTTTTAGATGCAGAGTTAGTTTCTTTAAACACCCCCAACAATGCATAAATGAACAATTCAGAGAAACACTATTTTCAGGCTATTTTCCCAAAAAGGTACCTGGATTAGGGGACTGAAAAAAATCACCACTAGAACAGACTGACTGTTTTAGAATTCTGATCAAAAACATCAGCCTTCTTCAGAACTAAGCATTTCAAAGTCCAACTTCCCAAACAGAAAAAACGACTACTCACAACTGTTTCCTCCTGAGTACCTACTCCAGATGATTTCCTAGTAGGGAGTCATAGTTGCTACACAGGTGACTTTGCTTACAACATGGAACACTGAGATTCTGACCATAGGCAAAGTTGGTGGCAAACCGTAGAGAAAAAGCATTTCAAAGAAATAGAGCAACAAGGAGGGCCCAAGTCTCTGTAACCTTTAACTGTAGCTCTTATGTTCATTAGATATTACTTTGCCATAGGATCCCTTTTAGACAGGTTTCCATATCACCCAAAAAGTACTAACATTACCTTGGAACAGATGGTTTTCCGCTGGGCTGATTCTTTTGTAACTGCATTGGGAAATGACTAAAGCTAAATAGTGTTAATTTAAAGTATAAAAAGAAAAATATTTCCATTTTATAACTATCATTAGAGAAGTATGATAAACAGAGCTAATAACTCAGATCAGGATGATTCATCTCTAGGACCATTCCACATCAAATTTATGGGCTAAGAAATAAGATTTTTTAATGCCCTCCCTCTTTCATTTTAGGCAGATTACATTCTTATCCACTGAACCTGGTGCTGTGCTAGTGAAAAAGAAACACTAACCTAACAAGAGCAAAGTGAGCTACTTAGGAACCAAAAAAGTGATTCCCAAAATGTGTATGAAATTCTTGGAGAAAAGCCAAAGGATCTATGCTTACTACACAGCTACCAAACAGAAGTCATCTCGAAACAGGCTGGAAGTTCCAGCTCAATTAGTCTACCAACGAAGAAACTGGCCAAGACAGCAGGCCCTAATCCAACCTGAAAATCCTGCATGATAGCAATACTGAGACCTGACACGTCCCTTAGAGAGAGAAATCCCAAAGGAGAGCATCCAGATTCCTTTCCTAGTCCCCTTGGCTGAATCACAATAAAATCCTTTAAAAAGTCCGTATCTTTGTAAATTTAGGTATAGACCCTTTTCATAGTGGACTGGTGTCCAATATTTAAAGAAGGAGAGGGAAAGGGACACAGGAGACAGAGAATATTGCTTACCTAACTAGATATATGAAATTATCATGGTTTACAAGAACCTCAAACATAGGCCTTATCCATAAGAAACTCATCTTTTCTTAATAGAAGGGCTCCCAGGAAAATGACTCAAGTTGCATAAGACACACAGAGACTCATAAGCAGAGGCACACATTCATTTCACCCCATCCCATAAGGTAGATATGTAAGAGGAAGGGTGGATTTGTGTTGCCAAGACTTAAGATTTTCCTGTCCCTGCCAACTATATATAACCCATAGATTCACCTACCAATTCAAAGCTTATGCAGGGCTCCCCCTGCCAAAAAATTTCAATATACACATGAGTGTTAATTATTTAAAACAGGATTGGTTCATTATCTCAGTATTACAGCAATTGAGCACTTCCTAATTTGATTCCAGGGTAGACATCTTTCTTCCCTACCTGAGACTTTAAGAGGAAGGTAATGGAATAAGACTAGCAGAAAAGCTACTCTTGACTGAATATAGGCACTCAAAGAGAAAACAACAGTGTCAATGGGGCACAATTTAACACCGTGTTTACTCAGCTTCAGTCACTTGCGTTATCACCTTTGTGATTTTTGCCCCTTTGGTACACCACTTGTATTATTATTTACTTATTTGAAGAAAATACATAGATCAAATACTACGACTTCTTATTACAGCTTTACTGCAAGCAATAATATCCATAAAATGACTGGTTTGAAAGGCTAGTTATATTCTTCTAAATCCTATCAAAATATGTAACTACATTTATAAAATACGTAACTATATTTTTAAAATACGTAAATATCAGAATAAAAAGTATCTGTGTATCACCTAAAATCATGGTAGAGCGGAGCTATGTGTACTGCATTATGGGAAACACTGACTGAGAAACATAAAAAGATTCCCAGAGATTACTTTGATTTTTTTCCTCAAAGTATACACCTATTTTCATCAATTCACATGCCAAATTCAAATTCAGCTTTTTTTTTTAACACCTCTAAATCTTACAGATACTTATTAAGCTGGCCTCACATTTAGCCCAACAACTTTGCTGTCCTTGTCCTGTCCCTATGATGTAGAAGTAATTCAATAAATCTATAAAATGTCTTATTTTGTGAGCATGCTAGGAAACAATCTAAGTAGGGCAAGGTTCTACATGATGAGGCTTAATCTTATTTACTGACATGAGCTGAATCCTAATTAACAGTTTCTTACATCCTCTGTAGCTTGATGCAATTAAAGGAAAAAACAGGAGAATATTAAAATATTCTCTTAGGCAAAGTTTAAAACCTAGAAACTTGGGGGGGGGGGGGGGAAGGGGCTCAGTCTCCAGGGATGATGATGAGCTTTTTTTTTTTTTTAACATTTTTATTGAGATATAATTCACATACCATAAAATCCACCCATTTAATTTGTACAATTTATCAGTTTTTAGTATATTCAATGAGTTATACAACCATCACCACTATCTGATTCCAGAACATTTTCATCTTCCCCACAAGAAATCCCTTACCCTTTAGCAGTCATTCTCCATTCCCTCTTTCCCCTCTGCCCCTGGCAACCACTAATCTACTTTCTGTTCTGTGATTTGCCACTCCTGGACATTTCATATAAATGAAATGTGCCTAGTGTACCAATACATAGCGATATGCATCATAAAAGAAGTTAAAAATCTACAGGCCATAGATAATGATATGTGGATAAGTGATTATACAAAATATGTAAGACTTTTCTTTTTAAAAACCCTCATTGGTAATTTTTACTTGACTCTATTTTTAAGTCTGAAAATAAGACACCTTCAAAGGCCAAGAGAATATCTTTTGGGGAATGCTCTGTAGATTGGTTCTTAACATCCTTGAACTGAGAAATCCTAATTATTTCTCTGGCTTAACTAAAATTAAGAAGTGATTAGGCTCTATGATCATTAAATGTTTCAGCAAACGCATTGTCGTAATTCTTTTGGAATAAAAACCAGAATACACCTAGAACTTTAAAAATGACAATTATAAGTAATATGTAAATAAATTATATAAGTAAATTTCCTTACAATTATGTAAAAATTGTACTTTAAAAAGAACAATTATGTCTGTGGTTCATTTTTTTCAATAAATAATTACTGAACACCAAAAAAAAATCATGTAAGTAAATTTAAATCACGGTAATGTAATTTCCTTCTGTTGTCAGTGTTGAGTTTTATAGTAACTCAAATAAAGCATATCACTTTTTTGCTCAAATAAAAACTTTGAAAGAAATGAAACCATACAATATGTGGTTGTGATGATCAGTTTTATGTGTCAAACTGGCAATGTTATAATACCCAATTATTCAATCAAACACTAACCTAGGTGTTGCTGTGAAGGTACTTTCCTGATGTGGTTAACATCTACAATCAGCTGAGTTTAGGTAAAGCAGATTACCCTCTTTGATGTGAGTGGACCTCAATCTGGTGAGTGGACCAAATTCAGGTTTCTTGAAGGAATTCTACTTCAAGACTACAGCATTAACTCTAGCCTGAGCTTCCACTCTGCCCTACAAATTTCAGATTTGCCAGCCCCCACAATTATGTGAGCCAAATCCCTAAGACAAATACTACTGGTTCTGTTTTTCTGGAGAACTGTGACTGCTATAGTGGTCTTTTATATCTTGCTACTTTCAATTAGCATAACGTTTCCAAGGTTCATGCTGTAACATGTGTCAGTACTTCATTTCTTCTTATGGATGAATAATTCATTTCATTGTATGGATATACCACATTATCTATTCATCAGTAATGGATTCTACTTTTTGGCTATTATGAATAATGCTGCTATGAACATCTGTGTACAAGTTTTTCTGTGAATGTCTGTCTGACCTGGCTAGACCTTTCAAAAAGGGGTTGCAGTCAGACTTTGGTATCAAAAGATTTGCTGTAATAGAATACGTTATTAAACAGTCCCCTACTCCCAACAAGGGTGCCCAGCAGAGAACCATGCTTTAAAAAGAAGGCCTTAGGGTGGGATTACATATATTTCATTTAATAAAGCAGAACTATTTGGTACTTTCTCCCACATCAGATGGCTACATTTAACTCTAGCAGTGACTTATCAAGATGCACCCACCAATTCTGAATCTGATTCAAGGCACCAGGCTGCTTCATTGTTTGAGCTTCATGAAAAGAAGCTAGACAAGAGTTTCTTTTATCCTAAGTGTATCCATTTTATTATACTGCAAGCCGACTCAGTCATTCTTCTGGGCCCCAATGAATGATCCACAACAGTGACGCTTATGCCATTTAAATACAGTATCAGAGATTTTGCCAAGATTTCTAATTCTGAAGCCAAGAGACCTAGAAAAATTAAGTCACTTTAAACATACGTGTTCCTTGCACTGAAACTATACTGTCACAGTCAGATTAAGAAAACAAGGAGCCTTTCAGCCTGGAAATATATGTCCACCAAATATGTTATGTTGGAATCAACAGTCAATCCCTTCTTGAAAATTGTTCTTTACTCAGGAGATAATATTTGGTTGTAATTGTAGAAAATAAAAATTTCCTGATGGCTTTACATAAATTACAGATTGATTATTGATTAGAAATAGGAGTTAGAAAATATTCAAAGAATATATCCTTAGCTTTAACAAAATTTCTACAATCCTCTCAAAACATCGAGTCAGGGAATGAATGCAGGCCTCGGATGATCTGCATTAGATTTGCTTAACTGGGTGGCTAAGGGCGTGAAAATAAAACAACCAAAAAGCATGCTATTCGGTAATGCTATGGGGTCAAATAAATTTTACTATTACTGTGTTTATAAAAGTATACCTGATTATAAAATGTAGTATCAGGTAGATACCTCAGAGCCTCTAGTCCAACCTCATGATAGAAATGGCCCAAAAAGGACAAATATGTACTCACAGGCTGTCACTCACACAAACTATAGCAGATTCTGAATTACAATCTAGGTCTCCTGACTCAGGCAAAAGTTTCCCACCACAACATGCCTCACTTCTAACTTAATCCTAACACTTTCATCTCTAGTTCTAACCTCATTCTTAAATGCCATTCCCTAATTTCCACCCAAATCTTGGACAGTGCCATTACCTCAAACAGGCCCACGGTTGAACTTTCCCTCACCCTCAGACTCTATTTCTGTTAACCATGCTGGCACTCTCCCAAACAGGCTGTAAATCTCTACCCACCAGTTTCCAAATGCTGTTAGTTTGGTCTTTAAATTTCTCTCCCATCAGACTTCACTGTACAGTGAGAAGTATCATCAAAAAACCAACAGGGTTACTGCCCAAGGCTATATTAGGCTGGAGTTGGGAGTAGGGAGCTAGGTGCATTCAGGCTTTACAGATGACGAACTTCCTCACCACCCCATATCCAATAGATTCTCCTCATTCAACACAGGGCTGTGATTAAGAGCAAGAACTCTGGAATCAGTTTGCCTGGATTAGATTCTCTGCTCTGCAATTACCAGTCCTGTCACTTATTAGCTGTGTGACTCTGGGCAAGTTTCTTTGTCTCTCTAGACATCAGTTTCCTCATGTGTAAAAACAACCTCCCTTATGTGGTTATTGTGCTGATTAAATTAAAATACATAAAGTGCTCAGAACAGTGCCTGGCACAAAGTAAGCCCTGTAAATGTTGTTGTTGTTATTATCCTTATTATTCAGGAAGAGATTCTCCAGGTAATGACGGGAAAGAGAAATAACAGAATTTCCGTGGGGCAGTAATTTCCCAAAGACCCTCTCCCTAAAACACTGGTTTAGAAGTACTGCTCTAGGCTAGAAACCTAAAGTTGCTCCAGGCACTGGAAAAGCCACCTTCAGATCTAAGAATGAGAAGGATGTAATTCAGCTGTAATGGACTATCAATCAAGGGTTAAAAAGTGACTACCTGCAGAAACTCTTTTTTGGCCCATACTGTTCTTTAAAAGGAAATAAGACCAGCACAAGAAATACAACCAACATTTTACAAGGAGTATAGTCTATAAAAATATCAAATCACTATATTGTCACCTGAAACTAATACAACATTGCAAGTCAATATATTTCAATTTATAAAAAAGGAAATATAACTACTATAACAATGGTAGGTTCCTTTGAATACATGAAGCTTGGCACCTATTATTTTATATCCAGACTACTTTAAGAATTTACCTGATCTACCTGGTCCCAAAGTCCTTGGGTCTATTTTCAGCACCTATACTCTTATTCTCAAGGGTATATAGCCCTGCAAATCCTTGTATGTCTGATACCACATGAAGGCTTCCCCTTTACTTTTTGACTTGAAGGTCACACCAGAGCTATAGTATCTTGTCTGGGATGATTTTCAGCCTGACTGTGAGAAAGGCCATGTAATCTGCCTCATGCATTACAAGCCATCAATTACAGTTACTTGAAACCTGTAAGAATCCATATTCTAAGTTCTACCATTGTATCAAACAAGGCAATCACTTTGTTTTTGCTAGAGAAACCCAGAGAGAAAAATATTAAGGGCAAGGATACCAAAAATATCTTTCCTCCTTTAAATATAAACAGAGCTAATGTCAATGACTGGTTACATCACCTTGATCAGCTGTTTTTTGTATTCAAGTTTTCCACTGGGAAATGATAGCATGCCTAATACTTCTAGGCATGATGCAATCCTTCTCTCGTTTTAACTAAAACATTATAAAGATAACTATTTCTCTTAAAAAGAAACAATAGAAAAGATGTTCCAATGGAAAATGTTCATTGTGTTTCAAGTCAGATACAACAGACACCTCTCAAAAATAAAAGCCCTACAGAGTTTAAAGTGGCTATACAGGTGTTTCAGATTTTAGACTCCCTTGGATTTTGTATAATCAACGCAAGTCTATTTCCTTTCTGTAGCAAGGGTGTGACACAGGAACTCTGATGACCGAAATCGGAAAGTCAGCTCTGATAGGATCCAAATGGAAGGAGAGGGAGGAGATGGCTAAAAGAGAAATATGAACCAAGCACTAGAGAAGGATGGAGTTATACCCGTCAATTACTGCAAAGCCTCTGTGATTCTCAGACCATAACTCAATAAAGTTTATGTCAAGCAAGATGTGTGTGTGTGTGTGTGTGTGTGTGTGTGTGTGTGTGTGTGTGTGTGTGTGTGTGTGTGTGTGTGTGTGTCTTGAAATGTTTATTGACTTGGATGGTGGTTTACAAGGATACTTGCTTTGTAACACTCTTACATTGTACAACATGTGTTAGATTTCACAACTGACAGTGTGCTTCTAAAAGGAGTTGATAAAGAAAATAACTTGGAACAATTAGATGAATTGAGTTAATGCAAGATCATGGATTAAATTTAATATAATTTGATCTACTCCTCAGTAGTTTCTTTTGTGACTTACTTTCACCAGATGTGTAAAAAGCATTACCAACGCTGATAATTAAATCAGAATTCCAGGCTTACTAGCTTTCAGGGTGGGTGAGCAGGGAAAAGCAAGCTTTCACAAAGTATATGTCTATATTCATCTGTTAAATTTTAAATGACCTCACCAATTTACTCATTTTCCTTTTTGCTTCCAATCTTTCTAAATCCAATCATAGATCGATAATGTACATATTCTGAAATACAGATATATTTTGAAATCCTCTGCTCTAGAAATATGTGCTTTTCTCTCATCAGCTATTGGTTTTTAGAATAAGAAAAAATTAACTTGGTTCTGATTTTTCCACAGAATATTCCTGGGCATCAGAGCTAGTATTATTTTTGACCCCTGTCGAAATTGAGGAAGATCTAGAATGAAATATGGCCCTAATTATGCAAAGATGAATGTTACTAGGTCCAATATAGACTTGTCTAGGAAATTTAGAGATGCAGAAAGTAATTCTGTTGTTGAAGGTTTCAAACGTTTAACTTCAAGATCATTCAGAGTATTTGGGACAGGAGGTAAATATATATAATAAACCGATGGATATCAGTTTTATTTACCAATTATTTTACTATTGTTATATCATTATCTTCAAAAGTGTAAAAGAATGAGCCAGCCTCAGAAGACAAGAAAAGCACAGGGGAGTGGGGGAATATATATATATATACACATATACACAAAAATCTAAGTAATGTCGAACATATAGTGAGAACTCAATAAATTCCAACTTAATTGACTTTAATAGAGAGCCGTCTGAGCTTTACACCTCACTGCTCAAACCGCAGGTATCACAATGCAGTTTATCGGTTTACAGCTGGCTGTGGTACATCTGAGGATCCAGAAATGATTAGTCTATGCAAAACAGCTACAACACCGCAAACCAGGCACTCTCCACTATTTCGGCATTTAGATTTTAAGTCTCACATTGCTCTGTGGAAATGAGCGAATTAGCAAACATTACTGAGTAAATGGGATCTAAATCTCAAACAAAGACAAATCTGGAAGATCACAAGTACGTGGAAGGTGAAACTAGTTCACCCATTCTGTTGGGCAAGGATTTCGTGGAATCCACTCAACTTTTCTTCCCAATACAAAAGGTGATACTCCCCCCGCTTGGGAGGTGATAATTTAATCACCTGGCTAGCTCAGTGGGTGGGGCCACAAGTCAGAGGACTCGTTTGAGAAATAACAGAACGCTTGACCCAAAGATCAGCAGGAAATCACCCCAAAGGCCACCTCCCTAAAATCTCTGAACTCCCCAACATACATGCTTCCTCCCCAATCATTTGGCTGAAGTTTATTCCGAAACCAGAAACTACTGTGCGCCAGGCACGGCTCTACTCACCAGCTTTCACGCAACTCTAAAATACCCCAAACGCAAAGTCCATGTTGATGAGGTAACTAAGCCTAAACAAGCCAGATCCTCTCGTCAGAAGGCTCCCGCCTCGCGTCTCAAGCGTCTTCACCCCCAGTTCCCAGAAGTACATGCCCAAGTGGGGAAAAAATACAGTGTCCAGGTCTTTCCTCTCCTGGAGCCGATAGGCGGATGCCTGGAAGTTCCACTCCACACATTCTGAACTTGAAGACCAGGATCTCTTACAGTCGCGCCCCGGCTGGTACTTACCGGTATGTTGTTGACACCTTGTGCTTTGGAAGCTATCAGGAGAATTTCCCTGAAGTCCATTCTGGCCGAGGCGGAGAACTGAGCCAGACTCTCGGAAAGGAGTGAAAGTACGCCTTACCGAGGCGACCAGCAACAGCCGAATGAACTGCTTGGCCAGCCTCTCTCCCACCCCTGCTCAAGACGACCACTTCCGGCGCCTTCCAATGCCGTCTGCCCGCCCCCTTCCCTCCAACAACCAATACCCTTTCAGGTCCGCCTCTTCCCTTACGAGTCTTTGGCGTAACTTCCGCTTTTAGCCTGGAGACACGTAAAAACGTGGTACGTGGCTGCTGGCGTAGGCTCGAAGGGGCGGGACTAAGCCCTTCACCAACCAAGGAGACTCGGCCTAGTAAACTGAGGGGTGTGGCCAAGGGAGAGAGCCTCTTCCCTTGCGGCCCTGGCGTGTGGTCAGGTAGTATTGATTCTCCTTATGAGCTCTGGGTAGGGTAAGCGAGGGATCGAGAGGTTACCTACCAGGCCAGGGTTCGTTGGGTGTCACAGGTGGACTCTCAGATTCGAGACGGCGGCGCCCCCAACAGCCAGAACCAACAGGTCTCGAGCAGGGAGTTTCAGTTACCCGTTTGTAGGCGCCCGCGAAGCTGCGCAGGCGCACACGATACCGACTGGTCCTCTTGTCTTGGATACACATTACTCATCGCGTCCTGGCACAGGGTGTGTGCTCACCTACACTGATGAAAGCGTGCCATGCCCGCTTAGTGCTTTTGCCCCATTTAGATAATAAGCCCCACGAAGGGAGCCAACTGGGTTTTGTTCAGTGAATGAATGAAAGAATACAATTCAGACCCAGCCTGGATGTACCGGTAAAACATACATAAGTGCCTCATATTCATATTCGTTGGGGATCCAGTCCAGGGTTCCTTTTAAGAGTTATCTGGGTTCTGTAAGGTCATCACTAATGAGGGGTAAGAACAGGCTGAAATTGACTGCAAACATACAGTATGGATCTTTCTGGTGTGATGGAAATGCTCCAAAGCTGGATTATGCTGATGGCTGTGCTGTAGTTTTACTAAAAATTATTCTTCATTTAAAACAGGTGAATGTTACAGTATGTAAATTATCTAAATAAAGCTGTTAAATGATTATGATTATTAAGTGTAGATTTGGTATCATGCACACGAGTAATGCCATTTTGGGTTTTTCTCCTTAGCAGTACATATTGATCTACTTTATTTTTTATACCTGCTACATCACATTCCATAGCATGTATTTAGCATCGTTTATTTAACCACACTGGTATTAATGAACTATAAGGCTTCTTACAAATTTTTACTATCACGAACAGTGCTGCAATGAATATCCTCGTACGTACTTTAATGTGCAAATATTCCTCATGTTTTCCTATGTTAAATGTTTAGATACCTAGAAGCTGGATTTCTGGGATGAAGTGTATGCACAATTAAAATTTTGATAGCTACTATTTAATTACCTTCCCAAAGTAGGTACCAATTTAGATTGCCATCAATAATATATTGAAGCACCCTTTTCTCTCTACATCAGCTCTGGATATTATCAAACTTAAAATTCTGGCAATTTGATGGGTGAAAAATATTTCATTGTTGTCTTATTTTTTCTATCCTCAATTACTAGCTGGCATCTTTTTGTATGCTAATCAATAGTTCATTTTTCTTTTTCTGTACATCATTCTCATTTCCAATGGATATTTTGATTATTTTGCTGACATCCATTCCCCTTCCTCTCCCACTGTATAACAGAAATTCCATCTGAGTGTGACCCTGCTCTCACTTTACTGAGTGCCGTAACCTAATCAGAATAATCTCACCTTGGTTTTCCAAGTGATTCGATTTTTGAAAACCTGCATCCAGGCCTAAACCAATCAAGAACCAATGTGTTGGGGGAGGGTATAGCTCAGTGGTAGAGCACGAGCTTAGCATGCACACGTCCTGGGTTCAATCCCCAATACCTCCATTAAAAAAAGAAAAAAACAGGCTAATGTATATATTTATTTACATGCAATATATTGTATATGCACAGTCAAGTTGTAACAGTTCTACCTAATAAAACTGAAAAATGGGGAAAAAAACAGGCTAATACAATACATAATATTGGTGTATCCATCTTTACCACCAGTACAGTCATAAAGTGTAATTAAAAGGGTTTTTTTGTACAGGGGAAGTCCCATGAAGGCAACAGTGTTCAGGGCTCGTGAACGTTGTAATGTGGCCCTGCAGTCAGGCACGGACATTCTCTTCATGCAGGCCTTTAGAATAATGGTAGGGAAGGAAGACAGCTGGATGGTTAGGTGTGCTAATACGAGGCCTTGCAGCTCCTTTGCTATTACAAGGGAAGCTGACACGCTAAAGAGAACAGAAAAAAATAAATAAAACAATAAAAACCACAGAAAATGCAATCAGAGCTCTGAGCCCTCATGCTTCTAGGCTTAAAAAACTTCAGGAAAAAAAATTCTTTTAACTAAGTAGTACATGCATGCATGCATTTGGTTTTAAAAGTTAAACAGTAGGATTATTTCTAATGAGAATAGTCTTTTATTCCACTCCTCTCCATCCTCCCTGCTGGGGATACACAGAAGGAGGGTGTTGCGGATTGTGAACAAATTTACCAAAGGCAAGGAGAAGTTTAAGAACAAAGGAAAAGTTTAATATTTGCGCTGCCACAGGCAACAGTGGACCACACAGACCAGAGGTGCCTGTGTGTGGGCTGGGATGAAGGTGCATGTTCTTTTATTGGGGGAGGGGCTGTGAACAAAAGGGATGGGGGAACAGATTTCTGATTGGCTGTAAGTGAAGTAAGGAGCTTTGGTATACGGGAGGATAGTAGATTTCCGACTCCAGTAAGATTGAGACATGAGCTGGCACGAGCAAAGTAGTGTAATTTATGATTTCGATAAGGGGGAGACATGGGCTGAGACAAGTCAGCCTGAGCTATGGTGAAGTTAGCCATTTCCCAGGGCTGTTTTTGTTAAGGCAAACACCTGTCAGGACTTTATCTTCCTAAGAGAAGCAGGCAGATGCCCAAGGGCTGGAAGTTTGAAGAGGTCGCAGGACCTCAGCAGGCACCAGTTGGCACCGTACTTCCCAGGGGGCACCCCAATGGCAACCACCAACTCTTCTGGATGCCACCTCAGTATCCAACTTTTGTGTCTAAATGATATCTTTTATCATTTCTGTCTTATTTACTGTAATAATAATAACAGGAATAGTCACGTGAAATGCTTACTGCACAGCAAATGGTAGCTTTAATGCCAGACATCATCAAAATTACGCAATGAGGAAAATAGTTTATTATTCCTATTCTTCTGATGAGGAAACAGACACCAAAGACGATTTTACTTTCATGAGATTTCACACCCTGTCAATGCCTGGATGTAGGACTCTAAATCCAGAGCCACAGTCATTCATGTACCACCTGAAACCACCTTTTTGAAAACCGCTGGGGTGGAATGCGATACTATAGAACTCGCTACGAATGAATTAGATAAGGCGCGGTGAGGCTGGGGACCCGGATTTAGCGGAAGCCCTGGAATAGGGTTGCCGGGTAAATTACACAACACCTAGTTAAATTTGGATTTCAGATAAACCATGAGTAATTTTTTAGTACAAGTATGTACCAACTAAAAAAATTATTTGTCGTCTATCTGATATTCATATTTAACTGACGGTCTTGCATTTTTATTTGCTAAACCAGGTATCTAGGTACCAAGAGCATCATCGTTCCAGCACGGAAGTTTAGCGCCCTAGAGGAGCAGGCCACTGGAGCGTCCCTGAGGGCCTGTGGTAAATCCCCCCTGTCACTAGGCGGCAGTAGAGGACTGAGCAGGACATGGGGAGGGGTTGATGACTGCTGATGGAGAACAGGCCCGGGAAAGGGCTTTGGGACTGCTGTACATCAGGACTACAGTCTCAGATCAAATCACAAAAGAAGGAAACGGTGGCTCACAGAAAAAGAACAGCTTACCCCTGACTAATAAACATGAAAAGAAGCGCAATTCTATTCATAATTAAATGAATAAACCTGAAATAAAATGAGATATTTTCCTACTCTCAAATTGGCAAACATTAAAATTAAAAAGATTGATAATACTCAATGCTGTGAGAGTGTGAGGAAATACTTTATGGGTGGAGAGTGGAATATCATCTTTGGATTAATATAAAAATTAAAATTGCATGTAGCCTTTAACCAGTGATTTAACTTTTTAGGGAGCTATCAAACAGATTTGCTCTCACATATATGTGGAGACATGTGAAGATGTTCATTGTTGTACTAGTCAAAAATGAAACAAACAGCCTAAAACATCCATGCAAAAGGAAGTGGTTTAATAACGACAGCATACCAGATAATAGAAATACTATGCAGCCATTTAAAGAATGCTGTAGATCTATATGTGTTGATAAGTAAAGAATTCCAGGATATTTTTCCAAGTGAAAAAAGCAATGTGCAGACCAGAATATATAGTTCTTTTTTTTTTTTAATTTGTGTGTGACACAGAGACAGGGAATGAGGCATATTTATAAATTCATAAAACACTTCTGAAAGGATATCTGAGAAACTATCCACAGTGGTTCCTTGGAGGAGGGAGACAGGGGTCCAGCATGGGAAGGAAACTTACTGTGCACTGTATCAGCTTGACGTATTAATTTTTTAAAACACATGTAGGTATTACCTTTCGAATTTAAAATAAAATTAAAGTTTTTTTTAAAAAATGAATGTCAAAGTCAGACAAGGAGGTAGAAGGACATATGTCCAAAAACAAAATGGGGAAAGGGAAATGGATCAGGTTCCTGGGCAATGGAGTGAATCATGAAGCAGCAGAAAACAGGGCAGATGTGTCCAGAACACATGGAAAAAACCTTTGGTTCCCAAGATGCCTAGCCTGGCCTCCCTTGGTATGAACTGGAAAAGTGCCCGTAACCTCCATACTCAAGAAGCAGCCGTGGAGGGGGAGGGGTCCCTTCTTCCTCCAACTGTGTTCATCTCTGCTGCTCTGGGAAGCAGCAACAGAGAAAGTATGGATTTTTAGACCTGATGTCAAATCCTGGCTCTGCCACTTACTTGCTGTGTGACCCTGGCAGAGCAACTTCGCCTCTCTGTACCTGAGCTGCTTATTTGCATCCATTCATTCAGTTGTACATTAATTCAAAAATATTTATTGAGAACTTACTAGGCACTGGAATGAACAAGATAAAGGCCCTTATTTGTAAGAGCTTGCGTACCAGCAGGTGTGGAGGGGTGTTGAGGAGACAAATAATAAACAGGAAAACTATTAAATAATGTTCTATGGGGATGGTAGTAGATGCTATAAAGACAATAAAATAGGGTAAAGTGATAGAGTGATGGGGCGCTGCTTATATGTAAAAGGAGACGGTAAGCCCTACTTCACAGGATTGATATAAAAATTACATAAGGCATATGAAACACTCAGCACTGCTTAGGACAGAGTAGTAATAATGGTAGCAGTTACTGAGTCTTGTTATGTGCTAGATACAATTCTAAGTACTATATATATATTAGTTATGCAATCACCTTGTTTTATAGATGAGCTAACTGAGGCACAGGAAGGTTGAATTACTTGCCTAAGGTCTGGGAGCTAACAGATGGTGGAACTGGGGCTTGATCCCTCATATTCTAGCCTCAGAGCCTGTGTTTTTAATTGACTTGCTAAATGTTAGTGGCTCTCTCTGCCTTCCATATTGTGATTTACGGAGGAGGGAGAACCCCAGAGGAGGGCATATTTGATTTTGTTGGAGGTGGCAAGAATCCAGGCCAGCTGGGACCTAGGGTAGCTTGTGGAGCACATGCAAGGGGATCTGGAAGTTGAGTAACCTGGTGATGCAACTCGATGACAAAGAAGGGGTGAGTTGAAGACAATGGAGTCATGAGATAATGGGATAAAGAGGGTGTCTTAATCAGCTTAGGCTACTCTAACAAAATACTATACAGTAAGTGGCTTGAACTTATTTTCTCATAGTTCTGGAGGCTAGAAGACTGACATCAGGGTGTCAACATGGCCAGGTTCTGGTGAGAGCTCCCTTCTTGGCTTGCAGACTACCTGTGTCCTCAACCTAGTGGGAGGAGAGACGGTGAAGGAGAGGGAGGGAGGGAGGGAAAGAGAGAGAAGTCTCTTCTTATAAGGACACTCATCTCATCATGAGAGCTGCATCCTCATGACCTCATTTAACCCTAATTACCTCCCAAAGGCCCTGTCTATTGCCAAATGCCATCACATTGAGGGTTAGGGCTTTAATATATGAATTTGGGGAGGGACACAATTCAGTCCATAGCAGAAGGAATGGACAGGACCTATGGAATTTATTGCCAGAATCTGGATTCACAAAGCTGCTGTGGACAGGAATCAACAGAGATTAAAAATAATAGGAGAAATATCAAGTTCTGAATTTAGATCCAAAAAATTACAAAGTCAGAGGATGGAAAACACATATTTTGGATTTAATTAACTAGAAGCTTAGCTCAAGCTGGAGGGACAATATAGTCACTGAAAGAGGGGACTCTTCTTCAGTCAGATGCAGGCATTCTTGGGACATTTTATCTGGGTGTGCCCCACAACACAGTCCTAAGTTACCTTAGGAAGCTTCAGTGTGGGGTCTTCCAGCCCCTGCCACCTGAAAACAAATCCTCCCATCTGCAACCCTCTTCTCCAGGTATTTTCAAACAGGCTCTCAGGTTGTTATTTGTGGACTTCATGAAGCATTGAAATATCACATTTTAGCTGATTATATGTTACATAACATGCCATACTATGCTAGGTCTTTATGGAGATATTGGACAGCAGGAATCAAAAAGTTAAAAAAAACCATGAAATAAAAATTTGATTGAGAAAATTATAATTGAGAACAAGTCTCAGGTTATTTTATTTAAGTGGTACAAAGCCACGTGCAGGCCAGCTCACAGAACCTTAAGGAACCAGTGAAGTTCTGCAGCAACATAGTTTGAGAACCACTGCTTTACTGTACAATCATTTCCATTCTTGTCAACCCCTCAACTGCCTCATTACCCGTGAACTTTTTTCTTCTGGCCACAATATCCAGTGCTTCCCTCTTTGTCATTTCTAACTCTCTTCCCTCAATGGGTTCCCTACAGGCTATATGTCATGTGTAGTCAGACATTCATTCATTCATTTGCCAAATATTTATTGAGCACCTACTATGTGCCAGGCTCCCTGTTAAACACTGGTGTTACGATAATAACCAGAAAGAGGCACGGTCTCATCTCTTATGGAGCTTCTAATCTGGTAGGGGGGGAAGATAATCAAAGAATCTAATTAATTGTGCTCATAACTATAAATCGAGACAACATCTATAAAAGAACAAATTGATGTAGGCACCATGAGAGGAAATCTCAGGTGTTGTCCAATGAACAAGTTCGGTTACCTTTACTAGTAATGTTACTTAATTAAGTCAAGAATGTCATAGGGCATTAATTACCACAAGTTGACAGCTGAGTTCAATGTCTTATGATAAACATAGTATATAACCTTGAGTAAGCAATCCAGTTTCCTAAAAAAAATTTTAACAAAAGTAATTTCCTATAAAAAATATTTATGGTCACAAGATTGTTAGTCAGCAATTCTTGAAACCATTAAAACTATCATATAAGGAAGTTCTTTGCCTCTTAGTAAACAAACTAAGAAGCTCAACTTTATAATGACAGGCTGTAAACAAATAACAGATTTAACATATATATTATAATAACTGATATGTAAATATTTTCTCTTCGTTATCTATTGAAAATGTAAGCTCAGCTGAAAACTTTGTCTTCAAGCACCTGTGTCAAACAGTTGTCTTATTCTTTTCAAGATTCCTCATTAATGGGGAACTAAACTAAGGCTTGTGGTCTCTGGCTTCAGATATAATTTCTGGCCAAGGCTGATTAAAGAATTTGGGGGACTTTATACTTTTCTCTTTCCTCATAGTGACCTAAATCCGGTCCCTTAGCCTCTCTGAGCCTCAAGTTCCTCATCTGTAAAATGGAAAGAGTAATAGTGCCTATATCATAAAAATATTGCAAGAATTGAAAGAGAAACTTTAGGTAAAGTACCCAGCACAGTGCCCAGCATATAGCAAACACTAGAAAACATTTGTTATTAATAATACAGGAAGTTGAGCTTCTAAGAAATTAATTGGATTAGAAATGTGATCTTTACATCACATTTGAATAAAGAATTTACATATTTATTTCCCAGATGATCTAATGCTCTTCATAGCTGTCACAAGAGCAAAAACATTTTTTGGAGAGTAATTTGGCAGTTATCTGGAGAGATGCTTGTGAATCATAAATACAATAATTATCTTCGGTATAATCATCCTACTTCTAAGATTTTTTTCGTAAGAAAATAACCAAAGATGTGGGCAAAGATTTACGTGGCATATGTTCATTACAGCATTATTTATAATGGGAAAATTTACATATTCAACAACATGGGAAAATTAAATAAATTATGGTGAATTTATATTTTAAAACTTGAAATATGAATGGAAAATAATTGGAAGGAAGTGCACCAAAGCATTCAGCTGTGATTACCTCTTAATTGGAAGGAAGTGCACCAAAGCATTCAGCTGTGATTACCTCTGGATGGTGGCATGATAGGTGATTCCTATAATTTATTTATGCTTTTCTATAATATCCAAATTTTTCATAATGAATATGTTTTACTTTCACAATCTAAAAAAGGTTCTTTTTAATGGCCTCATAGACAAATATCCCACCCTGCCGCCCAAGCATTGCAAAAGACCACACTGGGATGACAGAATTACAATACGGGAAAAGACTACATAAAAATGCTCTCTCCACACCCTACTGCCACTCTTCCAGTTTCAATCTTTTCCAACTTTCTCAGGGACTATTGCAACAGCTTCTAATTGTTCTCCTTGCCTCCAGTATTGACTGTGCCATCCTGTTCTCCATACTGATGGCTGCTAAGATGAACTTTCTACAGTGAGAATCTGTTTGTTCACCATCCCCCAACCCCGTGGCTTCCCAGGGACTTCGTCCTAAAGTTGAAACACCTTAGTAGGGTAGATCTATCACAATGTAGTCCCCAGACTTACACCTCTTCCTGCTTCATTTCCCAGCACTCACCCTGGTACCTGTGATCCAGACATACCTAGACACGCTCTTTGCACACAGCCACTAATTCGGCTGCTAAACCCTGCCTATCCTTCAAACTGTCAGATGCCTATCCCCTAGGAAGCCTTTTCAGATGCCTCCCTCTGCAGGCAGCATTACTTACTTTTTGGCTATCCTTTGGTGCCCACTTTCATCACAAGTCTTGGGGCTAAATAGGAACATGAAAAGATGCTCAGTATGGCTAATTATGAGAGAAATGCAAATCAAACCTACAATGAGATCACCTTATGCCTATCAGAGTGGCTATCATTATAAAGTCTGCAAACAATAAATGCTAAAGAGGGTATGGAGAAAAGGGAACCCTCCTACACTGCTGATGGGAATGTAATTTGGTGCAACCACTATGGAAAACAGTATGGGGATTCCTGAAAAAACTAAAAATAAATTTACTTACCCTATGATCCAGCAATCTCACTCCTGGGTATATATCCAGAGAAAACTCTAATTCAAAATGATATATGCACCCCATTATTCATAACAGCACTATTTACAATAGCCAAGACATGGAAGCAACCTAAATGTCCATCGACAGATGACTGGATAAAGAAGATGTGGTGTGGGGGGTGGGAAGAGATAGACTGGGATTTCAAAATTGTAGAATAGATAAACAAGATTATACTGCATAGCATAGGGAAATATATACCAGATCTTATGGTAGCTCACAGAGAAAAAAATGTGACAATGAATATATATATGTTCATGTAAAACTGAAAAATTGTGCTCTATGCTGGAATTTGACACAACATTGTAAAATGATTATAAATCAAAAAAAAAAGAAGATGTGGTGTGTGTGTGTGTGTGTACATATATATGTATACACACATACATAATGGAATATTACTCAGCCATAAAAAAGAATGAAATAATGCCATTTGTGGCAACATGGACCTAGAGATTATCATACTAAGTAAAGTAAGTCAGATGGAGAAAGAAAAATACCATATATCACCTATACGTGGAATCTAAAAAATCGCAGAAATGAATTTATTTACAAAACAGAAAAGGATTCACAGACAAAGAAAACAAACTTATGGTTACCAAAGGAGAAAGTCTGGGGAGGGATAAATTATGAGTTTGGGATTAGCAGACACACATTACTATATACAAAATAGATAAGCAACAAGTCCTACTATATAGCACAGGGACCTGTATTCAATAGCTTGTAATAACCTATAATGAAAAACAAATTGAAAAAGAATATATATACATATATATGTATAGCTGAATCACTGTGTTGTACACCAGAAACTAATACAACATTGTAAATCTTCAAAAAAAAGTCATTGTGGTTATTAACTGATGTATTTGCTTGAATCCCCAACACCAGGCACCTCGTTGAAGGCTGTCATTTGGTAACTATTTAATAAGTGCTCATACACATCAGGTGCTATGCTAGGCCTTGCAAAAAATGCATTGTTTTCTTTTTTGCCTCTGCCCAGAGCCTGGCACATACTTATTGAATGAAGTGTTATTTAGTACAGAAGTTCTCAAATTTTAATGTGCAGATGAATCACTTGGGGAACTTGTTAAATAGATGCCAGACCCCACCCTAAAGTTACTGAGACAGAACCATCTGGGAGAAATTTGGTCACCTGTATGGGTGTTCTTGTTTTTTATGCATAGACTGTTTTTTTAATTAAAAAATAGTATATTTTTCCCAAGACAAAAATCTTCTTCTATAGCAATGTTTATAAATATTTTACAGCAATATACAAAAATACTTTGTGTAAGTATCATATGCCCATAGTAACACAATTTCAAAACAATATAGGAGAGTCCAAAATGGAAAATGAAATTTTCCCCTGGAAAATGTGACATGCATTCTTTTTTTTAAATTAAAGTATAGTCAGTTTACAATATTGTTATGTTTAACAAGCTCCCCAGGTGATTTTGATGCACTCCAAAATTTGTGAATTATTAAGAGATCCCAGTTATCTTCAGAAAAGACTGTGCCTAAGTCATTCCAGGCAAATAAAAGCCCACTCTGAACTTAGGTTTCCTCAAAGGAAGGAAAGCAGTATTTACTGAGCACTTTTTAAGTGTCAGGTGCTTTATAAATAAGTTGAATTGCCACAAAAACTCTGAGAAAACTACTGGTTTCCTCACTTCAAAGGAAATTGAGGCTCAGAAAGATCCAATCACTTGCCCAGGAGAAGTTGGTGGTTCTGGGACTGGAACCAGGAACAGCTGGCTTCCAAATCTGTTTCCAAGGCAACAAGCCTCCTCCCCATCCCTGTCATAGCCAATGTGTCCCTCCATGTGCCTCATTTTTCACAGTTTCCGAATACGTGGTGCTGGTCCCTGATGATGGTGTCACCAGGCCTAAAAGAAATGGGAAAAATAAAAATAAAAGTAGTATGACTCTTTTCACAAAGTTAAGTTCTGTTTAAAGGATTGGCCTACATTCTGAGTCTATAGTCTTCATTTTTAGGGTTAAAATATCTTTTTTTTAATAGAGTGACAGTAATGGCAGTTTATTGTTTTTTCTCTTTTAATGTCTTTACTTGGCAAAATAAAAAAGTAGGTGACCCTAGTTTGATGTCCAATATATATATTTTTAAGCTAGACTAGTTCTGGGAATCCCAAAATGTGGTTACCGCTGGTTTCAATGTGATTCCCCCTCTATCATCTGAACCTGTTTTCTTGGCTCTTGCTGCAGCAAATCAGGATCGTTCATAACACTTTCCTGTACAATGGAGGTTTAGAAGATTTGTTGCAGAGGCTGGTGTGTGTGTGTATGTGTGTGTGTATATTTGTGTGTCTGTGATAATGGAGAAGAATGGGCCAGTTTTTCAGGGATGGGCGAGCTGCTCAACCTCCCCACTTGACTGCTGCTGCCTTCCCCTGCCCTACTCCCCTCAGAGCCTGGCCTGTGCAGGAACCTTCAGGGTGGGGGCAGGGAGAGGAGTGTGGTCACAATTCCAGCTCTTTTTCTTTGGCAGTTTAAATTCTATTGTAATAAGTGAGTAAGACTTGCTCCCAAAGCCCACTCTTCTCCGGATGGGAGGTAGGAAGCCGAGGTGGATTAGGAAAGGGTTTGAAGAGGGCTGAGGTAACAAAACAACACTCCTGACCCCTGCACACGGTACTGCAGCCTCACTGGCTTTGCTCCACTTCCCGTCGGGTCAGGAGGAAACTTTTGGAAGGTCCAGCCAGGCCCAGCCAGCCCTCGCTGTCCCTGCCTAATTTTCTGGTCTTGGAGATCTGAGGAGAGGGGAGCAGGTGGAGGTGGGAAGCTGAGGTTGTGATCATTGCATCAGCCTCCCCTGCTGGACCATGAGCTCCACGAGGACAGGGAAGTTCTGTTTTGTTCATGTCTGTGGCCCAGATCCAGCCTGGCCACTGTAAAAGTGGTTGATAACTACCAGATATATGAATGAATGATTGTACTTGAATGAGATAACTAGAAGGAAGGGTCTAGCCAGGGGGAGATTATCTGTCTGGGAAGATGGGGTCTGTGAGAGGAAGACATAGGAGGGTCTGCTCTGGCCTGTCAGTCCAAGACTGATCCTCAGGTGCTGATGTTGAGGAGAGAATTACTCATTCACGGGGCTTGATGAGTGGGATCTTCTAGGTGATTTTTGTTTGCTTCTCAAAACCACCCTTCTGGGGGCGATGGGTATGTGTTTAGCATGCATGAAGGCCTGGGTTCAATCCCCGGTACCTCTGTTAAAGCTAAACAAATAAACAAATCTAATTAGCTTGCCCCTTCCCCACAAAGAACAAAAAAAAAAAAGGAAAAAGTTAAAAAAAAAAAAAAGTCCTCCTGCTCAACCCCCAGAGACTTCTCCTTTCTTATCTCTGCTTCCTCATACTGACTTCCTAACACTGAGAAAGGAGCAACCCAAAAACACAACTGAGAGAGCTGAGCGTCTGGGTGGAGCCAGGAGGCAGAGAGGGATTGAGGTTGTTGGTGACACAGCTGAACTTGGATGACCCAAATACAAGGACTTACTAAACCACTTGGACTTCATAGAGTTTGGGACTCTAGAATCTTGGGTGTTGGAGGTCATCTAATCCCATATACCCCACCAAAATCAGGAATCCCTCCTGAGGCATCCCTGGTAGTGACCCCATTAGGAGACCCTTGATTTAGCAGTTGTACAGTTAGAGAAGTCCGCTTATGTCTAAAGGTCTAGTGATGCCCTTATCAATAATCAAAGTAAAGGAAAGAGGAGTAAGAACCCAGATGTGTCTAGCCCCAGGCCCAGAAGCCAATTAAAGACCCAGAAGGTTTTTAGGGACATTGACCCATAAACTATCTCAAGACAGCATGAAAATTTAGCTTTGAGGGTCTGGAAAAGTGAGTACTGCTAAAATCTTTGTCCTTTTCCTAAAGGTTGCAGAAGACCCTGCACCACAGGCTACATCAGCCACTCCAGGGCTCACCTGCCTGGCCTAGGTGGGCTCCAGCATGACAGAGGCATTCTGATACCAGTGTCTTCAGAAAATGGGAGGATACTGGGATTCAGTATTCCTAAGTTGACTCCTGTAAGCAGAGAGGGCAGGAGAGACCTGTAGGATTGCCCTGGGCTGGGGTTGGGTGAATGGAGCCTCACACAGATGATGTGGAAGCTAATGGAGCACACCATCAGGAATGAAGATGGGTCACTCTCCTCTGTCTATAAAAGCTTCTGACTTATTACAATGCGGAAGCAGAACCATCATCTGTCACCTGTTCTAGGAGGGAGCCAAACCACAAATACCATAGATCATCTATGTGAACATATACTTCTCTGGGTGTGTCTGTCTCTTTCCCTGTGAGTGTACTGGAGGTGTCAGAAACATTCTTGACGTATCTGTTTACCTGTGTGTTTGTCTCCTTTCCTTTTTTTTTTTTAACCCTTAAATGTCATGACCCCCCAGGGTTTGGTCTGGTCCCTCTTCTCTACTCCCTCAAGACTTCTCCCTGGTTAATTGTATTCATATAGCCTTCAGAATGGCTACGGCTTCCAAATCTACATCGCTGTCTTTATCTGAGTCCTAAGCTCCAGATTTGTATCCAGTTCCTCCCAAACACCTCCACTTGGCACACATTCAGCTCACTTCTAAAAACTCGTCAACTCACTCCCCCACGCATTGCTATCAGAACATCTGAACTTGGCACACACTCCTTAATATTTCTTCACCACTGTCTGATTTTCCTCCCCGGTTCTACAGGTGGGGCAGGGGTGGGATGTGGTAGGGTGGCTCTGAGAGTTGGTTAGAAGTGTTCTGGGGGCTCTGAAACAGATGTGAAGAAATTACCTGAGATCCAGTAACGGTCAGGAATCAGGTCAACAATTTAAAGCTGGATTACAATGCCAAGTAGGGCAAACAAAGCAAACTGAAACTACTCTGGGGCAAAACCATGGCAGTCAGAGAGGGAGGAGGCCACTGAGAAGAAGCGCCACAGGAGGAAGCAACAAATTTTATTCATAGAAATGAAATTAGATAAGCTCTTTCTTTGGGGGAAGGGGCAGTGCCTCTGCTTTGTGGGTGACTGTATCAGGTTGCTGGCACACTCAGGAATCCAGAATGATGGTTGGTCACCATTTCTGTGAATCGTCCAAGTGTCTGGTGTGTGAGAACTGAGAACAATCAGAGAAGCTAAGGCACAGAAGACAACTGTTTTTCTGTCATCTACTAGGTCAAGTCCAAACTCCCTAGCAGAACACTCAGTTCCTTTCTGACCTTGCTCATTCTTTCTTCTTCAGATTGACCTTTTTTCACTCCCCAGCTCACCCCAGCACTTCAGGCATCTCTCTGAATTCAGTGTATCTCTTATGCTTCTGTGTACATTTGTTCTATGCTGATTGAAAAAATAAAAAGCACAGCATGAGAATTGTGAGCTAAGTTCTATATGGGGCAAGATGAGGACTATTGCCTGGGAGATAGCCTTGTCAGATAGCTCTGAGGAACTGCTCCAAAGAGGTGGGGGAGAGGTCAGTATTATATACGATTTTGTTTGGGGGGATGGGGTACGTGCAGTCAAGGACACATTTTGGCTGAGGCTTGCTGCTACTCATGAGGAGCAGATGTCTCCACTAATGATTTTAGTGCTTTTCTAGACATGAGAAGAGGCAAGGAATTGGGCTCATAAAATCTTCTCCTGAAATCTCTAACTATCTGAAGGCCTGTTCTACCAGTTTTTCCCAGAGCACAGAGTGCCTCATTCCTGATCTCCACCCTGAACTCCTTTCAGAGTATGTTGAAGGTCACTGACTGCAGTGGCTAGTGACCTTGTAGAGGCAGAAGGCAAGTGACAATTTTTAGTTGGCACCTAGAACATCATTTCCATTGGTGTTTACTCAGTGAAGACCAACTCATCCTTATAGATTTAACCCCAGGTTTCTCAATTCCTTGAGGCACACAGAATGATTCTGACATCTTTCTGATGTTGTTGGAGACGTGCCTGCATGCCTCAATTATTTCAACTGCCGCACTACATAATGGCTGTTTACTTGCATGCCTGAACTGAATTCCGTGACAACAGAACCTATACCTTATGGAAGTTTGTAAACCCCAGCACCTAACAGTGGCTAGGACATAACTTGGTGCATAATAAACGTTTGTTGGATGAATGAATGAATGGATGAATGGACTCCCACTCTTATAGGGGAGACAAGTAAGTAAACAGAAAATTACAAAGCTGTGTGAAACAGGTAGTTTTGGGTACAGAGAGGGACAAATGCATAATTTTAGGGAGTTTTATCCCATTTTCTGCCCCTTACAATATGTAGTTCAACTTAAAACTACTACACAGTAAATACAATTTCATTTCTGAAACAAACAGCAAATCTTATTCATAGGAATGAAATTAGATAAGCTCTTTCTTTTGGGGAAGGGGCAGTGCCTCTCCTTTGTCGGTGACTGTATCAGGTTGTTGGCATACTCAAGAATATAACTAACGAGATGGCAGAGATATGGGTAAAGTTAAAAAAACTAGTCAGGGCTGCAAAGCCACCTAAAGACTAGTCAAAAGCAGGTAGCTATTGCCAACCCTTAGGCTGAAGTTAAAGGTGGCAGCCTGGAGCAGTAGCCATAGAGGAGCACAGAACCACTATCAGAATCTCAATCCCAGCCTCACCCTGCAGGCTGGGTGTGGGGAACCTCAACCATGTGCTCCCCCAACCGCAGATCTGCCTCTGACTCTCATTAGCTGAATCCAAGCAGAAGCCAGAGAACAAGTGAGCCCTGGTGATACAGTTCATGGAGGTCAGCCTCCAGGGGCAGGGTGGAGAAGGGCCAAAATGGATCCGGGTGGTGGGAGGGCAAAGAGAATAACCAGCACAGAGGGGAGATGCCTCTGCACTGTGGGCAACCTATGTCTATGATCATTGCCCACTGGGTAATCAAACATTGATACAGCTCTGTGGGTTACAATTCTAGACTTCATGTTTTGTCTATTTAGGTATTTGTGTATTCAATCTTATTACAATCTGTGCCACTTAATTAGTAGGTCTGGGTTTAGACAAGGGTATCTATGCTTTTTAAAAAGCCTCCCAAGTAATTTTGACAGACCTCACTTTTTCAGAACCACTGTTACATTCCCACCTTTTTTTTTTTTTTTATAGATAGGAAACTAACATCCAGAGAAATGAAAAATGCTCTGACTTGGCCACTCTCTGAGAACTATCCCTTAGGTGACACTGAAGGGTTTGGCTGGAAAACTGAAACGTTTGCACATGTCTTCTAGCCCAGTTCCTCCATTTTACTGATGAAAAAACTGGGCTCCAAAGATGGACTGATGTGCCCGGTCATATAACTAGCAAGTCACAGAGGAGGGGGACTAGTACTAAATACAGTATTTTTCAACCCAGTGTTCTTCCAGGTAGCACACTTTGTAGGAGTGTTTGTGTGTGTGTGTGTGTGTACAACAAAGCTCTGGGGGCCACAATTCTAGTCTCCCATATTCTGGTAGGGTGAATCTCCCCACAGCCCCGACTGGAAAGAAAGTAGAACGGGCAGAGTTTATCGGTCTCTGGGACACTTATTTAAAAGGAGTCTGGAAGGGATGGGTGAAGGCTGTGGATGAGCCTCAGTCCCAAGCCTTGACTCTCACCCTTATTGCCCTTGGCTCTGAATCTCTGGTTGTCAATTCTATCACTAGAAGAGGACTGCTCCCTGCTCTGAGAAGGTGTCAGGTCAACAGCACAGGCTCTAGGGAAACTAAGCAGGGTCCAAAAGAAAAAAAAAAAAAGGCACATTTTGGAACAGGCTCACAAGAGCTCTCAGTCTGAGGGCTTTTCCCCAGCCAGCACAAGGCGGAGTCAAAAACTAGGGTCTCAGTGTCACCATTCCAGGATGTTTAAAACTCCTTGATGGCTGCTAATTAGAGCTGGGTAGGGCTGGTTATCTCACTCTAATTCCCCAAGCCTGACACACAACTACCCTCCTACAGCAGATCAAAAACCAGTGGCCCATCTTTTTAAGCTGTATCTTAAATTTCCATCTCCAGGAAGACTCCTCGAGTTGAATTTCCTGAAACCAGCAGCCCTTGGCCTTCCCAATCCTACACATGTTGGGCTTGGGAGGAATCTTGGAGATCATCCACTCATCTTATATACGAAGAAATCAAGACCAGAGAGGGAAAGTGATTCACCCAACCACACAGCATGGAAGTGGCAAAAGTGGAACTAGATTCCTGTCCATTTGACTGTCTACCAGTTCTTTCATGTGATTCCCATAATTCTGTACATGCTTGGTTCCCAATGTGCCTGTGTACCTTTAGTCTATGTAATATCAACATTAATCTACTTAAGCTCCATTTTTGGCAGAGTTAGTTCACACTCCTGTGGGCCTTTAAGTATGCTCAGGTCTGCCTGTCCATACTTCATTCCTGTTGTGTTCTTGTGTGTGTTCAATTCTCTTGAGTTGTGAGAGGTGTGTGCCTAAGAATTGAGCAACTGTGTTTATTATGGGTCTATAGGGTGCTGCATGCCTATATATGTGTCTCTGTTTTTACGATGAAGGATGTGTGTCGACCTGCGGCTCTCAGTTTTGTGTCTATGTACTTGTTTGGTGCCCAAGGGTAGTTGTGATCCTGTATGTGTTTGTGCATATGTATGGGTATATGGGCTGCTATGTGTTTCTTTTCATGTTGAAACGTGTGCGTCTCCTGACCATTGTGTGTCCATTTGCCTGTATGTTTGTATGCAGTGAGGGTTGTGGGTCTAATCGCAGTTGTGTCCATGTGGACTGCATGTTTAAAAGTTGAGGGGAATCTGCCTTTGCCTTCTATCCCCGGGTTACGAGAAAAATGTGTGTAGCCGTGAGCCCAGGACAGGAATGTGTTTGTCTCTTGGCCAAGCTCCGTCCTCACTCAGGGCCGGAGATCACGGATAGGTTCCGGGATGTCTTGGCACTGATTCCCAGAGGGGCGGGGCCTGGAGGACCCTGCCTCCTGCCCCCTGGGAGAAGCCTTTCTTCTCCCGGCTAAAGCGGCTGCGCAGGGGTTGGGGGTCGCTGTAGGGGTTGGGGTGGGCGGGGCCTATCCGGTATTACCAGCCAGACCCCGCCCCACGCCGACTCCAGCCCGCTCATTGGCCATGTCTGCGGTGACGTCGTGGGGATGGCAGAAAGAACCCCTAGCGCCCGGCGTGCGGGAGGTTTTGTTCGTCACCCGGGCTTCGTTGCGTCGTCGTCTCCTCACCTGGCCGCGAGTGCGTCCTGGCCGCTGCAGCCCGGAACGGGGTGCCAGCTGCCGCCGCTGCCGCCGCCATGGTGTCCCCGGTCACTGTGGTGAGTGAGTGAGCGAGCGAGCGAACCAATGTCCGGCGCAGCCGCAGCCCACCGACCTGAGGACTGGGCTGCGGCAGGCCAAGCCGCCGAGGGGCCGAGGAAGGGCAGGGATCCCGCGGCGGTCCGCGTCCCCAGGCGGGAGGCGGCGCTGTCACGGCCCCCGGCATCCCAAATCGGGGCGCCACTCCTCCGCGCGCCCCCAGCCGGCCCGCGAGAGGGAGGAAAACAGTGGGCACGTGACTCGGAAGCATGACTTGGTTGATCTCTGTATCTCGCGCGGGTCCGCGGGGTCGCTGCCGCGTAGAGGGGACGGCAGCGGGCCGCTGGTTTCCGCGTGCGCAGAACACAGCGAGGCGTGGGAGAGGGCGGGGGAGGGCAGAAGGGTTACTGGGACCTACAAGGAATCCTGTTTCAAATGTATTTCCTCCTTTTCCTCATCTTCTAAATAAATCTGGGGCGGGGCACAGGACTACTCTAAGTTAACGCAGCCTTGATAACGCGCTGGATGAAAAGGGGTCGTTCTCTATTGACACCTCTTCCTGTTCAAGACTTTCTCACCTGCACCTCTGTCTCTCCCCGCTCCCCTCTTCCTTCTAATGCTGGGTTCTCTACGACTGTCAAAGCCTCCCCGGCTACTACGGCTTGTTTCTCCTTCTAGGAAATATGGGGCTGGGAGAGGGGTGTGGAGTAGATGCTTCCGAGCGCTGGCAGGTGGCTGTTGGGGAGATCTGGGGACAGTGAGGATAAGCGTCTCCTGCCGTCTCCTCCTCTGCCCATATCCCTGCTCTGACCAGCCTACATGGGGCAGTCTCCATAGGAAGGAACTTAGTCATCTCTTCTCACCGCTCTCACCCCCAAGAGAGCAAGCGTAGGCTTAGACCCTGGACTCACCCATCTGCCTCTTCCCAACCTTCTTCATCAGTCCGATCAGCCCCCAGGTAACCAGGGAGTGGTGGTCTGAGAGTCTGTGTGTATCCCCAGAGCCTTATTCTGGGCGGCTTACCCAGCCAGAGGCATATCAGTTTGGCAGAATGTGAGTATATCGGGAACCTCAGCTGCTGGGAATCACTCTGAGAGCCCCAGTAGCAGATGGCTAAGGAAAGGAGCTTCCTGGGAATCACAGATTCAAAATATCTGCAGCAGCCCCCTCCCTCAGCTTGCAGAGTGCCTGAATGGCCTTGGACACAACCTTTCTTTAGCTGCCCTCCCCCCTAATCCAGCTGAGACCAAGTCAGCTGCTCTAACTTCCCCTCTCAGTTCCCCCTCTTCTCCCAGCCTGTCTGCTGGCTTCAGATCAAAAGCTGGGAAAAGAAATCCTCCCTCCCCTTCCTGCCTCTGTTTCTGATGTGCCTTGAATTTCCCCTGTTCTCTGGGGAATAAGACTGACTGACACCTCCTCCAGCCTTCCAGTCCCTGAGATTGCTGGTCTTTCGGGGACAGTTTTCTTGCTCCCAATTTATGAGTCCATTTCTCTAGGCAGCATCCCTGAGGCAGTGGGAGTGGAGGCTGAGTTGCAGACAAACAAGGAGGGAGAGGGGCTGTGGGGGCTGAGGTGGTTGGCAGTGCCCACCCTCATGCATTCCTGGCACTCACCTGGTGTTGCCAGACCTGAATCCCATGTCCTGGCCCCACTGCTGAGGATCACGAGTCGGCCAGTTGGGGCGTCTCTGTGGTTTCCTGTTGACTCCACTCTATTCCAGACAGCTGGGGGCTGATGCTGGCAAAGAGAGGCTAAAGGGGCTTTGGGTAGGTTAAAGGAGTGTGTGGGAAAGGAGAAGCATTGGGTTGCAGGATGGAACACTATCCCAAAATCTGTTTTCTGCCCAGTGACTATTCTGGTCCTGCCCCAGGGCCAAGAATGGACGTGAGTAGCAGGAACAGTGGAGCCCTTTCCCTTCCTAATCAATTAAGCCTCAGGCTAATTAATAGTGGGCTTGTTCACATTCTGCTAGCTGGTTGGGGCAGGTTAAACTGGGTTTCTGTGTGTCAATCCTTATTGCTTGGGAGGTGGGCCTGTCTCTGGGGTGGATGCCTGGGCTGAGGGTGTGGGCTCTGGGCCCCGCACTGGGCTTCTGAGCTCCCACACTCTGAGTGCTGCCCTTGTCCTATGTCCTCCAGGTGAAGAGTGAGGGACCCAAGCTGGTGCCCTTCTTCAAGGCCACCTGCGTGTATTTTGTGCTCTGGCTGCCCTCGTCCAGCCCGTCATGGGTCAGCGCCCTCGTCAAGTGCCTGCCCATCTTCTGCCTCTGGCTCTTCCTTCTGGCGCATGGCCTCGGATTCCTGCTGGCCCGCCCCAGTGCCACCCGCATCTTTGTGGGGCTCGTCTTCTCTGCCATAGGTGATGCCTTCCTCATCTGGCAGGACCAGGGCTACTTTGTGCACGGTCAGTCATCACAGCAGCTACCTGGGAGGAATCCTGTGGTGGAGGGCTGGAGGGTCCTAGGGGGCCAAGGATTTGGGACAGGGGGTTTTAACAAGAATATGGGGAATTTGAGGGGTTCTGAGGCCAAGGACTGTGGGGCCCCTGTTGGAGGATGACCTTGCTGGTGATCTGGTGATCAGTTCTGGAGTGTCACAGGAGAGCTGGGGGTTGTCTCTGCCTTTGTGGGTTTCTTCCCACCTCTTGTTACTCCTAAAATATTGCAGTCCCACCCCCACCCCCCCGTTACCTGTTACTCACCTGAGCCTGCTCTTAATATCCCATCTTCCCCTGTCACCCCCCAGGTCTGCTGATGTTTGCTGTGACCCACATGTTCTACGCCTCGGCCTTTGGCATGCGGCCATTGGCTCTTCGGACAGGTCTGGTGATGGCAATACTGTCGGGCCTATGCTATGCCCTCCTCTACCCAAGCCTGTCAGGTGCCTTCACCTACCTGGTGGGGATCTATATGGCCATTATCAGCTTCATGGGCTGGCGGGCTATGGCAGGGCTACAGCTGGTTGGGGCAACCTGGCGCTGGACTGAGCTGGCAGCAGGCAGTGGTGCACTGCTCTTTATTGTCTCGGACCTGACCATCGCCATCCACAAGTTTTGCTTTCCCGTGCCCTATTCGCGGGCACTCATCATGTCCACGTACTATGCCGCCCAGATGCTCATCGCCCTGTCAGCTGTTGAGAGCCGGGAGCCAGTAAAAGACTTCAGACTGAGCAAGGCCAAATGAGGGGCCAGGTTCTGGTCTCCTCCTGGGGCTGGGGTCCAGGACCTGGGAACGTGCAAGAGTTGGATCAGAGTGGCTGCAGTACCAGCCTGGGGCAGCAGGTGTTACCTGTGAAGTGTACAAATTTGAGGGAGTAAGCAGGAAAAGGATCTTTCTAGCAAAGCTAGTGGTCCAGGACAATGTTGATTGCTAAAAAGAGCCAGCCTAATGCCCCTTGCTGGAGCCAGAAGTAGCTATCTCTCCACCTCGACTCCATGTGAACTATCATAGCCCCTCTGGAGGGCGATGGTGCTCAGCTTCTTGACCTCCCCCAGCTCCTGCTAGATGGGAGAGTCTGACTCACCCACTCCCACTCTTCCCGATCCGCACAGAGTTGAAGGAAGAGGGGAGAAGTCTGTGCTAAGATGACCCACCCCCAGGGCCTGAAGCCCCTTTCCCAGCCCCCTAGTTGGGAAGATTGGATGAGGGTGGAGTCTCCCTTTCTCGTCTATCCTCATTACTTGAACAATCTTAATCTCTTAAGTGTTGGGTGGGAAGGTGAAGGGGTGTCTGTCCAGTTAGGCAAGATTGGGGACTTCTTTGGCCTGGGATTTTGGGGTACCGAGGATGCAAGTTGGTCCCATCTCTCTCAAAGGCCAGCCCAGAGCTCAGGCCCCACACCACCCCCCTCAGACCCTATGCCCAGGGCCAGGGTGAACCATGCCAAAGGAAGGGGCCAGCCTGTATGTATGTGTCTGTACATGTGATTCTTGTGTGTGGTCTGTCTCCAAGCCTGTCTATGTCTTTCTCTGCCAACTGTCTCTGACCTGCTGTGTGTCAAAGTCTTATAGGGAGAGGACCTCAGGGAGCTGCTGAGGGGGTGCTGAGCCTGGCTCAGAGAGCTGGGAACCCCCCCCCATACACACCCACTCTCAATGCTTTCCTCCTTGCGCTTCCTGCACTGGGAGCAAGAGGAGGGGGCTCCAATGACACTCTAGGGTCATAAGACCCAAGGCACATTCAATGCAAGGGGAGCAAGGATGGGAGAACTCCATCCTATCCCTCATGTGAAAAAAATAAATAAATAAAAACCAAGGGTAACTCACTGCCCTGCTTGTCTGCCTGGGTGGCACGTGCCTATCCTGGAGAGGAGGGGATGGGGGCATGGTGCCAGGGGTCCTAGATGTCCTCACAGCCTGACCAGTGCATCTTGGCACCAGGCTGGCTCCCAGGCTCTGGTAACACTGTGCTGGTTAGAGTGGGTCTCACTTCCCGGTCATGTCTGTGGGTGAGGATGTAGTTCAGGAGGGTGGGGGGGTGGGTAGTATTTGCCACCGTCCAAATTTGTCCTTGGTGCACTTCCCTGTGCACAGGTACCCGACATCTTTGGTGACTCTTAGCTACTCAGTGTCCTCTACTGCTGCCCATCCTCTCATCCCCCCTACCCCAGACCTGCTGCCTGCTCCAAAGTGACCCACATTCCCTTCAAGCCCCACCTCTCTCCCTGGACTTGGCTCAGTTGGACAGCTAGGAGGAATGAGATTAGATTGTCTGATTCATACTTCAGATGTGAAGCCCTGGCAGAATAACATGTCACCACACTCCAGGGCCATTTGCATCTTAATGGCAGTGCCCTGACCCAGAAATAGAAAGGGAAGCCTTGGGTGGTGGTGAATACACCATTCATAGAGGGGTTGTACAGTTGTGGGGATGTGATCGAGAGACTCAAGTCCCATGTGGGTGTTGGATGAATCAGTGATTTTCAAATGGGCTTTTACAGAGACTCCTAGTGGGAGCTTACAGAAGAATAAGTAGAGGTGGGAGGGTCAAAGACCAACCCCCACCCTTTTTCAAGTCCAGCACCTTAAGATTTTTTTTTTTAAAGGAAAGATTCTGCTGCAAAACTATAATTTGAAATCTAGTGAGCTGGATGACCAATCTCTTCTAGCTTTCAGATGCTCTGATTCTCAAATGGAACCCTGGACACTGCAGAGGCAAGGTCTTGATCCCTTCAAACCCCAGAACTCTGAAGACATACTTAACCTGGTGTGAAGAAATGGGAAGGGGCAGAAGCAGGATGGGGAGAAAGATGAAGCCAGCAATACTTGCTCCCCTATGCCCTGAGGGAAGGGAGGGTGCAGTGTGGCCTCAGAGGAGGCAAAGGCAAGTCAAGGCCCAGTCAAAAGGGGACTAGTCACTCCTCATGTGCGTGGGTTTGGACCAAGCTCTCGGGGATTCAGGTTCTGTGTATCCCCATCACACAGCCAAGTCCATCTCCTCGGTCTTTGCTGTACACCATGGTCAGGCACAGGCAAGGGTGTGCTCAGTTTATTGTCCTGTCCTTTCACTGAATGTTTACATTGACAAGCACCACAGAGCAAACTGGGCCTCCCTCTGTCGGACCACATAGAAGATAGGCCAAGAAGCTCCACATCTTCCTGATGCCTGGGCTGGGTTGGAGCTCACATAAGGTACTTTGATTTCTTCTGCAGACTCTCAGTGACAGATGCTAGAATTGACTTGTCAACTTTGTCTGAAAGAGCAAAGCATTTGTTGGTGTCAATGATGGTAAGGGAGACTCCATATTGCTGGACCTGCTGCAGTCACTATGAAGGAACCAAGGGCTGGACCCTGCCTAGGATCTTCATTCCTCCCCAGCCCCAGTCTCCCAGGGTCAGCTGAGTGTATGAGGCCAAGAGTTATCAATTATGCAACACAATATTTGCCAGGCATTGTGCCAGGCACTTTTATGTACTATGTCATTTAATCCTCATACCAGCCTTAAGAAGTAGATGAGAAAACAGGCTCAGAGTGGCTCTCACATGGCTGGTCAGTGTTGGAGCCAGGGCCCTGGGCCCATGTGCTTCCAACCAGAATTAAGTTGTCAGGGGCTCTCTAGCTGTGGAATGAAAGGTGGATGTCTCCCACAGTGCATTCTCTGGCCTAGTTCTGTTACACAGTTCAGCAGCCACTTCGGAGGCATCATCTCAGTGCCAGACATTTAGCTGAGTACTTGAGAGACAGAGCAACAGGACATGGTCCTTTCCCCAGAGAACGCCATCTGTAACGACAAAAAAGGTCTGTAACCATAGAGACCATGGACATCTGAGAGAGCTATGGACACTTCAGAGTGGCAGATGATGAGGCTGAGACATAGATGGTAGGGGAGCCTGTTGATTGTGATTTTATCTAAAGGATCAAGGGAAAGCTAGGAGGGAGTTTAAGCAAAGGGGAGCAAGGCAGGTCATCTTTTCATTTAGAGAGATCATGCTACTAGCTGAACTCTCCTGAAAATAGTACTGTGTGTAGGAAGAAATAAAGTATTTGCCCTACATGTGCACACAGGAGCAGAAACATGGCACACTGTGTGCAGAGGAAGGCCTCCACTAGGTTCCCTTTAGTCTTCCCCTCATTGGTGCCTCCCATCTACCCTTTTACTAGGCCAGTAGTTTTCAATCTTGGTTGTACATCAGAATCACTTGCAAATTTTGTAAACATAAAGATTCATTCTGGAGCCTTGTCAGGGAGATTGTGATTGGTAAATCTGGTTTAGACCTGATCACCAGTATCTCTTTCAAATGCAAGTGTAGGTCTTCCAAGACTTGCAAACGAAGGCGCAGGTACGGTGCAGTCGTGGCCGCGGAACACCGTGTGCGGCTTGAGCGGGTTCAGGAAGCGTGGCGCGCGGCGCCAGTCCTCCTGCTGGTACGGCTACAGCTTGGCGCTCAGGTCCCAGACTGCGCGGGCGGGACGCAGCAGGCGGTGAGCGCACCCCAAGGCCCCCACCTGCCGCGCGCCGGCTTGGAGCTGGAAAGGCGCCTGGGAGACCCAGCTCACGGACCCGTCTCCCCTTAACCTGGGTTAGGTTCCTACGCAAAGTCAACCCTTCGGCCCCAATTTTATACTAGTTCCTAAGGTTCCCCTTCGGCTACCCTCCCAAACCCCATGCCACTGCTGGGTTCCACGACCTAAACCAGGTCCGCAGGTTTTTGTGCTTTTCTAGACCCGAGAGTCTGAGACTTCTTTCCGGCCGCCAGCTTCCCGGATCCGAGCTGTTACCCAGCTTTTAACTCCCATCCAGGGTCTCCCCAACGTAATCCTAGCCTCCAAGCTCTCTGCGCTCTCCAATTTAGTTCCTCATTTCAGGTTTCCCCAACGCTATCCCTACCCTTACTCCCCTCCCTCCTGGGTTTCTGGATGTCATCCCTGCTCCTTGATGATCCTCACCTACGTCAGCCGCCCCCATACCTCTGAGTCTCAACTCATACCTCCCTCCAGCCCTCTCAACTCCGTCATCCCTGCCCCACAAGGGCACCTTTCCACCGTCATCCCCGCCCCACAAGGGCACCTTTCCACCTCTACGTTAGTCCCACCCCTCAGACTACTATGAAGGAATCTCCTCCCTTAGGCCTCCAGACCTCTACTTCTCTCCCCAGGATCCTCACGATAACCCTTCTGCCTCAATGCTTGTAGTTGTCAGAATCATCTGAGGTCAGTGGCTCCAGCTGGATCAGAGTCAGGCCATTAGTAGGGGAGGTGGGGAGGGAACCACAGGGAGACTCTCTGTGAGATGGGAGAGGAGTGAGTGTTGGATGTGTATGTGTGCCAGGTAGCAGTGAGTGTATGTCTGAAGGCTGGTTCTGCATTGCATTCTCCCCATTGGCTGTGAGGTCCTGGAAGACAGGGACTTCCTCTCAGTTGTAACTCTATCTGCAGTTTCTGGCACTGGGCTGAGTACTCCTTTATTTAACACTATTTACTCCTCTGTACCAGGCATTGGGCTGAGCCCCTGAGGAAACGGTGATGAAGAAGGCTGTCTTGGTGCCTGTAGAAGGGCACTTCCTTACCAGTGGACTCTCTGAAAGTGCTCACTGAATGAATGAGCTTGTATAAGGGGTGACCCCAGTAGGGGGACTCTGGGGCAGCCGTGTATGCTGGGGAAGGAGGTGACCGGGGCGGGTGGTGGTGGTGGTGCTGAGGGTCTAACAATGGGTCTTTGGGAGAAGAAGGAAGTAACTTCCATCTGTGGGGGAGAGAGGAGGCTCCTTGTCTTTCATAACGCAAAGTTGGGGCAGGACCAATTGGAACAGGAGTAATTATGGGCCTAGGTCTCCCAGTGACCCATCCTTCCCTTTCCTCAAAGGGTTTGGAGCCAGAGGCTGCAGAAGATGGTCAGACCTTAGGATGATTGGTCCTTGGCGTTGCTCTTCTGGAAGACTTCCCTGAAGAGTCCAGGAACCCTTCCCCTCACCCCTACTCTAACTAGCCCCTTCCTCCGTCCGGGTCCCGCCTCCATTTAGCCTGGCCCCTCCCACCTTGGTCTCACCCCCTTCCAGCCACGCCCGTATCTTTAGTCTCGAGTTCCTTTTGGGCTCATTCACCTTCTGGAACTTCTTTCCCTTCCATTTGGCCCTGCCTCCTTGTTCTAGCCCTGCCCTAGCTCCGCCTTGCCCCGCCCCTAACTTTGGTCCGCTGCTCAATCTGGCAACGCCCTGGCTCCTGACAGCCTCTTTCCTGCCCCTTCTCTAGGGTTACGATAGACCCTTTACCCATCTCCCAGTTCTTGAGTCTCCGTTGTGGCTCTCTGATCTGTGGGAGGACCGGCGGCCCATCCCAGGGGTCCTGGTGTCCGGCCTTATCCGTCACTGGATCTCATACCTTCAGTACGTATTCCTTGTTAACGCTGTCGTAGAATATCTTGGCGGACTCCTTGATGGGGATGTTGGGTTTGGGGTCCCCCTGCACCTGGGCTTGGAACACGGCTTTATCTCTTGCAGAGGGCACAGGATCCATTTTTGCCTCTTAGTCTCCAAGCTGCATCTTTTGCCTGCTCCCATCCCCGGGCAGGGGAGGAACCTTTGGTCGGGATCCGCCAGTGATTGTGTGCTGGGGGGACAATGATGGTGGTGGTGGTGGGGTGTGGCAGCGGCTGGGGCATTGAGGAAGAAAAGGAAGCACCCAGGGGCTTGGGGAGACATGGGGAGCGACGCACCCTCGGGCGCAGTGACCAGGTGAGGCTTCTCCACGAAATCCGGGATGCTTTCACCCGCAAGGATGTTGGAACTCCGGGTCACCAAGCTGAAGAACTCTGAAGAGCTCGAGGACCTCCTCGTCATGACTTCCTCAGTGGCGGCAGGCGAAGGTCAGAATGGGCCAGGCGGAGCTTAACCCAGGATTGGTGGGCTGACCTTTTCTTGAGGGGATGGTGGAGCATTTAAGTCAGCCCGGGCAGGACCGGCTTCGGCCAAGAAGGGACATTAGAGTCGGTGGGTCAGTGTGTTATGGCAAGCTTCAATCACTAGGGGAGCCAACTTCCCACCACCCCTCAATGGCCAATCACCTTTATTGGGTCCAGGCCTTGAGTTCTACTTTTCTCTTTTTTCAGAAGGAAACTTTTCTGGGATTTTTATTGGTTTCTTGGGTGTCTTTCCTAGAAGATCTAGCCCCAGGTAGCATTAAATAGAGATCATAAGTTTCAAATATGCAGTGTGCAGACTGCAGCCGATTTCCAGATGATTTTTCATCTGACCTTTACAATGTTTAAACAAAATGTAGCCTGACATCTAAAAATCGAGAGATTTCACATAAAAATTCAGACTTTGGGATTCTTAACACTGGACTCCTACTCCCACATGGCAACAATCAGTGGGAGGTGAATAGTAGCTGCCCCTTTAAATGGGCTATATCCTCTCCAGTGCACCTTAGCCTTTTTCCTGCATTTATGTTCCCTGCTTGGGCACTGTTGGCCAGTGATTTTCAAATCCAGCTAGACATTAGGATCCCTGGAGAGCTTTTTAAAAACACACCCACCTGATTTAACCGTCTGAGGTGAGACTCCTGTACCACTTTTTTTTTCACTCCTCTCTCCCCCGATCCCTACACTAAGATGTCTCTGGGCCACAGTCAGGGCTGCGAATTATTGCTATAATCACTTGAGTTTGCAACTTCTGGTCTTAAGTCCCAAGTGTTCCACTTCCTCTGCCTCACTGACCAGGAGGAATTGGCATAGAGTGTTTATCTGGCCTTGACCTCTGTCACAGAGGATTCTGAACGAAGGGCAATGACCAGGAGGATGGGTATTCAATGTCCTGGTCCCTGGCCATCTTTTAATCTCTTTCCTCTAGAGACATGATCAAAACAATCTGTTCTGTTCTGAGACCATTTCTCAGCTTTCCCTTGGATCTGCCCTCCCCTAAGTCTGGTCCCCAAAGGCTGAGAGCCTGGAGGCTCAAGTCACTTGTTCATGTGTTCATCTTCTCTCCACTGGCAGCTCCAAGTCTCCTTTTTCTTAAGTGGAGCAGGGCCAGCATTATTACTCAGAGGTAGATACAGAAGTAGATAAGGTTGCTATCTCCCAACTTCCTCCATGCCTGAAATTCTACCATTGGAGATTTGGGCATTTGCCTATGGCTCTGATCTCCCCAAGCAATTAAGAGGTCATTAATCACTCACACACACCATGCAATCGATTTTTCCTAAGCTGTTTCCCTGGAGATCAGATCAGTGAATGAGCATCCAGCTGGCTAAGCTTTACTGAAGCACAGATTAGAAGCACAGGTTGGGAAGGGTTGCTGGTGGTATCCTGGGCTCCTGAGGGGCTCAATAGGTATAAAGAGTGGAGGAAGACAGGCTGCCTTTACCTGATTCCTGACCCCTCCTCCACTCTACTTGCCTCTCATGATCTTGATTGTCTGGGAGAAGGTCTGCACTTGGGTGGTGGAGCTGGAGAACTCCATGGACATGTGTTCCGCAGCATCTGCTTGTGGTGAATGGTCGTCATGGTGACAGCAGGCATGGGCACTCACCTGGGAGGACCAGGGAGAGGATGAGTCCATGAAGAACAAGGAAGGGAGCAGGGGGGAGACTCAGAAATGCTCTTACATGTGTGTGTGTGTGTTGGGGTGGAGGAGGGACAGGACAGGTGGACACAAGTGAAGATGGCTGTGCACAGGAGAGGTGAAGAGAGGTCGGGCAGCAAGCCTATTCTCTCCGGCCTCTCTTCTCTTCCCTTGGTGCCTCCCTTTTCTTGGTTGGCTAGAAGCCCAATGGGCCTGTCCCCCACTTATTAACCCCAAACCATTCCAAGTCCTTGGAGGGGGAGGAGTAGGGTTTAGACTTACCCCTGAACCCAGGAAGGCCCAGAGGGAACTGAGGATCCCTATTGATAGCTACATGGAATTAGTAGGGTGGTGCTGGATGTTCCATCAGGAGGGAATGAAGTCAAACCTGAAAAGGAACTTCCTGACTAAGTCAAACTGGAGCGAGCCTTGAAAGGAAACTCCAGATCTTCTTGCAGGGCCCTAGGGACCCCTGGCATCGGGGGAATGCTAAGATATATGACAGCACATTTCTACAGCTCTGCTTTTGTTTGTGACATGGTAAAGACAGGCTCAGTTTTGATTTCTTATACTTTTTTTTTTGAATCAGTAATTCAATCACAAAATTAAAAAAAAAAACAGTAATTAACATCTCTGTGAAGAGGCTCCCTCCCACTCCTAGGCCCCTCCATCACCCAACCCTCCCCAGCAGGTAACCATTTGTGGTCTTTAGGCTCCTTCTAGAGCTCCTTCATGCAAATATGAGTATGTTTTTGTCTTTTTCCCCTTGTTTACACAGAAGGCACCCCCCTTTCACTTGACACATCTTGGAGATCTTTCTGTCTCAGTTCATAAAATTTTCTCATTCTTGTTAACAGCTCCACAGTATTCTGATGCATGGATGTACATGCCACCTTTTATTTAACCAAAGTGGCAAGTTTTTAAACCTCTATTTTAAGAGAAAGTGATGACTGAGAGAAATAACCTGTCCAAGGTCACTCAGACTAGAGTTCTAACTTCTTGACTCCAAGTTCACTACCTTCCAGGGTACCTCAAAGCCTTCTTCCCAGCCAGGAAGTTGGGGCTAAGCTTTACTCCCTCCTCTACAATATACGTCTGCCTGGTCTACTTTTCCCTCTTGAGTTCTGAGACCAGTCCCCTGTCCCAGCTCCTGCTGTCCCTCTCTGGGCTCAGAAGGTAGCAGGCTATGCCCCTTTCTTGAGGGAAGAGAGAAGCCTTACCTCTGCATGACCAGTCTCTCTTAACCCCCGAACGCTGTGTCCACCACTCTGGAGGTGTAGCTGGTGCCTGGGCTGTAGACTGGCCAGTCTCCTTCCTCCTTTGCCCCAGCAGTGGAGCCACCAAGAGTCACTGGCTCCTTAAATGGTTCCTGGGGGCGATCCCTTACTCAGGGTCTGCAGCTGCCCTGGCTGGTCAGCACACGGCTTTGAGGGATGGGGGGCTGAGGCTGGGGCAGGGGCTGGAAGAAACAGGGTGGACCGGGCAGGTGGGAGGCTGAGGGTGGTGGTCCTGGGGTATTTTTCCTGTTCTGTTGTGCAGAGGTTTTGGCTCTTTGTGCTGCCAGGTGGGAGCTCTCTGAGCTGAAGGGCTCAGGGTAGAGTGTGCGTGTGTCTGTCCAACAGGACTTGGGGAGCAAAGCAACGGATCTGTGTTTTCCAAGGACTGGGAGCAGGTGAGCCGGGAAGAGTCTGGTGGGTCTGTCATTTTGCACAAATCCAGGGGGCACCATTCATGTCATGCTCTACATGTGGTACCTGCACAGCCTAAGTGGCCTCATGGGCCACCCTGGGAGAGGACAGGGACATGTTAGCTCTCCTCCCCCTCCTACAGCCCAACACCCTAATGTGGGCAGAAGGGTAGAAGGGCCCATCCTCCTGTTGGAGGGTGGGTGGAGAGCAGGACCCCTTCTCTGGACCTCTATCCCAGCTACCCAAGCCACTCCCTATTCTTTCCTCATTGTCTGTAGTATATCTTCATGCCCAGACCCTCGAACAGCCCACTCAAGGATCTGCTACCTTGTAAGGACTTGCTGGTTGGTGAGCATCCCTGCCCAGGAGTGACCCACACCTGTCAGCAAAGGCAGGAGAGCTACTTTTGCTGCATCCCTGGGGGCTGGGGTAAGAATAGAGCAGGAGTGTCTGGGAGGCTCAGGATCTTTGCCTAGGGGCAGATTCCCGGGCTCCTTGGGTGGGGCTACTTTCAGCCCAGGACTTAACAAGGGAAATTGCTGGGCTGCAGCAGCTGTTGGGACCCACAAGGCTAACAGAGGATAACTGCGCTGGCCAACAGGGAGGGGCCTGGGTGTGATCTGAATGTCTCCTTGCCCCAGCCTTGGCCTCTTTGGCCCATTTGTCAGAGAGGTGGCCTGCCAGTCACTTTTCCTTCTCTAGAAGCCACCAACACCTGTCCTTGAAGCTTCCCATGGCCCCTGACTCCTGGCTGGGTGGGAGGGTGAGAGTGTGTGAGAATCCCATCCAATGGACTTTGGCTGTTCAAAATCTGGATTCACTTCATACTCCTAATCTCCACAAGGGGGCGCCAGGGATCTGGGGTGGGGGGTGCGGCACTCATGTGTGAACCTGTTCTAGGAGGAGGGGCACCAGGAGGAGGGTACAGTGAGGAAAGGAGTGGAGGGGGAGGCAATCACATGGACCCAGGAGGCTAGTTTTGCTCAAAATGCTCCATTTATTGCTCTATTCAATGACCACGAGCAAATTATAAAAAGACACCAAATGTCTCTGTCTGCCGTGGAATAAATATTTAAAGTCAGCAATAAAAACACGTGGCTCCAAGATAACACATGTTGCCAAAGAGTCATGCACGCCCTGCTGACGGGCTCTCAGTACACGCATGGACCCGGAACACACACAGAGCTACACGGGGTGACTTCTGGGAGGGATTTCCCATGGCGACACAGGAAAATGTTTCACACAGACCTGGGGCCGAGTCCCCACTCTACCCTCGGAGCTCCCTCTCTCCCACCAGGCTCCAGGTCCTCTGGGTTCACTGCCCCCATCCATCCCCTTCCTTCCTGGCTGCCTCACAGGCTGGTCACTGCCTCCTGAGGGCATCTGATACTCAAAGGCTACCTTGGCCGTGGTCCTCCTCCCCTCCACCCCGACCCACAGACCTCTCCCCAGTGAGATCTCTTTGCAAACCCCTCAGGAACCCCCTACGCCTGACCTCCAGCTCCTCAGGGGTCCCTGCCCATCCTGGTCCCAATAACTAGGGGCAAAGTGCAATCTGCCTGTTGGGAGGAGTGAGGGTGGGGGCCCAAGGCAGGCACCTCTGCCTGGGCTACTTAGGGGGTAGAGCTCATTACCCCTCTCCTGGGCCGAGGAGACACAGTGTCCGGTACAGATAGCAGAGATGGATGGACAGACGGAACACGCTGCAGCAGGACACATGGAGTGCGGCACAGAAACGTTGTGGATCAAGTAGCAATGGAACCGTTGTTAAAAACTGAGGCCCCAGGTTGCAGAGTGTGGGTCAGGCCCTGGGGCCCCAGGCCTGGCCTGGCACATCCCTCCCCCATCCTGCCCCACTCCCCAATATGTACAGTAGGAAGAGCTATGTTGGGGGGCAGGGGCCAGGCCAAGGCTGAGGAGGGGGAGGAGGGGGAGCAGACTGAAGAGAAGGAAGCAGGAGAGGCAGGGACAGGGAGCAGGCCGGGCCGAGGCGGGGCCGTGGGTGTGGCCGGGATAAGGGCCCAGACTCAGGCTGGGTGGTACCCAGAGGACCTCAGGGGAGGAGGGTTTGGTCACTCTGGGGACTGGCAGGACAGCTGCTTCTCGTAGAGGCTCATGACGTGGTGCACAAACTGGTACTGCTCACACGTCTGGATCATGCCGCCCCTGCGCGGCAGAGACGCACAGTGGAGATAGGGTCGTAGGCGGATGGCTGCGGAGGCGCCCCAAACCCACAGAGTGCCAGTCATCTGTGAGGCACACCGGGGGCGGAGCCTTTGTGCAGCTTAGAGACCAAGCCTGGCCAGCCACGCCCCTCTGCCCCTTCCTGTCCCTCCCAGCTCTGGCATAGACAGCGGGGACACAGGTGACATATCCCACAAGTCTCAGCCCCTGCTCTTTCATCATCCATCAGCTGTTTCTCTCCCCTCTTCATCCAGCCACCAACTGGATGGAGCTCCTCTACCCATCTGTCCTCCCTACTTCCCGTCCGCCAGTCAGGCCCACGCGGTGTGTCCTGCCCCTCACCCCACGCACACAGCGTCTCTCTCTGCTGCCCCACGTGCCCCACCCCTGCCCACTGGCTGACCTGTCCTGACGGAGCTGGCACGTGGTCTTCAGGATGTCCACCACGCCCTCGTGCCGCAGCTGCTGGCAGCAGATGCTGGTGGCAATGAAGCAGCCAGTCCTCCCAATCCCTGCACTGAGGGCCGAGGGCACGGGTGGGTGAAGGGCAGGACAGCCCAGGAGCGGGGGGAGGCTGCCCGGCCCTAGTGGGTGTCTGGGAGGACCCACCTGCAGTGCACAACGATGGGGGCGCAGCGGGGCCCCTCCTGCTGGGCTGCCTCCTCCACCTCCCGCACCAGGTGCAGGAGTGGGGGGGCCCTGTCTGGGGTCTTCTGGTCAGGCCAGGACGTGAACCAGTAATGCTTCAGGCCTCGCTCTTCCGTCCCACTCTGTCCAGGAGACAGAGGCCCAACCCAGATACATGTGAACGCTTGGAGCCCACAAACCAGCCCAGAGATGGAGGTGGGAGGAGGAACCACACAGGAGGGAGGACACAGGGAGTTGGACCCCAGGCCTCTGCCACCTACACCATGTCGCCCAGCAGCACCAGACAGAGGCCCAGAGCCAGTTTGGCAGTGGGGGCTGGTCAGCAGCATCAGCACTGGTCTTCACACCAGTTCTGTCCCAGCAACTCCAGGACCATCCAAGAGAGGTGAGAAGTCCCTTCTCCAATTCACTGCTATCTCTTGGTGACCCCTTAACAAACAGCCCAGTCACCCCCGGTCACATAGCCCAGAGCCCTGGGACTTCCTCTCATCTCAGTACACTTTCCTACCCACCCTCACCCCCTCCATGATCCCTTCTCCACCACCACCACCTCCACTTTGGCCTTTATCACCTCTGGACTGTGTGAGACCCTCCTTCCTCCTCCCTGACTGCCCCATCTCCACACGGGTCAAAACGGTCTGTCTACAGCACATGCTGCTCTCCTGCGCAGAATACTTTGACGGCTCTCATTGCTCTCAGAAAAAACCCTACCCTCCCTAGTCTTCACCCTGGCAAATAAGACACACAGTACAGGGTGTACCCCTCCAGGCCCACCTCCTGCGAACTTGTACTGGATGTTCCCGCACTCCAAACTTCTGCTTCCCCCGCCCCTTCCACATACACACGCACAGAGCTAGTCTATCTTTCATGCCCTTACTTTTACTTTCTCTCTGCCTGGAATGCTTCCCCGACTTGTTTGCCCCCTGGTGAACTCTTACTCATCCTTCAGAACCCCATTCAGTACTATTCCTTCCAGGAAGCCCTCCCTGAGCACCCTATTTGGCAGAGTATCCTTCTTCTGTGTTCTTACCTACTTCTAGCTCAGTACTTATCATTTTTATAGGTCCTCCTTGAGGAGAGAGTCCAGGCTTTCGACAGCTCTGTGTTCCCAGTACCCAACTCAGAACCAGGCTCAGGACAGGCTACTTGTAAAGGTTTATGGACAGAAGTAAATACCCCCAAACCCTAAGCTGTCCCGGTTCTTCCCTAACCAGTCCCACTGCATTGAGAAGATGAGGCAGCCCCCACCTCACCCCAGCTTCTCTTTTGGGGGAAATAGGAAGCTGGTTCCTTGGGCCCCTGGGTTACCTGGCCGTGACAGCTACCATGACTCTGCCCGGCACCTCCTCACCCTTTCTGCCCTCCAGCAAGCCTGTATCTTGGAGCTACTTAGGTGGACACTGCCCTGCAGGGGCTGAGTTCTCCCTGACACCCCATCCGGCACCTTTTGCAGTGGGAGAGGGCGGTTCAGAGGAACAAGTCTCGGGCCCTTGATATCCTATCCAGACCCTGTGGCTGCCAGCAACAGTGGACCTCCTAGGCTGTTTCTGGATAGGATGTCAGCTTCCTGGTGCCCAGCTCACCTCTTCCAGCCTTTGGAGTTACTATAGTGGCTCCACTTTCCTCAAACATGGGTCATCACATTTCTCAAAAACAGAACCTACTAATTCTCCTGACTCCAAAGGAACAATCTCCTTTATTCTAAGCCTGGGAGAAAAATCTTCAGGGTGGGAGGATACCTCCCCCTACTCTTCTGGGCTGTTTTATATTGCTCATATTTTGTATGCCTTCTTTTTCTTTCTTTTTTTTTTCTTTTTCTGTAACCACTATCTCCCTCCCTGTGCAACCCAAATGCAGCAGGGAGTGCCTGCCCTCTGGTGGAAAGATTCGGTACTACAGGACAAAGCCCAGCATCCCAGGTGAAGGGATGTTTCTAGGCAGGATCTCAAAGCTCCGTTATACAGACAGTTCAGGAGGCTGCTGAAGCCCCCTAATCTAGACAGTCCTGGACTTGGGTGCATTTGAAGCAGAGCTGGGAGGTATTATGAATGGCAGTGTAGACAGAGAGAGCCCCCAACAACATGAAATGCAACAGAGGGTTTGGTTCCGCCTCTGGTCCCCAAGTCCATTCACCCCTCCCTCCCGCATCCCCGCTTATCAGCAAATCCTGGGAGTTACCCATGCCTTGATTTCAGCTATTGGACCCTTTAAGCTGTGGAGTCCCCCTTCTTCCCAGCCCAGCCCAGCCCAGCCCCAGGCCTCACCCTGAGGGCGATGAGTCGGAGCCGGTAATCCTCAGTGTGGATAACTTTCCGCACAGTGATCTCGACGCCGTCATACACCACCCGTTCCTCTGGCCAATACTCGGTGCACTTCTGCAGGGGCCCAGATCAGGCTGCGATACACACCCAGTGCCCCAACCATACTCTCCCCAATGCCCCTCCCGGGCCAGGGGGGAGAGAGATAAAGGGGCAGTAGGTTTGCAGTTAGATTGTTCAAATCTCAGCTTCATAACCTGTACATTACTTCTCTTTTTTGAGTCTCAGTTTCCCCACCTGGAAAATGGAAGTAATACCCATTTTGAAGGTCTTTTATGGGGGTTCAACTAAATGGGCCATGATGGGTACAGAAGTAGCCAGCATCAGCCTGGCAGGCTGGGTGGCAGCAGAACATTTTGTTTAAGATCATGGGCCCTGGAGGTGGAGAAGCCAGTGCCAGGCTCTGCCTCTGACTATCTGTGTAGCCCTGAGCAGCTGACTTAACCTCACTGAGACTCACATTTCTTCACCTTGGCAGGCAGTGAGGTGAACATACCAACCTCACAAGACTGCTGTAAGGATTAACATGGAAACAAGACGCTTAGCGTTGGGCACAAAGCAGCAAACACTTGGTAGGACATAGGGGCGCCTACCTCGTTCATCTCTTCGATGTTGGTGATCATGACAATGATAGGCGTGTGTTCCTGCCACACCATGCGCCAGAAGTCGCCGACCGTGCTGACGATGGGTCCCTGAGTGGCGATGTACGCCTTCTCTTCCCCACCATAGCCCTGTGGCCAGCCAAGTCCAGGCCGTGAGGGTCACATGCTGTGTCCCCGGGCCCAGTCCCCACACTCAGACTCTTCCCAGGGGCTGCCAGGAGCCGCACCGGCTCAGGGACCAGTCTAGAGGCTGGATCCCGTTGGCTGGGGCCTCCCTTTCAGGAAGAGGCCACCAGGATGGGGCTACATACCCGGATGTAGTTAGCGTTGATGTAGGCACTCAGAGGGTCGTCGGGGCCCGGTGAGGTCAGACACACTCTGCTGTGAGGGTCTGGGGCGGGGGAGACAGGCGAGGCTGGGAGTTGACATGTGCAGTTCCTCGGATGCAGGGCCCACTTTGGCCCATTTCAGGCTACCCACATTTCTTCTGGGACTCTTCAGATTCCTTCTTCCTTCACCCAGGAGCAAACCACTGACCCATCTCCGTGGCCCACTCAAGCAGATGAGGGCCCAGGATGAAGAGGAGGGTACAGAGAGGGGCCCTGAGTCTCTACCTCTGTAGCATCAATGCCTTCCCTTGCCTGTGCCCTTAAGTTGCCCTGTCCTCGCTGTGCCTCATGTTCGAGAGAGGAGAAAGCTAAGTCAATAAGAGGTTCCCTAGCGTATACATCCTGGACGGCAGGGTCAGCAAGCATTTGAGAATACACTGTCCTCAATGTGATGTGTAAGCTCGTACAGCACATGGCCTTTCTAAGCCTCAGTTTTCCTATCTGTAATATGGGGGTAAAGATGCCTACTTCCTAGAACTATTGGGAAGATAAGTGAGGAAACAGACGTGGAAGTGCTATGTAAACTAGGAAGCACTTTATAACTAAGATTTGGGCAGGAAGCTGAGAGAACACATTACAATGAAAGAATAAAGAAAGGCTTCCACATCGGAGATGAGACTGTAGGGTATCAGAGCAGACCGACAGGTGCACAAAGGGTTCCCCCGTCCCCAGTCTATTAACATGTCGAATCCCAAAGAAGCAGAGACCCCTAACGTCCTGCTCTTCCCTCTGGAGTAGGATCTGTCTTGTTCCAGCCAGAGCCTCCGGGGACTGAGTCCTCTGTCAGCCTGCAGAGGCTGGGACTGAGACGGGAGGCTGGGCTGGGCCGGATGCTGGGGCCCAGGGCTCTGCTCTAGCTTTGTCTCCCACTCGCTGTCCTCTGCCTTCTCTAGACCTCGGGTTCTCTCCTGTGTAGGGAGGGCTGGACGAAAGGTACTCCCAGCGTGCCCCATATGGGGCTCTCAAAGGCAGTGTGAGGGAGCGGTCAGGAGCCTCCACCATCGACCAGCAAGGCTGGGTTCAAGTCCTGGCAGTGTCAGTGCAGCCATTTACTAGTCCCCCTGTGCCTTCTAGGTCAACTGGGAGCACTCCTCCCATCACAAACTCACTCATCTTGAAAATGTGCAAGAGTGAATGTCAGTGAGTCCTTGGACCAGCAGCGCAGTCCAACCCACAGTGAACGCTACACAGCCCGTCACTGCTGTTATTATCGCCATCGTTGCAAGTCTTACTCCAAGTCAACAGGTCAAAAGAAGGATCCCAGACCTGGCAGGTGAAATGGGAGGCGACAGGCACAAGCCTCCCCTCTCCAGCCCTTTCACGCCCCAGCCCCAGTGCCCGAGGTTTTGGCAGGTGATCTGGGGATGGGGGTGGAGGGGGTGGGCAGCTTTGTGGAGAGGGGTGTGGAGGAGTGTCAGGAGTAAGGAAGAGCGAGGGTAAACAGGAGGGGGGCTCTGTGTGACCAGCGGGAGAGAGAAGCTGCAGGGACCACCTCCTCTCTTGTGCTGCCTGCCCAGATGAGGAGCCAGAGGTAGGCACCATCCCCCCTGGCCAGGTGCCAGGGCCTTTGATGGCGATGGTTCTATTGACCCTACTGAGCACAGACTCTGAGCTGAACACTGTGCCTGACAGAGGGGATCCCAGATCAGCAAGGCCTGGTCCTGTCCCCAGGTCAAGCAGTGGGTGGCCTGTGAGCACTAGGGCAGAGGGAACAGACGGGACTTGGCTTGGATGGAAGAAGGGGGCACCTGGTCTGGGTCTGAAGGACCAGTAGGAGGAGGAGTAGAAAGCATGGCTCTGTCTGACTCAAGTGTACAGGGCAAGGTGGGGGTTGGGGAGAGATGAGGCTGGAGAGGAACCAGCTGACAAAGGGTCTTGTAAACCATGCTTATAAGACTGGACATCAACCTGAGGACTGCAAGGTAACAGTGACAGTTTTTAAAGAGGAGAATGACTCAGTTACTTTTCTGTGGTGCTTCATTTTGGTGACAATGGTAGAAGATGGACAAGAGGAGAGAATGTGGGAGTCAGGAAGCCAGTTAGGAGATTACTGCAATGATCCAAGGAAGAAGTATCAGGGGTCAGAGGGCCGCCCTGCCCTGCACAACTCCAGGGGGCATCATGGCAACGCAGTCCACGTAAATGGCACCCCTGGAACTGTGCAACACGGGAAGCCAATCCCCAAAAGGGCATTTGGCAGGGAGGATGGAGAGGGAGGTGCTACATTTGAGGGATATTCATTCATTCATTTTTTCACTCATTCATTCATCTTTTCATTCATTCATTCACCTGTCTCGATGCAGAATGTCTGTCATGTGTTAGGCACTATTTTGGCACTTGGGACTCAGTGGCAAAATGAACAGAAATTGCCCGCCGTCATTTTCTCCTCAAAGCTGCCTGCTGGGTGACTGGTCACTCTGTACTGGGACTGTCCACAGATCTGTCTCCCCCACTAGACTGTGAGCTCCCTGTGCTCAGAGTCTGTGTCTCAGTCATGTCTGAATTCCCTGGCCCTGGTCACAGGCTCAGGAAACATGTGCCGAATGAATGAGAAAGCAAACCTCGGGGTGTCATGGATCTAAGGGGGGCTCTGCCACCCACCCCAACCTGGTCTCTTGAGGGCACAGTGTCAATGGTTGCTGGCCACAGAGAAGACTGTCTGTTGGACTCAGGAGCCTGAAGGCTCAGGGCATGGTTGGAGGCTGGATTTCTTTCAGGAATCCAGTGGGGACCAGATGGAATGATGGCCTGGCTCCTACACTCCCCCAGTGGCCATTCTGAGGGGACAGCAAAGCTCTATGTTGCGGGGTACTGGAGCCCTTCCCTCCAGGTGGGACTAGGTGGGTGGAAGGCGGCAAGAGGAGGGAAGAGGTGAACAGCCCTGAATATTGCATCCTGGCCTTAAATGGTGCTTTGTTTAACTGGAACTACCTAGACACTGTGTAACCATGGCAACCACAAGTCGATATTTTTAAAGTTAAAAATAAGTCATGACATCTTACATGTTGTTGGAGATGCTGATGGCAAAACTGCTTTTTCAAAGCCTCGTTACTCCATAAACTGAGTGGAGTAGGTTTGCGGGGATTTGCTTTCAACAAACCACTTCGCAGGTTAGCCCTGGGGCCTGGGGCCAGAACTTGGCAGGGGTGACAGGCAGATAGGGGCTTGATGAAAGTTACCTGAAAATGACACCCTCTGGGCTGAAAGAGGAATATCAGGTCACCTGGTCTAACCACACCCAAAGGGGAAAAATCCCTATCAGACCTTCCAGAGGACTGCTCATGCAGTCTTGCTTGAATATGTTCATTGATGGGGAGCTTACTATCTTGACAGGCAGTTCATTCCCCCGTGGGGTGGCTCTGCCTGTTAGAGGACTCACAATCTGGCCAAACTGATCTCAAGGTAGACAAAAGAGCCCAACTCTGGGGTCACAGAGGCCGGGTTTGAAACTCAGTTTTGAACATCTTAGCTGTGTGACAGAATGAGTCACTTAACCTCCCTGAGCCTTAATTTCCTCTCTTTAAAATCTGCCCACTCTGCAGGGACAAAGGATGCAAAACCCTTTTCAGTCACCATGCACTGACAGCAGCCGCTGTCATCACCACTTCTTCTCTCTGGGTTTCCACAGAACTCAGTACAAGGCCTGGCCGGGGCAAGGGTCTGGAGAGTGCTATGTGAAGGAATGAAGTGTCCTCTGCCCTCTAACGGGGGTGTTTCCCTTCACTGGGCACCCACACTCTCCATCCCTTCTCCTCATGACTCCAGAGGCCCAGACCTGGGGTTAAGGCCTTCCTCAGGGTGAAGGGGCACCCAGGTAAGGGTGTGCCCACCCCCATTCCCTGGGGTGGTGAGTACTCACTGGGAAGAATGGTTTTGTAGCGGTTCTTCCGCACCAGCCCAGGGATGTCATACTCCTTCGGATCCACAAAGTTCATGGGGATTTCCTGCAGGAGGAGGACACGGGGGTGTGAGAAGCTGTGGGCTGGCTTGAGTGCATGCACTCAACAAACATTCACTACTGAGTGAGTGCACATACAAAGCATCTAGAATAGTCCTGGTGTATGCTGAGTGCATAACAGATGTTATTATCACTGTTTACTGAGAGCCAGCCTGGCGCATGGTAGACATTCAGTAAATGGTTGATGAGCAAAGGAAAACAGGAGAAAAAGTGACCTGGCCAGTCACTGCCTCCTTCTGCACTCCCTGTGCTGTAGCCACACCGAGCAGCTGCACTGATCCGTGCTCCTACCCTAGGCGTCCCCACCCCAGGACCTTGGGTTGTGTTGCTCACTCGGTGGTGATATCCACCCCGTCCTCATCATCTTGTGTTCTGTCCATTGTAAATGTAACTTCCTCCAAGAAGCCTTCCCTGATTCTCCAGTAGGAAAGGAGCCTCCTCCTGGGCTCTCAGGGTTGTATTTGCACCTCCCAGTCACTCTCCATGTCAAAAGCTCCAAGTCTGAACTTCTCAGTCTGGAATGGGAGGTCTTCTTGAATCTGGCCTTTCTTTACTGCCAGCTGCTCTCAAGAGACCCTCCCTCCGGTTGTGCCGGTCTTTTCCCCGTGGCCAAACTGTCCTTCTCCGTCTAGCCTCCAGGTCTGAGCTCACGGCATTCCACTTGTGGGGAGCACTCGTATCACCCTTCTTCATCTCCCCAAATCCTTTCTAGACTTTGGCCCCTCCCCTAGGTCTTCTGGGACGACTCCCACGCCTGTCTTCTCTCCACCTCCCCTCCCTCTGTCCCCATGCTGTAGCACCTGACTATATGTGGTTTTACAGTGTTCACTGTCTTTGGACACACTAAGTATGCACTATGTACAACAAGGATCATAATACGCTCCATCTAGGGTGTTGGGAGAATCAAAAGAAGAAAAAGCATGTGCAGAAGCGTCCATGGAGTGGGTGTGGGGGCCGCGTTCTTTCTCTCTGGACAAAATCGATATTGATGTACTGAACAGGAGATGCTAAGAGGATGCAGGCCCCTTCCTCCAGGGGAGGTGTGGCCGTGGGAACTCACAGAGGTAGCTGAGACTGGATGGTCAAGGAAGGCTTCCTAGAGGCCTCCAGGGTCGGGGATTATGGGGGGTGGGCGGGCCCAGTTTGCAGTGAATGGTCCCTGCAGGGATGAGGACACACGGCTGAAAAAGGAGGCTCTGGCTAGCTCAACTCAGGTAAGGCAGGCTGAGCAGTGTTCTGGAAAATTTGGAGCGGTGGGTCCAAGGGTGATGGAGGGCTTCCCAGAGGGGTGAGCCGTCTAGTCCAGGTAGGGAGCAGAGCGGCTTGGGGCAAGGGGGGCTGTGAGGCGGGCACACGGGCTCCCCATCCCTCTGGCTTCTCCCTGGAGGGACGCTCCCCCAGTGCTTGCAGTCTCCCGCCCATTCCTGCCCACAGAGGTGGGCAAGTTACGTGATGAGTGTGTTTGATGGAGGAACTTGGCATTTGGGCCACAGCCCCTTCCTTCCTCCTTCTCTCCTGGCCCCTCTACCAAGAAAGAGTTAGAGGGCACCCGGATGGGGTGGGGCCAGTGATGTGTCAGCACCCCCCGGGTGAGTGGAAAGTTTGTTCATTCCGGTGGTTGAAAGCTCACTACTGCTACGTAGGTAATCCTCACATTAAACCCAGCCTTAATCAAAAAGAAACGCAGGTGCTATTGTGATCTTCCATGCCTTAGCTCTTAACTGGTTGATTGCTCAGGCAGGTAAAACAGGGGTGTCATTTATTGGGGCCCTCAAAGCCCAACAGGAGGCAGCCGGAGGCTGTGGCAGAAGTCTAGAGGGGAGGTGATCAGGACCACCTTATGCTGGAGCCGCAGAATTGGAGAGACTTCAAAGGAAGACTAACAATGTTTGGTGATGTCGGGCAGGGGGAGGGTAGGCAAATGGGAGAGTCAGAAGAGGCTTTCTATGGCTTTCAGAACACAGTCCTGGACGATAAAGACTTGGGAGTGTTGCAAACACCAATCACCCAATGGGCGCTTTGCACATGTTCTGCATCTCTTGAATCCTTGCCACATCCCTATTTTTTTTATTCCCATTTCCAGATGAGAAACTGAGGCCCAGAGGGGAAGCAGCTTGCCCAAGACAGTGGGAGAGCTGAGAACGAAATCATGTTCCTCCCTCAGACGCTGAGTTTGGGGTCCCCTGCTCCACTGCCTTGCTAGTAGGGGGTTGATGTGAGCAGAAAGGGCTGCTTCCCTGTGGGGTAGCAGCTCAGGGAGACTCACAAAGAATTCTGCCTGCAGCAGGAAGGGGTCCAGGGCCTTCTCATGAAGCTCCTCGGCCTGGAGGACGCGGGAGGCGCTGAGCAGGTACTCACGGGCCGACTCCTCGCGTGGGGACATGAGATAGCCGAAGCCCTCCTCATTGCAGCCTGGCGTGCACATATCCAGGGTCAGGGAGACGTTGGAGCCCCTCCTGGAAGGACCGTGAAAGGGGGAGTGAGTTACAGAGGCAGGAGGGCCATGAATGAGGGGCCTCGGAGCAGGAATATGAGGGAGGGAGACACGAGGGTGGGAACCAGGTGGGCTCCAGGAAGAGGAGTGGGGGCGGCATCACTCCTGACACATGGGGCACGAGTCTCAGCTGGGAGGCTTAGGCCTGTCTCCTGCCTCCTACTGCCTGCGGTGGAGCAGCAAACTGAGTGCCCAGGGCCAAAGGCTCCATGCAAGGCAACCTCAACAGAGCCCTTCCCTGCACTCTCCTGCCATTGCTGCAGGCAGTCCCTAGCCATGGCCCAGGGAAGCTCAGAGACAGTAGAGCCTAGAGCAGAGAAGTAGGGCTCAACTCTCTGTATCCCAGCCTGGGGCCTGGCAGTCTGCAAGGACGTCTCATCCAGGAGAAGCCAGGGGAAGGCGGGGTCCCAGGGGCAGCACAGTGGCAGCAGGGACGAGCAAACTGAGCGAACTCTACAGTGCTCAGTGTCTAACGGCCAGAACAGGAAAGCCCTCATTATACAGAAGGGAAACTGAGTCCCACAGAGGAGACAAAAACTGCCCAAGCTCGCACTGGGAGCGGGTGGCAGAACTGAAGCAAAAGCCTAGGTTTTCTGACTCCTTGTCTAGTGCTCCTTACATGACATCGCGTGGGCAACTCATGTGATGATGTAGCTTACCAAGTCAGGCTCTGGAAAGGGGGTGTCGACACCTCCCAGTGCGTGCTCTGCGGGATACTATGAAACACTATACAAGTAGGGTTCTGTGGTCAGATGACTTTGAGGAATGCCACTTACAACCCTTGTTGATCTACAATGAACACAAGCATGTTAAAGGCCCTGACAAGTCCTGCAGGAAAGAAACCTACCCAAACCAGAGGGGTGTATGCTCGAGTGTGCACACGTGTACACCCGTGTACGCCTATGTGCTCATGTGCAGAAACAATATTTCTTAGCATGCACCTTGGGGCATTCTGATTTACATGATCAGACCCAAAAAGCATGTGTCTACACTGGCTGGGCAATGAGGGCAGCTCTGTCCTGGACACTGGGAGTCAGAGTCAGGCATCTGTCCTTCTGATCAGGAGCTGAGAGCTCCAGGGTCCACAAAACCCACCCCTCCTCCACCCCTCCCACCTCTCCTGCAGACCCATGGACTTGACGGTCAGTGAGGCGGGGTCAGCCTCAGGCTTGATGTCCATCACGCAGTCAAACACAGGCGTCTCAGGGACAGGGTCCAGGTCCAGGAAGTCATCCTCGACCTTCTCCTCCATCCACTCCGAGTAGGTGAAGGAAGGCTGACGGCTCACCGACTGGCGCCTGTCCTCGGGGGGCAGTGGGGTGGGTGGCTCTGGGGGAGCCCTCAGGAGGTGCCACACCTAGTTGGAGGCATATGGCATCATGGACCTAGGACCATGCCGGCAGCCCCCAGGGTGATGGGGTGCCCACGGGACTGGACCCCATGCCCCTCATGTTGTCTGGAGCAGCCTTGCTCTCCTGGGAGCTGTCTGCATGGCACTGCCCCTCACCTAGACGGGAGGCTCCAACCCCCACCATGTCCTCCCGGCCCCCTCCCTCCCAACCCTCAGTTTCTTGTGGACTGAAGCCTTCTCGGTGGGGTAGAGGGTTCCTACTTTGGTCTTCTCCCTGCCTCAGCCCCTCTCTCCAGCTGAGAATACTGCAAACCAATTTTGAGAAAGAAAGTGTCTCTCCTCGCAGGCTGGGCACACTGGTGAAAAGAGACAGGTACCCTATCCTCAGCCCTACCCAGAACATCTAGTCTGTACGTCAAATGGGAGCAGCTGGGGACTGGGAATCAGGGTCAGAGGAGGGGAGCACCGAGGCCGATCAAGAAGAGCCTTACCAGGGTGGTGACAAGGACTACAGCCAGAGAGACCAGCAGCAGACTGGGGATGTCCCAAGTCCTAATGCCCAGCCAGGCCTGGGGAACACCAGACAAACAGGTCAGCGTGACTGATGAGAGGGGTGGGCAGAGTTCTCATCTGTTTCAACAGGGACAAAATCAAGGCTCTGAAAACTCTGGACTTGGTCTGGGTGGAAGACAGGGAGAAGCACTTCGGGGGCCTGGAAGTATCTTGTGAACACAAAGAAGCCCCATGCAGGTGTTGGTGAGACTGGAGGCCCCCAAGCACTCCCTCCTACCCTGGGGCTCCTTGAGCTTACTCACCGAGGGTCGCAGCTGCTCCAGGAGGGTGAGCCCAGAGGAAACCAGGTCTGTGGTATTCTGTGACCAGATGGTGCCGTAGCCGCTGAGCCAGAGCATCCCGCAGGCGAGCTGGGGCGGGTTGGGGGTGGGGGCAGTGCACTGAGTTCGGAGCCTGGGCTCCTCATCCCCATGTTCCCCCCACAAGCTCACCTTCAGCCTCAGCCTGGCCCCCAGGGTCCAGATTGTGCAGCTGAGGGAAGGGCCCAGGAACCATGTGCCCGGAGACGGCCCCACGACCCTCCCTGGAGAAAGGCTGGCTCATGGAGCCAAGAAAAAGCCCTTCCCAGAGGAGACCCCCCTCACCTTCCAGGTACCCATATGAAAGATAGACAGGGAGTCCTCAGAAGGACCCTTGCAGGACCAGGAGATAGGGGCCAGCTATGTTCCTGATTCTGAGGTCAGAGTGTGAGCGGCTTTGCTATCCAAGCTGCGGCTCAAAATTCCAGTCTTCTCCTCACACCAGCCCGAGGGCTGGGAGTCACTGAGGGACACCGAGAAGGCCCATCACCCCCACCCCTGTGCCCCCGGACGGCCATCTTGGGGAGGAAGTGGAGGCTGTCCCTCAACCGCCCTCTCTCCAGGCCCTGCGAGGCCTGTGATGTCCTTACCAAGAACTGGGAGGCAGCCAACAGGCACAGGCTGCTCCTGACACTGAGGGAGTGGCTCCTGGTGCCTCGAGGTGGCGGCTTCTGAGCTGGCTCTGAGGGCGGTGAAGGAAGTGGGGGTGGTGGCATCTCTCTCTGCGAGGCCGTGGGCCCCTCGGCCTGGTCCAGCACCTCCATCCCTACCGGCTGGGGGAGACCTGCGGAAGGCGGACACGCAGCCAGTGACCCGGGCCCGACCGACCCGGGCGGGCCGCTCCTTCTGCGGTGGCGTGGCTTCCTCTCAATCTGGGATCAGTCAGCGTGGCTCCACTCCCAGCAGTCACCCTCGATTAGCAAGGCAATATTCACCTACCTTCGTCAGAAAGAGCGAAGTGTGGGTGGACAAATTATTTCTCTTTTATTTCTCCAGTAACAGAGTTAAAATGGCAGGAGGTTTTTCAGGGAGTTAACATTGGGGTGTTTACACAGCTTCATTCTTTCCTATTTCTTAAGGAAACAAAAACCAACCACCTCAAACTCAATTAAAAGAGAGAGAGAGAAAAAAAAAGACGCAGCATAACCAAGCCGTGACCCTGAACAGCCCTCCCACGTGTGCCCTCCGAGTTTTTGTCTCTTGTGCTGTGCCGACTGGGACAGGAGGCTGGACAAGGTCACAACCTTGTGCCCTTCCCTCACCCCAAGACCCCACACTGGGCTGGGGGGATGGGGTCGGTCAGGATGATGCGGAGGAAAATCTCTTAGCAGAATTGAAAGCAAATGTCTGGGATCCAGTTCTGAGTCTGTACGACCTTGGGAGAGTCACCCCCTCCTCTCTGGACCTCAATTTCCGTAGCTCAAAAATAGAATTGGGTTCATCCCTTGGTTTTCTAACCGTGCTTTACTACGGAGCCCCAGTGCTTCCTCAGGTGCACCAGCTGTGACCAAGTGCTGAGTCCCTGTGCCTGGGCCTTGACTGTGGAAGCTGTTTGCTACCGTTCCACGTACTGGGTTTCCTCTAAGATGATCTCAACACAAGGTTCCACTACTAAACAAGTCTGAACACCGCTGGCTTAGATCTGAGGCGCTGGTAGAATGGAGGGATTCCAGCAGCACCACCTGTGAGTCCCAGATGTTGGATCTCCCCAAAGCCACATGGTTCAGTTTATTGCCAAGAAGAGAGGGACCAGCAAAATGGATGTGTACAGCTTGACGGTGGGGAAGGGGTAGTGCACATATCACTGTGTGTATGGGATAGCGGACTCCTTTTCTGGAACACCCACAACCAAGGCCACGTGAGGCCAACATAGTGGTCTGCATGCTTGCCTGCTCTCGTGACAAGTATTTACTGAGCATCTCCCGTTACCTGGATCAATAGTGTGGGGCAGAGAGCCGGGTCCTGGAGATACCAGTATTTCCATCCCAGGCTTCTCCTTCCCAGACCTGACCCTGTAAGGCTCCCCATGTGCTGTGCTCCAGTCACACTCCTTGGCAGTTCTTCAGGTGAGCCCACAGTCTGTCTCCTCTGCCAGGAAATCCCTCCAACCTCCTGCTCCCCTCCCTTGCTCTTGACACATTTTGCCAAGTTAACTCCTATTCATCTTGTACAACTTGACCATTTGTCTCCTGAAGGAGGTCCACCCCTATCATACACACCTCGCAACCCACGCCTCTCCTTGATACGACCAGCAGAAACAACACACCTGGAGTGTGCACAGCCCGGCTTTGAGTGCTTTGCACATGCTCATCTATTCATTTTTTCGTGGTACCCCGATGAAGCTGACACTATTATCCTCATTTTACAGAAGAGGAAGATGAGATACAGAAAGCTTAAGAGACTTGCTCAAGGTCATCTAGCTAATAAGTGGTCAAGGTGGGTTCAAACCGGAGCACTTGGGTGGATGCTGAGCTATGTCACACTCACAACAGTTTGTAAAAATTCTCTGTTGCATATCATCTCCCCCGTCCTCTGTAAGTTCCATGAGGGCAGGAGCATATCGGTTTTGTTCATCATGATTGTCCACAGCATCCAGCACCAGTCCTGGCATATAATTCTATGACAGACATTTCCTAAAGGAATGCATGATGATAAGTGGTAAGTGATAAATGAGGATAAAAATACGTTCATTGGAAAGCTGTGATGAAGACAGTAGATACTACAGATGAAGCATTCGGTGTGGCACCTAGCATCTATAGGTGCTCAAGAAATGTCAGATTATAATAATAACACATAACTCCTGTCTACAAAAGGTTCAAGTCAGCTGGGTGAAACAGACCAGTGGACACATGTTTACCGTACAGAGCATTACATGAAAAGATCTAATTGCTGGTGCAGTCTAAGGGCATCTACCTTTGCCAACGGAGGCTACAGTTACTAATCACATGAGCAGACACCTCAGATCCTGGCCAGCAAGGTGAAAAAGGAAAAGCTGCTGTTAAAGGACGGATCACATAGGAAGCCAAGTGTTTCCACTATTGATAAGCAGAGGGTTGATTACTCAAGTGGCAAGTTCTCCACCCACACCCTCAGAAAAAGCAGTCGATGTGTGATGGCAAATGTGGACGGGTGGGAGGGGTATAGCCCAGGGGCCATCTGGCTTGGCTTGTAACACACACGCTGTGGACTGTGGGCAATCTCTTCTCCTCCCTGGGTCTCAGTTTCCTTACCTGTAAGAAGAGGGACTTGAACGAGAACTCAGTGCTTCTCAGATGTTTCTGCCGTCCTCAGAGCATAGGGAACATGGGTCTTTGGGGGAAAACAGTAAGTCACATGACCTTGGACTTCACTGCTTTGTTTTAAAATTGGTAAGTGCTCTTTCTTCTACTCTATGGTCTGTCTGTACTTGTTTCGATCTTAAAATAATGTTTTCTTTTCCCCCCTCCCACAACTTCGAATCAAATTTATGCTTCAGGAAAATGTTCTACATTTATCCCGTGGCTTTGCCCTCAGGGGTACACGCACCCCAGCCTGAGAAGCATGGAATCTGCCTGCAATAAAACGTCATCACACTGCCGTTAGAAATGACTCTGTAGATGAATATTTAATAACAGGGAAAGAAATTTCCATGGTGTGGAGTGAAAGGCAAGGTTACAAAACAGTCTGATCTCCCTGGCCTTAAAAATTAAGAAAGTATAAACGTGCATATAAAAAGGTGGGGGATGAGATGTTAACGTGAGTGGCCCTTGTGGAGTGTGCCACACAGGGAACACCAGGCACACAGTAAGTGCTCAATAAATGTCCTGCATGGTAAATGGGAAGAACAGAAGCCAGGCGGTAATGACAGTTTTCTGGAAAGGGTGAGAGTAGAATGAATTTTTCCCCATTGTTTATGTATTCTAAATTTCCTCCAACAAGTAAAATAGGAACGTATGTACATAGATAAATATATATGTGTATGCATACACATACATGTTATATTTATTTGCAGTGAAAAAAATATTTTTAAAAAGAGGTCACCGACATCTGAATTCAGATATTATGAGATCCGGCTAGTATTCCCGGGTTCAGGGCCCCGACTCCCACCTGTCACATCCAAATGCACGTGGTGGGGAGTGGGGGTTAAGAGACTGAGATCCAGCGCAAGGCTCAGCGAGGCCCACCCAGCAGGAGAGCAGCCACTCAGAAGACAGGCCCCTGATGATGCCTGAAGATCACTTTTGCATATGAAAGACGGCAGGTTAACTGCCTGGCACCTTATGGGGGTGGAATAAAAACTGCAGGCTGGCGGGGCCCTGTGCGCACCCCTCTGAGACAAAGGTGGAGGCTGTTTTTTGTTTTTAAATCTACAGGGTAGCCAGCAGCCCCGGGGGGCTGCATGAATCCAACTGATGGGTACTCACTGAGCACCCAGTTAATGCCTACCTTTCAGAGCAGGGCTTACTTAAGAGCTTTTCCAGGTAAAAATCTAACATTTCTTCACTCCAGAAGATAACATTTTCACACATAGAGTATATTCTGCATGTAATTTTGGAGGGGCTCCATGAACCTCAGGTTAAGGACCCCTGATTTCTGGGGTGGGGAGCAGAGGTCTGTGATAAGGTGGTGGAAATTGGAGGGTAGAGAACCAGGCTGATTTCAGTCTCTGCTCATTCAGGTGTGAGTCCAACACACATTGACTGAGCACCAATTACATAATTTGCCAAGCGCCAGGCAAGGTTTGGTGGACACAGCAGTGAACAGCCAGTGCCTGCCCACAGGGACCACCCAGGTCCGGGGCCCCTTGGTCCTTCCTAGAGACCACGCCAGCCCTTCTCCTTGCCCTGCCCTCCTCCCCTTCCACTCGCTGTCTTGTTCTGGGAGAATGCCAGCTCACTGGGCAGGCTCTGTGCCGCTCCCAGAGTGCTCGTGCGCACGCAGTTCCTTTGCTCCCTCGGCAGCCCTGTGAGGTAGACATTAGCATCATCAACCCCATTTTGCCAGTGAGAGGCGGCTGCTTGTGTCAAGGGCTGGTTTTCCAACAGTTCACAGCGAGGTAGCAGCTCTGCCACGCACGAAGCCCTGACTCAGAGGCAGCTTGCTGACAGTGACAGAGCCCCAGGCTTGCCTCCTGCACAGGTTGAAGGGGGTTTTCCAGGCATAGAAACTGGGCTGAGCAAGGTCAAGTGGCTTGGCCAGGTACATGCAGACCTGAGATGCAAACCCAGGCCTTCTTGACATCAAGTGATCTTTCCACTTTGCCCAACGGCTTCTCAGGAAAGGGTCACGGCAGCAAGGTCAGGGAGATGGCGAGAGTCTGGGAGGGAGGGAGGGAGTTCCTTTGTCCTTGAACCCTAACCAGCTGCTTGTGGGTGATGGGGCAGCTTTTGTGCCTGATCCTGGCTGATAGCTCCTCAAAGGCTGTATCATATGGAAGGAAGATGCAACAGAAGGCAGGGCACCTGGGTAAGGCACGGAGGCAAAGACCTGGGGCATGTGGAAACACTATGATCCCTCTCCTAGCACCCACACCCCACCATTCAGCTCTGCAACCACCGTGTGCCCTGGGGCTGGTGCTGCAGGAGCCCAAGAACCCGTCAGTGACTCATCCTTGGAGCTGCTGGAGGCCAGCCACCAGGCAGCCACTGGAACTGGAGCCAAAGGCTGGCTCTGCCCATTCCTGTTCACATGAGGAGGGAGCTTCTGTCCCATTCAGCTCTTCTCTTCCCTAACGTGGCCAGGAGGGACCTCCCCACCATGCCCACACAGTCACAGGGGCCCTGACCAACAGAACACCATACTCAGTCCTGCCCAGGCTTCTAGAACCACTGACAGGCCCTGAGGGGCACCCAGTCTAGTTTGTCAGATGGGGAAGCTGAGGCCCAGGGAGAGAAAGTGTCTTGCCATAGGTCAACCACCAGCCACACGCAGAGCCAGGACCACAACCAGCAAACACTTACTGAGAGCACCTGGTGCAGGGGCTGCTCGAAGCACTTCATGTACATTAACCCACTGAATCCTCATCACATTCCTCAGAAGGTGCTGCTCTTACTCCTACTTTATAGATGAAGAAACTGAGGCACACGGATGTTCAGTCACTTGGCCAAAGTCAGCTAATAAATGGGTAGAAGCTAAGACTAGAACCCAGGCAGTCTGCAGCAAGAGCCCCAAAACCATTAACCAACACACCAGATGAGACTGACTCACGTGATCTGCTCTCCACGCCACGTCGTCTTTAAGAATCTCCAACACTCCCATCCCGTCGTGTGCCCACAAGCCTGGCCACATCTCTGTGGGAGATGGAGTGGGGCTCCACCGCACCATTAGAAGTCCCCCTATTACATAAGGACACTTGTTTACAGGATCATTGCTCCTGCCTCACTGTGGGGATGGAGGGGAGTGGGAGGGATGGAGGGGCGCCTGGGCAGTTCTGTAACAGTGCCCACCTGCGGAGGGGTCAACCAACGGGGAAGACTCGCCCTGTTATGCTCCCTCTCCCCCAGCCCTGAGCCAGGCACATCATGAGCTATTCTACACCCACAGCCAGGCTCTGGGCTGACATGACTGTCCACACCTCCCCTGGGAAGCCAAAGAGGCACAGAGAGGTTCAGTGACTTGCCCAGGGTCATAGAGTCAGGAATGGCAGAACCGAGATTTGAACCCAGGCCTCCACAATACATGATCTTCCTGGGATTCCATAGAAAGTTCTGGAAACCCACAAGAGGATGGGGAGGGCCACCTACCAGGCCTATTTTGAACTTTTGCTTGGGTAGGCCCTGAATGCAGAACCAAGGGAGGTGTTGCCAAGGAAACCGAGAAGGGCCAAGGGGTGAAGAGTCTGGAAGGAAGAGGCCCAATCGGCCATTGCTGTCACCACAATCGTCACACGTCTCAGCGCTGCCCTGGGCTCTGGGAGGGAGTGGCTGGCCTCACTGGGCATGGGCACTGCTGTGGTAGCTGTCCTCATGGGGGCAGACAGGAGGTGTCCTTTTGCTACCTTTTAGGGGTTGTGTAGAAGGTAAACTCAGAGTCAAAGGGGATGTGATGGGGAAAGAAGATTCCCCCAAAATAATATTTTCACTTGGCCAACATTTACCAAGCACCTGCTCTGTGCCCTCAGGTGTTTCATGTCTCAATCCTAATGCTGACCAGCAGGACTGTAGGGGTGAAACAGCCCTGGTGAAAAAATCTTGTCCCTCTGGCCAAAGGCAAACTGATGGTGGGTGTGGGGTTCTGGGGACCTGCACTGGCTCCTCACTGCCCCTCCACCTCAGCAGTCCTGCAGATCAGTGAGCAATCAGGCCAGCACCCACAGAGAAGGAGGCAGCAGGCAGACAGGGACCTGGGCTGGCAGTGAGTGAGTGCTTGATCCCTCCCGGAGGGTAAGCTGGCTGAGGGCCGGATCTCTTCACGTCTGCACTCCCTGGGCAGGCAGGCTGGCCTGGGAAAAGGAAACTGATTTGGGCCTGGGAGGATCCTGGAACTTTGGTGCTCACCATTTATGAACTTGGGGCTAGCTGTTTACTCCTCTGTAACTTAATCCCTGTGGTGGTCTTCAAATGTATTCACAGATTCTTCCCCATGCCTCCCATCAGTAGGTGGAGTCTGTGTCCCCTCCCAGGAACTGGGTGGCTACGTGAAAGACGGGAGGGTGAGAGAGATTAGACACAGCCAGTGCTCAGGAAATCTGGATGCTGAATTGAAGCAATCACCCTGCCCTTCTGCAGACAGGCCAGTGAAGCAGGAGGGGACCTGCACCTCAGGCCCAGGAGGTTGGCCACAAAATCATTTGTTTGGGACTTTTAATTTGTGTGTTGTGTTTAAAGTGGATGTTCTGGGAACTCACCTCAAGCAAGGTGAGAAGCTGGACCCCGAAGAAGGGGGTGGGCAGCTGCACTATTCTCTCTTCTGTCTGATGAAGAACTCTCCAGAACTCTCCTCAGCAATTTGCTTCAGTCCAGAGGCCCTGGTTCTTGGGCCAACACAAAGGGGAATCCTGTGGGTCTGAGGTCTGGGCTACGCAAGTATGGCCCCCTCCCAGCCACAGAGCTGTGTTGGGTCCTTTCTCTTAGCAAGTCCAGCAAAAGGCACGGTTCAGGCAGCCCGTGACTGCTTCATAAACGCTGACTCATTCGGTCCCCACAAGAGCTGTACGAGATACAGAAAAGGACTGTCCTCTGCTTATGGATAGGAAAACAGAGGCCCCAGAGGCTAAGTGACCAGCCCAAGGCCACCGTGGCTCATGGACAGAAGAGCCAGGACTCAGACACAGTTAGTCTGGGTCCGGCATCTGCTCTATTAACTGGACTTCACGCTGCCACCCCAAGCTGGGCCTTGGCTGCTTCTTCCTCCTCCCCGTCGGGGGAAGGCGGCCTGAGAAGAGCTTCAGCCCATTCCAGGACAGAGGGGACAGGGGCCATCCCAGAATAGAGGGGAGACGGGCCTTCTCCCCTTGGCACAGTCTCTCATACTCTGACATGGGGTGGGGGTGGGGGGAGGTCCCAAGCAGAGAGGGGCAGAGAAAAGCAGGATTGGGACCAAGACGATAGGAAGAGGTCAGGGAACCATGGGTGTCTGATGTTTAGTCTGAAGAGGGAGACGCTAAGAGACAGTGGGGCAGGAAGGCTGAATGCTGTCTGCAGACCCCTAAGTGGGCTGTGCTAGGGAATGGGGCACGTCAAGAGGCAAGAACGGGACCCGTGTGGATGTTCTTGGCAGGCAGATTTCCAAGAACAGGTGTACCTTGGAGATATTGAGGGTTTGGTTCCAGACCACCGCAATAAAACGAACATTGCAATGAAGTGAGTCATGAGTTTTTGGTTTCCCAGTGCATACAAAAGCTAGGTTTATACTCACTGCAGTCTATTAAGTGTGCAGTAGCATTATGTCATAATAAACAATGTACGTACCTTAATTTAAAAATAATGCTTGTGGGGGGTATAGCTCAAGGGTAGAGTACATGCCTGGTGTGCATGAGTTCCTGGGTTCAATCCCTAGTGCCTCCCTTAAGGCACAAAAAAATAATGCTTTTGGATAAATGGCGCCAATAGACTTGCTTGATGGGGGGTTGCCACAAACCTTCAATTTGTAAAAAACGCAATACCTACCAGGTACAGTAAAGCTAAGTGCTACAAGGAGGTACGCCTGTAACAAGAACCATCGCTAGGACCTGGCCCTGTCCAGTCCGCACTGCAGCTCCTCTTGTCCCCACAAGTGGCTTGTTTCTGAGGAGAAAGCTCCCTGTAGGGGCTCCTAACAAAAGCTTTAGAGTCATACAGACTTAGGTTTAAAGCCTGACTTTGCCATTTACTACCTGTGTGACCTTGGGGAAGTGACTCATCTCTCCTCTGGACAACAGATCCACTTGCTGTCTGAGGATATCATAGGGTAAAAAATGCACAGTTCTTAGCCTGGCGCCTGGCATGCGGTGAACGCTCAGTAAACAGCAGAATTTAGAGAGGAGGGGGAGGAGGGGAGGGGAGCATGAGGGCCAGGCAGCAGTACCCTGCTTCCATCTGCCTGGTGAGCCCCTAGCAGGGGGGCGGGGGTAGACAGTGGGCTCCCTGCCCCAAGGTGGGCAGCGGCTCTGAGGCTGCCGGTTGGCACCTGGGGTCGGTGGATGGAGTGGGCTTGGGCTGGGGGTGGCGGAAGTGGGGCACCTTAGTCTCTATCAGTTAATTAAATCTGAAATGCTAACAAGCCTTCAAAACAAAAGGCAACTCAAGTGCTCTTCAGATGGGATATAATAAAATGGTTCTATCTGAAATTACAAACAGCTTTGTTGCTGCAAACAATGGCTCAGTTCTTTCTGCCTCCCTGGAGCGGAGGCCCAGAAGTACAAGGGTGAAAAGGGTCAATGAAACTCTGAGGGTGCAGTGCCTCCTCCCTCCAGCCCACGCTGAGAACTAAAAGAACTGACAGAGAGGCCCTGGGCGGAGGGTACCAGAGGTCCCAAGGGCCTGAGACTTGAGCACAAACTTGTGAGGAGGGAGGGACAGACTTGGGAGAACCTCTTGTTCCACCTCCCATTTCACAGATGAGGAAACAGAGAGTCAGCTGCAGAACCAGGATTGGCACGCATGTCTTTAACCCTCTGGTTCTCACTCATTAAGCCAGCATGGGACATTTCACAGGGGCTGCCTGTGGGCATCGGAGGGTCTCAGGCCCCCTGGCAGCAGAAGGCTGGCTTCTGGCTTGGGGTTCCCCGGTGGGTCCTGGTCTAGGAAAGCCCAGGTGATAGGAGGTGAGCAAGAACAACCCGAGCCCCTCTGGGGACAGATGTGCTGACAATCCCAATCCTCCAGAGGCTGCCGCCCTCAGCACCTGGGGAGATTTACAACTCTGGCAAAGCATCAAGAGGCCCCTGTGATGAGTGGGCTGTGTGACCCCAGGCATCTCACTGCCTCTGCGAGCCTCAGAGGCCTTCTGTAAATTCAGAGAATGTGCCCAGGGGTCTTTAAGGGCTCCTCCAGGGCTAAAGACTCACTGTTGGCTTAAAAAAAAAAAAAATCTGAGCCCCTGCTTTAGATTCATTCAATGGCTTCCACTTGTTTTTAGGATAAAGATAAAAATCCTTGCCATGGCCATCAATAAGGGCCCAGTACACTCTGGCCCCTGCATATCTCCCCAGCCTCCACCCACACCATTTCCTCCTGGCTCTCTGTGCTCCAGTTTCTCCCAGATTCGCTGTTGGAACCAGTCTGGCAAGTAGAAAAGTCTGGAAATGATTGATTCTGCTCAAAGAAATTCTCACATAGTCCTAGGAAGCATGTAAACCCAAATTTCCTCCAGTGTTGTCTGTGGTGGAGGTGGGGGGAGCTGGGCACCTGCATACCCATCACCTGGGGGAGCTGGTAGGCCATTTGCAGGACACAATGAGGAACACTAGGCAGCCCTTAGGAGCAAAGGATCAGAGTACATGTGGCACCATGGAAGGATTTTTAGAAACAGAGCACTGAGTGAAAAGAATGAGATCTAACATAATAAACACACACTTAAAAAATGTATTTGCACACAAAATATTGCCACCTATTCTGTAAGAGCACACAGAAACAAGCAAACAAAATGCACATGAAACACATTAGAACACATTAACTATGGGGAGAAGGGACATGGCAGTGGGAGGCAAAAGAGGAGAATAAGTAAATGAATGAAACCAGAGAGGGACTTTGTGGGGACCCCTCAAGATAACAGGGCCATGCACAGAGCATGACTGACAACACTTTAAAACCTACAATCATTTCCCCCTCCTCCTCCAAATAGAAACAAAACCCGGGAAGGGAAATAGCTCAGTGGTAGAGTGCATGCTCAGCCTTCACGAGGTCATGGGTTCAATCCCCAATACCTCCACTAAAAAATAAAAAAAAATTAAAGAAATAAAAACAAAACCAAACTGCTAAGTTGCAAGTTGGGCCAAGGTCCAAGGGGGAGAGAATAAATGAAAGCAGAGGACCCTTCATTCTGTCTGCAACCTGGAACAGGAGAGTTGTAGAGAGAGGAGTTGCTCCTTGTGCCCTAGGGCAGGCGCTCTGGCTGCCGGAGTCAATACCCCTGCAGGAGGAAAGGCTCACGGACTTAGCGAGAACAAAGACCCCTGAGGCTCCCCTTCTCTAAGCCTGTTCACCAACACGACATGACATGAGTCATTTCATTGGCTTTCTATGGGGGAGGGGGATTCCATGCCTTGGTGACTGTCTTCACAGATGCCCCTGCAGGATCAACCAGCCCCCACGAAGATCCCTGGGGCCGGGTCAGCTCCAGGTTCTGGGCCTGCCAGACTGAGCAACCCAACTTGGAGGGAGGTGACTCACCCTGGAGGGCCCCCACTCCTCCCAGCTACCACTCCTGCCTGGCAAGGATGAATGAATATTTCAGGGTGGCCAATCTTATAAAAATGATTTTGGAAAATATGAGTGGAAAAAAACCTGTCAAAGCCTAAAGGAGACCCAAGACATCCATAATCCTACCACACTGAGAAAGGCACTGGTTTCTTCTAGATACATTTTCTGGTATTTTTTCTCTCCTTGTGTGTGGATTCTTTTCCCCCATAGACCATTCTGTATATAATGCACCTTCTGTATCTGAGGGTTCCACAACTGTACTATGCCATTTTATATAAGGGACTTGAGCGTCGGTGGATTTTAGTATCTGCAGCAGGTCCTGGAACAAACCCCCCGTGAATGCCGAGGGATGACTGTATAGGAATATCCTGAGAATGTGCCTCTTTGGATTTCAAGGACTCAACCCTTAAGCAGTATGGTAGACAGCCTCCAAGGTGCCTGAATGATCCCCGCCTCCTGGTATTCACACCGAGGTGCCAGATGTGTAAGAAAAGCTTTCTTGAACCTTCTATTCTAGCCCAGAACCAGGTAAGTGCAGCTGAGTGAATGACCTCAGTTGATGCCACAGGGAACAGAAGAACCACCCAGCTAAGCCCTGCACGAGCCTTCGAATCATAGACAAATAAAATGGTTGTTGTTTTAAGTCACTAAGTTTGGAGAGTTAGCCAGCAATAGATAACCAAAGCCGATGCTGGGACCTGAAAAGAAGAAATGAACTTAAAAGGAAGGAAGAGGCTTCTTTTGTTTTTGTTTTTGTTTTTTAAGGTATAAAGAAGTCCCTGAGAGCTGGGGTGATTAGCCCCCGGGCCAGGCCAAGGGGAAAGCTGACAGCATCCATTACGCGTATCTTAGTTATACAAAGCATGTCCATTTATCTGAAAGGGCTTTAGCATCTGCCTGTGTGGAGGCAGGGGCCTGAACCAGATGGCCTCTTTCTTCCTGTTGCAAAGACTCTCTTTCTAGACTCACCGTACATCCAGGTAACCCAAGAGTATCAGAACTGTTTCTGTGCTGGTGAAGGAAAACGGGTGATTGGCTTCTGCAGCAAGTCTGGTCCCTCTTCCCACCTGACTCAGCAAGTAGACAACACTCCGACATGTGTCTGCTGGTTCTGTGAGGTCCCAGGCCTGCGGTAGGGAGTCGTGAAAGACTCGCAAAACTGTACTATCCACTCCATTTCTAAAGGACTGGCCTGGGACTTGATGCCTGGGCCCTGGGAACATGCAAAGGTTTTTTGTTGTTGTTATTGCTCACATCTACATCGTGGAACAACCGTCACCATCATTATTAGCTATCATTTTTCGAGCACTGTGTAATCAACATTTTATATGCATCAGCTCATTTAATTCTCACAAAATCTCTGAGAAGATCTTATCATATTACCACCCTCACTTTAGAGTGAAGAATTTGGAGCTCAAAGCACTCAGACTATTTACCTGAGGTCATGCTGCTGGTCAGCTGCAGAGCTGAGACTGGAACCCAGGTCTGTCTTCCCCTAGAACCCCAAGACCCAGCTACATGGGCTCCTGCCTCCATATCCGTCCTGGTGTCTGAGAATAGTTAACCTCTACCGTCGCTGACCGGCGAGTACCCGGGTTGGTACTTCTCTCCTCAATACAATGATATCATTACATACTGCCCTCTAAATTCAAATTCTTAGCACATCCAAATGGTGCTTTGTTTTTCTTTAATTTCTGTTCTGAAAACTCAAATTAGGGGGGAAGGTATAGCTCAGTGGTAGAGTGCATGCTTAGTATGCTTGAGGTCCTGGGTTCAATCCCTGTAACCTCCATTAACAACAAAGAAAAACATGCTGCTAACTGGAAAAAAAGCGGACTGTGACAACTCAAAGATAATTCATTGTGCCATCAGCCACAATAAACAATAAACCTCTAAATGCATTAAAATTCTTGAATGAAAACAGAGCTATCAATTAAACAAAGAAAAGTCAATAGCACCTAAGCTGCTGAGCACTGATGGTACGATACAAGTGCCATCTCAGTAAAAATACTTTATCCAGGTCTGTCGTCTCTACATTCGTCCATCTGGGCTCCTGCACCTGCTCCCAGGCCTGTCTAAACCAGTACCAGGCACCAGATTAGGGGGCTCTGTGAGAACAACAGTTGTCAGGTTAGGGGGGCAAGGCCCAATCCGAGGTTAAACTGTTCCTTAAAATGCTTTGATAGCCGGTTCCTCAAGACATGAACCAAAACCCCATTCACCCTTCAGGTTAGAGTTTAAAGGCCATTTCTTCCAGGAGAAGGTGACATTATTTTTGCACCCTTCCATGGCACCCTGTGCAGGGACAAGGCCTGCCTTACCCTTCACTGTATCACCAGTGCCTGGCCAGCACTAGGCACAAAGTGGATGCTAAATAAAAGTTTGTCAAATCGATAACAGGTCAGGCTGCCTTTTCAGTTGGCCCTTGTTGGCTTCTGGCCAAGACCCTATCCACGTCATGATGGGATGGCTGGGAAAGCTACGGCCTGACCTTCCTGATGGCCAGGGGTAGTCACTGCATGATTAGGATAACGGAGATTTCCTCAATACGTGCCTCCCCTTTGCTTTATAAAAGGTCACCCAGGATGGGCAGTGGTCTCCTGCTATGTCCTCCTCAGAGGAGGGTCCATCTAATACCCTTGATGAAACAGAGCCCAGGGCTGGGCTGGGGGTAGCCTTCAAGGTCCTAGGACTTAAGGTGTGAGGAAGTCAGCTGTTCCTACCAAATGGGCATTGGCCTACTTAGGCCCTCGGCGTCTACTCACAACCTTGCCCGGGCCCAGCTAATCATGACACACTTAACTCTCAGGGTGGCAGTGACTGCCATCGCTCCAACCAACTGCTGGCTGTAGGAGGGCTGTGGGGGCACCTTGTTCCCGAGAACAGTGCTGCCTTTAGACCCGGGCCCTATGCTCCCTCTCCTCTGGCCATGCCACTCCCCATGGGGTGAGAGGTCCACAGGGCTCAGGCGTTGTGCCCAGGCCCTCCTTTCTAGGCCATGCTCTGGCTACTGGGACTCCAGAACTCTCTGCCCAAATGATCTGAAGCCTGCATAAATGCAGGTACCCCCTTCTGAGTGTGGACATAACCTTCCACTTGGGTATCTTTAGGTCTGAGAGATGCCCAAGGGTCAGCTATGGGGGTGGCATGTGGACCACGCTTACATGTGCAGATGAACATGCCCCATGCATGCACACAAGGGCCCTGGAAGTGCAGGACCGAGCAGGGGGTGGCACACCACTAGGGGCCCCATTTGCAGTCTGATCTTGGTCCCTATAAATGTTAGGAGCAGGCCAGCCCATGAACCTGCCTGCTGGAGACACAGGGAGCAACTCGTGGTGACACTGTGCCATGACCAGCACCTACTGTTGCCTCATCCACCTCCTTCCTCTGCTCTGTGCCCCTGAGGAAGCCACTGGTTCCAGGCTAGGCTTGCATGGTGCTATTCAGGAGGGAGCAGAGGCCCCAGTGTCAGCAAGGGTGCCCTACACAAATGTGAACACCTACACACAGAAGGGGGCAGAGTGTGAGTGTGGATGTGTAAGTGTGTTTGGGTGACTGTGAGCAAACACATGAGCAAGGAAGTGAACAAGCGAGGGGAAATGCAAAAGAGGATGAGCACGTGAAACAGAGCAAGTGCACATGGGAGAGGAAAAACCTGTGTGCGCACGTGTGTGGACCTGGGAATTGTGTGCAAGGAGGGCCAGGAACGGGAGGGAAGGAGTGTGCCTGCTTGTCTGCCTGAGTGAGAAGGGGCATGGTTGCAGGAAGGAATGAGACCTACAGAGGGAACAGAGAACAAACAGGTGTGCCTAGCTCTAAGAAGCATATCTCATGGAAAGGGGTGGGCCATGGGGCCATGGAGCTAAGAGGTGCGGGTATGCAGGAAGAAGATGGCTGGAAGGTGTGGGAGCTCGAGGGTGGGTGTGTGCCCGCCCCCCACCCCACCCATAGCTGGGTGAGACATAGACAGGGCATGTGCCTGGGGACTGCATGTGGGTATGTGCACGTGTGTACATGAGCAGGAGGCTGTGACAAGTGAGAACAAACACAAGCGTGTGAGCGCCTGCGTGGAATGCCTCTGGGGGTGCACGTGGGCGCGCCTATCTCTGGGACAGCTGTGGGCGATACCTGAGGATGTTTTCGTCCAGGAAATCTCAATCTGGGAGGACTGGATGACCTGCTTGGCGCTGGCTCAGGTCCGGGTAACCGCGGCCTGGGTGACCACGGCCCAGAGTGTTGGCCATGTCGCCTCCGCCTGGCAGTGCGTGTGGGAATGAGTGAGTCACCCAGGCATGGTTGGCCCTCGCTCTGCCTCGCCTCTTAGTCTTGCCCAGCGGGGAAGACAGCTGGGAGGGGGAGAGATTACTCGAGGGCTGTATTTTTACACCACCATTATGCAATTGCTTGCAGTGCCCATGGGCTCATTCTAATAGTCCAATGCCTCAATTCTGGGGGCCAAGACACCTCCATTTCCTTTTATGTCCAAGTTGCAGCTTACGTCAGTGGTTGCACAAACAGGGTGGAAGTCTATTCTTTACCAAGCTCCAAGACCACCCTATTTTCAGTGCCAACCGCCTTCCACCCCGCCCCCGCCGTCCTTTCCCACTCCTCCCTTCTCGGCTTTAATTTTCTTAAAAGCACTTATCACCATCTGCTGTACTATGTATTTCACTTAATTATTTTCTATCTTTGCCTTAATAGCAAACACCTATGTATCACTTGCTACATTCCAGGCACTGTTCTGAGCTCCGGTCGTTCATTTAATCCCCCAACAACTCTACATGGTACTGAATGTTACACCTGCCACCTTGTAAATGGAAGGCACAGAGGGGTTACATAGCTTGCCCACGATCACCCCAATGGTAAATGGTGGAGCCAAGCCTGGGTCCAGAATGCCTGCTCTTAACTAGTACACAATACTGCCTCGTGAGGGTGGGAAATTTTCTCAGGTTGGTTCATCGTTGACTCTCCAGTGCTCACAGAGTGCCCAGCACATGGAGGTGGTCAATGAATAGTCAGTAAGTGAATGAAGAAATGAATCAATGAATGTTGGTCACAGAGGATGGAATAAAGACATAGTTGCCTCTCATGGAGGAAACAGGCAAAAAGTTATTTCAACACCAAGACAGCATCGTGGGAGCCTAGAGGGGCACATAAATTCCCAGACTTCCCAGAAGAAGGACACAGATGGGGACAGGCACAGCGACATTGCTCGACTCCTCCCTGGGGACAGGACTTAGTTCTTGCCTCCCTCCACAGGGTGCCAGGAGTTGATGATGGCTCCCTGGTGACAAAGGAGGAGGAATAGGGTAGTGGCCAGGAGCATGGGTTCTGGAAAGAAACTCCCTGGAGCGAATCCTCACTCTACTAAACATGAGCTAAGTAACCCTACATAGAATCTCTAGCCTCCCTGGACCTTGATCCTTTTTTCTATAAGATGAGGACAGCAAATAATACCGACCAGCAGAGAGGGTAGCAGAGAGGACGACGTGAGACACACGTTGTGATATTGTGACTTATGACTTAAAAGAAATACATAATTGGTCATTCAGATAATTAAAATATGTATTTCTTATATATATTTGGTCTTCATCCACAGTTCCTAACTCACAACTCCCAAAGCGTTTGGAATTTCCTGAGCTATAAGAGCAGTGGGATAATATTTGGTCTCTTGTCCTCAGTTCCCGAAAAAATGCCTCAGGGAAGGTGACTTGTGGGATCGCACAAAGGTGGGGGCTGGTTGCCAGGAGAACCAACCATGTGATCAGAACACTGGAACTTTCCAGTCCCAAGCCCGACCTCCAGGGAGGGGAGAGAGGCCGGGGGTTGAATCATTCAACAATGACAACGATTTAGTCAATCACGCCTATGTAATGAAGCCTCCAAAAACATCCGAAAGGACAGGCCCCGGAGAGCTTCCGGGCTGGTGCACACGTGGACAGGTGGGGAGAGAGGTGCTGGGAGACGGCATGGCAGCTCTGTGCCTTCTCCCCATGCCTTGCCCTGTGCCATCTCCTCCATCTGGATGTTCCTCTATATCCTTTAATATCCTTTCATAATAAATTGGTAGTCAGTAAAGTGTTTCTCCAAGTTCTGTGAGTTGTTCTACACTAACTGAACCCAAGGAGGGGGCTAGGGGAACCCCTGCTAGATAACCAGTTGGTCAGAAGGACAGGTAATAGCATGGACTTGCAATTGGCGTCTTGAGTTGAAGGCAACTGTCAGAACCTCAAATTTGTGGTGAGTCAGAGGCACAAGTCACAACCTGGGCTTGCGACTGGTGTCTGAAGTGGAGGGCGGGCTTGTGGGATTGAGCCCTTTACCTGCGGGATCTGAGGCTATCTCCTGGTAGGCAGTGTCAGAAATGAGTGGCCCTGCCCTCCTGCGTACCTGTAAAAGCACATAGTACAGTGCCTGCCCCACAAGGAAGACAACGTGTGCGGTCCAGTGGAGATGACCAATACTCTTCTCCCATTCTATGTTGGTTGTTGGCTTTCGGGCAGAATGGGAGAGCAGGTTGGAATTAAACATATCATATGTATTACTGTGGTCTCTCTGCGGTGGCTTCACCCTGTTTTCCAGAAACAGCCCAAAGCAGGGCAGGGACTATGTTTCATTCACCACTGTATCCCAAGCACTCAGGATAGTACCTGACACATAGTAGGTGCTCTCTAAGTATCTGCTGAATAAATGCTTGTGTGATTACGTTGATTTAATCCTTATGAGGGTAAATGTTCATATTGTTGTTGTTTCCATTTGCAAATAAAGGACTAGTGGACCAGCAAGGCTAAGTGACTTGTCTATAAACCCACAGCCCATATGCAGAACAGCCAGACTCAAAGGCCAGACCCCATGCTCTCTCCACACCAGGTTACTCTCTGAACTCCTATACATCATGTCCTATTTTTCTGTGGAGTTTTTCTAGCCAGTGGGGCCATCCCTGGTTGTAGAATCATCTCTGAATTCTATGACTCATATCTGAATCACAGAGCTGTTTCATAGTTGGAAGGGACTTGTGATGTCATTGCGACCTCCCACCCATTGTGGAAATTTCCTCTCCAATGTCTATCCAGGCAATACTTGAATGCCTCCAGTGATGGAACACTCATTTTCTTCCCCCCGAGTGATCAAGTTCCATGACTGGACTACTTTTAGAGTCAGAAAGTTCTGCATCCCATGGGCCAACAGTCCTCTCTTTAATTTCTGTGTATGAAATATATGCCCTCTTCCTAAGACACACACAGAATGAACATGCTCTCCTCTTCACAAGACAGCCTTTCAGATGTTTGCAGACAGCTCTCACATCCCTTTGGAGATGTGGAGACTTCTTTTCCTCAAGCCAGCCGTTTCAGGTCCCGGCAGACTCCTATGCGATGGCATCCATCCTTGACCATCTCAACAGGCCGCCAGAAGTATTTTGGGCACCCCCTACTGGATAAGGTGTGAATTGCATCAAAGGGCTCCATGCTCACCGGGATGCTTGAGGCACTTCATCAGTAGCTGGGGCGCTGGGGCACTGGCTCACAGGGTGACTAAAACAACCGTTTATTTTAGAGTTATTGCCTTAGAGTCACATCTAATTGTTTCCCACGTCTATCTAAAAGAGTGTCACTGAAGACTAGACCCTCAGGTTCTTCGCTAGTCATGAGGTTTCTCACAAGATACATGTTTGAGACTTCAAAATTAGAATTCAAGAGCTGTTGTTTTTTCCTTAACAAAAAGGTCTGGAAGGAGAGATATGAAAATGTATGCAGTGTCATAGGATCATGGGGGTTTTTTCTTTTCTTTTTTTCACTTGTCTCTATTTTCTAACATTTCTACAATGATTATTTGTTATAAGGAGAAAAAAAACAATAACACTTATAAAAATTAAAAAACACAAAAAATGTCCCTGCCCTCCTTCTTCCATTCCTCCCAAGGCTGCTCGTCATGAGTTGGGTATTTGGCCTACAACTGGGACGAGTTGCCACCCCATGGGCAGTCTGCCTTGGTGATGTCTCTGCAGTGACTGCAATGGCCCGTGGTCCAGATACCACGCTCCCCACAATACAGTCAACCCGGCTCAAGCAGCATGATCTGACATTCACAGATCATGACAGAGGCTTCGTAACTATCAAGAAATTTCTCCACATCATCCATCCCACTTTTGGTTCATGCCACAGTCAGGTTGTATTTCCTAATCTTACCTTTTGAAGTCTGCCCAACACACCATTGGTCAGTGGTCATGTCCCAATCAGGCCCAGACTCCCCATCCCTTCACCCTTTTCTCCACCCTCCTGCACACCCTCAGCAGCCTGCTCTCCCCTCCAACTGAGCCTAGAGCAGCTACAAATGATAACAGGTCCGAAAGACAACAGGGATTAGAAAAACAAATCCCCATTTAAACGAAGACCCACGGACGAGCTGAGTCACTCCTCTCAAATGCACAGATTCTCCAGGCTCTCCTCCAGCCCCAGTGCCAACAGGGGCTCTCCCTCCATTCGGAGGTCAGGAGGCACCTGGGTGCTGGGAAGACTCACCTGGCAGCCTCTCGCTGCAGCACATGTCCAGGGCCCCTCCCTCGGAGTCATCAGCAGTGTGGTTCTCTCTCTCACTCCTGCAGCAGGATGAAAAATGTGAGATGAGGCTGTTGAGCCGGGATCCAGACAAAACCCTAAGCAAAGAGAAAAAAAAAAGCCTTCCTTTCTTGCTCTGTGTTCCTTGAAATAACTCCATCCCATTAGGGGGAACTGAGGCAAAGACCAACCTACGGAGGAGTCAAGCCGCACAGGCAAGAGCAGAATTCTACAGATGTCTTCCAGGTGGAATAATCAGCAGCAGCATCACCACCTTCTCTACCATGGAAGGAGGGCTTACTATGTACAAAGCACTTTACAGACTTTATCACACTGAGTCTTCATCAAAACTCCGTGAGTTAGGGATCATTCCAGCAGCTCAGAGAAGTTCAGTAACCTGCCTAAGGTCACACAGCTCATTAGGCTGGAGCTGGGCATGAAATTACAGTTTAGGACTCCAGGCTCCCTCTCACTGCTGTGCAGTTCTGCCTCCTAGTTCCTATGGGTCTGAACCATGGGTGAGCAAGAGGGATTTGGGTAACAGACAGTCTGTGTCCACCTCCCCACATTTTGCACATTCCCTGTGCCTTGTGTAATAAAAAGTGGCATGCAAACCTCGTCTCCAGGAAGAGCTAGAAAACGGAGCTGTATATACAGTTGCATATTCTAAATGTTCTATTTCTTTCTGAAATCAGAAAACTCTCTTTCTAGCTCCTCAGGTCACCTTCCAGGACTGTGCTGGGGTCTAGCTCTTCTCCTTTACCCAGTGAGCTGGGAGAAGGTTGCTGGAGATTAGCCAGAGCCCAGAAAGTGTTTGTAGTTTGACATATCCTGAGGGCAACTGTGCTGCATGCAGGGCTTCCGGCTTTGGGAATGGCCTGCTGTGCAGGTGTGTGGCTCTGCCTGCCCTTCATGTCTGACCCCTGGCAGTAGCTGACTGATCCATGGCTGGACACATCAACCAGGCTGGGCCAAGCAGATCCTCTACCCTGCATTTTTTTTTTTTTTTTTTTTTTGGTTGAAGCATAGTCAACAATGTTGTGTTACAATGTCGTGTTAGTTTCTGGTGTACAGCATAGTGATTCAGTTATACATATACATGTATATACCTTTTCATATTCTTTTTCATTATAGGATATTACAAGGTATTGAATATAGTCCCCTGTGCTCTACAGTAGGACATTGTTGTTTACCTATTTTATATATGTAGTTAGTATCTGCAAACCCTGAACTCCCTGCACTTTTCAGATGCATTCTGGAGGCCTAGAGCCACAGTGCCCTGGAGAGAAGGTCCAAAACCATCTGCTGCCCAGGGCCTCGGAGCGGCTTCATTCCTGCCCATATTGAGTCTTGATTGGGCAACACTGTCTGTCAAGGCCATGAGATGCCCCAGGATCCTTCCAATAAATTCCAACATTTTAGCTTAAGCCAGCAGGATTTGATTTCCGAAACTGGCAACCAAAAGAAACTTTATTATAGCCTTGCTAGCATACTACTTTCAAAAAGTCCAAGAGGTCAGCCGCCTCTCTGCCCATGAGCCCTGCACTCCTACCTCTCAGACTGGTCCTGAGGCTGATTTCAGGCTGAGCTGCAGATCTGATACAGTTAAGGGCACACAGGCTGGGTTAAGGATGACCCTTTTCACTTTGACATCTTCTTGTCTCAGCCGGCACTGCATTTTTTTCCCCTCACTCTAGTTGGCAGGGTCTCTGAGAATCCCAAATCCCAGAGCCCAGCTCTCCTGCAGAGAGAGTGCTACTATCTTCAAGGCCCTTTAAATGTCTCCGGAGTCTCTCCACTTTTCTCCCTCTTCACCACCTACATCTTGGTCCAGGGCCGCATCTCTTGCCTAGATTACTGCGGCAGTCTTTTAGCTGGTCTCCAGCTCCCACTCAGGATGGCCTCCAAAACATTCTCCACATGGCTTTGATACATTTGGCTTCATAGGTTGTGCAGTTTATAACCTGTGCAACTGGATGGGGCAGGCCTGAGCTAGAATCAGCTCTTTCAAAACGCAGCATTTATCATACAACTTCCCTTAAAAAAGACTTTAATGCACTTTTTTAGAACAAAGACAAAAATCCTTTGACATGGTTTATCAGATCTTGCATGGTCTGATCCCTGTTTACCCCTCCAACCTTATTTCATGCCCCTTTCCCCTTTAACCTCTGCACTCTGTACCGAGCTGTACCGGATGGGTTCCTTCCTTCACAGTGCCTCTGCACATGTTTTTCTCCCTGACTGGAGAGCCCCTGAGCTCTACTTCCCAGTACTTTTTACTCATAGCTCTTGACAGAATTTGAAGTTTCATATTAACTCATGCCTTTGATTAGCATTAGAGTGTAAGTGACATGAGGGTAGGAACCACCACTTCTGTTTTATTTACCATTGTACCTTCAAAGCTTCGCACAGTGCCTGGCTCATAGCAGGTGTTCAATAAATAAATAAACACTTGTTGAATAAATGAATGTTGCCCTGACCTTCTTGAAAAAAACATCAGGAACCTCAAACACGGCCATTATCTGAGCTGCCTTGTGGCAGGTCTCCGGAACCCTCCTCCACAGCTGCTACCCAGAGCAGGCACAGAATCGCACATCTGGAAGGCCCCTCATTTAGCAGAAATGGAGGCACAGAACAGAGATCTGACTTGCCCCAGGTGATACACCGAGTGGGTGGCCACGTGAACTGGGATGGAGACCACCTATCCCCTACCTCCTGATGCGGAGAGTTTTCTTTCTTGATCTGCAAGAGTGTCCCCGCTGGAGGGTGGCTCCAGAGGCCTGGCCCCTGGCTGGGTGCAAAAAGGTAACCCCGGTATCCAGATACCTCTGGAAGGGGACCCGTGTGTGACTCACAGCTGCTTTCACACCTTAAGCCTCCCAGGCCCCAAGCCGTGTTCAGAATAGCTCAGCACTGCATGTGTGCAGCAGACTCTATAAATAAGCTTCCTGGAAAATGACTAATTTCATAATCAGGAAAGCAGAAAGAGTAGCACCTCTCATCTGTAGAGGAAAATGCAGCAAGAGCCTGCTCTCGGCCCTGGAGTTGAAGGGCTCCAGGCAACCTCGCCAAAGTCTGCATGTCTAGGCTGTTCGGAGGAGGGTTTTAATTAGATTTCCAAAGAGAAGAGATGGGCCGTTCAGGCTGATTGGAGAAGACCAGTCTCTGGGCACTGCCCTCCATCCTCTTCACCAAGAGAAGAAAGCCTGTTTGTAGCAGATGACTGCAGGCTCCTCCTCGCTCCTTCCCCACCTCTCTCAGCCAGGCAACAGGACCAGAAAACTGGTCTGTGACCACGGCAGCAACTTGCTGGGCTGGCCCCCCACTGCTGCTCTCAAAACCAGAGAAACCCAGAGATAAAGGGACTTGGCGATCACCCTGCCTGTCCTTCCCTCACTGACGGAGAATGTCTGGGGGTGGGGGTGGAAAAGAACTTTTCCAAACCACCACCCCTCATTCAACAAGCATTTGCTGAGCACCTCCTGTGAGCAAGCAGCAGAGTTCTCCCAGGAACACAATGACAAACAAGCCAGGCCCTTCCCTCCACAGCCGCCAGTCTTCCAGGGAAGACCCCACACCTGCTTTAATAGATTGTATGCACGTGACACCTTGGGGCGCTCAGCTTGTCTTGTTGGGAGGGGGCTGTCGGGGGAGTCTTCTGGAAGGGCATGATAGGGCTGGTTCTCAAAGGATGTCTCCAGGTGGATGATGGGTCACAAGTGAAGGACTTCCTTCAGAGTGCAAATGGCAGAAGTAAGGCACGGAGGCCTGAGATGTCTGGGATATTTGGGATTAACTGGAAGCAGGCTGGTCAGCAGGGTGGGGAAGTGATGGAGGCCAGGCCTCCACAGAGGCACATGAGCAGGAAGCAGGCCTCACTGCTGGGAATCCTGCCTCCCGAGCAGGGCATCCCTCCTCCACATGACTGGGAGGCTTCCCCGGAACTGAGAGACGCCACGGGCTTCCCCATCCCTGGGCTGGCCAGGTCTGCAACAGGAAGGGCAAACAGCAGTACATGTCTGAGGAATGGACATTAGACCCAGCTGGTGGCAGCTGATCTGGTCCCAAACGGGTCCTTTTTTTTAATTGGGGTAAAATTCACTTAACATAAAATTCACCATTTTAGCCATTAGAAAACATACAAGTCAGTGGCATTTTTAATATTTTCACAATGCTGTGTGGCCACCACCATTATCTAGTTCCAGAACAGTTTCATCAGCCCAAAAGGAAGCCCTTACCATGAAGGAGTCACTCCGATTCCCCCCTCCCCAGCCCCTGCAACCACTAACCTGCTTCCTGTCTCTCACGGATTTGCCTGTTCTGCATATTCCCCATAAATGGAATCAGATACTATGTGCCTTTTGTGTCTGGCTCTTTTCACTTAGCGTAACATTTTCTAGGTTCATCCCAGTTGTAGCATATACCAGTATTCAATTCTTTTTAACGGCTGGATAGTATTTGACTTTATGCATAGACTGCATTTTATGCATCCATCAGATGATGATGGTCTTCTGCGTTGTTTCCACTTCTGCCTATTGTGAATAGTGCTGCTACAAACAACTTTTAAACTCTGCTCCCAACAAGCTTACAACTTTGGTCAATCCTCTCTCACCCTGGGCCCCTGAGGCCTCATCTATAAAGTAAGGTGGTCAGATTCTAGGCCCCTAGAAGCCTGAATGTCATCACTATCATTTGTCCATTTGTGTGGGAAGGTATTATGTACCCCCAGCTACTCCACCAGGCTGGGTGCTAGAGACCCGGCCTGGACCAGCCCACCTTATTTTCCTGGAACTTGTGGCTGGTGGGGGAGACACAGAACCTGTAATGCTATGGGCTGGGTGCAGCATTCTAACAGAGGCCTGCCTAAGATGGGCTGGGAGCACCTCACCTCTGCTGTGGGAGGGTGGGTGGGCAGGTGGATGGGCGAGTGCTGTTAGGATGCACCCTGGAGCGGATGCCAGCTTTGCTCAGGACGTATGCAGAGAAATAGCTGACAGGTCTGGGGAGGGAGGCAGAGGAGCTGGCACCTTCTTCCAAGGTGGGTGAGGGGCAAGGAGGAGCTGGGATGCTGAAACCAGGATTCCTGGGTAGAAGGTTGAGGCCCCAGGAACCTCCAACCCAACCCCAGGCAGACATGCCTTCTACGTTGGGCTTCATGCTCCCCAGGGCCCTCCAGACATCCCACATTGTCAACACGAAGCTCTGTCACTCTCCTGAAGCCCTGACCCCTCCAGACATCTCTATTTTCTGAATCAAACCTGCCCACTCCCACTTCTCTAAGTCTTTGTTATTGCTGTTACCTCAGCTTGGAATTTCCTTTCCTTCTCCTGCCAAATCTTACTCATTCTCAACATTACCTCTTCTATGGAGCACCGGCTGATCTCCCACCTCCGGGCTCCCCCACACCCTGGGCTCATACTCCTCTCTGTCTCTTGTTTGGTTCTGCTGCTATAGTTAGCTGTTTGTGCACCTGCCTCTCCCACCAGGCATCCAGTGACATGGGAATATCCCTACCCCCTGTCACCTCTGCATCCCAGGTGTTCAGGGCTCAAGCCTGTTGATGTACAAGTTAAAGGTCAAATGGAGGGCAGTGGCAGGGCCTTAGGATTAGTGGCTTTGGGGGCTCTAGGAGGACAGAATCTAGCTAGGAGCTTCCTAACCTGGAGAAGGCGGTCAGACCATGGCCAGAAAGAGACCCATAATGCCGTCCAGATTTTCATCAGCATGTTCAGTGTGCAGGGGCAGAGGACATGTTGGCTTCACAGAAAACCAGGCTGACTACCTCATGCAAATGAGTTGCAAAGCATGCAGAAGGAGAGGCCCTGCCCTCCTCCCTAGGGCGGCCACAGGGAAGCACACACCTGCTCCCTCATCATCCCTCCCAAAGTGTCTGGATGGGGAAGGGTGCCATCCGGGGCCAGGGCAGGAAGCTTTCTCAGCAGAAGGCACACTGGAGATGTGAATGGAAGAGAGAGGCCAGCTTCAGAACATCCAGATGGGGAAATCGAGGCAAGAGAGGTTAAGTGACTTGCCTCAGGTCACACAGTGTGTGAACACTTATTTTCAGGTAGTTAAAAATCCAGAGTTCCCTTTGGGAGTTAACTCTCTCTTCCCCAAGTGCTCTGCCTGTCCCTTGCCCCAGGGATGGCCCAAGACCAGTGATCAGTTACCTGTCATTCTGTGTCAGAGCCCAAAGCCTTCTAACAAGTAGCTTTCCTGCCTAAGTCAGTCAGTTTCTGTTGCCGGCAACCACAGAGCTCAGATTGATGCGTGCAGCAAACTCGTGGAACAGATAGGCTCTGAGCCCAGGGCTCCCAATGCTTAGTTCACTGCTATTTCCATCCTGCCAAGCTGCCTACCCTCCCTGCCCAGCTGTCCACTGTCCAGCCATCTGTCCCCACGTCTGAGCAGACTGCAAACTCAGAGCGTTCCGGATCCTAAACACAGGGTCTGAGTGTTCTCTGTTGGGATGTACCCAGATGAATGATGACTTATCTTCCATCATGCTCTGTTGGTGGGAGACAGGGGCATGGGTGTGGGAATGGCAGACACCCAAGAGAAGGGAAGATGGAGGTGCTGGAGGGGCCCAGACTGCAAAGGGGTAAGAGAGTTTTCCATCTTTTACCTGATTCAGGGACTGGAACATTCATTTCTTCAACTAGTATTTACCAAACACCTACTACGTGCAAGCCACAGTGTGAGGCCCTGGGGATACAATGGACTGTAGGCTCTCAAGGCATAATGGGGGAGTACAGGTAACAAAAGGCAATGGGACACAGGTGGCCTGTTTGATGAAGTGTAGGGTGTTGTGGGGGTGCTGTGGGGGTGCAGGTGAGGCCCCGAATGAGACAGAGGAGTCAGGGAAGAGTCCCAGGAAGGAATCTATGATGAGAACTGAAGGAGGAGTCAGGGGTCAGCAGCTGTGGAGTGAGAGAGGAGCAGGTGGGGTGTTCTAGGCAGAGGGAAGGCACATGAATGGGCCTGGAAGTGAGAGAAAGTGGGGCACTCTCAAGGAACAGAAAGAAATTCTGTCTGGCAAGGGGATGTGGGAAGGGAGTATGGATAGGGAAATGGACTGAGGTGCTCATTTGGGATGTTCTTCCTTTGTGTTTTCCTCCCCTCTCCTCTTCTTTTCAGAGACGGATGGCAGACCTTAATCCTCACGACAGCCCTAGGAAGAACATGCTATCATTACCTGTAGTTTCTAGATGAGAAAATGGAGATTCTGAGAAGTGCAGTGACTTGGCCAAGGTCACACAGCTAGTAATGACAGATCTGCCCCTCACTGCCCATATTCCTAAGCTCTCTTTTCTTCTTGCTTTCAGCCTTTGCTGAAAACAATGCTCTGAAATCAGGAAGAGAGTGAACATGAATGAAACAGCAGACTACAGCAATTGCATTGTAGATGTTCTTTTAAAAACCCTCGCCATAGGTCTTTGGGGGCAGCACTTCCATTCTACAGATAAGGAAACTAAGGCTCAGGGGGTAAAATGACTCTGCTGGACTCACACAGTAGGTGAGTCAGCAAAGGAGCCTGAGGGAGACTCCACTTCCCATGGCTCTGAAGGAGCTCGCTGCTGTGGGGCCATTAGCTTTGTGTGTCTTCCAGGAACAGAGTGACAGGAAGTCCTGCCCTGGACCCTGACCTCAGCTTTCTCCACCTGAAGTAGCAGCCCCAGAGAGCTGTCCTTGGGAGACTGGCTGGAGTGGACACTGTGCATGAAGGTGGCAGCTGTGCTCCATCACTGGAGGAAAAAATGCACTCTGTGGCTAAAGACCCAGCAGCCCTGAGTTCTAGTCCTAGGCCACGGTGTGACTCTGGGCGAATCACTTCCGCTAACCTGAGTCTCAGTAACCAAAAACGAAAATCAAAGGAATTGAATTTAATGACTTTCACGGGCCTTTCCTTAAGGTCGTTTCAATTCTGGGGCTGTCAAGGTTGAGGTGGAAGTGGTGGAGCAGCAGTGAACCAGCAGAGGGCGCTCCCAGTACCAGGGAAACAGCCTTGGTCCAGGGATCCTGGGGCAGAAGCTGCCCAACCTTCAAGTGGTGAGGGAGTTCCCACCACAGCCAGTCACCAATGGAGGCCAAGCTCATCTGTGCTGATTAGTATCTACTGCAGACAGTCCTATCTGTGTGGTGAACAGGAGTCCAGAGGAATATCAATGGAAGAGAAGGGATTTCAGAGTTCAAAGGTCATCTGTTTTAACCCTCTGCTCTCAGATTCTGAAAACACCCCCTTCTGCTCCGTTTCTACAACCAACCCCCTTCCCCAGGTATACGTTTAATTTACAAGAAAACAGGCAATTACAAATGTGAAGGCATGGTCACACCTCTTGGGGAGGGAGGTGTTTCGGTATTTCCATTCTGCTTGACGCTCACTCCTACCTATAATGCCTTGGGATGTACTTTCCCCCTCAGTGGAAAAGCCCTCTTTTCCCTTGTCTGCTTGGAAAACCCTTAAGACCCTGTTCAAATGTGACCCCTCCCTCAGGAGAAACCCCCTTACTCCCTAAGGAAGAACTGGCTATCTTCCTCTTCTGTTCTCATGCTCTGCTTGGTGATTATCTATTGATGTCTGTATCCCCACCTCACACGGAGCTACCTGTACACAAACTGGTTTACAGTCAAGGCAGCCTCCTTCCTTCGAGCGCGTCCTGAGAGCTAGATACTGTGCCAGGTGCTGTGTGTGCATGACATCATTATTCACTTCTCACTACAACCCTATGAGCTAAACACAGTTCTCCTCCCCCTCCTACACATGATATTAGGACTTGGAGAGACTGAGTCACTCGCTCAAGGTCACCCAGTTGGTAAGTTGGCAGAAGCAGGCTTCAAACTCACTTTGCCTCCACAGCAGGCCCAGGCTTTATTGAGACCACTGGGTGTACAGCTTCTGATGTGAATGTTCTGTTTCCTGTATTTAATACTCTACCTGACACCATGCAGATATTCAAGATATATTCTCAAAAAAATAAATGAAAAATGGGCTAGAGTTCGATTGTGTATTAATGGCTCATCAAAGATGCCACAAAGCTCAGGCTTTGGGGCTGGGCTCCCTGAGTATGAACCAAGGCTCCCTCACTGGCTGCCTGATCTTAAGTAAGATACTTGACTTTTCCGTGCCTCAGTTTCCTCATTTGTGAAGCGGGGATAACTGTGTCTACACCTGAGAGGTTACTTATGGAGAAGAAGTTAATTTTGACCCTCACACGAAGTTTTTACATGACATGCGTGCAGAATGCTTAGACAGGGCCCGTTAAGCTCCTAAAAATGCTGTCATCATCCAGTGTGTCAGGCGTTGCTTGCTTCTCAGTTAATACAGGCCTTCTCTCCCACAGGTGAGGTCCATGGAGGCTCTGGGATGAGTCTAGTTGTGTGCTAGTAAATTGGTTCTCAGAAAAAAAATTTTTTTAATAAAAAATTTTAATAGCCACAATTTGTGGCATTTGCCGACTTCCCTGGTGTAAATGCTCCTATCATGGCTGATTTCAAGCTGAGAATGAGAGCGGTCATGCTGCCAGCCTTGGAGGAGATCAGGAGTTTAACTCACACTCTCTGTGCCTCAGTTTTCTCATTTGTAAAATGGACCAGCAGTAGTAGCAAACACAAGTATTACTGAGACCAGAAAACATAAAACTCTTGTAAGAGTTCCTAGTACAGAGTATGCTATGTAAATAGTAACTAATATTATTGTTAAAAGTTTTCACAACACTCAGCCTCACTGCTGCTTGTTTGGCTCTGACACTGGTCCAATCCCAGTGCCTGGCCTTTCGCCCAATGCCCTGCCAGGCAGAGTCTTGGTCTCGGTCATCTGCCTTCTAGGACTGCAGCCCTGTCCACCCTTGCAGCTCTCTTTCCTCCACCTGGGACTAGAATCCTGACCAAGCCTGTGCTGGTTACACATCCACCTTGATCACAAATGACTTTGTACTTCTGATCTCTATCTGCCTCTGGTTTCAGCCCTAGACATCCCTGGTGCCAACTCTGGGCCCAGAGAGCCAGGGCCACCTGTGTCCGGCTCTGTATCCTTCATGACGATGCTGTCTGCCATCTGCTCTGCTCTTCATCGTTTGTAAAGCCACTTCTCATAGGGCTTGTATGCACTTACGGAGGGGACAGAGCTAGGTTTGTTCCTACCTGCAGCCTGGGAGGCTCCTAGCTCCTGCTGTCCCTCACTGTGGGGTCCAGTCCTCCATCAGGGCCCCCACCCTCAGCCTCTGACTGAACCCTTCTGTATTCAGGCCAGGAAGATCCTGGCACTTGAAGGTCTGGTAAAAGCATCAGGCAAACTGAGTCAGAGGCAGGGCCTGGGTGAGGCAGGGCAGAGGCTGTTTGGAAATATTAACTGGGTCTGAGGCACTTTTGCTAGGAGAGAGAATAGAGTGTGAGCCAGGAAGCTGAATGGAATAGAAAAGAAAAAAAAAAAAAAAGCCAGAAGGGACCAGGAGTCAAGATTGAAGGTGGTCTGACTTCCTGAATTCAGAGTTAATAAATAAAGCTGCATACCTACTGTGTGCTACGTGCTTTCTGATAGCTTATTTCATTAAACCCTTGTGTCAAGCTGGTGAAGAAGACATCATTACCCTAGTTTGTGTAGAAATAACAGACACTTGGAGGAGCTTGGGACAGGCATGAGAGGAGGTAAGTGGTCACCTGGGTCCTGCTCTGGTAACCAATGGAGGAGATAGGCTGGAGCCTGGTCCTGGACCAAGGATGGTTGATGCTCTTACAGCCTCGTGCCAGGGGACAGCTGGACAGCTGGAAACCTGGGGCCTGGGTGGGCCATCAACAGAGGTCTGCAGTCGTGGGTGGCATCCCTCAAAACAACAGACCAACAGACTGGACATTCTAAGGCCACACACCTTAAGGCAGTCACAGTCCTCTATAAAAAGGATGGACTCGGAGCCAGAGATCCCTGGTTGAAAGGCTGTGCTCTGCCACCTTCTTTCCCACGGGGTCCTGGACCAGTGTCTTAACCTCTCTGAGCCTTGGTTTCTTTCTCTGGGCCATGGAAGCCATAAAAGCTGTCGGCCGCAGCATTGTGCTAAAGAACAGAAGTGACCAAAGTACACAGAGTCCGAGGCAAGCTGGGGCTGACATCCTCCTTGTCACCACTGCTGACCTGGCTCAAAGCTTCATCTCTGGGCTCCCTCTAAGTCAACCCAGCCCGGGAGATGCTCCTGCTCTTTGTATCAGGCGGTGCCATCAGCTACAAAGCTGTTTCCCGTTTCCTCAGGCTCTACCAGGTGTTCCCGGAGCTAATGAGAACAATGCAGCAGAGAGTAGCTTGAGGATGAGCCGGGCCTCTCCCAGCAGAACTGATCCTCTCCCCTCTGGAGAGCCCTGGGCTGTTTCCAGGTCCGCAGAGTCAGACCCAGAGCCATCAGGAAGGGGAGATGCAAAGAACTGAAAACCTGACTACATAGGATTCTCCAAATCCTCCTCTGCCATGAAAATTGCCCCACCTCCCAGCCACACTCACTCCTGCTCCTCAGCCTTTCTCTCCCCTGTTCCTCCTTCAGGCCTCCCTGCTCCTCTACTCTGAACTGTGGCCTCCTTCCTTCCAAGGCCTGCCTCCACTCATGCTGCCTCCAGGAAGCCTCCCCAGGGAGTCGAGCACACTGACCTCTCTTCTGGCTGAATTCTTCTGCAAGCATTTTGATTTGTGACTGGACATCTGGCAATGGACCACACTCCACCTGGGGCTGCTCCCTGGCTCTCCTGTCCATAATCCTGGCTTCTGTGAGCTGCCCAGGCTGCGAAGGGGCAAGGCTTGAGCTTCCTTTTATATTCTGCATGACAGGGAGTCCAGTGCAGAGAAGGAGGGATGAAAGGAAGGGCAACGTATATCCAGCTCTTTCTATACATTCAAGTTTGGAAGGAAGATGGGAAGGAGTGACTAAATGGGAGGAAAAAAAGGAAGGAAGAAGTGGGGAAAAAGGAGTGAAAGGGGAGGGAAGGACAGCTATGTGAGACTCAGGACTACAGTCACAAGAGGATGGATCAGGCCATAATCCAGGCCGCCCTGGATCATGCTTTAAGGCTCTCTATAGATGACCTCTGATTATGTAACTCTGGCGCAATAGACTCCTTTGGAAAACCCTGGAAAGCCACCTCCTCCAGGCAGCCTTCCCTGATTGACTCTGATCTTTTCCCCATCCCCTTGGCTCCCTGAGCTGTACTACTTTGCACTCATCAATGCCCATTCATTTCTCATTATGCCCGGTTTTCTGGGGAAGGGCTGGAGGTCTCTGCCTCACTGGCAGTGAGTTTAACTCTACATTTATCATCTGTAGCCAGGGATTATACTGTTTTTTCACCACCTTTCTTCTAACAATTTCGTAGGGTGCTCTGGGGATATATGTTGCAGTTTGCCTCTAGGTAGTCTTAAGACAAGACCTGCTATAATCTTATATCCATTTCTTTCTTATCGGGCCCTGTGTGTTGAGCCCGTGGGCATCCACAGATGACTAAGCCCCTGTCCCTACCCTCAACTAGCCTGTAGTCTCGCAAGCAAAAATGCGCTAAATGTCAACGGTGGCTGTCTAACTCAAGTGTCCAGGAGGGCACAAAGGGAGAGTCTGCGAAGCTGCACAGAGAAGTGTCCTTGAGCATCTCAAGGACAAGGATGAGTTCACCAGACAGTGGGGAGGGCGTTCCAGGCTGAGAACACCTCAGGGGCAAAGGCTGGGAGAGGTGAAACAGCCAGGTGTGCCGGGAGAAGGGGGCATCTCAGTGTGGCTGCAGAGAGCACAGGAGAGGGGACTCTCATCACACGGCAGTGGGCTTCGGGCTTCCGATGAAGACACACTGACTTGAACTCCCACCCCGCTTCTTCTCAGTGGGATTAAGGACAGGACTGCCATTCTAGCTGGCATTTAGAGATCTATGTGTATCTGGGAGGGTTGGGGGGTGTAACAACGGATGAATCTCAAAAACTACTTATGACACAAAAGACCACATGCTATACGAGTCCATTCACATGAAGATCAAGAACAGACAGAACTCGTACGATGACAAACAGGAACGACGGTTACCTCTGAGGGTGGGCACTGGCTGGGAGAGAGGAGGAAATTTCAGGGGTGATGGAAATGTTCCACAAAGCAATCCTGCTGACGGTTATTTGACTTCATACAATTGTCAAAACTCACTGGATGGAACATTTGAGGTCTGTACATCGTGTTCGTAAAATAGACCTTAAAAATGCGTGTGAGCATTCTTGGCTGTCACAATCACTGAAAGCTGCCCCTGGGAAATATTTAGGGGAGGGGGCCAGGGATGCTGCCAAAACCAAGAACTCTCCCACCGAAAGGCCTGTTGAGAAACACTGCTGCAGCCACGGGGAGCTACAGCGGGGTTCAGAGAGCAGAGAAAATTGGCTCCATCTGGGTTTTGGGAAGATGGGATTTCGTGGTGATGGAAGTCCACAAGCTGGGGCATCCTGGGGCAGTGAAGTGACACAGGTGGACGTACGACCCCATGGCCACTCCTGGCCCGGAGCTGCCCAGGCCCAGAAGGGGCTCTGGGACGTCCCTCTAAGGCATCCCAGAAGGGACTAGAAGGAAGCCAGCTAAGGGAGTCAGAGGCAGCAAATGTCAGAGAGAAAAGGAACCGTCCCACTGCTGGCCTCCCTGCCTCATGACGAGCACCAGGGATACTGACTGTGATCACCTTCCTCTGAAATGCAGTCTCAGTGAGGCGGGGCGCCCTGGGAGGCTGGCGAACAGGAAGCAGGGCTGAGAGCTGCTGCTGCTACTGAAAACCATGTTCTGAAATCGCAGGTAAAAGAACACAGCCCACTTACACTTAAATGCTCACTTGACCCCTTCCTTCAGGAAGCCTTCTCTGATCTCCAGGTGGGACAGATGCCTCTCCTGCGTCCCCACAGCCCTCGGCTCATCACCAGAGCACAATTACTACCTAGGTGTGAGTTCAGGTTCTGCCACGTACTCGCAGTGTGCTCCCGGCAAGTTACTTAAGCTCTCTGTTTCCTTATCTATAAACTGAGGATAATAAAAACCTTCTGCAATGAACTGTGGTAAAGACTAGGTGTGGGGGAGGATATAGCTTAGTGGTAGAGTGCATGCTTAGCATGCATGAGATCCTGGGTTCGATCCCCAGTACCTCCATTAAATAAATAAATAAATAAATAAAAATAAACCTAATTGCCTCCCCTCAAAAAACAAAACAAAAAGCAAAAATAACTTTTTTTAAATTTAAAGATTATGTGAGGTAATGCAGTAAGCACTCAGAAAAAATAATTATGATGACTGGTGTGCGTCAGTACACACCACTGCTGCCAGTTACTCTCTGGTGCCCCCAACAGACACCCACAAGCTCCTTGTGGGCAAGGTCTTCCTGGTGTGTGGATTTCCTGGCACAGTAAATACCTGTGTGCATGAATGAATTCCATCCCCCAAGATCTCTCCTGAGAGCTTTCCTCTTCCACCCACGATGCCACTAAATCACAATAATTCTTCAGAGATGGAGGGAGGATTCATTTGTATTCTGTTTCCTTGTCTTTCTTCTCTATTGCCTCCAATGCCACGCAGAACCTACACAAAATTTACTTGAAAAAATTAGTGGTTTCTTTTTGGGACCTCCACTCCTAAGACTACATTTAGTGGTCTTTTTCTGATGAGTACACAAAAATCCTTAATTAAAAGCACCCTGTGGTTCCTTAAAAAGTTAAACATAGATTTATCATTTGATCTAGCAATCCCACTTCTAGGTATATACACCAAATAACTGGAAGCAAGGACTCAAGCAGATAACCAGAATGTTCATAACAGCATTATTCACAATAGCCAAAAGGTGGAAGCAACCCAAGTGTCCATCAACGGATGAATGGATAAGTAAATGTGGTGTATACATACAATGAAATATTATTCAGCCTTAAAATGGAAGGAAATTCTGACCATGCTACAACACGGATGAACCTTGGAAACATTACGCTAAATGAAATAAGCTGGACAAAAGGACAAATAAGTGTATGATTCCACTTCTACAAGACACCTAGAGTAGGTGAAGTAGGACAGAGGTTACCAGAGAATGAGGGGAGGAGGCAACGAGGAGTTACTGTTTACTAGGTACAGAGTTTCAGTTTTGTAAGATGAAAAGAGTTCTATGGATAGATAGTGATGATGGTTGCAAAACAATGTGAATGTACTTAATGCTACTGAACTATATACTTAAAACAGTTAAAAGAGCATATTTCATGTATTGCACCATAATTTTAAAAAGGCACCCCAAACCAAATCAACAGAACGCTGGAGGGACTCCATGTGAAATCAGACATGCCTCTATTACACCCTCAGTGCTCTGTGTCTTGAGCGTCCTGGCCCATAATCCTCCACTCCATCCTCTCTTAGGCTTCCGCTCTGGTGTCCACTGTTTTCTTTCTACTCCAGGACCCAGGGCCACATCATTTGTATCCATGAAACCAATCTGCATCTGTCCATAGTCAACATGTTCTTTAACCTTGTGTTCTTCTTTACAACGCCCCTCTCCCTGGTCCTGGCATACTCCCTTTGGGGTGTTTAAATCAGATGCCTTGAGAATCTGAGATGGAAAAGCTGTGTGCTGGAAGATATTCAAGACTATGTCCACCAATTAAGAAATGGTTAAATAAAGTACAGTTAAGCCACTGAAGCTAGAAGAAGGTCACATAGAAGCACAGAAGTTTTGAGAAAATGTTAAGCGAAAAATGCTGAGTACAAAACTATATGCAGACTGACTTCAACTATTAAAAGATACAGGTCTATAGAAGAAATGGTATGGGACATATAAAATCATGGCTAATCTTACATTTGTTCTATGGTATGGTTGTGTTAATTTTACAACGTAATTTATTTTATAAAGGCTGGGCAACACCCTTAGGCAGATGATGAAATATATAATCTTTGGAGTTGACTCCAGACATCCACGTGCCGCCCACCACTGAGGTTCACTGAATCTCTCCTGAGTGGCTTCCAGAGAGCTGGAGGAGAGGGGAACATTTCTACTCTTAAGAAAGACATGTTGAAGCTTGGTATGTCTCTAGTGACTTCACCCAACCACCTCACCACGCAAAGGAAGGGCAACTGTGGGTCTGCATTTTCATAGCAGTTACCAGATCTGGCCAAGAACAGTTTATCCCCCACACTAGCCCCAAGTTAGGAATTCTCACCAAGATCCCTGTTCACTTACAAACTGTGACTCCCCTGCATCTAGCTCGAGGGGGATCCCTCTCCAGCTCAACATGCTGCACCCCAGCAATGGAAATTTGAGTCAAGGTTGCTTCAAGGGGGACACAGGAAGGAGGGTGGCTTTTATTCCATGTACCACAGCTCAGTGGGAAAAGCTTTTTTCTGTGTAAGAGTCTGGGGATTCTGGAGCTTTGCCAGACACTGGTGGCCAAGGTGCTCATCCCACATCTCACCATATGCAGAAAAGACGGAGATGATATTGAAGAATGGTTTCAGGCAAGGAAGAGCTTTTTGGTGATGACACTGTTCAAAAACTAAAAAGGTTTCTAGTTCCTCCCCGCTCTTGGGGCTGACCTGAGTTTCCAATTTCTAGAGGTGACAAGATATGCAGAACCAGACAGAATTTGGACCAGGGTGTCTACAGAGTCTAGAATTCTAAGAAGACTTAGACCATCTGTCAATATTCCCCTCAAAAGGTCCAGCCTAGTATCTGGCTCCGTCTGCTTGATGGAAGCATCCATCTCCTCTGAGACGGGACCACCTGCCTGCCTCTCATCCACCAAATCATCTGAGTGCCACAGGGAGCCACATCCCCACATTGTGACAGTGGTCACTGACCTCCAGGAATACAATAAGGTAGGCCTACAGATATCACAGATCACAGTGCTTAGTGCTTTAGGGGTCCTAGAAACCCAAGCCCCACTTCCTCCAGATGGGGATACAGTTTGGGAGAGGGGAAGGTCCTTGCCCCACATCACTTAGTCATAAGTAAGCTTAGGACTGAACACACATACTTACACACAGACCACTGTGCTGACCCACACTGGTAAGAACGTATTTCCTGGCGTGCTGCTTAAATTTTTGCTAAAGGCTGCCATATATTTTGAAACATTCACACATACCCTGTGTTCAACTTAATGCAGACAAAAGCTTTAAATGATTAACCATCTTCTGGAGTTTTTCCATTCCCACTTGTAGATCCATTTAAACAATTAATTAGGTGCTTGAAGAATTTATACCTCTATAAATAGTTTCTCCCTCCTCACTGCCCTCTCTGCCTTTTTTGGGAACCTGTCAATTTACTGGAGAAGATGATAATTCCTTGTCCTACAAATATGGGCCTTTGTGCTAGCGATGAGTTTCTTTAAAATCTCTATATGGAAAATGGCTGAGGGCATGAGAGTTGCACAAGGGGAAATTTGAAATGAAGCCAAAAGTTTGTATATTTGCACTGCAAAGGGGATGAGGGAAGACCAAAAATGTTACCATTTTAATTGTTTTACAGTCATTTCAGGTATGTATTACTATTTCATCTTAGTAAATAGCCATATTGAATATGCAGATGTCACTCAAATTTCATACTTGAATGATAACACAGACATTCGTATCATCTGAGCTTTATCATTTTGATCATACTACAGCTTACTGTACCCTTACTATGCCATAATACCTTTATTTAGTCTAAGATATTTGCATTTGCATTTTTGTACATAAATGCTGGTTTCTGACATTCATTGATTCAACAACTATTTAGTGAGCCATTGCTGAATTTGGGGCTTCTAGGCATGAAGAACATAAGGAGAATAGGATTCATTAACATCGTGTGATTTCTTATTTCTCACACCTACATGATCTGGGCCAGCCCCTCTCTCCTACCTTTTTCATTCCCACCCTTCCTCTTGACCTATGTAGTACAGCCACACTTGTTGTTCCCTGTAAATATTAAGCTGTTTGTACCCCAGGGCCTTTGCACTTGTGCTCTCCTCTTCCCATAATGCTCTTCTACCAGGTCTCCTCCTCACTTCACTCAGGTCTTTGTTCAAATACTACTTCCTTAAAGACAATTCTATTTAAAGGTAAAATCTCTTTCCCCTGTTCCTCCTCACCCTGCTTTATTTGTCTCCTGAGCATTGCTCGCCTCTTGAAGTGTTCTATCTTTGCTTATGTTTTCTTTTGTGTCTCCCTTGGTAGAGCTTGGGCAGAAAGTTCATCTTTTTCAGCAATGTATCCCTAGAGCCTGGAACAGCTTGGCATGTTACAGATGTTTCTATGTATTTGGGGAATGAATGAAGGAAGGAAGGAAGGAAAGAAGGAAGGAAGCAACTGGCTCTGGCCAGTCTAGGGTGCTCCATGAGCCAGCTTTGCTGGAGTCATTATGGTTCCCTGTCAGATCCATGGCCCCCAGTCCCAAGCCTCCCTCCACCTTCCAGTGGGGCTCTGTCTGTGAATGGCACTCTCAGCTACTCAGGCTCCAAACGTGGCCATCACCTCTCATTCCTCCTTCCCTCTACTCCCACATACAACCTACTACCAATTCTGGTGACACTGTGGCCTCCTGCATCAACTCCTTTTTCCCTTCATCCTTACAACCACCCCAGTTCATCCTCTCCTTATCTCTTACCTATACCCCTTTCATTGTTTCCTACCTGGGCTCCTTGCCAGCAGGCTCTCCTCCTCCAATCTGTTCTCCACGGGGCAGCCAGAGTGAGTTTATCCTAATGGTCACGTTTTGATCATGTCTCTCCCCCACTTAAAAACAAAAGACCAATCCCCTGGCTTGGCACTCAATGCCCCCAACAACTGCCTCCACCTCCCTAGCCAGCCTTCCTTCTCACGGCTCCTCTTTTATCCTTTTTGTACTGGTTGGAATGAACCACTTTCCAATTACTACACATGCTCTACAAGCCCCCACTGCCTACTCTCTGCTTATGCTGCTTCCACTACGTGTAATAGTTTCATTTAGACCCAGCTCAAACGCCACTGAGCTTCTCCAAGAAGCCACTTCTGATCGTCCAGAAGAATAAACTCCTTCTCTCAATTCTTTCCAAGGAGTCATCTGTCTCTCTTTTAGGACCGGTCTTGGTAAAGGACAGGCAACAAAAGAGTTCAGAATCAGTAGTCAAATGACCTGAGCAGGAGACAACTCTCTGATTCTGAGACTTACAGAACACATCCTTAGACAAACTGGACTCTGAGTCTTTACTTCCCCTTTACTTAAAATGGGAATAATAACACTACTGATATCAACAGGATTAAGTATAAGTGACAGAGTGTAAGAAAAGCTTTGACTGTACATAAATGATCAAATTCAATCACCCTTAAGTGCAAAACAACTGATAAACACAAGTGCGACTTCACCCAGGGAGGTTCATGGATGTCCTATGCTGGCCAAGCCGAAATCCAGGAATAGGTCAGTGGGGGAGTGATATCTTGCAGAAGAGGGGCTTTGAGGCTCTAAAATCGCATGTCCTTGGGCAATCTGAAGAAGGGAAGAAGTGGAGGGGTAGATCCATAAGGCTAGGGCCTTAATGGTATTAATAGCTACCGATTCGGAGCTTTTTTTTTTTTTTTATGCCCCAGGCACTGTGCTAAGTACCCTACATAAATGATCTCATCTCATCTTATTCCCTCGCAGAGTAATGGAAGAGGAAAACCAGGCCCACAGCAGTTATATAAATAAGTGCTGCCCTCCCTCTTCCAACCCCCCCGCAACAGTTTAGAACTAAAAGATACCCTGAAAATCCCCAATCCAATGATCTTATTTTTCAGATGGAGAAATCGCTTCCCAGGGAGGATTCACTGAAACTGTCCAGTCCGTGAGGAGGACACTGGACCTGGAACCCAGACTCTTCACTCTTTGGGTGAGAGCCACGGCACTGCAACCAACCAGGGGCCACTAGTCATTATGAAGTCTATGTCAGTGGCACTTCTGGAACACAATGCCGTTTACATGGATGACAATGTGAGTAGTGGCTCCTGAAGTTATGCCACCTGGTCACCCTGGTTCTGCTCCATGCCAGGTTGCTCCTCCTACCCAAGGAGGAAGCTCTTGAGACAAGAGCCTCAGGCCCCTAGAGACTGAACCTGGCCCTCCTTGCCAACTCCCCCAGCCAACGGAGTCTTCCTCAAAGGTGACTGACTTCATCTATTCACCATCTAGCTTGCATTCCTTCAACATGCCTCTCGGGGCACCCTCTCTGCACCAGGCATCAGGTTCAGCTCTGGGGACACCCAGCTGCCCTTGAGGGAGCCACCACCCAAGCCTGGTGAGGCTGTAACTTAAGCTGCCCCAACAGCTCTGTCAGCAACACCAAGAGGCTACCCTCCACAAACGTCAAGGAGGGAGAGGTGGCGGGACATGAGAGACTCAGGGCCCTCTACACAGGGATGAAGGGAGCCTGGTTGGAATAGAAGACCTAGCCCTTAAGGAAAAGGGGAGAGGGAGGGAGAAGGCATGCAGTCAGGTCAAAGTGGGGAGGGAATGACTCCTTGACCATGAAAACACCTGGTCCAACTGAGGACACTGCTCAGTGACTCCTGGGAGAGCCAGGACTAACACCCTGGAACCTGATCTCCCGACCAGGACTGCTTCATTCTCCCAAACTAAATCTCAAACCTGGACTGCTTGCTTAAGAGAAATCTCCTTTGAGACTGAAAGAGAAAAATTAAAGGTTAACCCCCTCCTTTTTTTCTTTCTTTCTTTTTTTTTTTTTTTACAGTAAGGATCGTAGCAAATGAAAGGCACCTGCCACTCCAAATGGGGGGCAGGGCTGTAATTACAAAGACTTTCTTGATACACTCAGGTAAAATTTTGGGTTCTGGGGCCTCAAAGAGGATAAGGTTGGAGTTGTATAGGAGAGGAAATGAGTATGAAAGCCAGGGACACTAGATTCTAATGTAGGGTTTGCCACTAACTCTCTGGTGACCTTGGTCAGCCACCTCACTGGGCCTCAGTTTCCCCATTTGTAAAATGAGGGGGTTAAATGAGTTTTCAAGGTTCACCTGGTCTTGACCCTCTAAGCCACAAGATTCTTGGTAAGGTAAGCCTCTCGGGGCTCTGACCTGAGCAATCTCCAGGTTTTGCAGGATCCTGGGTCTCATCCAGGAAAAAGGGGGATGCTGGGGGAGGGGAACGCGCTGGGCTTTTATTTTGGGGGTGGGTGGGGAACGAGTGGTTTAAGCTACACGGTCCGGGGGAGGCGAAGCGAAGGCTGGGAGCTACAGTTTACAGGCCAGGAAGCTAGCGGCGATCTCCAACCTCCCCCCGCAAGAGCTTCAGACCCTGGAGAGGTGATGCAGCCAAGAGCCGCGCACCAGCCACGGCGGCAGAGGCTCCGACCCCGACCACCATCCGGATCCCACCCCTCCCTCCCCAGAACCGCGCACGAGCTTCGTGGGGAGTGGCTGCTGCTCCCTCCCAGCTATTCAGCGCCGGTTCCCCTCCCGGGCGTGGGGGACCCTTCCCCCAGTCCGGGGGCGCCGTGAGCCCCATGGGGGCGTGGCGGGGGCGGGCGCCGGTTTCCCAGCCCTGGGGGCTGGAGGAGGTCTCAGTTGTGGGGCCTCCCTGGGAGGGACCCCGCGCCCTCCACCTTCTGGCTCCCTGCACAAAGGCGCCGACGGAGACGCCGCACTTACCAGCCAGAGCGGGCTCCGGGCGCCGGCGAGCTGGCGGGCAGGCTGGCGGGAGGATGCGCGCGCGCGAGTGTGCGTGTGTCCCTGTATATGTCTGCGCGAGTGTGTGTGTGTATGCGTGACGGGGACCGCGCCGAGCTCTGTGCGTCTGCGTGTGCGGGGGCGTCCGTCCGTCGGTCCGTCCGCTCGGCGCTCCGTCCCGCGCTCCGTGCGCGCTCCCTCGCCCAACCGCCCCACCAAATATGCTGGGGCCGCGGAGTTGCCGGCGCAGACGCGGGGTCCGCTCGGCACCCTCAGCCCCGGCTCCGCCCCGCCCCCGGGCGGGCTTGCGCCGCTCCCCGGGAATTGCGCAGGGCCCGCGGGGCTGACGGGCGTGGGGGGCGGGGAGCTCCGGCGGCGCCCAGGGCCCGAGAGGGGCCGAATCACAGACCCTTAATCCCCAATCCGGATCTCGGGCGCCCCCACCCCCCAACTTCGCTTGGAGTCCCCGCAGGCGCCGCCCCCGCACTGAGGTTGCCTGGACAGGGAAGGCGGGGGAGCGGGAGCACCGCGTCCATTTCATTCATGATTTTCTCCTCTTGGGAGCCCCGGGCCTGGGCTGCGCCGCTACGGCAGCCGCCAGAGGGACCCCGGCGGGGCAGTGCGCGCTCAACCCGGTGCAGGACGGACAGGCAGGCATATAGAGGTAGGGGAAGCGAGACAAAGGGGTCATATCCGGGGGTGGGGGGGAGTTCCATGGAGGGGGTGCTGTGGCGCTCTGTGAATGTTGCCTTCAGGAAGCCGTTGCCACACATGCACAAGCGGAGTGGTTCCGTACCGGGGAGCACACAGTGCCGGGTGCACAAGACCCGCTCCAGGAGGACTCGGAGAAGGCACTCGCCTTCCCACCTTTCCTTGCTCAGTCTCTGAGTAGCAAAACCTCCCTCCACCAGGTCTCACTCTGCTGGCGCGTGCCCCAGGGCGCGAACCTGTCTAAGCTTTCTGGTGGGCATCAGGGGTCCGTACGCGCAAGGAGCTGCCCACGCGCCCCATAGTCCAACATTCCCCAGGCTGGAACCCCACTGCCATTCCATCCTGGCGGGGGCTTTTTGAGACGTTAGGAGGCACGCAGGGCCAGGATCCTAAGCTTCGTGTTTATATGGGGAAACCCAGGCTCACCATCACAGGGTCGCCGTCCTGGTTCTAACCATCGTCCTCTTTCTCCTGGATTTCTTTAATAGCTCCTTACTGGTCTCCCTGCTGCCACCCTTGCCTCCTGCAGTTGATTCTACGCAGCAGTCAGAGCTATCCTTTTAAAACATAAGTCAAATCGCTCCTTTACTGGAAATCTTACAGTGGCTCTCCATTCATCCAAGTGAAAGCTAAAGCCCCTATCACGGCCTGCAAGGCCTCCCATGAGTTGGCTCCCTTTTATTTCTCTAACCTCACTTCCTTCCATTCCAGTCACATGGGCATTTTAATGCATCACCAACATGGCAGCCACCCTGTGGCCTCAGGACCTTTGCACTGCTATTTTCTCTGCCTAGAACTTTCCCCAGTTAGTCACATGGCTTGCTCCTTTACCTCTTAACTGTCACCGCAAAGAGGCCTTTCATGACCACCCTATTTTTTTAATACATATTTTTATTGAAGTATAGTCAGTTTACAGTGTTGTGTCAGTTTCTAGTGTACAGCATAATTCTTCAGTTGTACATGAACATAAATATATTCGTTTTCATATTCTTTTTCACCATAGATTACTACAAGATATTGAATATTGTTCCTTGTGCTATACAGTATGACTTGTTTATCTGTTTTATACATGTATGTTAATATCTGCAAATCTCGAACTCCCAATTTATTCCTTCCTACCCTCTTCCCCTGCTGGTAACCATAAGTTTGTTTTCTATGTCTGTGAGTGTGTTTCTGTTTTGTAAATAAGTTCATTTATCTTTTTTTTTTTTTTAGATCCCACTTGTAAGTGATACCATATGGTATTGTCTGGTTTCATAATTTTCTTTTGTATTAGCTTGGGTTTTTTTTGTTGTTGTTTTTATGACTCTATTGCATGGTTTTGATTTGTGGTTACTTTGTTTTTCAAGTATGTTAACCCTTTACTGTGTCTATTTGCTTTAGACTGGTAGTCATGTATGTTCAAACACATCCTAAAAAGAATGTAGAAAAAAAAAAGAAAGAAAAAGGAGAGAAAAAAAAATCTATATTTTCTTGCTCCCCTCTCCTACCTTTTATGATTTTGATGTCCTTTTTTTTTTTTTTTTTTTACATCTTCATGTTTACTCTCTTGTAACTCATTGTAGTTACCACATTTCCGCTTATGGTTTTCTTGTTTTTATAGCTTCATGCTTCTTTTCTATTTAGAGTAGACCTTTCAGTATTTCTTTTAGGATAGGTTTAGTATTGCTGAATTCTTTTGGTTTTCCCTTGTCAGTGAGATTCTCTCTCCTTCTACTCTAAAGGATAGTCTTGCTGGATAGAGTATCCCAGTTTGCAGCTTTTTCTCATTCAGGACTTTGAATATATCTTGCTGTTCTGTACTTGGATATTTGTTTCCTTCTTTAGGTTTGTAAAGTTTTCAGTCGTGATTTCTTCAAATACCTTTTCAATCACCTTTTCTTTTTCCTCTCCTTCTGGGACCCCTATTATGAGTAGGTTGGCACACTTCATATTATCCCATAGCTCCCATATATTGCTTTCATTGGTTTTTACTTGCTTTTCTGTCTGTTATTCTGTCTTCTAAGTCACTTATTCATTCCTCTGCATTATCTGGTCTGCTTTTGACTCCCTTTAGCTTGGCTCTTATCTCAGCCATTGAGTTTTCTGTTTTTAATTGGCTCCTCTTTATAGTTTCTGTTTCCTTTTTATAGTATTCTCTGTCTCTATTCACAGTCTCTCTTACTTCCTTCAGTGCTTTTATCACTCCCTTTTTGAAGTCATGATCTAGTAGATTGTCGAGGTCTATCTCATTGTTAATTCCCTCAGGGGATTTCTCTTGTTCTTTTAATTGGGAGTGGTTCCTCTGCTTCTTCATTTTACTTATATTTCTCTGGCTGTATGGGTTTAGGAGTATCAGTTATCTACTGTGGTCTTGAAGGGCTGTTTTTTCTTATTTGTTTGTTTTTATTTAAAGTGGGAGTGTTCCTGTGTAGACTGTGCATCTAATAGTTTTGTTGCAAGGGCTGTTTTTAGTAGGAATGGTTGCCACATCTTTCTTCCATGTGTGTTGGCTGTTACCCCTTTGACTCGGGATGTGGTTGTTGTTGTATTTATAGCCTGCCCTGATTATTGTTATTGAGTGGGGCCTCTTTTTTTTTCTGTGGTTGTCACAGCCTTAACAGGGACCAAGTCTGCTCCCCTGTTGCTGGAATAGAGGCTTCTAGACCCATTTCTGAGCTGTGGTATGTGGTAGGCAGGGTTGGAGCGCTTCAGCTGGGAAGAGAGTCACTGAGTATACCTCTACAGGAGATGTCCACTGGGAAGTGCCCTCTGTGGTGTTGTTTGTCGCTTGTTATTCGGGCTTAGAAGGTACTCTTTGTTGACGCTGCCTTTGTCCCCACCTTAGTTGTGGGAATGTTGGCCACCCACTCTGGTGTCCCTCAGGTTCTGGGCCTCAGGAACCACCAGGGCGGATCTGCCATTATCAGGCACTAGGGCCCACTGTAGTGAGCATACAGTCACACACCCAAATCTGTGCTGTGCCGCAGGGTCAGCGCAGACCCCAGCCCCACCTCCAAGTATGGTACAGTACGCCGGCCTGCTATATATACCTGTACTCGCCCCCATTGTGCACCAGAACTCCACTCACTGCCTGTTCATCCCAGAGGCGTGGGTCCACAAAGGGTCCAGAGAGAGCAAATCCACCCTCTCTGCCTGGGGCTGTAAACAAATCTCAGTTCTGCCTGTGAAGTTGCAGGGCCGCTGGATATGGATTCAGCTTTCAGCCCAGCCTCTGCAACAGCAATGGTTATGACCAAGCCCCACCTCTCTTTTCACGAGAACATGCCAACAACAGAGCCAAGTGGAGACAGGGGCTATGACACTGCTGTGCTGCACCCCTCCACCCCACACACACCAGCAGTGGTGCTTTTTTATGAGGGTCCTAGGCTGTTCTGTTCCGCACACACCCCCAGCCAGAGCTCACACCGCCCTCCAGTCCCCTGAGGCTGCCTCTGTGCAGTGGGCCCAGCCGCCTCCCTGGGCTCCTCACCGATCTCCAGCAGCCAGTCCCGACTTGTCCCTCCTGGCTCGCGTCTAGGGCTGGGGATCGCAAGGGCCCTCCATGCCCATTTATCTTAGTTCTGTCTGCCAAGCGGCTGCCGCTCTCCCCTCAAGCCTCAGAAGCTCTGCTTCTGTCCCCTCTGACTTCCTGGCTGGAGAGGGGGTGTCCCAGCGTGAGGGTGCCTTTCTTCCTTTTCTGCTCCCTCCCTGCAGGACTGGTCTTGCTCCGATTTTTTTCTTTTTTCCTCTCACTGGATTTTGTGAGAATCTTCCTGTGTTTCGAAGCAAGAGACACTCTGCCACATTTCAGTAGGTGTTCTGTGCAATTCAGTGGGTTTGTAGATGTAATTCTTGGTGTATTTGTGGGAGAGAGCGAGCTGTGAGTCTCTACTCCATCATCCTGGCACCTGCCTCTAGAAGTTCCACCCTATTTTAAATGCAGGCCAACTCCCCTCATTTTCTCCATGGTAGTCATGACCTTTATTTTGTTTTCCCTGCTCTGAAGGCTCACTGGCCCTTCACTTGAGCTCTCACCTTAGTCCTCTGGCATCCTGGTTCTCCAGCTTTACCACACTATTCTGTTCTTTAAATCCTGTGTTTTCTCGTTTCTAGACTTTGTTCATGCTGTGCTTTCAGCCTGGAATGCCATCTCCCCATGTCTCACCTAATTTTAAAGTTCCAGTTCAAATTCCTCCTTCTCCATGGAGCCTTCTATCATATTCCCAAGGATGCTCAGACCTCATTCCTTTCTGTTTACTGTAATAGCAGTTTGTTGTCTTTTCACCCAAGTGTGCCATGAAGTCCTGGGGTAGGGCTGTGTGTCTTCTCTCTCTCCAGTTACCAGCACAGAAGGCACCATCAGTACATGTTTTGGACACAGGGCAGTGAATGGGCAGCTCTGGGCTGAGCCTTGATTATCTTTTTTTTTCCCTAGGAGGGGCACAGAGCCCAGCTGGGTCTTGTTATCCATAAGTAGTTTCCTGTGGGACAAGGAGAAGGATCAAATGCCAGATAACCAGGCCATGGTGCTTGGTCTGTCTGAAAGCTTGGGTAGACATGTCAGTCAGTGCTCAAGGGCCCACTCTCCCCACCTGAAAGCGTCATCTCTGTCATTCAGCATAGAGCTGATTTTCCCCAGACGGTGTCAGTGTGACAGTATCAGCTACCATAAATGAACATTTAGTAGGTGCTGGGCACTGTCTTGTATGCTTTCAATGCACTATTTAATCTTCATGGCTGCTTTGCGAGGCAGGCATTTTGATATCACAGTTTCAGAAGAGAAACCAGAAAGAGTAAGTGACTTACTTAAGGTCCTACAGTAAATATGTGAGGGGTGTGTGTTTCCAGTTAGGATCTAGTTAATTCCAAAGCCCAAGCTCATAGCACAGAGACCCTCGTGGCTGATGAGGTGAGGGAGCCTCGGCAAGGTCACCCTGACTCAGATTCTTGCTGAAGCCAGCGTGGGAGTCACAGAGGCATGGCACTCCAGGAGGGGCGGGACCTTGCAGATTTCTGTCAGTGGTGCCTTTGATGCCCTATGGTAGAGGCTAGCGGTTACCCTTCATAAAGTCAACTTCAGAAGTCCGGAGCTGCCTCCTAAGCATTCCTGCCTGTGTGCTCTGGGTTCATAGCCCAGCCCCAGAGGTCAGGTGTGAATAACAATGCCCATCTCAAAGGGTTGTGGCAAGGAAGGAGTGAGACAGAATACCTCAAAATAGTAGGGGGTCAAAAATTTTCTTTCTCCTTTGCTTCTTGTAGGGAGTTTCTATCACATGAGGATATACCTAAACTCGTCTTCTCACTCCGTTTCTGCCCTGTACACCCTCTTAAGTGTTCCCGCTTCCCCTAGTCCATTGAGTGTTGCCCTGGGGTGCAGTTAAGGAAAGAAAGTCTAACACTGAGGGCTTTACAAATAAGCTATCCATATTGCTTCTGTGTACTCTCTCCTTTCATCTTCACAAGCACCTTAAAAGGGAGGTTCTGTTATTACCCACAAGGGAACTGAGGCACAGAGACGTCCAGGGCCTTCCCTGTGGCTCCAGTGCTCACTAATTAATGGCAGTAATGAGATTCCAACCTACATCTGACTCTTTGTACTCAGCGAGCACCCCTCTTCCCTAACCCCTTCACCATGGAAAGTGACCCCATCCATTTCCTTTCTTGTCTCTGACGGGAAAGAAGGAGAGTTCTGTGAGGCCCATGGCAATGAAGCAGTTGTGAGTTTAGGAGGATTTAGGCTTCTTGAGTCATTTTGTGTGACTCATTTACCCTCTCTTGATGGAGGGAGAAAGAGGGTTTTGGGAGAGAGAAAGATGGTCTGAGTAATCAGAGAGTGTCTTGCTGGTGGTTTTTGATGGACTGTTAGAGTCAATATTTCTTGCTTTTGACCTCACTTGTGGTTCATTCTATCAGTAATGAAATGTTTTGCTTCAGTGAAAATGTTCCCCTAGCCAGATTTTTATTTATTTACTTACTTATTTATAACCCACCCCAATCCACAAAGGATTTCAGATTGCTTACCACAGGAGAAGAAACCATAAAACAATGTTAAAATCTCAATAAGGATAGAGAATCAGGACAAAGAAGAATGTAAATAAACTTTGAGAGACAAGACCAGGGCTTAATAATAACAGCTGATGTTTATTGGGTTCTTGCTGCATGCAAAGGAATTTGTGTACGTTATTTCATTTACTCCTTTAAAAAGTCCTGTGAGGTAGGTGCAATTATTTTCTTTGTTTTGGGGTATAGGGAGCTGAGGCTCAGCTTAAATACAATGCCCAAGGTCACATAGCTAGTAAGTGGTAGAGCCAGTCTTTAACTCTAGTTTGATTTTGGAACTGAGGCCCTCAAGCACTGTCCTGTCCCACCTGTCCAAGGGACAAAAGACCACAGGGGCCTCTAGAGTACTGCACTTGAGCCTCAGGTTCAGTTTTGATTTTCTTGGATATCAAAATGGAAGGGAACCACATAAACAAAAGAAAGGACAAAAATCACATGATCACCTCAATAGATTCAGAAAAAGCATCTGTAAAATTCAACATCCACTTATGATAAAAACTCTTACTGAAGTGGGTTTAGAGGAAATGTATCTCAACATACTAAAAGCTGTTTATGACAAACGCACAGCCAGCTTAACACTCACTGGTGAAAAGCTGAAAGCCTTCCTGCTAAAATCTGGAACAAGACAAGGATGCCCACTCTCACCACTTCTATTCAACATAGTGTTGGAAGTCCTAGCCATAGCAATCAGACAAGAAAAAGGGATCCAAGTTGGAAGAGAAGAGGTAAAACTGTCACTATATGTGGATGATGTGATACTATATATAGGAAACCCTAAAGGCTTCACACAGAAACTACTAGAGCTGATAATTTGGCAAGGTAGCAGGATACAAGATTAACATATAGAAATCAGTTGCATTTCTTTACACTAACAATGAAGTATCAGAAAAGGAAAGTAAAGAAACAATCTCTTTTAAAATTGTATCCAAAAAAATAAAAATACTTAAAAATAAATCTGACCAAGGAGGTGAAAGATTTATACACAGAGAACTACAAAACACTGATTAAGGAAATTGAAGATGACTTAAAGAAATGGAAAGATATCCCATGTTCTTGGATTGGAAGAATTATTATTTTTAAAATGGCCATACTACCCAAAGCAATCTACAGATTTAATGCAATCTCTGTCAAATTACCCAGGACATTTTTTGCAGAACTAGAACAAATAATCCTAAGGTTTATATGGAATCACAAAAGATCCAGAATTGCCAAAGCAATACTGAAGAAAAAGAATGAAGATGGAAGTATTACCCTCCCAGACTTAAGACAATACTACAGAGCTGCAATCAAAACAGCATGATTTTGGCACAAAAACATGCCAAAAACATATGGATCAATGGAACAGAATATAGAGCCCAGAAATAAACCCACAGATTTACAGTCAATTAATCTTTGACAAAGGAAGCAAGAATATACAATGGAGAAAAGACAGTCTCTTCAACAAGTGGTCTTGGGAAAACTGGACAGCTGCATGTAAATCAGTGAAATTAGAACACTCCCTCACACCATACACAAAAATAAACTCAAAATGGCTTAAAGACTTAAACATAAAACAAGGCACTATAAACGTCTTAGAAGAAAACACAGGCAAAACATTTTCTGACATAAGTCTCAGCAATGTTCTCCTAGGGCAATCTACCCAAGCAATAGAAATAAAAGCAAAAATCAATAAGTGGGGCCTAATTACCTTTATAAGCTTTTGTACAGCAAAGGAAACCATAAGCAAAACAAAAAGACAATCTATGGAATGGGAGAAAATATTTGCAAATGATGTGACTGACAAGGGCTTAATTTCCAGAATATATAAACAGCTCATACAACTTAATAATAAAAAAACAAACAACCCAATCAAAAAATGGGCAGAAAACCTAAATAAGCAATTATCCAGTGAAGACATACAAATGGCCAATAGGTACATAAAAAAATGCTCAATACTGCTAATTATCAGAGAAATGCAAATCAAAACTATAATAAGTTATCACCTTACGCCGATCAGAATGGCCATCATTCAAAAGTCCACGAACAATAAATGCTGGAGAGGGTGTGGAGGAAAGGGAACCCTCCTACATTGCTGATGGGATTGTAGTTTGGTGCAGCCATTATGGAAAACAGTATGAAGATTCCTCAAAAAACTAAAAACAGACTTACATTATGATCCAGCAATCCCACTCCTGGGCATGTATCTGGAGGGAGCTCTAATTCAAAAAGATAAACCCCAGTGTTCATAGCAGCAGTATCTATAATAGCCAAGACATGGAAGTAACCTAAATATCCATTGACAGATGACTGGATAAGGAAGTTGTGGTATATTTATATGATGGAATACTACTCAGCCATAAAAAGAATAAAATAATGCCACTTGCAGCGACCTGGATGGACCTGGAGATCATCATTCTAAGTGAAGTAAGACAGAGAAAGAAAGAAAAATACCATAAGATATCACTCATAAGTAGAATCTTAAAAAAAAAAGTCACAAATGAACTTCTTTTATCAAAACAGAAACAAACTCAGACATAGGAAACAAACTTATGTTTACTAGGGGAAAGGGGGTGGGAAGGGATAAATTGGGAGTTCAAGATTTGCAGATACTAACTACTATATATAAAATAGATAGACAAGATTCTTCTTGTCTTGTATAGCACAGCAAACTATATTCAATATCTTGTAGTAACTTATAATGAAAAAGAATATGAAAACAAATATATGTATGTATATGTATGATTGAAACATTATGGTGTACATGAGAAATTGATACAGCATTGTAAACTGATTATACTTCAGTAAAAAATTAAATTAAAAAGTAAAAGTCAGTTAATGTATTGATTAGTAATTAGCTATTAGATTGGTTTTGCATGGCCTCCTACCTCACCATCTTGGCTGCCAGCAAGACCATGGTGAGGGTGTGTGCCTGTGTGCATGTAAAAATCCCCTCCAAAAAAGAAGGAAGGCTCATAGCGAAAAAAAATGTGACAATGAATATACATGTGTTCATGTAGAACTGAAAAATTGTGCTCTACACAATTTGACACATTGTAAAATGACTATAACTCAATAAAAAATGTTAAAAAAAATAAATAAATAAAAATGATAAAAAGAAGGAAGGGAAACAGCAAGTTACTTGGAACTAATGCTCTCATATCCTTCAAGTCTTCATCACTTTCTCAGTGAGGCCCACCCTGACCACAATCTTTAATTGATACTGGAGCCTGCCTCTTCCTGCCCCCTTCGGTAGTCCTGGTCTCTCTTTGTCTTTGCTTTTATGGTCACACGTTTTACCTTCCAACATATCGGATAATTTATAAATTATGTTATATATTTTAAATATTATATTACACACCACATACTTTATATAACACATGAGATTCTATAATATATTCTGTATTAATACATTTATTTATGAACTACAAGTTGGATACTTTATTTAATATGTTCACTGTCTGTCTTCTTCCACTAGAATACAACATCCTCATGGGCAGGCGTCCTTGTCTGGTTCAATCACTGATGGATCCTGAGGGTCGCGGAAAATGCCTGGTATATAGCAGGTACTCGATACATTTTTGTTGAACACTTGAATGACAATTTTAGAGAGGAAGGACAGACGATATATGTAAAGTGGCAAAGCAGGTCATTTTTCTTTTTTTTTTTTTTTTGCTATCTCATATTTTCTTTCCCTTCCCTCCTGCTTTCTTTTCTCCTTTTCTTTCTTTTTCTGTACTCTTTTCCATGATGAAATTGAGGCAGTTCTAGCACTTAGCTCTCAGAGCAAGTCTGATTCTGACGGTAGACCCTTAGGGTCCCAGTGACCTCAGTGTCATTGTTACAGCAAATGCAGAAATGGGATTCATGAGGCTGACCTGGGTGGGGTCTCTTAGTGAAAGCTGGACACTCTCTCCACACCTAAATCAGCAAAGGTAATCCTTTTAGGGGTCTAGGAAAAGTGTCCGAGTACCATTCCCAAGGATTTGGGTTTCAGAGCAGATGGCTATGGGGATGGAGATGGGAAAAGGAAAAACAGAACTTTTGTGTGAAACAATTGATTTAAAGGGAGGATATCCTTGTGTTCCTAAGAGCTCACCTCCAGAGTCATATTTCTTGGCTACAAGCCCAAAGAGTGAAAAGCCAAGGACATTAGCGAGGTTTATCAGAGGAGAGCTGGAGCTGAGACCAATTGCTGGGGTGTGTTCGGGTGAGGGTGTGATGTGAGCTTGCTTAGGAGCTGGCCACAGATCCAGATCAAACCTTTAGGAGCCATATACACCAGCCCATCAGCTCAAGGTGAAGGCCAAGGGCACCTGGCTGCCAATCCCAGGAAGAAACATCAGAAACACTTGTCTCAGGAAGGGTGGGAGTCAGAATTTATGTCTCCCGTGGCCACTGCTCTGGGCTCCTGTAAAGCAGACTTACTGAGCACCTACTCAGAGTTAGCCACTGTTCTAGAAGCTGGGTACATGCTAGACAACAAGACGGTTTCTCTGCTCTCTTGGGATTTAAATTCTGGTGGGATACACTGCCAATGAACTGGGTTAAAACAATGAATAAAAGGATAATTTCAGACAGTAGTAAGCACAATCAAGGAAAAGAAGAGAGTGGGGTGGTGGGGAGTGTAGGTGGAGAGGAGACACTTTTGTTGGGGAGTGCTCAGGGAAGGCCTCTCAGAGGAGATAACATTTGAACCAGCACTTGAGTTATAAGAGGAACCAGCTGAGCAGAGAAGGGGACAAGCTTCCCCAGGCAGAACTCTCTCTTCTGGGCAGGGCTGAAAGGCCACCGTGAGAGATGAGGTGGGAGAGGCTGGCCAGAGTCGGGCTGCTGGGGGTCTTGAAGCCTGTGGGAGGAGTCTGGGTTTTATTCTCAAGTGCTGGGAAGCTACAGGAGGTTTCTCAGCGGGGAGAGTGATGAGCCCTGGACTTGAACTGAGCGTGTCTGAGACGGTAGCTGCAGCACAGAAGCATCGAGAACCCCAGCCCTTCTCTCTCAGAGGGCCCTCAGAGGCTGTGTAGCCCCGTGCTCTCCACACTGGCTGTGTCTCAGAATCATTTGGGGGAAATGTTAAAAAAATATGGATTCTCAGGCTCCCCCCAGAGGAAAAATCTGGCTCAGTGGGATGGAGGTGAGGCTCAGTCTTAAGGAAATTTCCCCAAATGATTCTGCTAATTGGCCAGGGTTGGGCACAACCAGCCCGGTCAAGGGCCCCCTTCAGGAGGAGTATTCTGAGGTTCAGGGAGGAGAAATGCCTTGCCTGAGGTCACACAGTGAGTTAATTGCTGACCGGTTTCCTGACCCCGGAGCAGTGCACGGCCAGGGGTCTCTGGCAGCAAGTCACAGAAGTGACCATTGGCTAACCTAAGCAAAGGGGAATTTATTGGAAGGCCATGGGGAAGCTCTTGGAAGGGAAGACTGAAGAAACATGCTTGGAAAGGTGGGTTCAGGAAGCTCCAGAAGTTTTCAGCATTGAGAACATCTCCACAGCCACCTCCAGGTGTCACTGGAAGGATGCATGAGCACCTAAGTTCTCTTCCTTCTTTCCTGCCATCGAAGTCCTGGGAGAGTGAGTCCAACTGGCTGAGTTCTGGTTGTGGGCTCACCCCACTGACTAGGGGAGGGCACACCTTGATTGACAGTCCCAGCCAGACTTCGGAGAGTTCCTCCAAAAGGATATCAGAGGTTTGTTACCAAAAGAGCAGCCAAAAATATCCATTATGCGTGGCACCTCAGAGGGTTATAAAGATCAGTCATCATTGTCATCATTGCTGTGATGGTAGCAATACTGATTCATTTAATATTTACAAGGTGCCAGGTACTATTCAAAGCATGCTACATATATTAAGTAATTTAACTTATACTTTAAGGCTATGGTGCAGGTACTGAGGTAGGCACTGAGCTAGGAAACTGAAGCACAGAGTAGGTTTGTTAGCAACTAATGTCTAGATTCTGTTTTTATAGATTCCAAAGCTCATTCATACCTATTGTCTAATTTGCTCCCCATGGCAAGCTGTAAGGACAGGCATTTTTTCAGGTGGAGAAAGTGAGTGCACATGGTCTAGAGTCACACAGCTAGTAAGTGGCAGAGTCTTTGGACTCATCTAGTCATTCATTCATTCATTCATTCATTCATAGGAATAAAGGTAGGGAGATAGTTAGAAGGCTGATGCAGTGGTTCAGGCAAAAAATCATGGTTGCCTGGATTAGGATGATGGCACTGGAGATGGAAGGAAGTGAATGGAGAAGAGAAAGAAGTGGAATTGACAGGACTTGCTAATTGGATGAGGGTGGGGGGTGGTTTAAGATGAGGGCAAGGTTTGGACTTGGATAACTAGGTGAAGAGTGGTGCCATGTACTGTGGGTAAAGACTAGCTGAGGGGCATTCTGGTTGGGAGAGGGGATGACACGCTCTGTTTAGGACAAGTGGTGTTGGAAGTTCCAGTGGGACAGGGACGTGGAGAGATACAGGAGTTTGCAAAACTTTTGCCTCCAGATCCAATGCCCTACCCACAGTGCCTTGCTAATTTAGAATCTCAATCTGTAAGAACACGCAGAAACCCAGTTTGTCAGATCAAACTTTAGAGATTCTCCCTCTCATTTCAGATGAGGAAGCAGAGGCCAGAGCAAAGTTGTTGAGCTAAAACCAGATCCTGAGCTTCCCAGAAGGCCCCTTCCCTACCACCCACAGTACCCTGGTTCAGAGGGTACACGCTGGAAACCTGCAGCTCAATCCAGTCTCCAGAAGGGCTCTGTTTGGCCTACAACTAATTCAAATTAGTTGCCATCATTAAAAAGAAATTAGGACATTTCAAGTACAAATCCATCCACAGAATATCTGGTAACTTCAGGCTCTCATGCCTACATGACAGTGACCAATGGATCTGGGTAGCAATTGCTCCCTTGAGGCAGGGCATGTCCAGTTTTCCACAGTCTCCACTCTTCCCCCATAACTGAGGGCATGTGTTATTTGCCATTTATCAAGATGCTTGCTCAGTTGTTTTTCTTAAAGGGGAAAGTCATGTATTTCCTGTGACCTCTCTAAAATATCTTTTATCTGACCCCAGCTTGCTTCATTTCCTGGTCTCTGTAAGCATTTGAGTTTTGACCCCATCGCTTACCCTCTGTGAACCACACAGTCCTCATTTGTGAAGTGAGGTATTTGAATACAATGATTCCAAGGTCCTTTCTAGCTCTGGTTTCCGAGGCTCTCCAAGTCTGCACTTTGGAAGTGAGTTGTGCTATTGACAATGCTTAATTGTTCTGCAGGTGGTTTTTGAGGGATTGCTCACCCTTGACACTTTTGTCCTTGAATGATGATTTATCTAAGCCCTTGGAAGAAAAATGCCTTTCATTTTGGGAGTTTATCCTTCATCTTTTGATTTTGGAAAAATGATGAGTACTTCAAACAATGCAGCGTTGCTGCAGTTGCTAGGAAAGGATCGTAGTTACAGAGGCTGCCTGGAGACAAGGCCATCAGAAAACTCTTGTCTCCCTTCCTGCCTTCCCTTTTCTTCCCTCCCTCCCTCCCTCCTTCATTCTCTCTCTCTCTCTCTTTCTTTTGAGCAAAGATGTCATAATCAATAACCCCTTCTACAAAGACCAATCGTAGTCACCAGTAGAGTTTAGGTTGCCCTGAATACAAAGGTTAATTTCTTAAGACCACCCCCACTAGCCAAATTATTAAATGCTCAGTGAAGTGACCTCCTGGGTTTTAATTCTGGTTCTACCTCTCTATTGTCATTTGACCTTGGGCAAGTAATTTATTTTTCTCTGGGCCCAAGTTTCCCCATCTGTAAAACATAAGGTTGAAGGAAATGCTTGGATTCTCTTGTAGTTCCTTCCAGCCCGAATATTTTAGAAGGAGACTGACGAGATTTAGAGAATAAGGTAGCATCAGCAGGTAAGGTCTCTGCGACTCTCTTTCCAGGTCAGCAAGGCTCTGGGACCCCTTCACCTTAAAGCCATGATATTCAACTATAGATCCTTGGCTTTCTCTCCTCTGGCTAATTTAGTCAATGGTAAAATAAGGATTTCTGTCTATCCTCAGTAGATGTGATGTGCCCTGGGTATCTGCCTTGCTAAGAAATCTTACTTTTGGCATCATTCCTTTATTGTAGAAAGGGCCAGTACCAGGACCTAAATGTCTCTGATTAGGTATTTTTCAAGTCCAATATAGCCCGCAGACTGCAGGTCTCCAGTCGCAGGGATGATTGTGACGATTTAAGCGACAAGTGCGCCCCCTGGTGCCCTATGTAAAAATCGCAGAGAGCTAGCCATTCAACAAATACAGAACTTAAATCCTGCGTCTGCCTAACCTTCAAGTCAGGATTAGAAAAATGGACACGTATGTCCTGTAAAGTAATATACAGTCTACAAATGGGACAATTATGTCTGTGAAGCTTGTATTTCCACTCTCAGAGCCAGCTTTTGCCCACTTGGCATGTCCACCTTCCTGCCCTTCAGTTCTTGACTTTGCATATTGGGGCGAGTGCATACTGAGTTCAATACCGCCATCCTCCAGTCACACCTGTCTCTCAGTGCAACAGTGGAAATGCTTATTCCAGAAGATAGTCAGCTCTCTGTTGTTGGAGACGTAGAAGCAGATGTTGCCGGTATCCTTCTTGGGAATGTTAGAAAAGGGTAGGGATAAGGTTAGATTCACTGATTCAAATGATCAAATATTTATTGAGTACCTACTATATCCCAGAAACTTCCTAAAAGACAGGATGTACAAGCTGTGAACAAAACAAAGTCCTTCTTTTATGAGCTTACATTTTATTAGAAATAACCCCCAATGTTATCTTCCAACCAGAGATTCTAAGATTCATCAGTTCCAAGTAATGGTAGTCTGGTGTGGCAAACATTTGTAACAGATTTTGGCCAGGGACTCAAGGCCCTAAGGAGATTTTGTATATGAGAGTGAGAGCAATTGAGGCCTCTGGACCTCAACCTGACAGACAGGAGCCCTACCACTAGAAGTTGCTCTGTGTCCTGAAAGTGGAGAGGCTGATTCAAGGTCTTCACCCTGTGGGTAGCTTGTGGATGGGAAGAGAGGACAGAGAAAGAGGACCATGTACAGGCATCAGGAGTTGCGTATATTCCCAAGTCACCAGAGTGGAAAGGCATCTTGGAGATGATCTCTTCTAACATCCTCATTTTAGGGATGAAGTAACTGAGACCCAGAAAGGAGTGTCTCTTGAAATCATAATCAATGATCTTCAGAATAGTAATTGAAAATTTAATTTGTATGTATTGATAAGGAAAACAAACATATTATAAATTAGTATAAATAGTGTGATTCTAATTTTGATTAAAAATCATGTGTGATTACCTTTTGGAGCTAAGATTGCAAAAATTTAAAATTTTTTTCAGTATACATTGATGTATTTAAAAATATTCTACAGTGAGAATGCGTAATTGTAAAAAAAAAAATTATTCAAAAGAACTTGTATTTTCAATGCTTCAGAGGAAATACACCAGCACCCAATAGCAGTGGTGGAACACACACACGTACAATTGTTTCTTTTTCACTTTCATGAATTTTCCATGTTTTGTAAATAACTGTTGTAGAGATTGCTAGTTTTCCTAGTATGCAGTTCTCCTCTCCTGCTGGGCATACAGCTGGGTTTGCCTTCCTTGGGGATTATCCTTCCGTGGCTCTTGCACTTATTGTAGGATCATATGACTAACTCTGGCCAATAAGTGGTGACCCATGTGATCAGAGGAAATGGTCAAGTTTGCCGCAAGGCCACTGCATTTAATTTCCATTGTGAGTCTTTCTAGCAACAGGGAACTCCAAGTCTCGTGTTGAGATTGAGGTGCCTTGAGATGGAAACTTCTTGCACTGCTGAACAGTAGGCCAGGGGGACAACTGTTCTGAAGGGGTGCCCAGACATGCTATGGACTTTGTGTGAAAAGGAAATACACTTTTACTGGGTTATGTCACTGAGATTTTGGTGGTGTTTGTTGCCACAGCATTACCTAGTCTATACCAACTAATATGGTAACACATATAACATATACTATAGACAACCTACATACTAAAAAGATTACCATTCATAAAGTGTAGTCAAACGTGTGCCATAATCAGAAATGTCTATGTCAAATATTGTATTAAATTATATTTTTAATGAATAATCATACTAAGACCGATTTATAATTAAGGTCACTTTTTTTTTCAATTAAGGGATATTGGTTTGTAATGAATCGTTAGCTGAAGCACAGACATGGAGTATTGGGAAGGATCACAAAGTTTTATCCTGTACATTCCACAAGTTCATACAGAGGTATATAGGAACCATCCAATACAAATGAGTTGTCTAAACCAGTCAGTTCCAAAATCTTGACAGGCTGAAATACCAGGAGAATTTAAAAAAATGAAGACTCCTAGGTCACACTTTTGGAGTTTTGATTAAGGAGGTCTAGGATAGGACCTAGAAATGGCATTTTAAGAAATTCACCATGTGATTTCAATCGCAGGCCTGGGAACCACTGGTCTAGTAGATGGCTTTGAAATTGCATTTGTCATTACTTAAAATTAAGCTTTGTTTAAATTTTGCATTCACATTAAACCTGAAATCACTTTCGTAAATTCAGGTCAGGTTCTCTAGAAGCAGAATCCAACATGGGGAATCACGTGCACATGATTTGTTGAGGCGTGCTCTCAGGAGAAACCTGCGAGGGAATGAGGCAAGCCAGGCAGGGAAGGGGAAGAATATGATTTCAGCGAAGTCTAGCCTCAGCATGATCTTGCAGGGAGCTCGGAAGTGCAGATTGCTCCGCAGAGCTTGTCCTACCATGAGTTAAGGAAACCAGGCTTCTATACACCCCCACACACTGGGCAGTCATTGGCTTCAGGCAGCCTGGGTTGAGGGTAATGTAAATGGTGAGGTGGCTCCAGTCACCCAAGGACAGTTTTTGGGTGGCATTTGGAGAGCTCTTAGCAGGAATTCAGTTGGCAGCTGGGGGATAAGTGTACCAAACTGGAAAAGGTGACCTCAGGGGCACCAGTAGCATTTGCCCTAAGCTACCTCTCACACCGCTTAGATCCACTTGCATCTCAGATTGACTTCACTCCATCTTGTCTCAGCTTCTCCGGGGTTCTGGATGGCCACAGTTGGCAGTGAGAGTTACAAGAGAGGAATGGGTTGAGTTACAGCCCCTAGTTCGGCAGCTACCCCCAGGCTGCTGCTGACACATTTCACCTCCCTTCTCTACCACCCATTAGAGAGTCTCTTCACCTCTGCTGAGCATTTCTGCTGGTCTAGGTGGCTTGACATGGTGGAAGGACCTAGACCCTCAGGCCACTGAACCCCTAAAAACTTCACAGATGGGGCAAGTGGGCCCCTGAATTTTTACAATATTTATCTCCTGGATTTGTAGAGTACTTGCCATTCCTGGTTATCAGGTCACATTCATATGATGTCATCAGTACAGTGGACCAATACAATATCTTCTGGAATGTCCAGATGTTTCTTTAGAATATTTTGTGACAGAGAGCATAATTATTGTATACTCTTGCCCATCCCACCTGAAGCAAACTCCTTCCAATCCTCCTTCCTGATGGATATTAAAAGCAATGCATTTGCCAGATCAAAAGCAGCACCGTGTACCAGGGGCTGTGTTACTATGTTCTAGTAAAGATGCCAAATCAAGAACGGCAGCTGCACTTGGTACTACTGCTCAGTAGATGTCAGTAGTCCACTGCCATCTGCCATATTCATTTACTTCTTCCAAGGGTCAGACTAGTGAAACAAATGACATACGGTCGAGATAATGACCCCTGCATCATTTAAATCTTTGAGGGTAGTTCCAATCTCTGCTATTCCCCCAGGAATGCAATGTTGTTTTTATTTATTATTTTGTCTAGAAGAGGGTATAGTTCCAGGGACCTCCACTGGATCTTTCATGCTACTGTAGCTTGTACTCCATAGGTCAAGGAACCAATATGGGCTTTGCTAACTGCTGGGTAAGACCATTCCAATGATATATTTAAGAGCTGGGGAGATGGCTGCCAGTTGGTCTGTGGACGCAGTGGGTTCTCTGTGAGATGGACTTGGCCCAGGACTCCATTTTTCCCTTGGCCTTCATCTGTCACTTCTCAAACAGGGGACAATGATGGTGCTTTGGGTTCCTGGGTTTCTGTGTCAGCTGAGACTCTAAATAACAGCCCTCTAAGTACTTCTTTTTACTCGAACATTGATATGAGAGTTACCCAAATACTGGCAGTTACCCAAATACTTTGAGGAAGGACTGGAGGAATCACTACTCTACACACTTACTGTGGTATTTCAGGGCACTTCCCCGGGGGGACTCGGCCATTCTTTAAAAAAAATTAAAATATAGTTTTTTTTAAAAAGTTTTAATTTTGTAACAGTTTTAGACTTACAGGCAAGTTGCCAGACTAGTACAAAGAAATTTTTCATACTGTCTCCCCAAAACCCCATTCAAGTTTCCTCAAGAATGTCCTTTACTTGGAGATCGTCTTTCTAAGTAAAGTAAGCCAGAAAGAAGTACCATACAATATCACTCACATGTGGAATCTAAAAAAAAAGACACAAATGAACTTATTTACAAAACAGAAACAGACTCTCACAGATATAGAAAAACAAACTTATGATTAACAGGGGGTAAAGGGGTAGGGAGGGATACACTGGGAGTTCGAGATTTACAGATACTAACTACTCTCACTGTTCTTACTAAGGCCAACCCCATGCGGTAGGAGTAGGGGATGCAGGGTCAGATGACACAGCTGGTCCAGCTGGGGCCACTGTTAGCCAAGTCTAAGGGTGCACTACCCAGAGCTGGGAGAGAACAGGGGAAGAAATATTGTGACCTCCCTCTCCTGCTTTCTGATCTCCTTCCTTTGGCTGAACCAAAGAAGCCCATGTGTTGTAGTCAATAGAAGGTAGCCTCCAGGGGCACAGAGGAAGGCAGAGAAGGGTGGAAAGTAGGTTGAGATGGGGGCAAATGCATAATAACCAGTACATATGTGACCTATATACTGATTGTTTCCGAATTTATATCCCTACTGGAACATCTTAATTCCAGACTCACATATCTAGTTATCTGTTCAATTAGTTTACCTATTGCTCCATAAAAAATTGCCATGAATTTAGAGGCTTAAAGAGGCACATATTTATTGTCTCACAGTTTGCATGGGGCAGGAGTCAAGGCATGTCTTAGCTGGGTTCTCTGCTCAGGGTCTCACAAAGCTGCCATCAAGACAAATGTGATCTTTCATATGTGATCATATGTAGCTTCAAGGGTTTCAACTGTGGACCTGTGTATTTAAAATGGTGGAAGTCTTCCCAGCCAGCAATCTGAGGGACTGTGTGGCTCCCCGGGTGATGGAACAGAGACCATAAAGGTGAAGGGTCTTGGGTGCTAGTTGCTACTCGTGGATAGATACTCATTCTTCAGTCTGGGTTGAATCTGCACACATCAGTCCTGTTGTAAGGACTGTTGTGGCCGTGACTTTTGGGCAGTTCCAAGTTGTCCTCCTAGGGGAGCAGGATTGAAACAAATGACCATATCTCTCTCATGATGGTTATGCTGGTGAAAATTTATAATGAGAACAGGGTTCTGGGCTGTTCTGCCCTCTGCTCATGGAAGCCCTCAGAGACCTGCAGGGGGGAAGAAGAGGCCTCCCCGTGCTGTGACTGCAGCTGTCATCCAGTTGTGGGACAAATGCAGTAATTGCTTACATACATTTGCTGAACCTCAGACCTTGCAGAAGGAGGAGCTGAGAGAGTAAGTCTATGGCAAACGAGAGTAGAGTGGTTATGAAAACGGAAACCTTCATGCTGTTTCCATTAAGGCTTTCTACCTAAAGAATCACATTGTCTGTAATAAAGAGAACTTCTTTCTGTCCATTAGTATGCTATTTATTTTTTTCCTCTTATTTCACTGGCTAGGATCTCCAAAACATTGTTGAATAAAAGTCATGAGAGTGGATACTCTTGTCTTATCCCCAAAATTAGAAGTAAAAATTCATTCAGTATATCACCACGAAAGTATAATGTTAGCTGTAGATTTTGCATAAGTGGCCTTTATCAGATTTAGATGTTATATTCTTACTGTATTTATATGTTTAAAGTACATATAAACACACAAACTCCTTTAATCTGTTAATACGATACTTACATTGATTAATTTAAAAGTGATTAAAATTTAAAAATCATGTCTCTTACATTTACTGTCATTTTTACCATTTCTAGTGCTCTTCCTCTTTTGACATCAAAATTTCCATTCAGTGTCGTCGATCTCTTGTATGAACTCTGGCTAGTGTGTTTTGTAGTGCAAATCTATTGACAATGAACTATTTCAGCTTTCAATTGTTTGAAAAAGTCTTTATTTTACCTTCTTCCTTGAAAAATATTTTCAAAGGGTGTAGAATTTAAGGTTGGCATTAAAAAAATTCAGTCCTTTAAGGGCTGGTGGCAGATGCCACACGGGCAGCCCAGATGGTACTTCTGCCACTTGTTCCGTTGAGATCGTGCCCGCCTGCCAGCACTCAGGTGGGCCCTCTGCCCTCACTCAGGTGGACACCGAGGGAAGGGTTGCTTATTAAAGGCTCAGTTTCCAGGCCCCTCAGCTTCCCAGTCAGTAGATCCAGGATGGGACCATTGTCCCACCCCACCCCGGGCCGACCCTCCCCCACTTTACAAGTAGGAAGCTGAAGACATGTTGCCTCAGGCTGCCCAGCTCTCTCTAAGTCTCAGAATTAGACATGAATACATATGGAAATTTACTATATCACAAAGGGTGTAAGTTAAAGTAGTGGGTAAAACATGAGCTATTCAATGAATGGGATTGGGGCAACTGATAGTCATCTAAAATAAAATAAAGTTGAAAACATACTGTGTGTATGATGTTAGGATAAATCCAATTATACTAAATGCTTTGAATAATGACAATACAATAGTACCTGGATAAACCTTATGAAAATTCTTTTTAACTCAAAGTGGGGAAGATTTTTCAAAGTACAGCACAAAATTCAGAAGACATTAAAGAAAGGATTAATAAAGACAAGAATAGAATGAAAATTTTTGGCATGGCATGAACCATCATAATCAAAAGATAAGTAGCAAGTTGGGAAAATACTGGAAACTCATATCCAAGACAAAGAACTAATTCCTCCTACTTGTAAAAGTTCCCATAAAATGATAATTCTAAATCCAATCAGCCATAAGAAAATGACTATAGGTTACAAATTCACAATTTCTAGAAAATAAAAATGACTCTTAAACATACAGAAAGATGAGAAACCAAACGTATAATAAGAGACATGCAAATTAAAACCATACAGCGTTACATTTTACTCATTGAAATATAAAAGACCCAATAGTTTAGCAGCGTACTGTGCGGGAGATGGGGTGGGACAAGGTACCCACACACATTTCTGGTGGGAGTGAAGATTGAAAGAGCCCCCAGCAATTTGCAACATATAAAAACATATATAAAGTGTCATAGTTTTTCTACCTGTAATTCCTCATCTAGAAATTTATCCTAGAGATATATTTGTGCATATGCAAGAGACACATATACAAAGTTAATAAATGTAGAATTAATGGCAATAAAAAAGATTGGTAATAGCCAAAATGGCCATCAATACTGTGTAAATTATTTCATCCGTACAATGGTACTGCATACTATGCTGTATTTATAGCTGTATAAAAAGAGCAACAAATCTGCTTGGAAGGCCCTCCAAGATATATCAGGTTTAGAAAAAGACAGCACAGAACAATATAGACATGTGTGAGGAAGAATAACTCCATGTATTATACACATATATACATATATTACATGTATAATATATAATATATGTGTTATATACACTAATCCTCATAAAAATTAATCTATATACACTTGTTTAGCATTAAATTTCTCAGGAAAGATTAAAAAAAGTAATAACCATAATAATTGTATTTGTCTTTGCAGAGAAGGCATAGATGCCCAAGGGCCTGGAACGGAATGATCTTTTTCAATATATGCATTAAACATTTTTTTAACCTATGAATGTATTGCTATTTCAAAAATAAAATTTTAAAGCAAGGAAAATAAATTTAATGACATAGCCAAGAGGAGGAGCTAGAGATGTAAAAAGATGAGAGAGAGACAGAGGGAGTTGAGGAAGGAGGAGGAAGAAGAGGAGGAGGAGGCGTGAGACAGAGAAATAGATTGAGAGAGAAAAGAGATTTGCTATAAAGGAAAGTGGAGAAATCAGGCTGTGGATGGAGGAAAATGTAAAGCTGGGTGGTCTTTAAGCCAGGAGATAGAATAACGTGTTGGTATGGTATTGGGAAACTCCAACTGAGAAGGAACATTGAAGATGCAGATGGGAGAGACAGTCATTCTCTAGAGTGTCTCCGTGTAGAAGAGGGGATGGGAACTGGCACACAGGTGGAGAGGACGGCTTAGGATAGGAGTGTGCAGAACCTGGCACGACAGGAAAGACAGAGAAATGAGCTCAGAGGCAGGTTGGCTGGAAGATTTGGTGTGAGCACATAGAGAAATTTTCAGCAGAGCATCATCTGAGACTGATAAAAGAGTGAGGAGGAGGTTTCAGGAGAGAGATGGTGTGAAATGTTTCCCTTGGAGAGAGGGTAATTATGGAAACCTTACATAACCACTCAGCAGAGCAAAGTGGATACCTGAGGTGTGTGGACATACATTGAAAGTGAAACTGTTGGGCATGGTTGGATGTTGTTCTCCAGCTATACTCAGCTGCCTGGCAACAGGCATGGAGTTAGCGGTAGTCAGATTCAACCAGGGCAAAAGACTTGATGAGCACTTCACTGAAGATACTTACGTGGATGGCAAATAAACACATGAAAAGATGTTTTCCATTCCTCACCATCAGGCAAACACAAATTAAAACCACAATACCACTACACACTTCTTAGAATGGATAAAATAAAAATACTGATAGTTTCAAATATTGATAAGGATTTGAGAAACCGGATCTTCCGAATGTTGTTGGTGGGAATGTAAAATGGCGCAGCGGCACTGGAAAACCCTTTTGCATTTACCTAAAAAGTTGAACATACACTTACCATACAACCCAGAAATCTATTCCTGGCATTTATCCTAGAGAATAGAAAACATTTTCACATAAAACCTGTATACAAATGTTCATGGCAGGTTTATTTATAATAACCAAAATGAAAGTAAACTAGATATCCTTCCACTTCTGAATAGTGAAACCAAATGCAGTACATCCGTACCATGGAATACTGCTCAGCAATTATAAAAAATCAACAACAAACTGTTGATACATACGACAACTTGGGTGGATCTTGAGGACATTTTGCTCAATGAAAAAATCCAAAATCAGAAGATTGGATGCTGTATGATTCCATTTATATAATATTTTTGAAAAGACAAAGTTATCAAGATTAGAGAACAGATCAGTAGTTGTTAGGGGTTTGGGAAGGGGGACGGAGTGGGTGTGGCTATAAATGAGTAGCTGAAGGGAATTCTTTTGTGGTGAAGAAACAGCGTCATATCTTGAATGTGGTGGTAGTTATATAATATACAATATGTGATAAAAAGCCCTAGAATTATATATAAGGCATAAAAAATGAGTGCATGTGAAATCTAATTTGATCTAAGTGTAGGTAATTTTATCATACCAAGGTCAATTTCTTGGTTTTGGTAATGTACTTCATTTATGTAGAACGCCACCATTGGCAGAGGCTCAGGGATGGGTACACAGGACTCTCTATACTCTTTTTTTTTGCAATTCCTTATTTGTCTGTAATTAATTCAGAATGAAAGTTTAAAAAAAACCTGAAAGGTTAGTCTGTTGGACTGACTATCTGCATGGATTTTGAAGACACAGAATCAGGATGGGGTTATGCTGGAGCGAAGTCTATAAACCACGCATACGGCCCGAAGATAATGTAGTAAGAATACGTATACCAACAACTACAATTTCGCATATATTAAAGTTTGGCCATGTTTGTTTCCAATATCTCCTTAAAAAATATAACTAAATTGTTACAGACACAACTAAAGTTCCAAACCTGCACCTCTTCTCTCGTCGATCTCTTCAGAACTTCTGAAGATGAGATGCATTATTGGGGGGGGGGGGCAGGGCAAGGAATAGCGACTTTATTAGGAAAACCGGCTGACCAAGAAGATGGCAGACTAATCAATGTCCATCTTCCCCAAGTCAGGATTCAGGCTCCTTTTATACTAAAAAGGGGAGGGGATGTGGTTGGTTGTTGCAAAATTCTTGGCGTTGGAATCCTTTGTTCTTGCAGCCGTCCACATGGGTCATTCTCTCAGATGTGTAACAGGATATTAAAACAGAAGCTTTGATCTAAATATCCAGATACTAGAGACACTGTATTTCCAAAGAGGTACAAGATGAGATACAGAATTTAAATACGAGATTTCTGATAATTGGTTACCAACCCTTACACCATCATCCATATCAAAGTTGTTAAAAATTTTAGAGTTGAATTTTTATATGAGGAATAAAACATCAAATTTAATTGAAAGATGAACCATCTCCCCTGCTCCAAGTTTGGCCTTTGCAGACAAAAAGACTGTAGCAGAGAAGGGGGTGCATTCTGTTGCTTCTCTCTTTCCCTCCCCTCTTTCTCCTTGTTCCTCCTTCCTGTTGGTCCTAGCTGTAGTTTCCAACCCTGGAATATATTCCAGAGAGGAGGGTCAGGAGAGCAGGACTTGCCGTTTTGTCTAGTCCTGCTGGGGTAACCTCACTGGCTGTCTCTGGACTTGACAATATTGTAGAGTTGACTCCAGCTAATTTTGCTTATGCCAACTTCTATCACTTCAAGGCTCATTGCTCACAGTACTCCAGTCCTGTGACCCTTCTTAAGAGGGATCTAACAACCACAACCAAATTCTTGGAATGTCACAGGGAATGCAACTTACTTGTGTACTGATCACCATTCTCTAAACATCTTCTGTACTTTACTAGCAATGCCACTGTTATGCTTTTTCTCCCATTTCCATCTGTTCAGATCTATATATCTTTCCTTGCCTACCTCAAAAGTTTGGTGTGGCTGGCAAAAGTGACACAGGTTACTTGTGTGGTGAATTGTAGAATCATCAGTTCAAATTCCAAGTATTTCAAGAAGCCTTCTCTGATTTATGTGCCACCATAAACATACTTTTTAATAAGATCTTCTCCCTCTGTGCTCCCTATCTCTGTGTTTGTATCCTGGAAGAACTCAGAGCCAATTAAAACAATATGTTAGGTGTGTGTAAGATCACTTCTTCCACACTCTACTAGAAGCTCCTGGAGAAGAAGAACCAAATCACATCTGTTTTTACAGCCAGCATTGGTGCACTGGCAATATTGGTGCCCAATACATATTGTACCATCGTATGGAAAGAGCATTATGCAATTTCTCTGAATTCCAGGTAGCTGTCAAATTTAGCTTCAGATGAGTAGAGTGTATGCTCATGGTTATAGTCGGAGTGTAGAGACATGAACTTCTGAGGCTGCCTGACTTCTAATGGAAGTTACCTTCTGTCCTCGTCCATCATGAAGTCAAACTCTACCACCTTATTCTGAAGACAGATAACCAACCACAAATGGCAAAAAGTCATACTGGGGCAATCCCATAACTTCACTATCCAAGTTGTTCATGGAGTCGGTATGAGAATCCAGGTTCTCTGACTCCAGGTCCAGTGCTCTGCCCAATCTAGCACTTGTAGATTCTATATTCCTGAATATCCAGGGTATCTGGATGCTGAGGTGGGTTTGGTTGGAGGCAAAGACTTCCTCTGCTGGAACATAGGGTAGTGGGATTAAGTAGAGATGCAATGCCTGTGGCCTAAGAACCTGCAGACTCTCCTTAAAAGTGTTTTCATGAATTGTGCATTGGTGTGATGTCAGAGTGTGGGCTGGGGGCTGTGAGAAGATTCAGCATAGTGAGCCTAGCGGGTCCACCAGTTGTAAAACTTTGGCTGAGGATGTTGTCCAGCATGGGAGCCACCTGGATTCATACTGCCGGGCTTTGCCTGGGTGGTTGGGTGTGACGTTTTTCTTTGGGATGGAAGCAAGACAACTTAGAATTTTAAAATGACCCCTCCTCTGAATGCCCTTGACTCCCAAACATAACTCTGTGATAGCAAGGAGCACAATGTGTAGCTGTCTGTCCCACACTAGGCTCCTTCCTTCCACAGACTGTGAGCTCCTTGGAGATGAGTATGTTATCTTTGAGTCTCCAGTGCCTGGCATGGGAGCTGGAACACAGAAGATGTTCAGTTGTTATTTATAGAGAGAACAGAAGAATGACTGAGAGACTCTTCTATGAGAAGCCTACTTAATGATATCTTCAAGACTGGAAATAGACAGGTTAATTGTGACAGTCTATTAAATGGCAGTTATAAAAAAGGGTACATTTGTAATATAAATATTTTATTTTAACTCAGAATTTACTCACCAAAATAAAGGAGAGAGAACTTTTCTATGATTATGGAGTAGAAAATATAGCTCTACTCTTTCTTGCAGAAAGCACATCCATTCAGCACTGTCCATGGTTTGCAGTTTGGATTTATCAGAGGAGAGATCTTAAGAGCATGTGTATAGCATTCTGCTTGATGATGTTTTTCAGTATCACTGCATTTTTTTCAATCTTGTATAGTCAGGCTCACACCTAATTAAATTAAAATAATATTGAGACTAGCTTTTATTGCCCTTTTAAGCATTCACATTAATTTTCATTGAAACCACAATTCTCTTTCCATCTTCATTGATTTACATTATATTTTGATAAATTAGGTAATTACATAAACAAGTCCAACTGGCACAAGCAGGACTGGAAACAAGCGCAATTGGTTCTTGTGAAGCAGATGACTCAGTGCTGTAATGTCCAGATGCACTAGATAATTAGTAAATGGTCCTGAGGGCTCAGCGGTTACTGGACATCAATCAATACAGATAGGTCTACTAACCAGAGATTTGTTTGAAAGGTGTTTACTCTATATAGAAATAGCATAGTGCTTTATCAAGTAGGTTTAAATAATGTGTGTTGAATTCATGCATAAATAAACAGTTGTGAGTGACACCTCCCAAAAGGTGCCATGAGGGACTTTCACATCTTTTCTCTCTTCTTGAAGAAAGCTCCTGAATATCATACATGATCCACCCCCAAGGCAGAGCTAGGAGGATAGCTTTTGCGTAGTTTGATGCTGTTTTCAGGCATATAGATAGACATTACGAATTGCTCTATCTTCTTGGATAATTCGCCCCTTTATAATTATGTAATGCCCTTCTTTTTCCCCGAAATTTTCCTTGCTTTGAAGTCTGCTTGGTCTGAAATTAATATAGCTACTCCTGCTTTTTAAAATTGGTGTCAACATGATATATTTTTCTCCATTCATTTACTTTTAATCTGCATGTGTCTATATATTTAAAGTAGATTATTGCTATAATCAATTGATTATGCCAATCTCTGTCTTTTGATTGGAGAGGTTAATTCTTTAAATGTAACGCAGTTACTTATAGGGAAGAACTTCTGTCATTTTGCCTCTCTTGCCAGCCTGGAATGCTGATGTGGCAAGAAGGATTGAGGCCACTGAGGACTACTGAGATGAGAGAACCTCTCTAGGGATGGAGGACCAACAAACTGGAAGGAGCCCTCATGTCTAAAACTGTCAAGCCACCATTTATTAGACCATTCTAGGGCAGAAGTTTACTTAAACGAAAAAAACACCCATCAGAACATGTTACCTCTTTTCTTAATACAATCGTTTTTCAAGGTATGTTTGTTGGTAGTGAGATTGTTCCATTAAAATTACACTAAAGAAAGAAGATGCAAAGAGAAAAACAAAACAGAACCCTGAGGAGGTTCAGTTGAAGATTGCACACTGAGACAGAGAAAGTCCCAGGGAATGCAGCTTGTGTGGTGGGTGTAAGAGAGTGATGGATATTCCCCACTGGCCCTCAAGTTCTTCTTTTCGTCCTTGTCTACCCTGATTTTCACTCCTGAGTTAGGATACATCGCTGTACCTGATCAGTGGGCTCCTTTTTTTACGGATCCTTGTTGACTTCAGTTGAAGGACAACACTGACAAGAAATTGGAGAGCCTGTCAGCAATAAGGGGTTTTTAATCTACCTCCTGGCTGTCTCCCTGCTAGGCTGTGGGTTGGCAATGGCAGTGTTACTCTACTTAAGGACATCGTCCCTGTTTGGTGGCCCACTAGAGCCACAGCTACACCTATGGTTACAACTTCAGCCTCTCTGAGTTCTGGTAACTGATCCTTCCCTTTGTCCCTCAGCCTAGGGTTAGCAAAAGCTTCTTCCAATTGATTGCCTTTGGAGGTTTCACCATTCCTTTCAAACTTTCTCTTAACCTGCACATCTTCATAAATTGTTCTTTAGTTAAAGTCTCTTCAATTATTCCATCTCTTTGGGCCATTTCTTTTATGCTAGGACACTGCCAGACACACAAAGGGGAAAACTTTAGAAAAACAAGGAAATCAGTGAAATCTGGCAACAGCAGTTTAGCTTTGAGAAGCATACGTGTTCCCTATCCTACTCTCTAAGTTAAGGGAAGCAGCAAATTCCTCACTATGACAGCAAATTTAAATGGTTGGGATGGAGGAGAGAACAGGGAGAGGACCCAATAAGGGAATACAGTGTTGTTTTCCCAATTTAGAGCTCCCACAGTTGAGGCTGCCAGCACCCAAAGTTGCCAGGAGGGTACTTATGTCTTTTTTCCTGTCTTTTTCTGCTGGAGCCCCTATGGTTCCCTGAATACTCCTCCCCTAGGTGGAGTTATGTGAATGTGCACTAACAGGAAAAACCCAACAGGGGCTTTGGAAATAAATACTTGATAAGTGTACGTTTCCTCCATTCTTCTTGCTGGAGGTTACAGGCTGACCTGTGCTGAAGGGAAGAGCTTCCTGGGATTGACAGTCACTAGAGGACACATGTCTGCCTTGGAGAGGTACCAGCAGGAGCAGGGGTGAAGTCTGGTGCCTGAGCGAGGCTTATCAAGATACTGCACAGTCCCTGTGATTTCCTGTACAGGGACCTGCTGGTAAATGAGAGTGTGGAGTTCTCTGAGTCATGACTCCTCACAAGATGTTTCTCAACATTTGGTCCAACTCTTTTCCTATCTCTCAATCTCTGTCCCTCCCCACCCCACTGGGTGCTGGTCCCTGCAAGGGATTGTTTTTGTAGAGCCTTTTGCTGCCAACTGCGTCCTTGGGCAGCAATGCTAAGAATAAATCACACCCTCCTTACCTGTCATTCGAGGTTCTCCATGGCCCGTCCCACCCAATTCTTAATTATAGTAGTAATGTGTGCAGATTTACAATTTCTTTCCAGTTGACATAGAAGTGTTTCAAATAAATGGTAAAAATCTTCCTGAATCCTATTCTCCAGAAGCAACAATTTGTTTCAATTTTTCTTCTAAATTCTGTTATTAGTTGTGGTTATAGATTTGAATTGTAAATGTATATTTCCAATTTTTAATTTATCAGTATAAACAAGATCAATTTATTCCCCATATAAGATTCCCTATATAAGAATTTAGAATATGGCTGAGATATTTGGAATTATCAGACTGGAAATTTAAAATTACTGTGATTAATATGCCAAGGAGTCTAATGGAAAAGGTGGACAGCATGCAAGAGCAGATGGACAATATAAGCAGAAAGATGGAAACTCTAAGAAAGAGGGAATGCTAGAATGAAATATTGCAGCAAAAATGAGGAGTGCCTTTGATAGGCCATCAGTAGACTAGACACAGCCTTTGAGAGAATCAGCGAGCCTCAAAATATGTTAATAGGAACTTCCCAAACTGTAAAGCAAAGAGAAAATAGAGTGAAAAACAGAACAGAATGTTCAAGAGCTGTGGGATGATTGCAACTGATGTAACATATGTGTAATGTGAACATCAGAAAGAGGAAAAAAGAGAGAAAGGAACAGAAGTATCTGAAGTAACAATGGCCAAGAATTTTTCACATAATTGACAGGCACCAAACCACAGGTCTAAGTAGCTCAGAGAACACCAATCCACCAAGCAGGATAAATACAAAAACAAACAAACAAAACAAACAAACAAACAAAAAACTATAGGAATTCAATTAATTTGGGGACAGAGAAAATATTCTATGTGATATTGTAATGGTAGGTGCACGATATCCTGCATTTGTCAAACCCACTGAACTATACAATACAAAGACTGAACCCTGATGTAAACTAGGGAATTCAGTTTATAATGATGTATCAATAGTGGTTCATCAATTTGAATAAATGTGCCACATTAGTGGAAACTGTTAGTAATAGGAGAAATTGTGGGGAGGAGTGGGAGTACATGGGAACCCTCAGTAATTTCTGCATAATTTTTCTATAAATCTAAAAGTGCTTTAAAGTATAAAAGTTATTTAAAAATGAATAGACAAACCACCAACATGATAAATATTTATAATACACATAACTAACAAAGGACTCGTATTCAGCATATAAAAACTCTTGTCTTTTTTTTATTGAAGTATAGTCAGTTTACAACGCTGTGTCAATTTCTGGTGCACAGCACGATACTTCAGTCACATAGGAACATATGTATATTGGTTTTCATATTTTTCATCATAGGTTACTACAAGAAACTGAATATAGTTCCCGGTGCTATACAGTAGAACCTTATTGTTTATCTATTTTGTGTATATTAGTTAGTATCTGCAAATCTAGAACTCCCAATTTATCCATGCCCACCCCGTTCCCACCCTGGTAACCATAAGTTTGTTTTCTATGTCTGTAGTCTGTTTCTGTTTTGTAAATAAATTCGTTTGTATTTTTTTTTTAAGATTCCACATATAAGTGATATCATATGGTATTTTTTTGCTTTTTTTTTAACTCTTGCAGAGAAATAATGAAAATGGGCAAAATGTAAACAGACACGTTAAAGAAAAACAAGTAGCCAGTGAGCACATGAAAGGATACTCAATTTCATAAGTCATTTGGAAAATGTAAATGAAAACATAACGAGATACCACTTCACACCCATCAGAATGACTAAAATTCAAAAGACTGGCAGTACCATGTTTGTTGGGGAGCAGGGAGTGCCACTGGAGCTTTCATATATGGCTGGTGGGAATGGGAACTGGCACCACCACTTTAGAAGAGAGTTTAGCAATTTCTCATAGAGTCAAGTGTATATCTCCCTATGACCCAGCAATTTCAATTCAGGTTTTTTTAATCCAAGAGAAATGAAAACATGTTCCAAGAAAGACATGAGTAAGAATGGTCACAGCAGCTTTATTCACAATAGCCAAAAGTGGAATACTACACATATATCTATCACTATGAAAATAAGCTGTAGACGCCCATCCAATGAAATAGTATTTAGCTATATAAAAGGGAGGAACTGCTGGTATATGCAGTGCAGTGGCACAAGTAAATCCTCCAAATATGCTGAGTGAAATAAGGTAGGAACAAAAAAGTACATCGTGTGAATCTAAATACATGAAGTCAAAGTTCAGGCAAAAGTAATCTTTGGTGACAGAAATAGAAATAATAGTTGCCTCTGGGGCAGGAGGAATGCCTTGGAAGGACATGAGGGAACTTTCAGAGGTGATGAAAATGTCTTATGTCTTGATTGGAGTTTGAGTCACATGGGTGTATTTGCTGCCAAAACTCATTGAACTGTATACACTAATGATCTGTGAACTCTCTCTCTTAATTACACCTCCATTTAAAAATATTAAAATTATTAAAAGAGGCAACATTTAAGCTTAGTATATTACTTTGATAGAACAGGTAACAAAAAATGTTTGTGTAATTAGATTACTAAAATCAATGTTGTGAGCTCTTTGGAATAAAAGGTAAATCTGACATACATCCTGTCCCCAGAGAACAGAGTCTAATAAAACCCGTTGGAAACCTGCATGAAGGATCAGCGAGCCCCCCAGGCGGGGAGAATCAGGGCAAAGGGGTGAGAATGAGGAGGACTGCACATGGGATTCTACTGGAGGGCATGTGAGAGGAAACCACAGAAAGACAACCCACATCAAACCTTAAATACTCTTTGATGTTGATTTATCAGGTTATAAACCTTAACTTTATGCTTGCAAAAGTTGAAAATGGTGAAAGCAAACTTACAGGTGGTGACTCAAATCTGGTAAATGGCAATTCAGTACAGATTGACTTAAAAATTCATCTCTTATTCACTCATTAAGTTATTTATTCAATAAATATTTATTGAGCTAGGAAGATATCCTAAGCCCTGCTGAAATCAAACAAGACTGCTCTTTGGGGCTAGGGTGAACTTTAATTCTTTTAATTGTTTGGAGACAGATTGTAAAAAATATGACCACAGAAACTTGTCAAAATGTAATGTTCTTTTAGTTCCTACCAAGCGCAGTGACCAAAGAAATTTAGATCTTTCCTGCACTGATTTCAGCTTCTGCTGAAGGTGGAATTCTTCAAAAGTGGAAACAGTCCTGGACCCCAGAGTTGGTGAAGCTCTCATGGGAATGAGGAGAAGCCCCCTGGATAAGACAGTCCTTGAGACACTGCACTCAGTATTTGTGTAACAGGCACTGTCTCCATCCTCACTAGCCAAATTATTATTTTAACCGTTTTAAGACCAGGGGCTCAGAGGCTGGGAGAAGTTAAGAAACCTTCCCACACCAATACGGAGAAAGTTGGCTCTCAGAGACACGTATATCTTGTTGTTGTTGTTGTTTTGGGGGGGTGGGTAATGAGGTTTACTTATTTATTTTTAGAGGAGGTACTGGGAATAGAACCCAGGACCTCATGCATGCCAAGCATGTGCTCTACCACTTGAGCTATACCCTCCCCCCTAGAGCCACATATATCTGATCAAAGCAGAGACTCTGAATCAGAACATCAGACTGCTCCCCGAAATCTCTTGGGTTTCCTGAGGAAAGCTTCCTTCACTTCCATCCACTTCTGATACATCCTCCAAAGCCTTCTGGAGAACCACCTTGAGTGTCTGCCATCCCCGCCTCTTCCGCTGCCACTGCCTAAAGGAGCCAACGAAGAAGTAGATGATGGGGTTGGCGCAGCTGTTGACACAGGACAGGCCAACCATCAAATGGTGAGAATAGGAGAATATTAAAGGACCAGGAATGACCCAGTGTACGGGGAACCAGTAGACACCGAAGGGCAGGCCACAGAGGAGGAAGACCAGCACGGTGAGCAGGATGGTCACATACAGCCTGGTCAGCTGCATCCGCTGGGATTTACAGAGGTTCCTGACGACCATGGCCAGGCTGGACCCAGCAAGAAGCACAAATATGAAGATCAACCACCCGGCAATGACGAAATCAAACCCTTTACACCAATCAGTGTGAAAATCCCCCAACAGGAAGTAACAGTACATCCCTTCCAGGATGCTCAGAAGCAGGGACAGGGCCCAGAGCAGGGCACACACAATAACCGACAAGCTTTTGGGGCGGCGGCAGCGGTACCAGATGGGGCACAGGACGGACAGGCAGCACTCGGTGCTAATGGTGCTGAGCAAGCTCAGGCTCTGGATGTAGGCAAAGTTCGTCACAGGGACGAAGAAGTTGTAGAAGAGTAAGATGGAGTGGAAGGCGGTGATGAACATGAGGGAAATTATAATCTGGCAGCCCAGTAAGAGGAAGTCGGCTCCCGCCAGGTTGAAGATGTAGACGGAGAAGGCGTTCCTGCGCAGGCGGAAGCCCAGGAGCCACAGCACGGTCGCGTTTCCTGCTAGTCCTCCCGCGGCAATGATGACCGTCAGCGAGAGCAGGGTCCTGGTCGCCATGTCCAAAGTTTGAGGAAGGGCCTGGCCACTTACATTCACTGATGTGAGTTCGGACCCCCAGGCTGGGGTGGTTGGATCCAAGCTCAGAAACCCTCCACTGGTGACCCTGGGAACACAGACAAGACGTGAGCACCTGATACGTGGGAATTACTGTCTCCATGTTACAGAGGAGGGAACCGGAGGCCCCCAGAGATGAAGATACTTACTGATGTCTACACAGCCCTGGAGTCCTGGAACTTGGATTCAAACCCAGTTCTCTTTGACTCAGTTGCCTGGATCGTCTCTACTGTATACAAACCCTCTACTGAATGGAGGAATGTCACCTCCACTCAACCTCCCAGGCCATAGGAGGCAGGGGGAGAAAAGTCTGGACAGGTTACGTGGGGGTGACAGTGGGACTCTGAGCTCAGTGTTCCTTCTGCCTGGAACTGAGATTTCCTCTTAGGGCCAGGAAGTCGGAAGCCTCAGGCATGACCTGTGGGCAGTCTTAGTGACTAAGAATGGTGCACCCACCAGAGAGAAAGGACATCATGATTTAGGGGCACGAAGGGAAGGTGACCTCTTGCTATGACAAGTGTGAGTACAGCCAGGCCTTCAGGGCTGGAAATGGCCCAGTGTATCAGCTTTATGAGGACAGGAAGTGCTTTTTTCATCCATTGGTGTATCCCCAGTGCCTAGCTCTGTGTGGTGGCCACAGTTTAAGTAACTTTTATAATGTATTTCTAGAGAAGCCCAAATCACAAACTCAGAATACAAATACCTGTGTACCCCATCCTTAAAAAGCAACGACTATATTCCATTCTCAAGGCATTTATGGTGATAATCAGAGATCATGCTGAAGAAGTGACACTAGGTAGATGCAGACACACAAACAGGCAATCAAAGACACAAACTGAGGTGACACAATGAGAAACTGATCCAGTCGCACTGAGACAGAGAAAGTCCCAGGACACACCAACAGTGAGGCGGCTGTAAGAAGAGGTAGGTTTTCTCTTATTTGCCATCAGGGCTCATTTCTGTCTTCTCTACCCTTCTGTGTGTCCTGTGCCTCACTGATCTCTGTGCTCCCTCTCCCTCTGGTTCCTACTTGCGTTCAGTGTGAGGGAGACACTGACAGGAGGCTGGAGGGCAGGAAGAGAGTGATGTGGGGCTTTTAGCTCCCTGGCTCTCTCCCTGCCAGGCTGTGAGTTGGCGGTGGTGGTGAGGACAGAGCCTCTGTCTGGTGGCCCTTTTCTTCAGCCACAGACAGAACTGCAGCTACAGCCACAACCCTCCCTGAGTTCTGGTAACTGCTCCCTCCTTTTCCTCTTCAAGCCCAGCAACGGTAACAACTCTCTGTTACGATTTGTCTTTGGGAGCTTCAGCATCCTTTGTAGATTTCCCTAAGCTCTGCCCACACCTTTATAATCAGTCCCTTCATTAAACTCTTCTCAGTTACCCCATTAGGTTATGTCCTGTATTTTCTGCTGGGACAATGCCAAATATAAGGATACCAAAAACAAACAAACAAAAAAACAAAAACCCAGAACTAAACACAACCTCCCCCCTCTCCCCGCAAACCAACAAAACAAAACAAAACACGCTGAATAGCAAACAAATCTGTGAAACCTGAGGTTTACAACAATTTAGCTTTGGAATGCAATAACAGCATGCCATCTTGCTCCCTAAATTAAAATTAGCAATATATTTCTCTTCATAGTTGTAGATTTGAATGTTTGGAGGGAAAAGGAGCATATAGGCAGGTAGAACAGACGCAAAAAGAACCTGGTTGACCTCGTTTGGCTCTCCCATAGTCCAAGCTACCAGCACCTAAAACCTCCATGAGGGAGCTTCATGTCTCCCGACTCTTGCTGTTGGATGCCCCTGCTCCCTGCACGCCCTACCCGGTGAAGTCACGAGCCTGTGCACTAATGGGGAGGAAACAAATCTGCCTTTGATCGAAGAGAGTTCTTGAGCAGACTCTTACCTTAGCACCATTCTTCTTGCTGGAGGTGGTGAGTAGACAAGAAAGAGCTTCACTGGGATTGATAAATAGCAGAGAATGCCTTTTTACCCTGTGGATGGGCAGAGCAAGAGAGAAACCTGGTGACTGAGTGAGGCTTATCAAGATACTGTACAGCCCCTGTGATTTCCTGCACTAAGGGTGCTGGCAAATTAGATCCTGGAGATGGGTGAGACAAGAAACCTCATGAGATGTTTTGCACGTGCCCTGACTCCGATCACTTATCTCATTCTGTCCCCATCCTACCCCATCCAGTCCCCCTCCTTGTGAGGAATGTTTGTCCTTGAGCCTTTCACTGCTCTCCATGAGCCTGTGCAGGAAGCAAACCCAGCAAGCAATGTGAGCTTTCATAGCTAAAGAATAGTTTCCTTGGCATTTAAGGCCCTGCATGGCCTGTCTCAAATTTAATCGTGGAAGTAATGTATGCACATTAACTTTATTTCAGATGACACCGAGGTGTATAAAGTAAAATGTAAAGTCTCTCCTAATCTCTTTCCCCATTAGCAAACAATGTTTTCAGTTTCCATTCTCAATTCTTTTAGAAGTTAATGTCATAACTTTATATAATAAAAAAACTACATTTTAATTTTTGATTCTTCAGTATCAACAGCAGGGTATATTGAGTTCCCTTATAAAGGATAAGGAGTTTAGCATACCACACACACTCTCTGTCACCTTTCTCCCTCTACAGCATGAAATCTGTTAGCTAGATTATTTTCAGATCACCTAGAGCCAACCAATATTTTCAGTCTTAGCTCCTATGAATTTTTTCATGTGCCCACGCTGCCACCAAAGTGAGTTACTTGTCATTTGCTTTAAAAACTTATGAAGCATTTAAGACAATCAGGAAAATGTATTCACTCATTTATTCATTTACCCAGCACTATTGTGTGCCTGTACTGTGTCAGAAGATGTGATGATAAATAACACACAAGGCCATGCCCCTTACGTTCCAAAGGAGCTGGGTGAGCTCACCCTGGGAGTGAGTATTCATGGAGAAAAGCTTTGAGACTCAGCTTTAGGGCCTCCAACCTCCAGAGACCTGGAAGAAGAGGAGGACTCAGCCAACACATTAGCAAGAAACAGCTACTGAAGAAAGAGTAAACGAGGAAAGCATAGTATCCCAGAGATGGCACTGAAAGTCTCGTTCTAGAAGGTGTGGGAGTGAGCAATAGTGTCAATTTTACTGTGAAGATTGAATAAGATGAAGACTAAGAATTGACCTTGGGATATACAATGAGTCACAGCCGATCTTGACATGCGTGGTTCTAGTGGATAGTAAGGCTGGAAAATTGAATGTGTGGGTTTGAGGGAGAATGGTGTGATAGAATACCTGGAAAAGCCCAGAGAATCAACTTGAGAAACAACCACAAAGGCAGGTAGCTCAGAAAAGTAGCTAGGTACAAAATTACTCTGCAGAAAACAATAGCTTTCCTATATAGGAAAAGTTAGAAAATACAATAAAATGAAAGCTCAACTACTTCTGGAGAAAAAAAAAAAGAAAGCAATAAGGACTGCTCAGCTTTCCCAGATATTAGAATGTATTCTAAAGCCTCAGTGAATACAACAGTGAGGCGGTAACATAAAAAAACAAAACAAAACAAAACAAAACAGGCAGAGAGATTGATGGAGCAAGGCAGAAAGTCTCAGGAATCAAATGTAAATGCATATGGAATCCAGCATGTGATAGAGGGGCCATTCCAAATGAGAGGGGGCAGAGATAAAATCTTAAAAATAATAAGTTAATAAACATTATTGGGCAACTGGGAAGCCATCAAGGGTAAAGTTTCGTAGGAATCATACCTCACATCTTACACAGTGTTAACTTTCAAATGAATTGCATATTTAAATAAGGAAAGCATACAGAATTAGATGAAAACGTGGGAAAATTATTTTATAATCCTAGACTGGGGAAGATCTTCCTAAGCATGACACAAAACTCAGAAGCCATAAATAAAAATACTGATTAAAAAGAATTAAAAATTAAACCTTTTCTGCATGGAAAAGACCACCATAAACAAGTCAAATAACAAACTGGGAAAAATATTTATAATGCATATCTTGGACAAAAAAAATCTATGTCTATATCTAATCTCCTACACATTACTGAGAAAGAACCCTAACAACCTAATCAGAAAATGACCAACTCAGTTCCTAGAAAATCCATGTTTCTTAAACATGAGGGAAAAAATGCTAAAACCTGCTCTCATACTGATGAGAAAGGGTAATTGAATTTCTGTCGAGATCTTTTCACCTCTGGATTTTCAAATATCCAAAAGCTGGGTGCTGTGTGTCGGAGAGTGCGTGAGGAAAGCGGCACGCCCTTGTGCTTGGCGCTCCCAAGCACAACCTTGCCCCACAAGGGAAGTTGCTCACAGGACTCTTTACACAGACCTGCCGTGGTGAGAGGTGCTGCTGCAGCCCTGTGGAAACTGAGGGAAGAGTCATTAAGATCATCAGCTTACCAGGAACAGGTCTCTAAATCTTCCTGTTCTTAAAAGATTTCTCAAAAGATGGGAGCAGAAGAGGAGGTTCTTTGGTACCGCCCGGAACGTCACTGGTTTTTCAGAAGACGGTTTTTTTCTGTGTGTGTGTGTTCAACTCTTCTAAAAGTTTTACACCCTATTTTCCAGGCAACTGCTGTAGCAATTTTACAGATTTGTGTCAAGTCTGAGGGCCACCCGCAGTGTGGTAGCTATGTCATCACAGCCCTGCACCTGGACACAAGGGTTAACCAGCAGATGGTATTTCAGCCGCCATCCCCCTCCTCTACCTTGTACTTTGGTGCAGTGTACAAACTGTACAGCTGTCCTCAGAAGTCTACCTTCCTCACAAACAACACCAAGACCTTAGAAAGCCTTAGCTTCTCTCTTCTTCTTCCCAACCTACTGTGCTCCAGTACGTTATTTTGACTCTGTTCTCCCATTTCACATCTCACATCTTCCATTCCTTGAAATATGCTCTTTAGAAGTTCCTTTCATGAGAGTCTAGGGGTGGGGAGGGCTCTAATTTGTCTCTGTCTGGAACTTTCATTGTCCACCCTCATTTTCTAGAGGTGGTTTTTCCAGGCTGAAATCGTATAGGGTGACAGTTACTGTCCGCTGGCACGTTGAACATCCACTATCTTTGGCTGCCACTTGCTGTTGTGAGATTGGCCATCAGTCAAGTTGCCATTCACTTGCAGTGATCTGCCTTTTTTTCTTTCTAAGAGATTTCCTTTTTCTCTGGGGCTTTCCTTTCTCCAAAATGTGTCTAGTGGCTTTCTTTTTATATCAAGCTTGGGGTTTGTGGTGTTTCCTGGATTTCAAGATTGCTGTCATTTCACATTTCTGAACAATTTTCTGCTCTTTCCCTTCAAATACTGTGTTGTGGTTAAGAACACAAATTCTGGAGCCAGGCTACTTGGCATCTCTGAGTGACCTTAGACAGTTGTAACTTCTCAATGTTTCAATTTCCTCATCTATAAAATGGGGATGACATTATTACCTACTTATTGGTTTGTTGTGACAGGGATATATTGTCAGTACTACATACTTGTTAGCTCTTATGATCATTTTCTTCTTATTATTTCTCTGGAAGTCTCATTCGACATATATTAGAGTTTCTAGTCTCCGTATCGCTTAATGTCTCTTTCTTATTTTCCATCTTTTTGTCTCCTAGGCAGCTTTCTGGGTAATTTCTACAGGTGTATCTTCCAGGTTACTGGTCTCTTTTCCATTGTGTCTAATCTTCTGTTTAATCCAGCCACTGAACGTTAAATTCAATTTTCATGTTATTAATCTCTAGAAGTTGGACTTGAGATTTTGTTTTTAAATTTGCTTTGCCATTTTTTGTCTTGCTTCTGATGCTGGCTCACATTGTGAATTCTCTCTTTTATGTCTAACCCTGTTCACTATAGCAGTATTATAATTCTCCATCTGATAATTCCAACGCTGAAGTCTACGTATGTCTGATTTTACCATCTCTTGTTTCTTCTGTCACATTCATATGGTGCCTTGTTTCTATATGTATTTGTAATTTTTGACTGTTGCCTGCTCACTTTCCTTGGGACTTTATTTGTGGGAATTCTTGGAGGTCTGAATTATAATTGAGTTCCTCCAGAGAAGACTTGTACCTTCTTTTGCTAATTGACTGGGGGAAATTCCCAGCATGGCTCTCCTCTATCAGGATGTCCCCAGAAACCCCACCTGTCATTTGATGTTTTAGGGAGACCATAGCTTGTGCGAATTTGGACCACAATGTGTCTCGTGGCTACAAATTCTCAAGAGAAAATTTCTCCTCACCCAGATCTAAGCTTGATCAATTTCTTGGTGGTTTTATTTCTCACTAGTGAGAAATATACTAAAGGTTTAGTCTTTTGAGGCCCCAACTTTTCATAGGGCACTCCTGTTAGACATCCCACCTTTGGATTGTTCTAAAAGTCTATCTTCTATCCCTGAGAGAGCATGCAGGGCTTGTTGTGGCCATAATAGGAAATATGAAACTCATTCTGAGAGCAAAGGAGATCCATTCAAGGAATTTAAGCCAGGAAGTAACCAGTTCAGCTCTGTGCTTCAGAAAAGTCTTTCAGGCTGCCGGGAGAAGAACATACAGAATATAGAGGAAAATCTAATCTCTAGTCATACTTCTACGTAGAAACAACTGCATAAATACTTTGGTATATGCACACTAAGTATTCAGCTATTTATGCCATTTTGTAATACGTTGTATATTTCCAGTTTGATAATTAATTGTGGAACCTTAGTTCCTCATCTGTAAAATGAGGTGCTTTCCACTTGTGATGAATCTAAAATGAAAATCTCTTGCACCTGTGGAGGCTTCTCTCCTTCCTGTACCTTCCCCTTCCCTTGGATTTGTTTTGCACCAAAGAGAGAGGAAACCTCAAATGGGGATCTCCCTGAGGCCAAACTTGATCCCAGGATGACTGTCATCCATCAGGTCCTCAGTGGTTCCCAGAGGCTCCCTTTTCATCACTGTGATATACTCATCAATCTAGGTGCCTCTCCATGGCCCCAAATTCTGTGTTATGTATTCTTTCCATTAGAATTGAGAATGCAAGGCAGCATCATTTAGAAAATCCCTGTAAAGGACAGCTTTGTTGGGGAGTTGTGTTGCAGGGAGGGGGTGTGTGTGTGTGTGTAGCTGATTTTACTACATGAGCTGCACAGATAGATATTTTGGAAGTGGGTGGCTCATCCCTGTGTCTGGGCCTCTTCTCATGCCAGTCCTTGCAATTATTACTAACCACTGAAAGCCAAGCAGATGCAGTGAAATCAGAAAAGGGGGATATCTTGATGATGTCATTGGAACTCTGGATCCTACTATGTCTGGAGCGACGTTATCTAGTATGTCTGGACTCCCAGTTATCTGAACCAATAATGTTCCGTTTTTGCTAGAACTAGTTGAATTTGGCTCTGTCCTTTGTTCATGCAGCTACAAAAATGTCCATATCAAAGCATTTATCACATAGTACTTTAAGCATCTGAAGACATATTTCTCTCCCATTGCATTGTGAGCTCTTTGAGAATAATCAACATGTCTTTGAGTCCCAGGGCCTGAGATAGTGCCTGACCTATACTCAGCAAATATTTTTTTAAGTGCTTGCGTTTGTGTCTGCAAGAATGCCTGAATTAATGATTGAGTAGATGACCCAGAGATGTGAGAGTGGGGAAGTCATTCTGGGCAGAGAACTTTCAGAGCTTAACTGTGAGAGGCCTCTGCCAGTATACAAGCAAAACAAAATGGAGACCAAGACTATCTGAAAGGTTAAATTCCACTTTAAAATTGCCCCACCGTTTAAGAAGCCCAGCCCCTGTGGAAAGTAGAACTCCCCTGTCATTGATTTAGTCTCCCAATTCCTGTATGATTTGGATTTGGGATGCAATGTGTTGAGGGAATGGGGGAGCAGATCACAGTGACAGAGAATCACAGGGGAGTCCAGGAAAGAAGAAGCAGGTGACACTGAAGTTGGAAGTGGGGACAGGAAATTTTCTGGTTGCAAAATCCTTTCTATAAAATGCCCTTTGGAGAGTGGGCCTCACCAGTCTCTTGTCTCTTCTTGACCAGGGATGGAAGACTCTGGCTGCGTAATCAGAATGACAGTCAATCTATGGTGACCCAGCCATGGGGAGCTGGGGGACTGGATCAAGCTTAGCTGAACTGGCTGGATGGAGGGAAGAACAGTCAAGGCATCAGAGAAGGAGGCAAGCTGGGGAGAGCTGGAGGTTAGAGAATCCCTCGTGAGAGCAAGCGTGGTCCTCGCACAGGAAGTCACACGACTTCTCAGTCTCTCAATGGCACCAGAAAAGGCAGCAGCTGCTCCAGGGCTTTCCCAGCCAGAGAACCAGAAGCTCGCTGCAGGGTCAGGGGCTCCAGGAAGGACCTCCTGCTTCAAGGCAGCTCTGAGCTGACTTTCTGCTGGTATAAAAAGAAGGAAGATAAAGACTTACTGAATTTTCTTTCGATTCCTTTGTCTTTTAGCTCAAACTCTGCTCGCTCAGACAAGGGCTGGGTTCTTTAGAAAGTCAGAGGATCATGCAGACAGGAGTTCTAGGACTCCTAGGAGCTGTGTGGTCAGAGAAGCCTGCGGCCAGTGGGGAGAGCCAGCTCCTTTCTTTATCCTTCATTCCGTGTCCTCCCATCTGTCTGCCATTCAGATCTGCTGTCAGGGAACATGGCCTGGGGGAACTCTAGGGGTGGAAAGTTGTGACAACCAGTGTTCTAGTTTTCCTAGTTGGAATTTCTTTTTCTTCTAAGCATCACATAAATTTATTCACACATATTTATTGAATGACTATTTTGTGCCAGGCACTGTTGTAGGCACTGGGGAGAAGGAGTGAACATCACAGACAAAAATCCCAGTGCCTGTTAAAGTTACATTCTGGGGATATGTGGATATCTTGGCTTGGACTGCATGCTGCTCTGGTTGACTTTTCCTATTTGATATGATCGTATTCAATTTAGTGTAAGCACCCTCTTAGCTGTGAAAGGCATGTGTCCACTATACCTTGGTGTTCCTTTCTTTCCTAAAGCTCCCAGCATTGTGCTGACCCCTGTTTGTTTCTTTCATTCCATCGGTGTCTCTCCAAGGCTCATGGATGCCAGATGTCCTAGGTGGAGGGGACCTTAGTGACCACATTACATTTGGGAAAACTGAGAGTCAGGGAGGGCACTTGCCATGTCTATGTCACATACCCATCAGACAGAGAGCAGGGAGTGTAACTCTAGGCTCCTCCCTGGTGCTGGCACTGCCCCTTCCACCACAGAGCCCTCCCTTTGACTCCTTCACCATTGGGTGATCTTGCTGGGGCGGGAACTGCACTGATAATCTCACATTTCAGAAAAGGCAGTGTGTTTTCAAGGATATGTTGGGGCACTGTCTGAGGCTGTGACCGCTGGAGGCACAGGACCAGGCCCTGCTGGTTGCTCAATTCTGAAAGACCATAGCAGCCAAATCGCTGCTTGGACTGACTCTAGTGGAGCCTCTTGCTTCACGATCAAGGTGATGGCTTTCTGCCTAACACGTGGCCCACTGGATGGGTTTGCTCTGTGCCTCTGTCTGCCTGTCCCTGTCTCTGCCTGTCTCTGACTCTGGGTTTTCAGCTGTCTTTGTGTCTATCTCCACATGGCTCTAATTCTGCTTTCCTTCTTTCTGTCCCTGGTTCTGTATGTCTTGCTTATCCATGCCCACAACCCCAGGCCTTCCCATCACCAACAGTTTGTCGGCCCTCTGTAAGGCCCCAGTTCTTTTCCTAACAGCTTAGTCTGGGGCCTCGGAGAAGTGTGAGGAGCATGGGAGACGCAGGAGGCGCAGGGCTTCGAAGGTCTCCGGAGAGCGTCTGCTGGAGTTAGAGCTGGAGTCCTAGTGTCAGATGCTTCCTTGAATTGGCCGCCAGCTCCGGGGTGTGCATCCAGACCCCAGGAGGGAAACCGAGCAGCGGGTATCTGGTCCTTTGGTAGCAAAAGTGTGGGGACAAAGGAAAGGGGAATGGGCTGGGAAGAGTAGGTCCCAGTAGTGCTGTTGACAGCTGAAGGAACAGCTGAAGAAACAGTTCCCTGGAGTTGGGCTGAGGACACTTGTTGGGACCAGGGGTTTATGAACAAAGGATATTAGTAAGTGCGATATTTGTAAATACCTCTACATACTTTGTGAAGACAGTGACAAGAAGATTCCGGTGTATTTCCACACATTTTTTGTTCTAAGGGATGTCCAGGAACAGCTAGAAGATCCCTGACTGTGGGCCCAACCCCTCCACCCTGCCTGACCACGCTGGCCCCAGGGGAGTCCTTCTGAGGGTTTCTCCTTGAATCCGGGCGGGGAGGTCTGCAATGAGGACCTGTTCTGATTGTTTTCAGGGTCCTGGATTTTCAGGAACCTGGATTTTGTTGACTTAGCTCATTGCCTTCTATGGCTGAGTGACAAGTGGACTGGGCTTCTACATCCCTGTCCTCCACTGACAGCCTCCTCCTTTCCCGTGTGCTGATCTTCTTTAACCAGGAAGTCTGGGATGCAAGGTGCTTTCCTAGTGCCTCACACTGTCATCCATGCCACCTTCTTCTCCCGCACTCTGGACCTGAGCATCCTGCTGGCTGTCAGCCACAAGTACTACCTCTCTGCTGTCTTCATGCTCTGGCAAACCTGGCACTCGGGCCCAGTACTCATTAGCTGCTGTGTATTCTGCTCGGTGTCTATTCCTGCTAGTGGCTCTTTTCAGAAGGGCAGCTGTAATCTGCACAACTCTCTTGCTTCTGGGCACCCAGAGCCGGAACTCACTGTGTGTATGTTTATGGTGTGTGTGTGTCCAGCCTCAGCCTGATCACTGGGTACAGCACAGCTCCCAGTAGTGGCTGCCTGGCATGCTTTCTATTGCCATCTTGAACATGTGCTATCCCTTCATTTACTAAGGTAATCTTTAATGTCATTCAAAAAATTTTTTTAAGTGTTTACCTAGTGAATCTTTTTCCATTCCTTTACTTTTAATCTTCTTGTATCCCTAGGTTTTAAGTTAATATCTCATAAATAGCATATGGTTGGATCTCCATAGACTGCATTCATTGGGAGGCAGTGAAGAAGTAGGGGGGAGGCAATGCTGTTTACTCAGGACAGAAGATCCCAAGACAAAATAGATTAAGCTCTCACCAGAATAAATATCCAACCACCATACAAGGAACTAAACCATATAGAGGGGCACCACTAGGTAATCAAAAAAGATATAATGTAGTTATATTAATATTTATGGTTATAAAATGAGTATAGAAATGAATATAGAAGTTCTTAAATTACAAGATGATTACATTTTCTATATTAATAGAAAAATATTAAAAACATAATTAAAAAAAAGAACCATTTATAATCTCAAAAATGCAATTAGGAATAAATCTAAAAGAAAATGTATACAACCCTATATGTAGAAACTTAAGAAAATTTTTTGAATGACATTGAAGATTACCTTAGTAAATGAAGGGATAGCACATGCTCATGGATAAGAAATTTTAACATTATAAAGATATGAATTCTCTCCAATTTCCCTATTATATACTCAATGCAACTCCAATAAAAATCTCAATAGAATTATATGAAGCATTGATAAACTGAGTTTTAAATTTAAAAAGAAACATCAAGAATAGATAGTATGATCCCAAAACAGAAGCAGGGGAGAAAGGACCTGCACTCTATTATAAAGCTGTCATAGTTAGGACTATATGGTACAGACCTAGAGGTGGACAAACTGACCAGTAGATTAGAAAAGACAGCCCAGAAGCAGGTTCAGTCAAATACCAAATTTTGAAATACGGTAGAGTGAGCATGGGAGATAAATGGGTAAAGGAGGGACTTTTTATTAAATAAATCCAAGAAAAAATTGTTTTTGTCACAGAGGGAGTTTTTGGTGCCCACCAAAAACAAATAATAAAATGTCTTACTCAAGGTCACACTTTGAGTAACTGTGACCCTTAACTTCTATACAGTCCTCATTGTGTGACCTTCAAGAAGCTGCTTAATTTCCTTGGATCTTCTTTTAATCATTCATAAAATTGGAATAACATCTTTCTGCACTTCTTCTTAGGGATGCCGAAGCAGGGAGAAGTCAAGGGCAATTTTTTTTTTTAACATTTTGGCTTTTGGTTATTGAAAATAACACATCAGATGAAGAGGAGATAGAAAAGAAATGTGACATTCCACATGGCGCCACTAGGTGGCAGTCAATGACTATTATGGGGCTCATGTCTTCCTTGACTGGCCAGCAGGGGGCTCACGTCCATGAAGTTTGGGAAGAGGTCTAATTTAAAGTAGGATAGTGAAGGGACCCATGTTATTTCCGGCTGGTTATTCAGGGATGGCAGTGAGCACAGCTATTCCTGGCAGTGTAGGGGAGTGTCTATGAAATCAACCTCTGGAATGTCATTCCCAGTCTCAGAGCCTGGATCTACCAGGATTACTAACTAACATAACTTGGCTAACAGTTAAGTTGCATAACCTCACGGACTCTCAGTTTCCTCTTGTGACGTGGTGATTGATGCCCGCCTGTAGGGTTGTTGCGAGGTACTCAAAGGCAAGGGAGTCCACAGCACGGGGTAAAAGCCCTGTGATTATCAACAACGTGTTCACCTTCCTCACCACCGTCTTTATTATCCCATTCCCTCCCCACACTTCCGCAAGGCCTCTGAAGCTTGGTCCTGAAAGCCAAGTCCCCACGTCCAGCAGGGTCTGAAGCCGCTCAGCCCAGGTCTGTCCCCATGAGTCTTTGGGGCCGGCAGTGGGTGGGACCCCGCTCTTCCAACTGTTGCTCTGTCTCTGTTAGAGCCGACACCTCGTGTAAACGTGGGCTGTAAACTGCAGAGCCCTATAAGGATGTAAAGGGTTGTAATAGCTGGTGTAATTCTCTTAACTCTCACTGGGCCATTTGGTCTCATGGTCTCTTAGGTCCCAGAGAGAACAGCTCCTTTTCGTGTCTTTCTGGCTTCAGGGAGCCCTAGTGACTTCCGTGTCACCCTCCCCTCCCCGAATTCCTTAAGGCCTGGCTGCTACCGGGGTGAGGCCTGCCAGTCTGGTTTTCTGTAGTTTTCCTCTGCAGTGTTTGGCCAGGGTGGGACAGGGCGAGGTACCTGCTGGGATTGGCCAGGGTGGGGCGGTGGGGTGTGCGTGAACCCCATGGTGATGGTCTGGGCAGCCAGCCCGGGAGGAGGGCAGAGGCGGGGCCTGGGCCTGGGTTCAGCCTGGGCCTACAGCTCCCTGAGGGAGGGGTTGCTAGATGGAGGAGACCCCTGGGGCCTCCAGTTCTCTGTGCTAAACCAGCTCCTTGTACGGGGCTGGACTTTAGAAAACCAGTGTTGGGGAGTTGGGCTCATGCCCAATTTACAGAGAACTGTCCTGTTTGGAGTTATGTTGGGAGCATGCAGGGGAAGGGCTTGCTGGAGCAAAATATTGAACAGAACATAAGGATACTTGTACCAAACCACCTTCTCACATGACTTTCAAAGGCCAAACAGTTCCTGCCTCCAAGCCTCCGTGTGTGCAGGCTTCCTAGTGCTCGGTGCTCGGCCCTTTTCTCTGCTGCTGGAATCCCCTTTATCCAACAGAATCAATCAAATTCCCCTTTTGGAATATACCCTGGCTCACAGGGACGATCTCCTCGCTGAATCCTGTAGCCCCTGTGTGTGTTGCCCCATAGGTTTGACACATGCTGCTCTATAGTGACATTTATGAGCCTGTCCTCCAGGTTGGAAAACCCCTGAGACCAGGGACCACATCATTCATTCATTGGTTCATTCATCCATTTATTCAACAAATACTGATCGAACACCCATTGCCTGGTGGGCCCTGTTTTAGGTCCTGGGATTTGCGCAGGGAGCCAGGACTGAAATCCAGCTCCTGACTCCTGGCCTGTCACACTTTCCAACAGACCCTTATCCCCCGCCCACCTCCCCCAGAGCCCAGCCCCCTGGCTGTACATCAGGGAGGCAGTATTCAGGACCTACCTTCCTCTCAGCCCTGACTGCTGATCCCCTGGGTGTTTGTGGGCAGGTCTAGGGGGCTGGGAGGCACCTCTCTGCCACCTCTGGACACTACCCATCAGCAAACAACAGGGACTCTTCCTTTCCTTCTGTGCCTCTGCAGCCTCCCATGGTGGCCACGGGGACCAGGCCCAGGTTCACAGGGCCTGGCTGGAGACTTGGTTAGCCACTCCTGGCCACGGGACCACGGGCAACTCTCGCAAGCTCTCTAAGCCTTGGTTTCATCACCTCTAAAAATTAGAGAGCAAGAGCATCTTCTCCTGAGGTGTTATGAGAACTGACATTTCGCACCTTCCAGAAATGGTGGTTCCTGTCCTCTCCACCTCATTCCCACCCATAGGTCCGAGGGCTGCAGTCAACTCCCATCCTCGGCAAGTCAGGCTCCAACTTAGCAGACTCGGAGCTAGGAAGCCTGGTCTCCCTCCTCTAGCATCCAGTCCTAGACGGAGTAATAATAATAATAATGATAGCAATGTCTCTTTTCTCAGTAGTACTTACTCTGTGCCAGGCATTGTTATAAGCACTTCACGTTTAGTAACTCATACAATCTTTATTACACCCATATAAAGCAAGTACCCTTATCATCCCCTTTTTCCACATGACGAATGTGAGATACAGAGAGGGTAAGCAACTTGCCCAAGATCACACAGCTAATAAGTCGCCATCAGAAAGCAAGAGATGTTCTGGATAGCTGTTTTACCGCTGGTTGCCACAGCAATGGCCAAGGTTGAAAAGGTGAGCCTAGGAGATGTGAAGTGGGGCATAAAAGATGTTCAACACAACTAGGCCCCTTCCGGGGCACCCAGCTGCTCTGAGAACCAGGCCTCTGCTGTCTCATCCTTCATTTGGGCCTACTGGGCTGTGCTGCCTAGTGTCAGAAGGGGGTGGTCCTCTGGGTATACAGAGCTTCCAGGAATTCTCCCAGTGTGCCTGAGCCCACAATCACTTGCCATGCTTTGAAGTAAAAACCAAGGAGCTCACACACACCCCAGGAGTGAGCCATTAGGTTCTCAGATATGTTTCCATGTGAAGATTTCCTCCAAAACATTTACCTCTAACCACTTCCTAAATTGCTTGTGACAATTCAAAATGCCATGTTCCCAGCCTTCTTCCATTCTAAGGATCATAGGAGAGGCATCAGCCAGAGAAATGCTAAGCTGAGGGGCAGTTCCTGACAACTCAGCCACCTGGGGGGTTTCTCAAGAGCCCATGGCATCCTCAGCTCAGTTGGGGCTCTTGGTGGCACTAGGACAGAACCAGAAGGGCAGGGCACACATCTGCTGTGTCTCAGCTCTGAGGTTCTGTTTAAGATTCCATTTGGAAGGAGGTTCTATGCTAAATATAGAATTTGAAAGCTGCTGGGCTAAATCATCCCTAAGATCCACACTGGCTCCCATCTGCGGGAGCTCATTTGTTCATTCCAGAAATATACTTCGAATGCCAGGAGCTCTGCCAGGCAATGGAGGAGTCAGCGGTGGGTGAAAGTTTTGTGGTCTCTACCCTCATGGATGGCAAAACCCAACATGGAAAAAGTCAAAAAGCAAGAAAACAATGACTAAATAAAATAGTTACAGGCTGTGAAGCTTACCATGATGGAAATCAATAGGGGATGGGATCTGGAGTTATGGGGGGAGATGTTTAAGCTGAGCCCTGGAGGATGAAAAGGAGCCAGACTCGACAAGAACCAGGGGAAGAGCATTTCTGGTGCAGGGAACTGCAAGTGCAAAGGCCCTGAGACAGAAAAGAGGTTAGCTTTTACTATGGCTGGAGCAGAGAGAGGGAGAAGGACTGCCTAAGAGTTGGGTTAATTCTAAGTGCACCGTCATCAAAGAGTTCTAAGCAAGGAAGACATGCTATCCGTTTACATTACAAAGATCACTTTTCTGCTGAGAAGAGACTGCCTTTCAGGGGCAAGGAGCTCCGTTAGGAAGCTGCTGTAGGAGAGGAGGATAATGGGCTGGGGGTGGCTGTGGAGATGAGAGAAGTAGACAGTCTGAGTCAGAGCTGGCTGGATTTGCCGAAGGCCCTGGTGTGTGTGTGTGGGGGGGATGGGTGCAGGGGTGAGAATCCCACATTCTGAAAGTCTACAACAAACCCTGTTTTCCCACCTGCAGGAGGCGGTGTTCCCAGAGGTTCCTGCTCCTCCACCCTCATTTCCTGGAGTGCTTCTCTTTCTTCTGTGTCACCTGCGTTCTGTGCTCAGACACTTAGAGCTTATTTTCTGCCTCAGGACCTTTGCACTGCCTGGGATACTGGCCCCTTATCTCCACATGGTTGGTAACTTCTTGACACATCCCCTCTCCTAGCCAGTCTTCCCTGAATGTACAACTTGTACTCCTATCCTGACCACCCTCCACCCAGGCATGCTCTATCACCTCCACCCTGTTTTTTCAGGGAATTGAGTTTTGATGACTCATCAAAATTTTAAAAAATTGAAATATATTTGATTTACAATGTTGTGTTAGTTTCTGGTGTACAACATAGTGATTCAGTTATATGTATATATATTCTTTTTCATTATAGGGTATTATAAGATACTGAATATAGTTCCTTGCACTGCACAGTAGGACCTTGTTGTTTATCTATTTTATGTGTAGTAGGTTATAGCTGCTAATCCCAAACTCCTAATTTATCCCTCCCTCCCTTTTCCCCTTTGGTACCATAAGTTTGTTTTCTGTGTCTGTAAGTCTGTTTCTGTTTTGTAAATAAGTTCATTTGTCTCATGTTTTTTAAGATTCCACATATAAGTGATATCATATGGCATTTGTTTTTCTCTGTCTGACTTACTTCACTTTGATAATTTCTAGGTCCATCCATGTTGCTGTAAATGGCATTATTTCATTCCTTTTTATGACTGAGTAATATTCCACTGTAAAAATATACCACATTTTCTTTTCCAGTGATCTGTTGATGGAATTTAGGTTGCTTTTATGTCTTGGCTACTGTAAATAATGCTGCTGTGAACATTGGGGTGCATATATCTTTTTGAATTAGGAGTTTTCTCCTATATGCTCAGGAGCGCCTAATCCTATTGTATGTTCTTTAACTATCTGAAAGGATCTTGCCCATTTAGCTGCTCGTTCCTTTCCCCACCTGCCTGCACTAGAATGTAAACTCCATGAAGCGGGCAGTGCATGGCGCTGTCTCCTTCAGGGCCTCTTACCTGCAAAGGTAGCTGGGGTGGCCCTGCAGTGATAGGTCTTTCCACAAGAGGGCGCCCCATAAATTTCCATTTCAGTTTCTGGCTGGAAAATCTCCCAGGAGTAAAACTAACAGAACCCTGACTGAAATTTCACAGTTTACCTAATGTCTGTACTAATTACACGTCCTGTCATGTAATGTGGTCTTTTGTGTTTCTGAGAGTAAAAAAAAAATGTTCTTCTGTGGGATTTCAAGATCTTTCCTTTGAGATGGGGGAGGGAAGACATAAGGACCCTGTTTCCCTCCCGTACCTCTTCGCCCTCTGCTGAGCTTACCCTTACACTTGCTTGAGAGAACTTACACTTACAGCTCCACTGACTGTAGCCTGAGACAGATTACCTTTGGACAGGTGGGCCATAAATTAACATTTTCTTGATCATAAATATTTATTTAGCCATGACCCAGAGATTTCCCAACCAACTGGGTAAGACTAAGAAACGTCAATTCAGTTTGATGAAGGCTGGTAAGGGTTTAACACAATAAGGGGACAGAAAGTGCTGGCTGGTGATTGATCATTGCTCTCATTGGAGGCAGCTGTGAGCAGCAGAACGAGCACGGGGCCACCATGAAAACCTGGGTGTGAGTCCTGTTTTGAATCCGGGTCCTGTTGCCTTCTAGCTGGATGGTGGTGGCTCTGAGCCTGTCTCCTCTGCCTGTGAGAACGACAATGCTCTGGTGGACACGAAAGGTGCTTTGTGAACAGGTACACAGGTGGTAGTGGTAGAATGGGGCGTGATTATAATCCTACTTAGCGCAGTCTCGTTTGAGACCCCTCACACTGGGACTGAGGGTCCCACCTTGAAAGAGGGGCTCATGTGGAGTTGAGAGGGGACCCAAGGAATGTCTGGATGTGTCACCTAAGTAAGAAGGAGGGCTGGAAGTAGTAAGTGGGAATGGGGGTGGGGGCGTGGGGGGCGAGGGAGGAAGCCAGGGAATCCCAGAGCCAGGAGGAGTGGCCCAAGAAAGGATGCGCTGGGCGGAGGAATGATTCTAGGAAAGTGCGATAACATTCCCTGCTGCTGACACAGGGCGGGTATGAGCAGGCTGCATTTAATGGCCAAGGAGAGGGTGGGCATGTTCCAAACTCTTTTCTAGTAGAAAGTGTACTGACTTTAATACAGAAAGCTAGGGAAACATATTCATCGTTAGTAGGCACTTGATAATTTTTTCAAATCTGCCTGGTCGTTTTTATAGTCTCTTGCTCTTTGCTCACTTTTTATTCTCTTTTTATTTCTTTAAACATATTACACATAATTGTTTGGTAGTCTTTATCCCAATATCTGAGGTCTGTGTGGGCTTGATTCGATGGTGTGCTGTTGCTGCTGCCTCCCACTCATGGTGGTCTGTTTCCTTGGATGTGTTAAGATTTTTATTGTGAGCCCTGCTTTGTGGGATCCTACGATAATTCTGTATGGCCTGGCTTGAGGTGCATTCCTGCAGGAGGACTTGTGATTGCTTCGACTGGGTTTCAGGACATAGTGACCACAGACTATGGTCCACTTGAAATTTAAGGATCATCTGGAGGGTTCTAAGACCAACCTACCATGTAATTTCAGACTCCTGCCACATAAGAGGGTCAGCCAGTAGCTCTCAGATCTCAGAGGACTGTATTTTTCTCCAGATACCCCAAACCAAGGCTGACACAGACACTTTCCCTTGGTTTTTATTTTTCTTTGGTTTTTTGTTTGTTTGTTTTTTGTCTTTTGCTTTCTCTCTTTTTTGGGAGGGTTGGGGGGAGTTAATTAGGTTTATTTGTTTATTTTTGATGGAGGTAATGGGGATTGAACCCAGGACTTTGTGCATACTAGGCATGCTCTCTACCACTGAGATATACCCTCGCCCCTGTTTCCTTTCTTTGTTGTTCTTCTCAATCACCCTTTCCTCAGGCCTTAGCTCTTTCTGAATCCTGGCTTTATGTGGAGGGCTCTCCAATGTGACACCCCGGCCTGCATGGGTACAAAATTAATGCAGAGCATTACCCCTTCCCCTGTTCCTAGCAGAGTTCTCTGTTGAACAGTTTTAGGCCATGAGACTGTAGGATCCCCCAGGGTAATGACCATCTCTTCACATGCATCCACTAGGAAGGGTCAGGCTTCACTCCTGGCCTTAGGTTTCCCTTCCTTGAAGTCTCCTCCACTGATTTGAAAATGTGTTTTAAAGATTGTTTTTCCTAACATTTCGATGTTTCAAAGGCAGAGAGTTTCAGGGAAGCCTCGCATCACCTGGAAACTTATTAGAGATGCAGAATTTCGGGCTCCACTCAGACCCACTGAATCAGAATCTGCTTTTTTATAAAACCCCAGGGGACTTATATGTAGGTTGAACAGCATGGCTTTCCTTTACCGTTATTACCTGAAGCACAAGCAGGAGAGGCACTTTGCATGGATGTTGTAGGATTAAGGCAAAATGACACTCTTTTTTGCGCTTCCACCAGCTTCTCCCTGAGTCCGGTGGCTCAAATGAAGAGAAAGACTAGGATTAGTAGTGATATCTTTGTCAGCTGCTGCCTTTCTCAGCCCCACAGAGACCCTGAATGGACAGAATCAGCTCTGAGCAATCCCCGAGCTGAGGGTGACCCCCAGGGTTGGGCCCAGGGGTCCCAGTGCTGTCCCAGCCTTGTGCTGACAGGGTCGGGGAGCCCTCATGCCTCCTGAGTTTTCTTCTCCCACCTGCTCCCCTCCCCGATGTCGTCCCGTCTTCATGACTGACCTTCTGCCTTAGTTTCCCTGCTCTGAGCAGAAGCTGGAGCTGGTCCTGAACCCCTGCCTTGACCCCTGTCTTCTCTCAGCAACACAACATAGCGAAAGGGATAGGATTTTGTCCCTCTGTATTCAAGGATCTATTTCCCTGGGAAAATAAGTGGACAAAGGAAGCAGTTCAGAGTCCAGTGTCAGGAACCATAACTTTAAATGAGATTACTTTAAATTCTGTGCAATAAAATGTCCACTGTCAATGGACATTTAGGTTTTTCCATGTCTTGGCTATTATAAATAGTGCTGCTGTGAACACTTGCAGCAACACGGACTTGGAGATCATCATATTAAGTGAAGGAAGCCAGAAAGAGAAAGAAAAATACCATATGATGTCATTTATATGTGGAATCTAAAAAAAAAAAAAGACACAAATGAACTTAATTACAAAACAAACAGACTCACATAGAAAACAAACTTGTGGTTAACGGGGGAAAGGGAGTAAGAAGGGATAAATTGGGAGTTCGACATTTGCAAATACTAACTATTGCATATAAAAATAAGATCCTACTGTACAGCACAGGGAACTATATTCAATATCTTGTAGTAACCTATAATGAAAAAGAATATAAAAAGGAATACAGGTATGTACGTGCACGACTGAAATATTATACTCTACACCAGGAATTGACACAACATTTCAAACTGACTATACTTCAATTAAAAAAAGCAAAAAGAAAAATGTCCACTGTCCTGCCTGACCTTGGCTTTGCATTAACTGCCTCATGTACTCAGCAACACTGACTTGCAATATGGTTCCCACTTATCCAGCACTCATGCTGAGCCAGGTCCTGGGCTCAGTGCTTGCTGTGAGTCATCTCACTGAATCTCCACCACATCCCTGTGCAGAGATGAGATGAGTGTGGCTCAGGGAGTCTCCGTCAGTCCACTATCCAAGGTCACAGGGTTGGTAAATGGTAGAATTTGGATTAGGACCCAGGTCTCTGACATCAAAGCCCATTCTGTCTCCACTCTAGTCTGCTCTCCTGTGTGCAGCTCCCAGCAGAGTGCCTGGCACAAAGTAAGCCCTCAACACGTGTTTCTAAAATGAATGAATCTTGTCATGTAAAGACTACTGTTTATTGAATGCCTGCTATGTGCAAATACTTTCTCTCTGTTAATTTGGATTTTTAGAATAATCCAGAAGAGTACTGATGATTATTATTTGTTTTAAAGATAAGCACACCAAGATTCAGAGAGGTTAATTAAATTTCCCAAAGTCACACAGCCGATGAGTTGTTGATCCAGGAAAGGCAAGCCTTTCTTTCTGATGCCTAAACCTGTGTAATTTTGGTGTTACCATCTCATCCCTCTTAACGTGGGAGATTTAGTCTTGGGAAGGGGTGTCTCGGGGCTGACATGTTACCAGTGGAGCTGGAGAGCCTTGAGCAGTGAATGAGAATCACCTGGAGACTGGAGAGTGTCTCGAGTGTGAGCGAGTGAGCCTCCCATCTTGGTGGTGTTAAATGCCGAAGACTGACAGAGGGTGACTTTGACAGTCTAAGGCACTGTCATCTGCTTGGTCAGCCCTGGAAGTCTCTGGAGGGGATGACTCAGATCTATCCATTCTGAGCAGGGTAGTTCAGAAGAACACAGTCCTGGTTATTCTCGTTTCTAGGAGGTATTTGGAAAAGTCTTGATTGATGAGGAAATCCCCAGGGAGTGATTAACAACTCTCAGATTGGCTTCCTTCCTCCTTTGCCGGCCTCACCCGGTGAGCAGCCTTTCACCAAGGCTGGTTTCTTCCACACGTACAGAAGTAGAGAATGTGACACTGCAGGTGCCAATCTTGGGTCTCAGCTGAAATAAATGGGACCCACCAGGTTTACAATGGAATTTCAAAGGGCTGGTCTCTTAAAGTGCCATCTTCCAACCAAATAACAAGCTCAGAGCTAGGAACGTGCTGAACTGTCCTTCAAAGACAAGTAATGTGTATTGTCCCCCGCCTGCCACATGTGTTGAGTCAGTCCTCCTGAAGTCCACCACCAGCCTGGGACTTCCAGCCACCTCCTTATCACACTGACAATCTTCAAAACTATCAGTAGTAACAGTAATGATTTCCATTTGTGCAGAAGGCTGCAACTGATGAAGTACGGCTGTGTTCATTCCCATTTGAGCCTCAGAAGACCCATGTGAGGGGTAAAGTGGGAATGTCGCCCAATGGACCAGGAATGTGGGACTCTGAAGACGGAGCACTGAAGGGACTTGAGCAAAAATGTACTCGGCTTCTGAGGAGCAGATCCAAGACCCAAATCTGGACTTCTTGATTCTAAGTTCAGCTCCAGCTACTGACTGCCCTTCTTGAGGGAGATCACGTGACTTGCATCAGCGCAGCCCCTCGGAATAAATAATCTTACATAAGGAGAAGAGTTTTACTTTCATAACCTTGAAGGTAAAAGTGCTTCAGTGGATCATCTTAGGCTGTGACTGTTCCCACCCCCTCCATCACACCTCCCCTGTGTCACAGCAGAGAATCCTTTGGGGGCTCCACTGTAGTTACAACAATGTTCATGCCTCTTTTCATGGGGGAAGGCAGTATTGCATGGTGGCTGAAAGCACAGGTTCAAGTCCTGCCTCCTCTTCAGCTGTGTGGCCTTGGACTCAGGTAGCTAACCTCCCGGAACCTTGATTTCACATGGCTGACCTCATGGGGATGTGGTGATAATGAAATGAAATAAAGTACTGGGAGCTTAGCACAGCGTTTGGCACGTAATAGGTGCGCATTAACTGTAGGTCAAACCCTAGCATTGCCAAGGCTTATTCTTGAAGCATTCATTCAAGCAGCATTGACTGAACACATGTTCTGTGCACTTGGCTCTCTGGCTCCTCACAGCACGTCTGTGAGGCAGGCACCATTATTCCCATTTTATACATGAGGAAACTGAGGCTTACTTGTCCACTACTGTCTTTCACACATGTCAGAGCCAGGATTTGAACTCAGCTCTATCTGACTCTTATTCCAGTGCTCTCCTGTATATCAGAAAGTGACTGACATGCAGAGATTAGAAAAGGGGTATTATTGATGAGGAGTGGTGATGGGAGCCCCAGAATTGGGGTATCCAAGGACTGGACCTCCCAAGGTATGGCTCTCTCACACTCGCTGTGCAACTTTGAGCCAGTCACTTTGCCTCTCTGGGCCTCACTGGCTTCACCTGCATATCAAGGAGGTAGGACAGATCATCTCAAAGATCCTTTCCAGCTCTGGCCTTCTGTGATGCTCCTCAGATTTCAGAAAGATTCTCGTACATGATCCTGGAATGGAGGAAGTATAACCAAGGCCCCTGAAATGTCAAATCAGTTTGCCTTGTGGACTCATGTGTTTCTGCATGAATTCAGAATCTGCAGAGGAGAACTCTCTAATTATCCTGCAGGGACTAGCCCAGCTAGTAATTACCCCTATTATTTTTAATTGTATTTTATAAGATGCCTTTCATCCAGATCTCAAAGGGCTTCTCAAACATTCATTAGCAGAGCCCATCCCCCTCCCAAGTGGGTATGAAAGGCAGAGACTGATTTTGATGTCAGAAAGAAGAAGTGGGGGGAGAGAGAAGTGGCCTGAGATCCCGACATTAATTTCACCTCTGAGTTCAAAGGAGGAGACAAGAACAGAAATTTGCCAGGGAAAGGCTTACCTTCAGAAGCGGTTCAAGGGATATTCAGTGAAGAGCAGATGGATCAGGAAATGTCCCTCCTTTAAAAAAACAATCAGTTTCTATGTGCCTAGGAGAGGGTCATTCAGTTTGGCTCAGTCCAATTTGACTGCTTCTTTTCCCTTTAGACTTGTCCATCAGCTGTCCTTTGAGCTCCAGCTCTCAGGCCTGTGCTAGGGGATGTGAAAGATATAAGGGAAGCAAGGGGCTCCGAGTGTACCCGTGGCAGACTCGGGCACTCTGGGGCAAGCACTAGGGCACAGGAGCCGCCCAGGGGAGCCCTGGTGGGAGGGGAGGGAGAGGTGAGTTTGGGTCCATATGTCAAATCCAGGGACCTGATTGACAAATGACACGGAAAAACCATTTTGAGTAGCTCATCATGAGAGTCTCTCCGCTTCTTCCTTCTGCACTCCCCTGTACTGTAGCCAAGACACCAGGGGGCTGGTACCAGGTTCCTTTCATCCCTGTTCCAGAGAATGGATAGAAGGGACCACCATCGTGCATGAGCAGCTTTGCTTTCCGAGGGCTGGGGGAGGGGCCAGTGGTCCTTCCTGCTGGTGTGTGAGCTTCTGGAGGACAGAGCCCGGCCTGCCTGTTCACCACTTCCCCAGCACACATCCAGGCACAGAGGGTGGATGCTCAGAACATATTTGTTGGCTGAAGGAGCAGATCACAAAGCTGCCACTCTGTTTCAAGCCTTGCAGATGGTCTGATGTAGGTCAGAGAAGGATCCTTCCTCTCCTCAGCTTGGAGGGATACACAGCTCCAGGGACCTCAGAAGAAAAAGACAGAAGTCACTGTCAAGTTGGGGGCGAGCTCATGATGTGGTGAGGTGGTGTGGGAAGCAGGGCACGTGGGGTGAGGTAGCAAAGAGGAGGATTGTCCTGGCTACTAGGAGCATGAGGATCCTTTAGCAAGAAGGCTGGGACCTATGGGGCAAGGCTTCCAACTCTTTCCCTGATGGGGGCTCCAAGCCACCATGACTGGTACACTCAGGATGGTATGGGGATGCAGCTGTCAGGAGAGAAGGATGAGGCCTGGCCTTGCCCACAGGGAGCTGGTAGTTTTGTTTTGGAGATTAGGCTGACACACAGAGCAAGCAGAGAACAAGGCACGATTTGTCACTGCCTAGATTGCTAGTTTCCTGAGTGCAGGAGAGAGGGTCTTAGCACGGGTCCTTCTTGTTGGACCAGATGAAGGTCTAGATACTTTTTCCGCCCCAGATACACTTAATGATTAGTTGTCACGCTGGGTGACATGAAACGTTAAGTGGCTGAGGTCAGAAGAGGGACAAGTCTGGAGGCCAAGGTGTTGGGGGAAGCTTCAAGAGGGAGGAGGAGCTGTGGTGGTTTCTATTAAACGACCATGAAAAGAATACCAGCCCACCCCCACCTTGTCAAAGGGCTTTCGCATCACAAGACACCTATGCAGTGAGGATGATCAGGAGGAAACAGAGGTTCCAAACAGCAAAAGGGCTGCCTTTTAGTTACCCACTGAGAGGGCAGCTGAGGGTCTTCCTGCCCAGAATCCATTCCCTTCTCTTCTGGGGAAGCCACTGTTTCCTTACTCTCAGTCTGAGAGGTTTCCTTGGGGCTGACATCTTCTCTAGATTTTGTAGGGGCTCCCAGGACTCAGACCCAGTGCTGGGCCCTCCTGGTCACAGGATTTGTCCAGGGATGAGCACATGACCCACGCTGGGCCAGTGAGAACCATCTTAAAGACTTTCTAGAACCTCTAGGGGCAAAGCACTCTTTCCTTTGGGGTGGCAAGCCAAGAGTGTTGGCCTGGGCCTGCTGGGGGTGAGCCTGGCCACTGGGTAGGGGAAAAACTGTCTAAAGATGATGCTAACACAGAAGAAACCAGAGCTGCGAAATAAAGAGGGACTTTTGCAAGCTCTTGATAACTTTTCAGATCTATCAATCAATGTATTTCTTTTTTAATTCTCTCTTAAGCTACTTAGATTTAGGTTTCTGTCACTTGTAAGAGAGAAAATCCTGCCTTATATGCCTGGTGAGTGAACCAGATCCTGGTCTCATCCACCTCTCCATCCATCCATCCATCCATCAAAAACACATACATTTAATGAATAAAGCAGTTGCTCAATGCATTTTTGAATGAATTAGTGAATGACTAATTTGTCATGATGCATTTGATGTCAAAGAGACATCCAGTTCCCTTTAATGCTGGTGGAGATTTGTCAACAAAGGGCAAACCTAGTTCAGAACTCAGAACTTGAAAATCAGTCAGAAATTCAGTTCCCCAAGGCAGTGCTGCCTTTCATCAGTGTCGTCAGCACACAGCCAGACATGGCCTTTCCTTTGCCAAACATGATTCGGTTATGCTGGTGCCACAGCCCACATGGGAGGGTCCAGAATGTCACTGACAAGCTTGTGGGTTTTCCTGTTGGAGCTGATGCCACTGTTGTGAGCTCCGCAGTGACACGAGGGTGAGTTGCCAAGGAGGGCTCACTTGCTTTACCCTTATGGGACCTGTTTTGCCTGTTGTACTGTGGTGATCACAGTAAGTGCAGAACTGCCTGAGGACCACAGAGACAAGCGCCAGCTCGTTCAGATGACTTTGTAAAAAATCCAAGAGTCAGAGAACAAAGAAGTAAACCAGTCACCTGTCTCAAATTCCTGTTTTTTGAAGGAAAACTGCAACTCACAGAGAAGATGGGACGTACTCAAGGGCACACAGAGAATAATTAGAAGAGACTACACCTGGACTCCCGGCTCCCAGTCTGGTGCTGTTCCTGCTATGCTGCTCTGCCTCCCTGGGCCACATTCCAAAACAGGTGGAGTTTGTGTCCAAGGGCTTATTTCCTCTTTGATAGTTACAGGTGTTGGTAGGTCAGGGATGCTGTGAGCACTGGACTGGATTTCAAAGATGTTCTTCACATGATCTGCTGTCCTCTGCTTGTGGGCCACATGGCACAATAAGGATGGATGGACATGGAGGTCACATAACTGGTGGGAGGACACCTTAAAAGTCACCTTGCTCGACCTCCTTCTGGCATCAGAATTCCCTGTACAACGCCTGGTGATGCACTTGTCAGATTTGCTGGTGGCAGAGAGTTGAGGGTGGGGATGGGGGTAGAGAGAGCTTTGCTCTTGGTCCCCTCTCTCTCCTGACTCTTCAAGGACATAAATCTGTCCATTGCCTCCTCTCTCACTCTTTAAAATCTCCAACCTCTTTCTCCTTCACTCCTTCCTCTGGGTTAACAAATATTTTGGTTCTCCTTTTCTTAAGGCCAACAAACCAATGAACAAATGATGATTCTTCTTTTGACTTTTCTCAATGCTTAGTGACCTTCTTATCTTTCTCTTCTTCCACCAAATGCCTTGACTCCTTGACATCTGCCATCCACACTTCCTCCTGATCCACCCATTCCTTGATGTTGGGCAGCCTGGCTTCTCTCAGAAGTCACTGATGACCTCCCAGTTAAGAAATCTGGTGTCTTTTTTCTTTAAGCCTTACAGTTTCTTGTTTCCTCTGTATTATTTAAGATATTGCTCACCCAGTGCTCAATCTCCCATGATATGATGTTGCCCTGATTCTCTTTCTTTTCCTTGGGCCTCACTTCTGATCATATCTCTGTTTGCACTTCATGGCACACTTGTTTTGAGTCTCTTCCCCAGAGACCTTGTCCATCCGTTGATGGCTGTGTCCATTCAGCGCTCAGGTGAGAGGCAAGCTGCTGTGCCAGGAACTGGAGATTCAGAGATAGATCTTGATCATTCTTGACCTCAGTGAGCTTGTTTTCCACTGACAAAGCCAGAGAAGTTCATCCCAATACCATGTGATGACAAATGCTGGACCAGCGACTTCCCAAATTCAAGGAAAAGCAGAACTGAATGCAGAAAAGGACTTTTTCAAATTCTCCCATGTTACAAAAGAGGAAACTGAGGCACAGGGAGAGGAAGTCGGTGTCCCGCAGCCCTACAGAGAGTTGGTGAAATAGCTAAGAGTAGACCTGAAGTCCCTCCAAATGCATCTTTGGCGGAGAATGGCTAGAGATGACTTTTCTAGTGAAATAGGAAGGTATTGGAATGCAAGAGTATTTGGAGTTTTCTCCAAGATACAAATGCATTTCACTGAGTTCTTTCTGCAACTCAAGACCCATCATTAGAACCTGTGTTTTACTTCAAATATTCCAGCAAGGGGCCACATGGTAGAGATCCTAGAATTGGAAGTTCTTTATAAGAAGAGAGAGAAACAATACCTTCTGAACACTTAATATGGGCCATAAAACTAAGACCCAGAAGTTAAGTGATTCTCACTTCAGTTTTAAAGCAAAACCGGGGTTGGAATTTAGGTTTCCTGTCCCTAGTCTATTCTTTTCATGAGGCCAAGAGCCATAAGCTGCCTGAGCTGGAATGCTGGGCTATCACCTGCCCCGAACAGAGAGGGGAATGACTGATTGTGAGCCTTCTGAGTGTGGGAGCCTCCTGCAAACCCACTGTGTGCATTTGGGTAAGAACCTGCCCTCGTCTTTACCCCCAGACAGAGCCAGCATCATGGGCATGCAACTTCTGAAGCTGCACAGGACTCTGTGCTTAGAAGGGCCACAGGCTTGGTCCGATGTTGCCATCTTGAAATTCTTAATAATTGGTGACCAAGGGGCCCACAAATGATTTAGCCAGTTCTGCCCCTAGATTACAGCTTTTCTTGTTGCCACTCAAAGCACTTCCCAGGTCACTTATTTGGATAGGTCCCTGGTCTCCCTGTCCTTATCTCCCTAGGAAGGGCTATTGGAAAGATCATCTGAAGGTGAGCTAAAACTAGGCCAGACAGGTACTTCTCTGAGTTGCCTGGACAACTTCCTGTAAGGGTTTTACTCTCCCTGGACATTAAGGAGCTCTGTTCTCCTGGGTCTGCCTGTCACAGCAGAGTGTACGATCTAGCTTTGCCAGACCCAGACCCCGACCCCAAGCCATTCACCACTTTAACCATCTCCTCCTTTGGTTCAAGAGCTCTTGGCCTAGAGAAGAGTCCAGGCAAATATGGTTCCAACCTACCTTTGTAGCATTTGCTCTCACTGTTTGTGTATAGAGAGTCTCTGCTCTGACACAATGTCTTCCTTTCCTCCATTAGGTGCACCTTCGATACCCTGACCTCTGCACCTGTCCTTGCCATCCTAGGGCACTGCCTATTCTCATTATCTGACATTCCCCCATCCTTCCAGGTCTAGCTGTGGTCTTAGATCTTCTCTAATGGGCTGTCTCTGACCACCCATCCTGTATCCTCTCTCCCAAGAAGGCCGCATGATTCCCGAAGGCAGACCCAAGATTCCACCTCTGTTTTCCTCACCAAACCACACACTCAACAGTGGTCAGTGAGTAGTTGCTGGTGCCTTGATTTTCAGCCGAGGAGAAAAGGCAGGAAATCCATTTCCCAGTGAGGCTGGGTCATGTGCTCCCAGACACAGCATGCCTGCTACTGGAGGTGAGTCAGTGAGGGCCTTGTCAAACCTGTTTCCCCAGCTGAGGCTCTGGGCCCAGGCTTGCCCCCAGTGCCCAGGGTACCACAGATCTCACTGGGGGATGTTACCCCAGATGTTCAGGGAAGGGAGGCAGCTTCCTGCCAAGGGCAGAAGGGTGTGGGGATGCTAAGGGCAGAGTTTACCAGGCTCCAGAAGGGGGTGCTTACTGTTTTCTGGGTGATCAAACTCTATCCAGAGTTCTGGCATCCTGTGATTAGATTAAAGGTGGGAAGTGGAGGAACTACCTAGAAGAGGAGGGGCAGGAACCCATGCCAAATGGGGAGGGTTGTAGGAACTAGGGATGAATAAATTGGAGGAAAGAAAGTCTGAGAGAATGTGACCCATGTCTTTAAAATGGTCAAAGAGCTGCTGTGGCTGGCAGAGGTGGACTCGTTCTGTGTGGTCCCTCAGGGCCAAAGTTGGACCATGGCAGGGAAATTATAAGGAAGCAGAGCTCTATTCAAGCAAGACTGTCAAGCATGGAAGGGTCACAAAGCAGAAGGAATAAACTGGCTCTTCCTCAGTAGGAGTGGCCAAGCAGAGATTCCAACCCCAGCTGATCCCTCAACTCACTTCTCTTTCTCTGTACAGCTTGTCCCTTCATTTCTCAAAGTGATCTTTAAAATCTCATTTTCTCTCCTTAAGCCTCTGATCTGTCTCTGGTGTAAATGCATCAACCAACCCTTCTCCACCACTCTCTTTCTGGTTCTATCATCTCTTGCAATAGTCTCCTAAGTGCCCCAGCCAGCCGCCAAATTCCCACCAGTCTACCTCCATGTTGCCAGAGTGAGGTTTCTAACATGCAAATGTGGATCTGCTGCACTCCTGCTCAGAGCCCTTAGCCGTGGATTCCTGGTGTCCTCATGAAACAACCATGTTTCCATAAAAAACACTCCTTCCTATCCTGAAATGGTATGTTATCATGTGCAACAGAAAATTTCAATGTTCACTTCCTGTTTTAAACAAATTCACTCAGGCGGTGATGCAAGGGGCAACAGGAGACTCCTCAAGGATCCATTATGAACAGTATTTGGTTGCACAATATGATTGCAGAAGGAAGACTCACTGGGGAAATGTTTGGTTTCCGTAGCATCAAGCTCATTCTAGGTAACCGTGGGAGGGTGATTAATTTTCTGCAAGGAACTATCTAGGTAGCCTGCCTCCGGAGTAGTAATTGACTTCTGTGACTCCTGTAGAACCTGGTGCTGTTATCTCACTTGGCAGAAACAAATGGACAGGACATCAGTAGCCAACAATATGAACCCTGACCTACACCTCACCCCTTACCCAAAAGTAAACTAGAACTGGATCATAAAGCTAAATGTAAAATGTGAAACCATCAAAACTTTTAGAAGCAAACATAGAAGAAAAGCTTTGTGACCTAAAATTAGGAGAAGAGTTCTTAGACGTGGCACCAAGAAGCACAATCCATAAAAGGAAAGAATAAATGAATTAGGCTTCATTAAAATTAGAAACAAAAGACTCAGTTAAGAGGATGAAATGGTAAGAACCGACTGAGAGAGAATATTTGCAGACTACCTCTCTGACAAAAGACTCGCTTTGAGAATAGAGAACTCGGCATTCAGCAGTAAGACAACAACCAATCTAACCAGAACGTGAGCAAAGGACTTGGACCCTTCACTGAAGAAGATACGCAGATGGCAAAGAAACACATGGAAAGATGTTCACCATCGCTCGTTGTTAGGGAAATGCAAATTAAAACCACAGTGAGATACCACTACACACCTATTAGAAAGGCTGAAATAAAAAATCCTGATAAAACAAATGCTGGCAAGGATGTGGAGAAGCTGGATCTTACATATGCTCTCGGTGAACGTGTAGAATGGTGACAGCCATTCTGGAAATCTGTCTGGCAGTTTCTTAAAACATTAAACATATGCTTGCTATATGACCCATGAATCTCAATCCTAGGCATTTATTTCAGGGAAGTGAAAACTTATGCTCACACAAAATGTCCCATACGCAAGTGTTCATAGTAGCTTTATTGGTAGTAGCGCCAAACTGGAAACAACCCAAGTGTCCTTCAACAGGTGAAGGTGATGGGGAGTAACCTTCAAAATGACAAAGACTGTGTCTCTTGGCTCTGTCAATTAGGCAGGTGGGAGCCAAGCAGGATTTTCATTGATTGAGAAAAATTTTTAAAGTGATACTTCTTCCATTTGAGTCTTGTGGGTTACACTGATTTGTGTGTGTGTGTAAATATGAGAGATAGAGAGGGAAGGAGGGAGAGAGAGAGAAACATGTCCTTCATGCATTTAACCTAGCACTTGCTTTGCAGGTCACCTTGCTGGGACATATCAGTTATGTAAAATGAGGGATCTATTGATTGAATTTTAGCACAAGTGCCCTCCAACATGCCCTCTATTTGGAATTGTTTTTTTTTTTTTAAATCTCTGTTTAAGGCCTCACGTGGTAGAGCCAGTATGTGCATCCAAGTCTGGCTGAACCCAAAGCCCATCACTCAGCATTAGAGTGAAGTTAATTCACCAAATGATGCCTGGAATGGGATTGCAGTTGAGGCTCTAATCCCAAACTGAGAGATGCCTGCCATTGTTCCTGAAGGCAAACTGAAAGGGAGGGTGGCATCCTCCTCATCTCTGCTCCACTGCATGTCCCTGTGCTCCAGCCCTACTCTGTTCCTTAAGCCCAGTGTCCCTGCGTCAGTCATAGCTAGACCATGTGCAGTGACTTCCATTTGCTTTCATACATGACCCCCTGCCCTATTCCAAGAAGAGCCCTAAGTCTTTTCTCTGTGAGCTACTGCTCAACTCTGTCTCCCTAGAACGACCTTGCACAATTAATAGTCCTATAGCCAAGGACAGGACTTCAGCCCTGTCACATTTGCTTTTATTCCTGTCCGATGGTCCCAGCCTTTCTAGCACTGAAACAGAATGTGTTGTGGGAAGGCATTGAAATAAGAACAGATTCTTTGTATTTATAAATACAAAACAGAAACAGACTCATAGACATAGAATACAAACTTGTGGTTGCTAAGGGGGAGAGGGGTGGGAAGGGACAGACTGGGAGTTCAAAATTTGTAGATACTGACAGGCATATGCAGAATAGGTAAACAAGACTATACTGTATAGCACAGAGAAATATATACAAGATCTGTGGTGGCTCACAGCAAAAAAGAATGTGACAATGAATATATGTATGTTCTTGTATAACTGAAAAATTGTGCTCTACACTGGGAATTGACACAACATTGTAAACTGACTATAACTCAATAAAAAAAAAGTTAAAAAAAAGAACAGATTCTTTCCATTCTTTTTTTATGCAAGACTTTGAACAACTTTATTACCATTTTAAAATTAGCTATAATTGGAAGTTGGTTTTCAACAAATATTTCTATAATCAAGAATGAATAATTGAAGTTTCTATGGGAAGAATATATTTATTTAAAAAATAAAAATTATGGTTTTATTTATACAAGGAAGTCGAGCCTGTCTTTGTGCAAGGCTGCATCTGCTGATGTGTGACCTTTAGCCACTCGCAGTAACTTCTGTGAATGAGAGTAACCTGAGTGCTCAGAACTGCTCCCCCCTGTTTTGCATCCTGATGCTGATCTGGCTTGTGTCACCTGGGAAGGTCTGTCTCTCCTCCTAGAGACTTGCCTGCCTGAGTCCTGCGCCCTCTCCCACAGTAATTAAGTGTATTGAGATGTCTGATCGCTGACGTCAACCTGACCCTCAGGATGGGGCGAAACCAAGGAGCCAAACTCATTATCACCATTAGGATTTATAACAAAAGAATCTAAACAGTTCCAGTCATCAGGGGGTTCCCAGGGCACCTGCAAGTGTCAGCATGCCATTACCTTCATCCTGAAGTTTCTCTTTCCAGTTTCCTTTCCCAGGATGGTGATGGCTTTGTGGTATTTCCTGATTATAAAAGTACTAGACATTCTTATTTTTTTTAAATGTAGAAAGGTACAAAGAAGAGGTAAAAATCAACCATAATCTCAGTATTCCCTTCCAGATATATCACTACATCCTCCCTTGTTCTAGACCTATGGGGCAGAAGCCTTTTTATCTGATAGTATTGGGACTGTGCTTAGCGGGTTAAGAAAAAAGTTAGTTGAAATAAGAAATGATAATAATAACAAAATATATGCATATCTTAAATCTGTTATTTTAACTTAAAATAGATCTATGTTTTAATATAGCCTTTTATGTCACTGTCACTTTGCTGAAGGGAATTCACCTTTGTCTTTCTTATGTAGACACCGTAATAGTTTGTCTCTAAATTCTTGTTTTAGCTTCTCTGAAGAAGAAAGAAAACTGGAAAATATTTGTGAAGCATTCTGAGAATAAAATCTTGAATTCTCACAGTACTCCCAGTCCATTATAGCTACCTCACTACAATAGCAGTTGAATTCTTCAAAGCATTCAACTTAGCTTTTTAAGATAGATTTTTGTTTTCACTCATTTTTTTTCAATTTATATAATATTTAACTATGAATATAATAGCAAGTAAATTGGATAAAGAGGCTACAGAACTCTAAAACTGACTCTTGCTAAAACACACGAGCTGTCTGGTGGGAACACAAGTGGGTGGGCACAATGGCACACAACCTTCTATCCAGAACCTTCCGTGGGCCTGAGCATCAGCCCTGGAGGTTTTCCAGGTGGGAGGGGAAGGTTGACTCAACCGATGATGTCAATTAGGAGGATTTACACTGTAAGCAAACACACACACAACACACACTGATGTAATCTATTCACAGAAGTTGAGATCACACTATACATGTGGCCTGCATTTTGGTTTGTCATGTTGTTTATTTATGTAACCATAAATACAGCCCAGCATCATCACTTCGAACCATGGCGTAGTATTCCAGTGTATGAAAACACCATCTTAACCTAACCCCTTACTAAGACCTTTTAGACTTTTTCTTTTTCTTTCTTTTTTTCACTTGCTTATATTTTTAAATACTCTTTTGATTATTTCCTCAGGATAAATTTCTAGTAGTGAAATTGCTACATCAAAATATATCCAAATTATTAAGACTTTTGATACTCATTACTACTGATTCTCCAGAACATGTGTAGCAGCTTATATACCTCCAGGAATGTATCCCCTAGATTTTCCTGTTGGCCCCATAGCTGCAGCCCTCCTCGCCTAGCCTCCTGGTGAGCAGTAAGGACTCTCAGAAGGAAAAGGTTTGACGGGTGTGAGGTGAGGCTCCCCCACAGAGATGCCAAATGGGCTGAAAAGTGGTACCAAAGTGGTGAACCCATTAGAGACAGAAAATGCTCGGAGAGGGGAGGAAGTGGAGTGGGACTACCTCTTCCTTTCGTGGAATCTCAGGACAGCATCATGCAGCAGAGAGTGCCAAGGATGAGACCCCCAAAAGCCCTGTCTCTGATGGACAGCTCTGTCACTCGCAGGTTGTGTGACCTTTAGACAAGTCATTTAACCTCTCTGAGCCTCAGTTTCTTCGTCTATAAAAGAGCATTATCCTCTGTTAGAGCATTTATCTCAGCCTACCTTTCCTTACATACAGCTGGATGTGTTGCAGCCTGATTTTCATTAGGGAATTGCTGCCTTAGTGCAGGGAAGGAGCTGACCTTGGACTTCTGGGCTTGCCACTTGCATCCTGTTTGGCTCCTAAGAGTAAGTCCTTGCTTGCTACCACAGTGAGGGTCTTCAACTTGAACTTGATAACCACATTGCCCATATTCTCAGTTTCTATCGAACTCGATCAGAAACATCTGGAGACTGGAGTGGAGGGTGAGGGGAGTAGGAAGAGAATTGCAAATGCCTCGGACAGTTCCATCATATGTGTCATTAAGTTTCTTTCAACATAACTTACCTGATTTTGAACTTCAGACTGTAAGACCTTCCTTCCTGAACCTACCTGCTCCTGGGCTCCCTGTCTGGTCCAAGCTGCCTCTGTCCTGCCTGGCTGTACCTCCAGTTTGACAAAAACATTTCCTTCAACTAAAGCAGTTCCTTTAAAATAACAACTCTTGCTCATGTGTATTAAGCATGTATTGGATGTCAGGTACTGTGGTAAGCATTATACATGTATTATCCCTACTAACAGTCCCAGAAAGTAGGCACTCCCATTTTACAGATGGAAAAAACTGTCTCAGCCAAGGTTAGCAGTGTTCCTAAGTGTTCCTAGAATGTGAATGAGCTGGGATTTGAACCAGTCTGTATGCAACCAAGCCTCTGTTGTTAGTCATTGCCAACAACCTGGAGCGGTGGGGAGGACAGGTGTTCAACCTTTTTCTCATCTTATAGAGGAGCAAGCTAAGTCTCCTTAGCATGTCAAGCCACACAGCTTGTCTGTAGCAGAACCAAGCCTAGAATCAGAGCCCCAGAAAATAAGAGAGGGGCGGAGAGAGATTTCACACACAGAGGAGGTGAAGATTTGTTAAGGAGGGATTTGGAGATGTGTCCACAAGCCAAGGAATGCTGACAAGAAGCAACAAGGAATGGATTCTTCCCAAGGGCCTTTAGAGGTTGTTCAGGCCTGCCAATACCTTTATTTTGGCCTAGCAATACTAATTTCAGATTTCTGGCCTCCAGAACTGTGAGAGAATACATTTCTGTTGTTTTAAGTCACCAAACTTGTGGTAAACTGTTACAGCAGCCACAGGAAACCGATACACTCAGTATGTGATTTTTTAAATTGAGGTATAGTTTATGTATATTATATGTTTCAGGTGTACAACAAAGTGATTCCCAATTTTTAAAGATTATACTCCATTTATAGTTATTATAAAATACTGGCTGTATTCCCCGTGCTAAATAATATATCCTTGTAGCTTATTTGTTTTATATATAGTAGTTTGTACCTCTTAAGCCCTCGCCCCCGTCTTGCTGCTCCCCTCTTTCCTCTCCCCCCTGCTAACTACCAGTTTGTTCTCTATATCTGTGAGTCTGCTTCTTTTTTGCCCTATTCACTAGTTGTTGTAATTTTTTTAGATCCCACATGTAAGTGATATCATACAGTACTTGTCTTTCTCCATCTGACTTATCTCACTTAGCATTATACCCCTCCAAGTCTATCATGATGTTGCAAATGGCAACATTTTGTTCTTTCTTATAGCTGAATAATAGTCCATTGGAATATTTTTTATATATATGTAGATACCACATCTCTTATCCATTCATCTGTTGATGGGCACTTAGGTTGCTTTCATATCTAGGCTGTTGTAAATAGCTATGAACATTGTACACTCAGTAACACTAATTTCCCCCCTCTTTGTGATCTCTCTGAGCTCTGGAAAATACACATGCACGTGGTATAATGTAACATAATATGTAGTTTCATAAAAATTTCATTGCCAAGAGGAGAGATCTCTATTATGAGTAGATACGTTTAAAGCCAAATCTAATGCCTACTAAGACCATGCTTAGATGTTTCCTATACAAGGATGTTTACATGGATACTAATTAAGAATTAATCACTCTGCTCCATTTCCTACCAGAATGGTTGTTTGTCTGACATTTTCCTCAGTCCATCTTCCATAACCCATGGGTAGGATAACAGCATTTTGAACAAATGTGAGCCTTTCATCCTAAGGGAAAGGTTTGCCTCTACATTTTTTGTTTGTTTGTTTTGAAGGTGTTAGGGCTGCAGTTCTCCCTCCTTCAGGAAGAAGCTGATAAAGAAGCAGAAGTTCAGCCTGCCATAAAATTAGTACAGAGGCAGAATTAGTATCCAAGGCCAGCAAACTGGAAGGAATAAATCATGTCATCTCAGCACATTATCCATGGAGCCTAAATTGGAAAAAAAAAATCCATTATGAGAAATGAAATTCTTAATAATGAAATCTTATTCACAGATGGAGGTGTGTTGGGGAGGTTACAAAATGTGACTTGGGAGAGGCTTGGAATGTTAATATCTGAGGATTCAGAAGGTGACTGACATAGATAATCACAATGCAAATATTAAATTGTGAGTAACTATGCCACTTTTTTTTTTTTTTTAATATTCTACACATGCCACACTCAGGGGAAAACACCTGCTGCAAGAAGATGCAGAAGACCTGGAGTCATCAGAAAAAGCATTGTCAAAAGAGCCTCAGTGAAGATTTTCACCAGTCTGGACATCTCTGATGGCTGGCTGGTAGTTCTGGGTGCTTTGCTTGGGCTGAAGGTTGAAGGTATCTGATCCAACCCCACCCCCACCCCATTTCAGATGAGGAGCCTGAGGCTTAGAGCCCAGGGGTCTATAGTGAGTTAATGTGCAGTGGAAACCTTACTCCTTGGCCTCTGCCCCTCCCTAGTGATGATGCCGCTCCCCAGGATACGCATTGCTTGTCTGTCAAAGCCGGCATGGGCCTCATCTTCAGCCTCCCTGAGCACTTGCTGAATCAAGTTAATCTATAACATGTATTTATTGGGTGGGGTTAGGAAGCTGGCCACTTTACCCTTGGCTGGGTAAGAAAAAAGTTCCACTTAGAGTGTGCTGTTCTGGTTAACTAGGCCCTACCCCAGTTACCTAGAGAAACAAGTTTCAAGTTGTGTTGGGACTGGTACAGCTGGGAATGAGTAGGATTTATAGCCCTTTAGTTAAGCCAAGTCTCTGGCCTAACATAACCTCAAATCACCGCTGTCTTTATACAAAGAAATCCTCAAGGGATGCCACATGAGCTGACACATCACATCACACACTTTCATTACCACCCAACAACACGAAACTCCTCCATCCTAAGCAAATGCAGTATTTTGTCCAGCAAGTGGGTGGATATCCTTTTTTTTTTTTTTTTTTTTTTTTTTTGAGGCTGGGTAATTTATTTTAGTAGCTGCAAAGTCCTGAAAAAAAAGACTACATTCTCAATATGGCTCTGGTAAGCCCTGAGGAGGTATGACTGGTGAAAGCTATGGCAGCCCGCACAGAGGACAGTTTAGGAACGTTCTTGTGTAGTCAGATCAGCAGTTGAGAGATATCTCAGCACGTGATCAACATGCCACTGTCCATTGTTCTCTCAGTGCTTTGGGCCTTGAGGGGCAGGCCTGATGAAGATGGTTTTTGTAGTGAACAGCCTCTACCCTGCTACAGCTCCAGACTCCCCAACACATGCTCAAATGGTAGATGAAGAATGAGCAGCATGGGCAACTTGTTAATTCCTTATTGATTTCTTCATTCAATCAATTCATATGGAAACTCTCCTTTCACCTAGCTTTGTGCTTTCATGTGGCTTCTCTCCACCCTCCCTGCCTATCCCTCTCCCCATCCTGAAAGGAAGGAGGAATGACTTTCTGACAAGAGAGTTTGGGAACCAAGCTTTGTACCTACAGCTCAGCCTCTTGCTCTTCCCTTTGGGATCTGCCTGCCTGTAGGGAGCATCCCTTCTGGTCCACTCCAGGCACCCAGACACTCAGATGCTTGCAGTGGTCCAGGACTCCCAGGAATTGTGATTGGGTAAGTCTCTGATTAAGGGGGTGAAGTATTAGAAGTCTGTTGACTAGCAGACCTAAATCTCTTTCTCTAATATTGGTTTTCATCACTAACAAAGCCGGTATTTTATCTCTATGTGTCTGACTTGTGTGTGTGTCTCTTTTAATGGGTTCTGAACTTAAGTGGAGTAAAAAAAGCAAACAACAAGCATCTGCTTTGTGTAAGAACTGTGAGGGAACAACCAGGTTGAGTAGGATGGGATCATATATCTCCAGGGACTCATTGTCAGTGGGAAACAAAGAAAAGTTGGGTGAAAACCAGCCTCAGTTTTAGCGCTGAAAGTCCCATGTCCCAGGACATCTCTCAATTCCAGGAAGACAAGGATGGTTGGTCAGCTATGAAGTGAAGAGTTCATTATGGGATAATGCAATTGTGTGATAACAAAGGAGCATACAGGACCCTCAGAGAGAACAGAGAACTTCCTGGAGAGATCAGGGAAGCCTCCAGAAGTGCTGTTTATCTGGCAGTAGCAAAGGGCAGAGATGTGGGGGTATATAAGTGGGGAATTGGGTGAGTGGAACTTTCTGCTGTCCTCACTAGCTCTCTGGTATACCCAAGAGGTTAAAATTCAAAGAAGGCAAGCATTTGTTTTTAAGACCACACAGTGAGTTAGCCAAGCTGGAACCTGACACCAGACCTCCTAAATCCTTAAACCAAGCCCCATATCCCTCAAGACCCCCAGGTAGTTTTGTAATTAAAGAAATCTCTTACAGTTTGTCAATGGATGATGGAGATATCATACTTTATTCCTCCAAGAAGTCTCCATTACCCTCTGGAATTTAAATACCATGATCATAACAAATAGAGAAAAAAATAAAATTCCCAGTAGTTGAAGTATGTGTGTAACTGGTACCTACAACCTTCTCCAGAGGATTGCCCAGGGACTGATTGATGTAGATGTACAAAGCCCAACTCCTCCGCCTCAAGGTGGGGCAAACTCTGCAATTTACACTCCAGAGTCCCTCATGGCATTGGGCTGAGACCAGACTTTGCTGAAGTCACATCCTTGCTTTGTTTCTTCCTCCTCTCTATAGTAGTCAAGATTCTCCAGAAAAACAAAAGCAATAGGATATTTATGGATAGATGGGGGAGGGAGAGAAATTGATTGATTGATTTTGAGGAATTGGCTCATGTGATTGTTGGAGCTGGCAAGTCCAAAATCCATAAGGCAAGTTGGCAGGATGGAGTTTCAGATAAGAGTTGGCCGTGCAGTCTTCTGTCTGAAGGTTGGGATTTGTATGTTGCAGACTGGAGGCAGAATTTTTTTTCCTTTGGGAAACCTCAATCTTTGCTCCTAAGGCCCTCAACTGATTGGATGATGGTCATCCACACTATGTAGAGTAATCTGCTTTACTTAAAATCAATTGATTGTAAATATTAATCACAACTTAAAAATACCTTTACAGCAACATGTAGACTAGTGTTTGACCAAACAACTTGTTGCTGTAGTCTAGCCAAGATGACATATAAAACTGACCATCACATCCCTATGTTCCTAAGTGTACATCCTCAGTAAATCACTCTTGTATTAATCCTTGTCTCATACTCAGCTCCTAGGAAACATGCACTAAGACCAAGTGATGCTTTGTGCCCTGCTGCACTACCTTGTTGGTTTCAGGCTTGCTTTTGTGTCATCTACTCTTCCCCTCCAGCGATAAGTTCCTGAAGAGCACGGCTTTTTCTGGCTTGCTTACTGCCGTAACCTCAGTCCATGGAAGAAGCCTTAGCACATAGCACTTGGCTGCTCTTTTGTCTGATTTCTCTCAGTACCATTTCCACTCTGCTTTGTTCTGCTGTATGTTTTAGGGAGGCTTGGGCCCTGCAACTACATTCCCCACACTCTCCTGCCAATAGGATCTATCAGTTCGATACTGGTGGGAGATTGTCAATAAGACAGGAGGAGGGAAGAGGCTCTTTTCCTGCTTTGGACTTTTATTAACATCCTTCCAGCAGGCGTGGAGAGCAACAGGTACCTGCCTTTGGTACCTGCAGGTGGGGCTTCTTCCTAGAGCCTACATCTCCAACATGGTCCCAGTACCAGCACACAGTGCCCCCATCACCATCTTAGCACTGGTCACCTTTGGGAAACCTCTGTGGCTCAAAGCATCACCCCAAGCCCTCTTTCCCCAAGGTCTGAACTCTGGTAACACCACCTCTGCCCTGTTCTTCCAGCTTTAGGGGTGGCAGCTTCTTCGAGCAGTTACTGAGCTTTAGGTTACCTCAGAGACCTCCCTTTTTTTCTCTCTCTCAGCTCTTCTAACACTGTATAGTCACTTCTCTATGTTCAGTTCTTTCTGTTTAAAATATCTGGAGAGGTATATGTTCTCATAACTGGACCCTTCCAACCCTGACTGATATTTAGGCCCTCAGTAAATACCTGCTGAATGAATAAATTGTAATGCCAAGCTAATATTCTTAGAGTTCACCATTCAAAAGAAAGAAATCTGTCTTTTCCAGCATCCATAGATCAAGTTACATGGAAGGACTCTGGGTGGCCTTGGGTGAGTCACATGTCACCCCCTCCCCACACATTTTGGATCAATCCTTCTGGGCAAAGGACTGAATCAGCACGTTGATTAGTGAAGCCTGGTTCAGGGACTCAGCCCTATGGTTCACAGGCTGCTGAAATTGACAGTCCCACCTGAACCACTTGGGGTGAGGGGGAGGTACTTCCTCAATGGAAGGAGGGAGCTAAGCAGAAAAAAACATTTCCCACCACAATGAACTTACGGTCTGCAGAGAAAAACAGACACATTGAAAGACATATCACACATTGGGTGAAGCATCAAGTGTTCTGGGAGCACAGAGGAGCATTTACTCTAAAAAGCACTTTTGCAGACATTGAATAATTTGTTCCTCATGATGCCGGTCACTCTGAGGTAGGCATTTTTCATCTGCATTTTACAGAATCTTCTTTGGCCTCTTGTGACTGGTCTCTTCTACCCTTTTTGACTCAAAGCCCCTCTCTGCCCAGCTCCCTTGGCCAGGCCACACCACCCCCCCCCGTTTTTCTTCCCACATCCACATATCTCATCTATTCCTTTTTTATGTAGAATTCTCCTGAAGGAAGAGTGATTGTGAACAACTTTTGCCTGGTCCCATGACAGTAATGGCACCTACCATCATACAAAGCACACCAGATGTCTTACACACATTCTCTCTTATCGAGTCTTCTTTGTGACTTCACAGAATAGTAGTAGAGTCCCAGACATATTGTGTGACTTGGCCAGGGGTACACAGTTACTTGGCAAGAGTCAGAGTATAAAGCTACCTCTGTCTGGCTCCCCAAACAGCAGCATTTCCCCTACTTTGTCTTCATGCTAATGGAGGAATGGTTGAAAGAACTGGGGAAGTTTAACCAGGATGACAACACCCTTAAGGGTGTCATTAGTCATTCAAATATCTAATGGGCTCAGAGATGGAAGAGAGAATTCACTGGAATTTTTATGGCTCCCTAAGGCAGAAACAGGGCCAACTGTAAAAGTTAGAGTGAGGTAGAGTTCTGCTCAATATAACCAAAATGATGGAAGGTAATGTGGGTGTTAAAGGAGACAGTGACAACAGCTTTTAAGGGAGGTGGGAGAGTGAGAGAATCCTGGCTCAAGAAGCAGATTGGGTGGCAGGTTTTTACAGATCCTTTGACTATGAAATTCCTCCTTGCTTTCTGCCCACCCCATTTCCTGAAGTTAGAATCCTCACAAGGCTGACCCAAGATTCCAGGTCAATTCCAGACTATTGATTAAAAAAAAAGTCAAAAAGACACATTGATTGTTTAAAAAAAAAACCCACAAAAACATGTTTTGGTAATCAGATACACCATAGGGACGTTTTGCAAACTTTTAGGCATCTTGACATTTTAATCTCCCTTTCAAATTTTCCAGAGTTTTTAGTTTCATATTTATCATTTAAAAAGTACTCCATATTTATCTAGTTGAGACAATTCCTGCTTGACACTATTTTTACTGATTTTAATATTCTGTCTTGGACTCTGAGTGAATTGCCAGAGGAAAAGAATCCGGATGGGATGTGAGCTGAGAGGCTAGTCTGTGTCTCGACTCAGAAGCATCTTGTTGATGCTTACTTTTGTTTCCATTTGCCCGCCTGTGGGTCCATCACCCCAGGCTCTGTGCTAAGATTATGATATGGAACTGCCTCTTCTTCCTGAGGGAGGAATCCAGTTTGCCCTTCACCATGAAGAGAGTCACCCATACGTGTGCATAGATGTTTGGGGCTGAGATCAAACTATAAGCAAGCAGGACCCTATGGGGCCTTCCTGGAACAGACTGTCCCATACCACGTCCTCCATCTGCCTATTTTCTGTAGAAAAACTTTAGTCTCCTAGGTTTCCCCGAGTACCAAAGAGTACATTTAATCAGAGAAGTGAGAAAATGAAGAAAGCAAGGCAAATAATCAAGCAAGACAAAATAATAGTTTAGCCATTAAAGTCAAGGACCTTTAGTTTCTCTTCAAGGGCTATAGATAATATTCTGAGCCATAGCCTTGGAGCTGTTTTGCAGAGACCGAAACCCCCACCAGGTGGAAGAAGTGAACTGTGTCCACGTAGACCCCGGACCGGTTAGAACCAGAAGCTTGATGTTGCTGACTCCCCATTACCTCACCACCAACCCATTAGAAGCACGTCCCCTGAACTGATCATGCGCCCAACAAGTCCACCATCCACCCCCACCACCTTGTCTTTAAAAACCTTTCCCTGAAAGCCTTCAGGGACTTCGGGCCTTTTAAGCACTAGTTACCTGAACTCCTTGCTTGGTGCCCTGTGATAAACGCTGCACTTTCCTTCACCACAGCCCGGTGTCAGTAGGTTGACTTTACTGTGCATGGGCAGGTGGACCCAAGTTGGGTTCGGTAACAAAACTAACATGGCCTTGGCACTCAGGACTCCCTTCCTTCTCGTCTGTGGCATATAAGGAACTACATGAATGGTGTTTCCATGGCACATATTCCTAAGCACAGGCATGCTATGTCCAAAGTCCCATTTTCAGGTGAGGAAACCAAGACCTACAGAGCTTCGCTGTCTCTCCAGAGGGGATTCAGCTAGTAACTGGCTGTGTAAGGATTTGAAAGCTGTGCCTCCTGACTGCCTGGCTCCCCTCACCGCCCCACACATCTGCAGGCTGCCCAGTGCCTACTCTGATGGAGGGGAAGCGGGGCCAGGGAAAGCTGGGGCTCTGGCCTCAGGCCCTCTGTGGGGCTGTGACCCAGCTCTGATCACGGCTAGAGGCTGGCCTCTAGTGCCCTGGATTCAGGTCATTAGTCTTGATTCTCCTCTCTAATCTGTCCCTCCTTGGGGCTATCCCAGCCCAGAACTCCTCCTGGTTGGGTTATGCGCAGCCTCGCCGGCCTGATATAGCTGGTGTCAGGCCTTGTGCCGTGGGTTTTATCATCGCTGTCCCCAGCAAAGGTGACTGCTCTGCTCCTGAACCAATCCTGAGGGAGGCAGGGCCTGTGTGGAATTTGAAAATGAGTCAGGTGACTAACTGAAATTAGGAACCATATTGCCCTGGGTTCACCTCCAATTTATAGCCCTTTGTCCTCTTTTCCTCCCTAACCTTGTCAGCCAGGCCTTAGGCTGGGCTTCTGACAATCTTTATTGCCTTGCTTGCATGTTATCACCATGCCTAACTGTGTGCTTGCACGTCGAAGGCTTTGTGCTAGCTCTGGGGATGCAGTGGTGAACAGAAAGGACACAGCCCCTTCACTCGCCAAGTCACAGACTAGAGGCAGAGGCGGACAAGGCAGCCAGTGGTTATGATACAGTGAGGGAAGCACCAGGGTGGGATGCTGTGGACGTGGACCATGGCAGTCCCTCCAGCCCCAGGGGGGTGGGAAACTTTGTGCAGCACATCCAGTCTTTCTCCTCCTCCCCCACCCTCACCTCCTCCTTCTTCCTCTCTCTCCCCCTCTCCTCTGCATGCCTATTATTTAAGAGCTACTGTTCCAGGTGTTATGTGGAGTTGGTTCTGGATTTCTGTGACCCCTCTCAGCAGGTCCTGGGCCATGTTTCGGTATAAGTGAAGTCTATCTTCTCCTGTGTCCTTATGCTTTTGTTTCCCAACCACCCGGGAACCCTGTTCCCTTCACTGCCTACTAGTTGTCCCTCATTATCCCACTCTACCATGGCCTCTCCCTCCAGGAAGTGCCCCTAGCCTCAGTATTACCTCTAGCTCATGTCTGCCTACTTTCAAATCAAAACTGGTGTTTTCCCAGGACCTCCCGACAGGTGCACTTGGATTAAACTAATTCTCTTTATTTTCCTTACCCTCTGTTGTGGGTTGAACTGTGTCCCCTTAGAAGTTATGTTGAAGTCCTAACTCCTGGCACCTGTGAACATGGCCTTATTTGGAAATAGGGTATTTGCAGATACAGTCAAGGTAAGATGAGCTCATGCAGGATCAGAGTGGGTCCTAATCCAGTGACTGTCTTTATTAAGAAGAGGGATATTTGGACACAGATGGAGACACAGGGAGAGTGCCAGGAAGGAGGTAGAGATCAGAGTGATGTGCCCACAAACCAAGGAAAGAGTAGGCAAGGAAGGATCCTCCCCTAGAGCCTTCAGAGAGAGCACAGCCCAGCCTACACCTTGATTTAGGACTTCTAGCCTTCAGAACTGTGAGAGAACAAATTTCAGTTCTTCTAAGTCACCCAGTCTGGTGTTTTGTTATGGTAGCCTGAGGAGACTAATACATCCTGATGAATGTATTTACTTATAAAGACAACTAGATGTCTAATTCAGGGAATTTCAGGTGTATGTCCCCTTCTCTGCGAATTGTCCTTACCTATAGTCCTTGCTAAATCCCTTGGTGATCATGGCAAAAACAAGCTACTCATCACAGCTGACTGGTCAGGGTAGATAAGTGACTGAGGGCCATCTGAGCCACTGAATAATAACCAAATGGATTATTTTTCTCAAAAGTCTGAATGAGGAGGCATACGGACAGTGACTAGCAGGTGCCAGGTCTGTAAAATCTTGTAGACTCAGGGTTGGTGTCAATGTCACATGCAGGCAGACGTTGTGGGGAAGTAGGAACCATGAAAAAATAGAAGGAACAGGACAGATGTCTAGAGGCACAGAGACAAGAGAGAGAAAATAGTGACCCTGGCTACCTTAGTTCTTGAGAGCATCTCAGTGCTTAACTCTAGTCTCACAAAAGACTTTGAAGTAGACAATAGGGAGCCACAGAAAGTTCAAGGGAGGGGCAGAATTTCACTCTATCATTTTATTCAGCATTCTGCCCCTCCTGCCATCTCACCTACTACTGCCCTTGCCAATAACCCATACCTCTAGTGGTCAGATTCATCAGGAACTCAGTGGCTTTGGGAATGAACTCAGTGTCTTCTGCTTAGAAAATCCAGATTTTGTCTGGATTCACCAGCTAACCAAAGCATGGTGTGGAATTCTTTCATTTAGAAACCGAGATGACAGTTAACCAGTTCAGCCTCTGATGGGCCCTTCTTGTATATTCTTGAACAACTTGCACCACAGCAAGCCAGCTTGGCCGGTTACCATGGACACCACTCTGTTACTATAACTGGAGCCCGACAGGCAGCCACTAACAGCAGATTTAAACAGGGTCTTGTCCTCTAGTGAAGGCAGAGCTGAGGGAAATGTTGCCTTTCTCACTAACATAGTTTAGTGTGCAGGATAGGGTGGTGGAGGAAAGAGAAGGACAATTACTTTTATCAAATGTCACAACCCAATGTCTAGTGAAATAAGGAGTAAATACTGGCCAGTGGAACATTGGTCATATTTCCTATAAAGTCATGAATATTCCAGAATTGGGTCATGATCAATGTTAAGGCGGAGTTCTCCCTAAGATCTCAGGTTTTCTCAGTTGCCTTTGTACCTAGTAACAGCTAACATTTATATAGCACTTACGGCATGCACATTACACACAGTCATTCATTTCATCCTTACAACCACTCTATGAAGTAGGGTCTATTATTATTCCCATTTCACAGATGAAAGCATGGAGGCTCAAAGTGGTAAATTTTCTTGCTAAGAAAGTGAGCCTCTAAAACTCATATCCCCCCTTGATTCCCCCAAGTATGCAGGAATTTGAAAATACCTTTGAAAAAATACCTGCATGAGGTTTTGAAAGCCCCTGAACTTGTAGCCAGTTCCTAGACCCTGAACTTAACTCCTGTCACATAGGACATAGACAGCCCTGCCCTTGTCATTGGATTTTCTGGGCCTGGGCTCTTCCACAGGCTTTAGCCTGATGCCTGGGGGCAATTGCTAAAGCTCCCTGAGCCCAAGTCTATAAAATGAGAGGCTAATCCCTGCTTTGTTTACTTCACAGGGATGTTATGAGTCTCAATCTAAAAGAAACAAGGGTGTTTTGCAAACTGAATAGAGCCATCAATGGGATTCTTTAGCTCAAGTCAACATTTTTTTGAGCATTTAGCCTGGTTTGGGAAATGTGTTAGGTGCCTGGAATATAAATAAAAATGAATACTATAGGGTTGTTTATTCATTCAACAACTGAGTAATGAGTGGCTGCTAGGGACTAGGGACTGGGTTCTGTGTGATGCATTGTATCTATGGCTGAGACAGGGCAGGTCCCATACTCACAGAACTGTTTATGGTACGTAGAGAAGATAGATGTTCAAAACGTGAATTCAACAATGTTCCATGGGTGCTGTTAGAAGAATTATCGGTGCTATGGGGCACTTACTAGGGTCCTATCCTGGTCTGGGAGTCCAGGAAGGTCTTCCCAAGGAAGTGATACTTAAGTGTCTTCCAGGAGCACAGAGACTAAGGGTGATAGGTATAATATAAACCCATAAATACAGAGCTGTGATGGATGGATATAGAGGATGTGGGGGCAGGGCTCCCGCCATACTGTACTAGGGTCAAGGTAGATTTATTACCCAATCCTGAGAGTTGCTGTCACGATTTGGATACATCCAGAAAATTTTCCATAGGAGTAGGTATTTAAACGTGTGATGACTGCAATCAGGTGACTAAGACTCAAAATAGCAACCAGAAAATAATACTTCCTGCTTCAACTTCTCTCTCTCTCTCTCACACACACATACACACACACACCATATGAATCAGGCTAATTTGCAAGTAAAAATAAAATGTGCCCCTTGTCCTCCTAACCCAGACCCTATTACTGTGGTTCTTAAAGCATCTCATTACCAGATCTTGATGATTTGTATATAAACGAAGGTAAAGAGTCACTCTTTTTAACAGTAAACTTTCTCAAAGATAGAAGACAAAGATCGAGTGAGACTTCTAAACAATCCCTGCTCTGAACCCCAGCCCTGAAAATCCACGAGGTTGGTTATGTTTAGAAAGCTGAGGCTACTTAAGGGCTTGTGAGTTAGCCATGAGTGGGTCAGAAGAGTTGCCCTCATCCTATCTTTACCGCTAATTCTCAAGGTGATCTTGGACAAGTCACTTCCCTCCCTGAGCCCCAGGTTCCCCATTTATAAATAGAGGAAGTTGGGAAAGTCCTTTTGAGCTAAGTTTATGAATTATGAAAAGAATCCTTTACCCTATCCTGTCCCCCAGGCTAACGCGAGTCCCTGGGTTACATTCTTGGCACTTTTCCTTGTAAGCACTTAACACTGTTACTTCTTCTTTTAAAAAGATCTGTTTATCTCTATCAGTATCTGCCCTCCTCCCCGAAAACCTTGAACTTCTGAAGAGCAGAGGCAGTGCTGTTCACCACTGCACTCATGTGTTTTAGCCCATATCTGGCCCACATTAGCAGCTCAATCAACATTTGTTGCCTAAAATGTTCCCAGCAAGCACTCATCCCCACCCCAGCCCTGCTGGCTAGACCAGGGAGTCTTGGGGTTTCCTACCTGGTGTCTGTGTGAATCTCTATGCTGTGTGGTTTTTTTTGTTTTTTTTTTTGTTTTTTTTACATTCCAAAGGGTCACTTTGGTGCCAACATTGAAATAATTGAGCCTCCATTTCAAAAAAAAAAAAAATTGCCCCCTGTCCTTCCTTTCTAGGGCCATGGAAGAAACGAGGCCAGAATGAAAAGTTCAGTCAGAACTAAATCAGTTGCTGCCCGTAGTGTAACAGCAGAGATTAGTAAACCTTAATGTGGAAATTTTTTCAAAGCCAGGGATTGTTAGACATTGTGCAGTCAGCACTTCTTAGAGTGATTTATGGAGTTGAACTGCCTTTGATTTGCTTTTGTAAACGATCACTTGAGCTGTATTCATTCATTCATCCAATTGTTTGGACAGCACTTCTTTTAAGGCTTTACCACATGCCAGACCTTGTACAAAGTATGGCGTGGGACAAAAGATGGATGTGCACCAGAAGCCCACCACCAAGTAGAGGAAAGAGGATCTACCCAAGAACTACCTAAGAGATCAGTATTTGGGAGCCTGTTTGATTAGTGTCTGTCTCTTGCTGCTGGACAGTAAGACCCAGGAAGCCAGGAGATAGGTTTTTTGTCTTGTTCCATATATTGAATCTCCAGTGCTGAATGGTGCTTGGTCCACAGTAGGAACTCAGTACATATTTTCAGAACGAGGAAATTAGTGTCATCTAAAAAAGATGTTAAAAAGTGCTGTAGGGATTGAAGAGGTAGAGCTTAGTCTCAGCTGGGGACATTTCCTGATCCCTGAGGGACCATCGAGGTTAGGGTTAGTGTTCCTGCTGCTGTACTCAGGCCCATTTTACAAATAAGGAAACTGTCACAGAGAGGGAAAGTGATTTGCCAGAGTCACACAGTGTTTTTGGCTGAAATTTGTTCCCCTCCTCCCCAGATTCCTCTATTGAAGTCTTAACACCTAGTACCTCCGAGTGTGACTGTATTTGGAAGTAGGATCTTTAAAGAGGTATATTAAGATGAGGTCATGTGACAGGGCCCTAATCCATTATGACTAGTGACCTTATAAAAGGAGGAGATTAGGGCACAGACAACATGCACCAAGGGAAGATGATGTGAAGACACAGGAAGAAGACAGACATCTGCCAGCCAAGCAGAGAGGCCTCAGAAGAGACATCCCTACCGGCGTCATGATCGTGGACTCTGGCCTCTAGAATCGTGAGAAAATAAATTCTATTGTTTAAGCCACTCAGCCTGTGGTGCTTTGTTATGGCAGCCCTAAGCAAATAGATACACACAGTAAATAATGGCAAAGTTTGGATGGGAACCCAGTTCTGCAGAATCTCTGCCTTAGGGCTTTTCCACAACACCATCCAGCTGGTCCACTGGGGACCCTCTGCAACTAGCCCTGCTGCTGGGGACAGTGATGATGATGATAACAGCCAACCCTTACGTAGTGCCTATTGCGTACCAGCACTCTTCTAAGTACTTTCTGTACAATAGCTCAATGAATTCTCTCAACAGCCCTGTGAAGTAAACATTGTTATTGTCCCATTTTTACAGATGAGGAAACTGGAACACAAAGAGATCGAGCAACCTGCCCAAGTGCATGAGGCAACTCCGTGCTGGCTCTGGGATTCGGACCCAGGCATGGATTTGGATTCAGCTCCAGGAGCATGTTCCTACCCATCATGCTATTCTCCAGGGGTATGTCTACAAGCCAAAGGCATTTTCAAAGATGAGAGGTAATGATCACACTTTGAGGGCTCAATGGGTTTGCTTTCATATAGCCACTAGTTATGGAGACACTTATCCCCGTTTTAATTATCTCAGTAGAGGCATGAAACAAATGAACAGAGGGAGGCAGGAATCTTGCTAAAGAGAAGAGTGTTGAGATTTATTTGTTCCGAATCTTCTTGGGATATGTTAGGATATCAATGAAGAAGGATTGAAACAGCAGATTTCAAGCCTCAAGTTAAAAAACATCTTTTAAATCAGTCCTTGAAAGTGAAACAATCAAACCACCTCAGCCAAAGCACTACGCTGTAAGCGCCCTGGGTTTGAATCCTCCCTCTACTACTTATCAGCTGAGTGACTTGGGGTTTATGAAATCGGTCTGAACTACAGTTTTTCCTTCTGGGAGATGGGGAAAATAACACCCATCTCACAGATGAGACATACTACATACAAAAACACCATCAGGGTGATGATACTTAGTAAGTCGTAGATACACAGAGCTCTTGTTAGTTAAGCAAAATGACCACACTGAAAGGCTCGCTCCTCTGTGAAGCCTTGCCCAGTGTTTCAGTCGAGCCTGTCCAAATTAATTGCTTGCTCCTCTCGCTCTTGAGGGAAGTTTGCTTGCACTTCTATTTGTCACTCAATTTGTCCTTCCTTGCATCATAGAAATTGATGACACATCTATCCAACCACCCATCCACTTAATAAAATTGTACCAAGCACTTTCCATGTCCCATTGTTATGCTAGATACAACAAGGTCCCACTCTCAAAGACATGGGTCTTTGGGGGCATTTAGGGTTGGGTGTGCCCAACAGGCAGGGGCACTATAAAAAGAACAATAATAATAATAGTAAAAATTCACAATTACATTGTATTACAGTATTTATCATAGGAAAAACCAGCACTTTATTCGATTTCTAGACACATATTTTATGATTTAGAACTATTTTAATAGAACAAGGGAGTCATAATGTTTTCAATTCTTTTCCGATTTAACTTCCAAAGATTTGGTTTGGCAACAGATACATTAAAGAATAATTACAAAGACTGTATTAAGTGCTGGTCTAGAAAAAGCTCCAGTGTTTTCTGTTTCCATTGCCCCACTAGATTTTCCCAAGAGCAGAAACCAAGCCTTCTAGCTTCATAGCTGTTCCTCAGGCCAGCTCCTTCAGTGCAGTATACAAGAAGGCCTGGGGAGTGCGGGTGGGGGGCTCTTGCCCAATTCTCCTCTAGCCTGAGAGGAGAAACTCATATATTTTCCGTTTTGTGTGAGGAAACAGAGCCCCAGATGGTGAAAGACTTGCCCAAGATCACAGGAGTGGAGAGTGGCAAACGTTTTAATAGTTAACATTTATTGATTCCTTCTTATGTCAAATATTGGTTGAGGGGCTTTGCATGCTTTTTCTCATTTAATCTTTCTGACAATTCTGTGAAGTAGGTACACTTATTTTCCCCATTTCACAGATGAGGAAATTGAGGTAACGTAAGAGACTTTCACAAGGTCATCTTAGCGATTAAGCAGCCAAGTCCGGATTGCTGTCAGTAGAGGGTGGTTGACGTTGGAATAACAGCCTAATTCTGGACCTGTACGAGCGTTAGGACGAGGCACGCAGGACAGGTGGACACCTACTTGGGCGAGCAGTCTTAGCGTCCGGCGGGGGCGGGCCGGAGGCGGGGCCTCCGACTTGCGGTTCCCCACTAGCCTCCTCAGCCGCGTGAAAGTCCTGCCCCCAGCCGAGGACAGGTCAGGGATTGGCTCTCCCGAGGCCGATTGACGGCGCAGGGCGCAAGCCGGGGCCGCGGCGGAGGCGGGGCCGCGAGCAGGAAGTGGGAATAGAGGCGGCGTGAGGCGGGCTGGCCGGCGGACAGCGGCAGCCACTCTGCCGAGTCGCCGCTACCACTGGGGAGATGGAGGGTCCAGGACTGGGCTCCCAGGTGAGTGCGGCCGGGCGCTGGCTGTCCCGGGGACCTAGGGGGCGGCAGCGACTGTGAGGAGAGGGAGGGCGTGGAGGTGAGGTAGCTCCCAGAGGGGCCTCCGGAGGCGGAGGGGCCGGGTCTAGGGCGGGGTAAGCCTGCAAACCGAGAATGCTGCAGGGAATTCTCTCCGAGACGACCGGGAAGAAAAGGAGAGGGCACACTGGTAAGTGCCATACCGGCCCTCTAGGCTCCACCCGCGGGCCGGGGTCCCCCTTGGGGCCGGTACCCGCCTTGCGCGGCAGGGACCGCTGTGGGGCCTGGGAGGGGAGCGTGGCCGTTCCTGGAAGAGGTGTTAGGTGACACACCTGAGTTGGACCAGCCCGCCTTGACCTTGGCCTGGAGTCTGTGAGATTATGTTGGTTTCTTTTTCTGCCGTGGCGCCTGGAACCCGCCTTCGCCCCACCTAGCCCTGTTTCAGCTCTTGTTCTCACATCCGTGCTTACTCGAAAGATTTGAGGCAGTTTGTTTAGGCTGGAGAAAAGGGGCTGAAAAGGGGAGCATGTGATCTTTATCTGCAAAATCCCAAGGGACTCTATTCTGCGTAGGAGGTCTTAATAGAAACCAGATGCAGTTCGAGGAAACAGAGAGGACCAATAGGGGAAGTTATCTGATGTACATGTTAGCTCCAATAGAACAAGGTTTTTGTCCTTTTTGCTTATGGTGCTGACTGGCATATTATAGAAGTTCACTTAATATTTGTTAAATACGTGAATATTCAGATTCAGCCAACATTTAATAAGTGCTTAGCCTATGCCAGATGCTTTTATATGCATTATTTGATTCCAGAATTGAAGCATCCTTAAGAGGACGATATTATCTCCATTTACAGATGAGAAAACTGAAGCTGTCTCCAGTTGGAGTGAGTTAGGTAGTAGATTTTCTGTCCCTAGTGGAATTCAAGCAATTTGAGATGATTGGATTAGTTGGCCTCTAAAAAACACCTTTCCAATCTTGAGAGCATTCCTCACACTCCCCCTTTCCCTTCGTTCTTTCAACAGTCTGATGTAAGTTTAAGTGAGAAACAAGAGAGATGGGGAAGTTGTCAGGTGTTCTTGGATTTTGATACAATAAAAAAGGTTTGCAAGCAGACTGGATATTATAAAAGGGTGTAGAATCTTCAAAGGGAAACTGTCTTTTTTTTCCTTTCAGAGAGTTTCAAGGAAAATTTGGTAGGAGTAATTATCCTATCTTAATTACTGCCATTCATTTACAGAAGCCTTCAAGTGCTTAAAGTTCACTCCCTCATGCTGAAGGGAAGATTGCCCTGCCTAAATTCCCTGACAGATGGAGGGAGAGAATGATTCAGAGGTTGAAATTAATGGGGCAAGGTAGAGAGATCATTGTTGTTAACAATAATTGCTATTAACTTTTTCAATAATGAAGATCTTACCTGTTTACAGTGCACTACAGTTTGCAGAATACTTCCATCTTCTTGATCCTCACTGAAACGCTGTGAGGTGGAGAGGGATTATTACTCCAGTTTGAGAGATTAGAATTGAGGCTGAAAAAATCGGAGTCATTTGTTAAAAGTCAAATAGCTGCTAAGTGACAGAGCAAGACTTCATTTGCTCTACCAGATGTTAGGCACTGTTACAGGTGCTGACGATAAATCAGAGAACAAAACAGACAAAAACATTCCTGCTCTGATTGAATCTGGTTTCCTGATTCCAGCTTTAGTGCTGATAGGTTTTTGCCAGAATCTGCCCATACTCTCTGGTCCCCAGTTTCCTCTCTGAGCTCATTTTTTACTACTTTCTTGTTTGGTCAGTAAACCATGGCCACACTGGCCCCATGGCCTTTGTACTTACTATTCGCTCTGTCTGCAGCACTCTTTTCTTATATACCGGCATGGCTTATTTACCCAGCCTTTGTAAGGTCTTGACACAAATGTCACCTCAATGTGGCAAGCCCTCCCTTCCCATCATCACTGTGACCAGCAACATTCCCTAGTCTCCTTCCTTGCTTTATATTTCTTCTCAGCATTTAATACCATTAACAAACTATGTAAATAATTGTCTGATGGGTACTTAACTCTAGTACTTCTGCTAATGCAATGAGAAATCTTAATGGCTGTCAGACCTCTGTTTCTCTCTTTGTTTAATTTGATAATCTGTCAGGATTTTGACCCTCATCAGTGTTTAAGTATGGTTTTCTAGATCTTGGTTTTTGCTTAACTCAATATACTTTAACACTACTTATTTACTACTTAGAAAAATAATTTGATTCTCTATATTTCCATGTGAGAAATATATGATCTCTTATATCTTAACTATTTTCCAGTCATCTATTGCTGTGTAACAAACCATCCCAAATCATAGTGGTGTAAACCAGCCATTGTCATGCTCATGGACTGTGTGTCAGGATTTTGGACAGGGCAAAGCAGGGATGCTTTGTTTCTACTCTGCCACATCTCCAGGAGCCTCTGCTAGAAAGACTCACCATCTGGGATGACTTGATAGCTGGGGCTGGTGTCATCTGGTGGTATCCTCACTGACATGTCCGGCAGTTGATGCTGACTTTTTAGCAGGGACACTTGCATGTGGCCTGGGCATCTGGACAGCATGGCGGCTGAGTTCCACGAATGAGCATTTCAAAAGATAGAAAGTGGAAGCTGCTACTTATTAAGTGCTGAGTCTGCAAACTGGCAGAGCATCACTTCTGCAGTGTTTTATTACTGAAGCAGTCACAGAACTCAGATTTGAGAGGAAGGGATATAGACTTTCTCCTCTTGATGGAGAAGTATCAAAGAACTTGGGGGCTTTGTTGTAAAAATCACCATGGATGTATCCGTAGCTCTCATATATAATTTTTACAATGTTCTGCTTTTTTTGTCTCCCTGTGGAGGAGAGTATTCAGTTAGCTACAAGTCTATTTTGGTATTCTTGACCCCCCTCCTTTTTTAAAAAAAATTAATTATTTATTTGTTTGTAAACATTTTTTTAATTGAATTATAATCATTTTACAATGTTGTGTCAAATTCCAGTGTAGAGCACAATTTTTCAATTATACATGAACATACATACATTCATTGTCACATTCTCTTTAGCTGTGAGCCACCACAAGATCCTGTATATATTTCCCTGTGCTACACAGTACAATCTTGTTTATCTATTCTACATTTTGAAATCCCAGTCTGTCCCTTCCCACCCCCCATCCCCCTGGCAACCACAAGTTTGTATTCTGTGTCAATGAGTCTGTTTCTGTTTTGTATTTATGGGTTTTTTTTTTAAGATTCCGCATATAAGCGATCTCATATGGTATTTTTCTTTCTCTTTCTGGCTTACTTCACTTAGAATGACATTCTCCAGGAACATCCATGTTGCTGCAAATGGCGTTATGTTGTTGGTTTTTATGGCTGCGTAGTATGCCATTGTATAAATATACCATATCTTCTTTATCCAGTCATCTGTTGATGGACATTTAAGCTGTTCCCCCTCCTTTTTTTTTTTTTTTTTTGATCGTGTCTGTTGTGTTGACTGCCATATCAAGGTATCTAGAACAGTGCCTGACATGTAGTAGGCATTTCAGTAAATAGCTGATGAATGAATGAATGGATTGTGGCAGGAATTTTATCTTATTCATCTTTTATCCCAGATTACCTAGTACCCTGATTGGTACATAGTAGCTGTTTTAGTAGGTGTTTTTTACATTTCCCTGAATGAATGATTAATGAAAACTCTTATGAGTTTGTTGGTGTCATGAAAATTTGCTTGGTCTATTCTGTTATCTTAACATTGTAGGCAGTTTGGTAGCAGTTTTACTTTCATTGCCATGAAGGGTATGTGTTTATGCAGTGACATCTTTACCAGTGTTCGTGTCAATAAAGGGACTACTGTAACAGCTCCTCTTAGAACCATACAACAGGGAGTTGGAAAGACCTTAATAGCTGTGTTGACCTGCTCCTTTCATTTTACAAATGTAGAAACTGAAGCCCAAAATAGGGTAGGCGATTATGTACAACCAACCTGAAATCTGAGACTTGGCCTTGTTCTCAAGGAGTTTACCTTTTAGCATGGTAAAAATGAAACAGCTAGAGAAAACTTAGAAAAGCATATATATATTTTTGATAACCAGAGAGTAATTTCTAAGAAGAGTGTATTATGACAGACTTTGCTTTAATCTTTGTGATGGGAATGTATGGTTGTTTTCCTTAGACATCTTAATGTGACCGCCCCCAAAGGAGGTTGTCTCCTTTCTCCCCTGTAGCTCTTGCAGCAGGCTTTTGGGAGGGGAGTGAAATCTAGGGCAAAGGACATAGCTTAGAGCTGTGGTCCCTAAGCCTTTTTGATCGTGGATCCTTATCAGTAAGGCAGTTCTGAGCTTGCACCCTTAGAGTAAAGCCCCACCTAATGTGAAAAGTAGGACTTATAATTTTCACTTTTGTTAAAGTCATGTATTGGGAGGTTAAGGGAATGATGAGTGATGAGTGATGCCTGCACTGTGAGCCAGCTGGGAGCTCAGGCCTCCAGCTGCACAGTTCAGATCATCCGGGTACTGACTGCAGTTTGTCATCCCTTGTTGGCTCTTGATCACTCTAACTTACGTATTGATGGGGATGATTCTGTGTCACATGACTGGCTGGGATGTAAAAAGTTCAGGCCCCCTCTGTTTTATGTACCTAGGGACTGGAGCAAGGAGCCATTTTCCAAATTCATGTTGTCATGGGCATGTTATTGTAAGATTTGACAGGATGTTTCTAAATTGTATTCGGTAGTGAATTGTTTGCTGTATACTCATGGTAAGATTCTGGATTAAAGGTAGTAAATATGTCTGCTTCAAATCAGCCTTTTTGATACTTGGGAATTTTTTTTAGAGGGAGGCTGTCTTTCTATTAGGTCACATTACATTGTCTTTGTTTTTACTTCATGTGGCCAGTGAAGAGCACCTGCTATGACTAGAAGTGTCAGCTCTGCCATCTTCTTGTCTGCTTGTACTTATACTCTTGTTACTATTTCAATTCATGGCTTCTTTGTAGTACTCAGTTTAAGCCACTTGCTCATTTTGGGAGGGGTAACTTAATTAAAATTAGATAATATACCTTGAAAATTCCTTAGCCTGATGTATACTGCAGTATTCTGAAGGGCCCACTGTATCTCCTCTGGGTTGTGGACTTTTTGCCCTGCCCCCAAGTTACCTTCTAAATGGACCATAAGGAGTGACCTGCTTGATATATAGATCAAATGAGGCTGCCAGTGCTAAAAGTTAGTAAAGCTTAAAGAAGCCAAATTTATACATTTTTGTGGTCCCCCCCCCCCTTTTTTTAAGTAAAAGTCATTATCATAGCAGCTTTAATACGTTCTTCTATTACCTAATAGGTCACTATATATGTCCTTGAGTGCACTTGCCTCACTTTGGAGACCATTGACTTTGAAAACAGGCTTTGAGTTTATATAATCATTTTTAGGTTTTACTTTGATCTGGATTTAGGCAAAAAATGATGACATGAATAGAAAGTACCTTCTGTTCTCTCATCTTTGCCACCTATTTTGCCATTTAATCATGTATTGCTTCCATTATCACTTCACTCTCTTTGTCTCTGACTTATCTGCCTCACTAGACTTAAACCCCTGTAGGATGTACACCATGTCTTCTGTGTTTCTAGCATAATATTTTGTACATCATAAATACACAGTAATTAATTGCTAAATATATCAATGCTTTTAATTGTGGATATTCTTTACATTAAAATGTGTAATCCTCCTCAATTTTCTGTATGAGAAGTGAAGCTGATATCCTTAAGGCATAATGAGAAGCAACAATTTTTATCTGTATAATTCAGCACATTTTTTTGTAATGAAAAAAATCTATATATAAACAAAGGCTTAGTCTTCCTAACATATAAATGGAAAAAGATACACAATCCACTAGAAAAATAGTAGACTGAAAAGGCAGTCCACAAAAGAGAAAGCACGAGAGCCAATGAACAACAAACAAACTTGGATCATTGGCAACTAGGGGATGGAAATGAAAAACAAGATGCCATTTTTTAGCCATCAGATTGGCAAGATTGTTAAAAGTTGATAGTATTCAGTTATGGGGAGGTTTGTAGGGAAAATGAACACTTAAATACTTGCTGTTGGGGGTGTGAATTAGGGAAGGTATCTGGTCAATATCTGTTTATGTTTCAAATACATATATTTTTTTACTTAGCAGTCCTGCATTGGGGAATCAATCCTCTAGAATGTACAGGATGCTAATTATAGGGCTATTAATAGAAGTGAATGCTGAAATCATCCTACATGTCTAACAGCAGGGAAATGGTTGAATAAATTATGCTAGATCTATACAATGAATAACATTCAACTGTTACTTGTTACTGACCTGCGGGGCTGTACATGGTGTATTGTTAGGTGAGACAAAGGACTTGGTGAATAATTATATAATTGGACCCCATTGTTTTGTTAAATAAATAGAAGAAGAAAATGATAAAAACCTTTGTATAAGGTATAATGTTATATATGTTGAAAGTGTATACACTTAATGAGGAAGGATACACCAAACTGTTAATAGTATCTCTGCTGGTGCAAGATTGGAAGGGAAAGAATCCTGATTATCAACTCTTCATTCACTTTTGTATTGCTAGAGCTTTAAAATGGATATGAATCATTTTATAATTTAGAAAAGTAAGTTTATATAAAAAGTAGACTGATTGCTCAATTTTAGCAACATCTGCTATTTATTGACACTCTAGAAATTGTTAGTATGGTTCAGCTCTTTCCTTGACCCCTGCCTTCCAGTTGGATGTAATTGTAGTTATTGTGATATGGTGGAAAGAATCCTAAAGTAATATTCTTATATTTTAATCTAACTACCTATATGTATATTTTTAGCTGTTTGTGAGTGTGTGTGTGTGTGTGTGTGTGTGTGTGTTTAAAATAAGAATGTCATGAAGTGAGGTTGAATTTATCAAATAAATCAGAACTAACCTATTCAAAAAAAAAGCATTTGTGGTTCTGGCTATGAGTAAACTGGAGTAAAGCACACTCCACCCTGTCGATCCCACTGAATGCTCTGGGTAGAATACAGGTAGTGTCTATATAAGGATTCTCAAATGTAAGTTGCAGCAGGTAGAGTGGGGGAGAGGACCAGAACTGAAAAAAACTACTGAACCAGGAGCTAATTTACCTTTTTTTTCCATCTGGGACTCCCCCCTCCTTTCCCCTCCCTGGACTTGAGCCGTGCAGACAGAGAGCACTTCTCGAGAAGCCCTCTAGTTTAGGTTTGTGGAGCAGGAAAGGGGTCTTCTGGCAGCACAAGCACCTGAAACTCTGAGGGAGGAGAACTTCCTCTCTGGACAGAGGAGTTGTGATCCCGTGACAGCTGTTCTTAGAAGTGACACCCAAAGCATGATCCATAAAAGAAAAAAAATTGATACATTATACTTCATCAAAATTAAAAAAATTTTGCTCTATGGAGGAGACTTAAGAAGTGGGAAGATAAGCTACAGACTGGGAGAAATTATTTACAAATAACGTGTCTGACAAAAGATTTATGTCTAGCATATATGATATAAGGAACTCAAAACTTAACAGTAAGAAAACAACCCAATTAAAAAGTGGGTATAAAGCCAATTCACCAAAGAAGACCTACAGATGACAAGCAGTTGAAAAGATACTCAGCCCTGTTAGCCATTAGGGATATGCAAATTGAGACCATGATGAGATACTACAACACATCTATTACACTGACCATATCAAGTGCCAGAGAGGATACAGAGCAGTTGGAACTGTCATATGTTACTAGTGGTAATGCAAAGTGGTACAGCCACTCTGGAAAATAGTTTGGCAGTTTCTTATAAATTTAACATCTACTTACCAGATGGCCAAACAGTCTCACTCTTAGAGAAGCGGAAACATATGTTCACACAGAGTGAATGTTTATAGCAGCTCCATTTATAATTGCCAAAAGCTGGAAAAAAAACCCACATGGGTTGTTTGAATGGATAAACGGTGATACATTCATATTATGGAATACTATATAGTGAGGAAGAGTTAACTATTAATAATATGCAGCAACTTGGATGAGTCTCAGAAGCATTATGCTGAGTGAAAGAAGCTAGTCGTGGAAGATTATATTTTGTCTAATTCCATTATGTAGCTTTCTCGGAAAGAAAAAACTAGTGATGGAGAGCATTATCAGTGCTTACCAGGAGTTGAGGTAAGGGGAGGGCATGACTAAAAAGGAATATCCCAAGGAAGTTTTCAGAGGAGTTGGAACTGTTCTGTATCTTGATTGTGGTAGTGGTTACATGAGTCTATACATGTGTTGAAATTCACAGATTACCACAAAGTCAATTTAATTGTAAGGAAACTTAGAAAAAAATTAGTATTTGCCCCTTCAGTGTAACCCACTGAGGGGTTGTAGACTTATTTCTGTGAAACTATCATTTCTTAAATCTTTTTTGGAATTCCTGGAGAATTGGTGTAGATACATTATTTCAAATATCTTCAATTTTCTATTCTTAATGTGTATTTTTCCTTTGAGATTTTTTTTAAACAATTATAAGTTATTCAGAGACAGGTCTGGTGAATAAGGTGGATGAAAGCTGGGTAACAACTTTATGGTAAAGAACAAGATGGGATTGTAAAATAATAAGCCAGTTTTGATCTCTCAGAATGATTTGCTAGATACTTGATGTGAGCCTCCCCCTTGAATGCAGCTAAAAATACTGAATATAGTATAAAATGTTAAGCATTTTATATTTTTGATGCTGTTGTAAATTTTTGAAAGATTCCTTAGGATTTTCTGTGTATGTGATCATGTCTGCAAATGAAGGTGGATTTGCCTCTTTTCTAGTCTGTATGCATTTTTCTTTATTATTCTGTGTAGGGCTTCAGTACAGTGTTGATTGGAAGTGCTGATAGTGGGCATCCTTGCTTTGTTTCAGTTTTTAGAGTTACGTCTGTTGGTTTTAGTATCAGGATAATGCTGCCTCCTAAAATGAGCTGGGAAGCAGCCCCTCTGTCTTCTGAAGGAGCTGGTATTATTTCTTCCTTGAGTATTTTAATAGAGTTTGTCAGTTAAAAGTTGTGTGGATCTGGAGTTGTTTTGTTTTAATGGAAAGTTTTAAAATTATGAACTCAATTTCTTTAATAGAGTGCTACTCATTTCTTTTTAAGTCCATTTTGATAACTGTCTTTCGAGGTATTTTATGCATTTCATCTAGGTTGTTGAATTTATTGCCATAAAGATGTTCACAGAAGTCCTTTATTACCCTTTAAGTGTTTGCAGAATCTTGTAAAGATGTTGCCTTTTTAAAACCTGCTGTTGGTCATTGACATCTTTTTTCTTGATCAGTCTGACTAGAAATTTATCAATTTTTATTGACTTACTCTTTCCAAACAACCAGCTTTTGGTCTCAGTGATTTTTCTGCATTTTTTTTAATATTTCATGGATTCTCCTATATCCTTCATTCTGTCTGCTTTGGATTTAATTTTTTTTCTCTAGATTCTTAAGGCAAAAACTTAGATCACTTATTTTAGATTTTTCTTTTTTTCTATTGTAGGCATTTAAAGCTAAAAATTCATTCAACGATGCTTAGACTGCATCCTACACATTTTGATAAGTTTTCATTTTCTTTCAGTTAAAAATATTTTATGATTTTTCTTTGTTTTCTTCTATGACCTATAGGTTATTTAGAAATGTGTTGTTTAGCTTCCAAATATTTGAGAATTTTCCACATAGCCTTTGGTTATTGATTTTTAATTTAATTCCATTGTGGTCAGAGAACGTGCTCTGTATGAATTCAGCCCATTTAAGCGTGTTGAGACTTGTTTTATGGCCCAGTATATTATCTGTATTGGTGAGTATTTCATGTACATTTGAAACAAATACATATTGTATTGTTGAATGGTGTTTTATGAAAACATCAATTGGATCAAATTGGTGGTTAGTGTTAAGTCTTCTCTATCCTTTTCTGATTTCTCTTCTTTTCTTTATGCTGTATGGTTTTCTGTTTACTTGTTCTATCAGTTACTGAAGGAAGTCTTGAAATATCCAGCTATAATTGTGAATCTTACTATTTTTCTTTTCAGTTCTATCAGTTTTGCTTCATGAATTTTAAAGTTTCTTTTCGGTGCATACGCATTTAAGATTGTTATGTCTTGATGAATTGGCTTCTTTTATATTATGAAATGTCTGTCCTCATCTCTGGTAATATTTCTTGTGTTGATGTCTACTTTGTTTTATATTAACAGAGCCACTACATTTCCTTATGCTTAGTGTTTTTGCATGGCGTATCTTTTTACTTTTAACCTATGTATGTTTTTATATTTAAAGTGGGTTTCTTATAGATGGCATGGGGTTTTCTGTTTCATTTTTTAAAAATCCAGTCTAACAATCTCTGTCTTTCATTTGTTTTCCTTTAGACCACTTGTATTTAATGTGATTATCAATATGGTTAGGTATAAATATATTATCTTGTATGTTTTTCTTTTTCTTCCCTGTTCTTTGTTCATTTTCCCCTACTTTTCCTATCTTTTTAAAAAATACTGAGTGTCTTTTAAGTAGTTTATCTCTGCTATTGGCTGATTACTTATACCACTTTGTTCAATTTAGTTAGAGGTTGCTCTTGGGTTAACATTATATACTTTATCACTGTCTATCTGCAAATATTATTATAGCATCTCTTACAGCAGTATACTTCTGTTTCTCTATTATTACCAAGAAATTTAAAAAATGAGAAAAAGTCTGTTATGTTTACCCATGTAATTACAGATACTTTCTCGTGTAGTTCTGGCACTCTGTTCCTTTGTGTTGATTCAGATTTCCATCTGGTATTATTTATCTTTAGCCTAAAGAACTTCCTTTATCATTTCTTGTAGCATGAGTCTGTTGGCAATTTTCTCAGCTTTTGTTTGTCTGAAGAAGTGTATATTTCACCCTAATTTTTGAAGAATACTTTTGCTGGTATTTCCAGGTTTACAGTTTTTTCTTACAGCTCTTTAAAACTGTTGTGCTTTTGTCTTCCGGCTGGTACTTACTGATAAGAAGTCTGAGTTCATTCTTATCTTTGTTTTTTTGAACATAATATATCTTTTTCCTTGGGCTGCTCTCTTTATCACTGGTTTTTAGTGATTTGATTATGATATGCCTTAGTGTGAAATATGAGGTTTATTCTGCTTGGGTTTGTTGAGCTTATCGGAGATGTGGGTTTATAATTTTCACCAAATGTGGAAGATTTTTGGCCATTGCTTAGTCAAATATTTAAAAATATTTCCTTCTCCTCTTCTGGGACTCCAGTTATACACATTCAAGAACTTGATTCACTGGTGAGGGGGATGGTATCCTTGGGGTGTGTCCACCACAATTCCTTGAAACAGAGATCTGGCAATCTTCCTACTGTCAAAAGCCAAGACCCTCCACCTACTACAAGTAACAAGATCCATTGGTGCCTTTACGGGTCTCCTTCATTTATGACAAAATATATAATTTGGAATTTTCTAATATTAAGCATCTAATCCTAGTGAACAGAATTAAGATGAACACCTTGCCTGGAATATACCTCTAGGACTGAAAAAAAAAATTAATCACATAGATATTGTTGATAGTAGCAAATGCTTCCTGATGTAATTGAATGTAACATTAATTTTCTTACTGTGCCTTGTCAAATTACTCTTACTCTTCAGTGCAGGAATCACAGCCATGGCCCCCACCCTCCAGGATTTGGCCGACACGGAGTCTGTGCACGTGAAAACCAAGAACTTGCTAAGGCAAGAGAAGCTCTTCCTCTCATAGAGGACTCTAGTAACTGTGACATTGTGAAAGCTACTCAGTAAGTCTTCCCAATGACTTGTTTTATCTCAAGGTTCTGTTGAATTATAATAACATGTATATAGTTTCTGGCACTCCAATGTACACCTTCCTTACCTCATACCCCAGTGATAGTATGTTTGCCATACCAACACCAGAGCACTTAACACACTGCACTTCAGTTGTTTACTATTAGTCTCTCCCATTAGATCATGAGTGGCTTCTTAGCAAAAGCATGTCTTTTTCATCTTTGTAACCCCAGTACTTTTGCACAGTTCCTGTGCTATATTTGATGCCCAATAAATGTTTGTTGAGTGAATAAATGACTTTAAATGACACTAGAACTAGACTTTGACTTTGAAACATAAATCTGAGTCTTTTAAAATGTACTACAATCTAAATATGAAGGTGGGATACAAAAATATCAACTCACACGTGTGTGGGTATTTTAAACATTTATTTATGGAGTACTTTTCCTATACCGGTTGTGCTGGGTGCACTAGAAGAAAGTCACTAAAATAGAAATAGGTTTTCTGACCACTTGAAACGATAGTGGATTGTTCTGCGTGCACTGAAAATGAAGTGTATTTTGAAAGTTTCCCCCTTAAGATCTCCATTTGTGGCTATTTGCATTAAGTCATTTCCAGCATTTTCACCCTCGTGGATCTCACTGATTATTAACATCTACCCTACCTCTTGCCACTGAACATATTTTGAAATATTTTGTCTGTCAGACTATGTTAATTAGTAATCCATTTTCTTAGTAATTAAATATAAACCTCATCAGAGCTTCTAATCTGCATGAAAGAAACTAATGTTACTGCACTAACTTGATATAATTTCTGTCAAAAGCAAAGATGTTTGGTGATTAGTTAACCTGTTTGGCTTTACTGTAGACTAATGTATTTTGTTGGTTAAAAAATAATTGACAGTTATTTGAATTTTCTAATTACTAAATTATATGAAATCTAGAGGCCCTGGGAACCACTACTTTAGGTGAATATGATTTGATATTGTTTATGTTTTTATATTTATATGAAGATGAGAGTGTTCTCAAGGTAAATAGATTATTTGCTTTAACTAGAATGGAAACATTTAAGTGTTTCTCTGCTACCAGTAAAGCTCTTTTATGATAATATGAGATATTAGGTTATATTCACAGGAAATCTCAGTAAAAACTCATTAAATATCTTTCCTAAAACATTCTTCCAATCTTGGACCTTCTCAAGTGGTTATGGGAAGATATTTAGGTAGTATTTGGGAAGGGCAAAAGAGAGCTAGCTAGAATAGGTGTTTGTGTGTTTTCTAAACCACCAAAATCCTAATTAGTATGTACTCCTTTTATATTTCTCACGTGAAGGGAGTATTTCATTTAAAAAGTGGAGAATATAAATATAGGTATCATTATCAACAATTCATTCTCTTATTATTTTCACTTAACATTGTCAAATGGGTATCTCTGTCTTTTAAAAAATGACATAAAGACAGACAGACAGACATGCACACGTGTTTTGGTGAGGCAGAAATTATTTAACAGTGAGGGAAACAGACAGTTGTGCCACTTGGCTTGATTTTGACCCTTGAGCGTGTACTGAAACTTTCAGGTCCTGCTAAATAGAAGTAAGTTTTGAAGAAAATGCTAAATGGTCTGATGGGACTCAGTAGTTTCTGTTGAGAAGAATTAGTGCTAATGAATGGTTTTAACTATTATTATAGCATTGAAAAGAGGTATTTCTCTTCTGTTTTTCATTCTGATAGTCAGTTAAATAACTCTCTTAAATAACCTCTTAAGTCTATCCCTCCTTTTCCATTCCTGTTGCCTCTCTTACTTTAGGCTCCAATTGCTTCTCACCTGTATTTGTTGCAAGAGCCTCTAAACTGGTCTCTCAGTCTTGGCCTCACTCTCCTCTAATTAGCTTCCATACTGCCCTTAATGTGATCTTTCTTAGAACTGAAAGTGTGAATGCTTTCCTCTTTAAACTTTCAGTGGCTTCTCCTTGAACTGTAAAGTCTAAATTGCATAGTATGACAGAGAAGGCCTATGCAGCCTTTGCCTACCTCTTCTAACCTCATCCCTTGCCATTCCCTTTCTTATGCTTTATGCTCCTGCGGTGTTAAATTGCTTCTTTTTCTGTGAACATCATGCAGTTTCGCACCTCTGATTTTTGTACATGGTATTCCCTCTGCCTAAAATGCCTTCCCTTCAGCCTATAAAACATAGCTTGTATATCATGTTCCAGCCTTCAGGAAGGGCTAATCATTCCTTCCTTTTCTGTGCCTATACCTGTCTATATTTTATTGTTGAATTTATCCCATTCCAAGTTTGCTTTTAGTCTCTTCCTTCTTGTGAGGTTATTGCACAGGCTTTGTTTGATTCAGGGATAAGACTGTAGTCAGGAATCAGCACCATGCATTCCTGATGGCTTTGTGGAGGGTCAAATGAAATTTATTGAAGGCAAGCAAATGTGAGTGTTAAAGTTTATTTAAGAAATTAAGTTCAGCTCTAAATGGATTAATCTGATCAGTTGGTAGCCAGTTTACTTTTTTTCTCAAGAACCAGTGGATTTATTTATTTTTTTTTTGAGAGATAAAACCGTTTTAAAATTTACATAATGTACTGTTCATTGTTTCTAAGAATAGTTTAGAGCTTTAGCTTTTTAAACTCATAGTTATCAAGGGAATAAAGCCAACCACAAAATAAGAATCAACAGAATGCAGTAATCCAATCATAAAGGACAGTCAAATGTGCTTATACATATTCAAGAAATTAATCATCTAAGTTATAAATAGTAGGTAGTTCACTTGTGTCCTTTTTTTAGATTCCACATATAAACAATATCTTATTAGTCAGGTTTACTTTTATTGTTTGACTTTACAATCCATCCTCTTTATGAATATCTGTTAATTATTGTGTTTCTATGTTGCCTGAAAGATTGGATAAAGATATATTTAAAGGAAGAAATTTTGATATTTGAAATTATTTTGATGATATCAATTATGCCTTTTTTTTCCCTCTTACTTGAGATATGGGATTTTTGAACGATGTAAGGAGTTGGTAGAAGCAGGATATGATGTCAGGCAACCGGACAGAGAAAATGTGTCACTTCTTCATTGGGCTGCTATTAACAACAGACTGGATCTTGTAAAGTAAGATGGGATATATGTGTGTTGTTTGTGTATTTATAATTCTGACCTCTCTTTCATTTGTCTATTTTCTTCAAATGCAAGTCTGAATGTTGAACCATCTCTAATCCTTTATTGTAAATGAATACTTGAAACTTTGTGCGATGTAAATTAGTTATCATAGTGTTGAAAAGGACCTTAGAGATCGCCTGGACCAGGACTCTCTTGGGCCCCAAAAGGAAAATTAAAAATAAAGCCACAGAGGCCCTTCAGAAAGATAAATTTCAGGCAATGAAATTAAACATTTTTTGAAAACTAGAAGCATAATACTCACAGGCAGACTCCTTTTCTGTGGAAATAAACTGGTGTATTGTTTAGGTAATACAATATATGAAGCACAGCTTTGAACTCATGAAACTAATTCCTGTAAACCACAGAAGAAAATGTCTCTTTACCTTAAAGATTCACTTTATATAGTGTAATCCCATCTGTGCCCCCCAAATGGAGACTGAAACTCTCAAAATGTCTAACTTTTCTGAAAGGATTTTGACTTAATGTTTTGCTACTTAATTTTGGAATTCATTCCAACATAGTAATTCTAATTTTAAACTGTTAAAAGTGACATCATTTTACCTTTCTTCTTGCAAGTTATGTAGAATATCTGTGGTAGGAGCCTTTTGAATATAAACCATTTTAGGAGTGTTGAGGTGGTTTGCACATGCAGAGAGTGGTTATTATGTTTGGTGTATAGTTATAATGGAATGCTCATGACAGCAGGAGTGATTACTTACATGCTGAAGAGTATTTCACTGGGATCTGTTTGATGCTATTGTGTGAACCTTTTGGACTTCTGTAGATCTGAGTGTTTTTTAGGGGGGTGGTTATTACTGTATTTTCTGTTTTCCAATATGTCTGTTATTAAGAACAACTGATGTTTCTTTCTCAGTTTGAATTTAAAGTTTTAAATCTTATTTATGTTTGCTTTTAACAGGTTTTATATTTCAAAAGGTGCTGTGGTAGATCAGTTGGGTGGAGATTTAAATTCAACTCCTCTTCACTGGGCCATCAGGTAAAGGTTTCTTTAAACACTGAAATTGCTGTTCAAAATCAAAAGTGACTTAAACTCATTTTCTGAATGTTACAGACTGGCACTTTCCAATAGAATTTTCTGTGACGATGGTAATGTTCTATTCTGTGATGTCTGATATGGTAGCCACTAGCCACATGTGAAATGTGAAGTATGGCTAATGCAACTAAGGAATTGAAGTTTTAATTTTATTTAATTTTAACTAATTTGAATTTAAATAGCTACATATGGCTAGTAGTCCATAGTGTAAATTGCATTTACAGACCATTTGAAAGGCTCGCTCTTTTTTCCCTTCATTTAAAAAAAAAAAATCAGTTTCACAGAATTTCCAGAGATGATGTTTTTGTGTTTAATTTAGGGCTCCTCTATGATGTTCAAACTCAAATATGTGTATTATGTTTTATGATAAAAATAAATATCTCTTTTATTTGATCATATGGGTAGCTGTGATAGTTCAGGGAACTGTGAACTTAGTTCTTTTCTCTGATAGGTATTGGCTGTCTGAAGCTGAGGTTAATAAGTGCCTGTCTTGATACTTAAAAACTTTCTTTTTCCAAAATGGTTATATCATTTTATTTTATTTACTTATTTTTTCCATTTTTTTAATTGAAGCATAGTCAGTTTACAACATTGTGTCAATTTCTGGTGAATGGCATAATGTTTCAGTCATACATATACATACATGTATTCCTTTTTATCTTTCATTTTAACTCCACTTTCTGTGGTGGGTGTTATTGACATGAACCTGAAACTAAAGTAAATAATTGTTCATTGGGGGCAAGGAATTGAATCTTTTCTCCATAACCAAGAATTTTTAGGAATCTAGGGTTAGCTCATTCCCATTAAGCTGCTGAGTGCAGTGCTTTACAGAGAAATGAGCTGTATTCAAATAAAAATATGTAGCTCCTAAGAATAAGATTATCACAGTGTACCTGCAGCCTATGAATGTTATATTTCAATATATCTGCTTCATGATTATTTTTTGTTTTTAAAATAGGAACATTGAAGTCTAAGTGGTTTTTAAATTTCCATTTTTACTGTTAGTTATATAAAATTATTTACACATGGTAGCAACGTAAGGTTTAAGGTAGATAGGGAGGTTATTAAGTTTATTACCTGCAGTCAAGAAGGACTGTCCAGATAGTTCCAAGTTTGGAACATCTAAGACATTTAGAGAATCTCCAGTGTTTTAAAAATCTCTGTACTGTTAGGAAATACTTTTTATATCTAATCAGGATCCTTCATGTCTTAGGAATATTAATTTCTTCCTGAATTTTTTTTCTTTTTTGCATGCTACAGAATACAGTATAATTTTTGTCCTCTATTTACAGACAAGGACATTTACCTATGGTCATATTATTACTGCAGTATGGTGCGGACCCCACGCTCATCGATGGAGAGGGATTCAGCAGCATCCACCTGGCGGTATTATTTCAACGCATGCCCATTATAGCATATCTCATCTCAAAAGGACAGGTGTGTTTTGAAACGTTATCTTGTAGTCCAGCCATTGTAAATCTGGAGGGACTTGCAGAATGATTACTAGTAGTCTGTCCTGATTTTTAAAGTAGAAGTTATAGATATCCAAATGTTCAAATATTAGCCTCGGTAGGTCTAGCTATTGAATACTGCTTTTCCAGCCTCATTGGAGCAAAAAGGATGGGTCATTTAGTTCAGTAACATGTAATAGATGTTTCTGAAACTTGTAAGCCTGTAATAGTTTTCCTTATGATCCCAGCAATTTGCAGAGTTTTTCAAAAACGTGACTTCAAAGCCTGTATTTTTCTTCTGGTTGAATCTAGAAATGGAAGTCAGATCACTCAATTAACCCGTCATTAGCTTTCATTATTTGAGTCCAAATGGAGACCAATTTGAATGTGCGCTTCTTATTGTTCTCTAAAGTAATTCCATGAAAAATGACTTGCCTTAAGAGGCATCCATTTATGGCACAAGTTAAATTATAGGTTGTTGGCAGTGGGAGTTTCACTGTCACTATACTTGCCAGGGATATGCTTTCTGGTAGCAAGTAGTTTATGTATCAATAGGCTCGCCTGTAAAGGCATGGAAACATGTTTGCACAAATGCTGTTGGAATGATCGTGTTCTCTTTAAATAAGCACTTTCTCTTAGACTTAGCCAGTTGGAGTAGAATAATTATAACCTCCTGGGTCTCATTTTGGAAAGATGTGTGAGGCGTCATCCTTTTTCCTTCTCTTTGGGCTCCTTCCTCCAAGGCCCATAAGAATATTCAGTAATTGATTCTTTTTTTCCACTTGGTTGAGGTATTATTTTAAACCTCAAATCTGGGCCCATTTTGTTAAATGTTCTGTTTTATTAAAAGCATACCTTCACCGAAATATGATTTCCTTTTTTCCCCCTATATTCTGGAAAATAGAAAAGAATTTTTCATGTTTGCCGCAGAAGACTGAGAGTTCACTATTACTGGAAGTGTTTAAGCAGAGACTGGATGACTTTGTGTAAAAGATGATAGTGTGAATTAATGTGTCAGCTAAAGTCTAAACTAGATGACTTCTAAGGTCCCTACTGTCTCTTATTTTTGATGGTGATTATCAACATTATTCTCTTTTCCTTAGCTCTCCCATTCACAACATACATTTAAAGTCATATATTCATATTTTCCCTTTAAAAGTATTTTGTAGGAATCAATCAGTTTTTACCCTATGGATGTGAAGCAGAACACTTCTTTTATTCAAATGATATTTGAACCCTTCTTGTAGACACAATGGTGGTTTTAAATGTATTAAAATGATACTTGTACTAAGAGAGGAAGGAGAAATTGAACTGTGTTTACAGTTAGGCTGATTGACCCTTCTTTTTGAACAGAGTGTGAATATGACAGATTTGAATGGGCAGACACCTCTCATGTTATCAGCTCACAAAGTACTTGGGTAAGTGAATTTAATTGAACTGCCTTATTCTGATCCTTGATTCTAGCAATTTAAGTATCTTTGTCTATGTGAAATGATACAACATTCTGAAGAAGAAGAAAATAAGGTTTTCTATCTTGTGACTATGATATAGACTTTTAATGGAGTTGTTAGAGAAGCACCATTGAAATAAATTTTCTCTTTTCTGATAGCTTTGGGGAAAAGTTTGAAAGCTGCTAATAAGAAAAAATTTTTTGCAGAACAGGTAGAGATTCCATAGCATATACTTATTAACATGATTTCCAGTTCTTAGTTTACATTTTTCAAGAATGGCTACAAGTTTAAATGCTCCCATAATTTGACATCTAGATGATAAATATGCTTTCCAGAAAACAGTGAATTTTGAGATTCTCTAACATTGTTGACTGCTCTGAAAATATTAATTGTAACTAATCTATGAAAATAGTCTGTTGATGTGTTCATATCAGGTACATATTTAAGTTTTTCTGTGTATTTATTTTTCACATACATGTGATTAATGAACACCATATTACCCAGCTTCTGGTATTCTTTTATTCAAATACACACTACAGTTTGCTCTTTATCAGTATTGTTTCCAGTGTTTTCTTAATTTCTGATTCAGCTTTTACTTAGGACGTCTTTCCTAGGAACTGAGTTAGTTCTGATGCAATTTCCTTTTTGTTCATGGAGTGGTGGGGTTGGGGATAGAATTTTGTCAAAAAGCATGTTGTTATCTTTTATGATAACTCTGAAGTTAAGTGTAACATTTACAAATCTGGATAGAATAAGTAAAGTAGTATATCATTTTATTAAAGGAATCTCTTGAGTAGTCACAAAAGAAGAGAAAGTATTGAAGATGAAGTAAAAATATTTTATTGAATTCTGCTTTCAAGTCCATAACTTTCAATGATAAACAAATCTTTTAGGGCAGTATTTATACCACTGTATGTAATAATTGGCTGGAAAGAGAATGTGAACTTAGCTTTTGGTTTATCTTTACAAATATAATGTTTTACATTTAATTTTTTAATTAGATAAATAACTTAGCATTTAATGTAGGCCAAAGTTAAATTCATAGTTTAAAAAAAAGCCAATAGAACAACATGAAAGGAAAAGTTTGAAAAACAAAAGCAATTATTCTACTGTATTAATGTTAAAATTACATTATATAGCAGACTGTCATTTAATAGATATCTCTTGGAGCAAGGAGGTTGCACCTTTCCTGTTAACACCTAGAATAGAACTCTGCACAGGGAAGTTCCTCAGCTTTCAGAATACTTACCAACTGGTTCATTGACAGGGTCATTGTTTTCATTTACCCTTCAAATCATTCATTTTTCTAATACCCCTTGGTATTTTATTGTTTTGAGACAGGCCAGAACCAACTGGATTTCTTTTAAAGTTTAATCCTTCTCTAAACGTCGTTGATAAAATACACCAAAACACTCCACTCCACTGGGCAGTTGCAGCAGGAAATGTTAATGCTGTTGATAAACTCTTAGAAGCTGGTTCTAGCCTGGATATCCGAAATGTTAAGGTATGACCAGGTTTTTATCTCCCTTAGTTTATTGTATCTACGGTTAGTAGACTGGTACATTAACATAAAGATAAGCTATACATACGTTTTCAGTTACCACAAGATAGGTATAAACAATAATAGTTTGCTGCCCTTGGAATAAATACATTGAACCTATGATTCTGGTGATTTTTTAAATAAAATGTTTATCACCTGTGCTATATCAAAAATATAATCGAAGAAAATGAAAACTAATATATGTATGTTCATGTACGACTGAAGCCTTATGCTGTACACCAGAAATTGACACAACATTGCTCTCTCTTTTTTTTTTTTTTAGGGAGAAACACCCCTTGATATGGCTCTGCAAAACAGAAATCGGCTCATTATTCACATGCTAAAAACAGAGGCCAAAATGCGAGCCAACAAAAACTTCAGACTTTGGAGGTGGCTGCAGAAATGCGAGGTACTTTCATACAGGGCCTATTCTGTGGGCTGTGAGAACTGTTTTGTTCATTTGTCTTTGTTTTTTAAGGCACCAGAGAGTTGGCCTAGTGCTGCATTGTATCTCCTGATAAAATCTTTTCTATATATCCCATAACCCAAAGTTGGAAATTTGGCACTTTCATTGGCAATTTATTGTTGGTCCTTAGCTAGATGGCTCTAAAGCCACATGTTACCTTGTGTATATCATGGCATACTTCCACATGTATTTAATGAGTGAACTGAAACACAGATGATTTAGATTCTTAGAGAAGCAAAAGGAAAAATACCTTGTTGCACAGAAATTTAATAGGAGCTTTTCTTAAAGAACTTTTTCCTATTAAAATTTTTTTCAAAGGGAAGATAGTAACATTCAAAACATTTTGTTAGAATTGTGAGGAACTAGACTTTTAAAAATCACAGTATTGCAAACTTCAAGCATATGGTGTTACTTCATTAAATAAAAAACATTTGAATTCCGAGAGGTGAAACCCAATTTTATTCTTTTTTTAATTTGGCAGTTCTTCTGGGTGGTGTTCTTCTAAAGTTAAAAGTGAACGGAGTGATAGAAAAAGTCAGGATGTTCAACTTACTCTCATGAATGCCCAACACAATCTAAGTCATAACAGGGAGTATAATTCAAATTGTTAAAATGGGGTATTGAATTAATTCCATGATAGATTGCATCATCTTATCTGATAATAATTAGTAGTTATACTTTCAGAATGATTCTTTTCTTTTTTTAATGGAGGTGCTTAGTATTGAGCCCAGGACCTTGTGCATGCTAAGCATGCACTGTACTGCTAAGCTATACAATCCCCTACCTGAATGATTCTAAATTAACAGGCATGAGATTTCTATGCAGAGGGTCATCATGAATACTACACCTGTTTTGCAGTTAGGTATGCAGAGGGAGAGAGAGAGAAGTTACTCCTCAGCCTCCTTTGCCAACTCCCCTGCTTCCCCCCCCCCACCCCTTATTGGTAGCGTGCCCCAGGGTTTTGTCCTTGGACTTCTCTTCAATGTAGTCATTCCCTTGGTGATTTCATGTGCTTCCATGGCTTTAAAAGCCATCTATATGTTGACAGCTCCCAAAGTTATCTGTAGTTCATTCCTTTCCAGACTTGTATATTCAGTTATCTACTTGATCTATCCAGTTCACTGTCCATTAAGCATTGTCAGCATAACAAATCCAAAACTGAGCTCCTGATCTCTCCACTGCCCCCATCTATTCTGTGTACAGCTTTTCCCATCTTAGTTGGTAGCACATCCCACTCTCCAGTCATCTTTGCCTTTTCTCTGTCATACCACGTATCCAGTCCATCAGAAAAACATAATGGCTAGTTCTGCCCTCGGCGTATGTCCAGAATCTGACACTTCTCACTACTTCACCATGGCACTTTGGTCCAGCCACCATTATCTTTCATGCGGATTTCTGCAGCTATCTGACATCTCCCAGCCCCTACTCCCCTCTGATGTCTTCTCAACAGAGCAGCCAGATGAATCTTAAAATGTAAGTCACATGCTATCATTCATCTGCTCAGAGTCCTGTGATGTCTCCCCCTTTCTCCCAGAATGAAAGCCAAAATCCTTACAATGGTTTACAAGGCTCTGTGTGATCCAGCTTTTTATATACCATAAAATTCACTTAGTACATTTGTCTGTCTTCCCCTGCTGGAATTTAAGCTCCATGATTGTACAGTGAATTTAATTGTAAATTCATTGTGTTCCAAGTGCCTAGAGCAGTGCCTAGTATAGGGTATGCGCTAGAATATTTGTTGAATGAGTAAACTGTGTGGCTTATCTTTGAATGTTATATCTGGGATTAAAATTTTGAGATCCACCTTTAATTCTTATTTGTGTTCTGAGATTATGTTGCTTATAGATTCTAAGTTTACCTTTTGAAAAAAATCTAAACTTGTGCATTTTGTTATGCAAATTAGAATTAGAGGCATATTAAAGGTTTGATATCATGGGAAATTATCCATCTTCAGAATAGGGCTTTGAAAAGCAAAAATTGAAGAAGATAGGGCAAATATATTTTCCTCCTTTGCTGTTGCAAGAGCCCTGCTTGCTTCCAGGGTCATGTATATTGCAGTTAAGGAACTGCATTGCGTAGGTGTGGCGCCTGGCTTCAATGCAGATAGCCCCACTGACGATCTGTGGGTGTTTCATTCTTTTATTTTTGCTAGAATAAACCTGAATTATTAGCATCCTGAGGATGTGTCTCAGTCTTTGGCCTCCATGTGACATTTGACACTGAGAACCACTCCCTTCTTGAAATTCTCTTCCCTGGCTTTACTAGAACCTTTCTTCTGCCCTCATCTTGCCTTTCTGCTCACACTGATCACTCTTTCTTACTTACCTTTTTGGGTGTAGCTTGTTCCCCTTAAAAGTTTCTGCTGGCCAAAATTCTGTCCCTTTCTACCTGTACACACTCCTCGGGATGTTGTTCATTCATAACTTTCCCACCTGTACACTAATGAATACCAAGTTTTCTTCTGCATGGTTGGTCTGCTTTTCTGACTCCTGGCTGTTTCCTAGTCAGTAGGCATCTAAAATTCCAGATGCCCTAAATGAAACTCATCTTTTCTGCACAGTTGTTCCCTCTAACCTTCTTTATTAGGGGATAGCCCCATCTGGTACCCAGGTTGGAACTCTTGTATTCTCTCCTTTGAGTCTTGGGTGCTTTAATTTTTGTGTGGTCTTTTTGTCTTGCTTTATGCTTTCTTACATATAATGCTGTTTGAAAGAAATTATTTTTTTTTAAATCTCAGCTATCATGAACACTTTTCTTAAAAGACTGCCATTTCTTGGAGTGGAAGGAAGCAAAACAAAACAAAACATGTTTAAACCACATTTTATAAAATGTAAGGCTTTTAGAAGATTGTTTGCAGGATTTGGAATTTCTCAAACTTCAAATTTGTCAATCAGCAGTTTCGAAAAAAAAACTATATTCTGCTGTTGTATTAATTGTTATTGTATAATATATTTAGGAAGTAGCTCTTCTATTGAACTAATTATTATTAGAGTCTCAGGAGATAAAAATCCATAAAGTTAATCCTTCAAAATTCTGAATCTCTTAACAGCTCTTCCTGCTGCTGATGCTTTCTGTGACTACCATGTGGGCCGTTGGGTACATACTGGACTTCAATTCAGATTCTTGGCTTTTGAAAGGATCTCTTCTAGTAACATTGTTTTTTCTGACATCTTTGTTTCCAAGGTGTGTATATTAGTCTTTGTAAGACTGATTATCGCATTTCCAATCTGAGTGCTTATTTCTATTATTAATTGGCTGAAATCAGATATTTTTATTAAACTATGAATGCTACTTATCACATAGAAATATCCTCAGGGTGAGAGAGAAGGGCTTTGGTGGCATATGATTTGACTGGAAGCAAATTGGTCAATCCAGTAATTCAAATGAATTGACAATTGGTGGAAAATAAATATCCTACCTAGCTCACCTTTTAAATTGTTAGTTTTGGTGAACAATGGGGAGATTTTTGTAACTATTTGGCATCTTGAGGTATTTTTGCTCATTTTTCAGAAATTTTGTTGTTTCCTTTTCTAAACCTAAATTCATTTTGAGCTGGTTATTTTTACTCTTAGTGTTTTTTAGTTGAAACAACTTAATTAAATCATAAGAAGTTATAAAATAGTAACTATGGTATGGTTCTAGTTTTTGGACACTATTCATGCAAGATTATATATAGTCACTGGTTAAGAGTTAGAGTGCCTGGGTTCAAGTCAAGCTTTACCACACAGCCGTCCGACCTTGAACAAGTTGCTTTACCTCTCTGTGCCTCAGTTTCTTCATCTTCATAAAATGAGGATGATAATTGTGACAGTGCCTGCTTCATGATTTATATGTATACCGTGGTAGACCCCTGGCTGACACACAGTGCTCAATAATCGCATCACACCCCAATCTCTTCTTCACGCCTCCCTTTCCCAGAAGAGTGGTATCCAGTTCCTCACGGGAATAATGGGTGTCACCCTCGGATTGCTGTCCTCTTCTCTTCTACCCTTCTCCTTACCTCCCACACCCAGCGCATTACCAAGGCCTTCCTGCTCCACCTCAGTTGGTCTGTGATCTCCGTCTCTTCAGCCAGACCAACCTCCTAACTGGTCTCCTGACTCCAGCTCTTGTCCCCCTACAGGTCGTCCTCACCTAGCAATCAGTGTGGTCTTTTCAAAAAGCAAACCGGTTTCTGTCTTTTCTCCCTATGTCAAGCCCTCCAGTGGCTTTTCCTTGTTCTCAGAATGCAACCCGCACTCCTTGCCTGTGAGGTATTATGTGATTCATTCCCTCCCTTCTGACATCTCTTCCCTTCACTGCCCTTGAGCTTCTTTCTCTTTCTAGAACACATCAAGCTCATGCCCACCCGGAGCCCTGGTTCTTGCTTGTGCCTGTGTGAAGTGTTCTGATACCACATTGTTGCCCAGCGGGAGACGTCACTCAGGACTCACTTCCAATGTCCCTGACTGGCTCTTCCGGGTCACTCCATTGTGTTTTCTTCATGACTCTTAGTCACCGTTTCCTACAATGTGAGGCCCAAACAAGCAGGACACTTGTCTCTCCTGTTGAACATTTTCAGTCACTGAGTGAAAGAGAATGCAACGACAATGATGCCTAGAAAAGACTAAAAGGAAATGGAGTGTTGCTCACTTCAGGGTCGATTATAGTATTCCTATGTCCTTCTTTTGCTTACCAGCATTTTGTAGAAGCATGAGCTGCTTTTGTCATAACAGAAGACAAAGCATTAGAGGAATTTTACTCCTTGGTCACTCAAGAACAGGACAGAAGACTGGAAGTGAATTAGAATTAAAATGTTAAATAAAAGCTCAAATTTCTGAAAAATAGCAAAATGCCTAAAATTGCCTCCTATTCAGAAAACTTAGAGATATTCATTTGTTTTCCACTAACTGAATTGACTTGTTCTTCAAATAAATTAGAAGCCGAATTACAATCATCACTTTTTCTTTTTCTTGCAGGGAGAAAGCAAAGACTAGCAATATCTACTCACCTAAGATAGGGGCATTTGAGATTTTGTTTGTTTTAATAGAAACCCACCTTATTACAAACTTATATGGAAACTTTGGTTTGTGAGTTGCACAAGGCTTAGCATACAGGCACAATTCAAATGAGAGACAGATTCATATGGTAGCTTTATCCATACTGCTTTCCTCTCTCCCACTTTGTAGAGTCCCAGTTTCACGGAGGTGAGCAGCTGTAAACTGCCACTATTATTAAGCTCCACAGGAGGTTGCTTATCGATCCAGGCTGCTATGTGACACCCATCAGAGGTAGACAGGCCATAGTAGCAGGCTCTTACCAACCAGGTAGTTTACTGCACCACTTAATTAGGTCAAACACATTTTGCTGCACAATCTCAGACAGGCCATGCTGTGGAGGTCACGTGGGCTCCATGTGGCCTATCCTGGTGGCATGTTGGGTGCCTGAGGTTCGAGGTCTTTAGTTTTTCTCAAATACTATTTCACCATAATTGTGCTTATGGTCTTGATAGCTTTTTAAAAACCCTGTCATACCATCATCAACCATTGTTTTTTTCTGGTATAAATTTTAAAATAGATCCAGGCAAACTATATTCATGCATAGATTTGCTATATTGAGTATTTAATGTGAAAGGCAGATTTTTTTTTTCTTTTTAAACTATGGCGTTAAACATTTGAGTAAGTTATATGTGGGCTTCCAAGTTGCTTGTGACCCAAGTGAGATGGTTGGTGTTTGATGACTGTGTCACTGTTAGGCTTTATGTATCTTTTTATATTGAGTGTCTGCTTCTCAAGCTGATTATGGGATGAAAGTGCTCAAGGTTGTGTGCATCAGTATATTTCAAAAATATCCTTCTAGCCTCTAGAACAAAGCTTGTTAAATGTGAAGGTGAATCTCCCAAGTATTTAAACTTTTACATTTTGGAGTATTTGAAAATACGATATGCTCCCCAAAAAGAAATACAAGTATGATGTTTCAATAGAAATAAAAGATTCATTGAAAATATACAGTTGTTGGGAATGAAATAATGTATGAGTTATAAGAACTAGAACATTCACTATGACACCATTGGAGCTTCAAAAAAAGAGCTAGAGCATTCACTGGAGAGTCGTGGTTCTTCGGTTTTCTCACAAGGAAAGTGGGGTGATGATGGTGTTCACTCTGTTACCACATGGAAAGTGGCACGTAGCACTCAGTAAGTGAATGCTGTTATGTGAGGGCATCATTATTATTACTATTATTATTTAAGGGGATTTAGAACTAAAATTAATATGATTCGTACTTGTTTTCACTAATACCTACGTTTCTCCTTTTTTCTTTTAGGTTCTTGGTCAGCTATAAGAGCCTTGTGTACTTACCGACAGTCTTTCTGCTAAGTTCCATTTTTTGGATATTTGTGACTTGGCTTATCTTATTCTTTCCTGATATCCTTCAAGCTTAAATTTAAATGCATATCTCACTTTGCTTTTAAAAATTAGTAATGCCATTGTTAGAAATTTAGATATTAGAAGAAATCCAGGGAATGTAAGTCAAATTTATATTCATTTAATGATTCTGGTTGAAGATGTTTAATGTTGAGAATCTACTCAATTCTGAAAATGATCTCAGAGTACACTATGGAAACAGCAGGTGTCTAGTATTTATTACTCATAGGAAAGAAAAATATAATGAGTTGTTTTACTTAGATACATAGAAACTTGTTGTAGTGCCTTGATTTTCTTTTTAAGGTCAGACGGTTCTTTTAACTTGGTCAGCAGTTATAGTTGGTTCATAAATCTTCTGGATAAGATGACTCATGTGGGAGGAATATTGGAGGAAATGTGTCCTCCTTAGCAACGGTCAGTGCAGCATTGTTACCCAAGGCAGTGATTGTCAATGCACAGTAAAAATAGATCTGCATTGCCACCCAAAACATATGTGAAACAAGTTTCAGAAAATAATAATCCTAATGTGTGCTTTACTCTGATATTTTGTTACTTTATCCTATTCTGTTTCCTTTTTTAAAAGTGCTGGTCAAGCCCACTTAATTCTTTCATGACCTATTAATTAATGGATGGCAGCCCATGGTTTTAAAAAAAAAATTTAAGGAATTGGCTTATTCCTGAGAAGGAGGGTCCCCAGGCCAAGTCTAGCTTAGGAGTGTATTGTATTTTTAGGATTGGCCAAGCCCAGTCACCTAGAAGTGAGGATAGGAGTTACTTCTTGGTTTATAGCTATTTGTAGCTCCCATTAGGAAGGAGGAATTTTCTCCAATTTTCAAGATTCCTGCCTCTTTCAGGGCTCCTTTCTCCCCTTCCAGGGACCCTAGGAAGCTATTAGAGCCTTGCTTTCCTTACGGGTAGGAGAAGAAGGGACGTGGTAGATATGTACCTTAAAGCATATTCCTTTAATTCTGTGTTATTTCTCTTTCTGATATGGCACATTTGAAAATAAAGAATACTGTTTAGGAGAGAGATGCATACACTCAATTCAAGCATATTTTTTCATAGGAATAAATGTAAAGGGAGAGAGGCATGTGGTTCTCAGAGTGCATACATACATCTACTATCACAATAGCATGCTTTTACTTTGATGATGCTTTTTAATTCTGAGCATTATCTCTAATATTTTTTAGACATTTTCTAGTCTAAATGTCTAAATGAATGGCATAACTTGACATGGAGGTCCCTTGACTTTTTTCAAAAGATTTTTATTAATTTAACCTTTGTCTTCTTATTATTGACTTGAGGGCAGCTTTTTAAGCACTAGCCTTGCTACCACCACTTATTAAAGGCTGGGATGATATCATTATGTGATATAAAAATACTCGATCACTTGTAGAAATGCCAAGGTTGGTAAATTCTAGGGTAATTAACATAATAGAGGGCTAGGCGATATTTTTATTTGCCAACTCATGTGCAGTGGAGTAAGTATGGTTTTAAAATTGTATTTCTTGATGAATTTTTAATATTTGGGCAACTCACATTATTTCTGAATTTGCACAAAATGAGGTAGTTTTTGCATTGAATTATTTCAGATTTGCAGCATCAATATTAACAAAAATGTAGCTCCACTGTAGTTGCAAAACTTCAATTACAGAGATATTCAGTTAGTATTCAAGTTAGTATTCAGTTGAGGTTACTGCTGTTCACTATTTGTGAAGATGCCATTACATCAGAAGAGCTGATTTGATTTCCATAGCTAGACAGCATCTTCAGATGTTGGAGTCGACAGGAGGGGTATTTTACTCTTATGAAACAGCATAAAGCCATGTGATCCAAGTACTCACATGAGTCTGCTGCTGGTGAGAGCATGTTGGTCAGTAGGTGGCACCATCAGATCAGTGTTTTTCAAGCTGAATGTTCAATTCTGTTTGAACTGCTGTGGGTGTGCACTGAGGTCCTGCCCTGGAATGACCCATCCTGAGCATGTGTACTAATCTTGTCCCATGCTGCCAGGTCTGGGTTGCATGAGGCTTCCATCCCCGCAGCCACCTTGCGCATCATGGGAAGAGGGTCTGGGGCACTGTGTCCCTAGAGTATGGTCTTTGGAATCAGACAGAATGAATTGGAGCTTTGGCTTCTTTTCTTACAAGTTATATACCACTGGGCAAAAAACTTCACTGGGTCTCAGTTTTTCTGTAAATTGGGGTTCACAGTAGCAAGTTCACAGGATGGCTGCAAGGATTACTATGCTGTGATGTCTGTGAAGTGCTGACCATAGTCCCCATTGCATAATTGGCATTCTGTAAATAATTCCTATTGTTTTATTATTGTTACTAATTACTCATATGAATAAAATCTGTGGGGAAGGCTACATGTTGGAATTAATTTTATGAGCAGCTCTAGTTTAGCTCTTCAGTTTCTTCTGGTGCTTTTTGTATATTCAGCAATAATGTGTTTGGTTTTTATGAGGTGGATTTGAGAGAGACAGGACCTTACTGATGAGTTTGGAAGTAAGATTAAGATTCAGGAAAGAGATGGTGAACCACTGAATATTACATTTTTGATTCCAGCTATAACTGGGTTAAGTTTAAGAAGGATGCATACATGTGAAGTCTTACATACTGGGTTTCAGAGAATCAGGGTGTAGAAACACACACTGTGGTGAGAATGACATAGCTTTGGGTCAAGTGAAGAAGAGCCGGGGGGGCTTTGACTACAAGTTCAGTGTGGGTAGTGCTGCAGCTTTCAAGGAAGCTAATGTGTCCACTGATAGATAAGGAGCATTTGAGTGTCCAAGCAAAAAAAAAAAAAAAATTGCTCTGTTTCAAATTCTGTTCTTTTAAAAGAGACAATGGCAAGTGTGAGCAGGAACAGAGAAACGTACCCAGAAAACCTTGTTGTATGAGAAATGCTGCTGCTGCTTACCATGGAGGTGTGAGCTCTGCCTTCTGATTTCTAGTGTTTGGAAGCCTGTCATTTGGAAGCCAGTGCATTGTACAGAATGAGCACTCAAAATTTATTGGACAGAAGAGGAATCAGCTTCTGTAGGGTATATCTATAAGACAGCCATAATGTACACCTACAGTGTAGAAAAAGGAGCTAAAGAAGGAAAACCAGTTAGTCCAAGATACCAAAAGGCAGATTTTAGATCCACGTCAAGAAATTTTTTAACTTCAGAAGGGTCACAAGCTAACAGGGGAGGCTGAGGTGTCCACAATAACTATAACCAGGCTAAGTGCCGTAGAATAACCATTCTTAGGTGCAGGGAAGGGAGAGAATCCTTTTCTGTAGGGAATCAGGAAAGACCTAAAGGGGAGGGAGGGTATAAGTCAGGCCTTGAAGGCAGTTAGGACTTGGACATCCTGAAAGTGTGGTTTTAGGAGTAAATGAGGGGAAGTCAGGAGCACTTGAGGGCAATGAACCACACAAAGCAAGGGCACGAAAGCAAGGAATGTCTGGATTTTCTGTGAAGGAATATAGTACAATGCAGCTTACTTGAAAGGTGAGAGTCCATGGATTCTCCTGGGATTTGTTTTGAAGGTTATTCAGAACAGGAGCCCTAAATTCAGTCCACTCAATGTGAGATTATCATATGATTCAACTGAATATATTTTTGACACTGTGTCATGTGTGTTGATCAGAATTTTATGGGAATTAAAATTTCAATTTCACATAACTTTTTCAAAGCCTATCTCTTTCTTAAACCCCTGCAGGCCCACCTGCAGATAAACTGATAAGCTAAACCAACAAGATTTGTTCCTGTCTCCCTGAACCAGATGTGATTGTGCTAGTTTTTGTGGATTAGAGGAGTGCTTTTCAAACTATAATGTGCATGGGTCCATGGACCACACTTTGAATAGCAAGGGTTTAGAGTGTATTTTATGGCCACCTTTTCCACTGTGAAGTTTGGCACAAGACATCTTAGCAAAACCTTGGAAGGCAGATACAGTTCCTGTGTCAATGATGACTTAAACTGGGCAAGGAGAACTGTTTACTCGTGGTGTATTGGTCTATTATTGCGCATCCATATATCTTCCCCTGGAACAAAATTTAACTTCCTGTACAAAGAATTTGTACCACTTCAGAAACCCTTCAAAGTGGGTAATGTTTACCCTTGAATCATTTTATCTTAATTTGTCCATAATATCTGCCTTTCCAGATGATATTTGATCTGTAATCACTTTGCAAGGAGAGCATTTTCTTTTGTTTCTAGATTAACTCAACCTAATACAATTACGAGGATTAAGTTATACTATAAACTTTACAGTAGGAAAGTTTTGCAAGCGTTTATCTAATATATAGGGAAATATTTTTAGTTGGAATCTCTGAATTAAATGGTTTGGGGTTTTTTTTTAATGATTTTGGTGAAATGATCGAAAAATATTGTTTTAGATACTCACAGGAAAGCCACAGTTACACCATTAGAAATTAACTTATTTGGATCTGGAAGGTTTTTCAGTTTTTAGGAGGTTCTTCATATATTGCAACTATTCCTATCAACATTTTATGAGTTTCAACTAATGAGAAGAGATTAATTATTAGCCAACTATGAGCCAATTCCTATAGGATTAGAACATAGGATAGGGCCAGCTTTGAGGGTAGGGATGTGTGTACATAAGGGAAGGTGAGGCTAGAATGTAGAGAAAGAGATTCTTAGGCACCAGTGATAAAATTTGCTTACATCATAATTATGCTATTTTTACTGGAAGTCTGATATGTTCCTTAACTTGGCTTTAACATCTAGGAGGCACCCCTGTCTATTTTGTTTTCATCTTCAGCATAACAGCTTTCCTCTACTTTTTCTACAAGACTTGGGCCACTGATCCAGGCTTCACTAAGGCTTCTGAAGAAGAAAAGAAAATGGTGAGTTTTTTTTGTAATATTACTGACTTTTTTTTAAAATAGGAGGGCATGTAAACTACAGCAGGTCACAGCCATGTTGGTTTTTGCCAGGGCTGCATCTCCAGTGCCTGGCACCTAATAGATGTGACGTGAATGTTGATTAAATCAGCAAAATGAGATTTCTCCACTGTCATGCTTATTTATATGAAAGTTTAAAAAATATTTTTATTTTCTATTACAGTAATATCCTACCAAGGCTTTTTCAGATACAATTTCCATCAGTAGATATAAGCTCCTACTTCTTTGTAATAATACTTACATAATGATTTTTTAGCTTAAGTTCCCCCATCAAACACATGGAGGGTATCTAGGCAGGGGTTAAGGGGAGTCCTTCTCCTTACTGGCTAAAGAGATGCCCCTTCTTTTCCTCGGACGTGAGGAAGACGTCAGATGATATGGTGTGTCTTCCATTGCTCGTGAACATTTAGAATTTGGGGAGGCTCTGTTGTCTTCTTTGTTACTTAAAGCTAATGTTACTGAAAGGCTGTGCCTTTGGTGCTTATAACCGTTAGTTCTGATGTATACAGGTGTTTTTTGTTTCCTCTTTATGAGTGTATATGTGTGTATTTATTTTTCTCTAGCAGATTAGGGCTGGGAGATTGTTGCCATTCATGGCGGGAAGTAGGGGTGTAGTTTCTGTACATTCTAATTTATTGGCTATGGTTGAAAATGCAACCTTGAAAAGTCACATATTTCAAGCACAGAATTATAAGGTGGCAAGCCTTCCTAATTGCTTTTCTAGCTACCTCAGTTTGGAGAGAGCTGTGAGAATGGTATATAACCAGGCATCATCCATTCCCCAGTAAAACGTAAGCATTAAGTTCACACTTGATGTCTTTCAGAATATCATCACTCTCGCAGAGACCGGCTCTCTGGACTTTAGAACATTTTGTACATCATGTCTTGTGAGTGAGTCTTTTCTTTATAATTTGTTTTTCCCATAGTAAAAGCAGATTCTTGGTTACATCGCGTATGTAAGCATTTGTCAAATCTTCATGGTATCTTTATACACCTTTCTTTTTACCAGGTGTAAAATTTGTTTGTTTAATTTTTGCATTACTGTCAACAATTTTCTGCCTTGAATATATGGGAGAATGATGTTTATAATCTCTTGAAATTGCCTGTGGTTAATGTCTTTGTTTTATTTGCTTTGTCCTGCCATGAAGCATATATTAGAACTAACTTGGAGTTAGAGGTTCATGAGGACCCTAGAAACCACTTATTGAAACCTTTAATTTAGCAACTGAGGATTCATAGCCTAGAGGGAAGAAAAAACTTTCCCCAGATTATTGGCAGAGCCAGAAATGTAACTTGGGTTCCCTTTTCCTTGGTGCAGTTCTCATTCTGCTCTGAGGTGCTGCCTCATTTCCCTCAGTCAGTGTCAGTAGGCTCTGGAATTCAGATCCCCTTTAGTGTTGGTCTCATTAAAAGATACATGTGAAAGAAAACAGTAATAAGGCATTCCAGAGCCTCTATGTGAACTGATGCTCTATTTAGGATTATTTGTGCCAGTGCCTTTACGATTTAGGAATAAGATTTTGCTTGTGATTTGTTAACACTTTGAGACTCTGATTTTTGCTTGGATTTCTCTTAATTACCCCCTTAGATCAGGAAGCCGTTAAGGTCACTCCATTGCCATGTGTGTAACTCCTGTGTGGCTCGATACGATCAACACTGCCTGTGGACTGGACGGTGCATTGGTGAGAGAGTCAAGTTTTCATTGGCGATTTTGAAGTTTAGCTATATTTAGTTATGGGTGTGACTCAGAAAAAGTGGAAAGACATTTTAAGGGGTCCATTCTGTAGCTCTTCCTTGCCAGAGAATTATCTCTGTTGTTTTACACTTTGGGAAAACTGACTGTTGATGTTGATAATAATAATTAATGTCATTTGTTTAGTATTTTAGCATTTATAAAGCACCTTCACATATAATATCCTGTTTGATCATCAGAGGTTGGTATTCTCTCCATTTTAGAGTTGTGAATATATAAAACGTCAGATTATTTGCTTGAGGTCACTTTAGTAGCATCAGTCTTCCAAATAGCAAGTTCTTTCTGTATTTTGTGTCTTGTCCCTCATTCACCTTCTCTAATTGCCTCCAAGGCTCAGGTAGGAGCTAGAATCAGAGACAGCAGAGCTGGGGATTGCCTTCTGCCCAGGGAATATTCTTTGTCCTGATCTGCAGCCCTGGGTTTGCTCTGACCCGTCACAGTAAAGCTGGGGCTTTGTTATGAGGAACTTCAGAGGAACTATGTCATGGGTCTTCAGGAGAGAATATGCTTTTATAATCCCGATGAACAAAAGGTTTCATCAGCTCAGACAGGTTTCCTCAGTGCATTCTGATGTTCTCTACTGTTCCTAGAGGACAGGTGAAGAGATCATTCCTGGGCCCCCAGGCTTCATGGACCCCATCCCACCGTAAAGATGAGATGATTGGTGTCATAACAGGCAGCCTTGAATGGCAGTGGAGAAACAATAGTATGAGACCACACACTTCTCTTACACTGCATTTACATGGTGTCTTCACATGCATCATCCGCTTTGGTTGCCACAGGCCTGTGAAGTAGAAGGGATTTTGTCCCCCTGTGACAAATAAGAACACTGAATCAGAGAAATTGACATACCTGTAGTCACACAGCTTGTCATTCGTAAATCTGGGTCTCCTGAGTCCAGTTGCTTCTTCTGCTGGGCTTTGCTACCTTGGGAGAAAATGGGAACATGATGGTAGCTGAGGAGCTTTTGTGTCATTAGCATCAAAGTGCTGTCATCTCCGGCATCAAGAGTGTGGCACATACCACAGGGGGCATGGCTCACCCCTTCTTTGCTTCCGTAGACCTTTCCCAGGCTGCAGGTTGCCCCTCTTTGCTGTGTCCAGTCTCCTGCAACGTATCTGTTTAGTGCTGCCCCTCAGATTCATTTTGTCTGTTCCTGAGACCAAGTCAATCCTTGATGTCCAGAAGTTTTACTTACATAAACTTGTTACATGGAAGGAAGGAAGAGACAGTGTATGATTTGCCCAAAATCCTGCCCACTCCCCTCCCTCCAGCACTGTATAGGCCATCCTAGAGCCATATGTGCTTAGTAAACTTTGTTCTGTCCAGAAGAAGTGTCTTCTTTTAGGAAGTTGGTGAATAACTAGTAGTTCAGTTAACATGGACAGCTGAGCATGACATATCAGAGCTGTCTGGCTTTGGTTTAGTTGTGTTTAAAAGCAAAGCATTGGTTTATTTCTTTTTTACTTTGGTGGAGATTTTTGACAGGGAAGTGGTTAATAAGGTCTTAATCTGGAAAATTGTTGTAAGAAAGTATTAAATATGTTGTTTTTCTTTTTGATATAGGTTTTGGCAACCATCACTATTACATATTCTTCCTATTTTTCCTTTCCGTTGTGTGTGACTGGATTATATATGAATCTTTCATCTGTAAGTATACATTTTTCTTATAGCAAGTTTATGCACCCACACTCACACATACTTTTTCTTGTAAACCCTTATATGTCACATTCTGGCTGGGTGACTATAAACCATGCCTAATAAAAATGAAATGGATGCCTGTAAGACTTTCTCAGCATTGGAAAGCTGCAGGAAATGCTAGAAGAGGTTAGTTGTCAGTACTTCAGAAGAGATTGTACTCTAAAGTGACCTTGATAAATTTGAGAATTGGTAAAAAATAGAGATTTGTTTAAGGTAAGTGCAGATTTATCCCCCATTTTACTTTGAAATGAGTAAAAATCAGTTGCTCAAGTGTAAAGCAATGGAAGTGATAAGTAAATAAAATAGGGGTAAAAAATGGTAGTAGAGAGGTTGAGGGAGGAGGGAGGTGGTCACAGTAATTAAGGAACAAAACTCAGAAAGCTCGTGCCATTTAACAAATATCAAGTCACAGCTCAAGACCTGATGGGAAAACTAGAACAATTATTCAAAGGTTGGAAATAGTAACTTGGAAGAAAACATTAGATACTTATTCTGTATCCCTGAGAAAGGAAACTGACTGCTCAGTAGCAGTGTGAAAGGGCGTTGAGGAATCTCATGTACGGAGTGACACTGAGCTATTCCAAGGTGATCGACTAAGAACAGGGTTTAAATTGAAGCAGGAAGGATTTTGGTTAGCTCTGAAGAATTGCATGACTTTGCTTTTCAAACCTTGGACTAGGTTACCTAACTGGAAAAACTTACACTGCTCGTAGTTTATTTTGACTTTATTTAACTGCTCATTATTTATGTATTAAAGTTTTAGGAGAATTGTATTCTAGAGGCAGAGGCTTCACTACTAATCCGTTTCCATCCACCCTCCTGTTATGCTCAAGTCTTAAATTTTGCCAGTAGAACACTAATCTGTTGCTTGAACTAAAATCTGGAATGATTCAGAAAGACGTCAAAAGTTTTTTAGTACATTTTTTCTTTTCCCTTTAGCATCCCAAACCCTACTGCTCCTTAAACACCCATCCCCGCCCAGCCCCTCACCCACCGACTTTTCTCTAGTTTAAATTTTGTTTAGTTTTTGGAAGATAATTCCTCTGGTGCTGTCCCCTAACATCCCAGTTACCCTCCCCAGAAAAATCCAGTATTACAAGTTTTGTTTAGGGTTTCATTTTTAGAGATTGTTAATTAATATTTAGGAAATGGTCTATTTTTAGCCCTTCCAAAGACATGGAGAGGGCCTCAGTTACCTTGTCAGCCCCTTTCCCACCAGATACCTTAGGTGTCTCCAATCACTAGGGAAAGCTTTTGTAGCTCAGTGCAAATGCCACTATCTCCAGTGGACCTGAGTCAGAAGGTTGTGATCCCTGATCTCAGTTCTTGTCAAAGGCCATCAGTGTTCCTGAGCATTGGAATTTTAAAACCTCTTAGGTTATGTCCTGTAGTAAGAAATAAAAGATTTTTTGACAGTGCTTTTTTCTGTTGAAAGAGCTGCCCTTTTAAGGCCAGACAATAAAGCATATTCCTGGAAAACCCTTTTAAGCTGGCTCAGGGACCCACTTGTCCCTTGGACTTGATCTTCAGGGAGAGGAGCCAGATTTTACACCACTCTTGTCTCTCCCCATTCTCTCTTCGCTAAAAATAGTCACCTTTGTTTGTTGTCTATGTCCAGCATAAGACTGTATTGATAAGGACAGAAGTAATTTTCCATCACATTCATTCTTTCCAAGTTGCATACATTTGTTCTTCCCTCCTCTTTGCCTTTATTCTCTGACTCTCAACCAATTTTTACATTATGTTTTGTTTCTTAGAAACAGTCCCGCTGTACATTCACTTACAACTGTATAGACTAGCTGAACATATTTTGTTACTTTTATCCCATTATATTCTGACAGTATTTCTTTACACTGAATGAGGACATCATGTCATTTATCATTATTTCACAGATAGGAAAAAGGAACTTTTGCCCCATTTTCCTAAAGAGAGGCTGTGCTGTCATACCACCTTCTTTGTTTATCATGAATGCTCCTGGTGCTAGAATGGTGCTGTACACCCGCCTCCCTGTGTGATACAGTTCCAGCTACTCTGGCTCCGTGCAGCCTCCATCCATTTTCCTCTTTTGTGAGGTCTGTTTTCAGGATAGGCAGTAAGTAACTCAAAGTGTCAGCATCCTGCAAGTTACAGGGAGAAAGATTTTTGGATCATTGTTAGAAAAAACATGGTAACTTTCAGAGCTATTTACCAAGATGAAAATGACCTGGAGCGATATCATTAGCCAATGACTACCTGATAAGAATGTATTATTAATACATATTAACTGTTATATTGCATAAGAGAGTATATGTGGCCATTTGCAGCCTTATCTTTGATAAATCTGAAATCAGTCCTATGAAAATTTCAGTTTCAGAGTCATGCTGTGTTATCAAAAAAATTCTCAGAAAGGAGCAGTAGAAATCCATAAGCTGAAAGTAGATATTCTTTCCCCCTCAGCAGCTGTTTTCTCTGCCTGCTGTTGGAAATTATATTCTTTTTTTGTCATATCAGGTACATGGAATGCATCTTTCTTTGCTGTCCTAGTGAGAAGCTCTAAAGAGAGTGTAACTTCCCTTAACTTTTTTTTACCTTAATTGTTACTCTATGATGATTGCCCTTAGATTGCTTCTGGTATATATTCATGAGAAATGGTTGATGAGACTCAAAAAGTTAAAAAAAAAAGATTTTTAGGGCTTAAATGGACAGACAATTGGTAGTAAAGTTATAGACTCATTTTCTTCCTGTCCCAAGAGCTCTTAAGTGCTACTTTGGGAAAGTGTCTAAAACTACTTACCAAATTATTAGAGACGTTTATTAAACCTCAAGGTGCAAATCTATGCAATTCTGATTTCAAGAATAATTTGTCCTTTATGAATGGCCATGATACCTATTTAAATTCATTGATCTTACTTAACCTTGAAAACTTGTCCCCTTATTTCTGCTGCTTCCTACCTGTATTCTCCTTACTGCTGCTCTTGGCTGCATGAGTTATGGGGTCAGTATCATGAAGGCCATAGTGAAGGCCTCACTGTTGATTGGTATATAAGTAGATATTCCTGGGGAGAAACTGAGCTGAGACCATATGAATCGTGTTCTCTATCTTTTTCTTAGGGGTGTCTTGTCTCATGAGTTCCCTCAACTGGCTTTTTTCCCACTGTGGGATTAATTACGATACCAATGCAGATGTACACTCAATAACTGTAAATGTTGTTAGGTCGTGTTCCAATGGTATCTAGGTGCTAATAGGATATGTTGTGCCCACAGCAATGGCCTGTTGATCTGAACCCTTGATAAAGGTTTATATTCAGTTCTGTAATTGACCCGTAAGTTGCCGTAACATGGATAAGATAATTTTCTAGGACAAATATTTATTAAATAAATAATCACTCTCAGTTACCAAGTTCTTGAACAATTAACTTATGGCAAGTGCATTTTATGCTGAATATGCTGATTTTAGTGATGGTTTTATGGACGTTTTTTGCTTTTATTACTTCATTGCCAACTACCAGCACGATATTATCATAGCCTTAACAGATGCCTTTTTTTGTTTAAATCTTTGTTGAGCTAGCATTTGAAAGATAAAATCTTAAAGTTGAGTTCTGACCTATGCCATCATGTCTTACTTTCTCTATTTCCTAAATAGAACTGCAGTGGTTTTAATCTTTGTGAAGAATGATCACTGGTTTGCTGCCTTTTTAAATAATGGGTTCCTTTTTTGTGAATTCACAGATTGGTCAAATCATTGTGCTACGACATTCAAAGAAGATGGACTGTGGACCTACCTCAATCAGATTGTGGCTTGTTCCCCTTGGGTCTTATATATCTTCATGTTGGCAAGTTTCCATTTCTCATGGTCAACATTTTTATTAATAAATCAGCTCTTTCAGGTATTTATTTCTTTTGTTCCAATGCCTTTGAGTAAAATTTCTAATAACCCAGAGTGAGGTAGAAAGACTTGAATTTCAGATCAGAAGACTTAGATTCAGATTCCACCTTTGTCACTTTGTGGGTCTAGGCATGTCATTTGACTCCTGAATTGCAGTTTCCTCGTCTATAAAATGGGGATAGTAATGCCTATCTACTCTCACAGGATGGTTTAAAGTTTAGAATAATAAGTTGTTGGTGTAGGAGTTATCTAATCTAACCACCTTATTTCATAGATAGAGGTACAGAGAGGTGAATTGAGTTGCTCAGGGTCACCCAGTGAATGGCAAAAATGAGAGCTGGAAACTTAGGTCTTCTGACAGTCCATTCAAGGGCTTTTTCCATCATACAATAAAGTTATATGGTGTGTGAAAGCATGGTATAAACTGTAAACAATTGTGCAAATGTGAGATGATTATGTTCCCTCACTTTTTCCAGCCCTGTTTGTTATCCTTATTATTATGCAGTACATAAGTAGATAGAAGTGGGGAAGGAAGGAAAGATACATCACTAACCAATGGACATGGTAATTACACTTGCAGAGAAGGTCATGACCATTAGAAAGTTCACACTCCAGGCGGTAGCCTCCACCTTCAGCTTTCTCTGAAGCTTCTATCCCTTCCCTGCTGCCTGCCTGCCTGCCTTTATGAGCATAACCTAATTCTCATTGTTGCTATGGCCTGCCCTCATAGAATGGACAGCCATGATCAGTATGAGCCAATTACCGCCAGACCTCTGATAATTAGAACATTACTCGACAAAAGCACAATGTATTCCATTTTCATGGGCAAGTAACCAATTCTGCAATAATAATACAAAAATAAAGTAAGAAAAAGGAAAAAACTTCTAAGGAAAGGAATTAATTAATAATACTGACTGAACTGCGGTTTCTAAATATTCATCCTTATCTCCTATTCGATATCTACAGACTCAGACAGTAAGAATGGATGTTAGCATCAGTCATTAATAATATTAATTATGATCATCTATAATATCTAATGTTTATACATGCTTTACATATTCCAAATCACCTTCCCATCTATTGCTTCACAAACGCTTGAGATTCAGACTGTGCCAAAATAGTGTTTCCATTTTATGGATGAGAAAACTATGCCTAAGAGATACTGAGTTCCTTGTTTATGGTCATAAGGCTCAGTAGGAGGTGGAGTTAGAAGTAGAATCTAAGATTTGAGACATCAATTCTAATTCTTTTTCTTCTTTCCTGGACTCTTAGAACAAGTTATTTGAGACTAAAATATCCTTAATTTTTAGTATATATGTCTATACTCTCTAAGGCAGAAAAGTGGACTCAAAGTTTTGGAGAGTTTCTAAATATAAGAATTGAAAGTAAAGTCAAATAAAATCCAGTTATTTGAAGACTTTTATTTCCTGACTGTGTAGATGAGTCACTTTGACTGTAGACTGCTGACAAGGACCCTGGGTTTTATTCTCACACTGACTGAGGTGTCTGTCCCAGTTCTGCCGGTTTCTAAGCTGTGCAGCCTTGGACCAGTTAGTATCTCTATCAGCCTCTGCACTGAATATTTTAAATACATTATCTCAGATCCGTAGACAATCTGATGAGGATGCCTGGATAATCTCTGATTTGCATATAAGGAACCTGATGTTTGGTTGTTTTGAGAATTAGATGAGATATCTCAGTGAATAATATGGGTTCTAATCATTTGGGAGTTGTTTAAGTTACCTTAAGTATTACCCTACCACAAATTTATGGATTTAAATGTTCTTCACTTCAGATTAACTTTTTTATTTGGTGCTTTTCAAAGACACACTAAGAAACATACACAGGTTAAGATAATTACGCTAATACTGATGTTATATTGTTTTATTCATCTGAAAGTTGAATACTGAATGTGTTGAGAATCTAAATATGACCATAAGCCATGGCTGAAGCAATCATTTCATGATTCTAAGTCAATGCACTGTGCTTTCTTGAAGGTTAGTAATAATCAGACAATCAAAAAAAAAATGCCCAGTGACTAAGATACACATAGGGGAGTCTAGTTTAGAGCTGCTGAGTCCTTGCCCTCACCGTGATCCTTGGTTGGAAGGCTGGGTGATGTCGTCTTTGAGGGAGAACTGAATGTTTGCCAGTGTCCTGTGGTGCACTGCTAAGAGTGATGGAGCCTCAGCATAGTGGTATTTTTCATGTAGCTTCCAATCTTCTTTTTCAGATTGCTTTTCTGGGCCTGACCTCCCATGAGAAGACCAGCCTGCTGAAGCAGAGCAGGCATATGAAACAGACGCTGTCCCTCAGGAGGACGCCATACAAGTAAGTGAGACCTACTCTGCCCTCTGGGTCTGTGGAAGGTGCTGGCCTAGCCGTGGGTTTCCCAACCTAAGGTCACCACCTATGACTATGCTGCCGTCCTCTAACTGGCCATCTGGTAGAGTTGAACCTCTTCTTTCTTGGACGCCTCAGTGACAGGAGATGAGTGATAAGGTCATGAGCCCCAAGGTGGTAAGAATTTGGGATTTAGTCTCCTGGACTCAGCACAAACAGTAAGTGACTTTGAAGTTTTGCCAGAGTGGGGAATCTCTTCACTCAAGCCACATGGTCACAAGACTGCATATTGCTGGCATGAAGTCAGTGTGAGATAACGAAGCACGTGGCTGAGAGAGCCGGCCACAGAACTCTCTGTAGAAAGCGTTCTGTTATGAGCTTTGCCAGGATTTTCAGCCTGGCTTTCTACTACAAGTAATTCTTACAGCTCTGTGTTTAAATGTGCCCACCAATGTCAGGGAAAAGCTAGTTTTTCAGGTTTGGGATGTGTTCTTCCCAGAGCATTGGTTGTATAAATCCTGTCCTTAGTTGAAAATGAGGGTATTTGTAGGAAGGCCATCATCTTATGCTACAAACGATCAGGCTTTGAAGCTTATCTCCCTGTCATATTTATCGGGATCCAGAGGCCAGGAGTGCTGCAGAGGTGACCTGGAGTCCTCTAGGGATTTGAAGGCTCACCGCATATCTCACGAGCAGTCTATTTTAAAGCACACTCATGGTGCAAGATGAAACTGTTAGGCTGTTGGACAAGGGAATCAGAGCCTGGAATATGACTATGATGTGTTTAGAGGAGAGAAACTGACTTAATTGGGAAGAGACAGCCAAAGTGCTGAAGAGTAGAGAGTAATGTTAAGCTTGTGACATTGTTTCAAACTGGCAGTCATCATGAAGTCCCTTTCTCAGTGATTTAACCAGAAAAATATTTACTCCACCGAAGTATGGACGTCTTTGTGATAGAGGTGGAATTTTAAGCTGAGCCTTGAGAGATGTGGTGCGGGGCATGATGAGGAAGGAGGGAAGGGCATTCCAAGCCCTAGAGAAGAGTCTGAATAAAGGGCTAGCGGTGAGAGAGCTGGGGCATGTAGGGAAGTTGCTGAGTAACGGCAATATTACTGGAGGAACTAAAGGTAAAGCCTTGGAGCCACTTTGAATCTAGCTTCTAAATTCTGCTCAAGCCAAAGACTGGTCTTACTTGTCTTCCCGTAAGTTATTTTCACCTACTGGCTAGCACTTGCACTGGGCCCTGTCAATCCCCAAGGTGCCTCCCTGCCTCCACCCCATCAATTTCATGTGGTCCGCCTTCTTCCTAGGAAGCTGCCTTCCGAGCAGCCTTGGTACTTTCCTGCCCACTCAGTAAACAGCGGCAGCGGCGCAATCATCTGTCCACACAGCTGTGTTCTGATGTGTTTCAGGCGTGGGATTAGGCACTTGAAAGATGGGGCATATGCATAAAAATAAATATTCATTGTAGATGGAATAGATGATAGTATTCAGGAATTCAGTGGAGGAAAAAATGATGGTGAAGACATGTAGTCAGGAAGGCTCCAGAGGGGGAGTGGGCCCATACCTGGGCCTTGAGAACTGGTTGGACTTAAAGGAAGAGTAGGGGTGTGTGGGTTCCAGGGTAGAAGACTAGCCCCACTGGTTGTGATCATGGGAAAAATAAAGCCAGGGTAGCTGTAACAAAAGGTCTATATAGATGAGTTCAAAGAGCCAACACCTGAGGAGTCCTGAGGCTTTATTGTGTAGGGCTGTTAATACAAAGGTAAGGAATTTGAATTTGAGCTTCTGGACAGAGGAATGTTTTTAAAGGAGTTTGATTGGGAGATGAGGGGCTATGAATATACAGGTTTTTGGAGGACCTGACTCCTTCAGTATATAAGATGAAGAAATTGAGCTAGAGACATTTAGAGGGTTTCTTAGAAAATTTAGAAGAATCCTGTCTTGTTGATACCAGTTTTTCTGGCCTGTCTAGCCTTTGAGATACTCAAAGTCTGAATTGGAGCAGTGAGAATGGAAAGAAAGAAGCTTAATGATGGCAGTGCCTGTTCTAGTGAGTGGGGACCCAAAATGGACTTAAGTCACTGGACAGAAGCCAGGGAATCTCAAAATAGAGATTTAGGTCCAGAAATGGAACTCAGCTTCAGTCTTAAGGGCCATGAATTTCAAGGAAATGTCTGATTTGCCTATTCCTGCAGGATCTTCAAAGGATGTACATTGTAAATTCTCAGTGAATGATTATGGTTTGAATGAATGTTTGTCAAATGTTAATAGGAAACGTAGTAAGACGTGTTCTCTTCCTTTCTTGGCAGCCTTGGGTTCACACAGAACCTTGCAGATTTCTTTCGGTGTGGCTGCTTTGGCTTGGTCAAACCCTGTGCAGTAGACTGGACGTCACAGTACACCATGGTCTTTCACCCAGCTAAGGAGAAAGTTCTTCGCTCAGTATGAAGAAGACAGCCCAAAACTCTCACTCTGATTTGTTTGTGTTTGTGTTGATGTGTCTGTGGTCTGCAAGTGAAGATTAAGAATTCACCTAAGCCCAAAGGAAAACACAGGTGGTTTTTAAAGCCATTTGGTAAAAACAGAAGTTCTTGAGAAAGACATTACACTTTTTCAGATTTAGCAAGATGGACTGTTCCTAAACAATCTTCTTGGCAGACATCTAAAAATAAACATTTTTCACAAGAAAACGCAAGTTCCCCCTTTTTTTGGAGATAGTATTCACCAATTATGGAGAAAATATGGTTATTTTCAGATACTTTATTGGCTGTTTCAAAATAGTACTATTCTTTAAACTTGTAATTTTTGATAAATTATTTGTCTTTGTTTTATCTATAAATATGTAAAAAATATTTAAATAGATGTACCTGTTTTGCTTTCACACTTAATAAAAAAAATTTTTTTTTGTAGTTGAGACTAAGTTTCTGATACTTGACACTTCTAGAGTTTTAAAATGAGAAAAGGTGTATATAGGACATAAACATTCCCAGTTCCAGGAATGAGTTGAGATCACCATTAACACCAACAGCAAGATTTAATTTTCTTTTCCATCTTGCTTAGAAAATTGAACATAGGAAGTCTTAAAGATTAATTAGTATTTGTACTTAGTACCCTCAAAATATTACACTGGTGTGATTGTAATTGCTAATTTCCCTTGTTCTGGAGGAAATGCTAATTCCACTTGAACTTTTTCATGTGTGTGTGTGTGTGTGTGTGTGTGTGTGTGTGTGTGTGTGTGTGTGTGTGTGTGTGTGTGTGTGTGTGTGTATCATGTATATGTAATACATATATATGCCCCTGGACATGACACCTTCCTGCTGAAAACCCTCCCTTAGGTTCCCATTGCTCTTGGGGTAAAAGCTACAGGCCCTGAAGGACAGAGCCGTGTTTTGTTTACCATCTTACTTTGGACCACTCGTCGTACTCTAACCACCTTTCAGTTTCACCTCTCAGTTCCTCAAAGATCTGTTCTCCTTTTTTCTACAGAGCCTTTCAAATAAGGAAACTAAAGCCTAAAGAAGTTTATATCTTCTCCAAGGTCGCATGGATACTAAGTGGGGTACCCACTCTAGAGTCCCAGCCTTCTAGATACCGCCTGACATGTATGTGTTCAATAAATATTTGAATTAACTTTTTGAGTGAATGAAGGGTTTTAAAGCAGGACGCGATGTGCTCAGAATTGTGCTTGACAACCAATTCTCATCTGAGGGACAGAAGGACTTTTTCTGGCTATATTCTCTCTCTCCCTTCCTTTCCCACCAACCCCTGCCAAGTAAATATTCTCAAATTGTGATCCATAGACCATTTAGATCAGAATCATAGGGATGGGCAGGGGCCTGGGACTCACTTACTTAAAATTGAAATTCCCAGAGCCTCTATCTTCCAGAACATCTAATTGATATGTAACATGAAAAGCACATTTCATTCATTTTAAAATTATTCCACAAATATTTATGGAGCACCAAGCTAGGTCTTGCAAGCCATAAAACATTTAATTGGGCATGCTAATCATAGAATTTACAGTCCAGAAGGGAAGCTAAGATAAATGAGACTATATATAATGTATATGTAGAATGTAGAATGTAGAAAACACTGAAAGCCATGATGGGTACAAATAAAATATTGTTAGAGTTAAAAGTTGGGGAAAGCCTCAGGGGGTGTGATCAAGGAAGTATTTATGGCTGATAGGGCATTAGAAAGGGTTTTCAGTGATAACTTTGGAAATAGGGAGTTGGAAGTGAAAGGCATTCTCATGGAGAGAACTGTATGAGTGAAGACAGCAGGAGGAGAGAACTCTTAAGTGAAGACAACAGGAAAGTCTAAAGTATAGTCGGAACAATGACAGCCTGGGTCTATAGAATGTTTGAGGTGGGGAGCTTGGTCGATAAGTTGGAGAGGTGGATGAGAGCTAGATGACCAGGGGCCTGAACGTTAAGGAGCAGTAAGATTAAAGTGAGCAATAAAGAAATAAGCTATTTCTTTACTCTCTTGTCAGTAAAAGTTCTTGAAAACATTGTCAGTATCTCCAAGTCCTCTCTCCTGTCCTCCTTTTAACCCGTCTGTGGTCAGACAATCCCCCCTCCCCATCGCTCCATGTAAACCACTCTTGTCAAGAACACCAGCATCCTCCATGTTGCTATGTTCGGTGTCGGTTCCTGAGTCCTCATCTTACAGAACCTGCCGGCAACATCTGACAGGCAATCACGCCCACTTCCTTAATATACTTCCCTCACCTGGCCTCCAGGAGAGAGCACTCCTGAGTTTCCTCCTCATCTTGCTGGTTGCCCTTGAGAGCCGGACATCTCCATTGCTGTTTTTTGTCCCTACCATTTAATATTGGAATGTCCCAGAAGCTAGTGCTTGATCTTCTTGCCCTTTATCTAAACTCACTTCCTCTTCCTTGATAATCTCATCCAGTTGCATGGTGACATACATGATCTGTGTGCCCAAACGCCCCAGAGTGTTAACTCCAGTTCAGACTTCGTACTCAGACTCCAGACTGTGTGTGTACTTAATGTGCTCACTTAAATGTCTAATAGACGCATTAAGTTTAACATGTCCAAATTGAAACTGAACTGAATTCTACCCCAGCCACACCTGCACAAATAAAAAATTGATTTAAAAAATAGATAAAAGTAAATGTATAATTTAAGAATAAGTAAATAAAAAATAAACAGCCCTGTTCTCTACCCTTTGTCTTGCCCATATCAGTTGATCAGAAACTCCATCCTTTCAGTTACTCAAGGCCAAAACCTTAGAATCTTTTCTTGTAATTCTTTTTCTCATAATACCCCAGATTCATTTCTTTTGGGAAATCCTATTGGCTCTCTCCTCAAAATATATCCAGACTTGAATCCTTCTGGCCACCACTGCTGCTGTAGTCTCAAGTTACCATCACTTCTTGCCTGGGTTACTGTGGCCCTCTCATGTGGTCTCCTTGCTTCCACCCTTGCCCCACTACAAGCAGCCAGCGTGATCCTTGTACAAGGCAGGTGGAATCCTGTCACTCCTCGGCTCAGGAACCCTCCAGTGGCTCTTCATTTCACCAGAGGAAGAGCCGAAGCCCTGACAGTGGCCTGCAGGCCCCTGTAGGATCTGACTTCTGCTTTCCCTCGTGCTGATCCCACACACCTGCCAGGCTGCTTCTGCCTCAGGCCTTTCCCTGCCTGGACCGCTCTAACTCCAGAAATCCCCAGGGCCTTTCCTCCCAGCTTTCCTTCAGATGTCAGCTTCTCAGGGAGGCCTGCCCTCATCCACATTTTGAAAGTTGTAATATTCTTTTTTTGCCCTTTTCTTCCTTTTTACACTACATTTTTCCCATAGCACTTACTACCTTCTAACATACTGTACGATTTATTCAATGTTTCTACTGCATCCTGTCTCCCTCCCCACCCCACTGGAATGTAAGGTCCACGAGGGATCTTTGTTTTGTTCACTGATGTATCCCAGGCACCTAGACTACTGCCTAGCATGTAGTATGTGTTCAGTAAGTATTTGAATGAATGTGCTGAATAAGGCTGTTGAATGGAATTGAAGGGTTTTTAATCAGGATTTGATGTGATCAGAGTTGTGTTGAAGACTGATTCTTAATTTAGGACCAGGTGTTTTTTTTCAAGTTATATCCTGTCTTCCTCACTCACCAACCCCTGCCAACTTAGTGTTCTCAAATGGCAGTCGATAGACCATTCACATCAGAATCAAGGGCTAGGAGTGGGGACAGAGGGTGGTGTCTAGGGCCAACATGTTTAAAATTCAAATTCCTCATTTCAGACCTTTTAAGTCAGTCTCTGAGGAGTGGATCCTGGAATCTGAATTTTTGTCAGGTTCCCTGGTTGATTCTTACATGTGCAAGCTACAGTTTGAGAATCATTTACTTAAGGAATCTACCCACTCACCCCCATTATTCTATTTTGGCTTTTCCCTCAGATATATGTAGGTGTGAAAGTTACAAAAAAGTTTGGGAATCTGTTTTATGCAAGGCACCTCGGGTTTGAATCTTGGGTGTATCAGTTATAAGCTACTTTCACCTCTTTGGGTACATGACTTAGCTTCCTAGTGCCTCAGTTTCCTTATTTGTATTATGTGGATAATAATAATGTACACCTCCAAGTGTTGTTAGGAAGATTAAATGAATTAATATATATAAAGTGCTTAGAATTGTAATTGGTACATAGTAAGTGCTCAATAAATGCTGGCTATTCAGAAATCTTTGAAAAAATGACTACAGAGAGGGAGAAGCTAGTGGTAGGGTTATGTGCCAAATCTACCCCTCTACTCTGCATTGTGTGTCTGGGCTAGGACTCTGAAAATTACTGTCTCCTTCCAGCTGACTTTCCATTAAGTTCTGCCAGTAGCCTGGAAGGAGGAGGGGAGAAGGGACCTACTCTGTCCTACTTGCCAGCTGTTCCCTCAGTGTTATTCAGACAATGGCCCTTCACCCCGACAGTGACAGTTGGAATCAGCTGCTTTTTCCCCAAAGCAGCTCCATGGTGCCCCTTAGAAGCACCAGCAGTTAGCAGGCAGGGAGGTCCCCTCAGAGGTCTGACCTCTAGACCCGGGGAGCGCTCTCCCTGAGGCATCTGGGTGAGGACACCCCCATCTCCTCTCTCTGTCTCCCCAGCCCCAGGGGTGGTGGCAGCTGCTTTCTGCACTTACCATCTCTGTGTTAAGTCAGTGTTCACCTTGTCAACTTTTTCAAAAATGTTAGCATCTGTTTAGCCAATTCCCTCTATTATTTTCTCTCTGTTAGAAAAACTGGTGTGGTTTCTGTTTTTCTGACTGGACCCTGACAAGTAGACAATGTTAGAGGTAAACTTTTAATCAAGGTCTAGACAACAAGCAGTGAAGGCACAGAAGAGATCCAGCAGCCCTGTAACTGACTGAATGTGGGCAGAGGAAGGGGAGGAGGAGTCCAAGATGGCTTTGAAGGATTGAACCCAGTGACTGAGAAGGTGATGCTGCTATTCTGAGAAGGAGAACAGTGTGGAGAGACTCGGTGGTGAGTCTGGAGCTTGCTGTTTGAGGTCCTTGCAGGCCATCGAATGGAAAAGTTAGGACAGCTGGAAAGAGGCCAGGGTATGAGGGGGAGTCATCTGCCCAGATGGCTGCGACTGTCACAGGAGAAGGTAGAAAAATGAGAAAAATGAGATGAAAAGGGGAGTAGCCCTCCCAAAGTGGGAAGATGACAACCAATGCAAACAAAGTGTGGGAGAGGAGGAGGGCAGGAATGCGACCTGACCTTCTGGAATATGGATCTGGGGAGCTGGGGAGGAAGGGGAGGGTGGGGAGGGGGTTGGGAAGGAGGGGAATCAGGAGGCAGACCTGTAGAATTCAAGGACAGGAACTAATTTCAGAGATGTCAGTGGTCAGGAGCTAAGGCGAGGTTGAGAGGAACAACTGAGGAAAGAACAGACTTTGTGGTTAGGAGGTGTGGCAGGGTTGGGGTGAGGGGGGCTCAGAAGCCAGATGCCAAGATGCTAAGGACTAAATGAGACCTAGTCTTACAGTTTGGCTCTGAAAGGAGAGGGGAGAAGATAGTAACTTGGCAGTAGATAGCAAGGCTGTGTTTTTGGTTTGTTTTAAAACCAAAGCAAACCCAATCATGTGACTGTTACGCTGTCTTGCCGTAACTGCATTCCTTTCCCCAAATGCCTGTGTGGTCACACTGGAGACAACACGTTTGAACCACTCTCACAAATACTAGGCAAAGTCCTGACGACGCTCTTGTGATTTAAATGGACTGGATGGGCACTGACAGTGAATATCTTGGAGGCAGCCCATCCAGTATTTCATGTGCATATTAGTCAAGGGAGTTAACACGGTAGTAAACATCCCCCAAGTCTCAGAGGCTTAACACAACATAAGACTTATTTCTCCCTCTTGTCACAGCCCAGTTAGATGTTAGCAAGTATTCTTCCATGCAGGGACCCAAGCTCCTTCCCAACTGATGGCTTCACTGTTTCCTAGGGCCTCAGTGTCCACTGGACCGTCTGTATCCACAGATGTACAAAGAGAGAGTGGAGACTCTCTAGGGGGTCTCAGGGGCCAGGCCTCCACTGGCCAACTCAGTCAAGTATCCCAGTCGCTGCTAGGGAGCCTGGGAAATGGGGTAGAGCAGTGTGCCCAGGAAGCAGAGGAGACCTACGAATGCCGCTGAGCCACAGTAAGGGTCTTTGTTTTGTGTTTTTGTTTCCAAGCTCCTTCACTCCAGTATATAACAGTCTCTTCTTTTAAATTCTAGCAGAATTTGCTTTTAGTCCAGCCTACAGTGTCTCCCACTTCACTCACTCCACAAATGTTTATTAAGTGCTTATTATTTTTTGAGCACTGTGAATACAAGTGTGTCACATTCTACCAAGGAGGCAGATGGGAGTTTAAAAATTCAATACAGTGAGACAAGTACTGTGTTCATTATGTACCAGCTATGGGAACACAGAGGTGGATTAATCCTGCTCAGGTAGTTCAGGAAAGATTTTGCAGAGGAAATGGCATTTGACCTGACTTGTTTAATAGGAGTTCACTTGGCTCAGGAGTTGAGTTAAGGGGTGAAGATGGAGGGAATTCCATCTTCCAGACATGCCAGTCAAGAAGAATAGCATTTGCAAAAGCATGATGGGGTGAGGGTCCTTGGTGTGTTTGGAAAGCTTCAAGTCTTGAGTGTAGCTGGGGATTGTGTGGGAGAGATTGTTTAAAGCTCAGTTGAATGGGTTAAGTTCGAGGCCAATTCTTGAAAGAGTCTTTATATGACATACTGTTGTGGGCAGAATTGTGCCTGCCCATACCCCCCAAATCCTAACCCCCAGTATCTAAGAATGTGACTGTGTTTGGTGATCGGGTCTTTACAGAGATAAGTGAAAATGAGGTCATTCAGGTGGTCTCTAATCCAAGATGACTTGTGTCCTTATAAGAAGATGTAATTAGGACCCAGACACACACAGAGGGAAGACCATGTGAAGACACAGGGAGAAGGCAGCCATCTACAAGGTAAGGAGAGAAACTTCAGGAGACAGCAACTCCGCTGACATCTTAATCTCAGACTTCTAGGCTCTGGAACTGCATAAACATAATTTTGGCTGTTCAAGCCTCCTATTCCATGGTACTTGATTACAGAAGCCCTAGGTGACTGATACACATTACCAAAGAATGGAACGGAGAGGATGCATTCCAGGGACGTCTTCGAGTCAGGATCAGGGATTCTTGGGGAATGAGGTAAGGAGGGATGTGGGAGAGGGCAAAGCTAAGGATGACTGAAGTTTTTTGCCTCAGTCTCCTGGCTGGATGGATGAGGGGCTGGTAACCGTGAACTGCAGTAGAGGAGAAGGTTGCATTGTCCAGTAGTCATCTCATGTGTGTCTCCCCTTCAGCAAGCCTGGAAGTCCCTAGGATAGGGGACTTCCTAGTGAAGGGCCAGACTAGTATATTGCTTTTAAAGTCCATGCAGATTAAAGGGGACTTGATTTAGTTGATTCAGTTTATCACTGGTAATATTATTAATTACTTGATTAACAATGATAGAATCTCTTATATAGCTCTGGAAAAATGTTTACAAATTAAAACTATATTGTCCTAGGCTTCCTTCCCCAGAGAATGTGGAATGTACAGTACTCCCATCCTCAGGCTGTTTGAGTGGACTCAGTGGCTGAATCACCCCAGCAAGAGTCTCTGGGTGAGTAAAGCATACTTGTACATTCTCTTTAAAAGTGGGATGGCACACAGCCTCTGCCAGCTTTTTTTTTTTCTGAACCATTCTATTAATGCCAATCAGACAGAAAAAATGATCAGATGTAATTGCATTTTGAGCATCAAACAAATGATAGATAAATAATAAAGTCAGTGCAGGGCTTTATCTATGACAACAAGTAGGCAACCCTGAATAAATGCTCATTTTAAAGAACTCCTTCTTGGGACTTGGAGCACAGAAAAACCCGTGGTTGAGTCTAGTCTAGTGTTCCATAACTTTTGTCAATAGGTTTTCATTTGCTTTCATTTTCTCCAAATAATTCAGAATTGCATGGTGGTGAGAGAAATGCTGTGGTTGTTAAAAACGGAGGCGAGAAAGTACACACGTGTGAGCCGTCGAGATCTTGCTGAGGAGGCAGAGGGAGACGTTTTTAATTGGCTGCATTTCATTTGTGAGTCTGGCAATTTGATGGAGGAGAAGTTTTCAGAAAATTGCTAAACCTTAGGGAATTGTCCCAGAATAAAAGAAAATCATCCTCATGTTGTTCATAACACAGAAGCAGACTCCACATTTTGTTGCCATTTCTGAGTTTTCATGAAATGTGTAATAGTGCAAAGCCCACGATGGGACAAAAGGATCGGCTCTTCAGCAGTTTTATTAGTTTGATTTTCCTTTTAGAATTTGCTACCATGTTGTCTGTTTCCTCTGGGACCCCCTGTTTTCTTCCCCGTTGGCAGTAACTAGAAGGAAGCTTAGCTGGCAGATTCTAGACTGCTTTCCTTTGCCCTTTCCTTCCTCCTCCTCACTCCTTCCTCAGTTGACACCAAAATCCATTGCATCTTCTGCACTAGTTTTTTTTTTTTTTAACTCTCTCTCTCTCTCTTTTTTTTTAATTCCCCTCTATTTGAAAGAAAAGATCCAGAGACATACAAGGTACCACTAAAACTTTTTATTTATTGCCTCTCCCACCCCAGGTATTGTAAATAACAAAGAATTTGTTATGGATTAGACTTTTAATAATTTTCTTCCCAAAATCTCTTCTAACTTCGGGTAAAGACTGGGACCACTTCTGAAGAGAATTCTGAGGAGGATGTTTGTGGAGGGGTTTCCATCTGGGCGGGATTACTTGGCAAATGCTTTAGGCCAATGAGAGATCTGAGAAATGGTGCACTTTTCACTCTTTCCTTTCCACTTGGTGTGTAAGGCCCCCAAACCCAATACCCGTAGGGCCAAAATTTTTGGCGTAGCAAACTGTGAACGAGAGAGAAGAGGACAGGGGAGAGAATGGGTCAGTCAGCACCATTATTTCAGTTCCTTTCGTCTGAGCAGAGCCCTTTTATCTTAGAGAGGCATCTTTTTGATAAATATGTTTATAAGTTAACTTTTAAATAAATTGAACCATATTTATTTTAGATCTGCTAACAAAAACTGTATATACTTGTTTGCACTTCACTAGGTGTGTTCAGAGATGTTTTCTCATTTGAGTCAGTATAATCTGGCTGCTGGTTGCCTGTCCAGCCTCCTTCCTCTGCCTGCCTCCCTGCACTCCAGGCACACAGAAATACTTGCAGTTCCTAGAATGAAACGCAATGCCCTGGCCTTGGTGCCTTTATACTCACTGCTCCCTGTTCCCACAATACTCCCTCCTAAAGCCACGTTCACTCTTCAGGACCCAGAGGAAGGTTGTCTTCTAAGAAGCTTTCCCTAACACCCCCGGCTGATCACTGGCCTCTCTGTGCCACTGCACTGGTCCCAGCCCTCTTCTAGAGCTTTTATCACTTGAGAGTGCAATTACTTCTGTACAGGTTGATCTCCTTGCAGCCACAGTTTAGGGTTTTATGGCCTATGAATTCTGAGGACCCTCTGTATCCTCTACTGCCAGGAGAAAGCAGCTCATTGTAGGAGAAGCTTGGTGACCTAGAATTTTGAACAGTAATGTCCTCCCTCTTTCCCCTGCCCCACTCTGGCACACACATTTGGAGATCTTGAGACACCATCATTGAGTGAAGGGGTGGGAGGACCCTGCTGAGAAACAGAATAGGCCTAGGAGGGGCTCTGAGATTGAGGACACATTGCCTTGGCCCTAAAGCATCCCTTTCTCTTCATAGCATCAGGAAGGAGCTAAGCCTCTGTTGCCTCTCTGCAAGATGAAGGGATTATGGAGGCAGCTGGGGGCAAAGCTGTGAGGACCAGAAGGCAAACCAGCTTGTCAGTTCTCTCCCTGTGATCACTAAGTGATGTGCAACATCAGAAACAGAAATGTCAGGGAGGAAGGAGATGGATGTGCTTAATAAATACGGGAGAGGCCAAACTGAGTTCATCTTCCCCCTCCCATCACCCTTATCTGCCAGTCAAGTGGACAGAACATTTAAGTTTTTGGAAGGGAATATGATGCTTTTGTCCAGACCTAAGGCCTCTTCCAAGGCCAGTCAGGACACAGCTTCCTCCTCGTCCTTCCTCCCCCAGGTGCCCAGCTGCCCTGAACCACTGGGCATCTGCAAGCATTAGGTCCCCCAGATGCTTCTGTAGAGAGGACCAGAGGTGGGTCAAGCAGGAAGTTTCTTTCCCTCAGGTGGCTTTGCTCCCCATCCCAAGAGCCCAAACCAGCTCAGGCTGAGAAGCCATGCATCCTGGCAGACACCAGCCTCTTTGCAGGGGCATAGCTTCCCCTCCCAAGAACCCTCCCTGGGAAAACATCTCAGGAGAGTCTTTGGAGCCACTCACCTTTGCAATAAAGTTCCCCGTCTTTGTCAGTGACGTTTGTGGACTCTAGACTCTTTCCACAGATGGCACAGCGAAAACAGGTCTTGTGCCAGGGCTGTGGGGCACAGGAGAGTAGGGCAGTTAGATATTTAATAAGGCAGGAAGGACATGTACTTCTGTGTTAAGTCCCCCAATCAGCAGCATATAGAGGACTGCCCCGCCTTAGCCTTTCATGCACCTAATTGGCCCTGAGAATCATTTTTATAGGGGTTTGGAGAAAATGCAATGCTATGGACTTGGCCAGTGATTCTCAGAACCCCTAAAAATGAATTTATCAAGGTGGTTTCCATATGTTTGTTTTCAGAACAAACTAAAGAGAAAAGGGCTTCCCCTTTCTAGAAGATCAAAAAACAAACTAGGGAGAGGGGAACTTGGACTTGAGGCAGTGGGTAACATATTGAATGTAAAGTGAAGAAGAAAAAAAGGTGAAGAAATGAGCAGTCATCCAGGAAACTCAGCCTCATATGACTCTCCATGTGTTTCTGATGTGAGAGGGTTGGTGTCTTGGAAGATGTCCTGCCTCCTGCATATCTGCACATCTCCCAGGCCCAGCCCAGGGTCCTCATCCGTGTTTAAATGGCCAGTCCTGGGGTGGAGACTGCTCCTATATTTGAAGTCAGGCACTCTCCATGGCCTTCCTCCCCCCATTTAGTATAAACAGGATTTTTGTCTGTCTTCAGGCCCAAATCCTTTGGCGAACACCCTGGCTGCAGGCCTGAAACCGGAGCTTGTAGACAAGAGTGCATTACTGTCTCAGACATCGCGTGACCCCCCTGATTGCTAGGACATTTGTCAGCAAGCATGCTGCTCACTGCTGTGAGGTGTTTGCTCTGTGCATCAGTGTGATGCCAGCAGCAGGCTGAGTTATGCAAGTGTGGCGGCTCCCAGGGCTGACCTCATTCTGGAAAGATTGCAGATCCTGAGGACAAGGGGAGCTTGTGCACCTATGTATCTCCAGAGCTCCTCACTGGGTGCCTCCCATCTAGTGGGTTAATGCTTATTGCATCAAATTCTACGAGTTCCAGTTTCCTAGGGCACTGCAGGATGATGGTCCCAGCCTGGGAAAGTGGGTGAGGATGGGTCTCTCCTAAGTGGTTCCTAGGAGCTAAGGAGGGTCTGGCTCCCAGCTGTCCACAGTTGCTACTTTCCTCTCTCACTCCTCCCAGCAGATCCAGTGAAACAGGCTCACTTTGAAGTCCTTACCTTGCCACCTCCCATCACCTTCTCAGCAGCATAGACTGACTTGCCACATCGAGGGCACTTCTCTGACTCTCCAAATTTTGCAGTAAACTTGGAAGGGTTGCTGGTGGTGGCTGAGCGTGCCTGCTTTGGGGACCTGGTGGAAACAGAAATGAATGAAACCTATAGAATTCCCTTGGCAAACAGTAGTAGTTATGTGACCTTGAGCAATTTACTTAACTTCTCTGTGCCTTAAACGCCACATCTGAAAAGTGGGGATAGTCATGGTACCTTCCTCACAGGGTTGTTGAGAAGGTTAAATGAGGCCACACGAGTAGAGCACTTAGAACAGTGCTTGCCTGGCATGTTGTAAGGGCTCACGAATGTTAGTCAGAATTCATTTACATCTTTCCTTTCTGTTGTAAAGCACTTAGCAAGTGTTCCATGTATGTTAGCTTGTATTATTGTCATTGTTGTGTTCTTATTATTGCTGTGATTGTTCATTTGGGTTTTTCTTGTACCATCGTGAAACCCACGGATCTGCTTTCCAAAATGAGTAAAAATATTACTGGGCAAGATAGGATCTTGACAGTTGATACTAAGCAAACCATAGTCCAATGAGCTGACGCATTCCTCGTCACAATTCAAATTGTCACCCTGCAGCCAAAGGTCACCTGTCCTCTTGAGAGCAATGTCTAAGATAGAGGCATAATAATAACCCTGTGTTCCCATATCTTTTGGTGTTTCTTTGTACATTTATCATTTGAGTTTCACCATAACCCTCTAAAGTAGGCAGGGTTAGCTGGAGGAGAGCGAGGGTCAGAGGAGGAGCTGCCCAAGGTCAGCAGCTCGTAACTGGTGGAGCTGGGATGAAACCCAGGTCTCCAGACTCTCTTCCTGTCTGTGCAGCATCACAGAAAAGCCCTAACATAGACCATATGCTTTGGTTCATTCAAGGCAGAGGATGCAGTTGGTACCATCTTTCTTCTTTAAACAGAGTCTAAAGTTGGGATTGAGTCATGAGAAAAATTTAAACAACTAATCACACATCCTTGCAGTTTTCCAGGCTCTACTGTGGGCTATCTTTTTTGGAAAGGACCAGATGACTCTTCAGATGGTCTAACTGTTCTCTAGGGGAGGCCCTCCACGGGACACTGCCTCTGTTGGGCTAGGCCCTTCTGCCCAGTCCCACCGCAGAGCCGAGCCCGGGTACCAGCTGGCCAGACAGCAGCTGCAGGCCAGTGACTGTCAGTCTGTACTCAGTTTTGGGCTGGAGGTCAGCGTGGTCATCAAGTAGAACAGACTGGTAGATGGAGGAGGCACAGTGTGATAGCACTGGCGGGGAACCTCAACTCTGTATTGGCAACAGGCAGCCAGGGAGACCCGCAGAACAGTCATAATGATTGTTTACACCTGAGGCCCGGCCCACCCCTACAGACCCACTCCCCGTATGATGTGGACATTAGTCATCTTACAATCCCAGGGAAGAAATCTTTCAATGATAAGCACACAGAGAATGGCCATTGCGTCCCTGCCATATTTATATGATTTACACAAAAATGCTCAAAGGGGAAGAAAAGAGACTCCATGCAGTTTTGCAAAGGTCAAACAATAGAATATCTGTACATTCTGGGTTTTCTCTTGACATGCAAACCAAGAGCCATGGTGTAAAAGTAATTGCCCTTTAGAAAGGCAGATAATTTAAAGAGAGTCTTTGGAGAGATGACACATTGTGAGAACTTGGTCAGACTGAGTATTCCTATTGTTGGCATGTCAACAATAGAGTCCATTCTCCCACTTCCAGAAAACGTTGCCATGGGAACAGAATGAACTGTCCTGATAGCTGGGGCTTTCCCAGCTGGGAGAAGTGGGGCGGTGACTCACTGTTGGAACTGGAGGCCCAGGTGTTCGCCTGTGTCTGTGCTGAGGCAGCCGGCGCCTTGTCCATACCCGATTCCCTTCGGGCCATACCTGCGCCCATAGCAAACCTTACAGTAGATCTCTGACTCGTGTGCTGCCACCGTGGTGCTGTCCAGAGCCTTCCTGCAGGCCACTGCGGGGAAAGGAGAGTCAGGCGGTTAGGGCTGAGATTCCTCCCCCATTCCCTGCACCTACAGTGCCCTGATCGGACCCAAGGGACCCAGCATGAGGGGCCCTCTGGCCAAGAACACAACTCTGATTCCTGACCAGAGCATCTGACGTGAGTCTTAGATTCCTGGTCAGTCCTGTTTCACAGATGAGGAAATCGGAGCACAGAGAAGGGAAATAATGTTTTCAGTGGTATCCAGCTAGAAAGAGGTGGAGGGCAGGACTGACACCTGGTATGTGGTCTCAGACCAGCTAAGAATGTTGTCCCTGAATTGGAACAACCTGCGTTCCTGAGGATCTCACCCCAAAAGACATGGGGGAGGTGTGAGTGTATTTGTGTAAGGGTGGCTAAGGGGTAAGAAGCTAAAGCAGAGGAGGGATTTATTTTTTCTTAATCACATTAGAATCAGGATTGAGCAGTTTCTCTACTTCTCATGGCCTGTGATATTCAGAGAGACAGTTACCACTGAGAGTACTTTGATCCAGTTCTGGAAGCAAGGGAGGTAAGGAAGAGCTGCTTTTAGGTTTGTATTGGCTCAAGCCACCTCATCACTGTATATCACCTGATGTAAAGTATCCCCCATACTTTACGTTATTAGTATAGCTATACACATACTATATATATGTGTTATACCTAGTATTTAAGGCAATCTCCCATTTTTCCAAAGAGAAGATTTATAGTTTTTTTTTTACCAATAAACTTTTAAGGATGTAAGTGAAAGTGTCAAGTACCTGCTTATATTTAATAATATAAATCAACAGTATGTTGATATGGAGATGTTACTCTTTTCTAATCTAACACAAATTCAGGAAACAATTGTATCCAAATTATTCTTCTGCATCTTCAACATCAGCATTTCCCTTCTCACCAGTGTCTTTTTGAGGCAGCTGACCCAGCTCTCCAGAGCAGCTCATCTCCACTTCTGTCTACGTCTTTGGGAGGCAGCCCTGTTTCCCTGAGTAGGAGGCTGTCACTTGGAAATTGTATCTTGACAAGACTTACCTATTAGCAATAATATTAGGGTAGCTTTAAAAAGTGTATAGGATTTCCACAGCTTAACGCCTCACTGTATTGCTTTGTAATGGTAATCCCTGAAGGTTGTTTATGGTGATACTCAGTGCTTATAATAGTGAGGTCATACCCCCAGGAATAGTAATACATGTGCATTCAATTTATTCGCCTCCTTCTAAAAAATCAATTCCATCAAGTGACCTCTATAAGCAAGCTAGCATTGAATAAGTTTGTTTCAGACTAATAAGTCTTTTTTCAAATGGTAATTTATTTAAAAAAAAATAAGGCAATTGAATACAACAGTGAGAGAAGAAGATAAGGTTGTAGATGAGGTAGGATTGGCCAGAGGTTGGTGGTTATGTAGCTGGGGAAACAGGCATACAGGAGTTCATTAAACAATTATGTCAATATTGTGTGTGTTAAAAATGTCTGCTAAAGAAAAGTTTAAATAAATAAAGTAATTGAGAGACTGTCAGTATAGTCTCTCTATAACGTGAGAGACTTTATAAGGCTTTGAAGCCAAGGCAAACCCTTTTTATGAGGAATGATTTGGGGGGGAAAGCCTTATATTTGAGCATATAAGGTATATACTGGGCTCTGCCCTGATTGTTGCCATCAGTTACTCATCTCCAGAATAACCTGTTGAATAATCATTGGTGTTCTAGACTCAGAGTTCCTTGAGGGCAAAACTGTTTCATCTTAATATCCCCAGAACTTAGCACAGAGTCTAGCCCTGAGTTGGTCTTTGAAACATTCGTTGAATGAACGAGTGAGTGAGGGAATGAATGTTCACATGGGTAAATGAAGATCAGTGACTTGTCCACGATTATATAACAGTAAGTGGCAGAACCGTGACTGGCCTCAGGTCCTTTGACTCCGACTCCAGTGCTCTTTCCTCTCTCCAGGACTGCCTGTGCCCTGTCGTGTCCTGGCCAGTCCTGTAGCCACCCCCTGGCTTCTGACCAGCTTTCACACACAGGCACAGTAGAGCTGTGCTGTCCAGTACTGTAGCCACTCGCCTGCCACAGGAGGTCCTCTAAGTGCAAAGTGTGCACCGATTTCAAACACTTAGTACAAGTGAAAACGAATGTAGAGTATCCTGTTAATAATGTGTATATTGATTACATGTTGAAATTATGATTTTTTTATATATCAGGTTAAATGTTTTAAAATTAGTTTCACTTGTTTATTTTTTACCTTGTTAAAAATGGAGTTACTAGAAAATTTAAGTTTCCATATGTGGCTTGCATTAGATTTCTTTTGGACAGCGCTGACAGGGAGGATTAAGATTTGTCTAGAAGTTTGGAGAACACTGGCCTGGGGACAAGCTAAGGCAGACTCTGCCTCTCTAAACTCTATTTCTAGCAACTATGGGATGACCCTGGATGGGCAAGTCTTGTGATGATAGTATAGAAAGCATGCTCCACTCCAGGGTCCTTCTGTCCACCACTACAGAGACTCCCATCCCACCACAAGTTCTAAGGAGAATATCCAAGGGTTCAAAGGGATGTACCAGCAAATGTTCAAATCCTTTCTGCCAGGGGTCCATGAAACAGGGTGGTGTCCTGCTTCCTGGGAAAGACAAGACACCCCTCACCATGGAAAGCATCCCTACCATTTCCTGTTCCCACTCAGACATCAAAGTTGATGGATTTCGGATAAAGAACCCTATCTTTCTTCTTATGACAACTTATGTGGTAAGTAATCGATCTCTATTTTATAAATGGGGAAATTGAGGCTCACAGTGGTGAAATGACTTACCCAAGATCATACAGTTCCAGTACATGGCAGAGCCCAGACCTAAACTCTAGTCATTTTTACTCCAATTCTGGTGTTCTTTCCAATATTCCTCACAACTCCCCACTCTTTTTAAAGAACACTAGCTGTATTTGGACAAAAGCCAGGAGGTTATGGAATGAACTCTCCTGAGCAATGACTTCTGGATAATTGTGATGATAATGATGAATCTAATGGATATGAATGATGACTTAAAAATAATCACCCATCATTAAAACCTAAAGCATTAGTAGATCCGCCAACCCAATCACTCAGAGCAGTGTTTTCCCTGTTCCTCCGTGAGAATTCTGTTTGTTGTGGGAGGTAAGGGCTAATGGAAACTCCTGCAGCAGATAAAACTGTTACTATTTCTGGAGGATGAAGTGTCTCCTTGCCCTAAGAGATGGAGCCCAGCCTTTGAAGTTCTGTTTGATACAGTTTGAGGCAGCGTGACACCTTGCGTTTGCTGGGCTAAGGCATGGGGGTGGGCAGGGCATAATGTGGGGAGGATGTCTGCCAAATGTCCATCAAAGCTAACCAGCAAAGAAGGTAAGCAGCCAAAACAGCACTGTTCTCCCAAAATAGGATTAAGCTGCTAGGAAACTCTAGGATGCAGTTGTGTTGAAGAGACTGGACGGGGAGCCTCAAGGTACAGGCTCTACTGCAGATGCTTGTGGCCCAGGCTTAGAGATGAGAATTGATGTGTCTAACGTCACGTGAGTTGGGCAGAGCCAGACTCCCAGGTGGAACACAGAGTCTTAAATTTTCCCCTAGTTTGGACATTTGTAAAGCTGCATCCGCAGGGGATGGTAAAGGTTCCCTTTGTCAAGTTACTGGTGCCCAAGCCCCAGACTCTTCCCTGTCTGACCCTTCCATAATTGGCACGTGTTGCCCCCCGCCTGACACATGTTCCTTCTTGGGAAAGACCAGTTGCAGCTGGTTTCAGTGACAGCTGGCCTGTGGGAACAACACATGGAGCCAAGTCCATCTTGGCTGCAGATAAGTGATGGCTTCCTTCCTGTGCCAAGTCACACTTTATAAATGTCGCCACTGGGTCAAGGTTTTCACCACTGAGAGCTTGCTCTGACTTTGAACTGCAGGGAAACAGCCTCTGAGCTGGGCCAGTGGTTGGAGAGAGGGTGCACAGGAAAGCATTATCCTGTCTTCAGATGGGGCTCCAAAGTGATATTTCTAACAAGTTCCCAGGGGATGCTGATGCTACTGGTCCTGGGACCATACTCTGAGAACTACTGATACACAATATCTGTGGCTAAACATAAACTTCGAAGTGCCCTCAGGATGATGAGGGACCCTGAGTGTGTTCACCCAACTCACTGCAGTGGAAGCAGGTCTTGTGGAAACTCCTTCCATTGCACTGGATTTCTTCCGCGTGGTAGACGGTCTTTTCGCAGGCTCCGCATTTTGCTCCTCCACCCCAGTTTGGCATCCTGAAGACTCTCTGCTCAAGATCAAGTCTAACAGGGTGTAAAGAAAATACTCTTAATTTAGGCAGCCACAAGAGGGAACCAATCCCTAATAGTGCTGTGGTCTGAAGACTGGGATCCAGCCTATTTGTTGTTAGTTCATTTGTTCATTCATTCATTCAACAAGTGGTTACTGTGTGAAAAATCACTCAATAAGCTGAGGCACTCAGAGCAAGCTCTGAGCAAGTCCCGTTACCACTCTGGGACTCAATTTCCTCTTTTGTTAAATTTCAATAGCACCTGCTCCTATATATCTCACAGGGTTCTTAGAAGGAATGGATGAGATAGTTTTGTATATCTAAAATTATATACAAATATCCAGTATTATTATTTTCTTCTATCTGGGATTTAAAAAATTACTTCATCAGAATTGGGAACAAATGATGAAAATGGTATTGTCTTTTCATCTAGCTCAGTGCTTCTTGACTCACCTCAGATCTTGCTAGTATGCAGGCTTGGCAGATCTGGGGAGAGGCAGGAAATTCGGCATTTCTAATGGACTCCAGACAGGGCTGATGCTAGAAAGCCTTCTATTCAGATTTATCCCTCCTATCCCTACATTCCTTTTTTTTTTTCTTTCTTTTTTAACATTTTTTTTATTGAGTTATAGTCATTTTACAATGTTGTGTCAAGTACCAGTGTAGAGCACAATTTTTCAGTTACACATGAATAAACATATATTCATTGTCACATTTTTTTTGCTGTGAGCTACCATAAGACCTTGTATATATTTCTCTGTGCTATACAGTGTAATTTTGTTTATCTATTCTACATTTTGAAATCCCAGTCTTTCCCTTCCCAATACATTCCTTTTTAAGAAATATCATTGCCCAGGCTATGAGCTATATTGGCACTGCACGAGATCAGTGGTTTGGAAACTTACCTCCTGCTTTCAGAGCTACCTGTAACTTGCCATATGTATTGATAGGAACTTCATAGCTTCTCTTTATGTCTGTTTTCCCACCTATGCTATGAAAGTCATTCTCCTCCTTGCTGCTTCCCAGTGTTGTTTAGAGGACCAGATGACACGATGTATAGGAAGGTACTTGTCAGAGCTCACCATGCCAGGTGTGATCACAGGAGCCAGGTGATGATGCTGTGAGTCCCCCCACACCCTTCAAGCACATTCTGCCAGGAGCTGCTGAGAGCCAGCCCCAGGCCATCCTTGTCTCCACACTAGAGAATTATGTTTAAGAAATACTAGACAAGGAGGGCCACAAAATTTTTTTTTCCTTCTGTGTCTGCATGTAAGTACAAATCCAATTTTCAGTCTTCCCAGAGCAGAATTAAAATAAGCCATCAGTATCAGTGAAATCTCTGAAATCCTGCCAGCCTCAGGGGCACTGAATTTTCTCTAGGATCCCTTGGTTTCTAAAAAGCCTGGTGTGTCATCTTGTCATTGACACCAAACACTATCAGGCCATTCCAAGTGGCTGCTTCTGACCTTCTCTTTCCCTTCTGGGAAGCCAGTCACCTTCTTATAATAGTTGGCGGTTAACACTAAGCCTCCTGGATCACCTGGTCCAGATTGTGCCTCCCAGCCTTGTAACAAAGACAGATTTTGCTAAGGAACAGAAAGTAAATAGCAAACAGACCACAGAACCTGATACTAGGACCAAAGGAAAACTCTCCATGTAAATATTCTTCAAGGCGCTTTCCCTGCTTCCAAAAACAGTGTGAGGGGAGCCAGGAACATCCTATCCTTCCTCTCAGAGGAGCAGGCTTTTCTTTTTGTTCAGTAAAATCTTAGAAAATGTATATATATTTTTAAAAATCGAAACATTCAGTGCTCCCATTTCTATTGTGTAGGTTGTTTAGGATAGTGGTGGGAGTAATGGATTTTGAGTTGAAAGGCTTGGGATCAAGTCTGCATTCGTTCATTCATTCATTGACTTAATCACCATGCATTTACTCCCCACCTATCATGTGTTAAGCACTGAACTAATTACTTGGTGAGGGACCCAAGAGAGTAAAGTTTATAAAAATGAGTAATTTGTGTTCCCTAGCTTTGAGAAGCCTACATTCTAGTGAGGAAGATGGGCAGAAATCAGTATTCTCTGTACAGAGAAGAGTCTTATGAGGAGTGCTATGAGAACTCAAAGGAGGGGATGGCTCCCCATGTTTAGATTAGGGAAGAAAGCTTGAGTGGTTGGAGGATCACAGAAAACATCACATCTAAGTAGGGTTTTGAAGGGGGAAAAAGATTTCCGTAGATAGAGAAAAGAGGAAAAGACACTTCAGGAAGAATCACCCAGAAAGGCATAGAGACCTTCAAATGCTCTCAAAGAGCCCACATTATTTTTTACTCTATTAAAATTTTTAGGAATAGGTTTTCTAGATTGCTACCTCATTTACAAACAAAGGGAGGCATAAAAAGTAGACATTTGGGGGTATTTTCTTAGCCAGCTTCTTCTTTTAATATCTATCCTTCTTGAGTAAAGATGATACATTGTTTGGAAAAGGGTAGAATCACATAATCCTGCTTGTGTTCATCTTGATCCTGAGTTTCAATGTAATATAAAACAGAGAATAAATATATACCTGGGAACGTGACAGTGACACTTGTGAAATTAATGATGTGAAAATTTTCAATGAAAACAAACCTAGGTCAGGTTTCTCATTTCAAATCTTCAGTGGAGATTTTGATGACATGTCCTGCAAGTTAATGGGAAAGAGATGTGCCTCTTAGGGGTGTGTGTGTGTGTGTGTGTGTGTATTCAGCAATTGTCTACACATGATACTTTTCAAAATGAGTATAAGATTACAGATAATAGCTTATTCACAAGGTAATGGAGCCTGGCACAGGTTGTTTTTAAGTGATCATAAATATCTGACATTCGTATATCAGGACTTGAAACTCAAAATAGAAATCCAGAAGCACTCTATTAGACAGGTGCTCAGTTCCATTTCCAAAGATGGAAAGGTAGCCGTGGGGGCTTAACACAGAAGACATCTCTGATTTCTTCTTCAGATGCTCAGAGGCCAAAAGGCAGAGGGAGTTGTAAAGCATCCTGAATTGGAAGATGCAGGTTCTAGGCTTGACCCTGCGGCCTTGAATTGGGTGAAAAATGACAATAATACTATGTTCTGCACTTTCCTCACAGGACCATTGTGAAGGTCATGGAAAGATGATGGAATTTAAAGCAGCACTGAGATGCTGCTCAAAGGTAAGCCATTGTTACCCACTTTATTTCAGGCTATTCAAATAGCACCAATCTGCTAATTAAGTCACTATGATTTGAAAGCACATTTAGGTCCTGGCTTACATATATAACCTTTTCAGCCTGCTACATTGCTTTGGAATTCCTGTGTCTCAGCACCCCCCTAACCGGGCCTGGAATGTGAGTTAAGCTGGCAAGATACCAAGGGATGGGCCATTTGTTTATCAGCGTTGCCTGGCACAGGCAAGGGTCAATGAAGGTGGGACACTAAATATAGGCTTGCCCGTCACTCAGCCCTATTTGTCACTGGATCACAGTCTCCATCACATCACCTGGCACTACTCCCTGGGTCAGTCCCAACATGGCTGTGTTGTCACAGACCAAGTCGTGGGTCAGGATTGAAATGAGGGACAATTTGGGATTTATGAGGATGAGACAGTACACAGGACCCTGCTATGTCAACTGGGGAGAGGGTGGACGCCAGACTTTTGGATACCCAGATCCCTGTGAGAGACTACCTGGGTAGATTTCGTAATGAATATGCTACAAAAGCGATTATACTGAGAATGTGCTACAGTAAGGGCTGGAGAAGGCAGTAAACCAGAGGCAGGAGGCCGGAGTTCTAGTTCTGTCTTCATAGCTGTGTGATCTGGGAAAACCATGCAAGCCTTCTGCACTTCAGTATCCTCTCTCTAAAACAGGCGTAATAGTCCCATCTGTTTCACTATCGCTGGGAGCACGGTAGTAGTTCAGCTGCGTCAAATCACTTTGTAAACCGCAGAGTATTATAAAATGTAAGGACCAGTTAGTTCTGCAGTAACTCCAAGTTGTCATGTATCAATCTGAACTTATAAAACAATAACTGTACTGTGTATCTTGGGCACATTCTTCCTAATCTAACACTCTTTCCTTTTTTTAAACTACCTACTGTGGAGCTGGAAGGTGATACCTTAGGGCAAAAGTGGGTAGGGTAGAAGAAATGAGTGCTCAGTGATTCTGTTTCTTCTTTGTAGGAGTCCATTAAGGAACCAGGGAGGGAACCTTGGGCCACGGCTTTGAGCAGAGACCTCCAGTGACAATGCCATTTTCATCTCAGTGTTAGTTCATTTGGTTGTCCTGTTTTATGCCTGATTCCACATAGTGAGTTAAATTGTCTACACTGACTGAAGCAGAGATTTTGGATCATAGAAACAGATATCTGGAATCTAAGTGATAACTATAATCATTACTAATATAACAATGTTGTTATTGAAGCCAGAGTGCCTGGAGCCCAGCCCTTGGTTTACACTTCATTTAATCTTCACAGCAACCCTTCAAGGTAGGTACTGTTACAACATTGACTAGAAATGGGAACTTGGAATCTGGGGAAATTACACTGCCCAAGGTCACATGGCTAGGTTGGAACTTAGATCTCTCTGACTCCAAAGCTGTGTTCTTGTATTAACATTAGTTACTATTTCTTGTTTACATGTCAGTTGCTTTATATATACTACCTTTAATACAACAGCCCTGCAGAGCAAATTTTGTGATCCCCATTTTGCAGGTGAGAAAACTAAGACTCAGAGAGCTTAAGTGACTTATCAAGGTCCCGCAGCTAGTAAGTGGCAGAGCTGCAATTCAAACCCCCCAGTTAAGCTTGTTCTGTATCCCTTGTCTCCACTTCCACTACACTGGGCCAGGGACAAGGGTCAATGCCTCCATTAACCAAGCTTCCCAGTTAATGGGAATTGGGATCTGATTGACCCACTGTCTCGCCATGAGACAGAGCATTCTCATGGGTAGGAGTAACAGGGAGACAGAATTCAATTCAGTAAAATAAAGGGCTCTCTAAGAGTCCGTGCTGTTCAAACACGGAAAGGGCTCTTTGGGGCTAGAGAGTTCTTTCTCACCATTGGACTGAGCATAGCAGAGGATGAATATCCAAGGGGCTGCAATGGCAGTGAAGCCCCTTCAAGGGTCCTTCAAGCTCTGAGACGGGTTTAGGGACCTGATCGGTGACTGGAGCCTCACCTTGCAGAAAAGCTGCCCAATGGTGTCTCCCCTTAAACACTGCCTCTTCTCTATTCTCTTAGTCCAGGTAAAACAAATGACGTGGCATAGTGGGAAAGCATGGGCTTTGGAAAGAACCAAGCTAAGGTTCAAAAAACACTATCTACTTAACCTTGGGCAAAGTGCTGAAAATCTCTGGGCCCAGTGTCCTCATGCATGTAAAGAGAGGATGAGAAGTCTTGTCTTTGAAGGTTGTTTTCAGGTTAAATAAGATAATAGTAATAGCTAAGATACTAAATACATAAATACTTACACAGAGTGGGTATTTAATAATTTTAGTTGCTTTCATTATTACTATTAGTGTTACTATTTTATCTCTAGTTTTAAAATCCACTTTCTTAAAGCAAGTAAATCTTTCCTACTTCTTTTCCATGACCCTTCTGTTCAGACTGTGAACCAACTCCATTTCTCAGCCTTCAGAGTGTGCTGTACGCAGGAGCGGAGGTAGCCAGGCCAGGGAGAGAGTCGGCCTTCTCGGGGGATCCTGGTGCCCAGTGTCAGGGACAGCACATCGGGAAGGATCCCGAGCCTGTGCCCCAGGACAGCCACTTCCTCACTTTGGCAGCTCTGGTGCCTAATATCTGTTGATTTCGCTGGTGCTCTGGACTTTGAAGGGAAGCAGTGAACCCAAACAGAGTCCCCATGGCCCAGGGAGGCCATGGCCTTTAGCTCCCTGGTATAGGACACTCAAGGTCATTGGCTTCTCCTAAGCTTCTGGACAGAAATATGAAGTCTCCCCATCCAGAGGCCCTTTCAAAAAGCTTGGGAAGCATAGGTCCCCTATTCCCAGCACAGAAATAAACCCAGCTCTCATCCCTTTAAAGTTCAGACAGAGCAGACATGCCTGCCCCTTAAACTAAGGCTATAATGCATGGGTCCTATCATATCTTTTCTGAAATTATCTCTGAGTTGTGGCCAACTTCTACTCTCAGAAATTCACTTTGTTCTATCTTGACCTTTATAGTTTGTTTTCAAAGACCACGTTGCTTCCCTGGCTCTGCCGCTTTCTAGCCGTGTGCCCCTGAGTGATTACTTTGCTTCCTTGAACTTTCATTTCTGCCTCTGAAGAATGACTTCTCGCAGGACTTTTGATGACAGTTAAATAGGCTAATCTTGTTCCATGCCTGCACAGGGCAGTAAACAACCAACAAATCATGATCAACCCTTTCCCATGATGAGGTCCACGAGGAGGCTCAGAAAAGGCCTTCCATCCTCCTTGGACCCAATAAGAAGACAGTTATTGTCTCGCCTCCTGCTTTCCTTCACTGCAATGAATAACTGCAGTTTTTCACACTTGAAGGCATCACATTTCTCTTTGGCCATGAAGCCCAGCTCTGGATATACTATTCCCGGACATCTGAGCAGCATGCTTATAATTCGAAGTGCCTGCCTCAGGAGTTGTATTTCCTGTGTATTATACTCCTTGTCTGTGTCCTTTCTCCAGTAAAACAAATTAATCATATTCTAACTCCTGCTCAGCTTGTTATTCACTCTGACCTCTGGACTTTAATCATCACACGCGTACTTAGCAGGAAATCCTCCTGCAGCCCATTGGGTTTGGCTCTGTGCCTTTTCTCAAAAGCCTTGAATATCTGTACTGTTTATTAATCTCACGAAGTACTTCTCTATACTTTATCTCATCTGATTTTAACAAATCCCTTTGGGATAGGTGGCGTTACTTTAATTTTACTGTTCAGAAATGGAAACTCAGAGAAGTTAAGCGATGTTCAGAGCTAGAATTTGAACCGCTTCTATGACTGATGCTCTTCATTTTCCTCTGTGTCCTTCTGTGAGTCTCAGGGTTTCTAAATTTGTATTCTACCAAGATTCTGTCTCTGCTTCTGAGAGGATCACAGTGATTTGCCTGTTGAAGGATCCTGCTCACTCTTTTCTCTTCTCTCTCCCCGCTGTCCCCACCTGCCTCCCTGATCTCCAATGGACAGCTTGTGTGTGTACTGCAGAGCACCTGTCTGGGCCAGGAGGACACCGAGCCTGGAGGTCAGCTGCACTCCCTACCAATGGCCAGGGCTCATTTTAAGGACTGAATTGTTCAGAGTGGAACCAAAGCTGATCCAGAAGGATCCCTGACATTTTCTGGGTCATAAAGCAGTTTTACATACATTGTGATGAATTGGTTGTACCCAGCATTGAGATTCACTCCCAAAAGTAAACTGAGGACACAGGTTTTCCTGGTTTCCCTGCCCTTTTCATGTAGAGGCCACCCTTCCCTGCATTAGTGCTGCCTCTTCCGCCCCCTCTTCCATCCCCAACACAGGAGATGGTCAATACAAGCTCACTGAATTGCATTGAATTGTGCTGCAGAGAGACAAGGTTCTTCAGACCTGTTCCCCATCCCCTCCTTCTTGGGGAGTCACCACCCCAGCTAAGCAAAGGGATCAGAAATTAGAAGTGGAGGCTTTGATCTCTGGGCAGCATCTCCACTCAGACCATTGCTTAAAACCACTTCTCATTCTCAGTCACACTCATGCCTGTCATTCACTGGCATGTTAAAAAACAAACAAACAAACAAAAAAACCCTTTACCAAAGCCTAGAGGAAACACTGGGACTCACGCCTTATTCCCGCTGGGAATTAATTTTCCAAGTAAACAGAGCTTTTAATGGGTTTTCAATATAGCAAATGTCTAAAGCAAGCCTATTGCTGAACATCCATCCTTGGCATATTAAATCTACTCGAACCAACAACTTCGCTGAGTATTTCATAGGTGCAAGACAGGATATGGTGAACTATAGAAATCTGAGTCATTCACCCACACCTTATTAATAGCACAATTCCTTGTATTTTGAGCTTTAGAAAGCTGACTCCTGCTGTATTGTGTCTGTTGCAACCAGTTTATAGCTATGCAGCACTTTATAGTTTAGAAAAATGTCACAACATCCATATCAGTCCTTGCAGAGGACACCAAGACCCTGAGCACAGGAAATTCTTCCAAGTCGCACATCCATTCATTACCTGGTCCCAGGACTAGAATGCAGGTCTCTTGACTAAGACGACAAGAAACATTCCACCATGAAGATAGTTTTGGATCAAAATAGTTCCTTACTCATTCTCTGTGAGTTTTCTTTGAGCCCCCAGTTCTAATCACCCTTTTAGGAATGTTCCAGACAACTGCTAGGTCCACACCAGAACGGGACATAACTTGAGCCTGCCCGCACAGAACCGGAGGGGATGCCAGCACTTGGGATGTGGAACACACCCGTACTCTATGGGACCCTTCCTTGTCCCAACCAGCCACCAGGCCAGCCCACCCCCAGCCCCGATGATGCCGGTTTCACTCTGCTTACCTGCCTGTGTGGTCTCTGTTGGCTCCACTGCACCAGGGGGCTCACGTCCTCTTTAAATACACGGGGCCCGTCATCAGCCTTGGCCTGCGGAGGGGAAGGGGAGGGAGGCGAGGGGAGAGGGTGAATGAGACATGAGTAACACAACTGCTATCAGAGGCTGAAAATAGCTGGTGACCAAAGCCCTGAGTGCCGTTCCCCGCACACCAGCTGCGAGGCCCTTGGAGACCAGTACTGCTGGGGTGCTGTTGTAATTGCCAATCACCTCTGGCGCCAAGGGATCAATTTGTGGAATGTATGTTTCTGATCGAGTGGTTGGAACAGGGGTAAAAGCAAAGAAGGATTTTACACCTAAAATCATTTTTCTAGGCTCCTATGCCCCTGACCTTCCTGGAAATCAATGCGAGGTACCTGCAGATGAATCATGAGCCATATCTGGGCGCCCTCTGGAACTCCGAGACACAGGTCACTATGCTCATGAGAGAACTCAGAGCTAAAAATAAGAGTGATGGGTGTCTGAAATGATTCTTAGATAATCTCTTCAAAGATGCTTGGGAAATAAAGGTCAGCTCATAATCAGGGTCCTGTCACTTCATGACCCCCCATCCTATGAGGAAAAGTTTCCTCTCAAAAATTTTGAGTTACTTTGTTATCTTTTTCTGCTTAAAAATTTAACATGACAGTGCATCCTATTTATGCCAAGTCTTGATAAGTCTCTGTGAACCCACATTTTCTTTGGAGGTCTGATTTCCCTCTGCTTGATACGCACATATTTGGCTTTGATCAAGCATCAAGGACTCGCAGGAATTATCGAATTTGATAACTAACAAGAAGTTAAGAGATTTAATAGATTAGTTCTTCATGTTAATGGCTGAGGAAACTGAGGCACCTAACTTGCTCAACGCCAGACGAGTCATTGGCAGTTCCTAGACTGAAATTCAGGTTATCTGTCCCTTAGATGAGTGCACTTTCCACTAGTGTTGACCTGAATGTTGAGGTCAGGTGTAGGTAATACCCACCCGAGAGGTGTATGAAATCCAGTCCTTCAAATCAGCCATATTAGCCTGTTCGTTACACGCCCACAAAGCAATTGGTTCAGTGATGGAATATTTCACTATAAAGAAGGCTGTAATTTCACAGAAAAGGGCATAGCAAAACCTCACATGAGATACCCTGGTCTGTGTTTTCATGCAGAAGTGTGTATTTGTTGTAGAAATGGGGAAATGGCAAGTACTCTAGAATGTTAAAGTTAGAAGGAACTTTAGAAGTCTTCTAGGATAGCAGCTTTCAAGCTTTTGTGCTTTTTTAGGATGATAATACTATTTTCTATAGATAATCTTAAATGGGACTTCAATATATAAAGCAGATAAAAGAGGGACTTCACTGCTTGAAATAAATAGGTGGTCTAATATAACAATAGGTGGTCTATTCATATAGCCTTTCTCTGAACCCCTAAAGTAGCTTCTAAAATACTTCTTTGAGACAAAACTTGAAAGTCACAAATGTGGCCCACAACTTTCATTTTATCAATATGGACATTAATGTCCAAAAAAGGGGTCTGGCTGGCTTAAGGGGAAATGCAATGTGTATAGTAGAATTATTTCTAAAGGAGTGAGGAAATGTTTCTGACCCTTAAAAAAAAAAGTTTTCTAATTACACAAGTAACACAGGAACACATTTTATTGTGAAAGACTAAACAATAAGGATGTATGTAGGCTAAATTGTTACAGTGTCCTCCCACAATCCTATTCTCCTTCCCAGAGTTAGCAACTGATAACATTTTTGGTTTTACCTAACTTGAGTAATCTTTTTAAAGGGTATTTTAGCCCATTCATGTTTATTGTGATTTTAAAATATATATAGTCTTACTCCTTTCATCTTATTTTATTTTATTTTTATAATGTTTCTTTTTCCTTTTCTGGCCTTTTATTGGATTTAATAGTTTTCTTTCTGTCATGTTTTTCTCTTATGACTTAGAAATTATTTTCTTCCTCTAACTTGAAAACTAATGCATATATATATATATACACACACACACACATATTTAATTTGTAGCCATATTTTGTTTCTTCTATGGGATGAGCAACTTATGAGACCCTCAGCACACTTTCACCATCACCACCTTGCCCTCTTCCTTCACCTTGACCTTGCAGTTACACACCTGCCCATTACCTCTCATATGTAGATTATCTGGGATTTCAGTTCCAGGTTGTAATTAGTTTTGTTAATTAGGCATCAGTAGTTATTTAAACCAAATTATAAATGTTACTACTTTCCTCATTCAACTACTATTTCTTGTATTTTTTTATCTTACATTTTTAACTCTGTGTGTGTGTGTGTGTGTATGTGTGTGTGTGATAGAATGCATTCTTAATGCATTGAGAGGGTCTATTGTAAATGAACTAAATTCTCACATAATTGAAAAGGTCTTTGTATTAGTTTTATAAAACTGCCATAAAAAATACCATATACTGGGTGGTTTAAACTGCAGAAATTATATTCCCACAATTCTAGGGGCTAGAAGTTCAAGATCAAGCTGTGAGCAGGGTTGGTTTCTTCTGAGGCCTGTCTCCTTGGCTTGTAGCTGGTCATCTTCTGCACATGTTTTCAGACGGTCTTTCCCCAGCTGTGTTCTAATTTCCTCTTTTTATAAGGACACCAGTCATGTTGCATTAGGTCCCACTCACAGACTTCATTTTTACTTTTAAAAGCTCTATCTTCAAATACAGTCACATTCTGAGGTAGTTGGGGTTAGGACTTTGACAGATGAATGTGGGGGAGATAGAATTCAGCCCATAACAGTCTCATTTTTGCCTTACACTTGCATGCTAGCTCAGCAATCTCTAGAGTTGCACTGTCCAAAGCAGTAGCCAGTAGTCACATATGGCTAAATTGAAATCATTTAAAATTAAATAAAGTTAAAAATTCAGCTCCTCACTCACAGTAGCCATACTCTAAGTGCTTAATACCCGCATGTGGCTCAGGCCTGCACCCTGAACAGCATAGACAGAGCGTGTTTCCATCACCGCAGAAGTTCTGTTAGATAGCACTGCTCCAGAGCTGCTGCTTCTGAAAAATGAAGCAAATCCCTTTTGCATTCTATGAGAAATAAACAATATTAAGCATGTGTTGGACACCTCGCAGGGTGTTCAATCAATGTTAGCTGAATGGTGACTTAGCAGTAAGCAAATGGTAATACTGGGACTAGACCCCACCGTTCCTGCCCCATTGTTCCCCCGGAGTAGCCATAAGTGAGTAAGCTGTTGTGCAACAGGATACAAAGAAGACCAGGCAAGGGAGTGAGATGGAACGGCGAGGGCAGTCTTCCCACATGCACGCCTTAGCACAGTCTCTTCATACCCCAAATCAGAATAAGCACCGTTCTATTTAATTCTCTCAGTCGCTTTGTAAAGACATTATTACACCCATTGTATGAGTGAGGAATGAAATAAATACAGCTCGTGAAGGCTCAGTAACCCCCAAGGCCACACAGTGGAGTCAACGGTGTGTCAGTGGCAGTGTCAAGACTAGAGTTGCTCCCTCCCCTTCGTTCTCCTAGAATAACTAAAAGCTGGAAAGTCATTGGGAAAACAGATCACTTAGCAGACAGGGAAATTCAATCCCAGGTCAAACTTCAAATCCCTTCTACAACATTGGTTCCCAAATTCATTTGTCCATGGCCCCCTCAGTAAACATTTTTAAGCAACACAGACATATATTTGTACATATGTGTATGTACCTATATATTAAAAACATATTACTGTGCTATTATATACATTATAAAACATACTCTAAGCTATGCACTGAAAAGATAAAAATGAGTATAATAAAAGTTCTAATTCTTTTTCTCATGCTCTAGTATTATTTTACATGCTGCCTAGGGCACTGGCTTCTCTCCCACTTTGGAAACCTCTGCTTTAAACCATGCCATACAAAGAGGGGATATACTGTAGAGAATTTACAGGCCTGGGAGTCTCAGCTTTCATCTGCTCATCCAAACCACTCTGAAAAGAAACGTAATTGGACTATAATGTATGCAGTGTCAGCCATATTCATAAAGTAACCGGGGTTTTCACTGTTTCTATGCACCAGTGGTCAGACATTTGTCATTGGCTCTTATTTCAAAGAGAGAGTTAATTTAAAACTACCGCTCAGAGGTTGCTCCTGGCCACGCGTCCCATCCATGAAAGACAGGGAAATGGGCAGAGACACTTAAGTGCATCAAGATGGTTCCTTTCTCCCAAGAGATAGAAAACAAATATTGTCATCTTCGCTGAAATGAAGTGAGACTTGGTGAAACAAATAATTGATGTACTTACGTCCTTCAGATTTTTTGTTATTGGCCTCTTTGTTCTCATGTCCACTCATCACTTGCTGATTATAGTGATAACAGCATTCCTTCCATAATACTTTCAGCTTAAAACACTACCAAGTGTTTGATTCTTTCTCAGGTGTGATCTCTCTTCTCTCTCTCTCTCTGTCTCTTTTTCTCTGTTTCTTTCTCTCTCAAGCAGTGGGAAGATACAGGTGTTACTATTCCGTTTTTACAGGTGAAGAATCTGGCTTGAGAGGTGAGGTCCCACAGCTGGTAAGTGGTAAAGCCAGAACTTGAACTGGGTTCTCTGCTCCAGAGCCAGTGCTCTGAGGGAAGTTTTAACTGCTCTGGTCGGCAGTGTGGAGTTGGAGAGAGGACACTCACTGCAGGTCAGAGCACCTGCGCAGCCAAAGTACCAAGTCAACTTCATCTTGCACTGATGGATTAGCAGGGCTCTGTCTACATCAGTGATCCTTTGGGTTCAGGCTGTTTCTACATGCACTATTTAGCTGGGACAAAGTCTCTCGAGAAGCCCAAAGCAGCACAAGTGGGTATCACAGGGCCAGCAAATTAACAAATGCAAATCAACTCAGAGGTTCAGAGGTGACTCAATGGGATCACCTTGGGAGATATTTCCGTAGTTTGAGTAGCATCTGTCACTGTTCACCTGTGTCAACAACAGATACTTAAGAAATGTTTTTGAATCCAGCCCTTCTTTATCCTCCTGCTCCTTTTATTGCCCTGGTTCAGATGTCTCACCTAGATGTTTTTTTAAAAAAATTTTATTGCAGCATAGTTGATTTACAGTGTTAGTTTTGGGTGTACAACAATGTGATTCAGTTATACATATACATTCATATGTATTTTTTCTTTTCAGCATCTTAGACTTTTTCAGAAGCTTCCCACTTAGTTTCCCTACCTCTCTTCCATCTCACTCTGCTACTAGAGTCTTCATTCGAAACACAGATCTGATGATGGCAGCCTCCAGCTTAAAAACCCCATTAGCATGCGATCATATTAAAAATTTTCAACATGGCATTCAAGTTTCTTCATCTTACCCCAAATTAACTTTCCAACTTTTTCTCCCACCACTCCACTTTCCTTTATCCTATCTTCCAGCCTCTCCAGCCTAATCACTGTTCTCCAAAAATAGCCAGCTCTCTCATGCCTCTCTGCTTTGCTCATGCTCCAGCCTCTGCCTGGAATGTCCTCCCCCTTCTTAACCTACCCCCTGGGGTGGAATCTTCTTCATCCTTCCATGAGCAGCTCAAATGTTGTCTCTTCAGTGCAGGCCTCCACCCCCCCAACCCCCCATCCCCTTTCGGAGTAGGACATGCCACTCTCCACAACGGCCCCCAGACACTCCTCTCACACTTCTCATCTAATGAACTTTGGCTGGTTTTTCACATGTCATTTTATCTCATTAGATGGTAAACTCCTTAGGGGAGCAGAAAGCATCTTACTCATCTTTGTGTCCTCCGTGTTGGCGCCTATAGGCACTTGAAAATTTTGGGTCGAATTTATTCATCTAACTGGGTGGTTTTGAAAGGTCTCAGAAGGGCTAAATTCCTACCAGATCTGAGATAAGCAGCAAAAGATAAAGCACAAAATCAACAAGAAGAAATTGCTTATCTGAGCACACAGCCACTCCATCAAAATGTTAGAATAAGGATTGGTTAGTTTTTGGAACAGTTGGAAGCCTTTTATTGGCTTTACCAAAAAGTTCATGCTGTGCCTAAAGTGTAATCACACCATATTGAAATGGCCAGATATGGGTTTCTAGTCTTACCTCTGCCGTTAATTGAGCTGTGTGCCCTTCAGTGAGGCAGTCCCCCTTTCTGATTTCTTTATTTACAAAATGTTCATCCTGGTCAGAATGACTTTTCAGGGGTCTCCTAATTCTAGAATTTGAAGATTCTTACTTTCTAGTTAGGAAAACTCAGTCTTATTTCCCTTTGAGTGTGATGGTCCTTTAGCAACAAGAACAAATGTTCTATATTGTCATAGAACACCTTTCTCCTCCTGGGGACCCATTACATAAAATTGGGGTATTAGAAAGAGTACAAAATATTTTATCAAGTGAGAGTTCCTGATACAGGGAAAAAAACAAAAGTAAAAGCAAAAACAACCAACAAAAGAAACTTCTTACTGCCCAAAACATCAGGGCTCTGGCCCTTTAAAGTTGAAAGGGCACTCAGAAGGCTAAGAAAGAGACCTCAGAAAGATTAGTTCATCTGATGGGTTCATAAAGATGGAGGAGAGAATAGAGTGGTCACACATGAAGATGGTTTGGAGAGGAAGGAGAAAATGCTTGGAAGTTGAGTCTTAAACTCAGATCTTGAGGGAAGATATTCTATGATATGTCACAGGTACAAAGAGAATTAGAAATCTTCAAGGTGGTGAGTGCAGCTGTGTCACTGGCTCCTGTTAGATGCTGTGACAATTTCCTTTTGTGTAACAGGAAACTCAAAAGCCCTCTAATATTCTGAAATGCTATCCTGCCGTTTTTTTAAAAGTAGGCTTTATTTTTTAAGAGCAATTTTAGGTTCACAGTAAACTTGAGTGGGAGGTACAGAGAGTTTCTGTGTACCCTCTGTCCCCACTTGCACAGTCTCTTCCATCATCAGTATCCTGCACACAGTGGTACGTTTTTTGCAGTCAGTGAACCTACACTGACACATCATTATCATCCAAACTCTGTACATTAGGGTTCACTCTCGATGTTTTACATTCTAGGAGTTTTGACAAATGTATAATGAGATGTATCCACCATCATAGTATCATATAGAATAGTTTCCATGCCGTGTAAATCCTCTGTGCTATGTTTATTTGACCCTCTTTCCCCCCAACTTCTGGAAACCACTGATCTTTTTATTGTCTCCATAGTTTTGCCTTTTCTGGAATGTCACATAGTTGGAATCATACAGTATGCAACCTTTTCTGATTGGCTTCTTTCACTTAGTAATATGCATTTAAGCTTCCTCCATGTCTTTTCATGGATTGTTAGGTCATATATTTTTAGCGCTGAATAATATTCCATTGTCTGGATGTACCACAGTTTGTTTAGCTGTCCATCTACTGAAGGACACTTGGTTGCTTCCAAGTTTTGGCAATTATGAATAAAGCTCCTGTAAACATCCACGTGCAGGTTTTTAAAGTTTTCAGTTCCCTTGGGTAGATACCAAGAAGTGCAGTTGCTGGAACATATGGTAAACAATATGTTTAGTTCTGTAAGAAACTGCCAAACTGTCTTCCAAATTAGCTGTATTATTTTGCATTCCCACTAACAAGGAATGAGAGTTCTTGTTGCTCTACATCCTTGTCAGCATTTGGTGTTGTCAGCATTCTGGATTTTGGCCATTCTAAATGGTGTGTAGTGATATTTTATTATTTAATTTTCAGTTCCCTAATAACATATGATGTTGAGGCTCTTTTCATATGTTTATTTGCCATTTGTATGTCTTTGTTGGTGAGGTATCTGTTCAGTTCTTTTGCCTTTTTTTCACTTGGGTTCATTTTCTTATTGTTGAGTTTTTAAGATTTTTTTTAAATGGAGGTACTGGGGATTGAACCCAGGACCTCACGCATATTAAGCGTACACTCTACCACTGAGCTATACCCTCTCCCCATTTTCTTATTGTTGAGTTTTAAGAGTTCTTTGTATATTTTGGATAATGGTCCTTTATCAGATATGTCTTTTGCAAATGTTTCTTCTTGTCTGAGGTTTGTGTTACTATTCTCTTTTCAGTGTATTCTGCAGAGTTTTTCTCATTTTTGATAGATCCATTCAAGCAAAGTTCTACTTTCAAATTGCTTAACAGAAATCCCACTTAACCAGAAATTTTTTTCTAACCTATAAAAATAGGCTGTGTTTTTTTGTCTTTTCTTGACTTAGGAATTAAAAATAGAAGTCAGAAAATCATCTATGATCAAATTTGAGTTATAAGTTGCAATGTGTGTTTCAAATATCCATTGAGGGGATGTCTTGGGGTTGGCAGACTTCAACCCAATTTCTTAAATCTACTTTTGCTATATCTGGAATCACAGACCAAGAGATCTTAACTAATGTGCCATAAACCCACAGGAGATAAAACTTACTTCTCACTAAGTATACATACTATAAGGGCAATGTCTGTCAGTTGGAATGTAGGTTAAATAGATGGTGAGATGCTTAGTGTGTGAGGAATAATTTCCCGAGATTAGCTGGAACCTAAGAAAGGTCTCCTGTTTCCTGGAAGATGGGAGGACTTTGCCTCGTAAGTATTTAGAAGAAAGTGGTCAGGACAACAAGGAGCTCTAGTCACAGACATAGTGCTGGATGGGGGCCAAGTATACAGTGTGACAACTGTGGATCTTTTTATAGATGTGGATCCTTTTATAGATGCTGAGATATGGTGCTGGTGGTTTGTTGAGGTTATTGTTGACTTGCTCGGTGATATTTTGAGTCTATGAATTCCTTCTAGTGAGTTGTCTCCAAACGCTAGAATTTGAAAGTGCTCTAAGAACTCTTAGAGACTTTGGAGCCAGTACAGTTAGACCGCAAAACTTGGTGATCATGAGACCCTATAATATTTTCAGTCTATAAAGTAAGATTGCTTTCTTCATTCTCTGCCAGATGTGTTGAGGCAGATATCACGGGACCCAGCTTCAGTAAAAATGTTTTCCTTCTCGGTCATATGCTAGCTGAAAATTGAATATCATGTTCTGGAGATTGGGAAGAAATACTGAAAATAAAGATCATGTTCTAAGGAGTGATAAAGAATCCTAAAAACATGCCGTGTGAGGAATAGCTCAAGGAGACAGACACATATACTCAGAGAAGAATTGGTGATGGTGAGAATAGGAAAATATATAGCAAATCTTCAAATACCTGATGAACTGTCATATATGTAAGGAAGGAATAAATTTGTTCCAAGAAAAAACTAGGACCAATAAAAATAGACATTGTAGATAGGCTGATATTATTTCAATATATATAAAAAAATCTTTGATCCATCTAATAACACGGTGAATCCTTTTTCCTTTTATGGCAGTGATAGAAAGTAAAAGAGTTTTTAACAGCCCACCATGGAAAAGAGTAGCCCAATGACTTGTGCCTGCCTGTGGGCTGAGATGTTTCTCTCAGATGATTCTCTCAGAATTTTAACCCACAGACGTTCACACAATTCTAAGCACCTGGGGTGCCTTCTAGGCAACGGGAAGAGAAAGAAGAGAGAAAAATAATAGAAATCCCTCTTACACTCTTCGGACCCTTGGGACGCCTTTTCCCAATTCTTGTAAACCGGGAGATGGTTGTTTGAGTTTTGGGTGCCCACACCGCTGCTGCTGCCAGGGTGACAGTGAAGCTTAAGGACTAGGGCTGGCACTGAGGTCTGGGAGGAGAAAAAAAACCCAGAAAAATTAGAGGGATTCTCTTCATACTCTTCAGTTTTAGGGCCCCCTTTCTTGATCCTCTGGCTGAAAAAGGGGATTTCTTTCAGATTTTTTTGCTGTCTACTCCTGTAGCACAGTTCTAGGACTCAGCCCATCCTCCCATCAAAGCCAAGAGATAAAGGAAAGAAAAACCAAGTCACCTCACTGCCGTACCAGTTGTCCAAGTTTTGACTTCTCTTCGCAATCAATTAGCTACTGTTTACTTTTCAGAGTCCTCGGACAATTGCTTTTGTATTCTATCCAGAGGTTTTAGTTATCATCAGTGGGATAGATAGGCTGTAATTGGCTTACTCTGTCTTGATTAGCACTAGAAGTTCTGTAATAACAATTTAAATACTGGATGATGACTCTTCCAGATCGTTATTCTCAAACCTAGCAACAAATCTGAATTAGCTGGGAAACTTAAAAAAATATAGATTTCAGGGCTCTACCCCAGACTCATCTCTGAGGATGGGAACCCAAGATGCTTCTGAGTTTCTGATGTAGCCAACCTGGCACCGGTTTTTGAGGGGCCCAGAGTTAGGGTCCAAGCTGGAAGTGTGAGAACCCCTGGGTGAGGTCCTTTCCAACCCCGAGGTCCTCAGGCTCTGTGTTATCCAGACTATCCCATTCAGAAAGCTGCGTATTAAGGGAGGTGCCTGTCTATTCACTTCCCTCAAACTTTTAACTGAAGCTCTAGATCACATATATCATCTCAAATAATGTCACAAAGCAGACTGAAAATATAGAACTGATAGGCAAAGTCAAGGTATTAAAACCAACAGGAGAACAAATGGATTCCCAATCTGTAAGATTAGTTTCACGGAAATTACAACTTCTTGCAATAACAGCGGCAGTAAATTCTAAATCTGCTTTATGTGGTGTTGGCCAGGAGGAAGACCATGTGTAACAAGTCTGAGGATTAGTGGTTTCATTGAGTCTCCTTTTCTCCCCAGGATTATCCCTTTCTCATATACTTGACAAAATTCCTTTGGCTGAGTGCAGTTTCTGCTTATGAGCTAGGAATCATGAGTGACTTTAAATTTGCTTTTCATAAAAATTTATTTCTAGGAGACCTCAGAAATCATTTCCTTGAGCTCACTGCTCTAATGATAGAAGAGGAACCAGTCAGAGAGATTAAGTGCCTTATTTAGGGGGCCAGAGCTGGGACTAGAAGCCAAATGTTGGCTCTGAGGCCATGCATTTTCTATCAGACTGAGCTGACTCAGGTGAGATCTTGGATGCAGAATCTCCTGGCATCTTCACTGAGCCGGATCAGATAGCGGCAGTGGGGAGTGGCTGAGTTCCATGCAATGTATTTGTAAAGGGCACTTTGACCTAAAAATACTTTAGCTCCTGGATTTGTAGTTATGAAAATACTGGCAACCAAAATGACCCACAGCTTATAAAGTGCCAATTTATTGGGCACATCCTATTCTCTGGGCACTGGGACCTAGACAGCCCCTGGCCATTTCTGGAACTGCCCCCCTCTGCCCCATTTCCTCTCAAATGTGCCCCATGATATCGTATACTCAGGGTTTAATCAGCAGAGCAGAACCATGATGAATTATGAAGTAAGGAATTTTTTTTTTTTTACAGGAATTAGACCTTGCACAATTGTTGGAGGAGCTGGGAGAGTGAAGGTTTCAAAGGGTGGGTTGGAAAATCAGAGCTGTCACCAACCAGTCAGTCCAGGGAGCCAAGCATTCCTCTTTTGGCGAACTCAAAGGCACAACCATAACATGGTGGGGTTTTTGTGAAATGGTGTTCTGGCTTCAGCAACTTGATTCAGTATAAATCACTATAGGTAGAGAGCCTGAAATAGACATTGCTGTCACACCTCGAGAGCAGTGCTCCTGAGCTCTGTTCTGCTTTGTCACAAACAGTCTGGAATCAGCATGTTTCAGCACAGTCTGAAAATGTGTGAAGCTTTCATGTCTGGAGCGTGGTGCTCTGGAATCAGCGCAGCTTTGCCGCCAGGGGCAGAGATGCAGGTCCACGCTGGCTTTGCACACTTCCTGTATAATTGGGACACGCTCCTTATCCTTTCTGAAATTAGCTTCCTCATTTGCAAAATGGGGCCAATAGTAACCACCTCGTAATATTGTTTTGGAGTGGGTAGATGCTCAATAAAAAAGATTCCTTTTATCTCTTGAGTCCCACCCTTTCCCCTCATATATCTAGGACATGTAGTGTTCCTCAGAATATCTCAATACCTATATGTAAGACACATATTTATGTATGCTTATCATTAAGAAATGCCCTTATTGTCTAAGTGCTGGATTTTGATAATGAATATAGATATATAATTTATAGTCAGCATTCCTGGCACTCTGTTATGTCCCAGATTTCCAGTGTCAACAAGTTTGGACTTGTGTGGACAGTGAGAAGGACCACTGTTTGGCAAGAGAAACACCTGAGGTAAAGCTCATGGTCTTTACCTCAAAGGAGAGAAATAGAATGCACCTTAAGTAGTTAGAAATCTAATGACTCGGAATGGTTTATAAAAGCTAAATGTGGTGACAGCAGTAACGTGGAATCCTTCAGTTGTCCTGGGTTAGAGGAGAGATTGATCATGAGGGTACAGAGAAGAAGCAAGTTGAAGCTGATATCAAAGTTGGAGACAGAGAACCATAAAAACAGAACTTGAAAAGCTTGATATCCTGGGGCCATTAATTTCAGGAAGATACAAACCTACTTATTTAATAGCCCTTGAGGGCATTATTGTATCATGGATGGCCTAAATTGTTTGTTTGTTGAATCTGAATTTAATAAAATAGTGCTCACAAGTTTCTGAAACATGAAGAAAAGTTTAAATTATATTCAAAGTACTCTGTTTAGGAATCTGGGAAGCTATCTTTTCATTTTTGAAAGACTTCAATCAGTAATTAAAATTAAAATGTTTTTATTCAGGGTAAACTTCTGGAAGATTCACACACAGAGGATCTTATATTATCGAAAGTAGGATAATTGGCTTTGTTTTGCATAACACAGTGCTGAGCACGTGGTAAAACTGAATACTTTGTGTGTGTGTGATGAAACCTGGGATTGAACCAGAACTTTTAAAATAGATTTCAGTATATATAGGGCAAGCCAGACTCTGAGCCTAACTAATGGGATATGGAAGATTCCTTTGCAGACTTTCAGAAATGTAGTTTCTTGACTGTTGAAGGACACGAATAATGTATTCCCTATTTTTCTCCAAATTATTGATAATCATGACAAGCCCAAATTAGTTACTGATCCAATTGAGCAAGTAATTGATCTGAATGCACTCAATAAAACACTGAGATATAAAATCACTTCTTTAAAAGTTGATTAAAAGGTTGATACTTTTTTTTCAACCTTGAACAATAACACTTTTCTTTCCAGCTAATCTCTTATTTTAGGCTCTCAAGATTTAAAAACTACCAGTTGGTGATAAATATGGTAAAGAATCTGGAGTCAGCCCACACTCATCTATATAATTAATAGGATTGCTCAGACAGCTTATCTGCTTAAATTCTGAAAATCTCTTTATCTGCAGAAACACTAATCTCTTGAAAAAGAACAAGGCTGAGGAGACTTGTTTTAAAGCTGGGTTTAAACATTTTTTTTTTTTTTTGCATCAAATTCTATTGCTCTGGTTCTTGGGTGACTTGTACCTCTTCTTTCAACTATTACCCTTTAGGCATTTTAAGTGGCATGTTGCCTTCACCTGAATGCACCTGAGTTGCTTGCATTTTCTGGTGACGTAATCATTTCTTAAGGCCTCTTCCATTCAGCCTTTGGCTGGATTTCACCAGGCCCAGGGAACAGAGAACTAACGGGTCTGGGAACTGGGGTGCCTTGACTCTGGGTTTCACTCTGTGATTTGATAAGAGTCCATTGGTTACCAGGCACAGGCATGATGGGCAACTTTAAGCAAAGGAAACCTCTTGGAAGGCTAACAAACGTCCACAGGATCAGTGGATGACTGGAAATCAGGCTTGAACCTGGGCAGGTGCTGTGGTCTTTCCAGAGGCTGGGAAGCAGGAACTCCAGCAAGTGTTGCAGCCGGGACAGAATGGTAAGAACGCCCTGGGAGGATGAAATGGAACGTCAGAGTCCAGGGAGGCGGGCCTAGACTGGATGACAAGCCCACTCTTGCAAGATATGGGTTGGGACCCCCAGGTACCGTCCACTGGGCTCCACCCGGTAATTCCTTAAGAAGAAACTCAGGAGGCAGTTTGAGGAAAGAAATTTCATGCCAGGCAGATAACTTTGTCCACTACTGTGCTACTACCTGGCATCTTTAAGGTTGTTTCCAGCTTTAAAAATGAATGGACATTACTTTTCCCATGAAAGCCTTTGGGGTTACCATGTCTACAGTGATATTTATTTCCATGAATGCCTATAACACCAATGAACAATAATAAGACAAACTGGGAGAAGACATTTATGAACACTGGAAATGGCTTAGTTGAGCCACTGGGGAAAGATCTGCTTGCAAGCTTGCGCAGGTAGTCAGCATAGTTCAGTTCCTTGTGGCTGTAGGTAGGACTGAGGATTTCAGTTTCTTACTGCTTGTTGGTTGCAGGCCACTCTCACAGCTGCTCTCAGTTCCTTTGTTGGGTTCCCCAAACGTCATCACTTTGATTCCTCAAAGTTGGCAAAGCAGGCACATAATCATGTGCACACACTCACACAGACCCAACACGTTTACTTTGTCTTATTGGCTACAAGGAAGTCACAGGGTCCCACCCACACTAAGGGGGGGGGGACCCACAAGGGCATGACCACCGGGAGTTGGGGGTTATGGGCAATGTTACGAATCTGTCAGAATGGCAGAGCTGGGACAATCCCCAGAGCAGTCTTGAAGTCTAACACATCTGTCTTTCTGTGGATCTGATTTCCCCAAACCTCAGTCCTAGGGAGGTACTTCTCCATGTGGAGACCCAAGGGGGCAGAACAAAACCATGGCCTCCAGTCTCTCTAGCTTAGCTATAGGGGAGTAGGAGGGGATGTCATGAGCTTCATCTCAGAGCCACAGCAACTGTCTGTCTGGGTCGGTGTTTCTCTGTTCTGTATGCAATTGATCTAGTAGGCTCCACTGAACTGTTATCGTTTGTCTCTCTCTACTGTTTGACAACTTACCTTCTCTTTATTGCATGGACATGCTTTCTTTCTTCATTGATTTGTGTGTATATACTGTCTTCCTCAATGATACTATAAACACCCTAAAGGTAGGAGCCATTTCTTACACCAGGAATCACCCACATGGCCCCCAAGTAGGCTTATAAAAGCAAAGGCAGAGGTGCTTAGGGAGAAAATAGTTCAAATTGGTTCTCCAGTGGTGTGGAAGAAGAGGGATCTCTAATAAGTCACTGTGGAAACCTCCCCTTAGCCGTACTTTGTTGTGCAAACAAAACATGTATATTTGCAAGGGGTGAGCTTACAAATGCTTAGAATACCCAGAAACAGTGTGCTTGGTTCCTACTAGAGCTGCTGGGCATGCATCTGGAGGGAGATGGGTAATGGATGGATGGAGGGCCCACAGACATGGGTTAAATCCTTGCACACATTTAACTGTGTTTTAATCTCTGGGAGCCTCAGTGACTTCATCATCCTAGCATGTAAAGATAATGCCTTTAAGATGTGTAGCACAGTGCCTGGCATGTAGTAAACATGCAGGAAATAGACACTACGACGATCCTTTAAGACCCTGACCAGGGAAGGCACATATCAGTTCTTAAGTTACAGTTCGTCCCATAGCAGGGAATCAAGGAGGTGCGTGTTGAGTACATTGTAGCTCATTCTTTCTTTTGGTGCTCATGGAGGATTTGATGTGGTAGTTCCTTGAGTGTGGACGAAATGAGAATCCTTCCTGCTGCTTTCCCCATCCCCGGAGCTGGGCCATTTGGAAATTGTGGTGAAAGGACTGGAGCTGCAGCCCCTTGTCTGTAGACAGCGGGAAGCCCAGGGTAGATGCTGGGCAGACCAGTGTAGGGCAGGGAGCACCCCAGTTCCTGTCTTTCCTTTCTCATCTCCCAAGATGTGGTAGGAAGCACGTGGGACTTAGCTGGGTATCCTTGGCCAAGCAATAGCTTTTCCAAGGCCATTTTCACTTCTATAAAAGTGGAGCCACATGGAGGATCAAGAGGGGAAGAACATAGGAAATAAACTTTGTTTCTCCAAGGGAACCAAGAACTCCTTCCTCAGAATATGCCTCTGACGTTAGATAAATTTTCCTTTTCTTCCAACGGGGCCCTCACTGGCCAAATGAAAATGTTAAATACATTTGAGAAGAGTTTTAATTTGAACAACTTATGATTGAAAATACATTTTATAAATAATTTTTCCATAGACTTGATTGAGCATTGTTGTGAACGTTACAAAAAGACATACTGCAATGACAACAGATGAAAGAAATTACAAAAAAATATAGCTACAGCCCTCTTATTTAAAAATACATTATACATCACAGCGTTTTCCTTGTGCAAAGTTGAAGAGGATGCTGTGTTAGACCTGTCACATATTCACTCAAAGGGAAGTAAACTTTAACACAGTTACTCTGCATAATAGTATAGGCACACCTGAAAAAAACGAATCCTTTTCCCTTAGAAGTTAATACACCATAGTTCAACATTTTACTTTTATTTTGTAGGACTGACAGCTGAACTTCGCTTAATACAAATATATATTTTCTCTCTGTGTGTATATATATAAGTAGGAAAACAAGTGTCTGTTTTGAAACTAAGCAAATCCCCAACGTATTTACAGTATTTTTTAGAGAATGTGCTCTCCAAATCAGTCTGAGTACATCTTCTCTATTATACAACTCTTTAGAAAATTAAGTGAAGCCAAATCTGGCAATTAATGGACATCTGTTGAGACTTCCAGTTTTCGCTGTGGGACAAAGAGAGTCCCTACGGAGGTTTTACTAGCACCATCGAAATCTACGCAGGATGAGCCCGCTGGCTTTGTGGGTCCACCTGGGGTACGGAAGAAACTCTCGGCCACTAATTGGGATCCTTTGGGTGTCACAGGAACAGGCTGATTGGAAGGAGAGAAATGGGAAAAAGTCAAACCCACGCAGACAGGGACGCCCGGGCAGCCTGAGACGACTGGATGGGAAGGACATGTCACACGGCGGGAACCTAGCATGCCTTGAAATCTGCCAGGGGAGCCTGGGTGAGTTTTACATTTTCAATTGTTTTTGTTAAGGTGAGACAAAAAGCTCACAATAGCCCGATAATACGGACTCCATGGGCACTCTTCCTGGGTTTGGAAGGCAGGCAGGCAGGCATTTAATCTCCTCACTTGCCCATCCTTTCCCTTTCCCAAGGAAAAGCAAAAGTTAACTGTACATCCGAAATATGTATAGTTTACTGTATAGGAACCATACCACAATAAAGGTGTTAAAAAAAAAAAGAAAAGCAAACGTTGAGTTTCCCATGATACTGATATTTGGGACTTACTAACCAAGGAAAAAAATAAATTAATGGAAATAGTCTCACCTGCTGTGCTCCAGTCATTGCAGCTGATTGTCCATTTGTTTGGTTCTGGCTCGGGGCTGACAAGTCATACCTTGGGACTCTTCCTTGCTGGGTGCCTGCATTTTCTGGGGTGATGCTAACGGCCTCTATTCTTGGAGATACGGGGATGGTTCCAGGCCCAGGGCTGGCAGACACCTGCACACTGGGGGAGATGAGGCCCAGGTGCTGCAGGGTGAAGTTTACAATGGCTGAGCTTGGGTGCTGGACGGGAACGGCGTGGCTCGAAGTGAGAGCCGGGCTGTTCCCGACAGGTACGGCTGCCACGGAAGTTGGTGAGACCATTAGCTTCAAAGGTGTTACATGAAAAGAGGGAAAATTAACAGCAGTGAGTTCAGATGATGTCACTGGAATAACACCTGGAGAGAAAAAGGGGGGAAATATCTTAAAAGCACAGGCATTTGTCCGAGGAGCACATAAGGCTTAAGTGAACTTGAGGATGACCCACGTTTGGACAGTGTTTTATGTACACTCACCTGCGATTGGGGAGCTGTAGATCCTGTGGTTTGGGGAAAGTGTACCTGAGTTTTCTTTACTAGACAAAATGGACTCTGCCCCCAGGGCTGAGCACTGGGTGAGAGGGATTAGGTATCCTGATGGGAACAAAGTCTAGAAAACAAGGAGGAAGGGTTTATTTTACACACAAATACAGGAAGAAAAATGACCACGTGCCTCTTCCAGGACTCATATCCCTTGGTGGTGGTTTTGTCTCATCAGACCAAAGCCTCCAATGGTGTGGGCCACAGGCAGGCCAGCTTTATGGCTCCTTGAAGACAATATCCCTCCCTGCCACACTAATACTTGTCTTGAATAATACAAACCACGTGTTTCTTAGATGTGGCACTAACTGTCAGAACAAGCTGAATGCAGCTGGACCCCATGACGGCACTGCTGTGTTATTATCTGATTGTCCTTGAATTACGTAGGGTGGTATTTCCTGAAGAATATTCAGAGGGACGCTAGTTCTACAGGATGCAAGCAGCCACTACTTGAATTGTAGTCAAAGATGCTTGGGAAGTGCCAAATTAAACAAAGGAAAATGGTGTCCTTATTACAGAATTGAATTTCTAAGGGGCTTTAATAATGACAGGTGCTGTAAATCTCCAAGAGGGCATCTGTCATGTAACGTGTCCCAGGCTAACCAACAGCTGAACTTTTGGTAGTATTAATATTCAAGGAAAACATTTTAGGAACTGTTGATTTAGAGAAAGGGATTGCCAAACCATGGGCCAAAATACAGCTTCCTGGCTGTTTTTGTAAATAAAATTGTATTAGAACATAGCCAGGCCCATTCATGTATGTATTGTCTCTAGACACTTTTTTTTTTTTTTTTAAAACAGTGGCAGACTTGAATAGGTACAGCAGAGACCACGTGGCCCACAAAGCCAAAAACATTTACTATCTGGTCCTTTACAGAAAAAGTTGACTGACTGCTGATTTAGAACAAAGGAATTATACAACTATACATTTTTTTCCCCTACTACTTTAGGTTTTAATGATACCAAGCAAACAGCCTTATGAGATACAAATTAAAGGGCAGGGCACCAGAGTGCAAAAGCTACAGATAACAAAGAGAACTGATTAATTCATATTAGACACCGAGCTGTCATGCAGCAAAAGCTTGGGGCCATAAGGTTGTATTCCAAACGGAAATGGCCAGAGTGTTGGGTTGTGTGTGCCCTCACCGGGCCTGCTGATCCTGGTACTTCTCTAAACAGAGAGAGCCTACCTGGGAGGCTAAGCCGCCTGAAAAGTCTGCTCAGCCTTACCATGAGCAGGACTGGCAAAAGCAAAGAGCAGCTCTTGTAAACTAGGGGCCCTCCTTTTATCTTCCTCCTCCTCACCACTGTCAAAACATCAGTCTGCCCTTTGATTTAGCTGTTAACAGGTCTGGTCTTTTTCCTTGGAAACCGGTGAATTCAGAATCCACGATGCTAACAGTGTACTACCAACTCTCACTTTGGTTTCTTAGATGCTTAATTCTATTCAATATCTTTACTAGTAGGTTCCTGGAAGGCTGCAGGGATAGAGAAACTTTAAGTGATCGATCTAGGTGCTTTACAAATAGCTGCTCTTTGCTATTTTTGATCGTCCTCTCATAGTACAAGGTTTTCTGGTTGCTGCTTTGACTTCAAATCTTCAGCAAAACCTGTAATACTCCAATAATAATTCTTTTTCAATTTCCTATAAACTACATTCATCACAAAATTTTTTCACCTATAATGCCAATTCCTTTTTAAAAAAAAATTAGAACTATTAAAGTAGCAGGATGAGGGAATTTGACATATTTCCACTTGTATGTCTTCTTATCTAGCCTTCATTAGCATTCTTACTCCCTTCCTCTTACATCATCCCGTTTTATTTTCACCATATTTCTTATCATTCACCACCCGATATATGTGTGTTTGTTTGTATACTGTCTTCTCTCCGCCCCCAGAACTGTAGATTCTCAGTCAATGTTTGTCGAATGAATTAACACAGGAATCTCTCACTTTCTTTGTGTTGCTCAGTTCGAACTAAAAAGAAATGGTCAGGATGAAGTCAGAGATGAAAAAAGCAGGGGACATGAAGAATCTATCCAGTGAAAACCCTAATCCTGAATAACTAAGTGAGCAACAGGGGACCATTACTAAATCATACCCACTGGCCTGGAGAGATTATGGACCTCCCAGAAAATCGAATCAAGCTGAAGCCTTGTGATTTTCCCCCACAGCATGTATATTAAATGCAACAAGATACTATGCCAAGATAATGGATGTTTTGAATGGTTACCATGAGGCCATCCTCAGGGAAGACTTGACAAACTCTACAGCCTCCTTAATGTCAACAGTTACAGGTAATACCCTTCAGCTTAGATGGTGCCTTAAAAGGATCACAAGCCCCTTTATGTATCACATCATGTAATAAATTCACTTAACCTCACCAAAACTGTAATATGGCCCTGGGGCAAGCGCTCAAAAGCAACTGTCTCCAAAGGCAGGTGCTGGGTCTGATGTGATCCAGGGCACAGTGCTTTACACCCAGGAGATGATCAGGAAAAACTGGCAGAACAAATTTTTTATAGATATGGGAAAACAAGATGTAGAGCAGTTATCTGAGTGAACAGCAGGGACAAAATGAGAGATTAACTTTTGCTTCCATGTTTAGTGGTGTTTGTTTATTCAGTGATGACAAATTTCGTATATAATTGTCCTAAGGGAGGAAAACGAGACAATGCATGTAAAAGTCCCTAATACTTCTGATGTCTGATATGTGGGCAGGCATCTGATAAGTGTTAATTCCTTCCTGAATTAAACTCCATCTAGGAAAAATATTATCCAGAACATCAAAGTCCCTAGAAACTAATGCATCCAACATATCTACAATTTGCCAAGATAAATTTGATTTTCTATTTACACAAAATAGAAATTTTGGTTTAAATTTTAGGGAGAAAGGAAAAACAGGGGGCACAATTTCTCTTCTAGACAACAGATGTCAGTTACATGACATCAAACAGACCTCAAGGAATGACTCAGAAAGCAGGACTTAAAGGAACCCTATGCACCCACTCATTCATTTGGGGTCATGTCTGCTTGTAAATAAGATTTTCAGGACAGGTGTTTGCATTCCGGTATGTGACAGACAAATGGATTTAAGGACAACCACCTGGGGTGCTTTAAAAAGAGAGCAAATAATCCCTTCCTCCCCAGGTTAAAAATGTCCCTGCCGTCATCCCAGTCAGGGGATTAGCTGTTGGAAGCCTTGTTTGGATTACAGGATGCAAAGGAACAGTTCCCTGTCTTCCCTTCCCTGCTCTTTGCTCTGGTAAATTTCACAAACCACCAGATCCTCTAATCAATGGGGGAGTTCCTAAAGCTTTGCACTGTTCAAGGCTGTACTTACTGCGGAGACATTTTCAAGTCCTTTTTGGTCTTCTTTAAATTTCTTTTTGGAACTGCTGTCCTCGAGCAAGCTTGCCCTCTTGGCGCCTCTTTCCCCAGCAGGCTCCCTGTCTTTGTTCTTTGTACCTTGTCTCTCCGGCCCTGGCAGCAAGCTTCCAGGCCTGGTCGGGGCACTGGGCTTTGCGGCATCACTGGCTGTATTCTCGGTCATGGCTTCTGTGGAGTCTTTTGATCTCATGGCTTTAGAGGAGGGGGTGGAGGAGACCGTCGGGCTCAGACCTTGGGGCGGTGTCATGGTTTGGGCTTGGGCAGGCTGCAAGTAGATGGCATACGATGGGCCCGAAGGGGCCTGAGGTAGGATCATGGGTACCGCCGATGACAATGGGCTGGGGATGAGGGGGACAACCCCCAGGGGCTGGATGAGGGACGGTGCTGTCATCTCCAGCTCAGTATTTGCTGGCGTGTCCAGAGGGGCCAGTGGTTTGCAGTGCCCAGATCTTGCCAGCTGTAATTTCACTTTTTTCCTGGGTTCACTAAAAGACAGGATTGAAAACATGACACAGTAGAAACACATTTTCTCTAAAATGTTCTACCACTTTAGATCGCCCTAGATTGAAGCCTTGCTTTTATGACATTAGCAGATAGTTTCTGTAATGATTCTGTATGAGTGAGAGATTAGCTCACCAGTTTCCAAGGCTGGTGTTATTCTTACATAAAATAAGTAATCCTAATGATGCAATGTCAAGTGATGCATCCTGTTACTAAAGAGCGTTGCCAACCTACCTTGATTGCTCTTCTAGCTGCATTTTGCAAATAGCTGCGAGCTGAGCCATTTTACTTGGGAAGGGTGCCGAATTCTGAGAAGCCTCAGCTGATGAAATAAAAAGAAGGTGGGGGAGGGGGTCGGTCAAAGCAAAAGAATACACGTTCCCACAGATGAAACACCACTGAAGTCAAAGGAACAGGAAACATGCACCACCCCCCAAAATCACACAGCAATTAAATGATAAGCCCCACAAATCACTTTTCATCCTTTAATTCATATTTAAGTTAGGCTTCAAGCAGGTTTGGGTATACGCATATTGAAACAATTCTCTAGCAAGTCTGGTAGGAATCAAATAAGCTAAAAAAATCAGATAAAAAGGAATTCTTCCAGGCAGAGCCCTGACACAATTGAAAACATACCTTTGTTGGTTTTAATAGGGCTACTGGGAGCAGAATTTATCTTTCTCCGATCACTTTCTATGCTCTTTACCAGTTTAATGAGAGATGGGTGTCGAGTGAAGTTTGGTTTCCCACGGGTGGAAAAGAGGTTTTTGGCACAGTTCTCTTTTGAAGATCGCCTCACTTCCAGATCAGAGGGAGCCACAGGGAGGACTGGGCTGAGCCCTGAAACAGAAAAGGGCGGTGTGTTAGCACTTGGTGATTCAGCTTCCTTCTGGGGTGTGAAGTCAAGTGAGGTTCTAAAACGATTTGAGGAATTGAAGTGGCAGCAGTTAGAGAGCACCTACTATGTGCCAGACTTTATATTTAAAGGGCTTTACCTACAAAAGCTTATTTATTTTATGAAGTAAATTCTGAAATAACAGTTCACACCTTAACATCTCTGAAACCCATGGTATCTTTTTTTTTAATTGATGTCTAGTTGATTTACAATGTTGTGTTAGTTTCAGGTGTACAGTAAAGTGATTTGGTACCTTAACCAGTGGCGTGCGACGGCGTGATTGTTAGTGGTTTTTCTTTCTTCTTGATGTATAAAAAGTGATGCATCTTGTAAAGGGTGGTATCTTAATCTGATGAAATATGGTGACCCTCACTGCTCTGGACTGAATTACTTGTATCCTTACCTCAAGTTCCTGGGTTGAAACCTAACACCCAGTGTGATGGTATTAGGAGGTAGGGCCTTTGGAAAGTGCTTAGGTCATGAGGGCAGAGCCCTCTTGAATAGGATTAGTGCTCTTATAAAAGAGACCCCCACAGAGCTTGCTAGTCCCCTTCCACCATGTGAGGTTACAATGAAAAGATGGCTGTCTAGAAGGCAGGTCCTCACCAGACACTAAATCTGCTGTCGCCTTGATCTTGGACTTCCAAGCCTGCAGAACTGTGAGAAGTAAATTTCTCTTGTTTATAAGCCACCTAGTCTATGGAACTCTGCTATGGCAGCCTGGATGGACTAAGACACTCTCAACAACTGAGGTAGGTACTTCTTAGGAAATGCAACCCCCTTCAGGCATTAACCAACTGACTCATGGTCTCTCAGCCTGTAGAATATAGGTCTGCAATATGAACTTGACCAGTCTGGCCCAGAGCCTGTGCCCTGAATCCCTGCACCAAAGGACCTCTCTTTGAGGTTATATCCAAAGTCTTGATAACCTTGCAAAGGTGCCATTGTTTTTTCCACTTGCAGGTGAGATGTGACCGGCCCAAGGTCACACAGCTGGGATAAGTGACAGGGCTGGGACTGGAACTTAAGTTTTCCTCTGCCTCCATGGCCCATGTTCTTGCTCTTTCCAGCACTTCTGTGTGGGGATCTTGGTGGAATGCCAAATGCCAGAATCCCAGAGTTGAGATGGAGGCTAAAATACTGGTACTGGGATGAATTCATTTCATATTCCGCACATGCACAGACTCTGTTATGGTCACTGAGCAGCATAATGATGACAGCAGTCATCTCTTATGTTTTGTGATGCTTTCAACTTTCTTAAATCCTTTCACATACAGATTCTTCCTCCTGCACAGGGTGTGAGATGGTGATGGACCTTGGGTTGCTGATGGAGCCGGGGGCCAAGCTTTCCATATTGGCACTCATCTTTAACTGTCTTTTCAATCACTTATATATGTTCTTTCTATGTGTGAGTGTGAGTAGGAGGGAAAGAGAGAATATCTCTAAATGTGCATTAATTCAAAATGACGAAGCAATGAATGAAAGAAAACAAATACGTACCACTGGTATTTGGACTGATTTCTGGGCCTGTCCATTTAAAAGCTGGTTTTCGGCCTCTTTCCTCTGTAACATGAACTTTCTTGATAAGATCCAGGCTACTCAGAACATTAGCTATATCATACAACCTCCTAATTTTTGCTGGGGGAAAAAAAAGTATATCCATCACTTAATGGAAAAATGAAAGATCAAAGGACTTTGCTTCATAAGGACTTCATGTATGTTCAAAGAGCTATCCTAACCATCAATGTTAGAGAAATATGTGACTCTTCTTGAGTTATTCTAGTGATACTGCTTTGATTAAAAAAAAATAGTTTTAAATATTGAAAAGACTCACTGCTGATGAATTTTGAAATGACAAAAGCACACGTTGGAAAAGGAAAAAAATGACTCAATGAGATCACCTATTGGGAAACATGTTACAGATTTTCCAATAAAAACTCACCATTGCTGGGCATCCTCTAATGAGGATTCAGAAGAATTTTATGAACAAATAGAAATACAGCATCAATGATAAATGTATTGCTTTCCTGCTTGTGATAGTTTATAAAAATAAAATTGACTTTATATCATAAGCATGGAAAATTCTATAGCCCATTAAAATTTACAGATGTTTATACTGTCCACGTGTAGTATGCAAAGCATAGATTTGTTAATTCTACAAATCTTACATATCTTGAAAAATTTTGTTGCACAAAGTCTGCCTTTACTTCAGCTTGATAGTACAAAATTACAAATTGAGCCCCTCCTTCATAGCCATGCCAGAAGGTTCTGAATTCCCTGGGGATTCAGCAAATTATGCATCTGCAGGTCCTGGAATAGTTTCCAAGGCTCTGACTAACCAGTGAACTGGAGAGCTGAAAGCTGTCTGGTGACTCAGAGAAAGCACTATCGGGATGTGTTTTTTGAAATGACAGATCTCCCAAGCCAACTGCCAGCATTATTGCCTTAATCTCTACTTCGTTTTGTCCTTACAGAGACATTATCAACCTGGGGATGTTTGAATATACTTTCATGGGACCAGTACAGCCTCACAGGGATGGAAAAGGTCTATGACAACTCCCAGGCATCCTCCAGCCTCTGCTTTGGCTTGGGGCAGCTCTTCCTCACCACTCAGCTGGGTCCCCCAAGTGACCCATGGCCCGGCCAGCCTCATGACCTCCGTGGAGCTCTGCGAATGTCCCCACGAGAGATGGGTGTGCAGCAGGCCCCTCCCCATCTACTGAGCACTCCTTTCCACACCTCCTCTCTGCTCCTCTTTGTGGGGGTTCCTGCAAATTCTGTTCTATAGGCAAGGGCAGAGTTGTGTTAAGAGCCCAGTCTATGGTCTCTTTCCAACCTAGAGCAGATATTCTGGCTAAAACCAGTCTTTCAAAATGGCAAGAAGTTATTTACACCCTCGAATATGAGTCAGTGGAAAGACCAGAGACCTGGGTTCCAGTCTTTACAGTTTACTGCTCATTTAGACTTTAGATAGTATAGGTTCTACCTGTGTCAGTGGGGACAATGTTACAGTATCAAATGAGGTAACATTGAAGGAACTATATAAGCCAAAGTGTCAGGTAAGAGTACTTACATATGTATCTTTGGATCCTGCAAGTTAGCTAAAGCAGTGTCATCGTGGCTTCTGGGGAGAAGGGAAGACTTACAAGCACAACTAGAGATGATCTGCTTATATCACAAATGTATTTGGAAATCAGTTAATAATGAAGATTTTATTGTTTAAGAGTAGGTCCCAAGTCCACGGTGGTCATGTCACATTTTTTTCTTTTAAATGGAGGTACTGGGGATTGAATCCCGGACCTTGTGCATGCTAAGCATGTGCTCTACCACTGAGCTATACCTGACCCCCTCATGCCACTTACTTTTAAATTTGCTTTTATCCAAGTCTTCCACGTGGTCCTCCCCAATTAAAATTTTGGCAGCGACTTCGAGGCTTACTATCTGAGGCGTGGAAACCAAAAACAGCATCACAAATTTCTGGCTCATCACTCTTAAAGACTTGTCTTTGCGGCTGTTTACAGAGGCTTTGGAGAGGGAAGAGGATTAGAGAATTAAAATCCGTGAAGGGACAAGTGATTTCTAAAGTCACCGTCTAAAAATACCACAACCTGATTGTAGGGGTGACAGGCAGCATCTTCAAATTAAAAGCAGCAGGAGCTTTGAGAGCCGTTCCCTAAGGAAACTTTCCTTTAGACTTTGGAGAAGCGCCCTGCCCCCTGAGCTTTTCCACACCAGCTCTCACCTGCCCGAAATTCCACTCCAGGGAGTTCGACAAAACACATGTCTGAGTGTCCGTTCTGGCTGGGGTTTGCTTTGATGAGCGGATCCTCTATACTGTAACTCTTACTGAAGTCAAACTCTTGTTCGTATTCTTTCTTTTTGATCATCATAATCTGTTCCGCGTACTTGTTCTCCTCCCCGACGCTTTTCAGAGTCCCGAGGGTTTGGTTGAGATTGTGTCGCCCGTGCCAAGTGTACCTGTTTTTGGCGAGGCGGCTCACCATGTGTAAACTCTCCAGGACGTTGACGATGTCGTAAATGCGGCGGCGCTCGACATCTACAAAGAATGAGCAGTTGTCCGTTACTAGGATCAGGTTTTGTAACGTGTATAGAATCAAGTAACTTTTTCTTCCATGGGTTATTAGTCAGCAGATTCTGTATTATATAACTTTATGCTCAACGAAGAGTGTAGGATGGGAAAGGTGTGTCCCTGCTCTCAAAGGACACAAATAATTAATATGAATTAGAAAGGGGACATTGATGGAGCCCTTCGGATGTGCCATACAAATTTAGGCCCACTTATGAGATAGGTATTATTATCCACACTTTAATGATGAGGAAATAGAAGCTTAGCTGGCTAAGCTGCTCACCCCAAGGCACAGAGCAAGTAAGTGGCAGAGCCAAGGCTTCAGACCTCTAAATCCCACACTTTGCAATCCGTTTCTTATATTAGTTTCCAGCACACACGCGGGCGCGCGCGCGCGCGCGCGCGCGCGCACACACACACACACACACACACACACACACACACACACACACACAGCTGTCATATAATAGGCACAAGGTGCTGAGATTCCTTGCCGTTCTTGGAACTTGCTAGCTATGCCCTTGCCTGAAGGCCTTTGTGCTGGGCTGTTGCTTCTGGCTGAAATCCCTCTCCCAGATGTCCTTGTAGCTCCCTACCTCGATTTTTTCAAGTCCTTGCTCAGATGTCGCCTTCTCAACAATGCCTGACTGGACCACTTTAAATTTAAAATTAAATTAAAAATTGCAAAGCATCTCCCTGGCCCTTCTGATCCCCCTCTACCTTGGTCTACATCTTCTGTTTCCCACGGCACACATAACCTTCTAACATATGTTACAGTTACTTACTTATTATGTCCTTTGCATATTATCTATTGCCCCCACTAGAAAGTAGGTTCCATAGGAGCAGAGGTTTTGTCCTTTCTGTTCACTGCTGTTATCCTAGCTGCTACAACATTGCCTGACATATAGTAGGCGATCAGCACATACCTGCTGAATTAAAGGGTACATCCTCCATAGCTTCAATACAGTGTATGTGAATAGATGAATCTAAATGGCATGTTCTTAAAATGTGAAATAAAGTTGATATGTATAAACATGTATTAGAAGGTCAAAACCTTCTTCATGGGGTGATAGCTAGATATTAAAATATCTTGCATATCTCTTCACAGTTTCAGATTATGGTATTTTCAGCACTCCAAAGGTACCCCAAATTTGCCAGACTCCTTTCTAGCTGTAACTAGATTTGAGTCTCAGGAGAGAGGAATAAAATGGGACAGGGGGAAACAGTGACTTTTGCCAAACACAAAACACTCAGTAAACACACTCCTTAGAATAGTGCTTTGTGTCAGGGAGCACTAAAGCCCTGCTCCCAGGCACAGAAGCCCATCCTCAGGGTAAACTGTGAAGAAACCAGTCTGCAGCCTGGCTCCTTGCTGAGAAACAAGAGGCAAGTTCAGAGTTGTGGCTCTTTGTGAAATAAGTCATACAACAATGTTGCCTTCTTTTAAAGCTTCAGAGCTTTCCAAATGCATTCAGAGCAATCTCCATTGTGATGCTTTGCTTCTGTTTTAAGACAACTGATATTGGAAACTATATGTCTTTCTTCTTAAATTAATAGGGTTTTAACAGATTGCCAGTTTCCATGTGGCCTTATTTGTGTCATTGCAAACACTGGCTACATGAGGGTGGGTCTGAAGGAGTAAGTCTCTAAAGTTATTTTAATGATTAAGCGTTTTGGTGGGCTCTTTGCATACTTACTAAGTTCCTCGGCCACTTCGTCAAGACAGATGTCATTATTCACAGCAGGGTTGGGATAGTTGGGATAGCGAGCTAAGAACTTATGACACAACAATCCTAAACTTTTCTCTTTTCGACTGGGTTGAGATTTCTCATATTCATCTCCAGATAAGTGTTCCTACAAAGGAAGACGTAAATAATGTCTTACTGGGAAAGATTTATGAGGGGCATCTGCGCTTAATGACTAACAATTATTGTTTGCTTCGTTAGCTGCAAAATGGGAGGGAGAAAGTTGGGAAACCAGGATCGACTGCCTGACAGATCTGAAAGGGGAGCAGTTCATAAATAAGTTACAGATTCCAAATTCCCAGGGCTGTATTTGATGGGGTCCAAACCTCTCCAGGGATCAGGGTGGAGGGGCGATGCTTTATATTGCTGGTGCTTCAACAGCTACAACTACCCTCATCAAGTCCCCCCTCCTCCCAACCCCGCCACCATCTCCACCCAGTCCTCTGCAAACATACGTGTAAACAGTCTTTGGCCTCAGGTAATCCGTTTCTATTGTCAAACAAACCCCTTTTCTGATCTCTGTTGCGGATCTCGGGGCTCACAGCACTGATAAGCATTTTGAGGTTGGCTGTTGGTGTCCACGGTTCTCCTGGGGAGATTTCCTTGGGCTTGGTGGGTGTGGTTAAAGGGCCAAAGTCAGGCTGGATCTCCGCCAACACTCTATTTGCAGCAGTGGATTCTTTCAGGGGTGTTTTCATCAATCCCCTTTTATGTGGCTCGAAAAAGAGGTTCTCCTGGTTTAAAACAAGTCAGTTATTAAATCCACTATAAAAAGATTTATCAGATAGCTTTGGACTCTAAGAACTGTATAATAAATAGAATATTGCTAAGGAGAAAAATGCTGAGTGAGATTGTTGAGTTGACTAAATCAGTAACTTTATTCCAGTGATTGCTTGACCTTTCCCATTCTAATAGCTGTTTTCCATTTTTAATTTTGCAACAAAGCGTGGACTTAAAAGTTTCATCTCATGTTCCAAGAATTTAAAAAAGAAAACTTTAAGACTTCTAATTTTAAAACAATTTTATTTTCAAATAATTCTAGATTTAGAGAAGTGTTGCAAAGACACTACAAAGAGTTCCCATATACCTTTCAGTTAGGTTCCCCTAATAGGACGGATAATTTTAAATGATTCCCAAACTCTTTGGAGTGACTTCTACTCATGACACTGTAATAAGTAAAGGTCTCCATGGCAGAACCATTCATCTATGTCTCCATCTAGCACAATGACTGCATGGAGTGAGTACTTAATAAAACCTCATTGATGTGGAAAGGTCAGAGAGCCAAGGTAAAAAGGGTGACGGCTAGCATATGGACAGACTTGTTGGCAAAATCCAATGGGGAGCAAAATCCAGAGTGCCCATGAGCAGGATTTCTGACCAGAAAAGTCTGCTCTTTCAATATTTAACCCTTTCACTTTACAGATGGAGGAAATGGAAACCCAAAGAAGTAAAATTAGTTACCCGGGACCACAAAGCTAGTTCCTGGTAGAGACTGGACTGCCACTGAGATGTAAGAGGGTAAGTTAATAAGTTAATAGCAGTTCATTTGTGAGATTAATGGAAACTATATTTCTTCTACTTTTGGCCACTGGGGACTTCACACCTTCTTAACATCTGTATCTATTTTAAGGGAAATGCCTGGGATGGCAATAAGTGAAAGAATGGAGAGATTCACTAATTCTTCAGTGACTTTAGGAACCAAGATTAATGGGATTGTCTTCTATGCCTATGACTCCTTAGGACTTATCAAGTGATTTTCCATTTGTATTTTCACCTAATCCTGTAGTCCTGTTTATGCAGAAGAAGTCATCCAGGCTGAGAGATTGCACAGGACTTGAATCTGAATCTCCTCCATCCAACTATGGTGCTCTTACATGGAAGCTGGTGTGAGGGACCCAAGGGGGGACTCTCCTAAGAAGGTGCATCTGAGAAGTGCTGATCCAAGAATGGATTTTTCTCAAGGTTGCTGTCCTTTGCCTCTGACCATCAGAAGCAAAGCAATTCTCTTATTTGACTAATATCTAAAACGTTTAGGAAATTTGCGTATTTCATTTTTTTAATCTATCAGGATTTGGACATCAATCAAGATAGCCCAATGACAGGATCACCCCACACTTAAAAGAAACTGTTGACTTAGGAGAAAATTATCTTAAAAAGAAATTCAAGCTCAAATCATGTCAAATGCCTCTTCTATATTCCTATTGTTCAAGAATTCTCAGAAATAAAGTAACTAACAAATTTTATTATTCTTAAAAATACTTTTTTTCTCTACTTATCTCTTTAAAGATTACTTTGACCCTTGTAACTCTTCCCGTCTTCAAAAATTAAATTTCCCTTCCTTCTGAGTTTTTATAGGGGCTAAACAAAAAAGGATGTGGCATTAATCAAATATTGGATATTGACAAATTATAGAGTTAAATCAGGATGATATTTCATTTAAAACTGCAAGGATAAATATTGAAGCTTTAGGTACCTTTTCATTCTCCATTCTGTAAATTTCTCATACATTTAGAGTTTCTTTAAAAATGAAAAATCTGGAGTTCCTCCCAATATTCTGATGGTTCAAGTAGTCCAGGTAGTCCAATTATAAAGTTTAATATCCTTGAAGAAAAAAGGAAATAGAAAAAGTTAAAGAAAAACAAAAGCAGGAGATCCGTTGAAAATACTTTCATGGACACCACAGGCTACTACTGTAACAAAGGCTAAAGAAAACTGACAAACTGCATTTACATTTTATTTCCGACCAGAGACAACCCCACGGGGCAGAGGACTCCATCAAACGCCAGTGAATTTCTTCAGCAAACCGATCCGCTGTCACGAGATTTCAAACCACCCACAGAGTTTCCAGTGACAGCTCTCTCCCACCTTTAGAGAAGATATGCCACTCTCCAGACCCCACCGAAGGAACTGCAGCAAGCACAAGCACCCACCTGTTCACAGATCAGAGCTCGGGGCTCAGCGAATGAGCCAAGGTTCCGGCTGAGCAGACACGACCCCAAGTATTTGGATTAATGTCTGCATCTAGATGCCTGAGTTAACACGTGCATATGCTCAGCAGTAAAGTCTTGGGAAATTGGTAACTTCCAAATTCAGTCTTTAAGCTCCAAACGTACTCTGGGCATTTTTAAGAGTGCCTTATGATTAAGACTTAAAAAAAAAAAAAGACTTCCTTAAAGATGCGGCTTCCTTAAAGTGCTGTGTACTTGCTATTCAGGTGGCCAGTTCACGGCAAAATGTTGGACCCCCCCCTCCCCACCATGGAAGGCTGCATTTACTCAATAAGGCAACCAGGTACAGTCCCCCTGCCGCCACCGGCTCCCGCGCCCCGCGCACTTCCCCTTGCGCCAGGCCAACTGCCCCTCCCCCCGGGGCCAGTCCGCGCGCCGCAGGCCTGGCAGTTCCCAGACAGCATCCTCGCGGTTTCTAGGGCAACGATTCTCGACCAATCAGACTGCAGCCCGGGGGCCTGCGATTGGTTGGCGGCGTCAGGGGAGGGTCCGGACCTTCCGCCTTCGATTTAAAAATTTGGCGCGGAAAGCCAGACCGTGGCCGGCACCGCCCCTTGGCTGCGCGGGGCTTGAGCGCGGGCAAACCCGCGCCCGGAACCACGGCATCCCCGCCCCTCCCCCTCGTTCGCCCCCTCCCCTCTGCGCGGGAGCTCAGCTCCTCCCTCCTAGGCCCCCGGCGGAGCGAGAGGCGGGAAACGGCCGCCGCTGTCGCTGCCCGCCTGATCCCTCTCCCGGTGCGGGGTTTGCCGGGCGCTGCGTCCCTCTGAGCCCAGCTGACCTGTCAGTTCACCTCACGGTTGGAGCCGACGGGTGCTGAGCGGGGACTCCTCGGCACCCCTTCCCCGCTCAGGCTCGGGAGCCCGCGTGTCAGGCCGTCAGTCGGTCCTTACGCCGCGCCGAGGTGGGTGCCGGAGGGAAAAGCCGGGACCGGGACTGGCGGGCCGGCGGGCGGGCAGAGGGAATGTGACCGTCCAGGAGCAGTCAAGCCCCCGATTTGAAATTAACCCGCTCCCGGCGCGAGCCGATCCCGCGGTCGGGGAGGGCCGCTCCCCTCCCCCACGCCCGCTCTTCCCGGCCCCGGACCTCGCGTGCCAATCCGAGCCTCCAGACCGGAGCCGGCGGCGAATCAGGGTGCAGGCACCGCCCTCCGGTCCCGCCTCCACGACAGAGTTGGGGGAAAAGTTCTGCAACTTTTTTTTTTTGGCATACACCCCCGCCTCCCCTTGCTCAAAGTTGGGGAATGCTGTTTAGTCCGCGTGGGGCACGCGGAATGGGACACGGGCGCTCTACGACCCCTGTAGTGCTGTCCCACCCCTTGCCCAGCTCCAAATCCGCTCACCTGCCCAGGCAACCCCAGCCAGGATCATTCCCCTTTCCATCCATGACATGCATTATTGTGCCGCCCACCATCTGCCCGTGGCTTTTAGAAATTGGGGTGTGGAGGGAGAAGCTTGGCCAGCTGGTGCCCAAATTCGGTGGGCGCGGGGTCTTGGCCCAGACGTGAGAACTCAGGTGTGGGAGGAGGAGGACTACGGTTGAAAACCCGCCAAGCCTGTTCCGGGCGTCCCCTGTCTTCCCTCTCCAGGTCTCCCACCAGCTCCTCCCTTTCCCCTCCTTGTCGTCTTCCCTCGCTTTCCCCTTTTTCCGGTTTCCGAGCCTCGGGCTGCTTCAGCATGGACTATTGTAGAGTTCTAGATTAATAGTAGGATTGAGAAACGCTCTAGTCCAACGTCCTGTTTTGCGGATGGGGGAAACCGAGGCCCCGGCGGCAGCGCCGCGCTGTCTGTGCCTGGATTGTTTGCGCCGGCGTCGGGTTCCTCCGCTGTTCTTTGCCTTAAATCGTTTCCCCTTTCTGAGGACCTGTGCTGGAGTTGCAGGACCGCATGTATTGCCCAACCGCGCCTAGATCAGGACGCCCATCTATCGACTGTTTGGTTTGAGCTCTTCCTCCTCTTTTGTAATCTCGCGTCTCTTAAACTCCAACAAAGCCCAGGGCCGTGATCCCCTAGTCCCGTTTTTTATATATGTGTCAGTGAATCACCCCGTGCTGACTTGTAGCGTTGGATATTATATTCCCGGACGCGATGTAAGGGCGGGGATACTGTGATACTGAATCTAAGATCGTTGTGCTCTAGGGACCAGCTGGAGGGCCAGGGGTCCCGGTGGCGAGCGGTGGCTTTCTCTCCCGTGGAACGCGACCTCAGGGCGCGCAGGGTGACCGTCCCGAACGGTTAACGCCGTGGCGTCCCAGTCCTTCCCTCTCTACTAGCCAGGGCGCGGATCCTATCCTTATCAAGAACGGGCTTCCACCTGAAAGCCCGCCTTACGCGCGGTGCTGTGCAGAAGCCTGCGGCCACGTATAGCTCTCAGATTTAAGACAAAGTGAGGTCCCCCACCCGACAGCACCGAGCAGCTGGCTCTTTCTGAGCACCAGTACACCTGTTTTTGAGCAAGGTGTGTTTGTAAATGCATCAACGAAAGGTGGGCAGTTGTGCTGCTTTAGCCACGATCTGTTTCACAGATTGTTTGCCACCCCACCCCCAACCCCGCACTTACAGAAGAGTGCCTGTCGGGCTCTGCCCAACCTACCTTAAGTTTTTACAACCTGGGAATCCTCTTTAAAGGGACTTTTTTTTTTCAGACGAGGACGGTCTGATGCCACTGTGTTCTGAGGCAGTGACTAATGCGTTCACATCTGTGATCTATAGGGGCATTCATACCTCAGGTGTCTGAGTGCCAAGTACCTGTCAGGCAAATAATACAAGGAGCAGCCCCCTTTGGTGAGGCTGCACAGGTGGCATCTCATTTAACTCAGCACAGGTGTTAACCTTGGGTTACCATCCAAAAAGCAGAGTATTTTAAAGTAACAAACTCAAGGTCTCAGGGTAAGTGGCTGGGCTGGGATTTGGAACTAAGTCTCTTTACTCCTAAGCACTTTGTGCTGAATGCCATGTTTTCCACTGTGCTTGGTCAGTCCTTACCCGCTTCACTGGATAGTTGTGCCCCATTTTATAGAGAAGAAAACTGAGGCACAAAAAGGTTTAAGTGATGGCCAAGTTAGCTATAGGGTCAGGATTATAATCCAGGTCTACCTGCTCCCAGTTCATATATCCTATTTACTGTCTCTGAAAGTTCTGTAAAAGCAATGTTGGTGACACCTTAGAGCAGCCCTTAACCACCTAACTCCTCTCCGAATAAAACAAAATATAAAAAAGTGGGATCTGTAATTCTTATTTTTATGACAATTCTCATATCTTATTGAAGCATGCAAATTATAATCCAGCTCACTGACTAGGACAAAAATTGGCCTTATTAAGAGGAATATGATATAGTTTTGAAGTCTTAACTACTCTTTCATGTCAAAGTAATGAAAAAGAAAGCTAGCTGAAACAGTTCTATTCAACACTGTATAGTGTGTCGATTTGAAATTCAGCATGAGTGAAAGGAAGGATACAAGATTATTGAAAACTTTTATGTTTACTGCACAACCAAGGAGGAAGAATGAGAGGGCAGGTTTGAAATCTTTTTTTCTTGTTTTGCCATCAAACGTGTTTTTCAGTAATCCAAGGGAATATTCGTGCATTTGCTTCTAGTCTTTTGTTTACCATGTTGTGTAATCTGTGTCTCACTGAAGTAGAGCAGTTTTTTGACTCTGTGCTGCCACCCTTAATGCGAGCACAGCTTGGAGGGTAAGATGTTGTGCAACATGTTCAACATTAAACAATGAGAAAAGATATCAGAGGTAAGGGAGAAAGATAGGCATCAGCTGAGGTGTCTAGATTCAAAGGTACCATTCAGGATTTTGGAATCATGTCATCAGCATTAGCGCCTCACACACTGGGTTGAAAATAGCAGGCTCTTCCCCTGCTGATCAGAGCAGACTAAGGAAAAAGCTGCTCTACGCAGTGGGCTCCTAGACCTTTCCATCTTGCTCTCGTACTGCCGCCCCTCCCTGCCTGGCCCAAGTGCTTCTATCACCAGCTCCCCTTCCTGATCCAGTGGGGATAGTGTGGGTTTGTGCTTTTTCTGCACGGCCAGTGTAAAACAGCTGGCTAGAGCTTTAAATTGCACAAATCCCCATGTGCTGGCTTAGACTGCAGCTGCTCACCACCAGATCTCAGCCCTCTTTGGGCTTTTTAACTAGTCGGTAACTTTCTCCGAAAATGACTTGTGCTGGGTCCAGTTTGGACAGGGTTTAAAGAGGGTGGATTCGGTGACGGATGCAGGAGGATGGGAGAGCCTGGAGTTGGCTTATGCTGACTGTGGACCTAGACTTAGAGCTCGCCGGGCTGTGTGTGAGGTTTGCTCCAACTCTCCAGGGTCTTGCTGTGGGGAACTCCCCTCAATGATCAGCTCTGCATGGGTGTTTGCAACCCTGGGCTCAGCTGCCTCGGCAATAGTTGCTGCCATTTATTGAGCAATTACTGCATCTGAATTTTTTAAATGCTTTGGGGATAACAAAACAAAATACTGAGGCACTTTTTTTTAAAAATAGAATTGGAGTCTGAGTTCTGTCCTCATTGTCTTACTGCATCATCTGATCCTAAAATAGTCACAGAGCTGACCTTCTAGGCTTAATGCTTATCCTGGACTGGAGAACCCATTTTTCAGGTTCCAGAATATTGAAAATATATACAGATTACTGGGAGTTGGGCACAGGAATTTAGTACATGGAAAAGTCCCAGTCAAGACAGGAATCCCATAACCTTCCTGATCAGGGATGGCTACCCTTTGCTTGAAGTCCAGTAGGGAAGGGGAACTGTGCCAGCCCCTTTGGGCAGGTTCCTCACACCCTGTCCTGATCATAACCCTGTGTGTGCATCTCTGTTACACACACTGCTGTGAGCTCCTGGACGTCACAGAGAGGAAATTCCTTATAGTTCTCTCCCCCCAGTGCCCAGCTGGGTGTCCGGCCCAGAGCAGGGGCTTGATAAGTGTTGGTTGAATGAATTAAGTGCTTGGTGTAACAGGTGAGTGAAAGAGGCCGAGTCCTTGCCCTACTGGAATTTACAGTCAAGCAGTAGAACAGTGTCTGGCACAAAGTGTTAACTGCTATTATTATTACTACCATCATCTTATTTTTTTCCTGTAAACATGAGACTTCTCTGCCACTCCTCAATTTAGCAAACGTCTTTTTTCCATGTCCTACCTCTGTATTACTTTTTTTTTTTTTAGTTTTCTATAGTTATTTTTCTTCCTAGGAACCCAAGTTCTGTCCTTTCCTTCTTTCACCTCACGTGTATGGGTCACTTGCTCTGAGCCTGGGGACCGTGCTGGGCTCTAGGACCCAGTGGCTACCTTGGATCACAGCGACAAAACCAAACTTTCATTATTCACATCCTTCTTTCTCTCTCTCTCTCTCTTTTTCTTTTTCAGGGACATGGACTTCATTTGGACAGGTTGTCTGCTTTTCTGAGTCTTTCAGACTACTGCTTCAGAGTCCCTGGAGGTGACCCGGTTTCTCCAGGAATGATCATTGAAGTCAGATTACATAGGTTTGTTAAACCTCAGCCAGCTCTCAGTTGCTAAGTCTTGGAGAAGAGAGCCAGGAAATCAGAACAGGCTCTTAATCAGCCAAGCTGGGCTGGGTGCATCTCCTGCCTTGGGTTACAGGCACTCACCAAGCATTCTCACAACCCACTTCTTCCTCTTGTACCTTTCTTCTAATTCATTAGCTCATGTGAATTCCCCATAAAGTCACGGCTTTCGGGATCTGACTTGATCTCATATACCCCATGATACCCAGACATATGGTAGAGTTTAACGGCTCACTGCACTGCTTCATCTTTTAGGACAGAGATTGGCTAGGACGTACGTCATTAATTTTGTTGACAAAATACTTAGGATATTTTGAAAGAAGTAGATAGCTGTCCTCTCAGTTTTAATTGCAAATGCTCAATAAAAGTTCACAGTATTTTTCAGTATGGAAATTGGTTGGAGTAATTGCCTTTGAATCTGTCCATAAAACAGTTCTACATGTGCATTTAAAAAGAGCTAAACTTGGTTACAAATTCAGTCCTTGGAATAAAAAGTTTAGAATTGTTTTAAGGTTAGTTTGAATAATGTGAAATGACTTTTTTTTTTAATTAAAAAAGGGAAAAGTAATTGTTAACCAAAAATTTTAGAGGCTGGTTACCTTGGTGTCATTGTGATAATAATGCCCTATCTGTATTATTATCTGTGATAATAATACCCATGGCTAATTCTTAGTGAAACTCAGGGTCTGGAGAATGGAGAGGCATCTTCTTGAGAGGGGACAGGATGCCGATAAAAATTCAGAGTGAAATAGACCTTGGGTCAAAGCCCACCTCAGCATTACAGCTGTGTAACCTTATGCAAATTACTTAACCTCTCTGAGCCTTACTTTCCTCTCCTCCCTAAAATGGGGATCAAAGTACCCACTCTGAAGTGCTGTTATGAGGATTGAATAAGATAATGGATATAAAGTGCTTAGCATCATGTTTAGCATATTACAGTAAGTACTCGGTAACAATTATTACATATTATGATAACTCAAGCAAATCCAGACAAAGCAATATTCATTTTTTTTCTGGTTTTAATTACTCTGGGGAAAAAGATTCCCAGTAACCAGATGGTTTGGCCAGGAAACTGTTCCTCCTGACCAACTGAGTCTGCATCTTTCCACCGTCTTCCCCCACCTCCCGCCGCCCCCTGCAGGAGGTGCAGCTGGCTCAGTGCTCAGCTGTTGGGGGACAGGTCCAGTGTCCATGGAAGCCTTACAACTCGAGGCCTTTTTTTAGGACTTAATTTCTAGAAATGCTTGAGAAAGCTACTCTGAAGAGGAAAAATACTCAAACATACTCTTACCTCTTATTAGAATTAGTAAGAACATCATAATTTGAGGTTTCCTATCTAGTTTATTGGCTCTGTTAGTACATATTGCCTGCCCTGCTCTTTGCTCTCCTGTCTTTTTGCCCCCAGCATGCATCTTATTGATTCTAATCCTAGGCCTGGGCATGGAATTTGCCAACTGGCTTAGAATAGAAGGACTCCAGTTCTAGCCTTGGTTGTGGCACCTTTAGGTCTGTGACCTAGCGTAAACCACCTACCTCTTTAAGCCTCAGTTTCCTTCTCTGTGAAAGGGGCTGGTAATATTTGTGACATAAATAGTTCATAGATTGTATGGCACCAACAGAAGCAATGTATGTAAAAAAAGATGTTTGAAAACAATTGCTATTTGATTATAAAGAAATAGTCTTATTAGTACAATGAAATCTCTTGCTAGTTTATTGATTTCCACAATAGGAGCTTCTAAGTGCTGTGTGATCTTAAATAAGTTACCCAGCTCCTCTGAACAGCAGTTATCTCCCCTCTGATAAGGGGAGAGCAGACTTAATTACTTAAATATCCCAGTGTTTAATTTTATGCTGATGTTGAGCTTCCTTGGGAAATTGAAAGAAGCACAGGCTTTGAAGATTGGGCTCAACCGCCGCTTCACAGATTACTGTCTTTTTTTCTTTCTGGACCCTTAAATATTGTCTCTGAGAGTTCCTAGATATTTTTGAAAACTAACTGAGGTTTGGTTGAAGGGCATTTTTGCCTATAATGAGATGTCAGCTGTGAGCAGAGCTCCGCAGTGATGGAAAAACGGATCAGGCCAAGATTCAGATCTAGAATTTCCAAACTCCAGTGGCCCACTTGCTAGAACCAGTTTGCTTTCGCATGTTGAATTTTTGTTGACTAAATAACAGTGCTCCCAGAGCTGGGATGGTTCATCTGTCCTCTTGCCATTGGTTCTGCTGCTCTCAAGGTGTGACTCAAGCATTTCAGACAGGCCTACCCCCACCCACCAGCCCCTAGTCCAGGGGTTGAGCCCCTGTGTCCACAGGCTTTTGAAGTACACACACACAAACACACACACACACCAGCCAACAGGCTTTTGAAGTACACACACACACACACACACACCAGCCAACTGGTCAGCAGCCCCTGGGATCATCTCCACAACCTTTGCCACAGGAAGTCAGGAAAAGCCTATGAAAGCGGGCATTGCCTGAGAGGTGAGTGAGGGAAGGAAATGGTGAGGTCCTTGCTGAAAACAGAGAAGAAATTTGCCCAAATTCATAGTCTGATTCCATTAGCAGGATCCGGGATTGTTGCTCACTGCTCTCCCTCCTGCTGGGTCAGAATCAATACAGTGAGCTGGTTTGTCTTTATTCTGACCTGAGTGTGTGCTGACCAGGGCTTCTGTGGGGCTTTAGCATACTGAAAGGATGCTGGTGCTTCTGCAGGATCTGGGAGGAGCTTCTGTCATCAAAATGTGAATAAACCATGTTCAGGGGAATTTTAGTGCAAAGTTGCTTAGTTTTTAAATTTATTTATTTTTTTGTATTCTCTACTCTGCAGCATTGGGTTTCTTTTCTTTAGCATTTACTGAGAGGTCCCTAGTGGGGGCAGGTACTTTGCAGGTGCTTTACATTATCATAATATCATCATATTATTTCCTTCAATCTTCACAGTGCCCCTGAGAGGTAGGTGGTTTTTAATCTGTATTTTGCAAATGAGGAAAGCTCTGGAGGTTCACACTGGCTGAGGGCAGCACAACTAGCAAGAAGCATAGTAAGGACCCTCTAGATGTCATTCTCAATCCTGAGTTCAGAACTTCTACTCTGTACTGCCTCCTACCAGGAGAGCTTTGCTTGGATAATATGCTGGGTAACTGGGGATCAGAATCTTGGCTTGACTAGCAAGCCTCCTTTTCTGTCTTTGCTCCCCAAGTTCAAAACCTTACAGTTATCTCCTCCTCTCTATCCATGCTCTGCACATACTCTTGGTCACTGAGTCCTGTCAGTTTGTCTTTCTCAACATCCCTTGCATTTGTTTTCATTCTCATCCTTATGACTGCACACTTGGACTATTGCAGTAGACTCCCAGCTCCCATTGTCACCAGTCTTTCCCTTTTCCATCCTTTCTGCTCACCCTGCCAGATTCATCTTCCTTTGACACTGCTTTCTCCTAAAATGCTTCATTTAAAACATCCCAAGGGCTCTTTGTGGTGTACAGGATAAAATCAATACTCAGGGCTTTGGCATCAAGATCTCCCCACCTGACCCAGCCACGACTTTCCTCAAAGCTCCTTTCCTGCCTTACTCATCACTTCTTGCAATGACTTGATGTTGACTGAGGTTTTCTGACCTCGGCACCTTTGTCCATGACATATTCTCTGCCTAGAATGTTATACATCTTTCCACCTAGCCTCCCATCTGTTAAAATCTCATGACCTACCTGAAGTGGTCTGTCTTGAATGAAACTTCCTCCAGTTGTCTTGCAGGAACCAAGGGCGCTTGAGCATTTAGTAACACTTCAACAGTACACTTCACCTGTGGCCTCCCTGCAGTTAGTTGGGTGCCAACAATTCCTCCCTAATCCCAATGTAAGGGTGGAACTCCTAAGTGTATGCTCCCCCAATGCACCCCCACCCCGTGTTCATTGTCATTGGCATAGCGCCTTGCCCACAGGGGCCTTACTTGGTTGAGTGAATGATCTAATGAATGGGGGAAATAAGTCACTTATTGAGTGTATTGATTGTATCTAGTGTCATTTTTGCTGAAACCCTTTTGGCGTGTACAGGAATCACTGTGTATAAATTGGCCAAGTGCTTTCATATCTAATGTCCGTGGAGTAGATATTTGATAGGCTATTTAACAAAAAAAAGTAAGCTAGGAAGAAACAAGTCACTTACTGAGTGTTTACAAAGCCAGGCAGTCTTCCCAGTGCTTTTATAGATAATGATTCCTCTAATCTTTGCAACTACCCCAAGAGGAAGGTGGTATTATTTTCCCCATGACAGAGATCAGGAAACCAGGGCACAGTGAGCTGAGCGAACTTGTCAAAGAATCAGCGATGCACCCAGGGTTCAAAGCCTAGCATTCTGTCTCCAAAACCTCAGCTCTCACTGTGGCTGCCTCTCCAGGACTCTACCTCTCCCTGAGAGGTCCCGGCCTGCTGATAGGTGCATTCTTAGCAGAGGTACTTCATGGGCTTCTAGAGTTATCACCTGCGGCAGGCTCAGGAGTGTCTGAGAACCAGTAAGATCCAGCTCTTCTTCTCTGAGCCGGTACATGAAGCCTGGCCTCCTCAGCAGTGTGCACTGGGCATGCTGATGAGCCAATGGAACCAGTCCCCAGTGCTGGCGTTCCACAGGTGATAGGGGCTATGTAAAAATAAAGCAGGTTTTCCATGTCCTGTGAAGCGTGGTAACCTCAGGACACACTAGGCAGACGATGGGCCTGGGCCTCCTCTAACCCTTCATTTTTGGTGAGAGACGATGACTCGCTTAATAATCCTAATCGGCCTAGCGCGCAGACCCTCTGTTTATCACTCCTATCTCATAATTAACTTTCATATTTTCCTTGACTTTACAACTCAATCTGTGCACCAGAGCAACTGCAAACCCATATTTATTTAATTTAGCAAACATGTGCATGTGCTGCAATTAGACTCACATGTTGTGTGATCAACGTCCTTTGCTAATTGCATAATTCCTTTTGCATTTAATCGTCAGATGGCGTCTTTTTTTTTTTTTTTTTTTTTGGTCTACGTGGTTTGCTGCTGGTTGTGAACTGCATATGGAATCTCAGGCTGTGGCACCCGCAATCATAGAACCAAAGCCATTCTAGAGCTGCCTGCCTTGTTTACAGGTGAAGAAATGGAAGCCCAAGAAACTGAAGGAACTCGCCTATCCAAACTACTCATTATTAAGAGTTCCTAAAGATGGGAAAGGATGAGTCCATCTGCAAAGAACGTCTCCCAAACCATTCCAGCATAGACATTCCATGAATAATTCAAGCCGGTCTTGACAATTAGCATGGAGCCTGAGTCTGGACATGATTAGGCTGAGCCTAAAAGAAATCAGGTCCCGGGCAAGGAAGAATATTAGGGTGTTCTGAAGTTATAACCCTTAGCAGTGGTTGCTTAGCTTCGGGCTGCTTATTGCCAGCAGATGTTTCGTTAAAAGGAAGGCTGGTGAACTTCCCTTCCTTCTGCCTCTCTGGAAATTTTTAAATTCCTCAATAAAGCTAGGTTAGGAGAGAGTGGAGGGCTCACCCAGGAATTAGAGATTAGCATAGAAAGGATCAGAAGATTAGAGTTGAAGGGGAACTCAAAGACCTTCTGGGCTACTCAGCTTGTTTTACAGGACGTATCTAAAGTCACAAAGTTGGTAGCAGAGCTGGGACTCAAGTCTGTATCCCCATCCGTACTCCAAGGTTTTCACACTCCAGCGCTCCGCTAGTGAAGAGACCCAGAAGACAAGATGTGGCTTGACTCCCCTCCCTCCTTCCCTTGGTACCTTTCCATTGTGCCTGGCAGTACCCAGCCAGAGGTGTGAGGATGCAGAAGCTCAGACCTTGATATTGGCTGGGATGAAAGAGCCAGGGAAGGGGCTCTGCCCACCTGGAGACGGCACCTGCCCCCCAGTGTGGAGACTTTGAACTCATAAGATTGAAGAGAATGCAATGGTACCCAACACAGTACGAGCCCATTGTAGGAACTCTACCGGTATTTGTGGAATAAATGTGCATGCTGGCCAGGGGATGAGGATGGGGCGATGAGGTTAGACAGATAAAAGCAAGCTAGTTATTGCCACCTGCGGTTTCTTTGCCTAGAAAGCAGAAGAAACCATGAGAAACCTGTCACAGTGGACTTCATCTCTTTATCTGCCCAGGAGGAAAGATAAGGTTATTCATGTAGACGCAACACAAATTGTTGGGGCTGGAAAATACAGTCCATAGTTTTGCTCAGTAAGAAGAGGTGAGTGGCTCGTGGCTCATGGCCTCTGCCACATCTCCTGAAGTGGGAAACCTTCCTGCTGCCGCTGACAGCCATAGGGATGCCTTGCTCTCTGAGCCTCTACTCTGATGCTTGCCACCCTCTGTCAGATATGCCCTCTGAATCTCCTGGTTCCTAGTGCAGTGTCTGAGGAATAGCAGGAACTCAGTAACTGTATATCGAGTGAACAAATGCAGGGATTGTACAGAGATGGTCAAAGGACTATTAAAAATATTTTACTAGTCTATATAGATGGACCAGAGCAATATGATGAAATTTACCTGGTGTAAGTGTGACACAAAAGATTAGTTTCAAAAAATCAATTGCCCAAGTAAGGAGTGGATGATCTTGAAGGGGCACAGTTCATATTAAAAAAGCCAATGGGTGTGGGTGTGAGTGGGCCATAGATGGTGGTGTAGCTGCTGAAACAGGACTGGATTCTGAAAGAAGAAGCCACATCCAGGTCAATGCAGGTAACACTCCCTATAGATTGAGCTCATGCAGGTCACTCAGGCATGATGCTCATTTGGGGTTTTATTAATAACCACCCATTAACGTGGGTCCAGGGCTTTAGTTTACCATGTTTTCCCAGCATAATCTTGTTCTGCCATCCTAATGAGATGGCTTCTATACCAGCAAGGGCAGGCCGACTTGCTTCAGTTCACCTAGCTAGTAAATGGCTGAGCCCAGCCTCCCGACCCCTTGTTCATACCCTTTCAACAGCATCAGGCTGCCTTTCTGCAGACCAGAGCCCCTGCCGTGAGACATCTGAAAGCAAGGTCGGCTTGATGCTTGTCAAGTTCTGTCAATGTTGGACACGCTCAGATGGGCACCTCGCCATCAGGCAGCCTGACAGTGATGTCTCAGAAACCACTTTTCCCAACTCAGAGAGGGATTGGATGGGCCAGCTCACACCCGCAAGCACAGTGACCCTGGCCTGTTTCAAAAACCAACAGCAGACAAACATTGAACATCACTTCCCCTCTGAGTAAGCCCAGGAAAGAACAAACCTCCATTCTTAGATCTTCAGGTCCTATGGCAAGGATTCATGAGCTGGGCTGTGAGGAGGAAGAGGAAAGGGGAAAGTGCTAACATCTTTCAGGTACCTGTTAAGGGCCTGGTCCAAGACATTGCACATTTATTTGAGTTTTCTGTTTTTAATGCAGTACTTGTCTCTGCAGCCTCATGGCACACTGGACTCCTCCACCCTGTGGTGCTGGGTTGTCATAATAATCTCTCACATTCATCTGGCCTCCCCCAGTGGTTGTCTTATTCTCTCTTCCAAAAAAACCTGTGAGGAGAGGAAAAAACTGCTTGCTCTTACTCATATGTGGGCTCTAAGATAGTCAAATATACAGAAGCAGAGAGTAGAATGGTAGATACCAGGGGCGGGGAGGTAGGGGAAATCAGGAGACATTGGTCAATGGATACAAGGTGGTAGTTATGTGAGATGAATGAGTCGAGAGAGCTAATGTCTGGCAGGATGGCTATTCTAACAGCACTGTGCTGAATATTGGAAATATGCTAAGAGAACAGAATTCAGGTGCTCTTTATCACAAACTGATAACTGAGGAGATGATATGTTAATTAGCCTGACTATGGTAATCATTTCACTGCGTGTATCAAATCATTTTTATTAAAAAAATTAAAAAATCTTGTGAGCTAGGTAGGGCAGAGATTATCCCTTCATTTCACAACGATGCACAAGAATGTTCATCCATCCATCCTTTCATTCATTCAACAAATTATTTGTTAAACTATTATTTTCTAGGAACTGTGCAATTCATTAGGGGAGCAAGTGTATGGGAAGCTCTTGGGAGAGATACACAAATTCATATAAGAAAAGGCGGTATCATATTTGAGACTTGTAAGTAGGGAGGCCGCACATTTAAGCAATGGGGTGGTGGGATGTCATTGCAGATCATGACCAGTAGGTGGCGTTCCGGGTCCCAGGAGGCTCAATAGCCCTTTTAGCCTTCCACGCTAAAGCTTTCATTTTATATTCATTACTGTACTTAAAATCAAATTCTAAGTCATATCATTGAAAGGCTGTATTCAATTTGATTTTAATTCCATTTATTTGCGGTTAATTGTTCCATGCTCCTTGAAAATGGTTAAATTAAATCTAGTTGTGTCAGGGCTTTCTGGGTAAGTGACAGACATGTCCAGGAAATTCAGACTCCTAAATAAATTAGCATCTCCAGTCATTGGTACTAGGTCCCAAATTCCTTTCTTAGGAAATGCTAATGAAAAGTTAATGCTATTGGGTAAAGATCTGGAAGGATACACTCTAAGATGTTAGTGGTAATATTTCCCAGTGGTGGGAATACAGAGCGTTTTGTTTTGTTTTTTCAGACTTGTCTGTCCTTTATTCATTTTTCACAGTGGGTGTGTATTAATTTTGTTTGTTTTCAGTTTTCCATTGAAGTATAACCTACAAATGGTAAAGTATGTAAATTGTAAGCAAACAGCTTGGATTTATATCTTTACACACATGACTAACCTCCACCCAGATCAAGAGATAAATTACCTATATCCCCCAAATTTCCCTTAGGTCCCTTTTCAGTAACCCCTCCCCCATTAAGAATCACTGGATTAGTTTTGCCTAATTTTGCACTTCATATATATGGAATCATATAGGGTATCTTCTTTTGTGTCTGGACTCTTGTTCAATATTATTTCTTTTAAGCTGATGTGTATAAATACGTAAAAACTCACCAATCTGTTCTGTTGTTTTGTGTAGCAGAAATCTGCTTTTTCATTGGTGTGGGGTATTCTGTTGCGTGAATATATTGCAGGTCTGTATTTTTATAGTCAGAAAAAGATTTACTAAAAATGATTACATATAGACATGGAAACTGCTTTCTTGTTGGAGGCAAAGAAGACATTTTAATTGCAAGAAAATCTTCAGAGTACGTGGAATTAGATAGACATACAGGAATTGGTTTCAACATAGAAGCACAAGGGCTTTAAGAGAGAATGACGACTTAGCTGTTAGACAGCGGATAAGGTTAGTCCTGGCTCTTGACTCCTGGCAAGTCACTTAAGTCACTTGTTCTCACCAAGACTCAGTTTCCTCATCTGTAAAGTGTGTAACATTACCAGATTTAGAGGAAAAGAAGCGAAAACCCAGAACATCCAGCTGAATTTGAATTTCAGATAAGCAATGAATAATTTCTTAGAATAAGTATATCCTGCGTATTGCATGGGACATACTATCCTGAAGAATTACTCTCGGTTTATTTGCAATTCACAAGTAATTGTATCTGGCAACCCTAAAAACATGTGTAACAATACTCCCTGCTCACGTGATAACAATTGTTTGCGAGAAAGTGTTCCCGTGCCGAAAAGTATGTACAAGTGAACGAAACTAGAGGGCCACAAAGGCGGGGAGGAGGGCCACGGGGTTTGGAATTGAGCCCCGTGAGCCTCCGTAGGACAGGGATCTTGCCCCTCAGCCCCCCACCCCCACCCCAGTGCGCAGCCCCATGGCTGACTGAGGAGATGGGTACACGTTTTCTGTAGAACGACTAGTGGGATTTGATTTCCAGCTCCTACACTTGCTTGATTTTGCCATTAGGTAAGCTAGTTAACCACCTTGTGTTTCTATCTTCTTTTTTGTTGTTGTTGTTTCTGTCTTCTTACGGCATTCCTTCAGCACATCTTTCAGGCAGCCTAACTCTGTGCCAAGTACTAGGGAGAGACCGATGAGCCAAGGAGGTTTCTGCCCTTCTGGAGTTTTATATTGTAAGGAGGGAAGAGGGAAAGTAAACACAAAGAGAAAAAGACGAGTTTCTGACAGTGATGCGTGCTGTGCTGGGCCTAGGTGGGGGTGTTAACAGAGGGGGCCAGAGGTGCTATTTGGATGGGTGAGAGGGAGGGCCACTCTCAGAAGTGATGTTGAGCAGAGACCCCGCTGATGACAAAGAGTCAACCTGGGGAGGAGCCGAGGGAAGGCGCCTCCCGGGCAGAGGGAAAAGCAGCTTTTCTTACCTGAAAATTGGGGATGAGAAAACTACCTTCCACCCCACAGGCCTGTAAGGGTTCAAATGAAGGGTGGTTGATTTATGAAGTTTTCAAGTTCCCCACAGGTGAAAGGGATTATGAACTTTTCTCATTGAGACTTAGCCTCAGTTCTGAGACCACCTGGAAGCTTAGGACTACTTGCTTGATGTGTTAGACGTAGCAGGGCTGTTTAGTGCAGTGTGGGTGGAACTGTTTCTGCCAGTCTGGCGAGATAAGTACAAATGCTGAAAGTGTTTAAAAACTTTGATATTGCTGTGACATCCAAGCATATGTGGTGTTTTTAAATTTTTTCCATTTTATTTTTCTGTTAGTCTGGGATGGACTGAGGAAAAAAAACACCAAGCCCCCAAGTGGTCCTTCACCACAGGTATCTTGAAAAGCGTTGATGTAGAAGCTATAGAATGAGAAAAATCTGGGCTTTATTGCAGCTCAATCTCTCACTAGCTGGTTGATCTTAATTAAATTATTTTATCTCCCTGTGCCTTGGTGCCTTCACCTATAAAGTGGGCCGAACATTAAATCTTTGAGATGTCAATGAAGAAATGTGTATAAAGCACCCAGTGCAATGAGTGGTACAAAATGTTAATTTCCATTGCTACTAGTACCTAACATTCATTCATTCGGTCAACAAATATTTATTGAGTGCCTAGTATGTGCTAGGCCTTCTTTTAGAAATGGGGGTGGTTAAAAAAAAGAAAAATCCCCTCTTAGCTTTTGTGGGGAGAGATGACAATAAATGAACAAGGAAAACGAGTAAGTCATATGGTGGTAACCACTGACAAAACTGGAGAGGGAGTGGAGAGTTGGGTGGGGGCAGGCAGAGAAAGCTTCACTGAGCAGAGAGAAAAGAGGTGAGGGAGAGCGAGCCAGTTGACTACCTGGAGAAAGAGGAGTTTTAGGCAGGGCAGGCAACAAGTGCGAAGCCCCTGAGGTGGGTTCATACCCTGCCTGGTGTGGTCAAGGGAACAACAAGGAGGCCAGTGTGACAGAAACAAGTCATGGGGGGAGAAGAGGCTGTATCTGGCTTTGTGATGCTCCCCATCCCCAAATCCAAGTCGGGGACCTTTAACCTTCTTTACTGCACTTCTCAGCCTGAAACCCACAGAGGTTTTTACTAGTCAGGCCCCGACTCAGACTCAAATGGATCTTTTTCAGCTAAGTTAGGATCAGTTCAAAAGGTGCTTGTGAAATCAAGTCTAGATTTGTGTCACCTGTCCTTTTCTAGGTGCCTGAGCTTTTCAGGTTCTTAACTGATTCTCATTTTTCTCAGATTTGCAAATTCATCTACTTGCTTAGATTTGTTTGTGATCTCCGAATCACTTCTTGGTGGGCTTCTGTGGTCATTTGTGGATGTGTACAGAGTGGAAAAATTTGAGTCTCCCATCATGCATGTTCCCAGATGAGATGTTCTGACTTCTTATTTCACTTACAATGTAGATAAGTGTCCTTTGTGCAGTCTACTTAGGGCCATGCTTTTTGCATTTTGGTGCTTTTTGTTGGTGATTTTGCTGTTTAAAATGTCTCCCATGCATTGTGTTGGAGTGCTGTCTAGTGTTGCTAAGCACAGGAAGGCTGTGATGTGCCTTACATAGAGAATTTGTGTGTTTGGTGAGCTTCAGGTGAGCTTCATTCGCCTGATCCTGGCTTACAGTGCTGTTGGCTGTGAGTTCAATGCTAAAAAATCAACAATATACAGTGTATTGAATGAGGTGTAAACAGAGACACAAGTAAAACAAGGCATGTACTGATTGGTTGACAAAAATATTGTGACCAGAGGCTCATGGTAACCTAGCCCTGTATTTCCCCTAGGAGCTCTGGTTCAGTGTCACTTTAATTCATGGTTTGTGGTGACTTTATAAAACGTAGCTACTAGAAATGGCAAGAATCGCCTGTATATGGCCAAGCTGTTTTCCAGGGAAGTGCAATCAGTGTGCACTGTTTTGGGCAGGATGTAAGAATGCCTGTTGTACCCCACATCTGCCTCCATTAGATATTATCATTTAAAAAAATCTTTTCTAATTTGACAGGTGAAAAGACTTTTAATCCTAATTTGCATTTTTGACTCCCATGGAGGGTGAAGGTTCTCTTAGTTTGTTAATGTCCCTTTGTGACTGTCCTTCACATTTTAGGACACATTTCCTGGAGTCCTTTGTGAGAGGAAGGATGGACGTGCTCCCAGGTCATCCCAAGAGCAGGAAGCCAGACCAGGGCTGCAGGTGGTGAATTTTTCTATCACAGGATTTTCTTCAAGTCAAGGGACACCACAACTGATTGTGTCCCTGGCGTGTAGAAGCCCTGTGCCAGGCGTCCCTGGGGTAGCACGGCCAGCTCTGTGTGACACCAGTGCTTCTGATCGTGTGGCTAGAACAGAGCTTTCCAGGCAGAAGCCTTGGTAAAGAAATATTGCCAATCTGCTGGCTCAGGTGGTCTCGGGCTGGTTCCTTAACCTGGGTCTCAGCTGCCTCTCTGTAACAATGGAGATGATGTAATAATGTTTTACCTCATGGATTTCACGTGTGGATAAATGAGTTCCTGCAGGAAAGTCACTTAGAACAAAGCCCAGCCCCTGTAGCGGCTCCACACGTGGCGTTGTTATTAAATACCAAGAACTGTGGCGAGAACATCGTCTTGTCCCAGAGAGATGTGCTGAGGAGACAGACGTGCACGCAGGAAAGAATCCAAGCTTTTTGCACGTTGGTGGGCATAGTTTGGGAGATAGCCACTAGTGAGGAGCTGGGATTTCCCTTTCTGCTTTTCTTTTGCTGATTTCTTGAGCTTAAATCACTTCACCTCTCGGAACCTCAGTGCCCTCACCTGTTAAAAATATGGGCAATATATTTAGACCGTTTAAGAGGAAAAGATGTGGGCTACGGGACCTGATTTCCCCAATAGACGCATCTGTGATCTGTTAAATCTTCAGACTCACCTGATGCTTTACGTCTTTTGAATGTCACCTCCCTCTTAGTTTCCACCAAGTAAGTACCTTTCAGCACTGGCTTGTTTTCTGGCTGGAGGCTCTTCTGCCTGCCTCTGTGAGCAGAATCAGGGTGTCCTTCCCTCTCCCTCCTGTTTGCTCCTCTCTCTGGTGTCTTTCCTGCAGCTGCGGTCAGCGCATCTTCCTCGGGAGTTGTTCTGCACTTTGAACACTTAGGCAAGTCTCATCTTTTTATTTGCTGCCACCTGAGTAACCGACTGCTGAGCGTGCTGCCTGCACTGGCCTCTGTCCCCTTGGAGAATTAAGTTCCCTCCTTCATTCCCACTTTGATCCTGTGCAAACCAAGCTCACTGTGCCTAACATTCGCATGATGTAATTCCTACCCTTTGGCAAGGTCAGACATTACTTGGTTGTTTGATGCTTGCAGAGCAAATGCCCTGACTACCTTTCTGATTTGGGAATAAGTGATAAACGTGCTATCAGCATGTAGATTTCTTGCTTTCCCCACAAGTTCTGGGTGTTGGGTTATCTCAAGACTCCTGATCCTAAGCCCCTAGAATCTGAAATGAACATTATTTGCTCCTGCTGCCACCTTCTAAGTGGCAGCACTGTGAGAGTGGCCTTCTCAGCTCTGTAGCTGTCACCTGAGCCCATCCCCGGGCCTTGGCTTGTCAAGGGAGGAAGGATTATGTGCAGTATCAATAGTCCTTTTTTGCTCTGTTTTTCTCACTGGTTAATACTCTTGCCCTATAGCTGGTGCCAGCCTTCTCTGCCTGCCAAGTTCTAGGCAGATTTAGTGCAAAAATCAAGTATATGGCAACACATTCCCCCTTTTCCTTGTCAGGTCACTGCCTCCTTTGCAGACCGCTTGCCCGCTGGTGGAGCATTTGAGTAGCTGCTGGTTCCTGAACCAGCCCGCAGATTTCTCTGCCACCATCAATGGAGACTGTCTTCTTTGTCCCTTTTAAAGAGCAGTTTGAACATGCTGTGCTCTCCGACTGGAATATGTCCTTCCTATTACTCATTTAACAAATGCATGCCATTCATTGTTCTAGGTTCTGGAGAGGTAGAATTGAACAAGACCGAGTCCTACCTCACACTATGGATGTTCTAGTGGTGTGTGTGTTTATGCACATGGGCACACATGTGGTTGCTTGGAAATAAACACTTCCACTGTAAATGACTAAGAATCAAAATGCAGTTAAGTGTCATTTAGCTGGTGAACCTCTACTTATCTTTCAAGGTGCAGACTAGGAGCCACCTCCTCCATGAAGACTTCCTGGACTGCACTGCCACTTTGATGCTTTGTCTTTGTCCTGCTCCGTGCATAGGCCTTGGCCGTAGCTCTTGACTTGCTATGTTGTGATATATTTCTCTACAGGCTGGTTTCTCACCTGACTTCTTGAGATCAGATTTATTTTCATTTTCCCAGCATTAGGGAGAATGCTGGCACAGTAGGAGTTGAATACAAGTTTGTGAATGAATAAATGAATGGGTGAGTGAAGGAAGCGGTTGAGGTGAGGGGTGCTCCCTCTGTGTGTCTGGGTAAGTGATTCTGCTGTTTATTCTCTTAGTAGTTAGAGCCAAGTTTGAATGTCACCTATCAAATGGATACTGACTTGCAAACGTACTGGAAAAGCACAGTATGACGAAAGTCACTTGCCCAGCCAAACCCCGTTACCAAAGGCCAGGGAATCCCACATGTAACCGACTCAAAACCCAAATGAAGGCAAGCAATCCTCCTGCTTGGACCCTCAACTTAACCCACGTATCTGCCATCTGTTGGAATTTGAACTGATTTAAAGTTGTCTCTGTGCCCCACCTGCCCTGACAAACCAAATTTCACTTATTTTACTTGGTAAACTGGTTATAATGGGAATCAAACCTCTAATTTCATTCCAGAACAGAATAAGGGGTTTGAAAATATTTTCAACTCTGCGTAAGTCAAGACTTCATTTCGTTGGCATCCTTCCCTCCTGAGAGTCTGGTGATCTTATAGGTCAAATGATGCCCCATTGGACAAATCATTGCAGCCACAGAGTGGGCAGGACCTTGCCCTCATTTTCAGAGGGTGAACAGAGAGCCAGCCGTTGTTGCTTCCAGAGCACATTCAGAGCCACATCTCATTCGGTCCCCACAATGGCCCTTTGAGCTGGGCAGGCCCAGGATATTACTCCCATTTCTAAGATGAATAAATGGAGGCCAAAAGAGAATCCATGACTTGCCCAAGTTCACACACTCACTTGTCACGTGGTAGAGACAGGATTCAGGTTTTATTTTGGGGGGTTTCAAGTCAGTTTCTCTTACCTTGGTGACTCAGCCACACCCTGTGGTCGAGGCCAGTGGGGCACCACGTGCAGTCAGCCCCTTGTGCCCTGGCATTCGCAGAATTTAGTTCCCCAAATAGTTAGATCTTTGCTGAGTGAATTTGTACTCCAAGTTAAAGAAAACTGTTCATTGGGGGACTGCTTTGTTCCTTGCCACAGTTCCCCACTTTTTTTCCCTTCCACTGTCAATACAGTACAACCCTTGGTTTTAGAATAAAGAGCCTGGTGCAGGGGTGTTGTGGGGGATTAGCGTGGGAGAAATGCTGGTCTGCAAAGCGCTGCAGCTGCAGAGGTGGGATTAACGCCCGTTATCCTGAGAATTCCTCTCTGGCAGGGGCCCAGGCGGCGATGCCAGCACCCACCCTCGCCCCATCCTGCACCCACAGTGGGAGCTGGTGATCCCCAAAGGGCCTCTGTGGACTGGGGGCCATGGAGAATTGTCCATGACCCTGGCAGGAGGTTGGACACACCTCCAGGGGTTGTCTTTTGAGGAAGCAGAGTGCAAAGGGATCCTAGGGCTGGGGCATCGCCAGCCCCTGAGTGGGTGCTTCACCCCCTGGGGAGAGGCTGGTAAGTCATCAAAGCCCCAAATTCCCTGGAAGTGCTCAGAGTGCACTGGCTGAGTGGCACTCCTGCGGGCAGAGGAAAGGGCCAGAGAGGAAAGGCTGTCTGCCTCCCAGCTCCTCCCTGGGAAGTCTGCAGCCGCCTAGACGTGACAGAGAGTCACAGTGTAATGGGGCTGGAGAGGCCATTGACACATCCTCCTCAGGTGTCCCTGAGTGTCCCTTGGTGGTCCGGGAGATGACCTTAGGGGTCCAATGGAGAAATATTGAATCTTCAATATAATAGTCATGCATTTTAATGTGTTTCTTCTATTTAAGGCAAGTCATATAGCTTTTCAGTTGGTGGCCATGATATAAGGCTTTTAAAAAAGAAGTTGACATAAAAATGAATTGGTTATAAAAAATATGAAGAGAAGCAGCCTACTATAATAGTTAAGAGAGTGAACTCGGAAGCCAGATTTCCTGGGTGGGATTCCCGGTTCCACCCTCACCGGCTGTGGGCAATTACTTCCCTGAACTGCAGCTTCCTTAGCTGTAAAGTAAAAGCCATTTCCCAAGGGTGTTTAGATGGTGACATGAGTTAATACTTACAAAGCACTTAGAACATCTCCCAGCTCATATCAAACCCTGTATAAGTAGCTATTAAATAAAATGAAGTGAGTTGAAGGTGGGAGGGTGTATGGTGCAAACTTTGTGAGGATGTTTCCAGAATAACCGAAGGTTTAAGAAAGCTGGGCTTCTGCTGCCCTTCCTGTGACAGATGGGGAACCCAGAGACCCAGAGGGCAGAAGGGAGGTGTCCCGAGTTATAAACCGACCTGGTGTGGTGGAGCCAGGACGGAATCCCTGGTCACCTGGCTTGCTGTCTACTGCCGGCTTCCAGGGGTGGGCGCTTCTATGGAGACAGAAAGGCGATTGGTCCCATGGGCCGCACTCCGCAGTCTTCACAATGGGTGACACAGACATTTCCTCAGAGGAGCCCTAGCCAACCCTGACCTCTTGGACAGATACAGTCCTCTGAGTGCTGATAAACTGACCATAGCTCTAAAGCAAATCCTGTTTGAGTAAGCTCCCCCCAGGCCAGGGCCAGGCCTGCCAAGTTCACTGATGGAGCCTCAGGGCCTGGCCCGGAGCCTGGCCTCCTGCAAAGAAGCCTCTGAACAAATGTTTGATGACTGGCTGGCTGACTGAGAAAAACAAGAGATCCTCTGTCATGCCCATTGCTTGGATCAGATGATCAACCGAGCAGAGGACAGGGATGTAATCAGGGGCCCTCTTGACTGTGTGAGTGTGAGAGAGAGTGAGGAAGAGTCTGCCTGCAGGTAAGGCTGTTGAGGTAGGTCGGCGCCTGGAGGAGGTCCTTGCACGGTGCTGGCTATGTGAGACACTGAGCAACACCCTAGCATGTCCTGTGTGCTCCCTGGGACCGTTGGGATCTCAGAGGTTAGTATTCCATAGAGACTGAGAAACAGGTCAAGGGAGTTTGAAAGAGGGCTCCAGGATGCAGGGAGGTCAGGAAGGATGATGTTTATGAAGGCTCTCAGCTGCAAGGGCGAGACCCTCTAGGCAGGCTCCGGGTTTCATGATGATCATGAGCAGCTGATGAGGGTCCATTACTCTAGAGTTTACCTGCAGCACCGTAACACCGGGTCCTGACCACCACGTGAGGCCAGCCGAGCAGTTACTATAGTTGCCAAGTAAGACAAAGATAGCTCAGGGAGACTGAGTAACTTGTGTGAGGTCGCACAGCTAGTCAATAGCAGAGCTGGACCCAAACCAGCTCCTGGGACCCTGCATCTGGTACTGTTTCTGCCAAACCAGGCTGCCTTCTGGTTGTGTTTATCTGAGTAACTGACCCCAGATATGGTGTGGCACTTGGCACATGATGGTGGGGCCAGCCGCTACCTCAGGGTCGTTTGCTGGTGAGTCAGTAGGACCAAATGAGAAGTAGGAACGAGAGACAACAAGAGAGCTTATGGGGGTCGGTGGGAAGGGTGTCAGGTGGGACTGGAGGCTACAGGAGGAAGAAGAGGCTAGAAGGAATTCTCTGAAGACAGGCTGCCTCTTTTATGACTTTTATGATTGAGGCCAGGCCTCAACTTCAGCCTCCCCTTGCTTTTGATTTATCAGAAAGTTTCTTACTGGTTCCCTAAATACTCAGAATAAATCTGGAGTCCTCATAATTATCCCCCAGAGCCACACAACCTGGTGTGGCCTGTCATCCTGGCCCCTGCTGCTCTGCAGAACTTACTACATTGGCCATTTTTGCCATTTCTGAAACATTCCTGCATTCTTGGGCCTCAGGGTCTTTGCACCTGCTCTTCCTTTTGCCTGGAATGCCTTTCTGTCTCAAATGTCACCTCGTCAGAGAGGCCCTCTCTGCCTCCTCACCCCCTTATCCTGCTTTATTTGTCTTCCTGACACTGGTCATTCCCTGGCGTTGCATCATACGTGTATTTGTATCTGTCTCCGAGAAATGAAGCATCCCAGGGGAAGGGATTCTTGCCTGTTTGTTCATTGCTTAGGCTCAGCGCCTCACACAATGACTAGACCAGGTACAGATTAAATGTACCTGCTGAGTGGATGAAGGCATTTTAAAGCCTTTAGCCCTCTGCAGCTTCTAGGTGTGCCATGTTCTCAGGAACAGGGATCCTGGCCTAGCTCGCTGGTCCTGCAAGGCCTCAGGACTTGTGCTTTATTCCATTCACTGGGTTCCTAGGAGAGGAAGGCACGTTTGGCAAGAGGCCGCCTCAGCCCTCCCATCCTCTGCCCAAACCAGTGTGTCCCAGTCCAGGCAGCAGATTCCAGGGCAGTGGGGGAAGAACCTTGAGGCTGAGCAGTGGACTCAGAGGCCAGAGCAGGTGAGGGTGGGCAGGGCTGGGAAAGGTTGGGGTCAGAGAGCAGGTGTAGGGTATGGGGGTGGCAGAGAGGGGAAGCTGTCTGTGAAGAGCCACTGTGCCCATGCTATGTGTTTAGGGGTGCTGGTTAGCCAGCATGTCTGGAATGATAATGGAGTGCCTGTCCACGTGGATCCTTGTGGCCATTGATTACTCAGAGCTTCCCAGCTAGCCCTGGCTGGATCAAAGGGTCCATTTCCTGGCGGAAGCAATGACCACAACAATATGGAAATATTTCAAGACCCTTTATTCTCTCACAGCCATGTGTAGTATATTCCTTTGTTAGTTAACAAATGCTTATAGATTCCTTTCCAAGAACCAGGCACTGTAGGCCTTGCCTTAGTCACGTATAGCAAACCTCCACGTTTATAGGGTTAACATCCCTGCAACTAAATTGATTCATTATTTATTAAAACACACCAGCTACTTTATTGTCAGTGCTAAGAATAGTGCTTGCACACAGAGTGGTGTGCAAGTGATGTTTTTGAATTGCTGGATTAATGTATAGGTTAATCAGTTTCACCAGTTAATAAATAAGGAAGTAGCTCAGAAAAATCAGATTTGGAAGTCTGACCCCTGACGGGCTCACCCTCAAGGCCAAAGGGCTCTAGTCTAAAGGAGAGGTTCTAAAACTTCGGGCTTTCAAAGACCAGTGCATTTCTAAAGGAACAGTGCCCCCCAAATGTTAGAGTTGGCCAATTTTTCATTTTCTAAGTAAGGGATGGAGAATAATGTTACCAATGATCATTATTTCACAGAAGGATGACTTTAACATTCTGATTGTGTAAAGGATGATTCCAGAATCTTTAAAAATTGGGGTGCGTTTTGGCTCAGTGGGAAAGCCACTGCATTGCTCTTAAAGATGTCATTTCACTGAGGATTGGTGAAAACTTCACTAATCAACATTCAGTGGGTTTCAGATGGGCATTTGGGAGCCTCTGGCTTGGATGAACCGGCCCCTCAAATCCTTGCCTCTCTCTTCATTTGTCTCTCCGGTTCCTCTCTCCACCTGTTCCTTTCTTTCCTCTTACGTGCAGACACACAGAGGCACGTTTCAAAGCTGCAAAGAGAAGCGTGCCATGTGTCAGAATTGGATGGAGAAGAAAGACTATTTCTCCTATTCCAAGTCCGGAGTCCGTAACTCTGAAAGGAAAGGAGAGAGGGGGAGGGGATGGGGGGAGAATCTCTCCTGCCTCCCTTCTGACCCTCCTTATTACACTTTCCGTATTTGTTTATGATTCCTATTAATCACATGGAATAACCCTCCCAATTATTAAGTGATAGAGATGTGCATTCCTTCAGCCAAACAGAATAATTTGTTCCTAAAATGAATTAACATATAGAAAAGCCTTAGTTCTATGGTGGCTGAAACTTAGCATAATGAGTTTATCAGGCTTAAAAGAAGCCCAGACAGGCTTTTTTTGGGCGAAATAAATATGCTGATTACAGGGAGGCTCATCCGTGCTGGCATCATGCCATTTGTTATTTCTTTAATAAAAACAGCTTGAGTTGATCATCTGTTTTCAATATAATTTCTTGAGTCTCCCTCTCACAATTAACAGCCGTGGTGGGGGTGGGGGCGGGGAGAACATGTTCTTACCAGCCTCCTCCTGCAGGTCCCCAAAGTTGCTCATTTGGGGCATTCTTTGTGATTTAATAGACCTGCCAATCAGTGGGCCTGGTGCATGGATCTGATCTGGGTTGACAACATACTTGTCACTTGGAAAGGCATCTCCAGGACATCAGCCTTAGCAGTGAGGGGAACCAGTGAAGGGGAAACAATTATGCAAATTTAAACTCTCCCGAGCCCCCTGCCACAACCTGGCAAGAGGATAAAGGTCTGCCTTCTATCCCTTTCTCTCGGGGCAACGAACCCTATTTCCATGCATCTTCCGGAGGGATTCCTAAGTTATTTAAGCGTCTTCAAAGTGGCTTTATGGACACATGGTTGGGAAACAGGATTTATGGGCAATTAGGACCAAAAAAAATCTGAATTTTTCATGGTACCCACTAAGCCACTCAGGCTACTAAATTTATTTTTAATAGTGATAGTGTCAAGTATCCATTAAGGGACATTCAGATCATTTATTCATTTATTTTTTCATCTAACAAGAATGTTTTCCACAGCGCGGTACTGGGAGCACATAGAGCTTAGAGTTTGCCTTGTTCATTCATTTAAAAATGTACATGGAACGTCTGCTGTGTGTCAGTTGCTGGGGTGGGGTGATGAACAAGGCAGATGAGGTTCTGGCTGTCCTGGAGCTTAGCGTTGGGATGGGTGCGTGAAGGAGTGTGGTGGCCATGGTAGTTCCAGCCCCATGTGATTCCTGATTCTTGAGTGTAGCTGGACCTAGTGACTCGCTGCTGAGAAATGGAACATAGCCAAAGTGGTGGGATGTCACTTCTGATTAGGTGACTTCCTAATCAGAAGACTGTGACTTCTGTCTTGCTAACCCTGTCTCTCTGTCTCTCCCCTTCTTGCTCACTCTGGTCAAGCAAGCTGTCACACCATGAGATACTCTTTTGAGAGACCTATGCTGCAAGGGATGAGGGCAGCCTCCACTAGCAGCTCCTGGGAATCTGAGGCCTCAGTCCCTCGCCTTGAGGAACTGAGTCCTGCCAGCAACCGCATGATGGAGCCAGGAAGCAGACCCTCCCCCCTGAGCCTTGAGGGCTCTGCAGCTCTGGCCAACACCTTGACAGCAGCCTGTGAAACTCACAACCCGAGGACCCCACTGTCCCTGGATTCCTGACCCACAGAAACTGTGAACTAGTAAACGTTTTCCTTAAGCCACTGAGCTTTGGACAGTTTGTTACGCAGTGAGTGTCCATAATACAGGAAGAGGTTATGAACTAGTAAATAAAGGAAGAAAATATCGGCTGGTGATAAGGCTGTGCTGAGCATTAGTGAAGGGTGACACGCTGACAAGTGGCAGAGTGGCTGGAGACAGTTGGTATCTCAGGATGGGATGGACCCTAAAGTTGGTCCAGTGCCCCAGGTGAAGCTTCTGTGTGTTCTGTATGTTCCTTCCAAGAGGCATCCAGCCTTGGGTCAAATAACCCCCAGTGTTGGGAAATACACACTTTCCCAGTTACGCTATTCCATCTTTGGATGTGAAAAATATTTGCTGCTTGGCTGAAATCTGCATCCCTCTGGTTTATCTCCCTGTCTGGATTCTTCCACTTGAGGCCACATGCCTGCTCTTGTGTTTTGAGCCCCTCTCTCCTAGATAATCATCCAGCCCTTCCTTGTTGCCCTCTACTTCCTGAGCTGGCTCTCCTTCCCTTCCCAGACTCTTGAATTCATCTGTTTTGATGCTGCTCGTGGCCTTTACGATTTGACTGCCTTTCCAGGTCCCCTTGCTCTACTCCCTGGGTCTCTCTCTACAGCCCCTGCTCGCTCCTGTGATCTTGGTGTCCTTGTAGCTTTAGTTGGAAATTCTGCAGCCCTGGGGTCGGCTGACTGTCCTCAGATGCATCATGCCAGACCTTTCATTCACATGGAGGTCCCTCCCGTAGCTGAAAGTGGCTCATCTCCTAGCCAGGCGAGCCTGGCTTCTTGGCGCTCCACACTCTCCCCGGTGTCTTCCTTCCCCCCTCCCTCCTCCTCCAGCCTCAATTATCACTTCTGCAGATGACTCACTAGAGGATGGCTTCTGTCTAGCCAGCTGCCTGCTGGACAAGTTCCTGTGATGATCCTTCTAGTCTCTTGAACTCAGCACGCCCCTTCTCCCGTTCTACAACTATCCATGGAGCTCGCACCCTACGTCCGTGCTCCTTCCGGTCAGCGTCCCCTCTCCCCGCTACCTGCTGGACTAGAGCCTCTTTCACCTTCTGGTATCCCAAGGTTCTGTCTGAACTTAGGGACAGCCTGGCTTCTTTCTCTTTCCTCTACTTTCCATTCCAAATCGATCATCTAGTCTGCTGATTTTTCCTTCCCAGGGTCTTTTTCATCTGCCCCTTCCTTCTGCCACCACTGAGGCCTCACTCCTGAACTACAATAATCCCTGTCCTCCAAAGAATTCAACGCATGGGATGGTGCTGGGCATTGGGGGTGCAGTGACAGGCAAAGCAGACCTGGCGCCTGTCCTCATGGAACTTACAGGTTAGTGTGTTCAGCCATTCATCCATTCAAATAGATTTTGAGCACCTACCATATTGACTTGGTCAAGTCCTAAATTTTTGATAGTTGGATGTGACTTCCTTTCAGCTTAGTTGTACTGAGGGGAATGGTTGCCAAAAAACAGCTAGATAGTTGCTTTGATAGTTGGTAGCGATAAATGAGAAGAACCATCTGGAGAGCCACCCCAAGAAACATGGTTTTGAGGGTTTCTGGGCTGGAGCCTCACCTAGGTATGCCTAACTCCCAGAAGCCCTAAAGTGACATCCCAGGAAAGGCCAGGACTGGGAAAGCCACACTCAGCTGCTGTCTCTATGCTCTTGGGATACTGTGAGTTCCCTTATCCCAGCCCATCTTCTTCCCGTCACCTGCAGCTGATCCACTTCAAGCATCTGCATCATCCCAGGTAGCCTGGCCACTGGGGAGAGGGGTATCCTGGCTGCTGAGTGGGGAGCCGGGGTAAGCAGGCAGCAGTGGTCTGTGTCCAGAAAGCTCCCTGCAGGGTCTCAGGGAAGGAACCCAGACCAGCAGGGGGTGAGGCGGTAGGGAATGACCTGGTGTAGCTGTGGACTATGGCGTGGGGGTGTCTGTGCCACAAAGGCCGAGGAAGTTGACATGGTATTGGGGCGAAAAGTATGTAGATTCTAGGGGCCCCAGAGTCTTTGCCACTAGGGTGTGGGTAAAGTGGGCTAATGTCCTTGGATTAGTGATTTGATTTCTCAGAGTAGCATGCATTTCATCTTAAATGGGACCAGTGGCACCAGCCTCAGAGGATTGCTGGAGGTTTACCTGGGGTAATGTGAGGAAGCACCTGGCGTGGAAGGTCAGTAAATGGTGGCTACTCTTGTCGTTAGGTTGGTGTTGAGGTTGGGGTCAGGCAAAAAGAACCAGAAAATGGGAAGAAACCAGAGCCCTCAGAGGGTGTTTAAGTTCAAGCTGGGGAAACTAAGGTCCTCCCACAAATGCAAAGAGCAGCACAGAGATGACAGTGGGACAAAGCTCAAGGCAGGAGGAGTGAGCAGAGGTCAGAGGTGGGGGGGCCCAAGGCAGTGGCCAGAAAGTTCCCTAGATTCTCAGCAGCTGCCTTTATTAGCTGTTCACTAGGGAGGTGGGACAGAGTGGGCAGGAAGTGGGACATCTGAGTGGCTCTTCCCCTGGTTCAGGCCAGAATTGTTTCTAGAGCAAAGCAGAAGCTCCAGATGACTGTCAAGTAGCCCCTGGATGGGGGACTGCAGGGCTGTGGGGGCAGGGACCAAGGCAGGCCCATCAGACCTGGCCCACAGAGGGGGTGCCTCCAGAGAGATGGCCCTCTGGGTTCAGCTGGAAGCTCTGCACTTCCTCTCTTCCTGTCTGGACAGTTTGGGGCCATGTTCATCTCATCTCTTTCGAGGATGCTTGTCTGACAACTCTAGCCCCCATTATGAGTTGCTCTGCTCCTTCTACTCACAGCAGGTTCCTTCTCTTTCCTCTGTGCTGGGCTCTGTGTACACACTGTGGCATTTATTCCTCAAAGCATCCATGTGAAGTGGACATTATTCCCATTCTACAGAGGGGGAAAGTGAGCTCAGATTGATTAAGTAACTTTTTTAAAATTGAAGTACAGTCAGTTTACAATGTTGTGTCAATTTCTGGTGTACAACATAATGTTTCAGCCATACATATAATGCATATATTCCTTTTCATATTCTTTTTCATTATAGGTTACTACAAGATATTGAGTATGTTCCCTGTGCTCTACAGTAGGAACTTGTTGTGTATCTATTTTATAGTATCTGCAAATCTAGAACTTCCAATTTGTCCTTTCCTACCCTCTTTCCTCCCTGGTAACCATAAGTTTGTTTTCTATGACTGTGAGTGTGTTCCTGTTTTGTAAATAAGTTCATCTGTGTCCTTTTTTAAGATTCCACATATAAGTGATAGCATATGGTATTTTTCTTTCTCCTTCTGCCTTACTTCATTTAGTATGACGATCTCCAGGTCCATCTATATTGCTACAAATGGCATTATTTTTCTTTTTTGTGGCTGAGTAGTATTCCATTGTGTGTATGTATGTATGTATGTATGTGTATATATATATATATATATACACCACAACTTCTTTATCTAGTCATCTGTCAATGGACATTTGGGTTGTTTCCGTGTCTTGGCTATTGTAAGTAGTGCTGCTATGAATTGATTAAGAAACTTTGCCAGTGTCTCACAACTGGGAAATGGCAGGGCTGGGATTTAAAAACAGATCTGCCTGGCTCTGAAAACCCAAACTCTGCTCAGGACACTGAGATATTCCAGTTACTGTAACTGAATAACAAATATCTCCAAAATGTAGTGGCATAAGACAACCAGTTGTTGGGCTCACATGTCAATTCAGAGAAGGCACATCAGGGATGGCTTGTTTCCGTTCCACGGGGTCCAGAACATCGGCTGGGAGACTCAAAGGCTGGGGCCACACTCTTTGGAAGTCTCGTTCACGCCCATGTTTGCTGACTGAGGTTATTTGAGGTTGGGGCCTCAGTTCCCCTCCGTGTGGGTCTCTGTGTGGACTAGTTTGGGCTTCCTCACAGTGTGGTGGCGCTGCCTCCCCTCAGTCCTAAGTGAGGATGCAAAAAAGAGAGAACCAGGATGAAATCATATTAGCTTCTGTCACCCTCGAGAGATGGACATTGTCAGTTCTGCAGCGACCTGCCTGTCAGGGCCGTCACTAAGGCCCATCCGATCCGTAAGGGATGGGAAATGCTCCACGTTTCAATGGAGGACTGGCAGGATTTGGGAAGGAGCTGTATGACCAGAAATGTTCCTGCAGCAGGCTAGTTTTGGAAAATGCAATCTGTCACGCGAAGGAACCTGAAGGAACACGTCCATGTGATGGGGAGCTCACCAGGGCTGACCTTGTCCTCATCTCTGTGACTCCCGTGGACCCAGCCCTTGGAGGCACCCAGAGTAGTGTTTGTTGAGTTAAGTGAATAAATGCAGAAAATCCAACTCAAGCTGTTTTGGGGGACTTTATTATTATTCTTCCAATTTCCCATTTACTGCTTTCTCTTGCACCCCTGCTGCTGAAATCTTCCATTTCATGGTTGCTTTGCTTCAAGGCTTGTATCTTCAATCAGAGATTCGACAGGATGCCATTTCATTACGGGCACCTGCTCTTATCTCGCAGGAGTCTCTGGAGGAAAGCTCTTGAAAGCCCAAAGACTTGTCTTCAAACTTCCTTCAGAACCTTCAACTCTTGGACAATTGCACCTTTCTGCTTGGCCCAGCCATGCTCAAAGCCTAGGGTGTTTCTCCCCTTGAGTGTTCCATGGACTGTGCATGGAGGTGAGAGGGGACCCTGAAACCATAGCCCTGGGGCTTGTCACGGGACTATTTCAGGCTTGAATCATACAGGGAGAGTGTGGGTAAGAGCTGGGTATGATCTTTGCCCATGCGTGCTCTTTGCTTGCCTGCCTCCTATCTGTCTTTCCTCCCCCCTTCCCTCCCTTCTTCCTACCTTTGCTACAGTGCAAGTCTGGTTGTTTATAGCTCTGTACTCACACGCTGATCCCAAATGCTGCGAAAAATCACACCTCTCTTTTTATCTCATTTTACGATGTGCTGCTGATGAGAGTTGCTGCAGACGGAACTCTGATCTGACAGCCTTACTCAATAGGAAGGGCCTGGCATCAGGCATCAGGAGAACTGGGGTCAGACCTGCACTTCCCCTCGTCTGTAAAATGGGGAGATAGCACCATCTTCCTCCCCACCAAGGGCTGTTGTGAAGGTAGAAGGAGACCCTCGATAGGAAGGTGTTTTGCAAACTGTATGGGGCTGTATAAAAAGGTGTGGTTGCTCCTTTGAGTCTCAGAGCTTCTATCTGCCCACTGAATTGGAGGATGGAAAAAATTCATGGCCCAAACCTTAGCCTTGCTACGGTGTCCTGATTGACCACTGAGCCTTTCAGAGCTAGGATACGTAAGGGTGGATGTCTGTGAGAGATGATGTTCCTTCAGTCCATCAGGTAGCACTCTTAGCTGTTGCAGACACTAGCATCAGGACCAGATGCCAGCACAGGGAGAGAAGGTAGTTGCTAACGGGGTATTTGGGAGTTTTGCAGGCTCCCTTCTGACCGAGTCCTCTTTGCTGGCTTGCGGCGTTCTGAAGGTAGAGGTTGAAAATTCAAGTATTTCAGAAGCCAAATAGGGACGGTATGTGGGTGAAGCAGGCTTGGTAGGGACTGGGGAACTCAGAGGCCTTCCCCTTTCCAAAGTGTACAGGCCCCTCTCAGCAACAGCCACGTGTTGTCGTACAGGAAGGCAAGCCAGGGTTTTTTTTTCCCTAAAGAAGCCAGATATCACATTTTATTTTAAATGCAAAATCTCTTGATATTTATTTCTTGGCAACATGTCTAAATTTAAAAAAAAATTAGTGCACAGGCCAAACAAAATAACTTCAGCTGTTGAATTCAGCCCGTGGGCCACTAGTTTGCAATCTCTGAGCCAAAAGCCTGGGGAAGTCCCATGGGCTGGTGAAATATAGCCCTGTGACTCTTTGATTGCTATACCTCAGACTACAATAGTGGCTCTAAGTGATTGACATCAGATCTGTCTTTTCCTGCCAGGAGGGAATGAGGTTTTGTTTTTTTGGTGGGGGGCAGGGGCAGGAAAAGGCATGCTGGTTCCTGCTCAGAATACAAGGCACTGGCTGAGGAGGACTGGATGGGGAGAAGCGGGCCGTAGCCCTCCCGCAGCATTAGGTTTGTGTGGGCACGTGGCAGCCGAGGGCTGGGGAAGGGGACATAGGCAGGCTGGCACTTTCCAGAGGAGTAAAGGAAGGCACACGGGGTCCCTATTCCTCCCAAAGAAGACAGAAGCCAGCAGGTGTGCTCAGCAAACTGTCCCCAGCTCCATCGCTGGTGACCCCAGTTCACATCAGCATGGAATTATTTCTTTCACAGGAGCTATTGCCTATTAACCAGGGGAGGCACAGCAGTGGTGGCTTTTGTAGAAATCACTGGGGAACCAGGCTGGCAACTGGGGCTCAGACAACTGTACATTTTCTGAGTTTACAGAGCTTCCAGCTGGCTTTAAATCATTCAGGGGTCACATCTGGAGAGCAATGAGATTGAGCGGAGTTAGGAAATCTATGGCTCTTTTTATACAAAGTAAAGTAAAATTTCAAAATTTTTTAATCACAAAGAGTATGCTCATTATAAAGAAACTTTAAAATGCAGATGGTTAAAAGAAGAAAACAAATACTCAAAACATTTTCTGATCGTATTTCCAGAAATATTTATATATATGTACATGTGTACACATAGATGGAAAATATTTTGAACAAAATAAAGATGGCTTATACTTTACAAACTGTTAACTTGCTTCCTACAGCTTGCCACCCCCGAACCCCCATACTTCCATCAATAAATATTCCCCTTTGACATCTGAAGAATGATTATTTGTTTTATGGGTGAATCGTGATTTACTTTACCAGTTAGTATTTTAGAATGTTTAGATAGTTTCCTTTTTTGATTAGAACCAACAGCATGATGAACATTCCCACAGATAAATGTCTTCGTATGGCTCCTATTATGTCTTTAGTATGTATTCCTGAAAACATAATACATTTAATCAAAACTATTTAAAAACAGCTTTTGAACAAACTTAAAAAACTATTTCCTGAAAATATGTAGCTCAGAAAATAGCATCAGTGCTTACGATGCTAATAAATTGCCATCGACACTTGGTATTTTCCATGTGACAATGTAAAGGTTTTATAGACATCATCTCAATCAGTCGCTCCACTGACCTTATGAGAAAGTATCATTATCCCTATTTTACGGATGGGAAAACTGAGGACCAAAGGGACAAAGTAACTTGCTCAAGGTTATGCAGTGAGAAATAGCAGAGCTGGGTTCGAGCCCAGCTCAGATTGACTCCAAAGGCCCTGCTCATATTTGTCTGTTATCCCCCCAGTCACTTGCACATTGATAAAAACTGCTGTCTTAAGAAGTACCTGATTTTTTTTTTTTTTTTTTATTGCAAGCCTAAGTGTTCCTGCTCCCTTTTGGCTGCTGTTTTCATGGGCTGAAGAGTCTCTGAATGAACAGTTTTTGATTAATTAGATTTTTTGTTGCCAAGGAATTAATTGGGTCCCCCCTACCCCTCCTTTCTTGCTCAAAAAGCACACAAGAAAATGATTTTAGCAGTGGGGATAATTACAGAAAATGCGGTGTTAACTCGAATGGAATGCAAATATTTTAGGTTTTTTATTGTTCTCCAGGACCGCCAGGGTGGAAAGAAAAGAGTGAAATAAGCCTCAGCAGACGTTAGGAGAGAGCGATACCAAGCTGGGAACCTCAGAGTCACTTTCTGTGCCTGTCTCTCCGATAATCTCAAAGAGAAGCAATCTTGAGGTTTGAGCCTGGTTCGTAGCAGGAGGGCTGGGGCCCGCTGGAATACCTAGGTCCGCTCACGCAGATAAGAAAGGCCCAGCAAAGGCGCAGGGAAGCCAAGGAGCTCCCTTTTCAGGCACTTTCCTTGCCTGGTTGTCGTAGTTCCTCTGATGAGTGTGCATATACGTCAGCCCCATGGCAGGAACACACCTGTGGGTTTAAACTTGGATGGCTGCAGGAGACACCTGTTCAAAGACAGAGAAGAGAGTGGCTCTGCAAGGGGACCACTCCCCCATCAGCCGTCTAGGATGGAAGGGGGAGGCTGGAGGATGCCGTCCTTAGTTCCCCTTGTCTTACACGTTCTTGATTTACTTCTTCGTTTGGCTTGAACACCTCTTAGTATTTCCTGGGAAAAGAGTCAAGAAGATAAATTGTCTTCATTTTTGCAAGTCTCAACATCCCATTATTCTGCGCTCATCACGATGGATAGTTGGGGGATAGAATTCTGGGCTGAGAACTCGAATCTGGAATGCCTGTCTGTCTTCTACTACATTGCTACCTAAAGTGGAGTTCATGGGCCGGGGTCAGTCTGCAAACTCATTCATCTGTGATGAAATAAGCACAGAAATTGAGAGGAAGCATTTCAAAACTTTTATTACTAGTTTGGCTGTGTCATTATACGTTTATTGAAGCTGATAGTAAAATGTTGGTGGCTTTTAATTTGTATGTCTTTGAATTTCACTTTTCCTACTAATTATTTTCTATTCAGTTTTATAAAAGTAGCAGTCAGGGACAGATTGCAGGCAAAGTCCTTTGCCACATATGTTGAGAAGCACTGTTCTAGGATACGGTGTTGTTCTTGAGAAGCCTTTGTCCATCTGATGGTGGTATTTTGTAAGTAGCCCCTTTTCCTGTCTGAAGTTTTTTGGGTTTTCTCTTTATCCCTAGGGTTCAGAATTTCACCATGAGAAGTCTTAATGAGGGCCTTTTGTCACTTACTGTGCTAGGCCCACAGTGAGTCCTGGAGACTCATTCACTCATTCATTCATTTATGCTCATTTCTTCCCTCTCTTTCCTCTGTTCTCTTTTACTGGAATCCTTGGTGGTTGGATACTGGGCCTCCTACTTCATATGTTGAATCTTATACTTTGTCCTCATGTTTTCAGTCCCTTTTTCTTTTTGTTTTACTACTTATAAGATTATTTAATTTTATCTTCCAACTCTTTCATGTATTTACATGGACTGTCATTTATTATTTGTGTATACTATCATTTTTATTTCAAAATCTTATTTGATTATCTCTTTCATAATCTTTTCTTGTCTTTTTGTATGCAATATCAGTTTTTCTGAGGAAACTGAATAGATGCACTTTTTTTTTTCTGCTCAGTCTTTGCTTCCTGCATTATATCGGTTTCTTTCCGTTTCTTTTTTTCTGTTGATTGAGTTTAGCCTCTCTTCACATTGATGACTCTTAAGATCTTGGTTGGGTTGTCCATTCCTATCTAATAATAGGATTAGAAAGCTGATGGATAGCTCTGTGTATGAGTATGGATATGGGGGTTTGCTGGTTGACAGATTTCACTCTTGGGTGATGGGGTAGGAGGCTGGTGCTTGCAGGAAATCCATGTATCAGGATGTGACAGTCTTTTTTTTTGAGACTGTTCAGATTCCCCAGAGAAGAATTTCCTGATCGCCTCTCTGGGGAAGGGTGGTGATGGGTGAGGGCGGTGTGCATATCTAGCTGCTGGTTCTGCATATCTGGAGGGAAAGAAAGACTAGGGATTCCAGTGTTCAGATACAGAAGGCCTGCAGCTCTGCGCTGCTCCTGCCCTTCCCCATGGCAATTTTGACCAAGTCTTGAACGTCTCCAGGCTTCTGTGGGGCAAATGGGCAATCTGTTTGCCTTAGCCTCCTCTGCAAACATTTTAATGTGGGCCTTTCTCTGCCCTGCTACGTCATTCATCACTTCCAAAAGCTTGTCCTCTTCCTAAAACTGATTGAAATCTCTCATTCACTGATGTCCCCTTTCCCATTCTCTTTGCCTGAGAGGGAAAGGAGATAAAGGTCTGTGATCAATGGACAACTTTTTTTTTTTTAATAGACTTTATTCTTTTAGAGCAGTTTCAGGTTCACAGCAGAATTGAAAAATACAGAGAGTTTGCACATAGCCCTCCCCACCCACACATATATACTCCCCTACCCTCAACATCCCTCATCAGTGTGGCATATTTGGTACGATCAGTGAACCAACATGGGCACATTATTATCAACCAAAGTCCACAGTTTACATTAGGGTTCACTCTTGATGTTGTACATTCTATGAATTTTGACAAATGCATAATGACACGTAGCCACCACTACATGGAAAAGTTTTAACTAGAAGTTACATCCTGTACTTTTAGAGTGTGCCAGACTATTTACTCGTATTCAAATCCTTTTCATTAGCTTCAGCCCACTTTGGACTCCAGCGTGTGATGGAGTTGATAGTTTGATCACACCTGTTGCTAGGTTGATATCATAGTCATGCCTATTGATAGCTGATAGGTTGATAGTCATAGCTTCCATATCTTCATCCTATTTAGTGATAAGAATGTTGAACAGGACAGGCTCGAGGAGAGAGCCCAGTGGCATAGTCCTAGAGCCCTCCACAGACTAGACACTGTGTCCATCTTGTTCACTGCTAGAGCCCTGGCATGAGAACTTAGTGGTTGTGGAATCAACATTTGTGGAATGTAGCCATCCTATCAAAGAAAGAGATGAGGGTGATCCTGTGAGGTTTGTTCCCTCTTGTTCATGAAATATTACTATTTAATTATCCCTTATAGGATTTTTCTAGTGGCTGATACTCAAATCATGGGTTGTAGCTTTTGGAACACACCTCTACTTTTTCTGAAAAGAAGAGCATTGCCTTTCCTGACGCCTCTCTTGGTCTCATAGATCCCAGTTCATTATCCCACTGGTCCTGGAGTTGCCTCCCCACACTGGGTTTATTGGTGTGGGCCTGGCCCATCGGTCTCATTTAAAAGAGCTAAAGGCTGTCTTACTAGTTCTCTTTGCCTTGTGTTTCAGTGTCTTTCTAAACATGTACATTCAATGCTTTCTGGTTTGAAGATTATTGTCCTTGACAGACCTAAAGGAGTTAAGGAGTTTTTTCTTTCTCTTATTTGAACATGGCCCTGAAGTACTGAGCTAATCAATTCCTTATTCTTCTTGGTCTGACCGTTGATTTTAAGAAAGGGGGATGCTAAGAAACCACTTGATCAGGTGCCTAAAATCTCACTGCTGCCTGAGTTTACTTTAATCTGTCTTTTCTTGGCTCCAGTGAAAATAGGTGTGTTTTCCTTGGTAGGGCGACCTGTTTCATCTGGCATTTTTAGAACACCTCCAGGATTAGCCACCCCTGATGGATGCAGGGGAACTGAGGAGGAGGGTCCAGAGCCTGGGAGTTACCAGGTGAGGTGACGGTGAGAGCCAGGACTGCTGGACAGTGGAAAGGTGAGGTCAAGGGGAGGCCCTGTGGCTTGAAAAGCCCTGCCTGCCTCAACCCTTAACCACCTCTTCAGCCTTGTCTCAAACTTACTCTCCTTGTCCATTATGTTCGGTCTAGACAGGCCTTTCTGTTCCTCAAACTCAGTGAGCCCGTTTCTGCCACCAGGCTCTATGTGTTTGCTATCTCTCTACCGGATAGCCCGCTCTTGGCCCAGGTCTGTGCACCGACAGCTGCTACTCGTCATTCCGACGTGAGCTCCACAGAACCTTCCTCCGGAGGCCTCCCCTGACCTCCTCATCCACACTGGGTCCTCCCCTTCCCCACCAAGTAAGCCTTACCTTTATTTGTCGTCTGTCACTCACCATTACCAGAAAGTTTCTGGCAGGTTTATTTGTTTCCTTGCTTAGGATGTCCTCCTCTGTCAAATGTAAATTCTAGGGACTTTATTTGCTTTCCTACAGCTGTTTCACAAGGCTTCAGCCAGAGCCTGACTCACTGAAGGAAGGCAATACATGTTTATTGAATAAATGAATTTGAGAACAACTTTGCCCACTGGATAGTTCTCCTGAGTCCAAGCCTTGACCATCGCAGACACACCTGAGGATCTTCAGCCTACACTGTAGAGCAAGGGTCTGCAAACGATGGCTTATATGTCAAGCCTGGCCCACCACCTGTCTTTATAAATAAAGTTTTATTGGAACACAGCCATGCTCATTCCTTTATTATCTATGGCTGCTTTCCTCCTACAGCAGCAGAGTTGAGTAGTTGAGACAAAGGCCATATGGCCTGCACAGCTGAACCACTTTCACTATCTGGCCCTTTACAGAAAAGATCACTGACTGCTGCTCCAAAGGGAAGATTCTCTGGATTACGTCAGACCTTTTTTTCACGTGAATCAGTGCCATGATGATGAGAGGCTTTGTTGCTTCCCAGCTCAGAGGCCTCTTTCATGCCAGTGTCTTTAGATGTGGGACTAAATCTTCCTGTTCATGAAACCATTGGCCTTGGCAATCTGCTTAATTCAGGTGCAAAACTACTTTGACCTGAATTATCTGGAGAACAGAGATCAGTGTGTTTTCTCTAATTGTTAATTATCAGGGTGACACATGGTAGGAGCCTCTCTGGCTGCCTGGCTTCTTATCTAGAGGAAGGGTTTAGCAGCACGCCTTGGTGGCATGAAAGATAGACTTCAACTGTAAGATTTTATTATTTTTATTATTTCCCTTTGCTTAGATCTCTATAAGAATCATGATGTTTCCAAGGCAACACATGGCTTGGGGAAATTGGAGAGAATACTCTTGATGCAAAGGGATAACATCACAGCCACCACAACAATGCTACCCAGCACACAAATGTCGGGTATTTGGAGGGACCTAGTCATCTTGATTAGAATCTAGGCAGCATGAGTTGCAAAGTGGTGTTATCAGGCTCATGTTCAATAAATTTGCAAGCCCTCCCTATGGTGCAGTGGAGAAGGGAACATGCTTAAAACAATGCATGGGACTTGGCTTCCGGGCTTATTCGGGTACGCGGGTGATTATCAGGGAGTGTTTTATTACCTTGCCAGGATGAAGTAGATGCTTTTGAATCTCTTTTCTATTGTGCATGTCCATTGGGAACACAAGTTTCTTTTATCCACCCAAAATATTAGAAAGCTTTTCAAATTATCAGGTCATTTTCCCTGAAATGGCACCCATTTCTTTAAAAAAAAAATCTTAAAATACTTATTACAAAAAGAACTTGTTTATTGCTGGAAAATCAGAACATAGTTACTTAAAAATAAGAAAGCAAAAAAATCAAACTACCATTCTGAGATAACCATTGTTAATATTTTATTATAAACCCTTTCAGGCTTTCTTATATATATAAACCCTTTCAGGCTTTCATTTTATATATATATATGGCAAAATACTATACACACTAGTTGGTAACCTGTTTTCTTTTTAATGAATGATATGTCATGAAGATTTTTACATTCTGTTGGAGTTAGAATAGTATGGTGTCCACATCATGTGCTCTGAAGCCTGACTGTCTTGTTTCAAACACTGACTTGATCAATTACTAGCTCTATGATCTTGGGCAAGTTATATAACCTTTCTGATGCCTCAATTTCCTCGTCTGTAAAATGGGCAGGATAATGGTGGGATCTACCACATTGGGTTGTTGTGAGGATTAAGTATGTTAACACAGCAAAAACCCCATAACACAGTGCCTAGCACAGGGGACCCTCTGGTGAAATGTTAGCTATTATTATCTTTCTATGTCAATATGTGTATTTCTACATCATAACTTTATTGTCTGCATATTATACAGTTGTACTGGTGTGTGAGCACTCTTTTCTGCTTTTCCTTTGGTTTTGTGGTTGTATCTATGTGCTTCAGTGCTGTGCATGCTTTAATACTGTGTTTGTACAACTCCAGCTCTGCTGTATACAGTGCATCTGAGCAGAGAGCACTGAGAAATCTGTTAGCCCTTTGGCTGGAGGAGCTCCTGACAATGTTTGTGGAAGGAGAGGGGAAGGTGGAGGACTTTGTAGCTGTGGTACCCAGTAGGTAAGAGGTGATGCAGGGACTACACAGGAGTTTTTTGGTGTCTGGTCTTAGATCTGCTACTTTCTGAGCATCGTAAGCATCGCAAGATACTTAACTCCTCTAAACCTTAATTCCGTATCTGTAAAATTCTAATTCTTTTGGTATCTGCCTCTTTGTGTTTTTGTGAGTGCTCAGTTAGATCATCAGTGTGGAGAGTTTAGCACTTGCCTTGTACCTGGCAACCTCTTAGTAAATATTAGATACTATTATTAGAAATGGGGAGCTGCCATCAAACATGAAATAACATATTCAGAGATGTTTATACCTATATTCTCACACTTGTGTGTACATTCACACAGTTTATCTATGGAGTAGTCCTTTGATAAATTATAAATTTATATTTCTTCTTCCTTTGTCTTCTATTATTATGGTATTGGGTCTCAAATTCACACTTACTTTGTATACTTGCTTTGTGATGCTGGGGCTGGGATTCTGCAAACCCCTGTCTCCTTTGCCAGCTGGATGGATTTTAGGCTCTGCCAGTAGGGGGATGCTAGATGGAGCCTGGAAGGCGGGAGGAGGGAAAGGAGATGTGCTTTTTCCTGTTTGCTTCCAGTTCCTGCCAGCATCGCTCGACTTACCTGGGCAGTGGCAGTTGATTTCAATATAGCAGCTGACTCCAGTTTTCATTTTTCTTCAGACTCTCAAAACCAGCCTCATTGTCCCACCTTGGAGAGCCCAGCCCCAGCAGGTTGGAATGCCTTCCTCAGAGGTCTGGGTTCCATCTCCAGGGGGTCTTCTCCATGCTTCTAGGTCCTGGCAGCCCCAGACTCCTCCCCTCCTTCCTCCAGCCGTGGTGGCCTAGCTGCTTCCCGCACGCAGGAACCTCAGCAGTCCCTCTTTGCTCTATCAGTTTTCCTTTTCCTGGTAAACGGAACATCTAACATTGTATAAGTCTAAGGCATACAACATAATGATTTGATCTGTGTATATATTGTGAGTTGATTACCACAGTAAGTTGTGAACAATTTTTATACTACATTGGCTATGTTAAAATGACTGGTGTGGTTTCTGCTTCCTGACTGGACCCTGTGTCATACCACACACAAGTCCGCTTTCCCTGAAGGAGTCAGCTGAGAAGGACACCTTCATTTTATGAGTGAAGGTGTCAGTGTCTCTCTGGACGAAGGACGCTGGGAGTCTGGTCTTTATCCGGACATGCTGTGTGGACTCTGCAGAAGCAGCCGAGCGGGAAGACCACCTGGGCGCTGACTGTGCCTTGTGGGCAGGGCTGCCCTGGGGCAGGGCCAGTGGGGGAGTCTAAGGCTTCAGAGTGAAGACAGGCCGTGAGGCAACAGGATAGGAAAGGAGGAGAGTCTGGTGGAGAAAGGAGAGCTGTGGAGGAGGTTCCGAGGGCCGAAGGCTGGGTGGGGAACTGGTCACAGAGGCTGAGGGTGGGGAGAGCAGGGAAACGCTGAGACTGTTAGTCCCCGTGGAGGACCAGTGGGCCTTTCATTTATTTACACATAGTGAAAACCGCCTGCACAATAGGTTGGTCAACACCACTTTCCTGCTTCATTGGTTTCCAAAAGAACCCACTGTTCCCCTGCTGAGAGAGTGTTTCCAGAAGCCTGTTTCAGGTCACTCACTGTGACCTCCTCCTCAGTACTCAATTCAGTCTGTTTCCCTGTCGGTCTGTCTCTCATTCTTATACACACACACACACACACACACACACACTCTCTCTCTCTCTCTCTCTCTCTCTCTCTGTTCACAGGGGGCACTAGAAATCCCTGGCCTCGGGTAGGACATCCCTTCTCCTCTCCCCTCCCCAGCAGTGGTCCTGCCCAGAGCCCGTCTGACCAGTGGGACTTCAAGAGAGCAGCAGCCCAGGCGCCACTGCCCTCTGACCCTTGTCTGTCCGCATCCATAGGTGACCGGGATGCCTTTATCGAATTCAAACTGCCCCTGGTGCTGCTGATGGGGGAGAGGGCACAGGGGCTCCTATGAGGGGAAGAGACGGATGACTGCCTTCACCCCCACCCCCTCAGGCTGCCCTGTGTAGGGTGTTGTGAGTCAAAGCAGAGACGCTCCTGCCCTTAGCTTGGAAATTAATTCTTGGCTGCTAAATGAAATATACTCTACTTCTTGGGATAAGATTTAACAGGAAGAACAAAAGCATCCAGGGCCTCCATAAGATCTTTTGAGATAAATTTTTTATTTTGGAATGATTTCAGTGTTGCAGAAAAATTGCAAAAATAGTACAAAGAGCTCTCCCGTGCTCCTCTTCTGGTTTCCCTGTTGTTAACATCATACATCATCATGGCACCTTCATCGGAGCTGAAGGCCCAGTGTGGGTGCATCACTGTTGTTAACTAAACTACAGTCTTCGTGCAGGTTGCACTAGTTTTTCCACTAATGTCCTTTTTCTGTTCCAGAGTCCCATTCAGGACCCCATATGACATTTAGTCATTGTGTCTCATGAATCTCCTCTGGCCTGTGGCAATTTCTCAGTCTTTCTTATTTTTGATGACCCTGACAGTTTTGAGAAGTCCTGGGATTTAACAGAATATTCCTCAGTTTGGGTTTGTCTGATGTTTTTCCTCACGATGAGACTGGGGTTATGGATTTTGGGGAGGAGGACCACCCAGGTGAAGTGTCCTTCTCATCACATCTGTGAACCCTTCCTCCTTCAAACCTCCTCATGCTCCTTGGTCCTCAACCCTTTTCCCTATTCCCAGCCCCTGGCAACAATTGATCCTTTTTTTTTTTTTTTGTCTCTCTTTTGCCTTTTCTAGAAAGTCGTATAAATTGAATCATATGGTATGTAATCTTTATTTTTTCAGTTTAAAAAGCAGCACTACTGAGGCATAGCTGACATATAGTAGACTATACATACTTACAGTTCACAATTTGATAAGTTTTGGCAAATATTTACACTGGTGATATCATCACCACAATCAAGATAGGACATAGAGCCATCACCCTGAAAGTGTCCTCATGCTCCCTCATGAAGTTTTCCTTCCTCCTCTGCTCCTGATGTACTTACATACAGCCTCCTGGTGTCTTCCTTATTTTCTTGTGCGACAACATTTGTGTCTTACTGGCCTAAGGTGAGGTTGCCAGTGGTTGGCAGCATGGTCTCTGAGTTGGATGCTTGGTTCATATTTTAACCTTAGGCTTCCACTTAAGCTCTCTGTGCCTCACCTTCCTTTTCCGGGAAGATGGGGAAGATAATAGTACCTGCCACGAGGGTGGTTGTGAGCATTAGTTGGGTTGATCCACATAAAGCACTTGGAAAAGAACCTTTTATGCAGTGAGTGCTTAGTAAATGTCAGCCCTCATCATCAGCATCATTACCATTGAGAGCCCAGGACAGGCGGAGACCACAGCTCTTACTGCACTTATGTGACCGTGGTGCCCAGCACGGGGGCAGGATATGCGAGGGACTCGGATATTTGCTGGATTTTGGACCCAGTGACCCCTCTGGAGAGTAAAAAGTTCCTGCGACCACTTAACATACTACATGCTTGCTTGTGTAATGTGATGAGACCAGACAAAACCCAAACAAACCAGACTGCCAAACCAAAAAAGCTGTGACGCTTTTATCTGGGTAAATATAGCCATGACATGTCTATTTCCATGGTTTAGAATATCACCAGTGGAAATCTACAGTGGAAAATTGAGTACAAGACTTTCATCACATGATTTGCTGTGCTCAGATTTGGATACGCCCCTGGCGTAGGAGCCAGGCAGCTGAACCCCACACGGCGAGGAGCCGGCTATCATGCAGTTCGTACAGAAGTCAGGAAAGGATTCAGATGTTTAGTGAGCATCTTCTGTGGTCTGCGAGAGCTGACTTGACTTTGCTATTTGCAGAAATTTTGTCACCTTGTTATTAAAAAGCAACCGTTACAAAAACTTGTTATATAGACTTGCAACTAAATTATGTTAAAAACAAAGGCAATAAATCCTCAGTTATACTCACATTGAGAATAAATACTCAACAAATTATTTTACTACTGTCTATGCTTTGGAGGTTATTTACATGAATTGCATCTGTGCAGTCGAAGTAGTATATAACGGTGTGCTATTTCCTGTCTCTCCCCATCTGTGTTCAGTGATGTCACATTGGTAGCTCTGAAGTGGCCATGGTAGGAGTGCTTACACCACATGTGTTGGCAAGCACTTCAGATCAGGGCTTTTTATTCCTTTTTATTTATTTGGTTGGTAAGCGTTTACCAGAGCACCTCTGATACCAGGCAGGAGGACGGTTGAACGATTTTGGTTGCAAGAAGCAGGGGCTCACTCAGGTGAGTTCAACCCAAGTGAGGAGGGGTTTATGCTAAGGGTATTTAGTGTAAGAAAAGGGAGACAGAATATCGTGGAGATTCAAGAATAGGTCCTGCCCCAGGGCCTTTTGGAGCTGGGGACTTAGAGGGTGGCTCCGGATGCAAGGCTACTCTGGTGACCCCAGAATGTGGTCTGGTTCCCTGCTGTTCTCATAATACCTGCTGCTTTCTGTCTGGATCTCAGCTGCTTCCTCCCTCCACCCTGTATTGTCTGTTGCTGCTGCTGCTGCTGGTCATCTCTCATGGCATTGCCTTGTGTTGATTTACCATAGCCATTCCCACTTTTCATTATTTCCTCCCACTGAAGACTGCGTTATTCTCTTTGTTTTATTGTTTTAATTTCTCAGCGAGGGGATCTAATTGATCCAGCTCGTTTTGTTTTGTTTTGTTTTTATTATTTTTTTTTTCATGCAGAGTGTTATCCACTGGTAGCTGGCCTATGGTTTACCTGGCTTTTGGCCAAATGATTGTATCTGGTCACTGTTGGCCAGGAAAGCACGTGGGGTCACATAGTAGAAATTTTGGCCTGGTATATGTGAGGGAATAGAAAGATGAACTAGCAGAAGTGAAATAAGCCAGACAGATAAAGGCAAATACTGCAGCACATCACTTCTATGTAGAGTCTCAAAGAATGTCAAACCCATAGAAACAATAGAAAAGTGGTTGCCAGGGACTAGAGGAGGAGGGAAACAGGAAGAGGCTGGTCAGACAGTACAAACTTTCAGCTATAAGAGGAGTGAGAGCTGAAGATCTAATGTATAATACGGTGACTATAGTTGATAACACTGTTGTATGATTGAAATTTTGCCAAGAGAGTGGAAAAGTTCTCACCAAAAAGAAAAAGATAAATATATGAGGTGATGGATGTGTTGATTAACTCCATGAAGGGAATTCTTTCACAGTATGTGTGAATATCAAATCATTGTATCTTACTATTTGAGTATCTTACTATTTTATATGTCATACCACAGTAAAGCTAGGGAAAAAAAAGATGAACTAGCTACTACCAGAAGGACTAAAATAAAAAGACTGACGAAGTTTGGTAAGGATTTTGTGCATTGCTCCAAATTTCATGCATTGCTGGAATGGATGTAAATTTGTACAACTACTTAGAAGACAATTAGGCGTATCTACTAAAGCTTGTTATATACATAGTTTGTGATCCAGAAGTACTAGTCTTGTAAGTACCCAACAGAAATAAGTGCTTTTTTCCATGGCAGGACATGTACCAGAATCTTCCTGGTGGTACTAGAGGTAATAGTTCCAAACTGGAAACTCCCTAGGGTCCATTCACAGTAAAGTAGATACCTAAGTTGTGGTAGTTTCATACAACAGAAAAGAATGTGTTTTGGCTACACACAACAGCATGAATAAATCTCAAAAATGTTATGCTGTGTGACAGACCATATTCCAAAGAGAATATACTCTGTGATATTCAAGAACAGATGAAAAGTAATCTATGGTAAGAGAGGTCAGAATGGTAGCTGGGAAGATACTGACTGGGAAGGGGCATGCAGGAGCCTCCTGGAGGGGCTGGAAATGTTTTCTCTTGATTTGGGTGATGGCAACCCAGAAGTAATCATCTGTAAACATTCTTTGAACTATATACTTAAGATCTGGACACTTTTACTATATGTAAGTTAAACCTCAATAAAAAGTAACTAAAAAGGGGGAAAATTAGGTATGATCATTGCCCCAAGAAGTTGGGGCACAGCCAAGAAGTTACAGCACATAGAAGGGGTGACTGACATAAAAAACACAGAAGTATAGTTGAGAAAGGTAAACGTGAATTAAAATATGTATGAAGTGCCCTGGGACCTCAAAGGAAGGGGCAGCAGATTCTGCTGGGAGGAAAGAAAGAAAGGAAAATTTACGTGCAGGAAGTAGCTGGTACATGCCAGGTGCTCTAATCTACTTCATTTAATCCTACATGCTCTTCCAGGACCACAGTTTATAAGAGAGGAAAGCTTTGGGCTTTTGAGTGACATGTGGGTATTCAACACAAAGTAATGAAAATAATTATATCAGGATTGTGGGACTATTTATAATTAAAAAACCCTTTTGTCAAGGTGTATTGGTTTCCAGAGGCTGCTGTAACAAATTAACACAAACTTGGTGGCTTAACGCACCAGAAATTTATTGTCTAACAACTTTGGAGGCCAGAAGTCTGAAATCCGGCAGTTTTTGAGAAATAACCATTCCCTTGCCAGCTTCTGGTAGCTGCCTTGGCATTCCTGGGTTTGTGGTCACCTCATTCGTACCTCTGCCTCCCTCATCACATTGCCTCCTCCGTATGTCTCTTTTACAAGGATAGTTGTGATGGCGTTTAAGGCCCACCCAGGTGGTCCAGGACTGTTTCCCCATCTCCAGATCCATAATTAATCATATCTGCAAAGACCGTTTTTCCAAAGAAGGCAACATTCACAGGTTCCAGGGATTTGATGTAGACATCAGCCTGCCACGAATTTTTTTTTTAATTGAAGTACAGTCTGTTACAATGTGTTAATTTCTGGTGTACAGCACAATGTCCCAGTCATGCATATACATACATATATTCATTTTCATATTCTTTTTCATTAAAGGTTATTACAAGATATTGAACATAGTTCCCTCTACTATACAGAAGAAACTTTTTTAAAATCTATTTTTATATATAGTGGCTAACATTTGTAAATCTCAAACTCCCAAATTTATCCCTTCCCACCCCCTTTCCATAGTAACTGTAAAGATTGTTTACTATGTCTATGAGTCTGTTTCTCTTTTGTAGATGAGTTTCAGTGTCCTTTTTTTCTCTTTTTTTAAGATTCCACATATGAGTGATATCATGTGGTATTAAAAATGGTTTAATTGAATTAATAATGTATACTAGTTTATTAAAAATGAGTAAGTAGGTGTTTGCCAGGCACGGAGGGGAGGGAAAGCTGGGTCTATAGGAGGGTCCTGAAATGTGCTCCGTGGGGATGGTATCTCACCGTATGCTCGCCCTGGACCCCAGCCCCTTTGGTTGGAGGAGCACAGGATTCACGCCCACGTACACAAGTGCACACAAACAACTTTTGTTTCAGTTGCACGTTGGCCTAGCCTGGGACCTTCTGGAGATCTGGAGCCATCTCCAGCCTGCCGTTCACAGACCACAATCTGCCTCTCCAAAGGGAGGACATGTTGAACTGTCATATGTATCCTGAACTTTTATTTAAGCTACAGTCCTTTCTTCAAATGAAAGCACGTGGTATATAATTGATAAAGAGCTGAAGTCTGAGTCCTACTTCTTGATGCCCATTCTCCCTTCTCCAAAGAACCCGTTTGAAAATTATTACTGGTTCAGATCAGGGGTTGGCAAACCTTCCCAATAATGAACCATATCTTAAATACTTAGAGCTTTCTGTTTCATACGGTCTCTGTTGCAACTACTCAACTCTGCGGTTAGAGCCCAAAAGCAGACATAAACAATACAAGAATGACATGATTGGGTTCCAATCAAACTTTATAGACACTGACCTTTGAATTTCATATAATTTTCATATCATGACGTACTATTCTTCTATTTAAAGATGTAAAAACTATTTTTAGCTTATGGGCAAAAAGTCAGTGGGCTAGACTTAGCCAGAAGGCTGAAGTTTGCAGACTCCTGTCTTAGACGATACCATCCATCCTGTGGAAGTTTCCTTAAGATTTAAAATCCCAGAACCCCAGAATTGGAAAGGAACACAGAGGTCACCAGTCTTTAATTCCCATCATAATATCCAGTTGCCATCCAGCGCCTCCCTGAGTTATCATCCAGTGCCGTCTTGAACTCCTGCAGCTGTAAGGAGCACCACCTCCTGGGCCAGCTCATTCTGCCTCCCAGACAGCGCTGATTGCTGGAGTTCTTCCCCATGCAGAGCGGCACCTGTCTCCAGCGAGAGCGTCTACAGGATACAGTTGGAACTGTGAAGCACAATATTAACACATCAGGTTAATTTCACGCTCTACTTGTCTTGGGCTGATATTAACGAAAATTAAATTTTGTGCTAATCAGCCTTAGCGTTCAGCATGCACGACGCAAATTTGTGACTTCTGGCAAGGGTGGTTAAATCGTATTTATGCTATTTGTACGATGCCTGAATAACAGGGAAATGCTATTGCCAGCAATTAAACTCTCAGGTTGACAGATGTCACCACGAGCAGACATAGCCCAGTGCAAGTGGAGATTCTTCTTAGCAAGTTGCAGATGGAAAGGACACAAACCAGGGAGCTGAAGTTAACTTTCAATTTCCTCCGTTCCTTTGGATGGCTAGTTTTGTAGGTTTGACCACTGCAAATGATTTTACTCCATGCCCTGCTTTCTCTCCTCTTCCCTCCTTTATTTTGGCTTTGAAAAGTCAATATTTAGAGACAAGCAAGAAGGAATATTTTCTTCTTTCCTGGGTGCCACAGAAAGGAGTCTTTTGGCACCTGAAAAGCATTTTTGTTAGCTGCAGATGGCTTACTGGGTGAGAGCAGTGGTGAACTTAAGGGGGTAGGCTTGTTTTGATCTGCAGAGCTGGAGGAAGAAGGAGTGAATGGGTGAGACCGGTCTGACTCCAAGACTGTCTTCGCTTTGTAGGGAGAGATGCTTGCACAGCCTGTGGCCAGGGCACCTGGCGTTTTACTTGTGCTTTCTCTGTGATGAGTCAGTCACTAGCAGAAGTGCAGTGTGGACACCGTGTCACAAGTCTTATCTCCCGGAGAAGGTAAGAGCCACTAAGCACACCGGCTCCAGATGGATACCTCTTCAAGGTCCTCCATACTTCATCTTCATCAACAAGAAAGCATCAGGGGAATCGAAAGTCCTTCGGATCTTGGGTAAACATTTCACCTAGCAGCCACTGAACGTGCTCAGATTCTTCAGGGAATCTGACATGTTTCTCTTTCTAAAGAGGAGTGCGTACTCCGGATTATTAAGCTACAGGATCAGCCCTGGGTCCAGAGGGGCAGGTAAGGCTTCCATATCTCCTGTTGGTAGGGTGACCAGCCATTCTGGTTTTCCTGGTTTTCATGGGATGTGGAAATTTCAGCACTCAAACGGGAACAGTCCCAGGCCAACTGGGACAATTGGTCACCAGTGGTAAGGCCAGCTCACTGGCAAGGCCATACTGGCTGTGAAGAAGAATGGAAAGGTTTAATGTTGGTTGGTTAAAGAACCAGTGTCCTGTGGCCCTGGAGGCCCCCACTTCTCTCCTGCCTTCTGCCTCGGCTACCTGCCCTTTCACCCCAGGATCTCCAGGTCCTCTTCACCATCCAGGAACTGAAAGGATCCCACCTGGCACGGAGGTGCCCCCAGGACTGCTCTGTTGGGTCTGATTTGGAATATTGGCCCTTTCCAATATCATGTGACGTGCTGTTCCCCAAGCCCTAGCTACAACCTCACTTTTTCTCTCCCACCCAGGAAGGCGCATCAGAATGCCTGTGACAAATATGACATATTTGGCATTTGTATATGGAGGCTTCTATCAGTCACCCCTTTATTACTTGTAGCAAATATGAGCAAACACATTTGTAGTGTGCTAGATATTTAATATGTGTTAATGTTACTGAGCCCAAGCTCGTACTGCTCACTGCAGGACAGGCCAATAAATCGAGGGATGAGTTGTTGGGGCAAGAAATAGCGACTGTATTTGGCAAGCCAGCGGACCGAGAAGATGATGAACTAGTGTCCCAAGGAACCATCTTGTCTGAGTTAGAATTCAAGCTTCCTTTATACTGAAAACAGGGAAAGTCAAGTCAAACGTTTCCTGGTTCCGGTCAGCCTCTTGAGGGAATGTGTTAATTTTTTCCTTCCTGCAGTCATTCACAGGTGGACCTGGTCAGGATGTTTCTTGTGAGCTAAACAAAGATATTTTAGCTTAAGGCTCATTACCTGGGAGGCAGAATTCCCACAGATGGGCTATTATGCATAATTTAAACCTATCGGCAACATCCCTTTAGTGATTAACTTGTAGCAAAAGCAAAGAATATACAGGTTAAAGTAAAAGAAACATCCAATATGGAGTCAGATTTGTTTTTCCCTATTATATTAACTCATGCAGTTGTCACAGCAGCCCCCACAGGGTCCACTGCTGCTGTTATCTGTGTTTTACAGATGAGGAAACTAAGGCATGGAGAGGTTATGTTACTTACGTAATTTTCCTAAAGTTACATTCTGTGTGAGCAGGTATTAAATGGAAGTGGTCAGAGGCAGCCTCCTGGGGTCCTCACGAGCTCACACAAAGCATGAAGTGCAGTGGGACGTGGGCCTGTATACCAGGCATGGAGACCCAGCAGGCCTTGAGCCAGGGCCACTGGAGTAGACATTTGTGTGAATGGACACCCAGAGACCAGATGGGCCCAGGGACATCACCGTGGCTGACAGTGGGACAGGTGATGATCGAGACCAGACACCTCTTTCCCCTATGCCTTGGTACCCCTGAACAAAATAAAGTAAAACAAAATAAATGAAGAAACATGAAGGAGAAGTGAAACTCCAGATGAAATAAAATTTCCCTGACTTTGGATTTCTGCCACTGTGGTACAGAACACAGATTATATTTCTTATAACCGTTTCTGCCTAATCTTCCTCCCTGCAGGGACTGGGAGGGGAAAACCCAGCCAGACTTGTCATCTGCCCAGGCTTTACATAGAAGTAAGCCCCAGGGTCTCTGCTCTCAGGTGCCCAACTTAACCCTGCTCCGGGGCCTGGCCTGGGTCACAGGTCAGGGGTAGACAGGGCACAGGCTCCCTTCCCAGGGGTCCCCCCACGTCTGAGCTTTCTGTGTCCCTCTCCCTCTGACAACACTGTGTGGAATCATCTAGTCTGGGACTGATGACTGGCTAAGGACTGGTCACATTTTCTTCCAGATCTGTCGCTGACAGCATAAACTCTATGCCTTGACTTTTGTAGGACTCAGGCACCTGGCACTCAAAAGCCCAGGCCTTGTAACCCAAGAGCCTTGAAGGCTTTTGAAACCTTGAATACCGTGGATCTAGCTCTACAGTTCTCCTTTCCTTCTGCTGTCATCACCCACCAGGAGTCAACAGGTGCCTTGTGGTCCACTTGAGCTGCTCCAAGGGAATAACCAGAACTACTGGGGGAGATACATCAGTTAATATCGTCCACTTGCCCACTTACTTGCCATTCCCAGGTTCAATAATGCTTTTACGTCTCAACTTACTGGTAGTTGATCTTTAGTAAACTTAGTAAACTTCCTAAATAAAATAGCTAATGTATTTCAAGAACAGAAGCCCAGTACTGCTGGTCCACATCCCCTCCCTGGCTGAAGGGCCCAGCTCTCCAACTCCAACCCCCAAGATGTAAAACAGGTTTCATCTTGTGCACTAACTCTGATCAATGACCAGGACTGGCTGCTTGGTGTGCAGATGTGTTAAGAAGGATGCTGAGGCTGAGTCTGCGCTAAAGATGAAAGAAATGAAGTGATTGGTTGATAACACCTGACATATGCCTGAGAATGGAGGGAAGGGCACCACTGCTGCCAGGTTCTTGCAGACCTCATTTAGACTCAGTCCCTCTGGAAATTGTAGTGATGATTCCCAAGTATATAAAGCAAAACCTGGTTTCCCCTTTATTTCAAAGCCTCAGATCACATAGGCACCTGGATCTTTTTTGTTTGTTAATTTTGTTTTTTTAATGCTTGGAGTTGCCTTTTCTATCATCACCTCCATGGAAGGTGGAGCCCTGTGGGCTAAGTGGGCAACTGGCTTTTCAGCCTCTGAACCAACAGGGGGCAGCAGAGAGCAGAGAAGAGCCAGTCTGGCTTGGGCAGCCCCAGACCCAGGAAATCTCTTCCAGTCTTCTGTTCTCCTGGTAAGAGAATCCTGTGGACTCACACTGTTAAGACTGGTATCCACACAAGTAACATGGTCCAAGAGCAGAGCGAAAAATGCAGAAGGAGGGAGGCTTTCTGGGGTTCAGGTGGAGAAAAGCCTTTGTTAGATGCTCAGCTGCTCTGAGAATAGGAAGGAGGAGAAAGAATAAGAAAGAATAAGAGCAACCAGAGATAAACCCAGTACCTGTAAGGTGCCCAGCCCCCTGTGAATGCTCATTCTTTTCATTCTCTCCATTCTCTCAAAGCCTGCTCAGATGAGAAAACAGGGGTTCATGGTGGTTAAGTCACTTGCCTGGGATCACGTGACTAAGGAGGGGCTGAGCTAAAATTTGGGCTCTTGTCTGCCCAGGCCTCCATGTTATGATGCCCTTCCATGAAAGAGGCAGGAAAGTGCCTAACCTACGTAGGTTAGGATATCCTGTGGGGTTCTGTGGGCCCAAGAGAAGGCAAAGGGTCTTCTTGGCACAGTGTCCTGTCTCCTGATGGCCTCGGATGCCCCATCATATTTAACCAACTCATTGGCTCATGAGTCTATGCACCATCTCAGGCAGGGCCAGGGTGAGAAGCTGGACCACTTTGAGATGCCCATGAGTGGTGGTGATGGAGTGAAATCTGTCAGGGAGATGGTGTTCTTATGGAGTCTGGTGGGTGGGCGTATCTACCCAGGGAAGCTCTCCAGTTGGGTGAGTGAGGGAGCCGAGTGCCAGCTTGTAGGCAGGTCCAAAGAAGCACTTGACCTTGGGCCAGCCATCTCTTAGAAACCCCCTATTACCTCTTCCCCATTTGAAGCTCTTATTTGCTCTCTTGTACTCCTCATCCTGTGCATCACTGATTGTGTACTCAATGGCCTAAATAATCTTCTAAGTGTGGACCAGAGTCACGATGAAGGACAGCCCCAGAAAGAGATAGAAAAGAAGACTGCAGAAACCTTTATGGAACTTTCAGAGTTCATTAAAGAAGTCATTGATTTAACTACCACCTGGGAGGTGGTTATGATACATTGGAAGACCAGGGGCAGAGCAGGGATTAGAATTTCTCTAACCTCTGTAGGCTCTACCCTGGGTTCAGAGACTTAAGCCTGGCTTCACTTAGGGGAACATATTGGAGCACATTTGAAATTATTGGGGTGGGCTTTGGAGCCTTGGCATCAGGGGTATCTTGCTGTCCTGCCCCACAAGTGTAAGAAACCTCCTAAAGCCACAGTCCTGAATCCAAGCCTGGCTCTAGGAACTGGGCTGCTGTTTGAGCAACTGTTTGTCTCCTGGGTCACCATATGCAGCTGCCTACCTTCTCTTGCCAGTGTGTCTCCTTCACCCATCAGTAGGATACCTGCCCTCCAGTCTGCCGACAGAGCCATGTGGCTGAACCCAGCTGAGGTCCAAGTTATGAACCAACTTCATTCAGTTCTTAATTCAGTCACTTTTTGGTGGTGCTTTTTTCTTAAGTATTTTTTTTTCCTGATCATGAATACAGTATTTATTTTTTAGAAAGCACATTAAAACCTACAGAAGAAAAATAATCTCTATCTTTCGTCCTTTCTTGAATCCTTCCCCTTGACTGCACTTACTACTACCTGATGCCCTGTGTCTTCTCCTTATTTATGTGATTATCGTCTGTCTCCCCACTTCAGGAAAGGAGCTTGCAAGAGGAGGGACTTTCATGTTTGGTTCACTGCTTGTTCCTTGGTGCCTAGAACAGCATCTGGCACCTTCGTAGAATGAGTGCATTAAATTCATGATGCCCCGAACTCAGCTCTAATTTTATTTTACAGACAGAGAATTTTTCAGTGTCAGTAGTAGTCTTCAAAAGCATCATTTTAAATGACTGGAAAATAATTACTATATGGACATCTAAGCACGTGTTAACTCTTCCTGTGGTTTTGGATGTTGAAGGGTTATGCAGATTCAGTGATTCTCCATTTATCAAGCTATGAGGGGGCCAGGCTCTGCTTTGTGGTGTGGTTGCTTGGTTCCTTGTTCCTGGTTGAATGAGCAGAGTGTCCTGTGGAGAATTCCTGTCACTGCCCTCTTTTAGCATGGGATCGCACTGCTGCACCCCTCTCCAGATTTCTGGGTGAGCATCTGGTTGGGCTCTGTGTCCCAAGGGGAAGGTACCCAGGTTAAGGACAGCTGTTTTCATGCCAGCTACCTGTGTAACCTTTGGCAGGGGACCCTACCTGTGCTCATGTCTTTCTCTGTAAGATGCTGGTTACACCTACCAGGAATTCCTGGGAGCAATGAAAAAGCTGTATGTGAAAGCACTTTAAAAATGACTCAGAAATCTATCACCCATCCTCTTTCACCTCCAGTTCCTATTCCAGAACAGTCTTTTACAAGAACAAAGACTTAAGTGTTAAAGTCAGAAATGTTTTAGATCAGCCTCAAAGAATGTCTGACTGCAGGGCCAGGTTCAATACGAAAAGCACTTTGGAGCTTATTTGGTGAGATGTGACCTGAAAAGAGCCTAGGGACTCGACTCCCAGCAGAGCTCCCACCTTTGGCTCTTTGCTCGGGCTGTTCCCTGGGTCTGGAGTGTCCCTGCCCTCCGGGTCGGCCTGTGGAAGACTTGTTGCTTTCAGGATCCAGTGTCCAAGAAGACTTTCTGGAACCTTCGTCAAGTCAGAATTAAACTTCCTCAGGTGCTGCACACAGCTGTGGCCTTCACCACAGACAGCTTATCCCCGGGGCTCTTTCGGTCTTTGAGCTACGGAGCTTGTTTGTCCAGTGTTTGCACAGTGATTCTCAGCCCTGGTTGCAGGCTAGGCTCACCTGGCTGCGAGGAAACCAGCGTCGGTATAGTTTACAAGCTGTCCAGGTGATGCAGATACACAGGCGGGGGTGGGGGCCGTGGGGGAGACCCCCTTCCACCCCTCACCTGGAATTTTTCTCACAGTTTGTTCTTGCAGCCCACAGGCCCCCCTCCCTCACAACCCCAAAGGAGAGGTGGGTTTCCACTAAGACAGGATGGTAGCTCTGACTGGATAGCTTCAGCAGGACATGGCGAACCGAATTCACAGTGTTAGCAGGCTGAAGTTCTGTTCCAACCTTTATGCCACCTGGCAGCTTGGACTAGGATGAATGACAGATGAGTCCTGACATCTATACACTCATGATGAGTCCACGAGCTGCCCAGAGGAGCAAGAAGCATCTCGCATCTGAAGTGCCCATGGCTTGTGTTTGCTGTCGAGCGCTGTGAGATGAAGTTATTTAGCTGCTGCTGTTGTGGGGTCAACAAGACCCTTCTCTTGGGAATTCAGAGCCACTGAGTCACTTCAGGTCAACAGTAAAGACATCTAGCTTCCACAGCAAATGGGCATTGTATGTCTGCTGTGGGTAGTAAATTACGTTTGCTTTGTCCTGTGTCTTTGGTGAAGAAGATATAGAACTTGGATCAGTGGGTACTGTGAGCACATCGTTCCTGAGTTAGTACATCTGTGGCTTCCTAGTACCCAAGCCTAAAGCCTACTTGAGACTGGCATTCAAGGCCTGCTACGAATAGATGGTCATTAGAGATCTCCTAGCCCATCGGTTGTTCCCTGGGGTCCTTTGGGGGAGGGCGGGTGGTACTGGAAACATCCCTGATGTTTTATGCCAGAATACATGCATTTTTTTCCCTGAGGGCAAGTCCATAAGCTTCAGGTTATCTAAGGAATCCCAATGATTAAAAAAATTGCAGGAGTCTGTTTTGTAAGTAAGTTCCTTTGTGTCTTTTTTTTTTAACAGACTCACAGACATAGAAAACAAATTCATGGTTACTGGTTTCCCACTGTATGCCAGTGTCTAACCTCAGTTTGCAGTAAATGTTGGTTATATATTGTGTGAGCCCCAGTCCCCTGATCAATATGATGGAGGAGTGGTACCTGTCAGGGTATCCTAGAACTAGACTGCCTGCGATCAAATCCCAGTTCTGTCACTTACTAGTTCTGTAGTTTTGAATAAGTTAATCACCTCTTGGATTGAGTTACTGTAGTGGAAAAGTAGGGATATGTTACTGTCAGTCTCATAACACTGACAAATACATTTTCATACATAAAATACTCAAAATATTGTTTGGTAATAGGTAAACAATAAATATTAGCTTCTGTTCTGTGATGATAAGTGCACCCAGTACAGCACCTGGCTTGTATTAGGTTGCTCATAAAAAACTTCCCTTCACGCCCCTTCCTGACTCCAAGGGGGATTTTGATGCTTGAGATTCCATCCTTAGGAATTTTTGGTTGCCTAGATCCTGAGAATCATATGGGAACACCCTAATTTGGGTATAATAATACCGAGTGTATCATTCAGTTCAGTTACATGATATCTGACTATTCTATTCCGGCTGCCACTCTCACTAGGGATGTGAACGTGAACGAGATATGATCCCTGTCTTGGGCTCACTGTTTAATGGGGATTCATTTATTTGTGCATTTTGTCACTTACACGATTGTTCAGAGCCCAACGCAAGCCTGAGATAATTGTGCACAAGTATACAAAGTACAATAGGTGTCGTGATCAAAGCTACGAAGGAACAGGGGGAGGGACAGAGAAGTTTTCCTTTGAGATGGTATCTGAGTTGAGGCTGGAAGTCTGAACCGAAGATGGTTGAGCCTGGGCATGGGAGTGAGTAACAGGGAGGGTGGAAAGGACATGCCAGAAAGCAGCAAAACTGGAATAAAACCTGCAGGCTTGGACGTGCAAGTCCTTTATCAAGCAACCACTGCGCACCAGCGCTGTGCAAGGTACTAGACACTGGAGGGAGGTAAGACCCATCTCTGCCCTTCAAAGGCTCACCGTCCACGGGGGGACACACAGGTGTCCAGGCAAGTAGGCTGTACCTCTCCTTGAGACCTCCCTACTCTGTCCCAAGCCTATCAATTATCAAATGAGTCAGATGGGTCGTTCAGTGTTGCCTGGCCCACGGTCTCCAAGGATGGGTGTGGGGGTGCCAGTGAAATTCGGGGTAAGCATGAGGTGTGGGCAGTGGGAAGCAAGGGTGTCATCTTGCAGAAAGAGGAATCAGATGGAAGGATTTGGAGGTTTGTGCCAGCCTCACACAGAGAAGCTGACTACAGCTTTCATCCCCGGGCTGAACAAGGTGTGAACTCTAATGTTTCAGTGAAGGTTTGGCGGGGGTTGCTGATGCCATTCATGGGCCTGAAGGGGGCCTTCTGTCCACTAGCCTGCTCTCAGGCTGTGGACTCAAAAAGAGCCCCCACCTCCAAGCCCAGCCCTTCTAACTCAACACACCTGGCTATGGAGAGGAACTCAAGCGGTGATCTCTGCTGTAGCTGACAAAACCCATGTGGGCCACCAGCATAGGTCTTCATTTAGAATTAGAAAAAGACCAAGAGCACGTCAGAACTACCAGGAGACTCAAGCTCAAAGGAGGGGGCTCAGGCTGAGGATTCAGGGCAAATATTTCTGACTGAAACAGAATTAATGTAGGAAACAGAGGAAGAAATTTACAAGTCTAATTAAAGTCTCAGAGGTATTTTTAGATTTTTTAAAGATTATTTTTAGGTATTTAAAAGATACTGAATCATTAAGTTAAGAGAAGGCTGATAAAAATAAAGGAAATCAGACAGCATACATTAGAAGACAACTTGGAGAAATTTTCTGGAATGTAGAGTACAAAGACAAGAGATGGAAATTATGAGGCTAAATGATAAAAATGGATTTAAAATAGAGCTAGCAGGTCCAAGAGCCACAAAATGAGAATACTGAAGTAGAGAGCATAGTGAAAAAAGAAGAAATAATAATCAAGGAAACATAAACAAAATTCTCCTAATAGAAGACACAGTGAATCTAGATGAAAAGGTCTCAGTTTCATCAAACCTATATTCATCTGACATTTTGGAATTCTAACCAAGAGGAAAATCCTACCATCTTTTAAACAGGAAAAGTAAACCAGCTACAAAGGAGGACGGGTCACGCTGTTACTGGGCTTCTCATCGGCAACACTAAATGCTGGAATATGAGTTAGAGGGGAAAAGATGGAGACTCCATTTAACCATTCAAATTATTATTCTTATGTGAAGATATAAGGAGATACACCAGACAGACTCAGAAAGTATACTACCTACATAACCTTTAAAAAACAACTTGAGAGTTTGAGATGAACAGATGCCCACTACTGTACATAAAATAGGTAAACAACAAGAACCTACCATATAGCCCAGGGAACTAGATTCAGTATCTTGTGATAACCTACAATGGAAAAGAATCTGGAAAAGAATAGATAACTGAATCACTTTACTGTACACTTGAAACTAACACAATATTGCAAATCAACTATGCTTCAAATTTAAAGAAAAAAAAAACCAACAAACTCTAAGAAAGCTCTTTGGCCAACTACAAAAAGAATTAGCACCAGTCACTCAACAAAAAGGAGGACAAGTGTCTGAAACAGTGGTGAGTGAGGAAACCCACAAAGCCTACCTGTGGTCTAGTGCAGCACTGAGAGCAAACTGAGGTGGGAGACAGGCCTGGGTGCGAATCCTGACTCTTACCTTGTTGTGGTTAGAGATGTTTGGTCATGTGTTTATTGGAAAGTCAGATAATGGCCAGGCCCCGTCCCCTTCTTACATAATTGAGGACATATGTGCTACCCAGAAACAGAGGACTGAGGATCAAAGTCTCACCTTAATGAATATTTGTGCAAGTGGTCAGCACAGACAGGCAGACAGGGCCTTTTGGCAAAAGCTGAATTGTGTATAGATACAATTATACATTGGAGAGAGAGAGAGAGAAATCTGCAGAACGGACTATATCCTAACTGTTTTTCAAGTACAGAAATACGAAGGAAAAAGAAAGCCACGCTCAGATTTTCCTGAGGATAGAAAGCCCTAGCTGGGGGCAAGAAACAGAAGAGAGAACTCTGTAAATTGCTATTGACCTCTAAAGAAAAGTAACTGCCTCAAAAAGCCAAGCCCAGGGTCAGCTTTGCTGTCCTCACCAGGTGAGCCCTGGTCTTGCCTCTGTGAGGCTGTTCACCTGAAACCTACTCCCGCTCCTTTCTGTGCTCCTGGGACCAGGTGGGCACTGCAGCTTCTGAAATGGGTCACAGCTGAGCATCCTTAACTTGACTCACTCTTAGGAACACTTCAGGTACAAGTGTATGTTACCCCAAAATGTCCTCTTATATTCTGTTTTCCATCTCAAATTATGCCTGGCTATGTCATTTACTCTAGTGCAAACAAAACAAAACAAAACACAATGAGCCAAATGAATACAATATGGAACATTCCAAATTTGAACATGAACTCTCTTTCATTATTAAGATACCACTGAGAAAATAAATGTCAAGATGTAATTCCCTTTGGGTGTAAAAATCCCAAAGGAAAAATGTCCACCATTTCTTCTTCTGTGATTTCCTTTTCTGCCCATGTCCAGCTGGAGAAGTCCCACTCAGATACTTGGACACCATCTGGATTTTTTCTTTTGTTACTTCAGCCTCTGTTATCTTTTACTGAAATTATTAAACACTTCTTCTGCACCTCCAAAATAAAATTCACCAAACTTCAGATTTCTCCCATGTTCCAGTTTCCTTTTCCAGCCCCAGATGTTCAGGACAGGGTAACAGCTCTAAAGTGAGAGAGTAGATGGCCTTTGCAGAGGGCTTAACCACCAGTCTCAGATATGCCTACGGATTCTGTTACTTTCTGCCATGTCTCCTTTTAATAAACTACCAAATTCATGAGCACCCATCATTTTCCATGTGGCCTTTTTTTAACATTCAAGAGAACTGGCCTCAAATGGCTCCATATTACTGTGAATATAAACACAAATAATTCTATATAGGACATTAACAAACCAAATCCAGAAAAGCATTAAAAGTACAACAGACCATCTGGTTCTAGGAAAGCCAGTATGGCTCAACATTAGGAAATATGTTAATGAATTCATTTTACTAATAGATTAAAGGAGAAAAACCATATGACTTTCTCCACGAGTGCTGGGATACATTTCAGAAAATTCAACATCTTTGCCTAATTAAAACTTTCAGTAAATTCTGAAGAGGAGGAAAAGTTTGAAAGAGAAAGAGTGTAAGAAGTGAGCAGCAAACATCACATTTAGTCGTGCAATAGTAGAGGCCCCTCTAGTAAGGACAAGGACTGTGCAATGAGCCTCCTGTTCCTGGGATTAGTCAAGATGGTGCTGGAGTCTTAGCCAGAGCAGCGGCATAAGAGGAAGAAATGAGAGCTACAAATATTGGAGGAAATAGACAAAATTATAATTATGTGAACATAGTGAGATTGTGTGACTGAGCTATCTAAGAAGATGGACTATTAAGCATTTTTAGCTGAGCTACTGGATACAAGAGAACTGTACAAAGCAGCAGTAACCTTCACGTGTATTAGTAATACCTAGTTAGGCAGCACAATGGATAAAGATTCTCATTTATAACAATAATGCCTATAAAACACATAAGAAGAGTTGTAAGCTGGAACATTTCAAGATCAGTATGTGGAAATTCATAAACCTTTCCCTACATATGCGAGAGAAGACTTGAATAAATAGCATAACATACCTCATTTCTACATGAGAAGGCTCAACACTGTAAAGATTATAATTTTTCTCAAACTAGTGCATAAATTTAACTTATAAAGAACCCACTGGGATATTTTTGGTGAATCAGATAATCTTATTTTAGAATTAATCTGGAACAATAAATATGAAAGCTGAGAAACTCTGGAGGAAAAGCATAATATGGAAACCACATACTAACACAGATACAAAGCTCCAGTGGTTCAAACAGTAAGATACTGGTGCAGGGGACCTTACCTGGGGAACAGAACAGGGAGAACATTGGACTTCCGCAAATAATAGAAGTGGGATTTTAAATCAATAGCGACAATAAGAGGTAAATTAAATATTATCGTGATAGTTAACTATCCACTTAGAAAAAAACCCCAAAAAGAACCAGAAGGGAATTTGGAGAGTATTTTTTATAACCTTGGTTTAGGGGAAGCCTTTCTTTAGCATAAAACAAAGTCCCTAATATGATGTAAAATACTGACAGATTTGACTAGATAAAAATTTAGAATGTCTGTACAACAAAAGGCAACATAAACAAACATAAAAGTTGAGTGACAGATCACAAGAAATCTATTTGCAACTCGTATAACAGAGAAAGGATTTCTGTGCAGGATATAAAAGATTCCTGCCAGTCAATTAGGAAAGTGCTAACAATCTGATTGAAAATGGCCAAAAGGTATTGGAGAAATGCTTGCTGATGTAACAGATAAACCCTGAAATCTCATGGGAAATCCGAAATGATTGTTAGTGATTATCTGGTAGCTCTCTTCCAAGCAATGACTTGGAGATACAGAAAATTACATGTAGCTTCCAAGGTCAAAAATCTCTACTGCTGATAAGACAAGGTCCTGGCTCTAAATGGTCCTTTTATTTCAATAGGGGGAGATAGACTAAAGAAAAAACAAGTAAATGCATTTAAAAGCAGGATAATTTCAAAGAGTGGCAAGTTCTGAAGGTGGGGAACTCTAAAGTGATCAGAAAAGACTTCTCTGGGCATGTGACATGTGAGTTGTGACATTAATGAAGACTAGAAGCCACTTATGTGCGAATCTGAGGGAACAGCAGTTCAGGCAGAGGAATAGCAAGAAAAAAGCCTTTGAGGTGGGACTGAGTTTGGCTTACTTGAACTGCACGAAGACAGTCGGTTTGGAGAATTGAGAAGAAAGTAGTAGAAACACAAATGGGGGATGGTCAAGTTATGTAGGGCCCTACAGACAAAGTAAGGGACTTTGGTTTTTGTCCTATGTCTGACGAGGAAGCAAGATGGCACAATTTCAGTGGTGTCTGCACAAGGGTCCCTCTTGCTTCATTCTATAGGGAAAAAAAGACAATGCAAACAGATTTTCCCCCAGTTTTATTGAGATATTATTGACATACAGCACTGTATAAGATGTACAGTATAATGATTTGACTTACATATATTGGGACACAATGACCACAGTAAGTTTAGAGAACACCCATCATCTCACATAGATTCAAGGGAAAAAAAAGAAAAAAAAAAGGAAAATAAATAAAGGTTTTTTTCCTTGTGATGAGGACTCTTAGGATTTACTGACACCTTTTATATGTAACATACAGCAGTGTTTATTGAGTCATCATGTACATTACGTCCCCAGTACCTATAACTGGAAGTTTGTACCTTTTGACCGCCTTCATCCAAATCTTCCTTCCATCTCCCACCCTCTGCCTAATCTGATCTCTTTTTAAAATTTTTTTTTAGATTCCACAAGTAAGTGAGACCATACAGTATTTATTTTTGTCTGTCTGACATTTCACTTAGCATAATGCCCTCAAGTTTCATCCATATCATCACAAATGGCAGGATTTCCTTCTTTTTTTTTTTTGGTATATTTGTGTATTTATATTTTAAATAGAGGTATTGGATATTGAACTGAGGTCCTCATGCATGCTAAGCATGTGCCCTACCACTGAGATATACCCTCCCCCCCCCACAGGATTTCCTTCTTTTTTATGGCTGAATAGTATTTCATTGTTTAGATGTGTGTGCAAGTATATTTACATATATATGTACACACACACTACATTCTCTTTATCCATTCATCTACTGGTGGACACTTACTTTATTTCCATGTCTTGGCTATTGTAAATAATGTTGCTATGGACATGAAGGTTCTCTTTAGCATAGTGTTTTCATTTCCTTCAGATAAATACCCAGAAGTGGAATTGCTGCATCGTATGGGAGTTCTATTTTTTAAATTATTTTTAAATTTTAAAAATAAATCTATACTGTTCTCCATAGTGGCTGCACGAATTTACATTCCCACCAATAGTGCACAAGGGTTCCACGTTCACACCAGCATTTGTTCTCTCTTGTCTTTTTGATAATAACCATTCTAACAGGCATGAGGTAACATCTCATTGTGGTTTTGATTTGCATTTCCCTAATGATTTGTGATGTTTAGCACCTTTTCATGTACTTGTTGGCCATTTGTGTATCTTCTTTGGAAAAGCTGATCGATTTTGAAAATGCTCTCTGAAGGCCTTTTTGAACCAATCCATGTTCATTCAACACCTCCTCTTTGGGCTGAGATTTGCTGACTAAAGTCTTTTAACATTTCAGCAGAGTGCAGCGTGTAAATGTTATGCAGAATGAATTACAGGTCTGTAGACATTCATTTCATCACCTTAGATTCTATTAGCAAAGTTCACTTTACGAGCAGCCCAAAATGATTTATCTTATGTTTGCTTCTTAAGAAATGTTTCAAATCCCGTGAACTATAAGTGGCTGTTGAAATTGTTAAAAGATGTCCATTTTGGTGATTAAGAGGTCTTGTTGTGATTATGGAACGTGCCTTTCATTTGTCATAAAAATGCCAGTCGACAGAGCACCCATCACAGTGCCTGGCCCTCAGCCCATGCACAGGGCTGATGGAGGAAAACAAAGCTCAGTTATCAGAATGTCCTTTCTCTCTGGGCATCGTTTGGATATGTTCCAGGAGGATGGGGCTGTATCCTGACACCTGTAACAATGCTTGGCCCATGGTGGGCACTCAGTCAATATCTACAAATAACTGAGTGGGCGAATGTTAAGATTTTTCTGAACTTTAACCACATTTTCATATATAATAGACCATCCTTCTATGTGGGACTCTTGGTTTGATGACATTTCTTTGGAAAAATGGAAGTCCTTGGGCTGGACCAAGGATAGAGACTGGTGACATGGCACACAGGTACCTGACTGATCTGGTGCTGCCCGCACCTCCCACCTCATCTCCACCTCTAGCTGCCCCCTCTCCACTGCCGGCCCCCAGTGCTGCGGCCACTGGTGGTTCTCAGCCTCCTCCTCAAGGCTTGTCAAGTGCTGTTCCTCTGCATGGGAAGGCCTTATCTGTACACCACCCTCACCTCTCTGATCCGCCTCATTAACACCTACTTATCCTTCAAACCCCAGCTCTGATGTCGCTTCTACCAGGACATTTCTCTCTGCCCCCATGACTGTACCAGTCTCCCCTGTCATGCAGTCTTGTGTGCTATTTTTTCAGAGTCATTATCAAAGTTTATAGCAATAATTACTTAATTTTTATTGAAGTGTAGTTGATGTACAATGTTGTGTTAGTTTCAAGTGTACAGCAAAGCAGTTAAGTAATGTGTATGTGTGTATATGTGTGTGTGTGTGTGTGTGTGTGTGTGTGTGTATTCTTTTTCAGATTCTTTTCCACTATGGGTTATTACAAGATATTGAATATAGTTCCCCATGCTATACAGTAGGTCCTTGCTGTTTATCTATTTTATATAAAGTAGTGTATATCTGCTAATCCCAGAATCCTTATTTATCTCTTCCCTCCTTGCCCCTTTGGTAATCATAAGTTTGTTTTCTGTGTCTGTGAGTTATAGTATTATTTTGTAATTATTTTAAGATAGTATTGTGTTGTGATTAAGAGCAGGGATGAATGTTTGCTGAGTTCCGATATCAGCTCCGCCATCTACAAGCTGTATGAACTTGGGCAAAGCATTTCACTTTTTTATATCTGCTTCCTTATCCTTAGAAAAAGGATAATAGTAGTACCCGCGTTTAGGGTGGTTGTGAGAATTGAAAGCCCAGTAAATGTAAATGGCACTTAAAGTTAGCTATCATTATGTTACGGGTGTGTGTCTCCCCCAGTAGACTGTAAGCTCCATGAGGACTGGAATAGAGTCAATATTTTGCTCGCCTTAGGCACCCCCTGCTTAGCAGCATCTGGTCTCTGATAGACTGTCAATTAATTTTTGTGGAAGGAATGAATGAAAACAAGTGGAGCTTTTCTCCAACAAGCAGACGCGATGCTGGAGGAGGAGGCCTGCCCTGCGGGACACAGGCAGGCTCCCTCGACTAAGATGCCTCCACCCTCAGTCTGGCCTCCTCTGTTAGGTGAAGATGATAATGTCTTTTCTACTGGCCCTGGGGAAGGGGGCTCAGAAAGGACGGAGATCTGTTCTTCCTGTCTGTCCTGCCTTCCTCCCTCCCTGTCACTGCTGACATCACTAAGCCACGAGGTTGTCGGGAAAGGAAGCACTTTCGAGTGCACAGAGCACCTCCTGTGGGACAAACTGTGAACTCCATCAGCTCTGCTGTCTACAAGCTGGCGTTTCTAAAAAATCCAAGGTGCAGCTGACCCTGCTGGTCTTGGGTCTACATTTTGAGAACCACTGAAATTGAGGCATGTGCTCTACATGCAGGGGAAACAGGGTGATGAAATTTGGCTCTGGGAGAGTGGTCACAGGGGCTGTGATATTTGTACAGGGCCTTGAAGGATGAGCAGGATTTTGCAGGATGGGGAAGGGGGCTCCATGCAGAGAGAATGGCACGAGCAAAGGTGCGGAGAGATGAGTGTAGGTTGGCAAACAATCTTCCACAGAAAGGGCTCGAGGGTGCAGGGGCCGAATAGCAGGTCTCCTGCTCAGGCATCCTTTATTCTTACAGCACAGAGAAAGGCAGCCTGTGGAGAAGACAGACCCAGGAAAGGATGGGATAGGCAGGAAAAGCTTCATCTCTCCAGCTTTGGAGTTAGATAGATGTGAATTTGAGTCTTGTCCTCACCACATACCACCAGTTGAACTTTCCACAAGTAGTTTACCTTTCTCAGCCTCAGTTTCTTCATCTGTGAAATGGGACTGATGGTGATAGTAGCTGCTTCCTAGGGTGATAGTGGAGGAAATGAGCCAATGGATGAAAGGAGCTCGGCTTCACATTTGGCCCATGGTGGATCCCCAGTAATGGGAGCTGGCATCAGCGGGTCGGGATGATGCAGGAGAGGCAGGTCTGGAGCCCACACTAGACTTGTTTGTGTATCTGCCTCCCCTCACCAGGCTGCGTCCCTCTGGGCACAGTCTGTGATACTTCCATCTGGGTCCTCCTGCCCCAAGCAGGGCCACAGCCTAGATGGAGCCCAGATGTTCAGGATGTGTGACTTGGGCAGGGATCTCTGTTTCTATGCAGGGTCAGGTGGTCTGGGCCAGCAGACACTTAGAAGAGGTACAGAATAGGGGAGGCAGATAAGCTGGAGGCGACCTCTGCGAATTCCCTAGTGTGATATCCAGCATTCAGCCCAGTCCCCGGAGGCTGGAAGCTCAAGTCCAGCTTCAAGCCATGTGGACCCCTCTCTCACTGGACAGTGAAGGGAAGAGGGCCTGCCATGATGCCCTCATCAGAGCTTCTCCAGACCAACAGGGCCATGACCTGGGGGCTTATGACCCGTAGTCCTAAGAGAGCAGGTGTCACCCGATAAGCCCTGTCCTTGGAGTCAGAAGGTTTCGATCCAACTCTCTTCTACCACCACTCCCCGTGACCTTGGTTGTGTGACCTCGGGCAGCTTATTTAACCTCTCTGGCCTGTGGCTTCATCTGTTAGGTGAAGATGGTGATGTCTTCTTGTTACTGAGTCCAAACTTGTTCTGCTCGCCACACAACAGGACAATAAATTGGGAGACAAGGTGTTGGGGCAAGGAATAATGACTTTATTTGGAAAGTCGGCAGACCAACAAGATGACAGACTAATGTCCTAGAGAACCATCTTCCCCGAGTCAGAATTCAGGCTCCTTTTATACAAGAAAGGGGAGGTGTGGTTGGTTGTTGCAAACTTCTTGGTGTTGGAGTCTTCTGTTCTTGCAGCTGTCCACTGGGTCAAGTCATGGTGTCCCTGTAAACCTCCAATAAGACAAATGTTATTTTCTATTCTGCATTTCTATATTATCTTTATATGAATGGAAAAGTGTTAATACCCTTAAAGGTCAGAGCCTTGAGAATGGGCTATCCTGCGTGTTTCAGGCTATAGGCAGCATTCTTTTACAAAATATGCGGAACCAGCATGACTAAGCCCAGGAAACAGAGCACAGGGTTAAAGCCAAAGGAACAGAGCTAATACGGAGTCAGATTTGTTCTTCCTTATTACATTCTCTCTTTGAGTGCTGAAGGCTGGGTTACCTCTTCTCTTTGGGTGAGAAAACCAGCCCTGGGGAAGGGGGCTTAGAAAGAAAGAAGAGTCATCTGTCCATCTTTCCTTCCTCCCTCCCTTCTGCCCTCCCACTGCCACCATTTATTGTGCTTGGTGCAGGGTGAGCAAGACAGTGTCCTGCATTCATGGTCCTTAATCTAGGTGGAATTAGAGGTCAGAAAAGCAACACCAGGTAAGAAGTCAGCTCAATATTCAAGGAGATCATTGATAATGATACCAGGACTTTTCCAAAGTCCGTCAGTCTACAGAAATAGAGATGACCACAGCCCAGGCACAGTGCAGCCTAAGAATGCAGTGCTTCTTAGAAGATGTGAGTAAAACCTCCCTCTGTCCATTTATTTATTCCACAACGATGTAGTGAGTGCCTGCTGTGGATCAGGCATGGTTCTAGGCCCTGGGATTCCAGATGCAGCAGTAAAGAAGCACCGCCCTCCTGAAATTTACATTTAGTGTGGGAAGACAGCAAATAAACAAATGCTGATGTAATTCAGGTGGTGATAAGAAGAAAACTAAAGTGATTGGGGGTGGTTAGAAGCCTCATCTTCCTCCCTCCACCCGCCATGGTGGAACACTTCTCCAGGGAGGGGATAGGGGCTGTTTTAGTGTTGGTGAATTGGGTATGAAGAATGGGGCACGTGAGCCCTGTGCTTCCTTCCTTCCTTTCTGCTGGCTGTGAGCCTGCTCTCAGCAAGCTCCAGCCTGCTCTGCTCCTCCAGCCTTACCTTTTAGGGTCCCCTGCTGTCTGGTCCAGCAGAGCCAGGCTGAGTGGGTCTATCTGCCTCGTCTGTAGCTCGGTACCCAGAGGTCCACTTGCCCCCAGGTTAAGCCTCATTTTCTAATGTCAGTTCCATTGGAAATGTGACATTTTGTTCTCTCATCTGCCTTACCTTTCCCGTTATTTTGCTATTGGATTAGAACTAACATGGAATAGAAGGATACTTTTTAATGGTTCCTCAAACTTCCAGCAAAGAGAGTTGCAAGAATGATAGGAGGTGCTATTTTAGATAAGAGGGGTGAAGAGGACCTCTCTGATGAAGTGCCATTTTAGTAGAAAGATCTGAATGAAGTGAGAGAGAAAGCCACGGGGGAGAAGAGTATTCCATGGAGCAGGAAAAGCTTGTGTAAAGGCCCTGCAGCAGGCATTTGCTTGGTGTATGTGTGTGTTGAACAACAAGGGAGCCAGTGTGGCTGGAACATAGTGAAAATAGAAGAAACTTATCTTAAGGCTTCCTGGCTTTCTGCCTCAGTTATTTTTCTGGATTGGGTAAAACCAGCAGCTAAAGGACCTAATGCAGCTCAAATAACAAATCAGGGCTTCATTCTGGAAGCCCACAGGCTATTGCTCTGTGCAACCTGCAAGTCTCTTCCATCCCTGCTTAGTGCCAGGACTTCCCTTTGAGTGCCAAGGGCTGGAGAGATGTGCTAGGGACCAGCCCACAAGATGCATGAAATCTCACAGAAGAGATGGGCAGGAAGGCAAGATTCACAAGACAGAAAACAGAGGTGACCCTCAGGTTGAAAGGCTTGAACCTAGCTGGGTGATTGATTACCAGGAGACCGCCCTGATTTTGCTCTCTAATTATGGTGTTTATTCGATGCATCATATTGGGCCTGAAACCCTTAATACCAGCCGGTGCTGTTCATTGTTACAATGTCCTAATTAAGCTTTGATTTATATGCTAATTTTATTCCAAGTGTGTTCAAAAGGGGGAAAGTTATTAGACTTTATTTTGAGATTACATTAATCCTGGGGTCTGCTGGGTGAGCACCATGTTTATTCTGTCGGCTTTTGTTTCCTGGTTGTTGGTGGCAATTGTGATCATTTCCTTGGAGGGGAAAGATGATGAAGTGGTAAGGAGCTGTTTAGAGTCGGTGGGGCTTCTGCTAATTGGAATTATGTAACCTCTTGCCTTTGCCTTGACAGCTTTGCAATGAAGCTTGCTTTGACTGCCCAGCTGGTTAGGAGGGACAACTGGGGTGTGCCTTGGGGATGTCACAGAATGGTAATCATTTGGAAAGAAGTCCATTACATGAGGGAGTGATTGGATTTTGGAATGTGAGTGAAAATTGGGCTTTACCATATGAGTCCCTGAAATTTGTAAGGGTCACGCAAAAACTCTGGTGAGGGGAGCAGCTGGTCTTTGCTACAGAAAGGATGCATTGTGTGTGTATGCGTGTGTGCGTGCGCTCCTGTGCATGTGTGCTTACATTATAATTGATCCTAAGTGGATGTCATTTGAATTTTTCTGTTCAAGGATTAAAAAGTCTTGCCATGAACTCTAGGTTTATTTATCTCTAGACCTTAGGATGTTCATGTCGCTTCATAAATACCCTGAAATAATGTGTAAAATAGTATATGTGTCTGCACGTGTGCATTTTTCTAGGGAAGGGGCCAAAGTTTTCATCAGACTTGCAGGAGTACTGACACTCCAAAATGTCAAGATCACAGATTTGGGAAGCATCAGGCTTAGATCTGGAATTAAATTTCCTGAGGCTACCTGGAGCTTTGGTGTTTCCCCTGGCGCTTGAGGAAATGGTCCTCCTTTAGGTCTTCATTTCTTCTGATTGGGTTTTATGGTTTTTCATCCCCCTTCTCTACCCACACCCCACCAACTAACAGTGAACATCAGAGATGTTTAACAGGAGCATGTTCACTTCACATTCATTGTGAGTAATACAGGGTCTGTGGCTCATTTGACACCTTTACTTTACTCTAAAAATTAAACTTAGGGATTCTGATTTCAAAAGTAATTATAGCAGCTAATATTAATCAAGCACTTACATACTAAGCATTTTATCAACCTTATCTCAGTTCCTCCTCCCACAAATCCTCTGGGTAGGTCCTATTATTATTCCTCATATACAGATGGAGAGACTGAGGCTCAGAGAGGTTAAGGGCTATCTTGAGGTCACGAATCTAGTAAGTGGTTAGCTGTCATCAAACCAGGGTCTGCCAGGCTCCAAGTCCATGGTCGGGACCACTATGTGGACCTGTCCCTATTGGACCATATTACTTGTTTAGTGTCTCCGTTCCAGAATTTTCTGCAGAGATCATTCCTCCATCCCTGTGAGAATGAAGACATGGAGTATGGATCAGCTCCTCTAGCCCAGGATTATATCTTTCAAGGGGGTCCCAAGGACTGGTTTGTGGGAGAGCAGGGCTGTTACCCCAAAAGGTAAAGACCCCAGTTCCTTTTATACCTGAAAGATAAGTTTGCTGTCGGGAGATGGTGCATTGTGTAGTGAAAGATTTTAAAAGATTTATTTCAAAAAAAAGGAAAAGCGCACCTCCAAGAACGACAGGCAGGCTGAGCCAAGGGAGGGAGAAGGGCGGTTTCTGCATCCCCTTTCTCTTATACCCTCACGTAGAGGTGGTGCTCTGATTGTTGACGGCTCTTCTCCCTGGAATGCTTAGTCATTTTTTTGGCCCCTTTTGCGCATGTCTTTACACATGGTGTATACAGAAAAACCATGGAGGGGAGGGGCCTAAACCGCAATGTTAATTATACTACAGTGAACACTGGGTGTGTCTGGTTAAGGCCTTTCTGCTACCTCGTGGTCATGGCTGTCGGGTTCTAACTGGTTTCTTGCTGGCACTCATTTAGAGGAAGTAAAGTCCCTTTATGCTGGAGGCAGGCATAATGCCATCTTCCAGACCATCCTTCCTCTCCTCCACCTGTCTGCCCGGTGCCCTCAGTTATCTAACCACCTAACAGGGCTATGCCTCTAACGTCAGCTGGAGATGACCCCCAATTTGGACAAACTGCCTTCATTTTCTCTGGATGCCTTGGCTCTGCACCCCTCCTCAGCCTGATGTTATCAAAGCCTGCCATCTGACCCAGTTTAATTATGATGTGGCTTCAGGAAGGTTCCAACACTTGCTTCTGATGCTTGTATCTTAGCACCTCTGCCCTTCTTTGCTGCTTACCTGTATTTTTAACTTTACACCTTGGGTTCTGTCAGCTTTCTATATAGTGAACATTGCCCCCGTTCACTTGCTGCTGCTCTACAGGGATAATCGTTACCACTTCCCACAGACGCTGACCCTGGGATAGAGGAGATGTCTGGTTTATTAGGCTCCCAGGTGACCCTGAAGAGTTTTCTTTGAGAAAATGTCCTTTGAAAGTGGATAACATACATTTTTAAAAAATGGCATATTATCTTCCCACCCCATCTTGAGGAAGCCATTTTTCCTGTCTCTTTCCTTGTCTTTATCCACATGTATATAAATGTTACTTAGTCATGGCAATGGTACATATTCATCTTATGTTTATACTTAATGTAGTGAGTAGGAATTTCACAAGTTACATATTCAAATATGCAAAAATGATCATTTTATTTTTCTATAACTTAAACTCTATTTTGACCTCCCTTTACACCTGATGGCTAAAGTGAAGAAACAAACAACCCCCTAATTTAATCAATTCTATGGAAACTTTATCCTGCAAAATTTCCTAATTGTCTTCTGGGTAAATTCAGTTAATTTAGGATATCCAACCTCCCTCCTTCCCCCTGGGATTGTGACAAATTCCCAGGGGTCCCAAATGGCACCAAGACCTCAGTTGAGGGTGAGGGAGGCTTCTGTTCCAGATTAGTCGAAGTTCAGTTAGGAAAATAGAAACCACATGTAATACAGGAAATTGGATACATCGATTACGGAAGGGACAGTGATTAGCTGCAAGGAAGCTACTTCACTGTTAGGGTTGGAGGGACACAGTGAGATGGCAGTGTTACACAGCCCAGAAGCCAGGACCCACCAGCTAAAACCGTGGTAGAGGCTTCTTGGATGGAGCTGTAGAACTACACAGTGGGGGGCATTTGATGGGAGCTAGAATCAAAAGAGAGAGAGCCACAGACAAGCTGGAGCTTCACCTGAAACAGGCAGACAGAGAGAGGAAGAAATACCCGGCTTTTCTCCTGCTGCACATCAGTGCTCCTCCAGTGCCACTCATTGGCCAAACCAGTTGGCAAAGGAGCCTGGGAAATGTAGTTCCCTGTGATAGAGAACAGAGATGGGGTACCCTTAGGTGGGGAATGGATCTGAGGATAAACAGGTACATGACCAGGTTTGACATCATCTGGCCTATGCTGGCATCTACTGAGGAAGAACCAAGCCCTTTTTGTTCTTTGATGGCTGGCATCTATTCATGCTGCCCTCCTTGAAGATGTCCAAGGGCCAACTGCAGCCTCTGATCATTGCTGAGAATACTCTTTACTTCCTTGCCCACACCCCACCCCACCCCACCCCAGACCTTGCCAGATCCATTGGAACCCCTATCAATACTTGTACACCCCTCTTGGAGGTCGTGGCAAATTTTGGAAAATTCATCATGCTGGGAGGGTGGGGTCAGAGGATACTCAAGGGGTCACCCCAGTCTTGTGCTGTCCAGCACTGTCTGTGGCCATCCCTACTCCATGGTGTGAAACCCTGCTAGGGTGGGGTTGGTGGAGACAGTCTCCCTGAAATTCCCTAAGGAAGTGACACATGGGTCTCCTCACCTCTCAAATTGCTCCAACCCTATTTTAAAAATTATTTCCACGCCTTCCAAGGCCTTGGGGGTGAAAGGAGGGGAGGGATGGTATAGGTAAGGGCATGGGACTTCCTTCTTAGAGCACCCACTGGTACCTGACAGTTTTACTGCATTTCCAGGTCTCTAAGGGATTGTAAAGAAAACAAAACAAAACAAAAAAACTTTCTCTAACATCTCAAAATGTTATCTGGTCACATCTTATGGATAAGAATTAAAAGGATCTTAACTTACTTAGCCATTCCCTTGTTGGGTATTGGATGATTTTCAGCATTCTACTACTGATCTGATGGTGGATGTAGTTTAAGAAGGTGGAGCAGATGCCCACCTGACCCTGGGCCTTTCTCCCCTGCTGCCACCCTAATGTACCTTAGAGCCGGCTGGAAGAGGGACAGGAGGCGCTCCAGCCCTATTCATGGCAAAAAAGTGGGCCTTCTGCCCCTTGGCCTCCATTTTGTGCTGCTTCTCCCTGCCTCTCGGTCTTGGCTTTGTGTCTGCTTCATCCTAGATCATGGCTAAGGATGTGGCATCTTCTTTTCAACACTGGCCCTTGTCTCACACTATCTCTTTGGCTCTTGCCCTCTGGCTGTACCACTCTTGGCCACCCTGGGTTACTTTCTCTGAGGGAGGAAGGACGTAAGAGGTGGGCTTTAATTTCTAAGGCCCATGGTTCCAACCCCAGGTACCATTGATAAATCCAAAGATTATTTTTAAAATTATGTTTAATTTTAAAGTAATTTTAATGCATGACTGGGACATTGTGCTGTACACCAGAAATTGACATATTATAACTGACCATACTTCAGTTAAAAAAAAGTAATTATAAATAGGAATATCTGATCAGTTTAGAAGAAATGGAAAACACAGAAACAAATGGAAAAAATTAAACTCACTCCAAAGTCCACCACTCAAAGGTAATCACCACAGATTCTACCAGGGAAAGGACTATGCCAATCTTGTTCATTTCTGTAACCCCAGGGCCCAGGCATGTGGTAAGAGCTCAGTAAATATTGATACATTAAGTGATAAACTTTCACTTATTTTTTTTCCATCTGTTTTATACAAATGGACTCATACTCTACCTACTGTTTGGTAACTTTTTTGTGTGTAGCAATATATCATTAACATTTTCCCAAGTCAATAATTGTTCTTTTACATTATTTTCATAACAATATAGTATTCAGTTGTGGAAGTGGACCATAATTAATTTAACTAGTTAGTTAATGTTATATATTTAGGTTTTTTTCCTATAAAGTTTTTACCCTTCCAAACAACTTTACAGTCTTATACATATTTGGGTGCATGATTGTCCCAAAGTGTAGGTCCACACATTTTTAAGGCTTTCGATACGTTCTGCCTTCTAGGAGGCATGCACTTTTCCAGCACAATGAATTACACTAGAGTGTACATTCCATGAATTTTGTCCACTTATTTATTATACCATGGTGACTCTAGCCTAGAGCAGTGCCCAGCACAGAGCATGTTCTTAATAAACATTTTTTGAATTTGTTTCCCTGTGCCCTGGTCAATAGCATTTACTCTTGCTTTTTTTTTTTTTTTTCCAATCTGATGGCAAACACAATTAAAATCATAAACTCATCCTACCTTCTATCCCCCAATGTTTAGTAAATTTGCTGGAGTTGGACCTAAATATTTAAAAACTATTCTCAGAACAAAAGCTTATTAGATATAAGGACTTGTAGATCTGGAATCTCTGGATTCAGAGGCTCTCTGAAGCTCAGGGTGCTGTTACCTAACCTGCTTACAACTCACATAGAGCCAAGCACCCCATTTCCGGGGGAGATTTCTGCAGGTAAAGGAAGGCAAAGAGATTCATGGCAGCAGCACTCACACTGATAGATTTCTCCATGAAGGATACATCTGTTTTGTTTTGTTTTGTTTTTAAACACAAAGCTACCCTTCTGACCCAGAAAGAAGCGTTTTTTATTTTCTTTGAGGATTTGAAATACGTAGGCTTCCATCACTCAATCCCAGTGGAGAAGAGAAAACGGCACAGAGTGGTGACATCACCAGACTTCAAAGATGCCTTGAGAAGGACTTGTGTGAGGGGGTGGACCCTGGGGGTTCAGTGTGTGTGTGTTAGTTAGGGGACAGCTAGGAACCCATCTAAAAGAGTCGAAGTGGGGCTTTTTTTCTGTGTGTCCTTGCTTAGCCTGCTGGGCTTTGAGTAGTTAGACCACTGGACACATTGTGAGATGAAAGGAATTTGCATTGATTTCCAGGCCACTTTCATCTGATGCCACAGGACAAAAAAACTCTAATGCGGCCCCCTGTCAATGGAGAAACAAGACTCTAGAAATGCAAATACTCCCAATGTGCTATGCAAAGTAGCCAAGCCAGGGGCCCCACACCTGCCTTCCCAGGAAAGGTCATGATCCACATGCAGGAAGCTGGGGTGGGCGGCTTCATCATCAAAGCCAAGAGCCTTCCCTTTGAAGAGTTTAGAGATACAGTGTCAATGGAGAGTCACACACCCATGAAATGAACACTATTGAGATATGGGGTAACTGAAACTTCTACTCAAAATACAGGCGGGCACACCCATTCTCTTTTAGATGGTAGACTTGCTCTAATTTGAATGTCGTGGGATCCTGGACCCTGCACATTCTCTTGATGACACACCTAAATATTTCTGCTGTTGCCTGAGTCCATATCCTCACTCTCTCTTGTTTGCATTGCTGCAAACCGCCTCCTGTCTCCCTGTTGTAGTCTTCCCGACTGTAGACCATTCTTCACACTGGTCGCCAGAGATATCTTTCTAAACAGCTCATCTGACTGTTATCACTCCTTCTTCTCCTGCTCAGTCCTTCAGTAGCTCCCTGTGGTTTTGGGGAGGAAGATGGCACCTGAGACTGCCACTTCCACACTGCTGCCCTTGTCTTACATCTCCAGGCCTTTGGACACAAAGTTTTCCTTCCTAGACCCCCTAGACTTCCTCTTCCTTTAATGTGTTCTTGCTCTTTGCTTCCAAAGAGTCTTATAATTTATCAGCACACCTTTCCTATCAGCATCATAATCCTTGTTTTATAAACAATGCCTGTAAAACAACTAAGATGGATGTTATTAACTGTTTTTTAGATAAGAAACTTAAGGCTCAAAGAAGTTACAGTTCTTTACTCAGATCACAGAAATAGTAAATGGAAGATCTGGAGCTTAAACCAGGCAGTGCAATGAGTCTTCTCTTGGCTTCACTAGATAAAATATTATCAGCAGCAGCAGTAGCTGCTGCAGCAATATTTATTCCTGTTTTTTCAACACCCATGCTCAAGTTTCCTTCTCAATAATGACTGACCTAGAGCTTAGGGAGGATTTCAACAGTGGTTCAGATCCAGGTTTCTGGGGACCAGACAACTGGAGTTTGAATCCCAACTCTGCATCTTACCAGCTGTGTGATCTTGGAAAAGTTACTTACCCTCTCTGTGCCTGTTTCCTGTTCTGCAAAATGGAGATAATTTTATGGGAGGGCTGTGAGGACTAAATGAGTTATTATGTAAAACTTAGAATGGTGCCTGGAGCAGTAAATGATATGGGAGTGGTGGCTAAAATTACCATTGGGCCCAGTCATTGTTTTCTGCAGGACGCAGGACCTTCCAAGAGATACTGACCAACCACAGCCCCGTGCTGTGGCATCAGGTGGCCCTGCCTTGATGAAATGTGCCCACTCTCCCTAACTTGCCCCGGAGGTGTGCACCCACCCAGGAGAGAGAAGCTAACCTACAGGTTGAGGTAACGAGGTGGGCCAATCCGATCCCCCTCCTGGCACCTGAACGAGGCCCACCCAGTTAGCAGTGGGGACTGGGGCTGGACGAGACAGCAGGTGAGCTGCGAGCTGAGGAAACTCAGAGTGTAAACAGAGGGATCTCGCTGGGGAGAGAGGAGGGTGGGGCAGATGTGCAAAGAGAAGCTTAAAGCATGAGCAATTCAGAAGAAGTGGGTGTTTCCTAAAGCCACGGAGGCTCCTGCTGACTTTCCTGCCTTTCCTGCCCCTTTGAGGCCTGTGTTCCAAAACACATTTGAAGTCTGTCCTCTTCTCTCCATCCACCCTAAGCCACCTTTGGGTCTTGCCTGGTGGCTTCAATGGCCTGCTAACTGCTCTCCCTACTTCCTCTCTTCCCCCCTTATCCAGTCTTGACAATGCAGCCAAACCAACCTTCTGAAAACTTGCTCTTTTAAAACCCTCCACAGCATTCCTTTGCCTTTACCTGTAGTCTGTCTGTCTGTCTATCTATCTATCTATCTATTTTAATGGAGTTACTGGGAATTGAACCCAGGACCTCATTCATGCTAAGCACACACTCTACCACTGAGCTCTGTCCTTCCCCTCTTTCCCATTGCCTTTAGAAGTGGCTTGATCTCATAACCCTCTCCTCCAGCCACACTGCTTTCTTTAATACATCAAAAGGGCCTTTGCACTTGCTGTCTGCTCTCTGTCTGTTAGGTTCTTCACTTGGCTGGTTCCTTCAGGTCTAATTCAAATGGTCACCTCCTCAGAGAGGTCTCCCCTGCCCACCCTAGGAGATGCCACTCTCCCCAGCCTCAGTTACTGTTCATCATCTCATCCTATTTTACTTCCTTTATGACACACAACCCTATCTAAAATTATCCAGATTAGTTATTTGTTTCTCTGCTTAATGACTGGCTCCAATGAGAGAATATAAATTCCTCGGGGGGAGGAAACCTATCTGCCATGTTCACTGTGATATTTCCAGTAGTATATGCATAGAACATCACAGATATTCAATACATATTTGTTGGATTTGTTTTAAAATTTTAGTTGCAACTCCATTTCTAGTACATATATATCCCCTCTTTCTTAAGAGATCTTGAAAGCCAAGAGTCTCCTAAAATCAACTTATAGCTTGGATCTTGCGACCCATTCCAACCTCCCTAGAATGTTTCACTCCAAGCCCCTTTCTCTGTGTTTGACTCCTCCACAGCCCAACCGATGTGCTCATGCTGCCCGTGGGTGTTTCTTGGCAGGCCTGTTTTTATAGCATCCTCCCATGCTCGCAGAAGTGCCAGCCACTTGGGACTGGGGAACTGGAGCCAGCCCACCGCTGCTTTCACCCCTTGCCAGCTGATAATAGCTCCCTCCCAGCTACTGTCTATTTCAGACCTGATGACATTGACTCGACCCACTATCAGTCAGGTAAACAGCATCCTTACAGCTACTTAGCTGTTCAGCCATGGTGGTGCTGAACGAAGAATGATGAGGGAAGAGTTCGAGGGGAACCTACCATGGGCAGGAGGGAGAGAGGACCAGAATGTCACAGCCCATCCATCTCTCCCCTCCCCACCACCGCCACCATGACTATTCTGCTGGTGAGGATGCTGAAGTGACTTCCATGAAGTGACTCTTCGATAAAGTTGCAGAAGGGGCAACACAAAATGAGGACTGTAGGCTGCCCCCAAAATGGAAACAACAGAGGTGAGGGTCAGGAATTTTCTTCAATCATAAACTTCTAACTTTACTATCATCTGGCTCTGACTTTTGTCAAGAGTGAAACTTCAGCTGCTTCCAAAAGATCCAAGATAAGAGTCATATTTAACAGGATCATAGCAAATTGATTTTTTCAAAACTGTGGAAGAGACTCATGAATTCTTCATGCTGTACCACCCTGAGGACAAGATCTGTGCCTGGCCTGTTCTTCACTATATCTCCAGATGCTGGAGCAGTTCTTGGGACAAATTTCTTGGATGAATGAGCCCTGAGCCCCTACTTTGAGAACTTACTATATCCCCAGATCTATGTTAAGTATTAAGAGGACTATAAAAGAAGAAATAAGTATTGTCAACTCTCTCTTTCATCTTTTGATTTGGTTGTAAAAGCCCCTCACCAGCTTTGTGACTGAAGGCAAGTTGCTCAACTCCTTGGCTCCTGAGCCTGTTTTCTCCTCTTTCCTTCACGAAACAGGATTAATAACAATATTGGCTTCACAGAGTTGTTGTGGGACTTGAATGATGTCAAGAATTTAAAGCAATTGGCATATCTTAGAGTTGCTCAATAAGTTATAATTAATTGTTCAAACAGTATAAAACATTGGCTGTCCAGAATTCAAGTCATTTTTGACAACTGAACTTTCTTAGTAGCCCTGGGTTTTTCCATTAAATTTCATTTGGCCAACTTGTATGAAAAGCTTTCCAGCATACTAAAATCTTCCCTGCCTTCTAAGACCCGTGTTGGATTCAGAGTCAGCATTACGAGGGTTCCATGTAGTTTAATGAATGGATGAGCTGTGTAAGATTGATTGCCCATTCACTAAATGGTCCCAGATTCCCCAAGCCTTTGGTTTTGTTTTTCATCGGTTTATTGGTCTCCTCTGTTGCTGACAGATTGTCCTTTCTTGCTTCTTAAAGTTGTCAGTTTGCCAACTGTAGGGATCAATGTCTCCCTCTGATTTGCTGTGGGCTTGGAAGGGAAATAACCAGTCCCATTAAAAGTGTGAGTAAACCAAGAGCAGAGCAGCTTTGAATGAGGTCTGGAGAGGCTATCTCCTTTATAGTGAACCTTTGTGTCATCTCTTTCGATTTCTTGGAGATCTGATTCTTCATGTGTTCTTACCGACGAGGTCATAATGCACAGTCATGTCAGTTCTTGGTCTGTGTGGGCGCTCAAAATTTATCAGCTGAATGAAGGAGCAAGAAAACATAATCATATAGATATAATATACCAGAAACTTAAGGGGTCTGTGTGGAGGGAAGGGGTGCGGTGAGGGAGTATGGAGTGAGGTTAGTTTGCCACGTTGAAAGAGACAGATTGAGCTCAGTCTTAAAGGAAGTATGGTGGGTGAGGTTACAGCTGGGGATCAGGCAGGGGTATAGAAAAGAGGGGTGGACACTCCCCTGTCCCTGCTGTCTTCATAGGCTTGTTTTCCCCCAGAAGAATGTGAACATAATTCTCCAGCCACACTGACCTCTTTGCTCCATGAATGCACCAAGTTTGTTTTGCCATCTGCCTCCTGGCCTTTGCACTAGCAGCTGTCTCTGCCTGGAATGTTCTTCTTCATCCCTGTGTGGCTGTACCCTTCTTATTATTCAGATCTGAGATGAAGTTTCTTCTCAAAGAAGTCACCTACAGTTACCAACCTTGTCATTCTATATCACACTGTCCTATTTTTATTCCCTGCAGAGCCCTAATTATTTTCTCAAATAGTCTTGACTAAATATTTATTTCTTTTCCATCTTCTTCCCCTCTCACCACCAGAGCGGGGACCTTTCCTACCTTGTTCACTGCTGTGTCTCAGAATCTTTGTTGACAATCAAATGTATTGTAGGATTGAGTGAATGATCAATGAGTGAATGACTAGTCAGGGAGAGAAATGTGATACAAGGTGAGGATGGTGTGGTGTGGCAGGTGCTGTGAAAGAGAAGGGTCCAAAATGCTGTGGGATGCCAGAGAAGAGAAAAGCCAATTCTGACCAGGACTTTTGGGGAAAATTCTTAGAGATCAGTCCTCTCAAATAATGAAAGTTCACCAAACCAAAAAGATAAGGTGGAAAGGGCCATTTTCCGTCTTCTTTCTCACACTGCTGGCGAAGTGGCCCTGTGTTCAGTTCACAGAAACTAAAGACAGGAGAGAAGAACATTTTTGTACTTAAGATGCCACCTCTCTGGTGTCCCTCTGATGTAAGACAGTGTCTGAGCTGAATCTACCAGACCCGCCTGCTTACCAGAGGCTGAAGACGAGAGACTTTGCCCTCAAGTCTTCTTGAGATTGGTAAAAAAATGTTCCTTAATTTATAGAAAAATAGAACAGGCTTTATATTTCTAAAGTGCTTCACAATTCACTTGCTTCAGGGACCCCATAACTCTGAAAAAGGGTGACATGGGTACTCTTGAAGACAAAAAAACTGGGGTGCAAGGGGTGAGTATTAGGAGTCAGAAACTAGGTTAAGTGCGTACTTTTGCATGTCTCCCTTTCACTGTGTGCCACAAATGTCTGATGTTGCCCAACCAATGAAAGATCCCTTTTGCTACTGCTGATTGACCGCTGATCTGAAGGTCAGTGACCAAGCAGATTCTTTCATGAGAACTGGAACTAAGTCCTGGAGGGTATTGGGTAGTACACAGAGATCCTGACATAGACACTTGGAGTGGCAGCCGTGTTAGACCGCAGGGAAGGTGAGTGAGCGAAAGAGGGAGAAGAGAGGGAGCACCCCCTACCCAAAGGCTTGCAAGGAGCAGCTGCAGCACCTAGGCTTGCCGTTCCGGCCCCTGGGAGACCTGCTTATGCTCTGGTTCTTGTTTTTCTATGTTGGTGAAGTGGAAATAAATCTTTCTTCAGGTGATAGGAACAGATTTGGGGTTAGGACCCTGAGCGGGTGATTGGATATAAATTTTTAAAATTTGTGCACCCTGAATTGAGGGAAAAATCATCTTGCAGATGGCAGTAGGGGTCAAGGCCTTTGCTGCTACAACTCGCATTTGGGATTCCAGTGTGTGTGTTTGAGAGAGAGGGAAAGAGAGGTATCAGACAGAATCTCTAACTCTGTCCACTTGGATCCTAGTGTACAGGTGGGGACTGGGGCACGAGGCATAGTGGCAGGAGAGAAGGGGAGTTATTTTAGGAAAATGTTCCCCCAGTGTCTACGTCTAGTAGGTGAAGGGTTGTTGTGGAGAGAGGTGGATCAAAACCATCCGTGAGAATAAGTCAACGCCAACTCGGACTAGACTTGGGGAAACACACACATACATGCCAACAACTTGTAGGCTCATGATCAGGCTACAGATCCAGCCACCTGGTTATTTCCTCTCTTTGGATTTGCCTGGCAAATCTTCATCATTTTGGGGAGAGGCTGTATTAGTCACGGTTCTCCAGAGAAACACAACCAATAGGATATATATCTATATATTTATATAGCTCTATCTGTCTACATCTATATAGCTCTTTCTCTTCCCCCATTCCCTAGACAGACAGACAGACAGACAGACAGACAGACAGACAGGGATTTATTTGAAGGAACTGGCTCAGGTGCTTGTGGGGTGTGTCAGGTCCCAAATCTGGAAGACAGGATGGCAGGCTGGAGATCCAGGGAAGCACTGATGTTGCACTTGGGAGTCCAAAAGTAGCTTAGCGGCAGAATTCCTTCTTCCTTGGCAGGACCTCACAGTCTTTTCTCTTAAGTCCTTTGACCAGATGGATGAGACCCATCCACATTATGGGAGCTGATCTGTTTTATTCCAAGTCTACTGACTTAAATGTTAATAACATCTAACAAATAGTTTCATAGCAATGTCTAGACTGGTGTTTGATCAAAAACTGGGTACCATAGCCTAGCCAAGTTGCCACATAAAATTAACCATCACAGGGGCAAACTGGGTTTATTGTAAAAACCTTTCTCCTCTGCAAGGTACATTACTGCTCACAAAGCACGGACTCACCCATGATCACATCTGATCCTTAGAACATCCCTGTCAGGAGGAATATTTACTTCCCTATTTTATAGTTGAGGAAATACAGGTTCAGAGATAAGATGGTATAGCTGGTAAGGAGCAGAGAGGGGATTCCAGCCCATGCTGTCTGACTCAGACTGGTGTTCTTCTAACTATAACACACTCCCTACAGCAGGGTATGTGATGTTGCTCTCCTACCATTGCCCTGCTGGCTGTATTCCTTACAGACTTGCAGGAATTGGCTAAGAAAGTGGCATTATTTTCAATTTTCAATTCTGTCTTGGGATCAGTCTCCCTGGCCCCTCTGGGGAAGGACCCAGGAGTATAACACGTGTGTCTGTGTTGGAGTGAGCACCAGCAGAGGTGCCCTTCCACTACAGCTGTAATTCCCTCAGCACTGCCATCCTGCAGCTATGGCCTCTGATCTCAGTAAGAGGAGGCTTCTGCCCCCTTCCTACCACCAGACCTGGGAAGTACATCCCCACTCCTGAGCCTGAACCTGAACCTCTTCCCACCCCTCAACCAGGGGCCCAGCAGCAAGACTGGCCTTCTGCTTTGGCCTGTGTCCTGAGCTCCTGGGCTGACAGCATCCTGAGAATGCTGGGCCCATGTGGTCCTCACCAGGTGGTGATATGGCAAGACCTGCCTTTGGCTGTGGAGAGGCCCTGCAGTCTGGTGGCCTCCATAGGCTTTGGAAAGGCCAGCCCACCCTCCTGCCAGAACCGGTAGGACACCTTGCCTTCTCACCTTGGATACCCCTGGGGATGGAGCAAGTTTTGATTGGAGGATGAAATAGGAGGGAAATAAGAGGTCTTTGGACACTGAAGTGTCTACCCTACTGTCTCTCCAGGCATGTCTGTCTCCCTTTTTACTCCATGTTTGGGGAAGTGACCTCAATTTAAGAGATGAGTAAATGTTTGTTTTCACCAGTTCAGGTCTTATTTGCAAATAGTGCTGGGATCCTGCGATTCCTCCCACAGGGATACTTGTATTCCAGAGTGACACCTGAAAGGGGTAGAGGGATAAAGCTGAGCACAAGCCTCTCCAATTTCAAAATGGTCCCCGAGGAAGGCAGAAGATGAATGAGGAACCTTCTGAAGGAGGGTCACCTAGGGAATAGGATGTGTGGCCTTCTAGTTTCTGGAGGCCTGACTGTTAGCTGGGGAGCCTTGTTCTGTGTGCTCAAGAAGGCAGAAATGGGTCTTGATCTGGAGGCAGGATCAGTTCTGTGTTAGAAAGAACCTGCTGCCTGTTAGAGCTCTGCAAGAGAGAAGGCGCTAAGCATTGCCTTGAGAGATTGCCTGCGCTCCATTGGGAGAGAGGTTCAAGGCTGGACAGCTCCCTGTCCAAAGGATTTTTGGTTTTAGTGGAAGGCTGAAGTAGGTGTCCTGGGGCATTTTCCGACTCAGGTTCTCCAGAAATGCGGGTCTTCAGGTACATCTGTCCTGCAGAAAAATGGTATCAACGGAGAGACCAGACAACTCTCTCTGGTCCCCGGGGCCCCGCCTTCTAGTAGCAGACGCTCTAGAGACACCCGTGCCTCCCTGTCCGGTCCTTTAGCCTGGGAAGGGGTTCGGGACCCTGGAAGGGGACCAGAATGGCGAGGTCGCCCATTGGTTGTGAGGCGCCATGTGAACGGTGCTGGTTGGTTGGCAGGAGAGAGGAGGAGGCGGTTTCCCGGGTAACGCGAGGGCAAGGAGCGGTTGCAGCCGCCGCGGCCGCGGCTGAGGAGCGCGGGCCGGAGCGCTGTGAGAGACCGGCTGGAGGCGGCGGCTCCGCGAAGCCGCGTGGGCGCAGGTAGGAGCTCCCCGCACTGCGCCCCCTGTGCCGGGCCGGGCCGGGCTGCTTAGCGCCTGGACCGACCAGGGGAAAGTTTGCCGCGCAACGGGACGAGCAGGGAGAAGAGGACTTGGGGATGCGCTGTGCTGGGCTCCCGGGGCTGGGCAGGGCGGGGACTGCCAGCGGGGAGAGGGGTGGCCCCTCACGGACCAGAACGGGGGCCACACCTCCTCTCAGGGACTCTGCCTGACGGCGGGGGCCACCTTGGACGGGTGGCCGCAGCATATAGACCCGGCGGGCGGACGCACAGCGACCGACGCACGCCGACGGCCGACGGGCCCTTGTTCAGAGATGCGCTGGGAAAGTCTTCTCAGGCAGATGCCGGCTGGGGCGCGCGGCGCAGTACTCCGAGGCGGTTCTGCCAGGTCCGGGGCGCACTTTCCCAGGCCCCTCGCTACGCTGCCCATGCCCCCATGCAGAGTGGGTGTGTGTCCCTCTGGGTGTTCGTGTCTGAGGCTAGGTGTATCTTGTTGTGCGTGTTCTTGTGTTTCTAATATCTTCTGTTTGTGTGTCTCTATGCGTGATTCCCCTGCTACGTGATTGGATCTCTGGGTGTATCCTAACGTCTGGGCTCCTCTGTGTTTGCTGTTGGCGTGGGTGTCTGGAACGCCCTCTCCGGGTGCTTGTGTGTGAGTATCGCTGTTTGTGGATCCTTCTGTCAGCGTCTCCATGTATTTTCGGTTTTTGTGTGTGCCTCTTTTCTCTGTGTGCTTGTCTGTTTGTGAGTATGTGTGTGTTTTCTGTCTGTGCTTCTGTTTAATAGACACCTCTGTCTCTGAATGTAGGTCTGGTACCTGTCTGTGCGTGTTCCTCTCTGGGTGGGTGTGAATCCTCTTGTGTGATCTGAGCTTCTGTAGAGATGTGTGTGTGTGTAAGTCTGCGTGTGTGTATGGACCTCTGCGAATGTCTACTATGCGTGTGTCAGTCTGTGTCTGCGTCTCTCCGTATCTGTGTGTGTTTGTGTGTGGGTGGGTGGATCAGACCTCGGGGCAGCTAGGCCGGGCCTCCGGTTTCCCTGGCGCTCTCTCCCACGCTCTAAGTAGCTGCGGGCGGCGGGGCGAGGGCGGCGGGGCGAGGAGGGGGCGCCCAAGCGCCGAGAGCCACGGCGCCTCCCGGGTGTGCGCTCCGCTGAGCCGGCTCCTTTCTTGCCGGCAAAGGGATCCCAGAGGCGGCGGCAGCAGCAGCAGCCCGCGCCGCCCAGCTGGGGCCCTAGTGACTTATTTTTGTGTGTGATTCTTTCTTCGGGGAAGAGGCGGGAGCACGCTCTGCTCCCTCGCCGCGCGCAAATAAAGGCGCCGGGGTTGGCTGCTGGGTCAGCCCTCCCCGGCGGCTTAGCAGAAGTGGCCGGCTCGGCGGGCTCCCTTTGGGAGCAAAAAAAGCCCCCAAATAAAAAACCCAGCCTGGAAACCACCATGCCTCTTTCTTACATCTTATGTAACTTATTTATTGATTGATTAACGAAAGGCTTGATTTCCAAGAAGCTCCTCATTTCCCCTATTGGCACCGAAGACTAATTAAAAATGCTGTGTTGGTGGTGAGTGTTAATTAGACCATTCCAAAGACGGATGTGCACCCTTGTTTCAAAAGCTTAACTCCAGTTATAAAATGAAACAGGTCAGGTTGCCCTTTCGCACCCGGCCTAATCTTTAATCCAGGTTTAAAATCCGTTTTCCCAGTCTTGGAGCCACCTCCCGGCAGGAACAGCTGGAAAAAACAAGAGGAGTAAGCAGAAGGTCACAGGGGCGTTGCCCAGTTTTAAGAATTTTGGAGAATTTAAGAAAGATGTTTCACCAAAATGGATACAATGGGTTCACAATTCCAACACCCAGGCAGAAGGATTATACCTGGAAAGGGGTGGCCTGTGGCTTATCTGCCACTTGGAATCCCAAATTGACATTTACCAGGGAATGGAGTTTTATCACAGGAAGGGATCTCTCCAAAGGTTGTCTATACATCTGAGGCTAGACCTTTGCCTGGCTCCCCATGTCCTGGGCTGTGCCTCCAAACCAATCTTTAAAATTGTTTTTCCTGGGAATTGCCCAGGAGGCAGGAAGGATTTGGGCATATGTGGGTTGGGGAGTTAAAGGCTTTTGAAGACTGTTTGACTAAGCAGGAGGAAGCTGGAGTGGTATATTCAGGATGTCTTCAGTGTGGATGAACTTGTCTTCTGGACTTTAAGGAGGAGCTGGGGCTTGCCTACAATGCTCCTCCACCCCTCTTATGGTCCAGTCTAGTCCAGTCTTTTTCCTCCCATTTCCCTTCACTGCTCCTGGCTGACTTAAGGCACAGAGAGTAGCTGCTGATAGGTTGGTACATTTAGGGGTCCATCCAGCAAACATACTGACTTCTCAACAACCTAGAAAATATTGTTAGTCCTTCCTTTCAGCTTTTTTTAAAAAAATTCAAATATGTTTTAAACTTCCTGAGATTTCTTAGGACAGGGAGCAATCAGAGCCTTTACATCAGGATTTGCTCTCATGAAGTCCACTCTTCCCAGTCAGGAAACCGAGAGCGGCATCCTTGCTTCTCCCCTTTCTTGGGTACCCCCTCCCTGCCCTGGCTCTAGCATAAGGACAGTGACAGCCCCAGAACTGGTGGAGACTGACTCCCGGGGAAAACAAAGGGCTTGCAGGAGGTGCTGAGCATCCTGCCACTCCCCACTGATAGGGAGGTATTTCTGTGGCGAGAACGTCTGTCCCCATGTGCACTTGGGGCGTGTGCACCGGCTGGCATGATGGGATGTGACAGGGTCTCACCCAGGAGAGAGCTAGGGCCTGGTGCAGAGGGCAGAGCTGTTCTCAGAAATGAGACATCTCGGAGCTGAGAACGAAGCGGCCCCTCTGGAGAAGGCCCTTCCAAGTGGGAGACCCTTTTGGCACTGGCTTTTTTTCTTTGATTTTTATTCATGAGGAGAGCCAGGAGCTAAATGAAGTGTGGACTCTGGACACAGGCTGCTTGTGAAAAGCCAGATAACAGTGATCCTGCCAGAGAGGCATGAATATGAGCAAAGACTTTCAATTCAAACGTGGATTCAAATCTAGCCCCATAACTTCTAAGCTGTGTGACTTTAGGCAAGTTACTTGACCTTCCTCATCATCAGTTGTCTCATCTCTAACACGAGGCTAACAATTCCTAATTGGAGCGAGATAACTGACACTTAGCAAGTCCTTGACAGAAATTTGTTGATTGAATGAATAGGTAAAGCAGTAATCAGCACCTGGCATATAGTACACATTCAATACATGTTAGCAGTTGTTAACTTTTGATCACTTACTCCGTGTCAGCAGGTGATCTTGACCTTTCCACGCCTATGTGCTCATTATCCCCATTTTATAGATGAGAACACCGAGGCTCAGAGAGGTTAAGTTCCTTGCTCAAGGTCACACAGTGAGTTAAGTTGCAGAGGTGAGATTCAAACCTGAATCTGTCAGAGTCCTCTAGTTTGAGGTCTCAGTTTAAATTCAGAAAAGAGGTAATCCTTGGAGCTAGTTTGCCAGAGTTTGTTTGTTTTTTATCTGGAGCTAAGAAGCATGGATCTGAGAGGTTTCACCTTTGCCAGGGATCCCTTGAAGTGGCTATGGAGATGGTGGCGGTGGGTAACTAGAGAGCTTTCTCTGGAAGTTCAGCTCTTTCCTGGGCCAGCAGAGGGCTTCACGGATGCTGCCTCTTAAGTCCACCACCTATGGATATACAAGATGCCTGTCTTCTGGACACTGCTCTCGTGACTCTTGCCAAAGTCAGCACATCTGTGACTTGGGAATTCACTTGGAGAAATCCTCTCTGGCCGAGTGTTTCATGTGATGTAGGACAAGCCTCCAACCTTTCAAATATTCTCCTCCTCCTCTGCAGCCCTTCGTGGCTAAGTCTCTTGTCCGCCTTTTAACCTGCTTTGGCATTGAGCCGTGCGGAAGCCTTTTGTGATAGGGAATGGCTTCGGCCTCATTCCAAAGTAGCCACCGGTCAGGACAGCTGCAAGGGAGGGTCTGAGGGCTTCTGTTTGATGCCCGCTGCGGCCGGATCTGGCCACAGCTCTCCCGGAGGCTGGCACAGCCAGAATTGTAGAATGGCTAGTGCGTTGATTAGAAACGCTGGCAAGAGACTAGTGCCTTTTAATAAAGAGCTTCCCCCCCTTTTTTTCTTTCTTTCCCAGCAGTGCTGGTGCTATAGGGAAAGGCATTCATAATTATTTATTGGTGCATCTTCATGGGGATTCTCTAGTATGTTCCCACCCCTCGGAAGGGTGCATCCCGTGCAAAATGTTCTCTTTGGTGCAGAGGTCCCTCCTCTCTCCTCCCTCCCTGTCCTTCCAAGCTTCTGTGACGTCAGCCCGGAGGTGACTGGGTGCCTTCTCTGCCTGCAGGTTCTGAGGCAGGCAGTGCGGCTTGGCTCTGCTGCACAGTCGCCTTTCAGCCCTCAGATGATCTAGGCTGCTCTTTCACTTCCCCAGTGGACCCTGCTGTCTCGCCTGCCACACGCTACCTCTGCAGCTGTAATTGGGGGTGGGGTGTTGATGCCTGTTTGCTTCACAGACCATTGCTTCCCTGTCTTATCTTACCTGGGTGCCTTATTCCTATGATGATGGTGATGCACCCCACATAGATTCGAGAGAGAACTCATTTCTGTCTCCGTCGTGCACATTTCAAGAACAGTGTCCTCTGTGTGTCTCTTCCCAGCAGGAGTGGGGAGCCCATGTGGCCCCCCCAGGTGCTTGTCCATGGATGTGCTCGGAGGACAGAGAGGCTGGGAGGAAGATCGCTGGCTGCTGCTAGGTGTGGGCTCCAGATGGTGGGCAAGGAAGCCCAAACCTGTCCTTTTCCACTCAAGGCAAATCTGACTGTTGAACATTTTCTCCTCAGGTATGGGTCTTACTCCGTGGAGGAAGATGACAGCCCAGGAGGGCAGCAGCCGTGGCGATGAATGCTCGCAGGAACTGTGAGGGGCGGCTTCGTGAGCAGCTTCGTGGTGATTTATGGGAGTCAGGGGCTGCCGGAGAGGGATGTGGATGCTATCAACTCGGTGGATTAAATGCCCATTTACATTGTTATTGACGTATAAATTATCGGTGCCAAGGAGACAGTGAGGGAAAGGATTTCTGGGGCAGTGATGTGGCACATGCCCCAGGATATGGACTCATCTCTGCCCAAATCTGTCCTCTGGGCTCTCAGGAAGCCAGTCTTGGAACTGAAGTAAAACCCCAAGTCCCAGCTCTCATGATGCCGGCAGCAGCCGCTCTCATTGCTAAGGCAGTGATGGCGAGGGGGGTTCCCGAGTGGATTTTAGGAAGTCAGGAAGACCTTTGAAAAGGTAGCGTGGATTTCCTCAGCTGGCAGGAACCGTGTCTGGCCACGTGTATGCATCACTTTTGCCTGGGTTATTTTATTCCTCTGTGGATTTGGACGCATCGCTGAAGGAGAGAGGGGATTTTGTTCCTGGGAAATGGAATCGGTTTCTGAGTTCAGCCAACAGCAGAAGAGAAAACTGGTTACCCATGGACTGGAAGATCAAAAGAGGGTAAGTGAGAACTTTGTTGTTTGGCTGATGGTGCCGGAATTGCTAAGGATGCGTCAGTGCACCCAGGTGGTCGTCAGCATGCGGTGGTTGTCACTGAAGATGCTCGTTTGTCTTTCTCTGGTTAAGGAGGCGGCGTGGTGGCTCCTGATTTGCCAGGTCTTAGTGCTGGACTTGAAGGCTTGACTTGCTGGTGGGCAAGGGGAGAGAGAAAGAAGGGGGAAAAGTCAATGCTGGAAGTCAAAAGGCAAAGATTTGTAAGCCTTATTAGCTCAGGGAGGTGACAAAGTGTTGGTGTTCTCTAAGTCAAATACGAGCTTATTTGTACTGAACCCTCTTTGGGATTCACATTCTATTAGCACCCTTTGGAAATGGTACTCTTGACAGCAAGGCTTTCGTTTGAGTTATTCTCCTTGTGGTTTGCTGGCTCTTGTGTTTATGGATCAAAAACATATTCTCCTCTGCTCTTTGGCCCCATCTGTGAGGATGTCACAGCCATTTAAAAAGGCCCGTTGAGTGTAGGTCATTTGCTGTCATCGGTCTGAAAGCCGCAGTCATCCAGGACCTGTGTCTACCAGTTAAAGTTCAACTTGTCTTCAAAAGCCAGACACATTCAAGAGTAGCGTGGAGTGGCTGGTTGTCCAGAAAAGTTGAAGCTGTGTTTGCTCGCCCCCAGGGGAATTGCTGGGGCCAGGGGGTGGCAGGGGTTAAGTGCCGCTCAAGCAAAGCCAGAGTCTGTGTTAATCTGAAAATAATTTCTGATACTTCCTTTGAAATGTTGTGGATGGTCAAAAAACTTCTGGTATTCTGTCCACATGGAGTGGAGTATTCTCTCTCCTCTGAGGCTCAAATACCCCTGGAGGTAAAAACTAGCCTTACAACTCCTCCGTGTAATTTTCCATGGCTGTGTCTGTGTATGTGTGAAAAGGATCTTGTATAGAGTTTTGCTCTGAGTTTCAAAAAATAAAAATAAATGGAAACAAACAACATTTTAAAAACACAGCTCTTGACTCCTTTTCTAAAAAAAGTTTCCACTCCTAAAACTGCACTCACTATAATGCAGCAAGAACGCCCACTGTCTTAGGCGTCTAGATAAGTGAAATTTGTTGTGATGTTTGATTTATTCAGTGTCTAACCTACTAGACCCGTCTGCTCCTATTTCTGCTGGAGCTTTCTGAGAAAGATGAGGAAAACCGATAATTGTTGTGAATAGATCCTGGGATTGACTGCATTTTACTAAGTGTGAGCCAAGTTTGGTATCCAGACACTTAGTGGAGGAACATTTGGGACCTCTGACACTGTAGAAAATTTTAATTGGGCTGGTACACCGAGATAATATGCAATTATGACTGCCTCTCCTTGGCTAGGTGTGGATGTCTGCATCTCCCATCTGTTCTTGGCTCTGGCTGTGTTGGGTCCCCATGTACTGTGGAGCCTCTGGAAGGAGAATATAACCCCAAGTGAGGCTCTGCGGCAGCTGGGGTAACATCAATTGGTCATGCTCAGCTGACATTCATTTTAAGTTGAACTCTAGCCGTCATGGCGATTATTAAATTTATAATGATATATGTAAGATCCATTTTAATGACTCTCTGTGCTTGAGTGAGCTCTCACTTGTGCTGGCAAAATAAGGCTTAATAGAGTATTACATTTCATTTCCTACTGAATTTTCCGGGCAGTGGTGGAAACTTCGCTTAGGAGGAATTAGATTGCTTTTTCTGATAGGCACTGTGATACAGTTCCATATTGCTCAAGTACAGTTCAGGGGCTTCTAGAAATACCCCACTGCAGCAGCTTCTGTTGGCAGCAGCAGCCTTTGTTGGTGTGCGCCTGTGTGTGTTTGTGGGTAAACACACACCCCATTTGTGTCAAGTGTGGAGCTAAACAAGCCTCTCCCGGCACGCAGCCTGGAATGTCTTGTCCACGGAGCTGAAAGGCGACTCTGCAGTGTTTTGGCTCTGATATCTCGGGTGAGCTGAAAACTCCTCTTAAGGGGGGATTGGCTGAAAATCTAACAAAGGCACAATCGAGGCATCTGCTGGGGAGCTGGGAAGTCTCCACCAGCACGCTTAAGTTACCATGCGTTCACTGGCGTCAGATTCTTGTTTTGTATTGCTGTGTGTGTGTGTGTGTGTGTGTGTAATTCAGGGAAGGGCAGTTGTTGGGGGGCTGAGAGACAAGGCAAAGGGAGAGTGGCCGGCTTCATATTTCCTACCGTCCCGAGCAGCAAAAGCCATTTAGGCTAAGGTTTGGTAGGTTTCATGCACCGCGTAGTAACTTGGCCCTTTTCTTGGTTTTCATACAGATGGACTGGCGTGTTGAGGGCTCCTCTGGGAACTGGCTCTTTGCGGGTACTTGCCAGTGCTTTCTGTGGTGAAGAATGCTATGAACTGTGGGACCAGAGAGCTGAGTTCAAATGCCAGTTGCTCTCTGTGTTAGCTGTGTGACCCCAGGAAAGCTACTTAAATCCTCGGATTATTAGATTCTACATTTTCAACAGAGGACAATAGTATTTAATTACAGGGATCTTGTTAAGATTAATTGAAGTAAAGCTGGTAAGGAATTTGGCACTTGGTAATTACTTAAGAAATGTTTTATATATTCCTGGGACAGTTTGCAACGTGGGATTTCTTATTTTCCTTTTGTTATGACAAGGTTGCGTGTGATTTTTGTTTTAAATCTTTAAAAAAAATACTCAAGTAAACACATTCAAACAGAACAGAAGCTTTTGAGTATAAATTCCTCTTCTCTTTAATTCTATCCAGCAGTAACTGCTATTGACAGTTTGGTATACAGCATTCCTGACTATTCTTGGTTTGTGTTTCTTAATAAAATGAAACCACACTGTACATATTTTTTAATTGACGTATACTTGATTTACACTGTTTCAGGTGTACAGCAAGGTGATTCAGTTATATGTATATATTCTTTTCAATTATAAGTTATTATAAAATATTGAATATAGTTCCCTGTGCTATACAGCAGGTCCTTGTTATTTATCTATTTTATATATAGTAGTGTGTATCTTTTAATCCCAGGTTGCTAATTTATCTCTTCCCCACTCCCCTTTGGTAACTGTAAGTTTTTTCTATGTCTGTGAGTCTGTTTCTGTATTGTGAATAAGTTCATTTGTGTCATTTTTTAGATTCCACATAAAAGTGATATGATATTTGTCTGGCTTACTTCACTTAGTATGATGATCTCTAGGTCCATCCATGTTGCTGCAATTGGCATTATTTCATTCTTTTATGACCAAGTAATAGTCCATTGTGTGTGTGTGTGTGTGTGTGTGTGTGTGTGTGTGTGTGTGTGTGTATACTGCATCTTCTTTGTGCATTCATCTGTTGATGGACATGTAGGTTGCTTCCATGTCTTGGGGATTGTAAATAGTGCTGCTGTGAACATTGGGGTGCATGTATCTTTTTGAATTGGAGTTTTCTCCCAATATATGCCCAGGAGTGGGATTGCTGAATCATATGGTAACTCTATTTTTAGTTTTTTAAGGAACCTCCATACTGTTTTCCACACTGTATGTGTTTTTAAGAACCTTGTTTTTTCACTTAATATAGTGTGGATATCCGTCTGTCATTACATATACACCTACCTCATACCTTTTAATGACTAGAGAGAGTTCTGCTACAGAAAGTGCCAAAAATTAATGAATCCGTTATAGAGGTACAGTTAGGATGTTTCCAAGTTTTGGCTTTTGCTCTGTGATCTTTTTTTGTTATTATAAAATTCCTTTGTTCACCTATTCAACAAGTATTTATGACCTGCCTTCCATGAGCCAAGTGCTATTCTTGGAGCTAGGTATCAACTAGACAGACAAAATCTCTTTCTTCCTGAAGCTTATATTCTAGACCAGCACTGTCCAGTACAACTTTCTTCAAGGATGCAAGTATTTCCATTTGTGCACGTAAATGTCAGTAGCCACTAGTTATATCTGGCCATGGAGCACTTGAAATGGGGCCATGTAGTTTAAATAAATTTAAACTTAAATAGACTCATGACTAGTTGGCTACAGTGTTGGACAGTGCCTCTCTCAACAGTAAATATGCAAATAGTTAACGTCATCTTTTTGCAGACAATGGCCTATGTGCTAAAGAAAATGAATAGGGCTGGATAGTGTCATGGGCTCAGGAGGGGCGCATTTCATACTTATAATAATTTTTAATTTCCTTTTAATTGAGGTGTAACTTACATTCAGTAAAGTCCTTCTTAAATTTACAGCTCGATGATTTTTTTTTTAACCTCTTATACACCTGTGCAGCCACCACGCAGATCAGGATATAGACTATTTCTTGCCCTCAAGAGGGTGAGTTGTAGCTGGATGTAAGGGATGACCTCGGGGAGTGCCCTTTGAGTGGAGACCTCACTGATGAGAAGCAGCTGGCTTTGGGAAAATGGGACAGCTAATGTCACATGTGAACGTGCCCACTCACCCTGCAGCAGGGAGGGCTGCCATTCAGAACTCTCCCTTTGGAGACTTACCTTGGTGCCACATATGGACAGTAGCTCCCCGTGTATTCCTAGCACTTGTCAAATTCAAATTCTGTGCTGAAGTCAGGAAAAATCCAGTGAGGCACAGGGCTGCAAATTGCCACGGAGAGAAATTCAGCGAGATAAGTATTGTTTGGGGCTGTAAGAACCCACTTAACTAGCATAGATGGGAGAAGTAAAATTTCCCTGACAGATAACTACTGATCAGTCAAGGGAATGACTTTTTGATTGATTTTTCTTTACTCCTCTTTAGAAGTTTGTCCTTCACAGACAGAGCTTTCCCACAGAGGATGAACACTGTAAAGTAAGAATTGTTCAGGGGTTTTTAAGATACTTGATGACTGGGTGGCAACAAAGATGGGTTAGTTGGAATATTCTCCTAGCTGTCAGCTTCTCAGCATGAAAGCCTCCTGGAGACAGTTTTTTCAAATGACTTTGGAGAGGGTGAATTTGGGCTTTGTGTAATTAAAATTTCCAGGGTTGGCCGAACTGCTCTGGATTGTTAAAGGCTGCCCTACAAAGGGGAAGATACTATCATATTTGCCTCTCCTCTTCATTGGTATTAGGGGCATCCCCGACTTCCCCATCACCTGTGGTTGCAGCTCAGAATCGTGTGACCTTCTCTCCCAGCCCTCAAGTCCACTGCCTTTTCATCCCATCATCAGCCCTGCTGGTCCTGTGTCACAGTGTATCTGGCAGCTGTCTTCTTTCCGGTTTCGCTGCTGCCGCTCTCGATTCAAGTCTAGGAACTCTTGCTTGACTGGTTGTGTAGCCTCCCGGCTGGATCTCTTTTTCCATTTCTCCTTTAGACTATCCTCCACTCCTGGCCAGACTACTCTTCTTGGAGTCTTCCTGCTGTCATCCTATTCCGTGATTTCCTGCAGTGTCCTCAGAAGACGACACCCTCCCCAGCGTCTGGCACAGCGTCTGTGCCCAACTTCTAGGGCATAATGGGTCAAAGCTCAAATCTCACTGGAGTCTTGTGGACCTCAGCTTCACCTCTGGAAGAGTTCTGTAACCTCCCTGAGCTGTTTTTTCAGTGGCATTTATTCATAGCTTATAAGATGCTTACCATGGTCCTGGAACATGGTAAATAATCAGTAAGTGGGAATTGCTGTGATGATTAGAGTCTTCCATTCTCTCTTATCCAGATCTTCTCTTCTCGCCAAACTCTGATTTCTGTTCCATGAACAACCCTCACATTCCCCCTCGCATTTGGGTCTTTGTTTCTGCATCATGTCCGTGTATTCACCTCAAGACCCCTCACCCATCCTCCATGAAGAAGGCATCCTCCTCCTGTTCTAATACCTTGTTCCAGTGCAGCTGGGGTAGCAGGTCACTGCATTCTCCTCATGGCCCAAATGTTTTCCCACATGTCACACCTGTATCAGAGTGCTGGCTCATTGAAGGAGCTGGTCTTGTCCCTCTCCTCATTCCCTGACACAGTAGGCACTGGTAAATATTAGTTGAATGAATGAATGAATGTTAATTGTTGCTTTGAGATCCCTCTCTGTCTGTGGTCCTGCAGCTGAATCTGATCTTGCAAAATGACTGGTGTAATATGTTGTCCACTCAGCGCAAGGAGAGAGATACAGGGTTCAAGGAGATGGTTAGGGGTTCTCTGCAGTGATTGAATACATTTTATTAGGGAGGCTGGATTGGATCTGGTTGAGTGAAGTAGAAAGAAGGGGCATATTGAAGCGATATTTTGAAGAATGGAGCAAAGAATTTGGGTTAGTGACTAGGCTAGTCCTTAGACTGACAGAGAGGAATGAATCTAAAATGTTGCCAAGTTTTGGTACCTTGGTGGCTGGAGAGGTCTTTCGGCCCTTTGGATGGAGCACCTTGAGGCTATGACACCTTCTGATGCTTCTCACGGCCAAAGTGCTCTTTCACTTGGTTTGCATCAGTGAAAGAAAAATAGTTATTTCTTTTAGGACAAAGAAGGAAAACAAGACACACATATTTTAAGGTAATTTTTCTAAGCACACATGACTAAAATTAGTGAATCCTTCAGAGGGGTTAGGAAATAGGCCAAGGATTGGGAAAGTAACCAACATACTGAACAGCTGCCATGTGCCGGAGAGTATACTAGGCATTCATTTTATCTCATTTATATCTCCCCCGAGCCCTTGATGTAGGTATTATTAACCTATTCTACAGATACAAAAGCTGTGATTAAGGGATTTCTCCAAGATTCCACAACTTATTTTCTTTGCTAGACTCCAGCACCTCGTTGTAATTTCACCTCACCTTAGGATTATATCTCTGAACTTTTTCAACTGGATTTTGCTCTAAAAATAGTTTTTTTCCAACTTCCTTTTAGTTGTGCACCTGTATCTTCATGGATACACATAAACATATATGCACACTTTTGTGCATACATCCTCCTTGGCGGGATTGGCTTTTGTGACATCTTACAGTTGTTTATTCATCTGGGAACTATGTCCATCTCATTCCTCAAATCAGAGTTACCTGGCTGTGGTGAGGCTGAGCTTCTTTAGAGGAATTCTCCTCTTAGTGATCTGAGCTCTGAGATGCTGACAGTGTGGTTAAGCTCTGGAAGGATGGATGCTCACATGTCAGGGAAAGATGTAGCTCCAACCCCAGCTCCCTGAACTCTTTCCAGATGAGCTGAGATGCCTGCTCTTCCACCTGCGCTCATGTGCATTACTGCCCCTTTGTAGCCAAAGGTAGCCACAGTTACAGGTTGATCTGCCTCCTGACAGCTCCCTGCCTGGATGATTCACCTGTCTTCCTGGCACGACTGGAGCGGGTATTAGCCAGATGCTCAGTGGATGGACACTGAGGAATTCTACAGCACATTTCACATGTCATTAAAGAATGGAAAGAGACTGTACCAGATGCAACTCAATTCAGTCAGTTTTGGGGCCCTGTTCAGGTAGAGTGGGAGAGAGGATAGCAAGGGGGCCAGGCCAATGCTCTGCTTCCATTTCAATGCAGAGACTGTGAGATAGCACAAGATCAGTCCCATTTATTCATTCATTCATTCCAATTTTGTTTATTGAGTCCCTACTGTATGCTAGCCAGCCATAGCATCTCACAGGGTGGCCTTAATTGTGTCCCCTGCCCCCAGTTCACATGTTAAAGCCCTAAACCCCCATGTATATCAGAATGTGACTGTGTTTAGAGTCAGGCCCATTATCAAGGAGATAATTAAGGTTAAATGAGGTCATAAGGGTGGGACTCTAATCTGATAGGACTGGTGTACTTAGAAGAGGAGGAGACACCAGGGATGTGTGTGCACAGAAGAAAGGCCATATGAGGACATAGCCAGAAGGCGGCCTGAGAGGAGCCTCAGGAGAAACCGTATCTGCTGACACCTTGATCTTAGACTTCAAGCCTTCAGAACTGTGAGAAAATAAATGTTTGTTGTTTAAGCCGCCCAGTCCATGATATTTTGCTATGATGGCCCTGGCAGATTAATACAGTGGCAGAGAGAGAGAGAGAGAGAGAGAGAGAGAGAGAGAGAGAGAGAGAGGGTTGGCTTAAGACCTTTTACCTACAACAACCTAGACTGTAAGCTCCCAGAGAGCAGACACAAGGTCAGTTCCCCAGCATCCAACCCCCTGCCTGATGCCTGGTAGGTGTTTAGCAAATATTTGTTGAGAAAATACATGCCTGAAAAGGATGAGAACAGAGAATGGAGAAATTGGACAGCCCATGGGAACAGTTGGGATTTTGTCCTGTTAGGTATTGAGAAACTGCTGGAGCCATCAGAATTGGAGAATTACCTGGAAATCGTGGTTGGGAAGATTCTGGAATAAATTGAGGTGGATAGGAAGAGATGAGGGGGGCAGTGCAGGTGAGGGAGCCTGGAATCAGAGAGACCAGTTAGGAGACCACAGTAGTGATGTATTTGGTGATGCTATTCCAGGGCTAAGACAAAGGGAAGGTGGAAATGGGCACAGAGACAAGGAATAGAATATGAGGAATAGAAACTGGCCAGCAGCTGGATATGGTGGACTCATGTCCCAGGTGGCATGAATCCCAGGAGTCTCCAAGCTCAGAGCCTCCCCACCGTGTCTGGTAGAATGGTGTCTAACAGCCCAGTGGTGCATTGGGTCATGACTGTCTAACATACCCTGGATGCCCTGTGATCTCCTACACTGGTCATAATAGAGCAGTTAACACTGTCTCCACTTGGTAGATGAAGTGAATGAGGCAGGGACAGGTGAAGTGACCTGCCCAACGTCACACAATGTGTGAACAACTGGGTGAGGGTGAAGATGTCTCGTCCTCTTCTCCTGCAGTCTAGGTCACTTACTAGGGAATAAAACTGCCTTCCTCAGTCAGCAGAGACAAATGCTGATGTTTTGTTATTTTAGTTTAACTTTCAATGGGAAAGAAATCTTGGCATTTCTTGGACCCGACTTTAAAGATACTGGAAAAAAAGTTGGGTTATTTTTTATTTATAGAAGTTGAACAATAATTCAGGCACCTCACAGATGGCCTCTCCCCATTTATTTGCAAGATACACATAAATTGCATGAGGATAGCTCTGAAATAAGTAAAATGGATTGACTTTGGCTTTCCAGCTCTGTCCCAGCTGGCTTCCAGGAACCAAATTACTGAGTCCTCAGCACAAAGGAGGACTGAGATTAGAGGGAGTAAGCAGTGCCAACTCTCCAGCTGGCATCCTATGTAGGTATCCAGTGTAGGGCTGGCATATTTGTTCAAGCCTTTTACTTACCTGATTTCTTTAGAGAATTCTTTAGAGAACTTGAACTTCTCCTGTTGGCCTGTACTGTTTCACCATTCATTCCTTTCTTAAACTAGGTAAAATTGTTAAGAACATAACTTTGGGGCTTTAGTACATGGATTGTTCATTTATCCTTTCTAGGCTCTGCTTCATCTTGAAAATTAGGATGATAATAATAAAATCTTTGGTGAGGATTATGAGGTATAATGCAGTGGAAGGATTTAACATGGGACTTAGCACACAATGAAGTATTAAATGATATCTATTATAATGCTTACCCTGTTTGCCTTTCCTTGTTTAGCAAAACCCTCTAAGTGGCATATTTGGGGAATAAAATTGAGAGTGGGGGAGATGTGTGATGATTTTTAGTTTATTTGAGTTTACTTTTCCAGTTAACTGAATATCATGTACAATTACTTCTAAACTTTTGTTACTGCACATCTTCCTCAAAGAAAGTCTGCTTTCCTGCTTTAGAAGTGCTGTTGATGCAAACAACCAAGTCTTCCTTTGTGTCAAAATCCTGTAGGAACTTCCTTGACCTCATCGTCCTTCACATTAATTTACAATTTATAGGACTCGGGGGTGTAAGGATTAAGCTAACTAAACCTTTTGTGTGACTCCAACACCCTCACCCCAAACCCCACAAGTTGCATTTTGCTTGAGTATGTTTTATGACTTTCATTTTTGGCACTTTGTGGCATCCCCTAAAATCTCAGCACCAAGGAAAAAAATTCTGGTGACCTAGAGGTGAGTTCCAATTAATCAAGATTTTCCTAATCTTGTCCTAGGTTACTTTGCTCCTAAAGCTTAGGTCAGATTCTTCCATGCCTGCAGTTTGAATCAAAATAATGACATCTCTGACTCTCATCCTCAGGGCATTAATTTTTCATCTTCCTTCTCTTTGGGATAATTAGAAAGAGAGGAGTGTGGGGGTTGGGGAGAGACATGAGAGGAGACGTGGCTGGCAGAGCAGGAGTGGATGTTTTTATAATGCAGCCTCTTCCGAGAAGAGGGGACATCTGAAGTCTTGCATCTGCATTCCCAGTTCATTTGAGGAAGCAGAGGCAAGGGTTGGGATTGGGTCCAGTAGCTAATGGAGCTGGATCAGAGTGGTTCCTGATGTGGGAACCAGGGGTCATTTGGGGAAGGAGCCAGAGTTGTGTAACTGTATGTGTCGGAGAGGAAGGTGGAGAAATACACTTAGGGGCATGTGTGGACTTCTCCCTTAACTAAGCCAAGGAAGTACAGACAAGGTTACTCAAAGCCTTGTCAGTTTCCTGCATCCACGCTCCCTTGAACCTCTAGGGTTCACGTTGGGACTTGAAGGACAAGCATCAACACCTTGATTACAGCTAGCAGGATCCTACATCCTTGGTCTCTTGTGAAGCTGTCACAGAGGTGCCAATCGGGGCACGTGGGAATGTGGTGCCTTTACATTCACAGTCTAGATTTTTGTTAGCTTCTTAGGTAGATGAGTGAGGTTCCTTCAGCAACTCTCCCCCCGCCACCACCACCAAGGGTGGATTGTCCACTAGAGGCTTCCTTGAGTGCATGGTTCTAAATTGAAAATATTTCTCTCTTTTTTCACTGGTATCATTAAAAATGCAATAAGCAAAAATCCTTAACAACATGGGAAAATCTTCATGAAAACTAAAAAGTAGAACAAAGAATTGTAGCTTTTACATCTTGTGCCTCTCACTTGTTTAAACCTGCGTGTAATCAATTGCTGGAAGTCTCTCTTCAGTAATCATTCAGTTTCATGTTGATCTCTATTTTCCTAATACATCCTACCTTGTTTGGCACATAGTAGATGATCAGTACATACTTGTTGAATGAATGAATGAGCATCAACATTCTTAATGGGCAGAGCCGGGTGATGAAAGAATCTGACAGACACAGGTTTGTCCTCTGACTTTCTGAGCTAGACTCTTGGTAACATAGAGCAGTAGCATCTTAGAAAGGAGAAGGTTTTAATTGTCCTTGCTTTTGTGATGGAAGAAACGGTGTCTGGAAAGACTGCTTAAAGCTGAATGTTCTGCATTTGTACATCTTTGTGTATGTGGGGTTTCTTAACTTTGAAGACCCATTTTTAAATTGTGAATCCATTATTTCTGACCCCCACTGGCAGAGCTATGCCTTTTTCCTTTGAGTTTCCATTGTTTTGTGGTGATGGGTAATCTGGAAGGTTACTCCATTGATAAATCAGTGCAAACTATGCCCTTACATGTTGTAGTACAATGGTAGAAATTATTAGAGCAAGTAAGAGAAGCAAGAAGACAGAAAGTATCTTTTTGAAGCCTGTGAAATGTTCTGAAATGGAGACAAATTATGGAGACATTGATGAAAAGTGTTTGAGTTCACCTGGGCACTTCTTATCCAGAAGAGAAGGCATGTGGTGCTAGGTTTATGGTGTTACTCTTTCAGTTGGTTCCTGGCATTCAAGAGAAACAGCTCTGTGCGGAAAGGTGCTGATTAAGATTGGTCCTTTGAGTGTCGATTAGGATGGTGTGATCCTTAGTACTACCCAGTGACCACCCTGAATCAAAGGTACCACCATGAGGCTGCCTGACCCTTGCTGTAGTTGAGATTATTATGGTCCTTTCTCCCACTGCCCACACTCTTGTGAGAGGAAGGTAGTTTCCTACTCTACTGATGTTGGATGTGGCCAGTGGCCTACTTGAAATGTGGAGAGAAGTTCAATGTGCCAGTTCCAAGCCTGGGTCATAAGAAACATAGTTTCTGCTTGCCCTTCTGGGAATTCCTGATTTCTTCAGTGACCAGAACATATCTCAGCCAGCTGCTGCTGTTCTATCCCAGGCCTCACAGAACAGACCTAAAGCTGAGATGTACATTTGAGAAGTAAATGCTTAGTTTTGTATGTGCCCGAAATTTTGGTTTGTTTGTTATGCAGCAAAAGCTGACTAATACATCCTGGAATCATATAGACTTTTACTGGGCAAAGCAGTTTTATCATGTGTGATATTTACTTCATAAGACAATTTACCAAAAAAAAAAAATTGATGCAGAGTTTTTCAAATTTGAGTTCTAGAGCACTTGCCTCAGAATTACCTGAAAAAACAGGTCTGGTCCAGACCCACCAACTTAGAATATCTGGGGTTAGGGCCCATAAACCTGCATTTAAAATTATGCATTCCAGTGATTCTAACATAGATTGAAGTTTGAAAATTACTATCAACCAGTGACCACCTCCATCAGCACCAGAATCAGCGCTCTGCAGAAATGGGTTGAAGGAAAAAAAAATTTTTTTAATTGCAAAGAGTTTCACCTAAGTTCCCTTAAGTAAAAAAGGAGTTCGTTGTCAATGGAAAGGACACATGCACTTAGGAAACCAGAGAAACATTGAGAAGCAGGCTTCAGGAAGGGCTGGAATAAGGCAACTCCAGGTTCTGGATGCTGTTTGTTCCTCCTTGGCTGTTGTGTCCCTTCTCTGCCTCTCTCCGTACATCTCTTCCTTTCTCTTCTTCCCAGCATACTTCCTCCACTGCTCCTCATAGTTTCTTTCTCTTTTAACTTCAAGGCTGACGCTCATCACTTTCACCAACCATCACCCCCATCTCTTTCAATATCACTGCCCTCTGAGAACTTCCCTTTGTGTTTCTTAGTTCAGGGTCATGAGATGCTCTGATTGGCTCCTCTTATCTTGTCCAGCTCAGATGCAAATCCAGAGAGGTAGATCAGCCTCTGGATTGGCCACTCATGAGTTATGGGTGTGTTCCTGGGCCAATCAACTATGGCCACGGTGGGGGTGGGTGACATGGTACATGGTTGAGGGTAGATTACTCCAGGAGGAGGCATGCATGGGCAGGCGGTGATTGACATCTCTATTCTTTTAGGTAGAATTTGATGGGAAAAGGATATAGAAGTGGGGAGACACTTTCTGGGGTGGATGGTCAAGGGAAGGATGAAATCATCTGTTGAATGTTTGTCTTTCTCACTGGATTGTCCCTGCCTTCACAAGACTCACCATCCAGTGGAGCAAGCAGGCATTAAATGAATATTGAAACAAAGATCTTCTGAGGTTCCACAAATTGACAATTGGAATATACCAGGGGAGACGGAGCTTTCAACAACGGAAAACAGGAAGCCAAATGGTAAGGTGGAAAGAACTTTGGCAATTCGAACAAACTGGGTTTGAATCTCTGCCTCAGAATGTATGGTGTTCTTTTGATTTTGAGAGAAGTTTCTTAATGTCTCTGAGTTCCACTTCCTCATCTATAAAACGTGGATACTAATAGTTTCTACCTTGTAGGATTATATTAAAAGAGACAATGTATGTGAAGTAACTAGCTCTGCACCTGGTGTATTGCACTGGTGCTGATCAAAAGTGAACTTTCTTTTACCTGCCTCTGAGCTCATGCTAAGCCATGAGAAGTTGCACTTTGTAATTGAAGTGTTAGTGGATCTACTTTGGGACCACCATCCATTGTCTGCAGAAGTGCGTGGAGAAGTCACATTCTTGAGAGGACTTGGGTTACAATTTCAGTTCATTACCTGACAGCTACAACTGGGTGTCCTGTCTTTTCCTTGGGCCTCAGCTCCTACTGGACTGGTGTGAGGTTTTTTGACTCCTTGGTATGGCCTTTTGCTAGTATTTGGCATGTGGCTAACTTTAGGGGGGGAATCTTCTGGTTGGAAGGCTGGGCAAAGTTCCCAGCTGTAAAGCGTCTTTGTCCCTGGCTGCCTTCCATCATCCAGAGACCGTTGCGCCAAGCCCAGGGAGCCAACTCGCTCTGCCAATTGAGATCAAGAGTGCTCGGAAACAGGAGCCCTGGATGTGTGCGCTCTCTTCTCTTGTGGCCATCAATCACTGGCACAGCCCAGCTAGGACAGCAAAGGGGGACACGGCAAATAAGCAGTTTGCATGATTAGAACAACATGAAGCCCTTTGCCTATGGTAACTGAAAAAAATCTAATTTCTGCCCATGTCCCTGGAGTATCTTCCTATTTGGATTCCTATGGAGTCTCCAAATCTTATTATAAATACAACTGAGGAGGCAGAAGGAATTTGCATGCTAGAGTTGGATTGTGAGGAGAATCTCTGGGCCCCGCAATCATGCCCAGAGATGTGGATCTCAGCTAGATTAGGGGGGATGAGGTAGAGGAGCTGGAGAAAGACATGAATGAGGGCAGTACAGATGGGGGAGTGGGGGCAGCCTGGAGGGTGGGGATGGACTGGGGACTGCTGAGGTCCCCTGGTGCAGGGATGTTAGTACCCTATCATCTTAGGCAGTGCTATTGTTCCCACTTTACAGATGGAGAAATAAAGGTTCAGAGAAGTTAGTAACTTTCCCATGGTTCCAGCAACTGGAAGCAGTAGACCTGGGTCTTGAAGCCAGCTCTGCGTGACTCCGAAGCCTGTGCCCTTTTTCATCAGATACCATTATCAGATGTTAATATACCACTAACCTGATTTCTGCCTTAATATTACTCCGTATCTGTTTTTAAATTGAGTCACTTATAAAATTAGGCTTATCACAAGGCTAATATCAATGAAATCCTGGGTTTGATGTGCTACTTATTTTTCTTTCTAATACTCATTAAAATAAAATCCTGGATATGAACTTTTAAAAAAGTTTATTGTGGTACTACCTCCAATAACATACCAACAGGGGTACACAGACCTCAGTTTGGGGAACACTGCCCTGTATATAAGTAGCAACATGACAACAACAGTAACAACATCAAGCAATCACTGAACACTCACCATGTGCCAAGCCCTGCACAAAGCGTCAGAGCAGGTAGAACGTGGGCTCAGTAGTCAGACCTGGGTTTAAAACTGAAATCTGCCAGTTCCTTGACATGTGACCTTCAGCACCTTAGTTATCGTCTCTGTGCCTCAGTTTCCTAATCTGTAAAATGGGGATAATAATAATATTTACCTTCTAAATATTGTGCTGAACATTAAACAACTTAATTACACTTAGACAAGTACCTTACACATATTAAGTGCTAAGTATTAGCTATTATTCATTTATTTAACAATTAATTAATGTTTGAGCATGTTCTGTATACCAGACACCATTCTGTAAACTTCACAACAATCTGGTGATGTGGGTATTATCCCCATTTTACAGATGAGAAAACTCAGGTTGAACAGTTTCCTCCAAGGTTTCCCAGCCCAATACATGAGGAAACCAAAACTCAAATCGAGATATGTCTGAGGCTCTACTGCAGTGATTTTTGCAGAATGTTTCCGACACAAAATGTGTGGTTTGTATTTTTTTCCACCCAGACTAATTTTTCGACACCAGGTGGGTGTCCTTTAATTCAATTCAGTTCAATCAATTCTGACACTATCTATTTGGAGTTTAGCGTCAGATCCCACAAGTTAAGGGCTCAGTCCCACAAGACTGCCCCCAGTTCAGGTGCTAATTGCAAGCCCAGACCACCTGTACTTCTGACCAACCATCTGTAAGTCACAGGTTCCCACCACCACCTCCTTGAAGTTTTCTAGAATGGCTCACAGAACTTAGGAAAAGAGTTTGCTTACTATTACTGGTTTATTATAAAGGGTGCAAGAACCAAATGGAAGAGACACACAGGTCAAGGTATGTGGATAGAAGCATGGAGCTTCACTGTCCTCTGTGAGCATGCCACCCTCCCAGCACCTCACTGTATTCACCAACTCTGAACCTCCCTGAACCCCTTAGTTCAGGGTTTTTTATGGAGGCTCCAGTACGCAGGCTTGATTGTTTAGATCATTGGCCATTTTTGAGTAAGTCAGTCTCCAGCCCCTCTCCCCTCCCTGGAGGTTGGGTAGTGAGGTCAGCTGGGCTGAAAGTTCCAATCCTCTAGTTGTAGTTGGTTCCTCTGGCAACCAGCCCCCATCCTGAAGCCCCCATCAAGAGTCATCTCATAAGCATAAACTCAGGAAAAACTAAAGACCAGCCACTCCTATCACTTAGGAAATTCCAAGGGTTTTAGAAACTCTGTGTCAGGAACTGGGGATAAAGACTAAATATATATTTCCTAATATATCATGATATCATATACACCATAGTTGGTTCTTTTATCTACTCCGCCATCACTGCTTCCCCACGAAGGGAACCCCAATTCCTGTCAGAGGGATGCCTGCCCACTTATTTCTCAGAAGTGTGGCCAGACTTCATCCCCTCGGGCCAACTGAACCTCCTTGGCTGGTTTTCGGAAAGCAGCCAGTGTTGCCCTGTTTGTCCATCTTCCAACTTTGATTCTAGTTATGTGAGAATGGGTCTTCAGCTCCTATTAGCTTGTGGCCTCTTTGTGTCCCTGACAGCGTCCGCCGTCCAGAGCACAGTGGGCAGTCAACACATATTAGAATGTGAGACTGCCGGCGGCACAGTGATCTGGAACAGGCAGACGCCACCATAACAGCAACAACACCAGCATTTGCACACAGGCATCTTGTTTTGCAAGGTGCAGGAGTTAACAACCTGTTTAACCCGTCATATAAAATAGTAGTTTGCTTTACAGAAGATGTCTTCATGGAGTTCTTTTCCTTAGAGAACTTTAGAAAATTGTGATCGGTTGTTACTTTTCATGAATTTGTTCACTATGCGAAGCTAGGTTTACCCACACAGTATTTTGAGTTTTGTTTTTTCCTACCTTCCATGGAAAGGTCTCTGGGCCAAATTTTATCGTTAAGGGCATCTGAGCTTCCTTTTGAGGGCATCTCTCCCTCTTTGGGAAAGGATGAACGGCAAATGATGATCTCATCTGAGGTGGTTTTTTGGGTGTGTTTAGAGCCCAAGTTGCATGCATATGGACGTGAGGATGTAGAGACAGTCACATGCACCTGGGCCATGTCAGACTGGACTGGCTATCCTCATGGACCCTGTCCAGCTTCACCTTAATCTCCCCTTGTCTCTAACCAGCCAGCCCTCACAGCCCTTCAAGATTTATCTCCCGTTTCTGTCCACTTGAAACCTTCCCTGTCTCTTCTCTCTTGTTCTTTCTTCTATGACTTTTTCCAACTGTCTTTCTCACTTTATTTCCTACCTGATACATTATTTCATTGGATCCCACATGGGTTGAGAGCACAAATTGTAGAGTCAACTGATGACAATCCCCAGTCTGTGACTTTCAGGTAGTCCCTTCACCTCTCTGTGCCTCAGCTCCCTTCTTTGTTGAAAGGGGCAAACAATAGCTGCTCTATCCTGGTTGTCTTAGGAGGATCAAATGAGATCATACGAGTATTTAGCAGGTACCCAGTAGACAGTAACTATTCAGTAAATGCCGACCAGGAACAGTGATCATGATACTAACAGGAGCTGTGTTCCCCAGTTCGAGTGTAAGATGCTAGAGGGTGGAGGCTGGGTCTCCTGTTTGGTGTTCCAGAGTTGATCCTAGGGCTGAAGTCACAGAAGTGCTCCATAAATACCCAGGGGATTTAAGGAGGCTTCCAATATCGTGCTTTCTCTTCTGTCTGCTTTATCAGAATTACATTTAAGTAAACTTAGTGTTTGGCTGGTTCTTAGACCCATTTTATAGAGTCCATGTGTCAGTGATTAAATAAAGGGTTTATTCACAAGTGTTTATTTTCCTAGAGTAAAAACACCCCAGCCAGACCTTGTGCTTTTAAGACTCCTGCTCTTGGCCAACTAGTACAGCACAGAACAGAAGCCCAAAGGGAGAGCCACCCTTGCTCTTTTAGTGTGAAGGGAAAGCAGGTCTGATTCTAGAAGCAGCCAGAGAGGAAGAATTAGGAAGAGCTCTGGGAATGGGGAAGTCCTGTGGGAGATGTCACTAGCCAAAATTATCTCTTATTTCAGCAGCCACTAAAAAGAGCCCCACCTGGCCCCTTCCCCTGGGGGGTGACCTCGCCCCTGTGCTGGAGTGATGGGCCCCACAGGCGCAGGAGGGAGCAGTCATCAGGGATCGGGTTACCCGTGGGCATGATGTCAGGATGCCTCCTAAGAGCCTGGGGCTGGCCTCGTGGAGAGGCAGCAGCTGCGCCCCACGCACCCTCTGTGGAGCCCGTTTAGATCTGAACCTCCGTGAGGATGGAAGGAGGGAGGGCTGTGACAGCCTCCATCACTTGTAGGGGAGCCAGGGCTCCTCTTCCTGCTCAGTCCTTTTGCAGCTTTCTCTGTGAGACTAGTTTGCAGAGGAGGGGAACCAGGAGCCCCTAGTCGGGCAAGAATCCAGGCATTTGAGTGGAGGGAAGGCTTCAGGTCCCTGGGATTGGGCCTGCCAGAGCCGTCAGTGGTGGATGGGAGGCAGAGGGATGTCCTGGGAAGAACTGGATCTGGAAACTGATCCCAGATGAAATCCTGGATCCAGACCTTCCAATGGGACCAGATGCAAATCATTTCTCCTCTCTGATTATCGGCTTCTCATCTATAAAATGAGGAGAATAGCACTCTTCAGGGATATTTCCCCCCACCTTTGGAAAAGGGAGCAGTGAGACTGTCGAGTACAGAGAGAACTCGATACATGGCAGCTCTTTGCTACCCCCTCCCCGATCCCATCCCTCCCAAATATTACACAGATAGCTAGCTAGACTCTTACAGCTGCAGTTTAGTAGCTGCTAGACTCTTCCAACAATGAGTGGGGTCAGCTCTTTACTTCATGTGCTCTATGAAGTGCTATCTAGAGCCAGTTTCTGAGGTCTGGGTAGATTTCCCCTTTGATACCTGGGTCTTTAAATCCAGAGTCATTGTTGGGCAGACAAGGAAACCAAGGCCCAGAGTTGTCACACCCAGAGTGGCAGAACCAGACCCAGGCCCTCAGTCCATTTTGTACAGCACCATTTGTCATTTCCTGACTTCTCAGGATCTTCTCACAGCCTCTAAGGATTTGCATGTGCTATTCCCTCTGCCAAGAACAACAGCCCCACCAGTTGTGCTTAACTGTTGTCCTCTTTGAAGATTTTGATCAAGAGTCACCGCCTCTGATTACCACTTCCTGGCTGTCCTGGTGACCCCTCCTCTGTGCTTGCAGGGCCGCAGGAGCTGACCTCTGTGGTGGACGTCTCACACTCCATCATGGACAGCTGTCCCCCTGTCTGTCTCCCCAACTTGACAATGAGCTTTTCAAGGATGTAGGCCAAGTCTTACCATTTTTGTATTTCTGCTCTTGTGTCTGGCACATTGCAGGTCTCCAAGACCTCTTCAGGCAATGAATGAATGAGCAAATGAACAGAGAGAAGGAGATGGGTGGTGCTCATGGTGGTAAGCTTTTCCAGAAAGTTTTCTACTGGCTCTGTTAAACAAGATGGCCCACCTCCAGCCCATCTTCTATTAGAGACTTCTCTGCTTCCTCTGTACAGCCACCCATTGCCTGAGCTGTATGTCCATCTTTGCGGGTCCTAAGGACTAGAAACCCTCCCACAGTGAGGTGCAGAGAAGCTGATATTTTCGGTCTTTATTTCAGATAGCCCCTGCAGCTTTCTTGTGGCTCTGTCCTTGGCTGACATCCTGACAGCGTTCCCAGAAGATGCATTAATGGAGACATCACTGTATTGCCCTCCAGAGCTGAGTGTCAATAACCCTAGTGCGCATTCATTCATTCACTTGTGCATTCATTCAACGCATTCCTCCTTCCATTAGGGCATATAATCACAAAGTGACTTTATTACTCACACAGCTCCAATGTCACTTGGAGCAAGCAATTAGATTTTTCCCAAAGGCCAGATTTGGGGGTCAGGAGGGCAGGCTGATGGAGCACTGACAAGTATTCTGATGTCAGCTTTAAAATATGCAGTAGAATCCCGAAGTCATACGGCCCCTCCGCCACCTACCCACACGCCCCCATCATCATCCAGTAGTGGGGTTAGAGATACAGCTGCTTTCTTCCCTTCCCCAGGGCAGGGAACAGCCAGCCAGACCCAGGGCCCCTGCAGGATTCGAAGTCCTCAGAGTGGCAATCACACTTATTTTGCTCCCATGCAGACGCAAAGAAGCAAGCTTCTTCCTGGCCTTCCTATTCATCTTTCGGTGAAGTCAAGACAACTGGGCGGACATTGAATGGGAGCAAGCTCTCCCGGGTACTTCAGCAGGATTGTCAGAAACTGGACCTGGGGGGTGTATGGTCTTGGAAAGGTCATTTCACTCCTGTGAGCCTCCATTTTCTCACCTATATGGTGGGGCTAGCAATCCCAGCCCTTTCTCCCTGTAAGGTTATTGTGAGGATTAAATAAGGTCATGTTTGTGAAGATGAAAAGGATACTAGAAGCTAATATTCCTTGAGTACATCCCAGGCACTATTACCATTTCCATTTTATAAATAAAGGACCTGAGGCTCAGGGAAGTTAAGTACTTTGCTCAAAGTCACACAATAATTAAGGGATAGAGCATCGTGTTTTGTCTGACCCCAGAGCCTATGCTTTTTATCACTATCTCATCTACTGTTTCAGATTTGAGCTATGTGACATTGAACGAACCACTTTCCTCTCTGGTCTTCACCGGTACCGCCTGACAATGAGAGACGTGGCCTGGATTAATGCTAAGGCCCCTTTCAGCTCCAAATTCCTGGTTATGCTTTAAATAGGGACGCATGCACACAGCACCCAACAACACTTACTTCCTCCAAGTCTGGCTTCTTTGAACATGGAAGGACTTGACCATGCGCAGACTCTAGCTGAGAGTGTGCCGGAGGAGCAAACAGCTTGCAACGCACATCTCAATAGCAGAGCCCAGCCTGCCTAAGTGGGAAATGGATGTTGTAATACAAAGGCAGTTAGCAGGGTCCTTGGAGGTTTCAGCAGGATGTAATTATGGTTCTTTAAAAAAAGGCTCGCATATGTTTTTGAGCAAACTTAACAGATGCCCGGATGTCATGTCTGTACTCTTTAGGGAGTCTAGGATGACTGATTTTCTACAGCAAGTTTTCGTAGCTCATTGGAACGACCCATTGCAAATCAATTCCTAGGGTGCAATTTAATGAAAGGTTTCAATGGTGATTCAGATTAATAATCTAAAAACCTTCCTAAAATGACCACAACTTTTCTGCCTGGTCTACTCTGTGTTTGATAAACTAGATAGATAGTCCTCTCTGTAGTTACAGCTTAATGGAATTCCTTCAAAAAGAAATCCTTAGCCACGCCTGTTTACAGGGATTGAGGGTTTTAATGCTGTGTGCTTTATTTCTGGTGTGTCAACCTTTGCAAACTTTTGCAACTTCCTTAGAGATTTTTCTTTGAGCTGTGTGCCCTAGGGAGACCTTCTGAATGGTTTACTACCATTTTATTTTAGAATTAAATGCACATTGATTCTAAAGAATCAATGCCCAGTTAAGGCAGTTTGGGGGCCACTTCTGTACCCCAGCACACTTTATCTGGAAAAGTCTCTTGGAAACCCACATCCTTCTGAGGCTGTGGAGAATATTGAGCAGCTGCATCAGGAAATCGAAAGATAACAAGCCTGGTTTCCTTTGGCGGGCACCTTGACATCTCTTTTCTGGGCTGGAGCTCTAACTCATTTGATAAATTTCCAATCGAATCTTCTGCATTGAGTGACTCTTTTTACTAAGTCCTGGTTGCAGGGTTCACTTCTCTGTTGTGGCTGCCTCGGGACCAAGACATTTTCCTGCTAATAATGAACAGTTGAAGACAGCTGAAGATGGAAGCCTTGCACGTGTCTGGTGTGGGCAGAATGTCAGCCTTTCACTTGCCTCCAACTATTCATAAGCCTCCATAATTTCATAGCCATCGATTTCCTCTCCTCCCCGGCATGCTCTCTCATTGGCTTGTTGCCCACATCCCGTAATTGTGCCAGTCACCCCCGTGACCTTTCTTTTGCTGAGCCTGATTAATAATGTACTCGACACATTTCCCTGTTGCATCAAATACCAATTTGGCCTGAATGGGTGGAAGAATGGCTAATGAGGAGATGGTTAAACCTTCTTATTGGATAAGCCTGCTCCTTGAGCTGGTGTTCAGAGATGGGGGTTGGAGGAGGGGGAGAAGAAACTGCATTGTAACATTTTGCTCAGCAAGTTTTTCTCCAACTCTGTACCAGAGTCTGATTCTAATTACCCAGATGCAGCTCTTGTGCAGGAGAGAGTGTGTCATCTGATATCAGGGGACTCTGAGCAGTCAAAGGCTTCAGATGACACAGCTTTGTGGCAGGTGTTTGCCCACTCCTCAAATGTTTCTGCTCAATATTTGGGATTGAGAGGAGAGTTATTACAACATGGAGTAGCATATTTATTTAGGAGTGAGGGAGGGAGGAGACCCGTCCTCTCTTTCTGCAGCTTTCTTTGTGTCCTGAAATAGCCTGGGAGTGTGGAGTGTGCTCAGTCAGAGGATGGAGCTGGGCAACCACTGAGGAAGACATGGCACCCCGCCCCCTGTGCAGAGATACATCGTTTGCAGCTGCTTTAATTAAAGGCCAGGTTTACTGACAGTTGATGTTAAGAGGCCATGTGCTGGGAGATGTGGCTTCCATGCTGTGTAACAGCAGGTAACTGGGCTCTCAACTCTGAGTTTGGAGGATCCCATGACTCTCTGGGAAGAGGCATTTCATTGAGACGCCTGTAGCCTCACAGAACATCAGAGGTGGAGGTTCCTTAAGATCATCTATTCCAAGCCCCCATTTTACATATGGGAAAACTGAGGTCACAGGAAAATTTCCTCTGTAATCCTTACCATCTTTGGAAAAGAACTGCAGAAAAATGGAAGCCACTGTGTTGACTAAGTTTTATTGAGCATTTATTATGTGCTATTCTGTGTTATTCCATACTAAAATCTCTACATGCATTTCATTTACTCCTCAGAAAAATTCTGGCAGGCAGGTCTCGTTCATTATCTCTATTTTACTGAGGAGGGCAGTGTAGTTTTGAGAGGAAAAGTAACTTTTGGAGAAGCCAGCACTCAAATCCTCATCTTCTGTTGCCAGTTTGCCTTATGAATCACTGTATTCTTCCACCTTCCGACTGAGCCCAGTTTAACTTCCCCTCATTTTACAGGGATGACACCCACAACTCAAAAGGGAAGCAACTTGCCCAAGGCTACCCAAAGAGTTAGTGGAAAATATTGTTATTGCTACTAAAAGTAGCTAATATTTATTGAGCACTTGCTGTGTACCAGAGGTTGTACTGGAAGCTTTACTCCTCTTATTTAATTTTTAAACACAATCCAAGAAGAAGTTTGGTACCATTAGGTGAGTTACCACCTGGGGGGCAGGGGAGGGTAAGAGTAACTTATCCAGGGATTAATAGGATTTAAGCAGAAGCTCCAAAAGTCAAGTGTCCTAATTCTACTTTGTGAAGAAGGCCTGGCATCTCAGAATCCTATACACATCCATTTCCATATCTCATTAAATCCCCATAGTAACCCTGTAGGCAAGACTTGAGAAACCAGAGATAATGCTCTGCTGCTAAATGCATCGTGTGCTCTCTGGCAAGTCGCTTCTCCCTGTGCCTGCCTCAGTTTCCTTATTGGTAAAGGGGGGGGTAGCATCCTCGTTTATGCCACAGGATCTTGTGAGAAAGTAAACGTGCATGTACTTCACCAGCTGAAAGGTGCTAACCTGGGGATTGTTGGTTCTTGCCATTGAGTCCCTTTATCCTTTGAGGTCTGGAAGCTTTCTCTGTTGCTTCCTCCCTTCAGATCGCCACTGGAGGGTCCACATTTGTGGTGAGTTAGATGACAGCTGGGTTTATATTTGATTCGGATGGAGCGTGGCCTGGGTATTAAATGGCTGTCAGCAAGGCCTCTTTTCTAGCTGGCTCGGGGGGACAACAGAGCTCCCAAGGGCTCCATCCAGATGTGTGAGGATGCCTGCAGAGGGGAGCGGGTGGTGGGGCCTCCAACACTGAGTCCTCATTACATTGTGCTTGAAGCATATAGAAAATATCAGTTCCAAACAGGAGCAGGCTGAACCCTGTTTCAAAATCCAGCCCCACGTCCATGAGATGGTGGAGAAGATCAGCATGAGAGGTTTTGGTTATAAGTAATGCTGAGAAATGGTGGAGAAACCAGATTTCAGGACCTCCTGGCCCCATCAGCTGTGCATTCTAATCATTTCACAGCGTTTGGCCATTTGGGCTGTTGGGGTTTCTAGGAAACCTTAGCCAGTCTTGTGTGTGTGTGTGTTTTTTTTATTGGAATGGGGAATTTCGTTTTTCTCACCAGTCTACCCTGATTTCCTCATTTTAAACTCTGCAGTACTTAATTCTCTCTGAAAGCAAGAGGGGGCAGATAAGATTTTTGAGAGCCAACTCATCGATGGACTGTATGCTAAGACTTTGACACAAATGACCCCATATCATTCCCACAGAAACAGATCATTCTCTCCTTGGGGGCTCGCACGCTCTCGCTTTTTCTCCCATGCGAATGGTTTTGCCTTTTTAATCTTCTTTGCTGGCTCTTCCTCTGAATGTCGAGTGCCCTGGGCTCAGTCCTTCATCCTTCTTTCCTCCTCTAGGACTTTGGAGTTGGTCTTGCCCAGCCCTTTGGTTTACCTTCCCTCTGTGTGCCAATACCCACCATGTTCACGGCTCCAGACCCAGCTGTGCACCTGGGTTGCAGACTCATACATCCTGCTTCCGAGTCCCCCAGGAAGTCTGGCCTCTGCCTGCCTCTCTGACCCCCTCCTTCCAATCTCCCTTTTAGCCTCAGTGACCTTCATGTCATTCCCAGAACCTGTCAACATATTCCCAACTCAAAGTCTTTGCACCTCATGTTCCTTCTGCCTGGAAATTGGTTCCCCCAGTACTCACTTGACGACCTCGCTCTTCACATAGGGCACCTCCTCTGACCATGTCATCTAAACCCGCCTCTCCGACAGGACCCCCACCTCCCACTTTCTGTGCCCTTTTCCTGTTGCTTTTGGTCATAGTACTTGTCCTACCTGAAATGACATGCTTATTTGTATTTGTTTTTTGTTTGCCCCTCCCCCGAGATGTAAAATCCACGAAGGCAGACACTGCTGCTCACTGCTGCAGCACCAGCACCTAGAACGTGGCTGCCAGTGGCCGGAGCCCAGCGAATGGTTGACAGATGTTAAATGAAAGGATACTTTGAGAGGTAGGACTCATTTCTCCAATTTAAAGGTGAGGAAATGGAGGCTGAAAGATGTCATAGGCCCCTAACACAGGCCTTTTCCCCCTCAGAAAAGGTGTCCTAGTTTTAATCAAGATCACTTACATGAAAATAATACATTCATTTTGATAGCAATTTATGAAACTTATAACAGAGATCAAGCTTTCTTAGATGTCCAGACAACAAAATTCAATATGTGCATTTCTCAACAATTACGATGATGTATTATGAACATAATTTACCACATGTGTGACTTGGCTGCTTTTTTCCCCTCAAACACATGCTTTTCTGACTTCAAACATGTTATTGTTTATTATGTGTACAGTAATTTGGCACCCATAACTCTTTGTCAGTTCCAGCAGATGACTGTTTATCTGGGAATCAAAATACCTGGTGAGTCCAAGGAGATTTTTTCGTAAAATGTTGAGCTGAATCAACTCCTTAAAAAAAAATCCTTTGTCCTTCTGATTTCCTTCACTCTGGAAATGTCAGGAATCCAGCACAATTCAGAATCTGGACGTTCAGGGTACATAACTGTTCCCCACCTTGTCCCCTGTTTGGTGCACCTGGCAGTTTGGGGCCTGTCATATCATCCAATTTCCCTTCAAGGCTTTTTCTTCTCTTTGGATTGGATGCCTGTCCTTGTCTCTGCATCAGAACCGGGCCCTGCCCCCCTTGATTGGTGGTCCCTCCGGCACACAAAGACAGGACTGTGACTGTATCTGTCCCTTCCGGTTGGATGCTGCCTGGCTTGCCCAGCCTCTGGGTCAGAACTTGGACCCTGATGTCCTCCTTTCTAACCAGGTTGAAATCTCCTTCTGGACAGTGACACTTATACTTATAGGTTCCTTCCAAATTCTAGCCCAGCGTTGGCCGCTATTGCCACTCAGTAAAGACTTGTTTGTCCAGCTTCTCAGTTTGTGGCAGCCAGTTGTTCTCTCCATGGTCCCCTCATACTCGAGGAGTCATGGTTCCACAATCCGGGTAGGCTCTTCTGTAAGGTGATAGCAGGACATCCCCGCAGGAGCACGGTGTCCCTACTGTAGTCACTCGAAATCAGATGCGGCTCAGTCTATCCCAGGGGACAGCCAGGCACAGACCAGGCAGTGAGAGACCGCTTGTGGAGAAAGCAGGGCAAGGCACGGGTGCTCCCTTCCCTGTGATCTCTGCTTCTGTAGTTATTTCCTGTTTAAAAATTTCTTATTTGTGCAAAATTCTTCTGGGGTTGTTTGTTTCCTGGTGCTTGAATTTCACTATCTACCCACTCCTCGCCAAGCTCAGCTCTCACTCTACATCAGTCTTAATTTACTGTTCTCCCAGCCTCTCTTTCCTATTAAATTAGATATTAGACATATCCATCAGCCAGTGCTGTTTGGGGGTAGAGTTTGCAGCCTGTGCCCGAACTACTGAACATTGTGGCTTATATGGACCTGTATTTATCTATGGAATTACACGCAAGCCTGTGCTTTCACTTGTGTGGGTGCTCAGGTCCTGTTATTCTACCTAATGAAACACTAACCTCCCCCTCTCAGAAGGTGTCAACAAAAGGATCCCATGCCATCATCCCTTGGCAGTCCCACAGCTCTTTATGTTTTATCTTCTGGTGGTGATGGTGGGACTGTGTGTGTTTATGAGCATTATATTAGCCTTTCCTCACAAGATTCATTTTTATTAAAAACACAAATATCACTATAAATATCTTGGTAGGAAGGCTGAAGAGGATTTCAGGAGAAATGAGGCAAAAGGATCAAAAGTCTATAGGTTAACCTGTTGCTTAAAAGAGAGACAAGATGGCGTGGACTTTTTTCTTACAGGTAGCCTACATCAATTCTTCTTCAGATAGGATGTGACAGCTAAGAGCGTGCTGGTTTAAAGACATGTCACAGGGGAAAAGGCAAGTTGATGGAAATTGTTTTAAGAAAAATCTTGTGTTTAGAAAAATCATGATCTCTACTTCTGTAGTTATTTCCTGTTTAAAAATTTCTTATTTGTGCATTTCTGGTTGTGTGGGCCAGTGCATTCCCTTGTTATTTAAGCTAAGTTAAAATGGATTTTCTTTTACTTGCTGTCAAAGCATTCTGATTGTAAGTAGCAGTAGCAAGCACACAACACTTGGTACTTTACAAAGCGCCTTCACATCGATGGCCACATTTAAATCTCGTGACACCCTTGAGGTAGTTACTACAGAGAGGAAAACCGAGGCTCTAAGTGAATGGGAGACTTGCCCAATGTCATATCACTAATGAGTGATGGAGCTGGACTCGAACCCAAGTCTTTCCATTTCTGTTTCAAGTTCCTTCTACAATCTCACACTGTCCTTCAAAGAAATAGATTTGTTCATTTAGTCAATTATCTATCAATCAATCAGTCAGTCAATCAATCTGTCTGTCTGTCTGTCTATCTATCTATCTATCTACCTACCTACCCATCCATCCACCCATCCGTCCACCCACCCACCCATCCACCCATCCATTCATCTATCTGTCTATCCATCCAAAACTACTCATTGAGAACCTGTTATATACCAGATACTGTCTGGAACTCCCAGTTTGGTAGGGAAGACAGTATGTAAATGTATAATTATAGTCAAGTGTGACAAGTGCTTGGGCATTAACACTGAGGCTCTGGAAAAACAAAGGAAGACTGCCTGGTCTGGGGCAGTGGTCAGGGAGAGCTTCCTGGAGGAAGTGATGTGGATTAACAAGCAGTAATTTCTATGGGTGGTATCAGCTTCTGATGCACCACTATTCTGCTCACCCCTTATATCACTCTTAGCTGGGCACAGTTATCAAGAAAGTAGTGGGGTGAGTCTAGTTCAAGAAGGAAGAACATTCCCAGTGAGGGGACTCGGAGTGATAAGGTGGCCCAGAGAAGGCTGTGAACACCTGGGATGGGGACAGTGCCCTAGGCAAGAATCAGAAGTCTTGGTTCTGGCCCTGGGCAAACTTTTTTTTTTCCTAGGCCTTGCTTTCTCATCAGTGATACAAAGGGGTTGAAAGCTTAAAAGTGCTGATTGCACTGTTCCAAGCAAGCTATCCCAAGAACAGGGCATATAGGATTGTTGTCAGGGAGCTTGGAAGGGTGTTTCCCATGCCCCTCATAGCCATGTGCCTTTGCACTAGCTCTGCCTTCTGCCTGGAAAGCCTTTGCCCATCTTGTCCGTCTGTTAACCTCTAACTCCTCTCTTGTCTGTTCTTCCTGTTCCCAGGCAGATGTAGGGGCCCTTTTCAGCAACCACAGAGCCCTGGGCTCTATCTGTCCTACTCCTTGGCTCTGGAAGTTTGCATGTCTGATTCCACTGGCCATGCATTCCTTGAGGGAGGGACTGTGACCTTTTATCTCCACGTTCCCAGAACATAGCACTGTGCCAGGCATGATATATATGTCAAATAATGGTGGAGGATTGCGGACTTGATTTGATCATAGGTCTTCCAAAAATGACTTGGGTATTCCAAATAAAGTGTTTTCATGCCCATTGTACAGACAATACTCTCAAGGCCCTGGGAGACAAAGACTTAAGGGGAAGGACCAGCCAGGTCTCCTGCTTCCCAGGACAACAGTTCTGCCATTCCCCCAAGACTCTCAGGATTTCAATTTCATTTCAGTCCTTTAAGGAAACAGAAGAGACATTTTCACTGGTGTACATTAAAGGAGACGGGAGTCAGGGTGTAGCAGCTTAAGGAGAGGAGTGATACGAAGTACTTGAAGGTTCATTTGAGTAACAGCCTTTTGAATACATTAAGACAGTGAGGCTTGGCGGAGGCAGGTGGGAGATCAGAGGAGACAGCATTTGACAAGGCAGAGCTGTCTGGGCCCTGAACAAACAGCTCATCTCCCAGGAGAGTGAAAAAGGGTTTCGTAGAGCATGTGCATGAGACAGGCTCCATGTGCAGTGAAGTGATGCGTTTGGCAAACACGTTTCTCCCCCTCTGCGTGGGCTGTCACAGCCCTGGCCCTTCTGCAAGGGTCATTTATCTTTCAACTTCCAAGTGGTAAGGGACTCTTTCAGGCCATCTGAAAATGGAGGCCAGACTTTTGTGGGGGTGCCTGCTTCATTTTCATGTCTGATCATCATCGCTTTGGGATATTGTTTCTGTCTCTTTGTTTCTCCCCCCTGAGTTTATTCCTTGGCAACGTGCCTCTGGCTCGGTAGGGGCCCTGACGCATCCTCCCGTGCTGCTGCCTGTCAAAACCCCATGAGAGGCACCTTATCAGTTCCCTGGCAGGCGCAGTGTGGTGGCGCCGCGTGCACACACTGAATCGCTGATAGATGCCACTCGCGGAATCAGCGTGCACCTTTAATTAAGAGCACCGCCTCGCTATTTGCTATGATAGGGCTGGTCATGATAAAACCCTCTCTCTCCGATTGGCTTTGGAAATGGCAGATGGAGAGCTGGGTGAGGGTGGGGCGCGGGAGTCACTCACGGAGGAGATGCTCCCTTTTGTAAAGGCTGGATTCGTCTCTGCCAAAGCCTCCAGGTGTCCAGCCCAGGACAGGTTTTCTGCTCTGAAAGAAGGGAGGCTCAACACACACGTCCCACATGCTGCTGAGGGGGTTCTTGCCTTCTGAGCACCAGTGTCCTGACCAGCCTCTGAACTCCTTGAGGGCAGGGCTGTTGTATTTTTCTGCTTCCCCAACCCGAGGCTCAGTGCCAGGCACATGTGTCTGTGGAGGCCCTTGGAGCCTGAGTTCCAGCCCTGGCTTCAGCCCTTGTTTGCTGTGTGATCTCAGGCAAATTTCTCAGCTTTTCCTGAATCCTTTCCTCAGTGTGTTGCAGGTGTCAGGGGTAGAGATGTTTTCTGGAGATGCTGCTGCCCCAGCTGAGTCTGGAAGGAGGAAGGGTCAGGGCTGTCTGGAGGACTCCTGGTGGGCAAGCGAGGTCTGCTTGAGAGACCTATGTAACTCTTGATAAGAAGGTCCAGGAACTTCCCGTCTGGTTCACGGTCAGACCTGCTAGGTGGAGCAGGAGCAGGGAGAAAAGACACTCAAGTCCTATGACTGGATGGAGGAGCCATGGGGGTCAGAAAGAGACCTGTTTATAGAATGAGAGCAACAAGCTTGTTACCTGGGAGGAAGAGGGGGGTGGGATGCAATGAAGCCATGACAGCGGCAGGGAAAACTCCAGGTAACAGTTGGAAGAAATTCATGCCCATACTTCACACTAATTCACTAGAAAATATCCATCCTGTCTTTGCTTCCCTGTGAGGTTCTGAAGCAGACTCCCAATTGGCTGCTGTAGAGGAAAGGGCAGAGATGGAGGACAAGAGAGGGTGGTGACCATCTTAGGCCCCCGACACCTGCTGGGTGTGGCCACCTCCATTGCCCTGACTCCTCTATCCCCAGCATCCCACCGTGTATCTTGGGAGCTGACTCCCCCGTGTGCTTAGCAGAGGGTTTTTTTCCCTGTCTCACTTCAGACTGCCTGCTTTGCTTGGTACTCCTCCGAGACCCCCACACCCTCCTTCCTACTGCTTTGCTGTCTGCATGCAGAACCCGGTCACGGCGGCTCTCCACCCACCTGCCCAAGGTGCTTTCCCAGGAAGTACTTCCTACTTCCACCAGCACCAAGAATTTAACAAGCTCTTCTACATCACCAACAGACCATTTTGAAAAACAGATTTAATATCTTGGATAGCTATAGTGCCTATAATTACAGATATATATATATATAAAATAAAGTTATGTAATTAATATCTTGTACTATGTATAGTTGCAGATGGGATAAATACTGCCATAATGGTTTTTACTTTCCAGGCTCTTCCACAAGACATCCCTTTTGTCTCATCCTTCTCACCCCCTGCATGTCGTATTACTTGCAATTAACCATGTTAGTGCAATTTTTTTATGCAAACAAACAAAACTAATAAATAATAGAGTACCTCTTCTCTCCGCTCTGCCAACCACCTAGTCGGCCTTAATGAGATTTGAACGTAACACAGCAATGTTGATACTCGTCAAGCTTGTTACAGAGGGATTCTCTCCATATTGGATTTCCTTAGGCTACTGCTGTTCCCTCGCATTTAGATATATCATCCCTGTGGCTCTGAAAGTCTGGGACAGCACTAGCAAGAAATTGTCCTGGTCTGGGAAAATCATGGCATGCTTGAACTATCTCTGGAATTACCATATTCTGGGATCTAACGGGCCGCTCAGGAAGTGAAGTGCTTTTGAGTAGGTTACCGTGAAGTGTGTGGGAGTAGCAGGAAGGAGCTCCTGTCTCCCGGGATCCGCTATGACCTCCTCTGTGACCATGGGCCAATAGGAAGTGGAAGAGCCTTCAATTTCATGGCAAAGCCCTGGTGGTCAGTGTACTCTGAGCATTATGAATGGCTGATGTGCCATGGAGATGCTTGTGGAGGAGGATTCATGCACTGACCAGATGTTAGAAGTGGTTGGAGTGGGTTTTCTGAACAAATTATAGATACAGATCCAATTATGTCACTTACATGCTGATCATCCTCCATAGAGTCCTCGTCAGCTTTGCAAAATGTCCAAGCTCCTTAGCTCAACAAAGAGTTCCTTGACTACGGTGACCAAGTGCATGGCTTTGGAATTCCTGGGATGTGGGACTTTCAGCGCTAAAAGGGAAAAGTCAGGACCAACTGGGCTGAGTTGACCACCCTCTAACCATGACCTCAGCCTGCCCCCCTCTGTAGACCCAACTCCTACCCTTATCTTGAGCAATAAACTCTAGTGGTTCTAAATGGGTTGTAATGATTGCCTGCTATTTCTTTTTTTTTAAGTTGATGTGTAGCTGATTTACAATAAATGTTATATGGGTTTCAGGTTTACAACATAGTGGTTCAATATTTTTATAGATTACACTCCATTTTCTCTACTGTTCCTTGCTTCTTTGACTCCATCCCTGCCCTCTTCGTTGCTTGGAAGGCTCCTCTATCTCCCCTGTCTTTGCCCAGCTGGTTCTCCTCCTACTTTAAGGCTCAGTAAGGCATCACCTCATCTGGGAAGCCTTTGTTGATCCCCCAAGTTGGGAGAGTTTCTCTACTCTGTGCTTAGTCCCCTGTCACAGTCATCACTCTGTCTCTTCATTATCTGTTTCTTTGTCCAGCTCCCACACTGGACAAGGAGATTTGTGAAGGCAGGAATTCACCGTACTAGACTGTATATTTCCAGCACCTAGTATAGTGAATAGGCAGAGACATTTATGAAATACTTTATTTACAGATTTATTTAAGTATTTAAATACTTAAGTGATTGCATGAATTAAAGATAGATGATAAGATATAGCCCTGGTGCTGGTGAACTTTCAAAATTTGTGTGCCTGTGTTCCGTTGGCAAACATGCAGAGCAGTTTATGAAAGAAGAGGGAGGCCCTGACCCTTTCTGGAGGTGCAGATGCCAAGCTCAGGGTCACCAAATTTTCGGCCCAGAGAAAAGGGGGCTGGAAGTGAGGAGGGAAGTGAGGAGGGGATATGAGATGAGGGTGGTGGCAGATGGGACTCTGAAGAGCAAGTTGGTGTCCTGGGAGCTGGGATGGGGAGAGGGACAGGACAACCTGGGGAGAAGTGAACCAAGCAGAACATCAGGGCAAATGCAGGGTCATTGTCATTTGGCTCTTCAGTGCTAAAGAGATATCCTTTTTATTTTTTTAAGTTTTAATGTGAAGAGGGATGGAAGTTTTCTTTTTTCTTTTTTCCCCTCATATTATTGACATACATCATTGTGTAAGTTTAAGGTGTACAGTTTAATGGTTTGACTTACAGACGTAATCAGATGATCAATAAATTTAGTTAGCATCCGTCATCTCATACAGATACAATAAAAAGAAAGAGCAAAAAAAGAGAATAATTTGTTTTTCTTATGATGAGAAATCTTAGGATTTACTCTCTGACGCCTTTCATATGTAACATACAGCAGTGTTAATATAGTCATCATGTTGTACATTACATCCCTAGTATTTATCTTTTAATTGGAAATTTGTAACTTTTGACCACTTTTCTCCAGTCCTCCCCTCACAAATCTGATCTCCAAAGAGATATTCTTGACTAAGCTGCCTACCCAAAAAATGGTGGACCAAGGAGAGAGAGGTGGGAGATCCAGAAAGGTGACCAGGACACAGAACTTAGGAGATTTCTTTTAGAGAGACCCTTCCTGGGCTTCTGAGAGCAGAGAGGCGCTGGGAAGGAACCAGGCAGGACTGATGGAGTTGAGGCTGGTATGGGCAGAGTATCCTATGCCAGCCTACTGGGTGGTGGCCAGGACTAGTCCACAGGCTGCTCAGTGGGCCTATCACTACCTGGCGCCTTGGTGGGTGTGCTGCCGGCAAGAGGAGTCCCCTGGGCTTCCAAGGGGCCACCTTGTGCACTGGAATCTCTGTCTGCAGGATGAATATTTCAAAAAGGCAGCTGGGAAAGGCAGTGCCTTTTTAATCTAAGCTGAATAGAGCCTGAGGGGGAAGGGCATGGCATCCTCAGGAGTGGAATAATGCGCTCGTGACACCGTGTTCCCATGTACAATGGGACGGGAGCTGAGTGCAGGAGACGGCTTTGGTTATAGAATTCTTTCCCTCTTGGCCCATACTGAATGAGGGCCTGGAATTGTTGCCTGTGACCTTTGACAGCAGCACAGGGGGCGGCAACTGTGCTGACCTTGATGAATTAGAACCCACAGGGGAGACTAGCAGTGCCTGCTGTTCATGAGCATCTCACTCCGGCCAGATGCTGGGCTGCGCTTTCCATAACTAACTTTGCTTCAATGCAAACAACAGCTGTGTGGCATGTGATTATCTCTCAACTTTACAGAGGAGGAAACTCTGGCTCAAAGAAGTCCAGTAACTTCAAAGCCCTGAGCACAATGCCTGGCACAGCATCCCGACAATAGTATAGCTAGACTTTAGGTTAGGTTTGTTCTTTGCCTGGCATTGTTCTAAGTGCTTTAATAGGTACAACACATTTAATGTTTATAACCACTCTGATATAGGTTCCATTATTAGCCTCATTTTTTAGGTGAGGAAACTGACACACAGCAACGTTAAGGAATGTGCCCAAGGTCACACAGCTAGCAAGTGACAAAGCCAAACTTGAACCTAAGTTGTCTGACTCCAAAGTTTAAGTGCTTACCTGTTTACAATACTACCTCATATACAGAGAACACTCAGTCTGTTAGCTGCTCTTACTCTTGTTACTCCCAAAGGTGCACAGCTTGTGAGGGCAGAACTGGGATTGAATCCAGGATGTCTGACTGTAAGATACCCGCACTGAACTTCTGTATTAGGCTGAGTGAGGGATTCTCGGATTTTTCTCATTGACTGAGGGTTAGTAGGGAAGTCCAGTTGTTCAACCCAGTGACAGATCCTACTGGAGTTCACTGGGACCTGTGCTCTCTTCTTCCTGGGCTCACAGCCTCACTACATGGCCCTGCTTCCTTTGCAGTGAAGTATGGACACATCAGTGAATTCTAGCCACCGGAGTATGAGCAGAAGGGATGTATGCCACTTCCAGGCTTGTACCACCCCCCCAGATAATCCTCCCATCCTGATCCCAGAGGACGTAAAGGAGGGTCACTGATGGAAGGAGCCTGGGTACCTGAATGACTACATGGAGCAAAGCCCCCACCCCACGCCTCACCCCTATACTGAACTGTGATGTAAGCAAGAGACCATTTTGCTTAACCATTGGGTTAAGTCACTCAGATATTGATATTATTATAGTTATGAGCTCCTTCCACCCTTAATAATATAGAGCCTTTTAAAAGAGCCCTTACGAAGTGCCTGAGTCTACTTCTCTGCCACAGTAAACAGAGCCCGAGAGGGTGAAGTTTGGAAACAGCACAGGCATTAGAGACAGACCCAACAGAGTTCTGGCCCTGGCTTACCACTTAATAGCTTTGAAGTAGCCTCCATCCTCACTGAGCTGCAGAGGCCTCCTCTGTGCATTCAAGGCAATACCACTCTTGCTGGGTTGTTGCCAGGAGTTAGAGGTAATGCAGCTAAAGCCCCAGGCACAGCACCTGCTGCAAACTTGCTCAATAAATGTGAAAGTTTTTTCCTTTTAGTGAGAGAGCAGTTGTCCACTATGTGTCAAAACCTAAAATGTTTGCATGACTGTTGACCCAGCAATTCCACTTCCAGGAATTTATTCTAAGAAAGTAATCTTGGATGCTCAAAGGTTTAGCTATTAAAATGTTTACCCTAGTATTGCATTTAAGTGAAAAATTGTAAACAAGCTAAATTTTCAGCAATAGGAAGTTGGTTAAATAAACCATGGTGCATCTATTCAGCTGAAAACCATCCAGCCATTAAACATATATAATAGAGAGCCATGCAATGACATGAAAAAAATATTCACAGTAAAAAAGTGGAGAAAGCAGATTACAAACCAGTGTGTATTCCATGCACTCATTTTTTTATTAATAGATTTTATTCTTTTAGAGCAGTTTCAGGTTCACAACAGAATTGAACAGAAAATACAGAGAGTTTGCACATAGCCCTCCCCACCCACACATATATACTCCCCTACCCTCAACATCCCTTATCAGTGCCATACACCCATTTTTAAAAATAAAAATGAAGCATATATATATACAGAAGAAAAAGACTAAAAGGATATACCCTGAAATATTAAAATGTTTATTTCTGAGGAGTGGAGTTCGTGAGTTTCTTCTTTTCTTTGCTTATCTGTACTTCCTAGATTTTCTATCTTAAATAGGCATTATATAGGTAAAGAGAAAAAACTAAGTTATAAAACTCTTTCTTTTTTGGTTTTGCCTGCATTAGCCATGACATTGAACATCCCTCATCACCTTGTGTGGATGTTGACTTGGACAGTGTGAGAGACAAAGACGAATGTGAGTTGACACACGTACCTATGGACATACCTAGTTTAGGGTTGTGTTGCTGTCATTTGTGGTTTAGTTGGGTGCTGGTTGTTGGATGTTTAATGTTATGGGTATGATTTGTATGGACACACGCCGCAGGGATGTCTCCACTCCTTCCTTTCCTACAAAAGTGCTGCTGCCAATGTTAATCCTGTCCTCGACAGGACCAGGTGTCCCGTGACGCTCTCCAGGTGCCCAGTACGCATGAGCATCTCTGGACAGACTGAGGACCACCAGATGAAAACCAATGACTGCCAGCCTTGGTGTAACCGGGCATCTGGCATGGCAGCCTTCTCTGGGCTTTGACACTCACCACGGGTTTTCCCACCATTGGAGCCAAAGACCTAATGGGTGTGAATGAGTTTGTTTCAAGTTTGTAAAAAAACGTGCTTTTTGCAAGAATAAGTGAACCACAGACTGGGAGAAAATATTCACAATGGATCTGCCTGATAAAGGACTCCCATTCAGAATATGTACAGATTTCCTATGAACTAACAATAAAAAGACAGCTCAGTAAAAAATGGAGAAAAGATCTGAACGAGAACTTCACAAAAGAAGACCTAGGAATGGCTAATAAACCCAAAAAAAGGAGTTCCACGTCATTAGTCATAAGGAACATACAATTTAAAGTCACAATGAAATACCATTTCATACCCATTAGAATGGCTAAAATAAAAAAATCTGATAACTCCCAAAGTTAGTAAGGATGTGGAACAACTGGGATCTCAGTTCATTGCTCTTATGGAATCAGCTTAAATTCTGTTCATATTAAATAAATTCTATTCATAATGATTTGACTTATGTGATAAAATAGGTTCTGGATAAATATGTTTATTTCATTCATGCACTTCTCCAACAATTACGTATTTAGGTTTCATGATGGATAAAACATAGTTCATGCCTTCAAGGAGTATGTAGACAGTTTGTGAAATGAAGCTTTAAGTCAGTCACCATATAGCTAGTGTTATTTACCATATTTTCTTGATTCTCAGACACATGTATTATCTTACAACAAATTTCAAAATAAATCTGGCAACTGAAAAAAAAGGTGTTTTTCACCAGAAATATGAGTCTTGAGGTGCCTTTGTTTGCCTGTCATTTTTTTCCACACTTGAGCCTGTCTTCAACAGGAAAGAGATCATTTTTATCCTCTTACCTTTTACCTCTGCATTCAAGTTCTTCGAAAAGAAATGCATGGGAGTGCATGGCATTAATAATGATCTCATTCCATTTGTTGAAACTTTTCCCCCTCAATCTCTTTTTAAATATAGCCACATTTTAATCTCTCAATATAAGAAAATTATCTTAAATTTACACAGTCTGAAGCCATAAGTTGGCAAGACTGTTGACTTGCCCAAAGGCATGAATGCAAGGCAAAAGTTAAATCCATCCAACGAATAATTTTTTGTGCCCAGCATTGAACCAGGCACTGATGCAGTGACACAGAAGGAGCAGCTCTGATGTGAGAAACTGGTATCATTTTATAGTGAAAAGAGCTCTGGGTTTTAAGTTAGGGGGCAGGGTTGGACTATGACCCTGTGAGGTCTTCTTATCTATGCGATCTTGGGAAAGTCCCCAGACTTTAATTTTCTGAGCCTCTGTTTTCTCCTGGGTGGAATGGGTATAATCATACCTAGTTCATACTGCTGATTTAATGGACCATGTTAAAAAAAAAAAATCCTGGCATGTGGTAGGCCATTAATGAATGCCTATTGAATCTGAATCTTCTTGGAGACACAGGATGTGCTTGAACTGATTCTCAGAGATGACATGAGACAGTGGGGAGCCTGTATCATCAAATTCAAGACTGAGATGGAACAGCTCTTAGAATGACTTCCAGCATTTTTCATCAGTGTTCAGTGAGCCATAGTATAATACCAGGAGAATGTGCCTGTAACTTTGACCTTGGTTTGGTGGATTGAAAACGTGACTTTGCAAAACTGAAGTGCGTTAGTTTTATAGTTTGAGGTTTGTTAGAGATGTTACCTCCATGACTCAAAAGGGCAGCAGGTGAAGGGTAAAAAAAGTGATGGGCAGGTGGGCATGATGTTCAGAAATAATTTCCTTGAAAAGAATCGGGTATGAGAAGGACTGGGGATAAACACAGAGAAAGAAAAAGCAGAGAAGGTAAGGTGAGTGGAGGCCACCCACCCAGCGGGAGGACAGCAGGCCCTTCTTTGGGCTGAAGTGTAGGCAAAGGTGAGTGAGGGGTGGCCAGAAACACTTCATTCCCCAAAATCTCCTTTTTTGTCCCATTGTGAATTTTTTCAGTAATATCACTTTCTCAGTCTCTCATTTACTGGACACACACACACACACACACACACACACAGAGAGAGAGAGAGAGAGAGAGAGACGTTGACAAGCCCTTTCTTGGGAGAGAAAGGCTGGTTCCTCAGTTCCCGTTTCTAGTTTAAGATCCTCCTTATCCTGCTGGATGTGCTTTTAAGCATTTGTGATCCTGGTCAGCCAGGTGCTCTGGGACGTGATGCCTGAAGAAGGTGGAGCAGCAATGGGGAAAGGGCTGGCAAAGTGGGAGCTTTCCAGAGCTGAGATTTGAGGATGAGTAAGAGCACCAGACCTCATGAAGAAAGGGAGGTGGTCAAAGTGGGAGGCGTTTCAAGGAGGAAGACGTGGGGCCGAGCTGCGTGGAACGTCTCAGGAACTGCTGGTGGCTGTGGCAGGACCATGGGCTGGGAGCTGGGATGTGAAGAGAAGCTTCTGAGCCCCACAGAGCTTTCCCTCCCGGGAACATGTTCTTTCTCTTCCCACTTTTGCCAACCGCGTGGGACAGAACAGTATTTTCTTCCCCTCGTGAAGTGACGGAGGGACAGTGCAGTCGGTGGGTGTTGAGTGAGACTGTGAGGATGCAGAAAAGTCCTGGGGCTCTGGCTCCAGAGAAGGGGTGGACTCTAGAGGACTTGACCCAGAGAGTCCCAGAGGCTGTGAATGGACGACTGGAGACTTTCTTCTGCCAGGTGAAATTGGTTGAAACTGGTTCAGAATAACAATAGTGGAGAAGTCATTCATTTTCTCTAAATCTTGCTCTTTGCTGTAATTTGATTTAAATAGAGTTCTTTAATATTCAAGCCTGATTTAAGAGCTCCGTTCTGAGGAAGAAAGTTCAATGGAGAGGAAGAATCTGCTAACATCTGGCTCCTTTGGATGGACCCAGTCAGTGGGCACCCACCAGCATCCTTGTGCCTCTCCACACCAAGTGCGTGGCCGGCACTGAAAGCATTGGCTGGAAGTTTGTTAGAAATGCAGAATCCCAGGCCCCTTCCCAGACCTACTGAATCAGAATCTGCATTTTAACCAGATCCTCTTCCGGTGACTCAAATGCACAGGATAGTCATGTAAAAAAATAAATAAATGACAAGGCTAGAAGACATCGACCAGCTTCCCAGGAGGTGAAACCTTGAAAACTCCAGGCCAAAAAACTTCCGACTTTGGAACGGGAGGGAAAAGGGGTTAAGGCTCTTAGAAACAATGTGCATGTTTTTGCATGTTTTAGAATACTTTCTAAAACAGTGGATTGTGAATTGCATGTTGGAGTTTTTCAGGATAAAGGGACATGTGTGACTCTCCTCGCAAGCACATCGCTCATCTCTGACAGACCTTGCAAGAGGCTGTCTTTCTCCAGCTGTTCCCCATCCTAGAAAAACCAGCTCTACATCCCGCGTCCTGTGTCTGGCCTCCTCCAGGTCGAGCCTCACTGGAGACACTGAAAGTTTTCCTGCTGATTCTCTGTCTCATTCTGAAGATTTTAATTGCTAGGTATTAAAAACACCCATGTAATATATATTCCATCTGAGAATCTGCTTTTCTAAACTTCCTGCAATATAATATACATGGAAAGATTGAGCTGTAGATGAGTGGGGGTTTTGCTGCTGAGAGGCAGTCTGAGGTGGAGTGGGTGGTGGAGGTGGGGTGGGTGGATTTGGAGAACAGCTGCTTTCCCTGTGATTTCTTATGAAATAGATGTTAGTAGTGTGGACACACTAGGCAAAATAAAATCTGTGAGTTCTTATTCTGCCATTGCCCTAAAATTCAAAATGGCCCTAGTTTTCTGAACACTGTGTGTCCCAGACTCTACATCTATTATGTGTATTTTAACAACAACTCCAGAGGCAGGTGGTGTTATCCCCATTTATAGGTGAGGAAGCTGAGGTTCAGAAAGGTTAAATATCTTGTTTAAGATCTCAGCACTGGCCATGAAGCTGCAATTTTAGTCCAGGTCCTTTTAAATCCAGAGCTGTGTGCTTTCTGCTCTGCCCCCTGTTGTCCACTCTGGGCCAGGCTCACGTTTTGGCCTGACATTCAGGCTCACCGCCACAGAACCTGCCAGCCTCCTTCCTCAGTGGATGGAAGCAGATCTCATAGACTTGTTCATCCTTGAAGAGAGTGAGCGGAAACATGGCCTGCTGTTTGCTAGTAGCCAATCCACCAGCTAGTCAACTCCACCAACACTGGATAAATGACTAACTACTATGCACAAGGCAGGGCTCTAGGCCCCAGAGACGTAGAGGGTATTAAGACAGGGCCTTTAGCCTACTGGAGCTGGGAAATAAACACATTCACTGCTCACCTGCGCACATCAAGTTGCATATTGGCAGCGCAATGTGCTTTTACCAAGTGTCTTGCATTTCGGAGGCTGCTGCAACATATCAGAAAAGGCACAGAATATGCACTCAAAATGCCTGGATTTGAATCTTGTTCTCCCACCCACCAGATTTGTGACCCTGAGCAGATCCTTTTCCCTCTCTGAGTCTCAGCTCCCTCATCTGGACCATAAATATCCAGGACAGGCATCTTGTAGAGCTGTTGCAAGGTGCAATGCCGGAATTGACAGAAACGGGCCAGTGTCATGCCTGGCACACAGTAGCTACTTTAAAGATGTTTACGCTACTCTGAGTGCTTCACTGTTTTCAAAGCTTGCTCTTTCTAAACATCTCATCTGTGCTTCTGTGGCATAAACAGTTTGGCCTAAGCCACTTGAACTTCCTTGAAAGCCACCTGCCCAGCCCATAGGCCTAAGCTCTGAGGAGGGATGTTCTTACATCACCTCTCAACTGTGAGCTGGTCAGACTGGAAAAACTGTGGCCTAGGGTCAGAAGTAGAATCCCTGCCCTCTCTTCAATGACCCAGGCTTCTCCATGACCCTGGCCACATGTGATGTTTTTATCCTTTGGCCAGAGTTTCATAATCTGTACCGTTTGTACAAACATTCCAGAAACAATTGTTTGTGCAGGCTCATAAATTTGTGGGACTGTTTACATGTGGAGCCTAATTCAGTGATAATCTTCTGATGCTCAGGGCCCATTCTGGGTCCTCCCCGTGGTCATCTTTTTCTTCTGAGCTTAGCTGTGCAGGTGCTGGCAGCCTAAGGCTGTGATGATCCTTCTTTGGCTCTCTTGACTCTTTCTCCCAACCCCTCTCTGTAGCCTTTCATGAGGGATAGTCCTCAACCCATAATTTTCTGTCTCTGGTGTCTCCCCAAGCAAGAGCTTATCATCTCCCTGCCTCTGTTTTTGGTCCTTGGTGGATAGCTCCCAGATCTGCCCCAAGTGCCTGATCCTGCTTCCTGCCTACAAAATAATAATCAATATGAATTTCACCCTTCTGCAAACATTTACTGAGCCCCTACTATGTGCTAGTACTGGGGATGCAGGGTGAACAAGATGGATAAAACCCTGGAGAGAAGCAATACACAAGTAAAACAAAGAAATAAATCATGAAGTTTCACTTAGGAGGGGAACGGAGCATCAAACCAAGTAGTCAGGGAGTGGAGAGACTGGGTTGATGGATTGTCTCATAACTGAGAACAAGTGAGCAACACCTCCTGTTTGCCTGCTGTGAGGAAAGTCAAACAAGGTGAAGGGTCGGTAGGGAGCACTGGGAAAAGTGATGAGGGAAGCTTCTCTAGGGGTGGGACTTCGGGGGCAGACCCTATGAGCTGAGAAGGAGCCGGAAGATCTGGGGAAAAGGAAGCAAATATAGGAGAGGCCCTGAGATGGAAGCGAGTGTGGGGAGTTTTAGGAACGGTCACTAGTTTTTGGGCAGTAACAACACACCAGGCACCGTGCGTGGTCCTTACACACTGGATCTTCACTGATCCTATGAGGAGAGTGGTAACATTATCCCTTCCAGTTACTCAAGATGTAGAAGCTATTCCAGTCCCATTCCTGTTTTAAGGATGAAGAAGTCGAGAGGCGGAGAGCCTAAGTAATTTATCCATGGGCATCCCAGATCAAGTAAGTGGTGGGGCCGACATTCCACCAGCTTCACTGTGTCCCCAGGCCTTTGTGTGGTAGTACTCACCGCACCACACTGCCTCTTTTCAGTCCCACTCCATTCTGATTAAACCTCACCTCTTGCCATCATTACAGCTCACTTCCAAGGAGGCACCCCTTCTGGGCTGCCTTATGCATCAGAGTCTCTTCCCATGTCCCCCTGCCTCACACTCAGCAACCAGTCGGCTCTTTCTCAGCAGTTCACCTCTGTCCCTTCCCACCTCTTCCCAAAGCCCTCCACCTGGTTTCTTCCTGTCCTGTCTGCACACCTTTGGCAGAGGAACTGTCCTCATCCGTGATTTCCTTACGAGCCTCGAGTTCAACCTTCATTGAATTTTGATGCTCTAAGTTTCAGACCTTAACCTTAACCTTATTAGTGACATTAAGAATGACCCCTTGAATTTGAGGAGGACCTTGCTGTGAACAAGACACTCACTGTTAATGTGTCCCGAAGAGAGTCCTGTGCCTTTAAGTAACAGAAACAGTGGGGGATGATTCTGAATTTAGGTGTTGCTAATGGCATCACAGTAAGAAAGGAATAGAGATTTTAACACCCGTCAGTGGGGTATGGGGCAGTGGGGGAGGGGCAAGACCTGGGGAGGGAGGGGGATTTTAACAAACACTGGACTTCAATCTAACTGTAACTTTTCTTTTTTTCATCTATTCTATTTGTCTAGGATAATAAATGACAAATACTTAGCACCGTGCTGTGCACAAAAAGGAAACTAATAAACATCGGTTTCCTCCGCATGTCCACATCTCTACCTCCAGCAGCTCAACCCACAGCAGACTAACCAGGTCTCCCGGATACGTGTTTATTTTAAAGTTGCTCTCCCCAAGAAAATAATATTTAAATGAAGCAAAAAAAAAATCACGATTACAAATCATAGTAAAGGGGGGAATACATTAAACTCTTGACCAGAATGCCCAGGGAATAGAGAGTCTGGATTAGTGTTTTCTGGTAACTGAGGATTAATCAGACTCTCTCTGATTAAGCCTTTGAGTTGATGATGGAAAATCAGTCTGGGAAGGCAGTTTGGAAGAGTGGTTATGGGTAAAAGCTTTGCCAGCTGGGTTGAAGTCCTGACAGCCAATTGCTAGCTGTGTGAGGCACGTTGACGTCATCTCTCCAAGCCTCAGTTTTTCATCTGCTCAATGGAGATAATAAGAATTTGTTCCAGGAATCTTTTATTACATAACAAATCATCCCAACAGAATGATTTAAAGCAGTGGTCACGTTTATCTTGCTCACACATCTATAATTCAGGCAGGATTCAGTGAAGGTAGTTTTCTTTGCTCTATTCGTCATCAAGTAGGATGGCCTGAAGCTAGAACCACCTGAAGGTTCACTTTCTCACTCACATACATGGTACTTGATGCTGGTGGTCAGCGAGGGGTCTAGTTGGGCTGGTTACATGTGGCCTCTTCATATGTCCTGGACTTCCTCACCGCATGGTGGCTGGATCCAAAGGCAAGCTTCCAGGGGGAGAGGGAGGGGGAGAGGGAGAGGGAGAGAGAGAACCAGGCATAAGATGTATTGCCTTTAATCACCTAGCTCAGAATTCACTTCTGTTACATCCTGTCCATTAGGCATGAGTCTAGACATTTGGCCAGGTAACAGGGAGGGAAATTAGACTCTACCTTTTGATAGGAGGAGTGGAAAACAATTGCAGCCCTGCTTGCCACCACCACATAGTTCCTACACCAGGGCTGTAGTGAGGATTGAGGGGGGTCTTGCAGGAAAGCCAGGTACAGTGCCTGGCCCAGATGTATAACGACAGCCACCTTAGGTCATATTTCCGGTCTGCAGTTGAAGCAGCTGAGGCTCTGAGACGTTAAATGGCTTGCTCAGATTCCCGGTGACAGCCAGAGTAGGAATTTGAACTGTTGCTCATAGGACTCTGCAGGGCTCCTCCAGACACTAGCAAAGGCCACTGACATCACTCAGCATCGTTTGCATGTGGTGGCAGTCGTTAGAGAAAACGGATCTGTGAATTGGATGATCTAACCTCTGCAGCCTGAGGTCATCCTTCCCCCTTTCCCAGATTGTTCATCTCTCTTTCCTCTTTGAAAAGGGACTTGGGGCTTGATTAGGTGGGCACTGGGCTATTTTGCTTTGCCCTGGGCTCCCGGCTGTGGGCTTGACCCTCAGGCCATCAGTCTCTTGGCTGTGGAGTACGGTGCCAGACAGGCCAGTAAGTCCTATTCCCCCACTGTGTCCAGTCCCTTTTGCACCTTGGGAGGTGTCTAATGTCTGCTGGTTTGCACTGAAAGCTTCTGTTCTCCACTTTAGCCATTAACTAAGTTGGGCTGATATGTAGCTTTAAGACACTTCCATCCCACCCCATTCGTTGTGCTCCATTGATTTAGTGGGGAAGGTGTGGATCCCTTTGTCTGTTTACAGAGATTATAAAATATGAGCTATATCTGTACCCTGAAATTATATGTATGTCAATAAAATACACTTAAAAAAAAGCCTGACAAAATGTTTTAATTTTGCAATGGAAATCACGTCAGCTGTCAAATGAAAATTTATTCCTCCTCCTTGAGATGAAAAGTACCTTTTGTAGACAAAAACCTGAGGAAGAAGGCAGTGGAATTGGACTGCGACCTCCAGGCTTTTTAATTTGGCTTTTTTACCCTTTTCTCTCCTAGTAGCAATTTGTGTGCTTTAAACTTGAAATGTTCTGAATCAAGAGCCATTTTGCTCTGTGTTGTTATTTCTGTTTTAAAAAGAATTTATAACCTAAGGATTCTTTTTTCTTTTTTCTTTTTAAAGTAAAATCTCACTTGTGAAAGTGTAGAACTCATGGACACTATTGTATTGGGAGCTTCTCTTTCCATATGGACTGTGAACCCTGAGCATTTTCAGGGGCAGTAAAATTGAAGACCTGCTTTACTGTGGGGTGGGTGGTGGGAGGTTGAAGAATACATCCTAGGTCTCTTCTGGAAGCTAAACTCTTGCCTATCTAGCACAGTTCCCCTCCCCTGACCTTAGCACAGCCGGGAAAGTAGCCAAGTCTCTCAGCATTCTAGGTGCTTCTTGCAGTGGTACCTCATGACTTTCTGCTTGGGGATAACTTTGGTGCTGCAAAAGTAGGTATTTCCCACTTTCTTTCTGTTTTTCTTGAGGGTGTAGATACTGCTTTTATAATGGGAATGAGAACGTTTGTTTTAAAAACAAAACAACAACCCTCAAAGAATCTCTGGAGAGACTATTTCCAGGGCACCATTCGTTTATTCCACTATCCAAGATTTTCTGTGGCATCTGTCATGTTCCAGGCCCTATGCTGGACTCTGCCATGGCTCCTGTCCTCACGTGGTTTAGAGTCTATGGGGATGGGAACAATAATCACAGGGCCTCCCAGAAATGGAACATCCAGACAGGAACGTGGTACCATTGGAGGGGAGATTTAAACCAGGTAGAAGGTGGGATAAAGCTCCCCTGAGCTGAAATCTGCAGGAAGAGTAGAAGTTGATGAGTCAAAAGGGAGGGAAGAGTGTCCAGGCAGATGGAACAGCATGGGCATGAGCCCAGTATCAAGAGGAGGCGGAAGCATGAGGGCCTGACAAGGGCTCAGGGTGATTGGGATGGAGCCCTTGAGCTAGGGATTAGGGATTCAGCAGCAGTGCTTCACTCAGGGCTGTGGGCCACCTGCAGGAAGGCCACCTTTACCTGAGGCTAATAACAAAGGACTTGACATGGCCTGCTGTGTGTGGGTGAGCTGTCTGAAACCCCATAAAGGCAGAATGCAGGAAGCCGCTAAGCCCTGCCTCTGTGAGACAAGCCTTTCTCAGTCTGTGAAATGGGAACATCTGTGCCCTGTCTTGAGGTTCACATAGTATCTTGAAATCTGGTGCTGCGCTTTGGAATTAGGGAGGAAGAATAAAGCCACGTTCCCGTGCACACCCCTGTAAGCGTGTGTCCATGAGTGTGCCCGTGTGTATATGAGTCCAGGTCTGTCCCTGAGGGGGCAGGTTCCTGGGAAGGGAGAGGAGTTCCCCCGGGAGGGGCCCAGGCTCCGCTACCTTGGACAGCACCTGCCCTGCTGTCCTTCATTCATTCAGCCCACATCCTTTCAGTGAGGACCTCTGCAGTGCCAGGAGCCTGGGATGGAGAGAGGATTCTTGTTTCTGACAAAACCACCCTAGGCTGAGTCTGGTCTTTGCAGAGGGGCCAGAGAAGGTTTGAGCCATCCCTTTGCAGGGGTGGGTGGCTGCCTCCAGCTCCTTTTTCCTCAGAGGAAGTTGTGTCTGTGCAGGTCCTGGCCCAGAGGGCACCATCGTTGCAGGAGCAGAAAGGAGCCTATGACTCACCGGGCAGACAGCTGAGCCCCAAGTCCAGCTGACCGACCATCCTGTGCTCAGGGTAGAAGGGAGCCCTCAGTGGGAGGGAACTTGAGCCTGCTGCAGGTTTCTGGATGTTCTTTGGAGGCAAACCCAGTCCACGATTGCTCAGCCTTGACACTGCTCCTCTTCCTACCTCTCCTTTTTGGTCCCCATCCTGTTTCTGCCCCTCCTCTGCCCCTTCACCCCTGAATGCTCCTGTAACAGACCTGAGTCTCGTTTCCTACCTGTCCCAGCCCGGGCACACAGATCCCAGCTTTACAGTTCCCCACAGAGTTTTGAGTTGGGAGAGTTTTGAGTTGACCGCAGGAAGGAATGGAGTGTCCTCAACTGCACAGTGGGTAAAAATACCCACCTCCTGGAGCTTTAGGAGCTGAGATGATGCACGTAAAGTCCCCAAAGCCCTGCCTGGTATTTTTTTCCCTAATAAATTCCACACAAGTGATAATGGTTATTTTGAATAACTGATCTCAGCAGCTTAGAGGGTGCAGGGGAGAGTCAATACTGCTCTGTTCCCTGACTGTCATTGGCACCCTTTGTCTGTGTAGGAGGTGCTGACTGCATCACTCGTGCCCCAGAAGCTCCATGATGCCTAGAGGGCTGGCTTCTGAAGAAACAAGCCTGAGAGATTGCACTGCTGGCTTCCCCATCTGTTGGCCAGTCTCTGTCCCTTTAAACACGGCTGGCTTTCCCATGCACCATGCTTCTGCCACCCTGGTGACCCTGTAAGGCTAGCCTTGCTTATGCTCTGACCTATCCTTCCCCTGAGCCCACTCTGTGCTCCACTCATTCCTCTGCTCTCCTATCCATGTACTTCCAAACCTGTGCCTCCATTCTCCGGCCTTCTGCAGGTCCTTCCCTAACTTACTAAAACCCAGTTTCCCTTCTGATGCTCAGTTCTGCCTATTCCCTTAATTCTGGCTAGACCCACAGTTTGGAGATTAAGAGGGACCCTGTTTGTCAAAGCTGTATGAAACTCCTTGTCCTGGGCAGCAGCCTGCTTGGGCCCCCTCTGATGCCTCTGCTCCTACCAGAGGAGGGGAACTTGGACCCTCTCCTTTACTCCCAGACAAGATCATAGTTGGTGGGTGAACAGCACTTTTGGAAACAGCCTCAGCCCCTGGCCAACAGCTTTCCTGAACCCCAAGTCACTGTTGCTGAAGTCACAACTGGAGGCTGGTTTCAGAGCACATCGATTTCTCCCAGGGCTTTAATAACCCCAAGCTTCAGTTTGCCTATTGGCTGTTTTGTAATGTATCAGCCTCATAAAACAGTCACTTTCTGTTAAAAGATCTTATTATTGCAAAAAGAGATGTTGAATCACACTTTCAAGGTTGCTGGTGAAATGTGATCTTTGAGACTCATTGGCCCTGGTCCAGGGGGTGGGGAAGTGGATATTAAAAAGATAAATTAGAAGTCAAAACACAGTTCTGTTTTCCCCTGTGTCTTAGGCTGTGTGTCTGTGATGAATTCTGCAAGGAAAAAAAAAATCACAACTCCCTTTCCCTGCGCCACATTCTCTGCCACCTTCAGAAGTCAGATTCCAACCTGGAGAGACAGTCGGCAGCTCTTTATTTCAGCCGTGACGTTACCAGAATGACAATTTCTCTGGGTAGTAGCATGGGCAGCTTCTTTCTCTCCTACAAGTCTCTGAAATTGGCTCTACCCCTCAGCCCTGGTATTTTTCAGTTCCATTCAGTTCAGCAGATCCTTGTGGATGGGCTTGCTCTGTGCTGGGTGCGGTGTATGTGGGCAGAGGACACAAAGGGATGTGACAAGGCTCCTGTCCTTGGAGACTACTAGCCTCTGGGTGGTGTGGGGCAGTGGGGCAGGGAGATGAACTGATGTGATCAGTGTGCTGCTGGAATGAGATGACAGACCTGTTCTCTCATAAGTCCTAAACTGCGAGTATTATCATCGACTCCATTTATGGTCAGGAAACTGAGGCTTAGAGAGGTTAACATACCCAGGACTGGTGGTGGAGGTGAGCTTGGCCTCCAGGTCTCACTGCTTGTGAGACTCCAAGTCTCATTGACTCCAAAGTCAGCTAGCCCTTTACCCTACATATGATACTGCCCCTCCCAGCACCCAGAACAGCCCCAGACCCAGTGGCCAGGAGATAGAGAAGCATCTTCCGTTTGTGCAGGCAACCCCCTTTAAACGCCATTTCCATTTTAAGAGAACATCCCATGCACGGGTCTCAGTAGCAGGTTAATGCTCTCACGTGACAGTTTCCTGTTCCAGATGTGGAAGACTACTTTGAGGCAGCACTCTGAAGTTAGCACAGTGCCTATTGCCCAAGGGGTGTGTTTGGAGAAAACTGGGGTAAGTGCTGGGGTGAATCCAATGGCAGCTGTGAATTCAGGTAAAGTCAGCATTCAGGAGGATGGGGAGGTGTCCCAAAGAACTGCCTTCTCCCATATCCCTACCCTATCCCCGCTTTCCTTTGTTTTCCTTCCCATTCATCTCGGCAGTGAACACAGATGCTGGCCACGTAGAGATGGTGCTTATGGCTTATGTGCTCTTTGCTGCACTGGTGTGGTTGGGCTTTCCTGTGGGCGGAATGGCAGAGCAAGGGGGAGAAGAGGTTATTCCTTCCCCCAGAAGCCATCGACTAAGTGTTCAAGCTCCCAGGGCTGTCTCTCATGGAGCATACGTGCCCCATAGACCTGCCATTGCAGCATTTTACCTCTTTGCAAAGATAGCTCTATGGATGAGGGCTCTGTGATAAAACTGGAGATCCCTCAGGGTAAACACCCAGCTCTTTGAAGACAACCTCCAGGGAAGATGCTAGAGCCTTCCTACTCCCTGCTACTGGAAAAGGCTCAGGATGGCTGGGACCGTGGGTGTGGCCTGTTAAGCATTTCTAAAGCTTGTAGGGCTACTTAGGACTGGGAGGTATCCTTGGTTAGTTTCCTGGGCCTCTGAGCATTTTCCTCTCTATATTCATTCATTGGGAAATGACTCATTGCACCTTTCATGTGTCCCAGGCACTGTTGATGCATTGGCAGACAAAAACAGACAAGTTCTGTCCTGACGTAGCCTATACTCTGGTAAGGAGAGGAGATAATAAAAAATAATGCAAATCAAATGAGTAAAACATGTAACATGTCAGATGGTTATAAGCGCAGGGAGCAAAAATAAAGTCAAGTCCAGAGAATAGAAATATGGCGACAGGGTGTTGATAGTATGTTGCACAGGCCAGGAAGGGAGGACCTCACCAATAGGTCCACATTTCAGCAGAGTCCTGAGGTGCGGGAGTGAGGCAGGAGAGTGTCTGGAGATAAGAAAACAGCAAATGCAAAGGCCATGCAATGAGAATGTGTCTGGTGCTTCTGAGGATGCGATGTGGCTGCAGTAGACGAAACGTCAGGGGAGAGAAGCAGGTGACCATAAGGACTTTCACTTTTACACTGAGAGAAATGAAAAGCCAGCAGGTGTTTCTGAGCAGAGGAAAGACAATATCCGGCTTACATTTTAAAGTATTCGCTCGCTCGGGGCTGGTTTGTGGATGATGGCTGGAAGAGGAGTGAAGGCAGGAGGAGGGGAGCAGACAGAAGGTGATGGCAATGGTCCCTGTGGGTGATGAGGGCGACTTGAACTGTGGCTGTAGCCACGGAGACGGAGAGAAGTGGGTCGATTCTGGATGCGTTGAATGTACAACAAACAATTTTTGCTGATGAATTAGTTCTGGATTGTGAGAGAAAGTGAAGGGTTAAGGAAGGCTTCTAAAGTGTTTGGCTTGAGACAGTGGAAAAAAATGGAGTTGTTATTTGATGAACTGGGGCAGGCAGTGAAAGAAGCAGGTGTGGGGAGAAGAAAATGTGGAGATCAGGTTCTGGACATATTAAGAGTAAGATGCTTTTTAGACCCCCAAGTGGAGGCGTTGAGTAGGCGGTTGGATCTGAGTCTGAGGTTCACAGGAGACATCCAGTCCTGATACATACATTTGGAAATCATCAGTGCGTGATTAAAGTGTTTAAAGTCATGACACTGGGAATAAGTGTAGATGGAAAAGAGATCTGAGGACGGATCTCTGGGGTACCCACTCCAACATTAGACATCAGGAAGATGAAGAGCATCAGTGAAGGAGAAGGAAGGAAGGAACCGCCAGTGTGGTGAGAACAGAAAAAGAGATGTGTCCCAGTGTGGTTGACTGGTTGATGTTAGAAAAATGTGGTTCCTTCCCGGTCTCTGCTGCTTCCATCCTCTTCAGGCCTTGACTTTGAGCTTCGCCTGCAGAGGTAGCAGCACTTTAAGACTATGTCACATCAGATTCAGAGGTTCAGAGTCCTGGTCCCATCAAATGTTCTGAGCGGGTTTCTAGGAGGATCCACTGGTCTTTGGCCAGGAGGAATTAGGGCTACATTTCAGCTGGCAAGCAGCCTTAGACAAGTCCTGTAGTTAAGATGGACAGAGTTTTCTCATGAATGGAAGGAAGGAGGAAGATTTTTTTAAATGTTGGATTGCAAAGCAAGACCATCTGGACATCTTTCAGTTTTCAGTCTGAATTGGAGGCCTGATCTTGGCATAAAGAGATGAACCTGGTGATGTTTCTGGGGAGTAATTATGGAACCACTTCTTCAGCAGCTGTTGGCTATTAGAAACGGAACTGCTGTGGCTTCAGAAGAAAATGTCAGGAGGAAGAGACCATTATTTTGCTGTAGATCAGGATGCAGCCTGGTGTCTTGGAAAGAACAAGAGACCTGAACTCGATTCAAATTGCAGATCTGCCCCTAGTTAGTTACCTGTCCAGCTGTAGGCCAGTTGCTGAAGAACTCTGGGTGTCAGTTTTTTCATCTGTAACAAGGGCATAATTTCTCCCTACTGGCAGAAACATTGTCAGGATTTAAAGTGCACCAGTACCTTGTTCGTCATAGGGCTTAAATAGGACTGGTTGGTTTTATTTGCTTTCCTCTAGGGAGGAAGAGACTAGACTACTTAGGGAGCTTAAATAGTATATATCGTGGGCATGTGTATGTGCCTCCAACCCTCTGGGAATAGACCTCTCCCACAAGGAACACCCCTTAATCCGTTTGGAGACGCAAAGCTGCTTATGTGCGAGCATATTTAAGAGCCCTGTGGTGTGAGACAGTCTGAGGGGAGAGGGAAGGCTGTGAGACCATCCTTGAGCTGGGCTGAACACAGATGGACAGAGTATGGAGGGTGACTACAAGAGACATAGCATCTCTGTTTAGTTCTGACTTGTCCAGAGGTGAGAGGATTAAATGAAAGTCTGGTTAATTTTAAACTCTTTCATTCATTCAATAGAAAATCATCAGCAACTACGCTAAAGAAAGTACCAAAGAAGCTCTTGGCTTCAAGCAATCCCAGTCCCACAGGGTGTGGATGTAACAGACATTCAGGATATGGAGTGCTGAGTTCTCTGATGGGGTGGGCAGAGACCTCTTAGAGTGGAGGCAAACCTTCGAAGCCAGGGTGTAATTCAGTAAGAGCTTTGGAGAATCTGATAGGCCGTGAGTCTTAAGGAATCACAAAGAAGAGGGAGATGAGTTATTTTCATCAAAGGCATGGAGATCTCGTCATGTTCCAGATGGAGCTTCCACTGAGGGGCTTTGCTTGCTCTGAAGGTTCTTTCTGGGTGATAAGGAAGGAATGTCCTGGCTTTCCTGTCTGTTCTGGCTGATATCTTCCTTCAGTCTCCTGGAGTCACACTGGTTCCTCTTACCATCCAGTTTGTATGTTATCCAGGCTGGTGCAGGATTTGAAGCCAGGTGGACTGGTTTTGAATCTCAGTATCACCTCTGGCTAACTGTGTGGCTGTAGGTAAGTCAGTTACCTTGCCTAAGTCTGTTTCCCCAAATGTAGAGTCAGGATGTGATTCCTAACTTTCAGGTCACTGGAGAATTAGGCTGTCACTAGCTTATATAGTGCTGTTGTGAGAGTTAGAATTAGGAAAGGGTAACCCTTTCTCAAGACATTTTACTGCCATCTTCCAGCCAGTTTATGAATGGTGCCCCCTAGGGTATGTAAGATGCACATTATCCATTGCATAAATGATGGCTGCTGCTGTTATAATCATTACTATCACCTTGTTGGAAAATAGCTCCAATTTGACCTTCTGATGAGTTAGTTGGATCAGCCTGAAGCCTGGTTTGTCAGATTTCATCAGAGAAGAGCAGCTCTCTTCTGACCAGCTAACATAATCGTGACAATAGACAGGGGTATGGCAGGAGCTGTGTGTTCTTATTAGACTTTCTTTAACATTCGGGGTCAAAAGCTGAAGGTCATCAAAATGTTGGCCATCTCTAAATTATTATGCTGCCAAAATAATTCCTACCACAGAGCAGACTGTCTCCAGCCATTGGAGATCAAAATAGAGCCTAATGGATTGCGGAAGCAATCAATGCTTCTAAAGACATTTGTGGGTTGTAGCCCATAAAATATTAATTCTTTCTGTTTGTCTTTAAGAATATATCTTATATGTTAATGCATTATTGAAAGGTGCTTATAATGTTAAGTGACTTAAGACCTGAGCATTGAATGGCCGAATCTCTTATTCTTTGTGATATCAATGTAATATATAAAGACAAAACCAAATCCCACTGACCATGCTGGTAGCCACGAGTCGACAGCCATGGAATCAAACTGTACCCTGTATGATGAAGTTGTTTTATTCATGTTTTGATGGGGAAATAAATAACTTATGTATGGCATTTCCCACCTAATAAAGTGTTTCACTGTTGGATTTACAGGACACATTTATGAAATTACAACTGTGCAGCTTAGCTTTATTTGGCCTTAATAGCATTAGGGCTGGGGAGGGTTGCGTCTGGGTCTTCAAGGTACAGAAGGATGCAGTTGAAGGAGGAGTGATCTCAAATCAAAGGGAGCAAGGGCCGTCAGGAAGACGGAGGGAGAGCAGTCTAAGACTGACTCAGAATTCACCTTCTGGGCAGAAAGTATCGTAGACATTTGGGTTCTTCTGAGAGTGGGCATGGTCTGTGCTATACAAAAGAACACAAGGTGTGTTTCTTGGTATATTTCATAGGACACTACATTCTAGAAGGAATGATTTAATACACTTTTTAAGGGGCCACAGACCACTCTGGAAATTTAAACTATGGTGCCACACTTAAGAAACATTGTCATTTTCACACACACAGAAAATTCTTCACATGATTTCTGAGGATCCTCCCTCCCCACCCCTGGACATAAGAATGTCGGACTCTGATCTAGTCCAGTAGTCTTTTTCACTCCAGAAAGCTGAAGCCCAGAGAGGTGGTGGCCTGCCCAGGGTCACACAGCTCCTGATACCTCATCCCAGTACCACCTCTCCCAGTGGCAGAAGGTACTAACTAGGCACGGAGGAGTGTAGACTCTGGAGCAAGACTGCTTTGGCTCATCACCTAGGTTTGCTACTTATTATTGGTTTGACCTTGAGCAAGTTATTTCTCTTTCTGTGCCTAAAATTTCCTCATGTATAAAATGAAGATGACAATAGCTCCCACTACACTGACTTGTGAATATTGAATGGACTGATCTCCTTAGAGCTTGGTGCTTGAAACACTGTAAGCACTTACTATTGGTTTCTATCATTGTGGGTCTAGATCAAAGTCCCCCACGATACGCTTTCATAGCTCATTGTATGTTTTCTTCTCAGGCTTCTTTTTCCTCCATCGTTATGCTCATAATATAGTTTATGTAACTTTGAAACTACCTTGGCTCTTTGCTTATTTGTCTTTGGTCTGTTGGAATGTAAATAGCTACTACTTCATCCTCAATACCTAGAACGGCTCCTGATGCATAGTAAGGCATCCGCAGGCATTTAATACATGAATGAATGAATGAATGAGTGGATGAGTGAATGGCCCTTGTTATTATAACTTGTCCGTGCGTACTCATGCAATGAAGTCGTATCTGTCTCCCTCCTGGACAGAAGCTCCACAAGAGCATCACTTACTGTGGTTACTCCATCCCTCCCTGCTGCGCCTGGTGCACTGTAGGTTCTTAATAAGCATATGTTAATTGAGTGTGTGAATGCTTATGTGGAGACAGGAGAGAGGAAGAGTAACAGAGGGAGCACAGAGAAAAAAAGAGCACAAGGATATTATTTAAGGTCCAACATTTATGCCATACCCCCATTCATTCATTACTAAGGCAACAAGGGTTGATGGTTTAAAGCCCAGACCCCAGAGCTGGCTTCAAACCCTGGTTCAGCCACTTACATTATGTGAATTTGGGGCAACTTAGCTAACCTCTCTGTGCCTCTGTTTCCCTCTCTGAAATATGGGGTTATATTAGCACCTACCTTATAGAGTTGATAAAAAGGTGGTGAGTTAATCTCTGCAAAGTGCTTAGAACAGTGACAGGCAAAGAGGAAATCCTCAACAGACACCAGCTCTAATGATCATTTATTTGCTAATTGCAGTGAACATTTACAGAGTATTTTCTATCTGCCAGGCCCTCGCTGGGTGCTTAAGATATAGTTGGTGCTTAAGAAAAAACAATACACTCCTCCCCTGGGGCACTCAGCGTCTCCTAGGGGCGATGGAGAAGCACGTCAACCATTCCATTTTGGTGTCATAGAAGGAACCGGCGTGGGGCACATAGCTGACACCCTTGCTAGGCCTGGGACCAAGGTGTGCGGGGACAAGGAAGTTCCCAAAGGAAGGAGCATTCAAGAAAAGCTGGGGTTGCCTAGTAGTACAAATGGGAGGAAGGGCATTCCACATGAAAGGATCCACATGTTCAAAGACAAAGGAGGCAGCAGCAGCAAGGTTGGAGGAATAGCAAACATCTGGATGTTCATCCACTTAATTCATTCTGTCTGTGTCCACTGAGCGCCAACAATGTATAGGCTCAGTGCTGTTCTGTGTACTGAGGGTAGTGCAGAGAACAAAGTGGACAAAGGCTGGCTGTCATGAAGCTTCTATTCTAGCGTGAGAGGGCAAACAGTAAATAGATATGGAGATCATGTGTCAGGTGGCCATAAACACTATGAGGGAAAAACAAAGTAAGGGATAGAGGATGTGTGGTTAGGGGAAGGAGTGTTATTTTAGATGGCGTGGTCAGGGAAGGCCTCTCTGACATTTGTACAGAGTCTGAAGGAAGTGAAGGTGGAAGCCATGGGGCTCTCTCTAAGGAGACATTGGTCCTGGTAGAGAATCAGTCATGTGCAAAGGCCCTGAGGTAGGAGCAGGTGGGACCTGTTTGAGAAAAAGCAAAGAGGCCAGTTTGAGGAGTAAGCAAGGGGAGAGTAGAAGGAGACCAGGCAAAGGGGTGGCCAGGTGCCTTTGGGCCTTGTGAAGACAAGGGTAGACCTTGAGCACTAGTGGGAGAGAAGACAGAGAGGTTGGGGGGCCCAATACTTAGGGCTGTGGCATAAACTCTGCCGAGTGATGGGGCTTTCTTTGTGGGAGCTGGGGAACCATGGAAGGATTTTAATCAAGAGTGATGCAGTCACATTGTGTTTGACAGTAATAACTCTAGGTTGAGCATAAGGGATGGAAGTCAAGCGAGGAGTTTAGGGGGTGACTCAGGTGAAGGAGGAGGGAGGCCTGAACTTAGCAAGAGGAACAGGGCTGATTGCTCTGTCCACATCTGTCTCCTTCACTGCCTCCAAGTTCGCCTCCTTTCATGGACCTTGCCAGTGCCTCACTTGGAATAAGCACCACCTCCTGAGTTGTGTAGTGGGCAGGAAAGACCAGCATTTCATTGCCTGAGCCCATAGTGAGCAGTATGGCCAGCAGTGAGAAAGGAACTTCCAGCTTTCTGTGGGTGCTTTTCCAGATACAATTTCTACAGCTCGAAGCCGAGGTTTGGAACACTGAGACATTCTTATATTGTATATTGCATTGCAAATCAGATTGTTTTTTAAAAAATTAATGGCATATAGTGCATTGCAAATCAGATTATTATTTTAAAAAATTAATGGCATCTGTCACTTAAAACATTTTAAATACATCTTTGTCTCCGCTCTGGGAAAACACGAACTCTTAGTTTTTATGCTAAATCAAGGGATCATAACTCAAGAACTCAGCAATTTTGCACTTTAAATATTTACTCTGTGGTTTATTTCCCTCCAATAAATTAATGATTAAATTTTAAACCCACACTCCTATTCACCAGGGACTCACAGAACAGAGGATAAAATGACTTTTTTCTTTCTCTTTTGAAATTTTAATTTGGAAATGCTGTCTGTCAGGTCTTCAAAAAACCCATCGCTGAGCATCTGCCTTCCCTCCCTGGTTACACAAGGCAGTGAGTGGATGAGAAGTGTGGACCAAGGACACCAGGCCAAAGCCCAGTGACTTGTCCATCCTAGATATCTTGTCCCTTGTCCCTGGAAGATAAGAGTTGGTATTGGCTGCCCTAGAAGAGCCCAGAATCCTGATGCCTCTGAACTTTCATGAGTAAGAAGAAAAATACTCATTGACGTGTATGCTGAAGGCTGCCGGTTTGAGACCACCAGGTCCCCTCAAACAAATAGAGAAGCAGATGTTTGGGAGGTGCCTGCCTGGATATTGATAGTTTTCCATCCAGATTCTGACATTGGCTTGACTCCCTCTCCTTCTTTCCCACCTGGGTCTCCGTCCCCGTCTCCGTGATGAACGATCCCTTCTTTTCTGTAGTGGTTGCTTCTGTTCTCCACTGAGTTCTTTCTGCAATCAAGGTTGCATTTCCCTCTATGTGAAGGAGTGATGTGAAGCCTATCAAAAGGTATGTTTGTCCTGAAAACCCCTCCGTCTACACACCGCCAGCAAATCACCCCTGACAACCCCCACTCACCGTGTACCTACAGGTGCTTGAAAACAGCTTGACACGGTGGAAAGAGCCATGGAAGAGACGCAGACAGGCCTAGGTTAGAAGTTTACTCTGCCACTTCCTACCTGTGGCATTGGATGTGCTATTAAATCTTCCCAAACCTCAGTCCCTTCATCAGTAAAGTGGGATTGGCAGTACTTGCTTTGTAATATCTGTGCACGTGCCCAGCATAGAGTAGGGGGGCATTGGGGAACAGTGACTGTTCTCATTTTCTCTGTTTTTATTAGGCCTTTGGGTGAAGGCATTGGGTCTCCAAAAAGAACCTTTTAACAATGCAAAAGCGTTATCTCGGAGGAACGCCGTAACTACCCTGGTATGGACTGCTTATTAGATAAACAAGACGGGGCCACTGGGACAGAGTAGGAGAGCATAGCCTTGGGGAATGGGTGGGATGTGCAATTTTATGCTGGGTGCAAAGAAACAAATCCCACGAAGTGTCTAGCGGGTTTGGCAGAGGTGGAGCACATTTTGCCAACTTTGATGGTCAGCCCAAGCTGGCTTGGCTTCTATGTTCTTGCTACGCAGCTAGGGGAAGCTTGGGCCACCTGGCAGCCTGCTGGGCTTGGGGGAGTGCACTATTTAGACTCATCAGATTTGAATCTGAGCATGGCCACCCACTAGCTGGGTGAGCTGGGACAGGTGACTCTATTTTTTTGATCCTCAGTTCCCTCATCTGCTAAACGAAGGGCCTGTCTAACAGGGTGCGGGAAGATTCGATGGTACAAATGGGGGAAAGCACCATTTTCTCCAAGAGGAAAAGGGAAGACAGATATAGGAGACCACTTGCCTAAAGTCACAGAGTAGACAGAACCAAGACCACAGGTCTCTCTTCTCCAGATGGGCCTGCTCAGGTGCCTCCTAATACTTCTCCAGGTGTCCCCGAGGACTAGCCATTCCCTTGGGATGGGCTCATGGCATTGGAGGTCTCCTCCTATTTCCCCTGCCCAAACCTCTTCTTCTTTTTGTTTTTTTTTCGCAATTACCCTAATTTTTCTCTTGAAATCTCTACTGTCACCCCCTGCCTTGTAGAGGCTCCGGGCCTCACTGCCTGATCACCTGTAGCCGAGAGGGCCTGATTTGTTCTGATTTGTTCCTGGCCTTCAAAACACACCCATGAGAGGAGCAGCGTGTACTCACGACAGTTTCAGGAAATTCCTTGGACTCACCTCTTTCCCCATCTGCTTCTGATTCTCTGGCCCCCTCTCATCTCTCTGGCCCCAAACTTCTGCTTCGTACACCAAATTTTATATCTTTTTCTGCTCCTTGTTTTGGGGTAACTTCCAAGCTCTTGCGTAGGGATTTTGTTTCTGATGTCTTGTATGGTTTTCAACTTAACTGTTAACTCATTTGATCTCTGTCTCCCCGTGCCAGGTGGAGGCTCATTTGGATGGGGGCGGTGGAGGAGACCGGTGTCCTGACCTTTCCTTGACAGTGTATGTGGCCCACTTAGGACTGCTGCCTCCTGCCAGTGTGCAGGTTCTTTCTCTGCATATTTACTCATTCATTTTATCGACAGTTTCTAGCATCTACTCTGTGCCGAGCATGCTGCAGGGTACTGGAGATACCACATCCAAGGTAGACCCTGCCCCAGCAGAGCGGATGATCTAGAGACAAGTAACGAGGCATCAGCAATACAGCTGAACAGGGCTGTGTTGTGGGAGGCTGACGAGGAACATTAAGTCCCAATTTAATGGTGGTCAGGGAAGACTTTCTGGAGGAAGCCAATCTCAGCTGAGACATAAAGGGTGACTAGGAGTTAGCCAGTTAAAACAGTGGAGAAAGAGTGTTGCCGGGTAGAGGATGCAAAGGCCTGTGGGCATCTGAATGAATGAAGGATGGCAGGAGCGTGGAATAGGATGGAAGAATCGGAGGAGAGGTATAAGAAGGGTCCAGAACATGGAAGGGTTTGAAGGCATGCCAGGGAGTTCAGGCTTTCTCCTGTGGACAACAGGGAGCCACAGGATGGTTGTAAACATCAAATCTGCATTCTGGAGAGATCCCTGTGCTGCCGTGTGGAGGACGGAGTCGGCCGCCAAGACTGTGGTGGTGATGGATGACTTCAGCCCTTGGAACTTGTGCTCTTTAGAGAACGCCCCACCCACAGCCCCCATGCTCTCCCCCTTCCAACTTGTCACTTGAAAACAAAATCTCCAGCCTTCTTTCCCTTCTGCACTTGGTGTTTACTGTGTCCCGGGCTTTGTCCAATCAGCACCGGCTGGCTGAGCGCCTCTCTCGTTCCGGCTGGGGCCTGATAATGCATGTCGTCCTTTGTTTCACTGTGCAAATATGTGTCTGCGATGTGGTTAGGGCTGATAAGTAAAGAAAATTGTGTAGCTTAACAACAGACATTTCATGACCTCAGGAGTCCCCTAAGATGCATGCTCCCAGCACATTGTCGGCAAGCCCATTTATCACAGCGCTGACCTGGGACTTTGTGCACATTTCCCTATGAAAACAGCCCAGCGCCATCAGTTCCCATCTGCCCCGACGCCACCATAATGAAGCGAGCTTTAACTAACTCTGGTACCCACTGAGCAGTCCCATCACAAATGGCTTTTGGGATGCAGACACCTGCACGTGGAATGCATCATCTTCCTGATGGTGGATTTGTGTGGAAATCCAATACACCCTTGAAGCTTTATTTATTTTTGGCTTAGGTAGTTGGATAGCATTAATTATTTATATTCCATGTTGCAAGCGGGCAGGGAAAGGGCAGAAAAGGGGAAGATTGGGAGAGGGACAGCCAACCAATTGAGGTCATGGCCAGCAGCTAAAATATTCTGGACCTTGATTAAGCATGGGTGATTGTGTGTAGTCACCTCAAATAAATTTTGCTAGAAATTTGGTCTGTGGCTTCACAGAAACTGCTTGGTGATTTCTTTAGGCAAAATGACAATTTATCAGTGTTTGGGAAGTGCCTTGGCAGTCTAGTTCCTGCTACCCCCCAACTCATTACACTCCATAGTTGTGACTTTTTAAAATTTTATTTTTCAGTTTTTAAAAATTGAAGTATAGTTGATTTACAATGTTGTGTTGTGACTTTAGAGCAAACTGCAAACTTTTACTAGGCACATACCACGTGCCAGGCTCAGTGCTGAAGTTCACTTACAAATGTGACATTCATCTGAACTTCAAGACCACCCCATGACTTATCTGTTTAATTATTATCCCTGTTTTACAGAGGAGGAAACTGAGGCTAAAGAGATGATCTTGCCCAAGGTCACAGCTAGTGAATGACAGAGCTACGATTTGAACTTGGGCCTGGCTGACTCAGATTCTGCAGCCTCTTTTTTTTTTCTGAGGATATGAATACTTTAAACTGAAGACAGGCACCCTCCTCCCCTCCCCGCCCCCAGAGCCTGCGAGCCCCACTGGGATTTTAAGCAGCCTGGTGAGATCAGGACGGGGGAGTAGATAGCCCTCTCTTTTATACTTGGCTTTCTTTATGGGTTGTGGAGCTAAAGGTTACTCTGTTAATTAAATGGGGAGAAAAGGGGGCTGTTGGAGGATCAGTGGCAAAGTGACTCCAATTAAACCTTTAATGAGTATATTATGCCATGTAAATCACACGCCTTTTTTCCCCCTTTGGGAACACCAGCTTCCCTCGGTGAGCAAATCATTGGCCTGTCCTGTGTCAGCTGAGGCCTCTGGGAATCTGGAAGGACGGTGGGTTTATTCTGCAAGTGCAAGAGCTGAATGATACTTGGGGTTTAAAAAAGAGAGAGTGAAAAAGAATCCCCTCTTCAATCACTAGTGTTTGACTAAATGTGACTTCCAGATTTAACAAAGCATGGAGACTAATTGAGGCATTACTTCTTCTGATCCTTCATTAACAGATCCTGATTTTCTTTGAAACTTCAGATCAGTCCCACTTACCCCTAAGCTCTCAGCCTTGTTCTTGGGTGGTGGGTGGGATCTTGAAGCTCTCCCCAGTCCTCTCATCACTTAGGTAAATAGGCCTGGGCTGCCTGGGGAAGCCCTGGCAAGGTTGAAAGGAGAAGTGATTTGGTACTAGAGTCTCCTCTCTAAATGGAATGGTGGAGGCCATGAGCCATATGAGTCTGAGACTCTGTTCTGTGTGATCTTTCATTCATTCATTCAGCAAATCTTCATAAAGCTCCTACGATGTTCCAGGCTCATGCTCCAAGATTTACCTCTTTTTTTTCTTTCCCTTAGTGGAGGCACTGGGGCTTGAACCCAGGGCCTCGTGGATGCCAAGCACATGCTCTACCACTGAGCTATACTTCCCATTCCCCAAGATTTATCTTGGCTATTTTATTTAGTTTTCTCAAAAACCCTTGGAGGTGGGCTTTATTATTATACTCCCATTCTAAAGATGAAGAAACTGAGACTCAGCAAGGGTAGTTACTTACTCAAGGTCAGCACATTACTGTTGCAGAGCTGGGATGTGAACCCAAGTCTAGTTGACTGGATCTTATTCAACCCTAGTTGGAGGGAAATGTTTAAGTGTTCTAGGCTGGGCCAGGGCTCAGGATTCAGTGGGGAGGGGTGGGAATCTCTTTTGGAGGCTACCCAGGGGCTCTGGGCACAGGAGATTGGACCCCACAGAGAGAGCCCAGGACCACAGACCTCTGAGCCCCAGTATCCTCTGTGGGGCTGCTTCCCTACCTCCCCACCCAACTCCTGCCTGGCTTTGGAGGGTACAGACAGAAGAGGGACCTTCCTGAGTGCTGGGACCCTCCCAAGAGCCCTGCAATGGTCAGGGGCAGCCTTGGCTGCATTATAAAGGTAGCACACTTTTTGTTTCAGATAACTTGTCTCCTCATCTGGGCCCTTTCCTTCTTTTATCCACTCATATGGAACCTCATTCTGACTCTGCTCTTTTCCATCTAATCCCTGCGTGATTTATGTTTTCAACACACACTTAAATAGTGCTAAGTGTGCTGGGTCCTATTCTCGGTGCTTTATATACGCTAATTCGTTTAATCTCCATTACAACTCTACTAAGTAGATATTATTATCCCTATCTTACTAATAAGGAAACCAAGGCAGGGAGAGGTTACTTACCCAAGGCCACATAGTTAGGATGTGGCTCAGCTGGGATTTAAACCCAGAGGATTTGGCTCCAGCATCTGTTTTCCTGTATTCCCCCACCTTGCGCTAATGTTTCTGATAACTCCCCAATGGGAGATTCCATTTCAAAGAAGAAGAAGAAAACGCTTTCAGACGTAAATGATGATGGTGTAATGGATGGACCGCCTGTAGTGGGGCTGATGTTTGCGGGGGGTGTTCTGTGTGTCACTCATCATATCATAACCCAGATGGGGCAAGGAGGCCAGACCTCACTTAGGGCCAGGCTTCCTTAACACTAAAAGGGCTCTTTCCTTTAATTAATCATTAAACAGACATTTCCTGAGCACCTAGTACATACTGGGCCCTGTGCTGTGGGGATGAGGGCTAAAACGAAGAAATCTCTTTGCTTAGGAATATCATAACAGAGTGTACAGGGGACAGGGAACAGGACAGTGTGTGGTGAGGGTTGGCGTGGAAGGTCAGTAGAGTTTGCGGATAAGGGAACAGGCTTTGGCTTCCTTCTTACCTGGGTTCAGTCTGACTCTGCTGTGTACCTGCTGAGCCTCAGTTTCCTCACCTGTAAAGCGGAATGACTATATTATTATGTAGCTCTCAGTTCTTTTTTCTCTTCTTTTTTAAAAAATCTATTCATTTATTTTTGGTTTTTTTCTGGAGGGGAGAGATAATTAAGTTATTTATTGTTTATTTTTAATGGAGGTACTGGGGATTAAACCCAGGACCTCGTGCGTGCTAAGCATATGCTCTGCCTCTAAGCTATACCCTCCACCCACCTAGTTCTTTTTTCAACCTGGACCAGCTCTCAGTAAATGAGAGTGAAAGTGATTATGTCACCGCCGACAGATGAACACTGATGGAACTGTATGATTTACACAGACCCAGGCAGAGGCAGTGGAAGGCCAGATTTCTAGGCAAGTGTTAATATTCTTAGGTGGCATGGCAAAAAGTAAGAAGAGGTTCCTTGGCACTGGCAAACTCCATTCAATAGTTGTCTCCGGCAGCCAGGAATGTCCTGTTGGCTAGTCATTAATTGTCCCTACATTGTTGAAGTGAATGCCACCGTCCAAAGAGGGACCTGGCTGTGCTTCTTGTCACCCACAATATTCAGAGTGCTAGCTCAATCATTTTTGAGAGCTGTTGGGTCTTTTGCACCAAATTGCTCTTTAGAAATACGGGTCTGCTGTCATTTGACCAGTTGCCCATTATTGCCTGGCTGACCTCTATTCTTCGCCCCAGACCCAGGGTCGATGTCTCCTCTATGGAGAAGGCTTCCCTGCCTGGCTTGAGCAGTGAGTTGTGCACAGCACACGGTCTCGACAGCTCTGCTGCAGTGCTATGATTGTTGGACTGCATGTGTAATGCTAATAAGCCTAGGGAAACACACAATCTAGTTTGGGAACGTTAGTGTATCCAAGGATTAACAATCAAAATTAAAATTTTAAAGTAATTACATTCAAATTAAAGAGTTACTAAAATCCATTACTCACGTGTCCTGGAGACGCCAAAGATGCTCATCCTCATCTACTACAGTCCTTGGCAAAACTCCCTTCTCTCTCCTCTCCAGTTCTCTTACACCCCACAGTTCCTCTCCACCCGTCTCACTGCCCCAAACCCCACATCTCACTACACACAGTGTGCAGTGGTTTTCTGTCTCTTTCTTTCCTTCATATTTTCTCCTTTCCTTTCACATGTCTGTGGACTTAGTCCCTTTCCTAGCAAGTGACAATCTTTTCTCTTTAAGAGAAGGAAGGGAAAATTAAGATGCCAATGCAAGATTTCCTTGCAGGTGGAGGCAAATATAAACACTGAAATACTTTAAAAAGTCATCACATTTTTGTCGCATCACTCATAGTCTTCCCTCCTCTGGCTTGTGAGACCCTCTAGACTGAGTAGGGACTGAGAGATGCATCCCTGTAGCCACTGTTCCCAGAGGTAATGGGGGAGGAAGAAGGGCAGGCAGGCATAAATATTTATCTGTTTCTGAGTCTCTCTTCTCAAGGCTCTGCTTGAGTTCCAGGATCAATTTCTTTTTTGGCGGTGAAGGGACTTAAGGACACGTGTACGGAGCAACTTGACATCCAATCCTCCTTCAGCTAGCATGAAATACAGGGGGACCCATGTTGGTGGTGCCAGGGGGGCATTCCCATGCCTACCAAGGAAGAGAGGCAGCAGTGAGATCACGGAGGGTCTTGCAGGTCATCAGAGGGGCTCGGAGCGTTTCTCTAAGCGCCAATCAGAGCCATTGGAGAGTAGGAGGCAGCGGGGAGATGTGATCAGATTCACATCTATTAGGTGGCTGGACGGTAACAGTAGAGACAGGGAGACCAGTTAGGAGGCTGTTGTGGGAGTCCAGGTAGGAGGATGTCAGTGGGCTGGCGTCACATGGTGGCAGTAAGGAGTGAGAGCAGGGGATGGATTCCAAAGATAGACAGTTTGTTCTGCTTGGTGCTTAATGGTGTTTGGGAGGTAAGGGAGGGGGAGAAGGTAAGGGTACCCACCCAGCCACTGAGTGCACATAATAGGAGCTCAGAGAGTGTTTATGGACCTGAATGCATCTGATGGCAGACACATACCTTGAATGCTGGGAGCTGAGCTCTTGAAGTTTGGGCGTCAGTATTACTGGGGCTAGGAGTTGCTGGAACTGTGTTGGAGTTTGAAGCACCTTCCTTTTCTTTTGTGGCTCCTGCCTGCAAGCTGCCCACCTTCTCTACACTATATTCTGCTCATCTTTGTTGTTGAAATGCTGACTGACAATTATTTGCTTTTTATAAACCATGCTATCTTTAGAGAAAAAGCAGTGCAGGTGAGCCTCTTCAAAAACACTGTAGAATTCCATCATGAGCAATTAGAAAACATGGAACATGTCTGATATGGAAGGATCTCATGGGAAAGATTCTCCAGGGAATGTGGGCAGAACTTGTTCCCCAGCTGTTTGCCCATCAGCACAGCTGAGAAAGGAAGCAGCTCCTTCCTTTCTGCACCTTGGTTGTTATGTGGAAGGGAACATCATGGGCAAAGCTTCAAGACCTGGATCTTAATCCCATGAGAAGAAATAGGGAATGATAGAAATGAACATTCCAGATTCTTTTTCAGAATTCTCAGGGATTAATAGTTCATTCATCAAATATATCTCAGCAATACTTTGTACCAGGCTTAGCAATAGATGATCTGGGAACGGCAGAGGTGAGATAAGGTCCTTGCCTTCTAGTAGCTAAGAATATAGAGAGGTGTGTATAGGATGAGACCCTTGCCTAGATGGAGAGTTTCTTCAGAGCAGGGATTGTTTCTGATTCATTTCTGTAGCCCCAGAAGCTGGTATGGGGACTGACAGAGTAGGTGTTCAATAAATGCTTGGTGAATAAGGGGATGGGAGGATGGTTGAGTGGATGGACAGATAGATGTCTTATTGGTTGGATGCATGGATGATGGATGGTTGGAGGCTCTTTAGTTGCAGGAAATCCTGAAAAATAAACTGTGTTTGTAGAGCACATTTTGTCATTTCAATGACCAAGCTGTAACCTCTATTCACTCTTAGTCTTGCTGAGTCTTTGTCGTCTCCAGCAGCTGAATATTCACAAAGATTATGCTTCATTTGGCATTTGAGTCACCAGATAAGCTTGGCTCAGTTTCCTTTTAGGATTGAGCATCCTCCACTTGTTTACATGCCTAGTGAGTAAACTCCTCTTACACTTGGAAACAAATCTGTCCACCATATTTAAACCAGAAGAAACATCAGAGATCATGTTGTTAAACACTTTCTTCTTAGAAATGAGAAGTAAGTTAGTAAGAGTCAATATAAGCTCAGCAAAAGGACATTGGACTGGAATCAGAAGATGACAGGCTGAATTTTATCCCTGGTCCTCACTTGGCAAATTATATACGCTCTCGAGAATAATCCCTCCCTTGTCTGCCTCCATCACTTTGTTGTGAGGGTCAGAAGAATGCGCAAGGGCTTAAGGAGGGGGTTGGTAAAGACCAGCAGCATTTCCTTCCTAATGGCTTCAAGTTAAGTACTTGGAGAGCAAACATTAGGGCTAAGTCTTCTGAGTCAGGGTCTAGGCACTGTCTTCTATACCACATTTCTTCTTAGAAATGACATCAACCTATGGGCTTGTTCAATTTGCATAAAACCAAAATATAGGTGATTGATAAATCCACCAGAATGGCTGAAATTAAAAAGATAAAAAATGTCAAGAGCTGGCAAGGATGTGGAACAATTAAATTCTCACACACTGCTGGTGGGAATAGAAATTGGTGCAAACACTTTGAAAAACTGTCAGTATCCACTGAATCTGGATGTATACATTTACTGTGACTGAGCTCTTTCATTCCTAGGTATAGATCCAAGAGAAATGAAGACAAAAATCGTGTCCTGGAATGGTCATAGCAACATTATTCATAACAGCCCCAAACTGAGTCCTGCCCATATACCGATTAATAGTAGAACGAATAAATTATACAATGGACTGTTATACACCAATGAGAAAGAACAAACTAAAGCTACCTATAATAACATGAATGAATCTTACACATGTAATGCTGCTTAAAGAAGCCAGACACAAGACTACATTGGTATGATTCCACTTATGTAAGGTTCACAATAGGCAGAACCAATCTGATACTAGGAACCAGGATAGCGTTCACCGTTGGGGCAAGGTAGTGACTAGAAGGGAGCATGAGAGGGCTTCCAGGTTGAGGCTGATATTTTATTTTTTTATCTGGGTGCTGATTACATAGGTATGTTCAGTTATTGAAGGTTCACTGAGCTGTGCACATGTAATTTGTGCATTTTTCTGTATTATGCTGTGCTTCAAGGAGAAGCTAAGCTGACAAGCAGAACAAAACAAAGCTTAAGGGTGATCTCCACTGTGTGTGGCAGGATGCTTGGTGGGGCTGGCTCCCACCGCCCCTCATAATTAGACCCCTGAGGATGCTGCTGCCCCAAGGGCATCGACCAGCTGCTCTCCCCAGTCTCACATCACGGGAAGCCAGGACTTGGGTTTGATGTGTGGCTGCTGGTGGAAGGGGTTACTACCCAGTGGGACCCTGTCCCTTTCCTGCTCTCTGCCCCTTCATGCTCACCGGTCTTCTGCCCCAGGCACTCCAGCCCTCTCTGGCTGCATCCCAGCTGGAAACCGTGCTCACGTTCTCACTGATCAACTTCTGCCTCCTTGCCAGTTTCTCATCACACAGCTGCCTCCGTGCTAGCCTGGCATCCATCGTGGAGGACCAGACCACATGACTGGAGATGACACAGGTCCGATCACACACACACACACATACACACACCCAGACACACCCATGCAGGGGGATGGGGCAGAGACTCACAAAGCAAGAGCTGAGTAGAGGCTTTGAGATCACTGAGTCCCCTAAGTAAGGTTTATTTGCCTCTGATGGGATGCTCCTAGGAGTCACTTGGATGAACAGTTTGTAACTTAACTATCAATGTATTTTGTTGTGGATCAGGAAATAATATAATCAGTGCATTAAATCCTTGATTTCATGTATATCATTGTTTAGAATAAGTTGACTTTTATAAAACTAGTGGATTTTAAGACAAACATTAAACATTAGTATATATGATATAAGGATATGGCAAAAATCATGGACGTGGAAGTCTGGGAAGCACTAATCCCTCAGTTCACAGTGGGGAAACTGAGGCCTGGGATGGGGGGAGGAGCAACATGATGATCCTGACTCCTAACATTGATACGGCACTTGAGAGCCCAGTAAGTGCCTTAAGAGAGAGGTTTTCTTACTAAGAGGTAGATTTGCCCCAGCATGGGAGGTTGAGATAATGACTGTTATCCGTTACCAAGAATGAAGGAGCTGGGTCCCTGACAGGGCGATGGTGGGAACATAGGCTTCAAGATCAACTTGGAGTCACATCTCAATTCTCATTTTCTTGCTGTGTGACACCGTACATGTCATTTAACTTCTCTGAGCTGCAGTTTCCTCATCTGTAATGAAAAAACATATAGCTGTATCACAGGGTTATTAGAAGGCTTAAAAGAGATGGTCGAGCCCCAGGCCCATAGTTGGTTGGTCTCTGTCCCTAAAGAGGGGAGGGGACTCGCATAAGGTAAGGTACAGAGGTAGAGCCAGACCTGGAACACAGGGCTCTTTGCTCCCAGTCCTGTTATCTTTCCTCTAAGGAGCCATCCCTCCTCATCCTGGTTTGGCAGGTTCTTGCTCCAGTGCCAGCTGGGAAAAGAGCACATCCTGGTTTACCCCGATCTCTGCTGGGCTGCCCCAACTTCCCATGGCGAGAGCATCAGTGATTTAAAGAGGCTTTGGTGAGTGAGCCTGGGCGTTGGTGAGCTGGGTCTGACCAGCCGAATGGCCCAATGCCCTGGAGAGCAGTTAGGCCCACTGCCTCAGGAAGCAACAACCCAGTGATGCCAACCCCAACAGAGGGTAGCCACCTGCGCAGGGTGCTGGGATAGGCATGCCCTGGAGACCCTTATTCCCATTCAACGGAACCCATCCATATGGCCCTTCTGGGCTTAAGTGTAACGGAGAGGCCTGCCCCTTGGTGTTTTATACACTGGCTGCTGAAAACTGCAGGTTCGGAGACCAGCCAGGTCCCCAGGGCAGCAATTATGCAGGAGATTAAATAGGAGAGATCTGGCCTCGTAGGAATTACCCAGGTAGTTACAGTGTTTACAAACATCTTCCCTCCTCACTCCTTTTCTCTCTCTTTCTCTTTCCCTTTTTTCTTCTGCCTGCTCTTTTTTTTCTTTCTTCTGCCCTCCTGCCATTCACTGATTGATTTATTCAAGAGGCACAGGAGCACATCAGGGACTTGGAGGCAGCGAGGCCCAGGTGTGAGTCCTGACCCTCCCTTTTAAGATCAGGTGGAGCCATTTGAAATGGCCATTGTGGCCAGTCTAAAACAGTCGAGGACTGTGGGCGAGATACTTAAGCCTTCTGAGAGTCAGTTCCCACATCTGCAATGTCCCTTCTTTCACAAGGTCGTCACGCTTACATTATAATGCATGTGGGTGTTTAGCTTGGTGCCTGACACAGAATAAATACTCGTTTGTGTTTTTTTAAAGGTAATTTCACATGTAGCCTCCACAAAGGTGCCATACCGAATGTCTTTGAGTGTTTGTATCCTTAACTATAAAGCAGAGACAGGATCAGAAGGTTGTTGTGTAGATGAAATGAGAGACTGTGTGTAAAGTGCTAGAGGTCAGCCCCCAACAACGAGTGGCGATTTTTTCCCATTGTTTCCTTCACTCTTTCTGCAGACATTTGCAGCTAAGAGCTGTGTGCCAGGCTCGGTGCAGGGTGCTGGCAACCCAGAAAAGATGATTGAGAGATGTCTGTTTCTTTCAAGAACTGACTGTCCAGTGGACTTGACAGGCAAGAGGCTGGTGGATATTTTATGTTGTAGGGAAGTAAATGGAGCTGGAAACTGCTGGCCTGGAACATTGGGTTTTGTCTTCAGTTGGGGGTAGTATTTACTGAGCAGCTGCTCGGTGCCACGTGCAACATACACGTTATCTTGTGTAGCTCCTGACACAGTCCTGTGAGGTTGGGGAGGAACTGTGGCTCGGAGGTGGAAGCTGCTTGCTGATGTCTGTCTGATTCCAGTGTTCACAGTCTTTCTCCTTTACACGGCTACCCCAGGGAGCAGCACTGGGGGAGCAGAAGTGATGAGACCTGAAAGGTACGAGTCAGCTTGACCTGACCTGCTGTGGTTCCCCCACTGGAGTTACTCATGAGTGTGTAGAGATACATGGGGCTGAGGAGACTTCCGGTAGGTTTCCTCATCTTGCCTGGTATGGGCTATTTGTGGTTCAGTAATAACTGGGCATTTCCTTGGGGTGTTGAAGCTAGAGCTGAGAATCGTGAAATAGCACGAAGTCCTGCAGAAGGTCCTGGGTTCCATCCCCAGTACCTCCATTAAAAAAAAAAAACAGCATCAAATCCAAGATCTAACTCCATTCCCCAAAGATGGCATGTTGATGGTGGACCCGTAATGCCATAGACCCCCATTTTCTGTGATAGGGGTGATCCCACATGGCATTGTATGCAGCATTGTGATAAACTAATGCTCTTAAAATTTTAGCTATTCATTGTATGAGCTGCTTTGGCAGGGAAATTAGACATGCAGAATTTTAAGCTCTGGCCTTATTCAATTTTTAATTAATTTTTGTGTAATAAGCTGTAAGCACATTAATATCAATGAGATACTTTCTGCAGTGTGGCTAATATACGGCATTAAGGAGCCCCGGGTATTATTTCCCCCTTTATTTGTGTTGAACAAAGATGACTGGTTCTCTAAGTATTATTTTCTGGTTCTTGGGAGGTGGGGCTGTAAAAGAGGAATTAAATTTTCCCAGCAGGCATGGGCTGAAATGTTGTCACAGACGTGTGTGAGAGCAATGGGAGAAACCTTATGTGGGGCACTCATTTAAGGTTTGACTGTCAGAAATGAAACATTCCTGTACACTCTAAGAAGTAGTCCAATGTGGAATCCATAATTAAATAAGCCATAGGTTTTGGAATGGGATTGTTCCAGTATTTTCATAAGAAGGTCTCTAAGCAAGAATTTCAAAATAAAAATATTTAGGTTAAACCAGAGTAATTTGGCTATGTCCAGATATTATGGGATTCTATTCATTCATTCAGTCAGTCAGTCATTCTGTAGTAATTTGAACACCTACAATGCACAAAGCGTTCTACTAGGCATGATCAGTTGTACAAATATGTAATTCAGCCTTGTGTCTAGGACAGTATGTTTCGCTATGGACTATTTTAATATAAGGCAAAGTGATGTGTGTCATCGTAGAGGTGCTGGAATAGTTCAGTGAAGAGGTTATTTGTAAAAGAAAGATTATGGAGATGACTTTTGAACTGGACCTTTAAGGATGCATAGAATTTAGACACATGCAGAAGAACAGAGAAGCCATTCTTGGAGAAGGGAACAGCCAATCCATAGCCAAGAAGAGCAAGGATAGTGTCGCCAGATACAAGGAAAAGAACAACATGCTTTACCACTGACATACCTTTAATCATGCTCTCCCCTTCTTCAGAAATACTTTTTCCTTCTTCCAACTGGATAGGTCCTCTGTGTCCTGCTGTCTCTCTTTCCTCCCATTAAGGTCAGCTGATGCTAATTCAACCAGCGTGTCTTACCGGTAGGGAAGCTGAGAGGCAGAGAAGGAGAAAGGTTTGTAGCTAGTTGGTTACAGTCTTGACTTGAACTGAATCTCCTGGGGTTTAGTCTTTTGTGTGTTTTATGTGGTACTGATCCATTATGTCTCAGAATAACGGCCAAGAAATATGCCTCCTGCAGTGGGAAGTTACAGTGTCATTGCCATGAACTGCTAAACTTAGGGACAACGATAGTTCTGGATAAAGGAGGCTTATCCAGAAAACCCTTTGGTTTCAACCGTTGGTAGTTCCAAGTTCTTTTATATACTCTAGTAGACAAAGTGTAAGACTCAAATCAAATCCTTTTTTTGATGATGGAGGATATTAAAGGACCCTAGGTCTATAATTCTGAACATCAATTCTTATGGCTCTTTATTGTTGATATCAAGCCCGAGATATCTACTAAAAGTTGTTGTCCAAAGCCTTGAGATGAGATTGTTTTGTCTTTTACCTTTTCGTTTTAATGACGGAGGGAAAGAGGGAACTAGATAGCTTTTGAGTCACTGAGGGCTCATATGTAGCGAGGTTTGATTAACTGAAGTTGAGCTATTTCAGAGAAATTTACTATTTTGACAACTCCAGCTCAGTGATTCTGAGTAATGGTGAAAGGAAACACAAGTTTGGGTTTGGAGAGACTCTGGGAATCATTTGGAAAGACGCTGGGAATGTGGTTTTCTGCAAATTTTGACAGCTTCCTGCCCACCCTCTCCCTTTCTCAGCGGTTTCAAACAGGGCTCAGAGCATCCCATGAAATCTGTTTGCATCACAGCTCTGAATATACAGAGTTGTGTCTTCCCCAAAGAAGGCCTCAGATGGGTCACTAGGGAGGTTTCAGGGATGGAGAGGTACTGCTGGCAGGCTCCAGAGGAACCCAGCTTTCCCAGGCCACTGAATGCCTTCCTTCCCCATCACTCTTCTCTGGGAATTTTGGCCATCACAACCTGATACTCCTTGAAGGACTCTGAAGAAATAAATCAGGGATGCTCCTTGGTTACAGAAAAAATATTGGCCTTTTCACTCTAATCCCTTGCTTTCAAAGATACCCCATTGCCAAGGATAACAACATCTACCCACAAGTAGTTCCATTAACGAGGGGGACAGGTCAGCAGGAATCCTAGTGTCTCTCATGGAGAACTTGGCAAGGGAGGAATATGTTTCGGGGTGCAGGGAGAGGGAAACCAAATACTGTAGGTTGTAATCAGTGAGAACCTCTGCGCCCGTCTCAGAGCACAAAGTCTTGTCATTGTTTGTTTTCTAATGAATTGATTGACTCTTCCCCCAACTGGTCTACTAGCAGGAAATCTGTGTCCTTCTTGAGGTCCTGTCTGACCTCCCCTCCTCAGCCCCACCACATTGTCCAGGAACCTGATGATTTATGCAGGGCAAAGGGTCAGTCATGCTTTCTCCTCTAATCGTGGGAAGCAATGGGATTTGAGGGCTTCACCACGGCTATTTCACAGAGCAGCCATTTAAGACTAGTCTTGGTACCTCTCTTGCTAAAGAAGAGGTTGAAAGGAAAGCACAAATGAAATCCCTGGCATGGCACCCTGCTCCACTGTGACTGAGCCATCTCAGCAGCTGACCATGGCACTCATCACTTCTGGTTTTCCTTTTGCTTGTTTGACTCATATCAAAATAAACTTCTCCTGCACTTGGACCCAAGCTGTGGCTCCTTTGTTCGGCTCCTCCCTGCATACATCCATCAAAGAAGGTCAAGTCCCATGGCTGAGAGTCTGTTTCCTCTTCTATAAAAAGAGGATGGCAGTGAGCTCGGGCTTGCCATGGGGGAAGAAATGCAATGATGCTCAGTGTGGGTCCTGGTGCACAATGAACTTTCAACGGTGCTAGACTTTCTCCTTCCCTCCTGTTGCTTCTCCGCACTCTCTCTGTTAATAGGAAATAGAAGAGAACCTACAGCTAGGATTACTGAGGAAACCCTTTTATTTTTAACCAGAACCTTTGCCTAATTATAGGATAGCAGCAAGTTCAAGTTAAATGCTGTGTGGGATCCAGAGAGAATTCTTGTTTCCATCTTCAGAATCCAGGTATGAAACTCCTAAGGGAATCTGGTCACTGGAATGCATGATTAAAAATCAGATGGTTTCTGGACTATAGTGCAAAATAGTTGTTGTTGATTAATTTCCTGGAAGAGGAGTTGCAGTCTCCCACAGCCCTGCCATCAGTGTCTGCTTTCCAGGCTTTTGATATTTGCCATTCCAACATGTGAAAAGTGGCATCTCAGTGTGTAATTTAACTTTTTTTTTTAATTATGAGTGGAGCTGAACAAATCTTTCCTTTACTTAAAAGCCATTTATATTTCATTATCTGTGAACTGTCAGTTTGTATCATTCGCTTCTTTCTTATTGGGTTGTTGATCTTTTACTTATTGATTTCTTGAAGTCTTTATATATTAGAGTGATTATACCTGTGTAATGTAAGTTACAATCTCTCCCCTCCACCCCCAGTTTGTTTGTCTTTTTGACTTTGTTTATGGTGTTTTTTATTTTTATATAATAAAATTTACCAGTCTTTTCCTTTATCACTTCCGGATCCTGGATCCAAAGTAAAAAAGAGTTCTTTATATAACTAAGGTTATAGAATTCTCCAGTGATTTCTTCTATTATAATAGTTTCCTTCTTTATATTTAAATCTTTCAGCTCTTCCAAGTTTTAATCAAACTCAGACATCAGGGTTTTAGGGTAAATATTATAATTTTTAATACTGGCAACTAATTCAAATAACATACATACACATTATATTGGCCTAAGAATACACATGCATGGACTGGATTTGAGTTGATGGATTCCCTGATTTGCAATCTCTGATTTAAGACCTGACTATCCTCTTGCTTGAAAACATCATATAATTGGGCAACTAGAGGTGTACTGTTTCTAAAATATATCTTCATTCTTACCATTTTTTTCTTTCTCATCACTTCCCAATTTGTCCTGAATCCTTTGTCTTCTGTCTACCAGTGCCTTTGGCTTGGAAGGGGTCATCTCCTGGCCAGTCCTTCAATACTAAGCTTCGGGAGCCCCTGAAAGTTTTGCCAGCTGTAGGCAGGGGTTGATCCGATTAGCCATCACTGGAAATTATCTGCTTTACACATTCAAGCCACTGTACTGCCTTGGCTGTATTTAATTGGTCTTTGAACCCAGAGAGGTTAAGTGAGTATTACTTACGTGGACACTGAATTAAGATCTGAATTACCTGATTTTTAAAAAAAATGCTGTTCATGTCCTTCCTCCTAAGTGCTTTGAGATCACTGGGTGAATGGTGCTACTTGAACATGAAGTGTAATACCCTGGCCAGGAACGAAACCGTGAGCTCTATTCACTTTGCTGTCTTCAGGGAAGCCCTGTGCCCTACAGTCATCTGTCCTCACTGCTGCTCACAGTCATCTTCCTGTTGAGAATCAGGGTGGGAATAAAAGGGTTGATTGGCCAGACTGTTATATTATGAAATAAGCAGAGATGTGCCAACTAATTATTGGCAAATGCTTCCTCTTGTCATCCTTTATCCACATCAGGAAAGCTCTTGACTCGTGTGCAGTGTAAGAAGGTACTTGGGAGCAAATGTAAAGTGGGAGGGGACTTTCTGCCAGCCTGACTGCAGAGCCAGGGAACTCAAAATTGGATACTCCCAAAGACTCCCCAGGTGGCCTGGGGAGAAGGGGGCAGGGGCAAATTCTGAGGGGATCTCCACCTTTTCCCATCCATTGCACAAGCTCATGAACCCCTCTGTGAAGCCTTTCTAGAGTCTCCATGGTATACTCACAGTCTCCTGCCTCCCTCATTGAGTTGGGGGGTCAGTGAGGACAGAGATGATGGTTTCCAGATCTGTATCCTGCTCTGCTTAGCAGTTCCTGGGACAGGACTGGTGCTTGGTGAAGGTGTCTGCTGGGTGAATGAAACCTTGTGCCAACACATCCACGTATCTGGTGGTTTCTGGTACTGCCAAGGGGGCCAGACTTGCACCGAGCTGTTACGGAAGTGCCCAGGGGCTTGGTAGGAAGAAGGCTGACTTTGGGGTCAGGAGATTTTGGTCTGGATTTTGACTCTGTCATGATCCCACTGGGTGATGTCAGGCAGCTTGACTCCAACCTCTCTGACTCTTGGTTTAGTCGTGTGTAATGTGAAGATGTCGAACCATGGCTCTGCGTGGTCTCTTCAGCTCAGCTGGTCTAAAAGTCTGTTTGTTCAGAGGTGATAGGGAGGGACCCCTGCCAGCGATGGCAGACATTGCTGGGCACCCCCAAGTGCCAGACGCTTTACACGTTGACACAAATGCTTTCACTTCAATCTTCAAGACACCCCTAGGAGGTGAGTCTGGTTATCTCCATTTTACAGATGAGGAATCTAAGGCTTAGGAAGATTGAATTCTGAGACTACCCAACCAGTTTCTCCAGTGCCCTGACCTCAGTCAGGTCCCTTCAGGAAACCACATTGTTTTCCTCCTGCCAGTACCTTCTCTCACATCCCTGTCCCTTGGTGACGCTGATGGTTTCCAGTCCCTTTCAGCCTTGGAGAAGGAGGAGGAGGGGAAGGAGGGTGAGAACAGGAGGCCAGGGAGTGAGGGGAGGTGGGAGAGTAGGAGAGGGGAGGTGGGAGAGTAGGGGAGGGGAGGGGAGGAGGTCTCATCTCCAGTTATTTGAACACTGGGTCTGATTTAAATTGAAAACTATAACTTGACATTCAGTTTAAAACTATATCCCTCCCATCAGCTCCACCTGGTCTGGCACCCAGGGAGCAGTGGGAGGAGGGAGTGGTGGGAGGACCACCCTCTGCCCTTCATTCTCCTTGTTCCACTTCTCAGCCATCCCCATCCCTTATGCCCCCTGTTCTGGCTGCTGAGGGTTGAGAAGGGGAGGAAGGATGGGGCAGAGTTCTCCTCATGCAGCTGATGATTTTTGTACCTCTTGCTTAGCTATCCAGTTACTTGTGTCAGAGCAGTTGCCCAAAGTCAGCTCTGCCGTGGAGCATCTGGTGGGTGCTCTACGTGTCTCTCCACTGCCCCACCCCTAACGTGGACTGTGCCCCGCTCTCCAAGCTGGACTCTTTGGTGCCTACTCCCCTCCTCCTGTGTCCTCTCTCATAGCCTCCTTCAGCTGGGTTCTTTTGCGACAATTTAAGCCCAGTGGCCTTCACCAGGGTTCTTTGTCTCATGGGGACAGTGCATCCTTGCCTTGCTGAAAGGTCAGGGAGCAGTTAACCCCCCTGCCCTGCCATCTCAGCTGCCTCAGCCCGTGGGCAGCACTGGTCATTTCATGTACCCTTTCAAACTCCTGGAGGCACACTGAGTTCCCAAGAACTTTTTTGCTTCTGTCTGTTCCATTAACACCAGTTGTTTTTACAAGTTTCTGGAACTCAGCACAGTTAAGGAGGTGGGAGGCCTCCTGAACATATCCTCAATCCCTGGATGGTTCTTCTGAAGACCCATTAGTCGGCTAATGAGGGATTACGGCGGAAAGCAACACCTTTCTCTGCCCCGTCTGTTCCTCTACAAGTGTCCTCAGGAGGGTCTGCTCCTCAGAGAAGCCCCAGGCTCCTAACACAGCCTGAACGGAGAAGGGGGTTCCAGAACTAGCTTTGCCATTTTTCAGTAAGTGCTGCTAGGGTGTGTCAAGCATCCCTCTAGGATGTGAGCTGTTTGTCAGCCATTAGCTTTAGTTTAAGGCTTTAGCCAAGATTTAGACACAACCGAAAAGCCCCCTTCCACTGCCTCTTCAGCCTTCGCGATACACATCTGCCTTATTTTCGCTTTGGTCAAGGCAACATCGAAGTGCCCATGGAGAGGCATCTCATCTTCTGCCTAGAAGCTGCCAACAGCCAGTTTCACCCTCTGCCCCTCTGCCTGTTGTGGTCTCACGCTGCCAGGGATAAACAGCTCATCCCTTGCAGCCCTGGTGCTGGTTAAAGCCCAAAGCGAGAAGCTGCAGAGGGGGCTGCTGCTTCCTGGAGCCTGGAGGTCGGCAGTCGGCAGTCGGCAGTCACGTTCCCAGCTTTTTGTTGCATTTAATGAGTGCTGGAGCAGCGGCAGGAGGTGGAGTGTACCCGTCCGCTTCTACTTGCCCCAGGAGGAGGCCTGGAGGATTATGCTAGACGTGCATCTTGATGCATTGAAAAATGAGACCATCCACTGAGCCCAGAAGCCCAAAAGGGGCTTGGCCTCCGCAGTTTTCAGATTTTATTTTTGTTTCAGAAATCATTGTTTTGACAAACTCCTGGAATTTAATTGCATGAAAATGAATTTTTCTGGACAAAGTGGGGCTGGGGCTGGGTGCTGACCTTTAGCCCTCTCATTCTGTGTCCTCTCCTCATGGTTCTGATGGGGCTCTCAGGAACCTTTGGGATTTATAGAGCAGAGATGAAAAAGCCTGCTGTCAAAAGGATGAATTTGGATTAAGGGAGAATTTACAGGCCTGGACCTTAAGCAGAAACTACCAAGATGAATGTAAGAGGCGAAGATTTGCACAGAGAGGTGCCTGGTGGAGAGGGGAGGCTTGGCAGCAGTTGGGGAAGGGCCCAACTTTGGGATTTTTCAATAAGTGGGAGGCTTAGAGTGTAATGTAACTGTCAAAAGCATTGACAGTTTGGATTCATGAATGTGGTTTAAGACAGGGCAAGCCAGGATAGGCTCATCTTGCTACAGACCCTTGCAGCGTTCCTTCTGGAAAAGCTGCCGCTCTCATATCCTGTGGCCCACCCCTCTCACCTCTGTTGATGGGTCAGAGGAGGGTATCTGAACTGATCTGTAGGCTGGCCAGCGGCTGAAGGGCCTGCTGCTCAAACATTGCTTGACTGGGTTGATGGTGATGAAGTGAAAATATCAAGTTCTCTCCCTGTGGAAGTGTTGAGTTGAAGTCATAGAGCATGTTTTGGGAAAAGACCACAAACCACTCACTCACAGAGGAGGAAGGCAGGAGAAGCCAGAGGTGTGATGGACATGAGGAGGTATCAGCCAGGAGTAAGCAGATGCTAGCAAGACGTGGGGAAGGGAGGGCCAGGCAGTGGTGGGTGGGATTCAGAGCAGCTGAGGCGGCGACAGGCTGGAGCCAGGGCCCCCGAGGAGCTGCTGAGGTGCCCCGACTGTTAGCACTGCTTTGGATCCCGAGTTACCCTGTGGTTTCAAAGCATGTTCAGGTGCTAATCCATTTCAGGGTTTCCGTGAGACCCAAGTTCCTACTTCCTTATCTTCATCTTCCCAGTAAACCTCACTGGAGCTGAGGAGAGCACTGCTGTCCTCTGAAGCAACTCGTAGTCAATCAAAAGAGCCCGACTCACCCAGAACTGTTAATGTCCTGAACACACTGAATGTTAACCCCATTGCTCTCCATGTTTGTCAGACTCTTGGCACTTCAGCTTTCTCAGGACACTGGTGAGCTGGTGTATGTTCTGAGAAAGAGTTCCAGAAATCATGCTGTTGGGTGGAGAGAGGACTTTGGGATAGAGATTAAAAAAAAAAAAAGTTCAGCCTTTGGTTCAGTCTTCAAATGCCTGAAGGATCCTTATGTAGAGATGAAACTGATGGCAGGGGGTGCCCCTCTAAAGGGCAGACACAGGGCTGAAGACTGGAATTTTCATGGACACCATTTCAGCTTTCTAACTGCAGTGCTCTTCAACACTGGACTGTGTAACTTCAGCAAGTGGTGAGCTCCCCATTGAAGAGGGCAGACAAACTACAGGTTGGCTGCTCCACCTGGAATGCTTCAGAGGGGATTTCTGCATCCGATAGGGCAGCAACAAAGCAATGCCTGAGAGCCTCCCAACACCTGTGACGCTTGGATTCTTTATTCCTGCGCTTTTAATAGGAAACAGAGGTCTGGTCCTGCTGACCTGCCTAAAGGGAGGGCCTGGAACTTGTTGACTATTGCTTTTTAAATCTAATTTTGGAAGCAGGCAAAAACAAATCTATTTCCAGAGCAGCAAATGCCAGCACAATTTATATCAAAACTCCCATCTGCTCAACTGAAAGGCGGTCGCGTGGACCAAGCATTCTGTGAGCTGGCAACATGCTTGCTTGTTGAAGGGCGTTAGCTCTGCCAGGACTGTCGACTAGGCCCCTGAATCTCACTGGGGCCTGTATATTAGTTCCTTGCTGTTGTGAGCACTGTTGATAAGCTGCATTTCCCCCAATTCCAAGGCAGACCATTGCTTTTCAAAAAATCTCGAATCCAATTGAAATATTTAAGCTATTCCCGGCACAAATAAAATCTGTATTAGAAAAGACTTCTCAAAAATATGTTAATATGTTAAAGTAAGTGATGGTAGCTGCTGTGTAACAGGTAAAGCTTAAAACTTCAAGGACTTAATACAATGGTTCTCACTCAGGCCATGGTTTCAAATGGATCAACAGGGGGCTCTGCTCCACTTAAATGTTCAAGGACCCAGGCTTCTGTCATCTCAGGGCTCTCCCACCACATACATCACCCAGGGCATCCGTGCCCCAACTACTGTTGACCTTGTGGGCTGCTCTCCTGATAGCAGTCCACTAGATGTTTAGCATCTGACCAACAGGCAAAAGAAGAGGAAGCATGAAGTGTCATGCAGGAGGTTTAGATGCCACGCCTGGAAGTGGTGTTGGTCACATTGCCCACATTCCACTGGGCAAACTAAACTAATCATATGGGCTCCCTTGGAGGACAGGGAACTAAAAAATATGCCAAATAAGAGAGGATTAAGTGGGTATTTGTCAACAGCAATCTCTCTCATGAGAAACAGAAGATACAACTTTTAATGGATCTCAAGAGATGGTTACTACACATTTATCAGTGACAGAACCAGGCATCTATCTGATTTTATGCACAGTATGTGATCAGTGGCTTTTTGTGATACGGATATTAAACAGAATAAGGAGGGGGAAGGGTAATAGCTCAGTGGTAGAGCGCATGCTTAACACGTATGAGGTTCTGAGTTCAATCCCCAGTACTTACATTAAAAGTAAATTAAAAAAAAAAGAGACAGTAAGGCATCTTGGTTTTTGAAGGGAGGAAATGGCATTGGGGGGGGGGGGTCATTTCTATGCAGCTTGGTGGTAGAGAAATGAAGCATTTTTTCAGAGAAGAATTAATATGTCAGAATGGCCAATGTCTCATTATTAGTAATTAGAAAAAGAAAGAATTAAAAACTTGGAGAGAAAGAAGGGAAGTGAGGAGTTTGGCAGTGCTGCCTCGGGAAGAAGGAAGCTGAGTTCCCATCAGAAGCACGAGTCCCAAACTGAGTTCCCAGCTGCCTCCCTGGACTCTGCGTGAAGTTCCTGTGGATGCGTCCACAGCAGTTTACCCCCCATGTTTGGAGCATCTATCTTCGTTAGCTCGTTTAGAAGGCCAGTACTGTTTTAACAGGTCTTGAAGTATTTTCCTACCTTGTGCAATCAAATCCTTGTAGACCGAGAGATGGGGGCCAACTCCTTGGTTTTATTATCAGTGAGACTTCAAATATCAGAAAGATGTTCCCTGATATGGAAATATCAATCACCATTTGAATCTCTCATCCTTTTATAGTCAAAAGAAGCACAGGGAAGAAGCAAAAGGCTGTGGGGAACTTTTGCCAAAGTTCTTTTCAGAAAAGTTAAAAAGGTTCTTCATGTTTCTCAAAGCTTGACTCGTTATATTGGTCCCCAATTCTCCTAAATCTTGATGGTACCAATCTGTTGGTGGTTCGGTGAGGAGGGCAACAAGGGTCCTCTAGATCATGTGATCTGTTACAAAGAAGACGGTGACCACTCATGAGATGAAGCTACTACCATTGCCAACTCTCATTTAACTGTAATGTCCAGTGCTCATAAGCTCTGGTTACTTGAGGCTAACTAATCAGAAAAATCTTATGTTTCCAATCCTTGCAAACTTGTCAGTAACTCAAAATCTACTTTCTTTTCCAAACATGTGTAAATGTAGTAGAATCTGTACTTGATGACTAAGGATTTCACAGTGTCTTGGATCCTCCTTCTAAATTTTTCTTCTTATCAGGGTTGGCTCTGGGTACAAATGTTAATTACACAAATTTGCTTTAGCACTACCCTGTACTCTGCCTCACATCTCTCTTTTCCATCACCTTCCCTCTCTCCCCTTTGCATTCTCATTTTCCAGCAAAATTAACTCTGGAAAATCCTGGGGACACAAAGGAGAACAGTTCTTTATATTTCAGGGTGGATTCCTTCTTTAGGCAGTTAAAACTCACAAGTGGGTCATATACCAAATGTCTGTTTGTGAATTATTGTATTTCATCAACTCTCAAATGCCATTGGTTATAAAACTCACTGGGATTTTATGTACCACTCAGGAAAAAAATGACTGCCAATTAAACTATGACACAATGCATTCTCATCACTTAGAATTTTTTTTTACTTATCAAAAGAGTTCTCTTAGACTTAATTAGACATGGCTTTCTATCATATCACTCGTGCATGCATAAAAAGACACGAGCAAAATAAATCAAGTGAGGTATTCCTAAAACATCTCTAATTAGAGCTTGCAATTTCTGAATCACTTTTTGAGTCATCAATATGTGTGTTTTCCCACATAATATCATTTTCTGTCATTGCCAGTGTAAGCATCAGTGATTTAATGCTTCTGAAATGAATTCTTAAGAGAATGAAAAGCCATCGGTGCTAGGTGCTCAGCAGCCTTGCAGTTATATAAAGGGAGCTACTTTGGACTCCTGCTTCACTTGACTTCTGACTCACCACTGCCCCATCACTTGTCTCATAGGCGTTTGATCCTCGAGGCTAAAAGAGTCCTTCTCTGCAGCATTGTTGAGCTTTAATGTGCAGCATGTCCCTTTCTGCGGATTATCTCACTGATGCTTACAATAACCCTATGAGGTAGGTATTATTATTACCCCAGTCTACAGACAAAGAAACTGAAGCTTCCAAAGGTTAAGCAGTGTGTCTGAGACACAGTATATGGTGGGTCAGGGTTGGAGCCTCCTTTGCTTGCTGGTACCCTCCGGGCTGTGTTAGTATTGTTGATAATTATTACCACTCTCCCTGCAGTCATCTCAGCCATGATGTGCAGCAGTCAGGGGGCTAGGGGAAGCACAGGTCTGGATTCAGACAAACCTGAACACAAATTCTGTCTCTAGCCATTATCAACTGTGTGATCCCAGGAAAATCATGCGCCTTTTTCCGAGTCTGTTTTCCCAGCTCGTGACAGTGATAGTGAGATAAAAAGTGACAGTGATAATATTGATGCCACAGAGAGGCTGTGGGGTTTGGGTGGGCTAATCTATGCAATGGGCCCAATGAGGTTCAGTATTTACATCCTGCCCCCTACATGTGCTAATTCACATATTTGGCCCTTAATCATTCACATGGTACATGATCATGAAATACATTTTTTTGAATGAATGCTGTGATGGATGTAATTTCCTAGGTAACTGAGGGTTAATTAAAAATTCTCTTTTGTTCCAACCCTTGTTAAAAATCCCTCGAAAATGTCAGAATCCGTTTTTCTTACATGCGGTGAGCATGATTTAATCTTTGATTCATTCTGGACATTATTCCTCATTACTCAGGCCTGCAGGTAGAGCCAAGAAGGATGTAGAATATTGAGAATAACATACAAATTGGTTTAAAAAATTAATTCCAAATGCAGACTTAAAAAAAGTAATTTACCTTTTTGCTCAGAGCTTCAGCCAAATGCCCATATATTTGAAGTTACCTAATTGATGGCAGAATATTAGAAGCATTCTGCTTTCATATGCAGTTTCCACTTAAGTGTTTTTACAATCATTTATTTAAAAAAATTCATTCAAAGCCACCTATGTGCCAGGCAAAGGGCTAGTATACAAGATAGACATGGTTGCCATCTCTGCATGAAGCTCCTGTCTAGTGGGGAAGACAGACAGTTGGTAGGGGAAGTCCTGGGAGCAATGTTTGGGAAGCCATGGCAGGAATTCCTACCTAGCCTGGGTTTGGTGCCTGGTAGGGGTGAAGGTGTTGATGGTCAGAACAGGGAAGGCATTCTGGAGGAAGTGATGCTTACGAACTGCAGAATGAGCTGGAGCTGGATAAGGGAAAGATTTTCTATGTAAGTGACACAGCCTATGCAAGAGCACGTCTGGTGTTGTCCAAGGTACTGGAATCATTAGGGTTGGGGGGGTGGTCCCAGGGGGATTGGAGGTAGGGGAGGGGAAGCATCCAGGTCATGCTCTTGATTGATTATCTAATGGGAGCTTGTGCACCTCCAATATTCATTCTTGCATTCTTTCATTGTCCATTTATTAGGCACTGGAAGGGCCGGAGGCACTGTGTTAGGCCTTGGATATGCACAGTAAAGCAGGCAGTAGCCTGGGCCTCAGGGTTCACACGATCAGTGGGGAAGAAAGTCAGTGCAATCAAGCATGGTAGGGGCAAGAGATGGGTACAGATCACAAAGAAAGGAGCCATAAATCACCTGGGAGGTGAAAGGCTCAAGAATGACTCCACAGAGGACAGGACACATGAATTGTGCCTTGTGCGTGATCCACGCCTATCTCGTTAACTGCCGGACCATGTGTGCTCAGCCCTCACATCTCTTGGCATCAGGTAGGCATTCAATGAGTAGTTGGTGATTGACTGAACAAATGAATGAATGAAGAAATGGTTTAACCCTCCCTACTCAACAGCTATCAAGTTATTTTCTTTAGTTTGTGCTGCATACACATCTGGAAATACCTCTGCTCCATCGCTCTGCAGGCCAGTCCTCCCACATTGTGTTCTGGAAATCAGTACAGAAAAAAAGAAGTGCAGTTTGACCTTGCTGCCATGGAGCTTGCAATGGAAGGAGAAAGACAGGCATTAAATAACTAACCACACAAATAATTGTGTAGTTGAAATGGTGACACATGGTACAAAGAAGAGATACAGGGGGATGTCAGGGCATATAAAGGAGCAAAGGAAAGCTTTCTTAGAAATGGCTGCTTGCACTAGGTTCCAAAGGGGCAAAAGGAGGCAGGAAGAATGTCCCAGACAGAGAGAGTAGCAGATGCAAAGTCCCCAAGACTGGGAGGAGCAGAGTGTGTTTAAGGACATGACAGAAGGCCAGTGTGGTTGGACCCCAGGGATTATCTGGGAGGGTGGCTGAGGTTGGGGCTGGAGCATAGGCTTCTTGTGTGAGGTCTCATGGCCACATTAAGATTTTGATCTTTGGGCTAAGAGTGGTGGGAGCCACTGAAAGGTTTTAAACTCGGGAGAGACGTGATCAATCACACTGGCTGCTGAGACAGGAATGGATTGGAGGAGAGCAAAAATGGACACTGGTACACACACACACACACACACACACACACACACACACACACACACACACACACACACACACACACACACACACACACAGAGTCTTCAACAGGCTGATGATGCCCTGTCTACCGACAGCCATAGGAGCACAAAACTGAGCTCTGATTAAGTCTCCACATTATTTCTTCCTAGTCCTTCCGAAATGACCCACCCTCTTATCCTGCATTAAAGCTGCTATTACTCATTATTTATTTTTTAACCAATTTTGTGAAACAACAGACACGGCACTTCTGTTACCATCGTTCTTCTCAGGGAGAGGATGTGGGTCACTGCAGATAATGACGTGCTTTTATCAGAGCCCATTTTCCCCTGTGGTTTCAGGGGAGGGCCAGGGCTGGGGGTGCTGACGTGGGGCAGGAATGGAATCCACCCTTCTGTCGGTGGCTGGCTTGAAAGCGAGCATGAGCACGTATTCAGATTGGTAGAGGAGCTCCCCTTAGACACGGAACCTGGTCCTTATCTCATTTTCCCATTAATAATGAACTGTTAGATCACACTGCGCATGCCATCTGTGGAGAGAGCAACGTGCCAGCCTAATTGTGGCCGCCCTGATGCCTCGTCATCTTAATCCTCCTCCTAATGGCCTGGCAGGGGGAGCAGGGTGGCTTGGAACTACCAGTTTGGACCTGCCTTTACTCCTTTCAGGAAATCTTCAGTTTCACAAACAGGGATCATCGTAGCTGAAACTGATGGAGCTCCGAGGGCAAGGGCACTGGGGTGGGGGAGACCGCAGACATTCCATCTATGCCGTCCCTCCTCCCCATCTCCCCCAGAGACCCTCTCGGGAACGTTAATGGGTTGAAGAAAGGGCCTGGCATGGGCGGCAGGGTCTCCACTCTGAGCATTCAAGCAGACCCCTTCACTCCTATCTGGTTTTTGCGGGCAATGTGGGCAAGCTGCTGACTTCTTGGGATTAGAGCCAGCTGGTAAACAAGGATAATTATGTCTGTGGATTCAGAATCCCTCAAAACCAAAGGTGAAATGATTCACTCTAAAGGAGGGCTTTCCCCAAAGAAATGACTGTGCTGGTGGTGGTGGGCATGGCTAGAGAAAAGGTGCATTTCTCAAGTGTGGGGAGAGGACCACTCTCTGCTCTTGCTGCGGGCAGCCAGGCATTGGAGGGCCGGCTAGAATTCGGGTTCGTGGTGGTCTGCAGGAGCCTGCAGACATGTTGGGAGATGGTGGCATCATAGAAAAGGCCCAGAGTTCTGATCCCAGCCAGCCACCAATTGGCTGCATGGACTTAGATGAAATGCCCTTCACTGCTGTGAAATTTCTAAAAATGGGTCTCAGTTTCTAAAATTGATTTGTCCATGGGCTATATCAGAAGTAACATCCTCTCCCTCTCAGCTGCCATTGCCAGGCGTGTGGCTCATTTCCCTTGACCAGAGGGGCTCCGTAGGTGGACCGCTGTGGGTTCCTGGTGTTTTGGTTTCAGCCGCCTTTCAGTGTGGGGTGAAAGGTGATCCCTTACAGGGTGAGATTTGAAATGCATTCCTTCCCAAAGAAGTCTCCCTCCCTTTCTCCCCATCAAAGTGCCTGAAGTTGCCACTGTTGGTTGGCATCTAATCTGAGAGGAAAGCTGGATAATGTAGTGGAAAGAGCATGAGCTTTGGTGGTGAGACATGAGCCTCCAACATTTTCCAGGTTACTCAGACCACCTTCTTTCTGAAGGCACTGCCACCTCCTAGTCCTGCTGCGATTCATAGCTGAACAATCTAAGCTGAAGCGCTGGACCAGCACCCCCTCCATGTCCTATGCACTGGCCCTTACCCTTGCTGTATTGTCCCTCACTGTGGGACGTGGATGGAGTGCCACGTTGCAGAATCTGGTCTCTAGCTTCCCCAGTGCCCACCAGGGGCTGAATAACAACCAGGTAGAAATATAAGAAGTCAACTCTTCATAGGCTTGGACCAATGGGAAGGAAGAATGGGCAAGTCCTCCCCTGCGTTCTCCCTGCCACGGACCACTCTGAGACATGCTTTGTCCTTGCATATCTTTTGAAGAAAGTTCCACATGCTAAGCAAACACACCTGCTGATCACCTGCTGTGTCCAGTATCTGTGTCTGGTAAGGCAGTGGCTGCGCAGTGAGGCATCGCTTTGCGTCCCTTTGCCCCTTTCCTGGCTTCACTCTCCCCTTTTTCCTCCCTCTCGCTGCCATGAGATGGGACTTCCCCAAGAGTGTCTGTGCTTGAATTCCCGCTGAAGCTCTGTTTTCCGGAGGACCCAGACTAGGGCATCTGGTCTGGGATTTGGATCTACTGCTCACCAGCTGTGTGAGCTGTGCAACTTCTTCCCACCTCCAAAAATGCCAGTGTTCTTCCCTGGAAAATAGAGATAATAATATTTATCTTTCAGAGTGTGAAAAGTAGGCATAATATGTATAAAATACTTGGCACAGAGCCTGTTGCCTGTGCACAGCGAGTGCTCAATTAAGGGTAACTGCTGTTCTTATTATCTCGGTTATTGCTGTTGTTATTATTTATGACAGGAGCAGGTGCCTGTCCACCAAAGATGAATGCATCCCTTCCACAGTGAAGAATTACTACTCAGAAGTCCCCGCCCACCCTCGGACTTCCCCTCTCAACCCTCCTTGCAGCTAAGGAAAGCCATGTGATTGAGTTCTGGCCAATGGAATGGGGGTAGAATGATGGAATGCCTCGCCCAGGCTTGGCTTATAAAATGTTCTTGCTGCAGTTTAACCATGTGCTGAAGACAGCAGAGTATCCATCTGCCCAGAGCCCTGGATGGCTGCAGGGCAGAGACCCCATGTTTTCCAGCCCCTGCCTTCACCCCACCATTGAATTTTATATAAATATGAAATCAGTCTTTTTTTGTGTTGAGCCACCAAGATTTTGGATTTTATCTGTTACTGCAGCTGGTATTACCTTAATAATTACATTGTTATTGCTCTTGTCACTATAACTTATTATTATTCAGAGGAAGACCTTTTCTAGGAGACCCTATTAAGGTGCTTCAAGTGGTTCAGTGTGTGGACCCTGGAGTTAGAATGCTTGGATGTGAATTCCAGTTCCATCACTTTACTGGCTGGGTGACTTCTGTGCCAAATTACTTTAACTATGAAATGGATCGTGTGGGTGAGAATTGGATAAAGAAAACCTATATAAAGAATAGGAGAGTGTCTGGCACAGAATGAGTTCAGTAAAAGTTAATTACCACCCCATTGTCATCATCATCATCATCATCATCATCATTGTGATGTCAGTAGAGAACTGGGCACTAACTGAATGGGAACTGGAACTGTGGTCTGGCATGGAAAATACTCAGAACACGGTGTGCAGGTTTGAGAAAGGCAGCTGAGCAGCAGGAGGATGAGGTGATGCAGTGCTGAAGACAGACTTGGCCTATCTCACAATTCATATAGCAGGGCCGGCAACATTGGAAAATACTCAGAACACGGTGTGCAGGTTTGAGAAAGGCAGCTGAGCAGCAGGAGGATGAGGTGATGCAGTGCTGAAGACAGACTTGGCCTATCTCACAATTCATATAGCAGGGCCGGCAACATTCTCCTGGAAGATAGTTTCAGTCCTACCAGCCAACAAGCATCTCCTGAGAGCAGCCTGTGGACAGAGCACTGCATGGGCACTGTGGGAGTTGCAGTACCAGGGAAAAGGGATGGAAAAGGATGCTGAGCACTGGGAATGCACCAGGCATGAGGCTAACTCGTTGAACTTTTACCACAAACCTTGTGAAGTTGCTATCACTTCTGTTTTACAGATGAGGAAGCGGATACACAGGACTCAACGGAACTTGCCCAGAATCACACAGTAAATTGTAAAGCTGAGGATTAAATCTTCTCTGGGTATAGACTCTGTTGTCTCTTGAGCCACATTCCTTCACCAAGGCTAATTCATCAGAATTTTAGGACATAGCTGGGAAAGGGCATGGAGTGTCAGTAGACAGGTACTTGCCCTACCTTTAACATTAGCTCACTTTATGATTGTTGGCAGGTCACTTGATTGTCTCTGATGCTTTTTAAAAACAAAACCAAACCAAAAAACTAGAACAAGATGGAAAGTAGGATGGAGGGAAACCACATGTGCCAGGTACTACACTGGAGTCTTTCAATAGAACAACTAACTCATATAATCGTCCCAATAACATACAAGGTAGGTGATGTTATGAAAAACTGAGGCAGAGAGAGATTCAGTCACTTGTCCCAGATCTCCATGGTAACCCCCATTTCCTGGGTGTATGTGTCAACAAGGTTTTTGTGGCATAAAGTCCCAAGTCGTTGTGCCTCCACACAGTGGGCATCTTCAGGTCTTCTTCCAAGCTCTTAATTTACTCGGTCTCACATCTATAGAATTTCTTCAGGACACCACGCAAGGAAGATGGCAACTTGAATAACTAGCTCGATCGCATCTACTCGCTCTTTCCCAGCCTGAGATAATGGAGATGGAGTTGAGTAGGCTTATTTGAAGCATAGGTTCTCTGGGGTTGGAACCCCTTTCTTCTTCCTCTCCCCTCTTCCATCACAGCTGTGGACTCCTAGCTTCCTCTTTAATTTTTTCTTTTAAGATGGGGCGGAGCAATATAAATGCTAATGTTGCAATTTTTCCTCCTTTCTTCCATTCTTCTCAGTTCTTCTACTGTGTGTTCTGTGTCATTAACCAAGGCCCAGTCGCACAGAGAGCAGGGCTAGGGGTGGTTTGGGCTGAAATGAAAGTTGACACAATTTGAGGTTTATCTGCTTCTCTAGGGAATGGAGTTTTGGGACACGTGGAGGGAGTTACTCCCTTTTAATGAGCTGCTTGCAGCCTGCCAGGTGATAGCAGAGGGTTAGCGATTGCTTTAGGAGATTTGATAACAAGAGTGAGGACTGCATCTCAGGCAGAGTGCTGCCTGCCCGCCCACTTGCCCACCCAAGTCATCATTAATGCGGACAGCTCAACTGCTCAACTGCCCAGGGCTCTTCTGCACGTGGGAGCCAGAGAGAGAACCAGGCCGTGGAGGGGGCCCGTGCCCCTGGAATATGTCCATCCAAGTCTACGCAGTGGAGGTCCTGAGACTCCCAGGCCCAGGTCTGCATGGACAACTGTGTGGAACAGATGTTGATATATCCTGGGCCCAGTGAAGAGAGAGAGCCAGAGTTGGCCCGGGCCCTCAAGTGCTGCAAGAGTCCTTCAGGTGCTGGCGATTCAGCTTCTCACAAGGAGAATCAACAGAGAAAGAACACAGCATGAGCCAGTGAGGTTATGGTGCCACCAACTGGACCTGAAGGGGGTCCTGGGTGTTCCCTCCCCAGAACCTAGGAGGTTTTGCACCCACTCCTTATGCTATTTGGGATACTGAGACTCACTGTTGCCTGGAAGGCTCTGGTGAAAGAGGGCTGTCTCCCTTCTGCTTCTAACCTGCAAGCCTAGTTGGAAATAAAGCATTGGCAGTCTCTTTGTGGATTACTCATGGCTTCCCTGAAGTTGGGTGGGATGGTTCTTTTGAGATTTAACTGATAAATTCTCTACCAGACTGTCATGTAGACTTGAATAACCATTGACATTTACGCCTTACTTCATGGTTTTCAAAGCATTTCCACTTGCTCTCATCTGAGCGGGCTGTGTTGGGTGGAGGATCTGAGTCTGGGCTCTGGAATCTGATAGAGTGGATTCAAATTCCACCTCTACCACTTCTCGGCTGAGATACCAGGACAGAGGTGCTGAACCTCAGTTTCCTGATCTGTAAAGTGGAGACAGGAATTCCTACCTCACAGAAGTTTGGGGCATGAGATGATGCATTGACAGCACTATGTCAGGGCCTAGTGTTTAATTAACTGCTATTATTATTACCATTATTAATAATTCTTACAACACTATGAGCTATAAGGTAAAAATCTGTGAATTATTAGATGAAATATTAAGCATCCCTGACATAGAATATAAACTTGCAGTAAAAAAAAAAAAAAAAAAAAAAAGAATATAAGCTTGCCTCATGGCCAGAGTCCATTATCGCCTATCACTTATTAGACTAAGTTCCAGAAGGTCAATTTCTGGGCCAGCTAGGAACTTGATTGGTAACAACGACCCAGGAAGAGTACTGCTTTATCCTTGATGTCCCATGAACTGGTCCTTCTGCTGATTCTTGAAGTGAGATGTAAGAAATGAGGCACAGTCAGAGCACACAAATCTGAACGATTCCAACTTCCTTCTCTTTCCTATGACCAAACTCCCCGGCATCCTGGTTCAGCCTAGGCTGAGCCAATCACAAGTGGTACAAAATGGTTAAAGGAGTCAGTGTGGCCTGTTGCTACTTCAGCGCCCTCAGCAGGCATGGCTGTCTCATTGCATGCATTGGAATATAAGCAACGTTCTCAGAGGTGGCAGCCGTTTTCCCCATCCCCAGGAAGGCTGATGGCAAGGGCACCCTGGGAGTTCTGGATCCTCCCGCATACAAGTCCATTTTATACTGGGACCTGGATACATGATTATCCTTGCGGAGGCCATTTGCTAGTTGGAAATTTGATTTTGTGGGACATTTTGTTGGACACTTTTCTGTACTCTGGGGTGTGAATATTAGTTATGTGAACTTGACTAAGTTACCTAACCTTTCTGATCTTCAGTTTCTTTATTTATAAAATGAAACAACTAATGAGCACTAAATGCAATAATGTATGTTATTATTTAATGTTATTAATATTGTAATTTGCATGCTACATATTACCTAGCATATACTTAACACTCAATACATACCATCTGTTTTCTGTTTTGTTCACATAGCGATCAGTTGTATAAATAAAGCCTCTTTGGCAATGAAATTATAGTCAGTGAAGGAGGGAGAGAGGGGAGCCAGAGAGTCAGTCTGCTCTCTGAGAGTGATGGCTAAGGAAATAGAGCTGTTTAGAGCACAGTTATTTATTTGTAAAATAAGCCACCCAGGACTGTACACAGTGTGGGATTATTTTTTTCAAACCGTGAAGTGCAATTTGTATAACATGATCTATGGATTATTAAATTCACTTAGCCTTGAGCAAGCTTGAAATTGAGCGATTATTTTTCCTTCTCCCCACCCTCTTCTTCCCAGCCCCAGCTCCTGGGTCTGACGAGGCATCTGGACTTGGCGCTCAGTTTGGGGAGCTGGACCAGGAGGGTGGGTTCTGTGCTGAGAAAAGACACACACACACACACACACACTTTGTCCACAGCGATGTAAGCAGAGGAGAGGGCTCTTGAAACACACCCCCAGAGAGGTTCTCAGGAATACAAGTGTTGAGAAGAAACAGCCACAGGCAGAATGTGTTGGCACCAGCCCCACAGGAAGGGCTGTGAGCTCCGGGAAAACACTTCGCTGCTGACCCGCCCTCCACTGTCCCAGGTAGGGACTGCCACCTCCCAGGGCTGATCCTTCTCACTCCTGACTGAAGGCAAAGGCAGAAATGAGGCAGACTGTGTGTGGAGGTGGTAGGTGGGGGTAGGGGCACGGAGTGGGTGCTTGTAGGTTCTTTATTATTACCGACTGTTCCCTGTTTGCCTCTCCCACCAGGCTGTGTGACCCTTGAGGGCAGGGCTGGGCCACAGGAGTGCTTGATACATCCACAGTGCCTGGCACAGGGCCTGGCCCAGAGCAAGTCAGTGGTTGTGCTAAGAAAACAGTCGTGGGCTTCAGTGACCCCTCTTTCTTCTGCTGTCTTCTCGCGCGCCCTGCCCTCGGCCCTGGAGATTTGTGGCTTCATTCTGTTATGGTGAGAACCGAGCAGACATCCAGAGCAGAGGGCAGTGAGGAGCCTTATTTGCTTTTTCAGGGAAACCTTGACAAGAGAAATGCTGATCATTTTCAATCCATCAGTGGAATCTTGCCAAAAAAAGTAACTGCATAAGTGTTTGGACTGGGGGAAGACCTGTGGGACATGGAGGGTCTGGTCAGGGAATTTAGAAGTCCATTTACTACAATGGAGCTGTAGGGGTGAGTGACAGTGTGGTATATATGGATTTTTAAAAACCCATTTCTGAGCACAGGGAGCTAATTTCCCCGCACAGCCTCGAAGACCTGACTCCTTGATGGCAGAGGGGTCACTTGTAATCAGCAGCATTCAGAGCTGCAGTGTCACCTAATTTCCTTCCCTTTCACTGTCCTCTTTATCAGTGTCTAAAGACAAGTTCCTCTGAGTCATGGAGCAGTGGGGGAATACCATTTGGTGGCAAGAAAATGGCTTGGTCCATCATTTTCTGGCCAGAGCCAGTCCAGGCAAATCCCTGGTTCTAAGCCCTGAAGTCGTTTGTTACATCCTGTAGCATAAACGGCAAAAACCTTTTCCTAATCCACTAATGGCCTATTCAAAGCAGCACATAATTGAGAACCTTTGCTATTTCCCAGCTGACAAAATTACCCTCTTAGTAAAAATATCAGAAACCAGCACATTTGTAGGCTTGTTCTGACTTTTGAATGAATGTCTGGTCTCCTGAGGTTGGAATTAACAAGGTTGACCTGTGTAACCTATGCAGTTTCCTCATTCACTACGAAATCGTGTGGCTGGATTGACTTAATCAGTTTGGTTTGAGGCAGGGGCATGGTCATGGACAGTTTCCACCAAGTGACATCGATTCTCTTCCAGGGCCATGTGTACAACGCTGTGCTTAGTGCAGCCTTGGTGATGCCTCCCAGTTAAGGTCACCTAAACTGAGCACGGTGGGGGCCAGCTCATGGGCGCTGGTTTGGGTCTGCTGGGTGGGTGGAGGTCTGTAGCAATTTCTGAATAAGGTGTGGACTTACGGTCTGAGACGATAGAACAACTTGGAGGCTTCTGATAGGAGTGGCCACTTAGTAAATAAGTATGCTGTAGGGACTTCTCCAGTTGCTCTCCTGGAATGTACAGGAATAGAGAATTCAGCTCACCCCAGATGAACTCTGCCCTGGAGCACAGAAGTAGTCACTAGGCAAAGGGACCTAGCTCTGTCTGCCCCTTATGCACGTCTGCAGCGCTCTCTCCCTCTTGTTCCGGAACTGAGTCCCGAGGCGGCTGCTGTGTATGTTTCTGTCTCCTCTCAGTTCCCTGCCCCTCCCCCAGTCTCTTCTTTTGTGACTCAGATGTTTCTAGAGATCTGCTCTTCTCTCCTGAGCAGCACAGAACCCATGATGCCACAGAAAGGGGAGCCTATCCCCCTCTGATGGATTCATTGTCCATCTACACCTCTCCCCAAATGGTACACATTCTCTTTTTCCCTCCCTCTCCCTTCATCTTTTCCTTCCTCCTGAAAGGTATTTATTGAGCACCTACTATCAGCCAGCTCTGGGCTGGGCTCTAAGCATACAGCAATGGGGCTCCCAGCCTAGGGGTGGAGAGAGAAAAACAGCCGATTGTGCACCTACTGAACTACTGACGGGACTGGAGGGCTGCGGAGGTGAAGGGCAGGATGCCAGAAGAGCAAGGTGAGGAGACTGCCCAGGGCATCCGAAAGGCCTCCCTGCTCTGAATATGTTTCAGCTGAGACTGAAAGATAGGCTGGAGTTTCCTAGGAGGAAAGAAGGGGAGAGGGAGAGACTTCTAGAGGACGGAACCACCTCACATCTGGTTCCAAGTCCTTGAGGCAGGAAGGAGTGGAGTAGTGTCAGCCTCTGGGAGGTGGAAGAGGCTGGCTAGAACCTGCAGGTGGAGAGGGGAGGCAGCTGCTGAGGCCGGGAAGGACCAGAGCAGCAGGACCCTGCAGGTTGAACCAAGACCAGGGTCTTGATCCAAAAGAGAGGGAGGCCAGTGAAGAGGGCTGAGCAAAGAAATACTTTCCTTAAAGTAGCCCCGTGACTGTTGTATCTGCTGTCCCATCCTCACCACACAGTTCGCATCACCCTGTGATGTGTGATAACTGGTCAGTTCTATTAGGTTAAAAAATAAAGTGTAAGAGAGAGTGTGTGTTTGTGTGTGTGTATGTGTGCACACATATGTGTGTGTGGGGGGGGGGAGAGAGAAAGCCGAAGATTCCCTTCCTTACCCAAATGAACTTATTTACAAAACAGAGACAGACTCACGGACATAGAAAACAAATTTGTGGTTACCAGTGCGGGGAGGAGGGATAAATTGGGAGTTTGGGATTAGCAGATACTAAACTACTGCATATAAAATAGATAAACAACAAGGTCCTACTATATAGCACAGGGAACTATACTCAATAATGGCCTATAATGAAAAAGAATATGAAAAGGAATATATGTATATATAACTGAATCACTATGCTGTACACCAGAAATTAATGTAACATTGCAAATTGACTATACTTCAACTAAAAAAAATAGAAAATAAAAAAACAAAGATTCCCTTCCCTTCATTTCCTTTCTATTATTTTCATCTAAGTGGCTAACCCTTTAAAAATCAGTCCTAAACTAAAGGCAAATGTAGGGAAATCCTTTTTGGAAACCCATTTAAGACTCTAAAGAGTTACTGAGCACCTCCCATGCTCAAGGTGCCATGTTGGACACCGAATTAGGAAGAAAGAGCTCACCAGCTGGGGAAATGACCATCATGAAAGGCCCAGGTCCCCCCTGTCTTCCAAAAATGTTCCCTTGGGCAGGTTCCTTCCTCGGGCCTGCCCCCCAGTATCTGGACAAGAAATGCACCTCTTTCTTCCAAAGTCCTGTATTTCCACTTTCATCCTAACAATAAGATAACAAACAATGAGAAAGTGGTAAGATAAATAGTGGGTGTCTATGTAAAAATCTTTTTCCATGTATTAATCCCCAAAACTACCCTATGATAAAGGCACTTATTATCCCCATTTTGCAGACGTTGAAACTAAGGCACAGAGAAGTAATTTGATCAATATCACATAAACCCAAAGTCATATGGCTGGTAAGTCCGGAGCTGGGGTGTGATTCCAGGCTGGCAGTCTGATTCCAGAGTCTGGGGTCTTAACTGTGATGGTCCGTTGCCCATATTAACCTGTTCACTGCTATGAATTCCCCTATAGATTTTAACAGCAGACATTGTGTCTATTTTGTTTCCTTGAGATCCCTAGCACTTAGCACTGTGCCTGGCACAGCACAGGTGTTCAAAATAAACACATGGAGACCAGCTGATTACAGATAAAGGCAAAAGAAAATCTGGGGCCACAGACGTGGGGCCTGAAGATGGTGCAAGCTTTTCAGATCGAGGGTCCCTGAGAAAGAGTGCATGTCCTTTAGGAGGGCCATGACTCAGACCCTAACAAAGGGCCGTTGGCCAGGGGATTTAGATCAATAGAAGGAAACTGATCTTTAATCTTAGACTGGATATTAGAAATGTCTTTGGAGGATCCCTGACCACACTAACACTCCCTGGTATGTGGGTATCTCCCCGAGGCACATGTCCTATGGGGACTCCCGTGGGCTGCCTGGGTCCTCCTGTAATGCATGTCACCTCTGAGAAAAACCCGTGTCTTGTCCGAATGGACTGGGAGCTCGGTCACGTTGATACCACTAGCCAGGTCCATCAGTGTGGCCAGCCTGTCTGCTGACCACCAGGGCTCAATCCAGAAATTACCTCCCTCTTTAATCTGACCCTAGGCAGGTGTGCCCTCCCCACTTCCCCCAGAGCCTCGCGGGAGTTCCAGCTTCCTTTGGGACCTGCCACAGCCCTGTTACTCTAAAGAACTCTGAGGGGGTTCTTCCCCTCCTGTCACGCTGACTTGCTCTGAAAACACACAGCAGTCATTTGAGACCTCTCTTAATTCTCCTCAGATTGCCTCTAGGGGCTCCCAGAGCGAGTGTCACATCTTTGGCTGAGACCCCATGGGACCATCAGCCTCTCCTAGTTCTGCTGCTACAAGGCTGGGAGAGCATCTGACCTGGCCTGGAGTGGAGCACAGGCCTCCTTGCCCAGTCCCCAGGGACCCCGCAGCTCTCTCCTGGAATCCTTTCAGCCATGAATCTAAACCATTCACAGATAAACCCTTTATTCTTTTAAATGACTCCTTGAAGGTTTTGTCTCCTGCTCAAGGCCAGAGTCAGCCCTTTAGAAAAGGAAGGAGAGAGCCCATCCGGGGCCATCCATCTGCCTTCCCGTCACTATTGTGCCTTAAGTGAACCCCTTTATGTGGGGAGAAGCCATTACGATCATTTTTCGTTATTAATTGCCCATCCGTTTGTGCCTCTGAATAGCCTTCATGGGCAATTTTGGACACCGTTCTCTGCTGCTGCCTTGGACACAGATTCTTCTCACTGAGAGATGCTGGCTCCAACGAAACAAGGGTGCTTAAAATCAACACTCCTTGCCTTGGAGGCAATGCCACTTGGAGCACTGAGGGCTGGGGTCATCCTGCAGGACCAGAGAGGGAGGGGGACCAGTGAAGCTGGAGGAAGGGCTGTGTCTCCTAAAGGTTCAGCATCAGCTACGTGGGGGTTGGCTGGGTGACCCTGGGCCTGCAGGGGTCTGCGGAAGGAACGCAGCCCACCTGCCTTCTGGGGTGGGGGCCAGTGCTAGCTGCAAACAGCTGTCTCAGTGCTGGCCAAGAAAGTAGTCTCGGGGAGCTTTGAGGACATGGCTTCTCTGTGGCTCCTATTTAAGGAGAATGGACATATCCTGCAGGCCTGTCACCCTGAGGGTGGGAGATTGCCAGTGATGACGGTCATTTACTGTGTGCTAGGCCTCGTGCTCAGGGCTCCGCATAGACTATCCTAGGCCGGACATCCTTGAGGCAGGGAGCCTGTCCTTACTCATTCCACAGGTGCTTACTGACTGCTCAGCATTTACTGTGCTGAGCCGATAGACAAAGCGGCCAGCCTTTCTCTCGTGCCGCCTTCAGGAAAACGGGCAGTGATTGTGATGGGAACAGACCGGGAATGTGGTCACAAATTAACGGCCAGTGTAACTGCAAACAGCAAAGGAGGCAGATGGATAAAATTTCTGAGAAAGTAGCAATTAAGATGGGAAGGAAACAACCCAGGGAGAGTCGGGGCATTCCAGGCAGAAGGAACAGCATGTGCAAAGGTCCTGAGATGTGACAAACCTTAGCATCTTCAAGGAACAACATGAAGGCCCGGTGGCTAGAGCTGCAGTTCTCAAAGTGGATCTCTAGAATAGTAACATTAGCATCACCAGAGAACAGGTTAGAAATGCCAATTCTCAGGCCTACCCCCATCTACTGAATCACAGACCTTGGTGGGGGTGATGCCCAGCAAGCCTTCCAGATGATTCTGATGCATGTTAGAGTCAAAGAACCACTGGTCTTGAGCCAAGTGAATAAGGGATGGGGTTACCTGAGATGAGCTGCTGAGCTCGGTAGGGCCAGGGAAGGAACAATGTAGCGAGTTTAGGTTTTAAGTGCAGGTGAAGACATCAAAGGATTCTCAGCACTTGGGTGGGATGATCTGATTTTCAGTTTTAAAATATTACTGGCTGCTCTGTGGAGAAGAGATGGATGTGGGTGTCCACAGGGAAGATGGAAGAGCAGCTGGGAGGCTGTTCAATGTATCTCTAACACCTAGAACTGCAAGTGGGGCATAGGAGGTGTTCAGTAAACATTTATTGAAAGAATGCTCACATTTGAGACTGTTGCCTGTTCTCAAAGCATCCTGTAAACGTCATCCGTAGCATTTGCCACATATGAAATTAAGTGAAGTGTGTGTGGTTATTGTTATGTCTCTCCCACTCTGCTGTGGTTTCTACACAGCCAGAACAGGTGCCAGGCACAATGCTTGCCATGTGGGGCCTCAAGGAATATTTGTTGAATGAATAATTGAATGTAATCATAGCATCTCTATGAATGGGCACTATTATTATTTGTGTTTTACAGAAGATGAAACATTATAAGATGTAAATAAGCTGTCTTCCTAGAAAGTATGGGGGCTAGAATCAGAAGCCAAGCTCTTCAAGACAATGCCAGCTCCTCCCTCCTTTGTCCTTTTACCTTTGTGCTATTTAAGAAAAATCACCAGTAGAATTCCAGGGTAATGTCTGTGCTGGTGGAAACAGTCCCCTGAGAATGGTTCCCAGCCTCAGCAATGCATGAGAAGCCAGGGTATCAAAAGGCTGGGGATATTTTGGGGCCTGCCGGGTTGCCATGGTGTTTGACCTATAGAAGACAGAGGCACCTTCTCTGCCTGGCTGAGACCTGAGTGTGCATATTCATGGTGGGGCCAGCCCTGCAGAGGGGAATGCGGGGAGGCCAAGGCAGGCAGCATCAGGGCTGCTCCTGCTATTCAGGGTTAGAGCACCTTGCAGGCATGGTAGTGTTATCCACGTGAGCCAGACTGCTTCCATCAGACCCTCCCAACCAGGTGAGGGCCCAACTCTGAAAAGCATAATCAGAAGTTTCTGCTTTTGCAGGTAGAAAAACAAAAGTAAAAGAACATGCATTTAAAAGATACCTGTGATAGCCCAGAGGCTCCTGGGATATTCCCTAATGGGAACCTGCAAGTCATAGCAGGTTCACCTACACCTACAACGTGCCAGGTGCCGTGATAGATCTACAGACACTACAACGTGCCAGGTGCCGTGATAGATCTACAGACACTGTTTAATTGAATCCTCAAACGCTTTTGTGAGATACCAACAATAATTATCAATAAGCAATATCTCTTGTAGGGAACAGCCTTGTAACTATTGGTAAACAGGTAAAATAACTGAGGTTTGGAGAGAAAATAAACAGCTTGTCCAACCTCCCAAGTAAAAGTGTCAAAGATGGGACTTGAACTATAAGCAAAATTTAAACAGGATGGAAGAGAAGAAAATAATACCACTACAAATGCCTTTTAGGGAGTACTGATAAATGCCACGAAGAAGCCAAAATAAAATGATGTGATATAAAAAGGAAGGTGGGATGGTAGGCTAACTCAGATCCGGTAGTCCAGAGATGCGGCTCTAGGAAGGTGACTCAGAGGCAAGAGGAGCCAGTGTGTGAAGACCTAGGGATCAGCATGCCAGGCAGAGGGAGGAGCAAGTGCAGATGCTCTGAGGCAGGACTGGCTTGGTGAACAGGAGGAAGCTGGTCAGCATCACTGGGAACAGTGAGGGAGGAGGTGGGCAGAGCCAGCTCATGGAGGGCCCTGTTGGCTGTGCTAAGGATTTTAGCTTTCATTTTATTTAGGATGGGAGGCTGTCCAAGAGGTTTAAGCAGGGAATGACACCCTCTGATTTGCATTTTTAAAAGGTCCCTTGGCTGCCACATAAAGGATGGATTGCAGGAGGTGGGAAAGAGGGGCAGCGGGAAGGCCAGTCCTTGCTGTAGGAGATGCTGGCCTGGGGTGTAGCAGGCAAAGTGGAGAAGAGCAGGCCAATTTTGTAACAAGTTTTGGGATAGATCTGCACCGGGCAGAGGGGATAACAGGGATTTGTGTGCTGAAGCCCCTGCCCTGAGGGATCTCACTTGCAAACTCATGTTTGACCCCCAGGGAATAATGACAGAGCACTGAAGAGAATGAAACACTGGAGTGGGTTGTGGGGGCACGGGTTGGTCTTAGTGCACAAACAAGGAGTTAGAGACGGAAAGGAGACGGAGGCCTCCCTTTCAGGCACGCTTGCCTACACTCTGCCTCTTTTCTGGCCCCACAACCTCTATCTGGTCCCTTGTCTGACCGTGGTTTGGTGGCGGGCTTGGCCCTCCGTGTGCCAGGCATCCTGTTCTTGCCTGGTCTGCAAGCCCGGCCAGATGAGAGCATCTGGGAGGTAGCAGCTTCATGGGCAGAGGAGGTGCCGTGGTGGCCTGTGGGCCTGATGCCTGTAGCTGCTCATGCCCTGTACCATGTGGACAAGTGATCAGCCTAGTGACAGCCACATTGCAGCTGGGAGCAGGCGATGCTTGTGCTGGGAGGCACAGGGGATGCAAAGGTGGACTAGCCAGCCATGGCTGTGCCCAGAATTCCTTCCCACAGGTGTCTGGTCCGGATAGAGAAGAAGTATTTGGTGCGGGTCCTTCCAAGTGTGCACAGAATTCACCAAAACCTTCATGTATCTAAGTCACACATGTGCGTGAAATACAGTAACACCTGGCCCTGCTCATGTCTCTGAAACCTGCCCAAGAACATTCATGGCTCCATGTCTCCTGCAGATTAACAGTGATAGTTGCCAAGCCTTCGATTACACCTATGGTGAATCACGCACTACGTGCTATATCTTTGTTAGTTAACTTATTTGATCCTTCACAATAGGATCTATTTTCCCCATCATCATAACCATCAAGAAACCAAAACAGAGAGATGAAGATGTCCAAGTCTGGCAGCTGGTAAGAGGTGGACTCAGAATTTGAACCCAAATCTGGCTCCTGGGCCCTGTGTTTAATCAGTTCTGTATACACAGTAAATAAAAAACAGAGTCCAGAGTCCTCTTCTGGCACATGGTGCTCCTTGGTCCATCATCCTACCTTCTAGTCACCCCTCCCGCCTCTGAGAGGCCATCTTCCATGGTGGTTATGCATTTAAACTCTGAGATGGGTGAGTGGGGATTCAAATCCTGATCTAGCATTGGCTAGCTTTATGACTGGGGCAGAGGAACTCCGGCAGAGAGCAGCATGGGCCACTGCAGGCAGCTTGAGTGTGTGATGACCTGGGGGCGGGGGTGGGGGAGGGAAAGGTAGGCTGGGGTCCTGACTGCTCAGGTCTTCAAGGTTCCTCAGGAAACTGAACCCCGTGCCGAAGGTGGGGAAGAGCTACATTAGTTGTAAGAGCTTCCAGTTGTAAGGAGACTGCTAGTTCCAAGTTGTAAGAAAGCCCAACCCAAACTCGCTTAAACAGAAAGGAAATGTATTGGCTTATGTCATTGAATTGTCTGGGGATAAGGGAACTTGGGGCCAGACTAGACCTAGGGGTGATACACCATATTATCAAGAGCTTATCTTTTTGCATCTCACCTCTCCGTGAGCTGCATTCTCAGGTGTAATCTTCTCTGTGGTGGCAAGGTGACTGCCAATGGCCCTGCACTTAAAATCCCCCCAAAGAGAGAGTTCTTCTGCCTGAGCCTGAGTCCTGGCATTAGCTCCGAGTGGACTGGATTGTCCTGGCCCAGGTTACTTGCCCATACCTGAAGCAATCACTGTGGCCTGAGGGGTGTGGTGCTCTGATTGGCTAGACTGGGTCACAGGCTCACCCCAAGGAGGACTGAGTGGAGGGAAGTCACCTCTATCACCAAGAGAAGGGCAGATGATGGCAGCGGATATAACAGCTGTCTCATAAGAGCCATGTTCAAGCAAAGCGGTGATGTAATCTAGCGATACGTTAGGAAGAATGCGTTGGTGATGATATGGAGGGTGGACTGGGCCAGGGAGATTTGGGGTGTCTATTTGTGCTTGAAAAGCAGTATTGAGTTTCAACACGAGAAAGACTGTTTGGATCTGGACTGAAGAGAGCCTGAAGCCAGGCTGAGGGATTTGGGCTTTATTCTGTAGGTACTTGGAAGTCATAGAATGTTTTTTAGCAAGAGAGGGCCAGAGCCTAGGTTTCATTTTAGGATGACTAACACCACAGTAACCTAGAGGGTGGATTTGAGTGGGGAGAAATCCTTCCAAGATTCCAGTCAGCATGGTGTAGAGGAGAAGCAAGAGGTTTAGATGCAGAGAGAGTGGGGTTAAAGTCTGGCTCTTCCCTTTTTAAATGGTGTGATCCTGAGCAAGTTACTTAACCTTTCTTTACTCCAGTCTTCTCATCTGGGAAAGGGGATAATGATCTTGATCTGAAAGGAATATTGTGATTTAGAAAATTCTGTAACGCACCTGGCATGGTGTACTGCACGTTGTCAACCTGCAACAATCCTAGTTTTTTCTTCTTTTTCCTTCCTCTTCCTGTGATCGAGGGACCCAATTCAGCTGAAGAGTTTGAAGGAATAGGTGTTGACGATAAAGAATGTGGGCTGGGGCTTGGAAGCCAGAGACCTGGATCAAATTTAACTTCCCTGTTAAACAACTCTGTGACCTTGGACAGCGTCACTGAGGCTCTTTCCTCATCCGAAAAATTTCATTTATAATCCTACCTTACCTAACAGATAAAGCTCAGCATGTCACCTGGCTGGCACACAGTGGGTAACTGTCAAATTGTAGGTATTAAAAATCATCACCAAAAAACTTCCTGATTGGAGGGGAATGGTGGGGATCAAAGATGAATTTTCTAGATACGTGAATCTCACCTAGCAGTCCTGGGAGAGAGGTTCCCCCTCACCCGGAGGGCGGAGTCTTTATACTCATTTCCTTCCACTTGCAATAAAGGGATTTGAGACTTACAGCATACTTCTGATGGGATTCATCATTTCAGGTCCTTAGAATTAAATGTAGGTCTGATTTTCCAGGAGGGGGTGATTAACACTGCAGCGACTTTGTCAGCAGAGTTCGGGTGCTGCAGTTGTAATTTGTAAGCAGTACCTTCCCATTTGGCTCCTTTGCGGCCATCTGGTCCCTTTAGGGGAGATCTGTTTTGTTGGCAGCTACGGTGCTGAGTAAATGCCACAGGAAAGTTGAAATTTACCCATCAGAGCTCAGTGCACTACGGAGATTCCCTCCTTAGCCCCCACAGAATAGATCATCTCTGACCCCGCCTCCCCTCTCACTGGTCTATTGCCAACACTCCTCCATGGGGATTTTCTAGTGCTATGATTATTTTATTGCCAAGAATCAGAGTAATTATAACTTTCAGGGGGATTTCCTAGGAAAAGATGTATTTGGATTTATGCATAAGCACATTCAAAAGAATAGGTTTGGGACTTGTGCATTTTATATGGTTTAAGACATTAACATGAGTTTCATTTCACTAAAATACTTAGTAAGTTTTTGCCTGCTGCGTAGTGTGTTAATGATAATGATGATAATGAAAGCTACCGTTAATTGAGAACGTACTATGCAGCAGGCAGTGTCCTAGGTATTTTATAAACATCTCTTTTGATCAACCCAACCTGGAAGGGACTGCTTAGATCACTTTTTCTTTGCAAACCATAGTTTGTGATCCATTAATGGATCATGAAATCAACCTGGTGGATTGAAACTAGCATTTAAAAAATGAAGTAGGATGATATGGAAAGGAATGAAATGGAATGGGATGGGATGGGATGGAGTGGAATGGAGTGGAGTGGAGTGGAGTGGAATGGGATGGAGTGCAGTGGAATGGAATGGAATGGGTTGGAGTGGAGTGGAGTGAAATAGAATGGGATGGGATGGGATGAAATAGAGTGGAGTAGAATGGGGTGGAGTAGAATGGAATGAGATGGGGTGAAGTGGAGTGAAGTAGAATGGAATAGAATGGAGTGGGATGGAATGGAATGGAATGGAGTGGAATGGAATGGGGATGGGATGGAGTGGAATGGAGTGGAATGGAATGGAATGGGATGGGATGGAGTGGAGTGGAATGGAATGGAGTGGAGTGGAATGGAATAGCATATCAAATATCAGAGAGCATTGCAAGAGGCCAGGGGAAGAATGCTTTGTGAAAGTATGTCTCAGTTATGAACATAATGTATGTGTTGAGTACTAGGTTATGATGAAAAATACATTTCTTATTGTGGGTGGTGGAGAAAAAATTGGAAAGTCACTGTCTTAATTCTCAAGCTTTAGTATGCATCAGAGTCACCTGGAGGACACATTAAAGCACAGCAAACCAGACCCTATCTGAGGAGTTTCTGATTCAATAGGTTTGAGTCAGACCCAAAACTTTGCTAACAAGCTTCCAGGTGCGCTGATGCTGCTACTCCCAAACCACATTTGAAAACCACTGGACGAATGATCCCTATCTCATAGGTGAGGAAACTGATTCAGAGAGAGAAAGTAACGCACCCACGGACCACAGCTAGCCAAGTAAGAGCTAGGATACAGACCCAATCTGTCTGACCCCCAAACTGCAAACCATGTTACACTTGCTTTGGTTTTAGAAATAATCTGTCTTTGAGCATGGATCTGGCATTTCTCTGTATTTTGTGTGTGTTCTTGTATTTTTTTTCTCCAAGTCCCATATAAATTGCCTGGGGAAGAAGAAACATCAGCACTTGCAAGCTCAACCTGCTTATCATTTACACGGGTACCTGATCCCCAGGATGGGAGAGGGGCACAGGCTCAATGAGAAGCCAGACAACATCCTTCATCAGTCTTCGCAAGCCCGCCCTGCCTCCTTCTGCCAACATCTCCATACCTGGGTCTTAGTTGGTGTCTTGACGCATGCATGGCTTGGTTTCATAAAGACGCCAAGGCCAGGAGAAAGCCCTACTTCCCAGGAATGTTCCCTTTATCAACTCCGTTTCCAGAAGAGCCCAAGCAGAGTCCAACATTCGGCACTTCCTGGGCTGGGACGTTGAGTATAGTATTCAGAGGTTACTTTTCTTCTAAGTGTAGCTGAGTCAAAAGAGCAGCAGCTATGGGATTGGACTGAGCTGGGTCAGACCCTGGGTCCATTACTGTGTGATCCTGGGCCACCTACCTAACTTTCTCCAGGTTCTGATTTGTTTCATACAGGACTGAAAATACCTATAACCTCATAGGAACTTTTCGAAGATTAAATAACACTTAGCATGGCACCTAATGCTGAATGAGCCCTCAATAAGTAGTAGGTAGTATAGCCTTGAGTCATCCTCACACCAGTATTATTTAAGCACCTACTTTGTTTTAGGCTATGTGTACCAAAGCTACAAAGATGGATATGGCCCTGTCCCTGCCTTTAGGCAGCTCACAATCTACTGCTTAACTGGCACACCTACCTCCACTCTCTAATCACATGACAGTGGCAGACACAGCTAATCAATCCTTGTATCATTTCACACTGAGCTCAATATGCAACTTTAGCATCCTTCTCTACGACAGTTTGGACCGTGCTGCCCAGCAGATGGTGTGGCCATAAACCATTAACTTCTTTGCTTTCCCTGGCTTAGTGGGTGAGATTTAGAAATGGACAATTACTGTGGTGTGTGGTAAATGCCATGATAGGGGAAAACAGAGGTCCTCAGACTCTGTGTGAGAGTTGCTTAATTCCCTGGAGAAAGCATGATGTGTAAGGCTTCCAGAAAGAGCTGGAAGGACAAATGGGAGTTAACTAGGTTTAAAGGAGGCGTGGTGATCAGGGAGAAGGGAGAAAACCATGCATGCTATTTACATATACATACATAGCCCATCCATCCATACATACAAGACAGACAGACAAGCAAACAGGCAGATCTCTCTCTCCATCTCCATCTCTCTCTCCATCACCATGTCTATCTCCATCTCCATCTCCATCTCCATCTGTGCGTTCTGGAGGCAAGAGGGAGCAAGGAGCGTTTGGGGAGGTGTAAGAAGGGCAGGTTGTGGGGAAAAGGTGTGTTGAGACTGCAGCAGTAAAGAGAGGCCTTCCTGACCTTGCTGAAATCAGAGAGCCATCACTGTGCCCCTGGGAGCAGGTAGGTGAGAGTCCCCAACTCCCTGTAAGGGAGCTGAGTGGCCGCTGCTGAGCTGCACTCGGAGAGAAAGCTGAACTGATGTGGATTAACCTGGAGAAAAGAAGCCAACAGGCAAGAAGCGTTCCTTCTCTGTGTGAAAACCCCTGAATCCAGTAAAAAAATTTAAGGGATAATGGAGGCATTTCTCTATTTCATACGATCATAATCCAGGTCCCTCAGGGTCAAGCACAGAACCTGATTAGTGCTGGGCCAGAGCCGCCCAGAGCACCCGTTTCCATCACGAGCTGACTGCAGGCTACACTCTAATAGGATTGTTTGTTTAAAAAAAATGCCATCCCTGCGGTAAAAGAATGTCCTCACTGAGCCCGAGCTCTGTTGCTATTGTGAGGAGATGGGGGCCCAGCAGAAATATTTAAGGCTCCACTCTTGGGGGTGATTGGTGTTGAATTCCGGCTGCAGAACTTTCTGGTTAATCAGCTTTAGAGTTGAGGGAGTAGAAAGGAAGTGAAAGTGGATATAGAGAAATATCCCATTGGTCGGAGCAGAACGATGCAGAGGCAGCTCCCTCTGGCAGCGGGCCTGGCATTCAGATTCGGCTCGTACTTGGGCGACCTTGAGCAAGACCCGCCTCCTTTCTGGGCCTCAGTTTTCTAACCTGCAGAATGGAGAAGCTGGAATCACACTGTCTAAATGTCCTTCCATCTGTAGTATTACTTGTTTAGCCAGCAATCGCCTGGGAGATTTGGTTTGTAAGGAGTTTGATCAGCAAATTTGCCAGGCTCTGTCTGTTCTCATCTATCAGAGGGATACATGTTGCTAACGTGCTTCATCCGCATTTGCTGCTGTGGTCAGAAGCTAACCATTCAGTGCAAAACAGATGTTGCTAGCAAATCCTTGCTAAGACATGTGCTGTGTTCCTATAGTTGGTTTTTAGGTCTTGTGTCAAACTCAGAATGCACTTTCCAGGGAACATTTAATTTGGAGTAACTTTCTCAGCCAACCCACAAAAACCCTGTTTGGCCCTTAATGAAACTAAAGTAATTTTAGTTTTATGGAACTGGGCTGATAATAGTACTATTTTTATAGAGTAGCTTGGAGTTGGACTCTGATGAGCTAGCCTGGAATAGTACTGTTTTGATGGGGCTCCTATGAAATAATCTTATTGCTTTAATTTGAAATAGTGTTGATTTTGACAGGCTAACTTGGAATGAAACTATTTTACAGGTGAGCCTGGGAAACCATCTGTAGAATAGCATTTTCTGCTTTCCTTTGGGTAAGAGGACACTGAGGGGTGTGTTTTTTTTTCCTGGAGTTGTGTCAACCATGGGTGGGAAGGTTTCACTGCTCTTGATTACTCAGAAAAAAGGGGAGCCCCCTGCTGGAGGGAGGGCTGCCCTGCCATGGTAGCCGCAAGTAAGTCAACATTTGGTCTGATTGGTCTGAATTTACAGGTATAGTAGAATCAAAAGTCTTCCTTTTTTAATAAAAGTGCTTTTTGTATAAAATAACCATTACCTTTTCAAATATTTTAATTATTTTAATTGCTATTAAATAAATTTAATTTAATTAACAGCTCAAAAAAACCCTCTAAAATTTCAGATTCATGATGAAAGATTACGAACAAAAACTCTGGGCTTTTCGTGCATTGAAATCTTGTAGAAAGGGGAACTGGAGAGAAAGTCCTCTAATTAGGGCTTTGGGGAAAGTGACCAAACTAGGTTTAGAGCTAAACCTTAAGAATAGAAGATGATGTAGCTTTAACCATATTCATTCCAGGACTCACCATGGGCCAGGCACAGTTTATACTTGACATCTCACTTGACCCTCAGATATATGGTAGGTATTTTACAGTCAGGGAAATTGAGGTTCAGCTCACTAGTGGTGAAGCTGCAACCCAGGTGTCTAGTTCCTTTACTATTTTTTTTAATGCCTTAGAATTAGAAATGGTCTTTGTCCTAAGGGAAGACCTCAGAAGGTAATCAGTAGAAAGGAAATTAAGCAGTTAGATCTTTAGATAGAAGAGCACCAACTGGTCCCTATAACGTGTGATGCTTTCTGGAAAGATACAGGGGTCCAGAAATGCACATGAATGTGAGGTTCATTAAAATGCAGTTCACAGGATACAGTTCATTTAGTTGAATTTCTTGTTTCCATGAGAGAGTGATGATGATGATAATATTGGTGCTGTGTGTGTTTGGTATTTTATTTAAATTTTTATAGCAACATGCCAGATGGGAAGACAGGCAGCATTTGTAACAGCCCTGTGGCTGCACTGGGTGATGGGCCAAAGTAACAGGTTAGACATACCATTTTGTCTGTATTGGTGGGATTTCTCCCCCTGTGACCTCACTGTGAAAAAGCAATTTGCACATGCCCACAGTCCCTTGTTTCTTCCACTAAATGCCCCTATCGTGACTGTCCCTGAGATGTGGCTGGTGGTGACACGCTTGGGAAGAGGGATCGTTTCCAGTTCGGGGGTGAATGGGCTTGCCCACAGTCCCTCCCAGCTTTTGTTTCTGAAGGTCTGGGAACAAGGTAAGAGGTGTGCAGGTTCCGGAGCCAGCTGCTGCTCAGAGCAGATGAGCCTTTCTTGGAAATAGTCCCAGACCCTGAATTGCTTGTGTGGTGCAGAGAGATGCACCGGAAAATTGTCCATTCACTGTGCCCACTCTTTGACTCTTGAATGCACTGATGCTTGCTTATTCTCAGTTCCACGTGGCTCAGGGAAGCTCTGAATGAGCTGTGGGTGGAGCCTAGCGGAGGCTGTCAGTTTAAGCAGGGAGGGCAGAGGGAAGTGGTGGGGACATGCCACTGGGCAGAGCTGGTCCTTCCCCTCTAGTTATAAAACTCTTACCAATAATCATTGTAGAGAACTTAGAAAATACAGAAAGTTACAAAGAAAAAAAATTTATTTCTGGTCTTGCTACCCAAAAGAAAAGGATATTTTAAATCTATCTCCCGTAAATCTGAGAATCTCTCACCCTTCCTAGCTCCCATGACCCTTTCTTTCTTCCTCCCTCCCTCTATCCCCTCCCCTCCCCTCATCAACTTCCTCCTTCTCTCTCTCTCCTTCTATTCACAATCCAAATTGGGATCCTATTGTATGTACAATTTTATAACTTGGTTTTTTAATAGTATCCACATTCTCTCATGATAAGACATTTTCTTCAGAATTAACACTTTCAAGTGAGGTGAGGTGTAATATATCATTTTTTAGAAGAACTGTAATTTATCTAACCAGTAAGGCATAACATTCTATGAGTATACCATAATTTAACTAACCCATCACTTACGGTTAGACCTTTAGAGTATATTCAGTTTTTTCAAAATAGTAAGTACTATTTTAATAAGCATCTTTGAACATAAATCTCAGTTGGAATTTCTGATCATTTCCTTAGGAATGATTTATGGAAGTGGGTAAAAACTCTGGACTTAGAACAAAAAACCACTTGTGATGTTCATGGCTGACTTGCCTTCCAGGAGGTTTGTACCAATCTGCGTTTCTCTTAGGGAGGAGGGTCAAAGAGCTTGTTTTCTCACATCCTGGATGGACAGATTTCCCTTGAGAAACAACATAGAATTGAGGGTAGGTTAAAAAGAGAGACCCGATCTCCAATGTTGTCAAAAACATTCAGGAAATATCTTACTTCTCATGCGGATCTGTGGATTCTCAGATCTGCAGGTGAATCAGATTGGCCTCTTGTCCCTGGATGGGGCCGTCTTAAGGCAGATGGGTTAAGTCCTGGGTGAGTTCTGCCTTAGCTCTGGGCAGAGCAGCAGAAGACCCAGCCAAGACCCAGCCTGAAAGAACTTTCAGTCTTATGATGGAGGCCAGACTCACCTGAGCTGAAGAGGGGCCGTGGCGGAGGGCGGAAAGAAAGGTACTACCTGGCCGTGCACTGTCGTGGAAGCATGGGAACTCAGAGACGGGAGAGGCCACGTGGGTGAGTCAACAGGGAGGTCCCCTGAGAGGAGAAGAGGTGGGCGTGAAGGGGCGGCAGACGGGCAGCGGTGCGAGGAAGGGGATGAGCGCATGCTGCGCCTTCCCCCCCCACACAGGCCGTAGGCTTGGCCGCCGAGCATAGAGGTTCTGGGCTCAGACACTCACACTCCATTCTTAGCTTTACTCACTCTCTGTGTGATCTTGGGCAGGTTAGTTAACTCTGCTGAACCTCTGTTTCCTCATCTGCAAAAACAGAAAAAAAAAAAAAAAATGAAAACGCCTACCGTTGTGTTGAGTTTCCTGTGGCTGCTGTTAACAAAGTACCACAAACTGAGTGACTTAAAACAACAGAAGTGTATTGTCTCACAGTTTTGGAGACTAGAAGTCCAGATTCGAGGTGTTGGCAGGGCCTTGCTCCCTCTCAGTCCTCTGGGGATTTATTTTCTGGTAGTCCCAGGCCTGCCTTGGCTGTGGCTGTGTAACTCCAGTTTCTGCCTCCGTCTTCCGCCTGTGTCCCCGTGTCTTCACACGGCATTCTCCTCTCTATGTCTCTCTCCTCCCTCATAAGGAAGGACACCATTCATTAAGGGCCCACCCTCCTCTCATGTGGCCTCATCTTAACTGATTACATCTACGGTGACGCCAGTTCCAAATAAGGTCACATTCTGAGATCCTGGGGATGCGGACTTCAACATATCTTTTTAGGGGACACAATTCAACCCCTAACAGGTTAGTCAGGAGGATTCAATTGAAGTAAAAGTCCTAGTCCAGTGCCAGCCAGGCTGTGGTAAATCTCAAAAACTGGAAGCTATGATTATTTCTACGTAGGTAGGCCATTCTCTGCTGTTACTGCATTCTGAGGTAGCTATTTGTCCCTGATTTTTTTAAAATGGAGGTCTTGGGGACTGAACCCAGTACCTTGTGAATGCTAACCATGCACTCTGCCCTTAAGGTATACCTGTCCACCTCCCCATCCCCCATTTTTTTGAAGAGGAATTGAAGTGCAAAGAGTCTATGTGAAATGCAGATGACATAATGGTGAAGTGCAGAGATCTTGGAGACTAAGAGCTGAGGTTTGCATTCCCACATACTATGTGTGGGACCTTGGGCCTGCGTAAGAGGGCTAACCAAACTTAACTGGTGGGATTGTCATGAGTTCTCAGGAGGATTAAGTGAGAGAATTTCACGTCATGCTCCTTGATTCACACTTGCCATATGGAAAGTACTCAAAAACTCGTGAGCATTTTGCCAAAGTGGCAGAGCTCACAGTGAACCCCAGGCAGTACGACATCAAGTCCCCTCTGTCCTATCCAGGGAACCCACTGCCTCCCAAAGAGTGGTGGCTGCTCCCCTGGCTCCACTTCTGGCCCCAAGGATGCCCGTGTGTGAATGCGAGTCAAGAATGAGCCAGGGCAGTCTCCTGGGGTGAGGCAGAAGTGGTGGGGAAGCCATGTCTTCAGACTATGATCTGTGCCTTTTGCCATCAACTCTGTAGGGTGGGGTGGAGGATAGCATGGGGTGTAAAAGATTGGCCTCTGGTGTGCAGAGGATCATGTATTCTCTGCCTTCCCTTCCAGAGTGAGCAGGAAACCCCTGCCTTTCCTAGAGCTCAGTTCTACCAATCCTGCTAATTGAGCCATCTGGTCAATCGTAGTCATTTTTCCCATGTGGTCAGTGACATTAATTCCTGTGTTCTCTCATCTTTAGCATTCTGCTCTGGCCTCTAGCCTCACGTCACCAGGTGCACTCTCACCTGCTTGCAGGATCCTGACAGATTTTTCCTGGGCAAATCTGGCAGGAGTTGGAAAGGAAGAAAACCACTTAAATCCAAAAGTTACTTTCCTGATCTGGCTGCATTTGTTTCTGGCTGTCCTGCATTTTCTACCTGTTCTATATTTTCTTACTGGACTCCTTCCAGGTTTTTTTTTTTCCTTGCTGTATTGAATTTTTCCAGCTAGACAACTCTGGTCAACTGTACAAAAAGCCCCATGAGAGGCTCTCACTTTGATCCTCTGTCTTCTTAGGAGGAGGCAAGGATGCAAAATAAGGCAGCTCCTGTGCCGTCTCTGTCACCTCTGCTTTATTAACACTAAGAGAGGAGGGTGGCCAGATGACCTGGAGATCGCTTGATACTGAGCTTGCTCTTGGCCAGAGGGTCAACCCCGACCATGCCAGGCAACCCTTACATTGGTTTCTGGGAGTTTGTTTCTACAAAGATTTCCTGTGCCCCTGGGACCAGGGTGGGGTGGACAGCCCAGAGAAACCAGTGAATGAGTGCTGGCTGAGCCGTGGGGCTTCAGGGAGCTGCTGGCTGCTCTAAGAACTTGCTGGAGGTGTCTGAATCGTCCTCTAGACAGCCTCCAGGAGAGTCAGAATGGCTCAAATAATATTCGAGTGCCGCAAAGTCCCTGGAACCCTATAACCCAGGTGAGGGCTCTGGTAGGGAGTGGGTGACACACTGGAAGGAGTGATTGGAGAGGGCTTAGCAAAAGGAGAAAATCAGCCCCCTCCAAAGTCTCTTATTTTAGTGAAGGTCATTTGCACTTGCATCCAAGTTTGCCTTCTGTGTCTCTTCCTCATCTCCCTTTTCTGGGTGACTTTCCCAGCACCTATGGCTACATCTTCATGTTATCAGTACCATTTTGAACACTGCACGGAAGGAGAGAGCTAGGGCTCCATGTAAACCACTCACCCCAAGAAGGCAATTGCTTCTCTTGTGCAAATCACTTAATCTTTGCAAGTCTCCATTTACTGACCTGTAAATTGGAGAGGGTAGTACCCACCACAGCAGGTGGATGAGATGAGAAAATGTTTATAATGTCCTAAGCCAGGACATGTGGTCAATGTCCAATAAGTAGCAGTAGCAGTAAGAAGCAGCAGCAACAACTATTCCCTGAAGGGCTTACTCTGTGCCAGGCATACGTTGTTTACTTTAGGACTGTCTACGGATTTAGTTCTCCCTTGGACACAAGGCACTTTCCCCACCATGATTTTACTACTGTAGGACCTGAGGGGTGGAGAGATGAAGCAGCTGTCGTCATCACGCTGAGAGCCAATGATAAAGCGGACCCAGGACTCTGTTACTATAACCGCTACCCTCTACTACTTCTCATCCTCATCCTCACTAGGTATTCACTTTTGGTTTTCAACTAGTAAGGAGGAAGCATGAAAAAGGCACTGCTTAACCCAATAAATCTAGTAGAGTTGCACACCCTGCGGTGCCTGGCTGGGGCTGTCCGGGCCCCCACCTGGCTTCCAGAGCTTCTAGAGCCTTCTCTGCCACTGCCAGCTTCACTCTGCTTCTCTCCCTCAGATGCTGCCCTCAGATCCCCCTCCTTCCTGCTGGAGTCTTCACTTAACTCCATGATTAGACCCGCCAGCTTCTTGAGAACCCCAGATCTGCTGAAATAAAAAAAAGAGGCTAAAAGTAAAGAGTGCTATGTTTGAAAATTTAGTTAGGAATTTCTTCCCACTTCCTAGGTCTTGGTTCTGCTCCCAGCATTGTTGCCCCCATCTGTGTGTTACTGGGCAAGTCGCCTGTGATCTCTGGGTCTCGTTTGCCCATCTGTAGAATGGAGAGATTAGACTACATTCTTTGCAGTCCCTTTTAGCTCTAGTATTCTATAGCAAGCTGGGAGTGTAGAGACGAATACAGGACAGTAAGCCCAGAGGGCGTGGGGATAATAAGCATGTGGATTTCAAAGCCAGGCTGTTGATTCAGATCCCAGCTCCAGCTTTCCCTTGTTTCCTTGCTGTGTGACCTTGGTCAATTATTTAACCACTCTGTGTCTTAGTTTCCTCATTTGTAAAGTGAAGATAATTAGAGTATTTACCCTGTAGAGCTGTCCTGAGAATTCAACAGTTGATATATGTAAAACCACGCAGAATAATACCTAGACATAGATGTGACATGTAAATGAGAACTATTCATATCCTTAGTAGTATTGCTATTATTATTAATCCTGGAGCCATCCAGAGCTGGTTTGAAGTCTTACCCTGTGAGCCCAAGCAAATGTATTAATCGCTTTGCTTTCCAATTTCCTTATCTGTAGTGAGACTTAGGTCTCACAGGTTGTCAGGAAGATTAAATAGGATGGTATTTGTAAGGGCCTGGCTAGTGATAGGCCCTCAGGAAGTGTTTCTGCTTTCCTCCCTCGAACTGTTTCTCCAAGGCCCTTGTTTCCTGGCTGGTTTGGGCAGTGCTGTTAATAACTTCAATGGCGTCTGCTAGGAAGATGAAATTCCGCCTGAAGTTTTGATGGTACAACCATCATTTACTTAGTGATGGCAGCCAAGCCTGGTGCTGCCTGCCCTGCTATGTAGGGCCCCCCAGCAGCTCAGCTGTGTGACTCACAGAAGCACCATGATTAACTGGAGGCTTTTCCAAGTCTGGGTGAAGAGCCCACTTTTTGGGCTGCAGGCCAGGAGGCCCCATTTTCCAGATGAGAAGACAGAGGATCCATGGGAACCTTCCCAGGGCTCCCAAGAGAGCAGCCAAGTTGGGATTGAGGCCAAGGTATCGGAGCTTTGAGTTCTAGCTTGGACCCATACAGCTTCTTTGGTCCTGATTCTCCTAGCTTTGACTTCTGAGCTGAGAGCCAGCTGAAGCCAGGAGCTCATGTGGCTTTGTGGGGTCTATTTGGGTCTGTTTCCTGCCAGGTCAGGCTTGCTTTGTTCCATGTGTCTGACAGAATCCTTACCCACTGCTAGAGTCCTTGCAAATAGGCCAGATATGGACCCAGGTTAGAGGATACAGATGGCTCAGAAAGCCATTGCCATGAAATGGACACGCTCATACTTTAGGTGGGGGTATAACTTGGAACAGACGTGGATGAGGGGGAGAGGCCTGGAGTGCTGTAGCTATTAAACTTATTTAACAGTGCATACCCAGTGAGCTGGTGCATTAGTCAATACGTATGTTCAGCTGTTTTTCAGAGAAATTGCAAATAAAATTGATCTCAGTAGCACTCAAGTTACTTTTCCTTCCTGCAAAAGTCTGAGATGATCCCTCTGTGGCTGAACCTGGAAGTTACTCCCACTGCTTCCTGGCCCCACTGGTCAGAACTGCATCACGTGAGTTAGCTGCGTGGGAGCCTGGAGAATGGAGTCGCTTTTCTAAAAGTGGATACAGTGGATGCTCAGGTCCCCTCTTCCAGGCCAACATCCCTGTCCCCGGCTGCTGGGAATGTGACACAGTGCACAGTTGTGTCTCTCTCTGGTCACTGCTCAGAGACACAGGGAACCATCTCACCCAAGATTATACCCTTTTCCAGAAGGAGGCCATTTTTGCCAATACTTGGCTTATGCAGGCATAAAAATTCCTGGCCTCCTTCCTTCAATTTGGGACAGCTGTGAAGGGGTCATTCCAGCTCCAGAGGTCCTATAGGGGCCCCCTGGGGCCTGGTTGGAGGCATTGCAGGCCCAGCCATGCCTTCCTCACTTCCTTACAGGTGGCCCTCCTGAGATCACTCCCCTATAAACCTCTGCCCACAATACTCTATGCCAGAGACAGGTCCAGGGGTTCCAAACTAAGAAATCTGGGTTCTATACCACAGAGGAAGTGAAAGCCTGTTAGAAACAGACAGTCCCTGTCGCCTGCTGCAATCCCGTTTCTTACATTTGCTCTGAAAAGATGCAGGTATGACCCAGGAGGCAGCCTCGGGCTGTCTTGTCCATGCAGTGTTTGTGAGAGTGAAGACACTGAACAGCTAACTGAACCATAATGTGGCTGAACTGTGGAGTGTGGTAAGAAGACTGAGAAAGTTCTAGATTTGCTGTATTCAGTAGTCACCAAGAGTTTATTGAATTGTAGAAAGATATACACAATATGATTACCACTTTATTAAAAGTGGCAAACATTACAAACATGCTTAGCCATAAAATAGTATGCAAGTATGCAGAACGACAGTGGGAGGTTACTGTGGAAGCGGGTCACAGTGGCTGCCTTTGGGGAGGGGAGGGGAGGGGAGCCGTGGGCTGAGTCAATGTTGGGATGGAGTGAGGAGGTGGGGTAGAGCGGTCTAAGGAGCTTTAAGCCTTACCTGTAATGTTTTGTAAAAAAAGTATGTTGGAATACATTAGTGGATGATTTGTTCTGTTAGAAATGTATATTAAAAAAAGAAAAATAGAAATCCATTCTCAGTCATGGGAATCGAAATTAAAGTCAACTTCAGAGGACACATGAAAAAAAAGCCAGCTTCGCTTTTCAAAGAGAATTCTTTTATTTTTATTTCAAGAGGCCTTGAGCCCTTGGACAAATCTCTCCACCTCAGTTTCCCCATTTGTGAAATGACAGTTACAGACCTCATCTCATATGATTCAGGGCTGAAATGAGATAAAGTTTATAAAGCTATTAACCCAGTGTTGGGCATGCTGTGAAAATCTGGTGATGGACCTCAGCGAAAGGTCCTCTGCTTCTAGAAAAGACAGCCTGGCAGCCCCGGACAGGGCTCAGTCTGGTCCAACAAACCTGCCTGGCCCACTCCGACTGGCCAGCAGGCAGCAGTTCTGATGACCTCCAGCTGGGCCCTCGGTCAGCAGCCCCAGGGAAGGGGGAGAGCTCCACTCCCAGTCACAGCCGTAGCTGTGAGGGCCAAGACAGACTACTGCAGGGCGTTCCAGGTGCTCTGGGGCCGGCTCTCTGTCTCTGGGGTATGAGCAGCCATGTGTGTAGCTTCCAAGGATGTTTTCTATTATGTCAAAGGGTGTGGGTGGGTTTTCTGTCCTCTTCTTTCTCAGAATGAAGAGGACAAAGCCTCCCTTTCAGGGCAGCCCAGAGGACCAGAAAGGCTTTGAAATCATGAAATGCAAATCCCAGCCGCTTTTGAACTGCATTGAAGGCGGAGCTGCTGAATTAAATTAACATGGCCCATAAATACAGAGGTTAAAAAAATGGGAAACCAAGTGTTCAGAGGCTTTTTGTCCAAAGGCAAAATAATCACAGGACAATGGTCTATTTTGTTTGGATTACAGGCCTGGCTGATATCACATTAGCTCAAACCTGGCAATATTTATGTTGAAAACTGCTGTTTGCGGAGCACTGTTGTCCCAATTTATCTCTGCGGGGAATCCCTCCACAGCGCAAGCCGCAAGCCAGGCCAGGGAAACCTCTGCCTCCTGCTGACCCGCCTGGTACTGCCCTGGAATGCCAGAGAGTGCTAGGGTTTGGACTTTTGTGGAGAGGAATAGACCAGGACAGAAGGAGACGGGTCTCACACAGACAAACCGGAGACCCATTGACAAAATTCAACCTGCAAAAAAAATTGTTTTTCAGGAGACCAGTCACAAATCTGTTCATCCTGCTTCTCTTGAGAAATCAAAAGAGCCAACAACGTTTGACCTGCACATTCACGTGTTAGAGATCATAGGAGCCAAGGAGCAGCAGCCCCTTGAGCCAGAGAACTCCGTTAGCCCCAGTCCCCACCGCTCCCTTTTGCTCCCTGGCCCTGAGGCTGAATGTCAGTTACCATTAAGAGCATATCACTCTTGTACTATTGTTTATCTTACAGTCAAAAAATATTTGCCCAAACCTATGACATATTAAAATGAAGGAAGATGTGAGCTAAATCATCCAGAGGCTTTTTTTTTCTTCTTCTTATAGCCAGTCTGCTTTCTTCCTGTGGGTACTTGTGTTTCCAATCACTGGGCTCCTGCTGAACCTTCTAGGCCTAGATATTGGTCTCAGCTCTTCACTAACTGATCTTAGGCAACCACCCCATCTGCCCCCTACTTTGGGTCCCATTGTCCTCATATGTTGTCAAAAGAAAGGACATTATCTTCCAAACTGTGTTCCATGTAACATTAGCTCTGTGGGACGTGGATAGTGTTCACTAAGAAGCACCATTAGGCAAAATTAAGTCAGCTCCCTATGCAGGACCTTCCAGAGCCCTTCATGAACTGACATTTGCTTTGCAAATGAATTTACTAGGGAAGCCGACTTTCATGGAGTGTCTTGGGGCCCTTGTGTTGTCTGGCTTGGATTTGGCGAAGTGAAGACAATGCCCAAGTTTCCATCCAGGATGAAGGCTCAGTGCTGGGGTTTACCCTGCCCAGTCCTCAGCCTGGGGCAGGGTGTCCTGTCCAGTGCCAGCAGACCCAGTTGTGGCCCCTTTGCTGGGCACCTTCCTTCTGTCTTCCCCAAATTTGCTGCTCCTCTCCAAGCCCCTCTTGGGCATCAACGGAGGTGAGGAATTATCACTCCCAACCCCCAATCATATCATGTTCCCAGGGGTCGTTGGTCCCTACACTGGGTCACAGAAAGGTAAATGTAGCCAGTCTTGGGTCAGGCAAAATGACCTCTTGGGATAAGGATATCAAACATTTGTTGAGGTGAATCAGCTCTTGGACAGCCTTCCATCAGCATGGCAAAGGAACACTGGTGAGGGCATTGCTAAGAAAAAAATTGCAAGCCCTGTAAAACCTGTCATGTTTATGGCCCTTTTATGTCAGACTCCGCTGTTCTCGGTCTCCTGCAATGTTTGCTGCTTGCGTTACACCAAAAACTCCTAGAGGGCAGGGACCTGCATCGATTTTATTTGCATTATTTATTAGGTCGTATGCATTCAAATAGTTAGTCAAGAAAGGTTTATTGAGCGGGGTTGCTACCCCCTGAGGTATAGGTTCCTCCCTTGTTGTCATAAATAACCAAAAGCTCACCATGTGGCAGAGTGGAAAGTTGGCAGACTTTGCAGTGAGATGAACTGGGACTAAATGGTCTCTATCACATCACTTGGTCACATCACTTCTCTCTGAGCCTCAGTTTTCTCATCTGTAAGTTGGGGACCATTCCTGGAAACTCAGTCTCCACGAGGATGCCCAGCAGAGCCTGGCTCAGAGCAGGCTGCAGGAAATGACTGTTATTGTGATGCCTGAAGGTTGACTAGGGGCCTTTTTTGTGTCCTTCACCTCACTTCATTCCCCTGGCCTGTCCCTGAGCTAGGAAGGTTGGGATCAAGACCATCCAAATTGTACAAATGAGAAAACAAGCTCAGAGAAGTTGAGGGCCTTGCCTGAGGTTTCTCAGCCAAGAGGAGGGGAGCCAGGATTTAAAATTTGGGCTTTGGATTCCAGACCATGGGTGATCTCCAGCACAGCCCAGATCCCATGTGACAGTACTTTGCCAAGTGCAAACACCATTCAGTACAAAGGCTAATGTGTTGTTATCATGACAAATTCAGCATTTATTGCTAGGAGCAAAAACCTTTTCCTGGAAAGATATCCTAGAGTCCTCAAAGAGCCCTTAGGAGGATGATAAGCACTGGCCATTAAAAGGAGTTTTATCAGGTAGAAAATGATCAAGATCAACTAGAGAAAGTGTGTGGGGGTCAGGGCAGGGAGGCAGGGTGTGGAGCAAGCGCTCCCTCTGAAAGGCGGGATGGAGGTGGGATTCACAGAGGGACGGCAGGAGGGAAGGATGGAGGAAACCACAAAGCTCTGCATCAGCGAAGTAAAGGGCATCCCGGGTCATTGGGTGTGATGGGACAGTTAGGTCCAGAGCCAGGTGCCTGCAAGAATTGCTGATGGAGGGCTCCCAGGGTGAGAGGATGGATGAGGCAAGGGTAGGGGTTTGCAGGAGACAATGTCAAAGCAACGGGCAGAGCCGGCCAGTTTGGAGTTCACCGAGGAGGGAAACAGCAAGGGCCTAGCAGACCAAAGCAAAAGAAAAAGGAGAGGGGATAATAACTCATTAATTAATTTGTCAAATATTTCAATCAATCAGTCCATGAAAATGTATTGAGTACCTACTGTGTGTTGGGTTTGGTACTTGCTCGGGCAAGTACAAAGTATAAGAAGAGGGCAGGGCCCAGTCTAAGCCTTGACCAACCAAGACACAAACCAGGGTCTTACCTGCTGCCCTAGCCCCTATGCTGGGCACGTGCGTGTAGATGTGCACCCACACACGCACACTCTAACGCGTGCATACTCACGCATGCACACGTGTATGCAAACACACACATACACGGTTCTCATCCCCTTCTCCTGTTCCTGCTGGTTTCCATAACCATTACCAGGCATCTCTCCTCTGTCCCAAGGCAAGGCCCCTTTACATGTCAAGTCAAAAATTCTGTTGTAAATACATTGTCTACTCTAGAAACAAAGCTTCCCCCATAATGAAAGAATTAAAAAGGAAGCTTTGCCCAGCATGAGAGGAACTGTTTTTCATTACATGAGACGGGTGTACATTTTTAGCATAGCTCCCAGCTTCCGGAGGTCTCCCGTGACATTGGCGATCTGGATGGGGCCTGCAGAGGTGGGACAGGGGGTGCGTTTTCACCAGGTGGCCCCAGCCAGCTAGTTGGGGCTGAGTCTTGGTTGACGGCTGTGAGTTGAGCCGCAGTTCATTTGGTGGTCTGGTCACTGTGTCGGGTATAATTAACTGAGCTGAAAGGAAGCTAAAGAAACTTCCCTGACAGAGAGGTCAGGAAAGATGAACTCTGATGGGAAATTAATGATGAGAGTCTGGAAACTCCACAAGAGGGTCTTGCCACCATGAGTCTGATGTAACACTAATAGCTGGTCCTTCCCCTCTTCACCTAACAAAACACAAGCATCCAAGGGGCCTTTTTTGGGAAGTTTTTTCTTGGTGTTTCAAAGAACTTTTCACTACTGGATATCAATATTATTATTAATAATAATAATTGAACTGCCATCAATAACATAAATAGTTATTGCACATTTATGTAATAGTTGCTATGCCAGGTGCTTTATGTAAATTCTTGCAATAAAGTGTCACGTTGACCCCCTTCCCCCACTTATGTGCCAGGAGCTGTAACAGAGCTTAAGTCATTTATCCAAGGATTCAAAATCGCTAACCAGCAGCACTGGGATTTGGACCTAACTTTCTACCTGCTCTGTTGTTTGACCTCTTAGTAAGTCTCACATAGAAAAGAAGGCTGGGGCTGGGGTGGTTCAGGGTCTAGGGCAGTTCATGGTCTAGGGCAAAGCTTAGCCAGCTATGGCTCACAAGCTATGTTTTTAAGTAAGGTTTTATTGGAGTATAGTCACACCTTTTTGTTTACGTATTGTCTCTGGATGCGCTCACACTACAACAGTATAGTTGAGTGGTTGCAACAGACAGTGTGGTCTGCCAAGCCTAAAATATTTACTGACTGACCCTGTATGGAAAAGGTTTGCCAACCCTGATCTAAGGAAACCCAGGATGAAACCAAATTAAACAGGTTTCTTTGCCATCCGACTTCTCCGAGCCTTACGTCTGCTAATGTGCATTGTGAGGTTCCCAGAGAACAATCTGGTCTGTGGCACAGCCTCACGTATTTGGCTAGAGGACCCCTTCTCATGGGGCATCCTTGAGGCGCCCTTTGGGGAACACTGCTGGAGTCAGACCCCACTCAGTTCGACCAAGGAGCATACAGGCTCAGAGAGGGAAATGTGATAAGCTGCTGGCCATGCAGCTGCGGATGGCCCAGCCAGGAGTTGACTCAGATTCTGGGAGCTTCCCAAGGCAGTGCTATACTGTTTGCCTTTTGCCAGCATCAGTAAGAGTAATTGGTGCTGTTCTGGGAGTCCCTTCTCCTGAAGGGTCGTCGGTGGTGGTGGCCAGAGCTGCCCTTTCTTCATTCAGTTGCCCATTCACGATGCTGTTCTACAACCCTGCCTTTATGGGACCTGTTTGTTCAAGTCCAAGAAGAGAGGGAAAAATCATCATACTAATAATGAATGTCAGCTTTAATCAGCATCATCTGACGTTAGGAGAATTGAATTTCTACCTTTCACCGCATACATTAAATATGGGGCTTTATCTCCTCATGCAGAATTGATTTGCTGTAATTCTCTCCTTTGGCCCTTGTCATGTAAATCGTGGTATTTCTCCCCCACTGACTGCATGAGGCATAATCTGCAGAAGCAGATTAGAGGTGAGAATCCAGCCTCCCTGACCAGCTGCTGCTGGAGGCTTTATCTATCTTTCTTTTCCCACTTATGCTCCCCCTCTCCAGATTCCCTCTTTGGGGCTGCTCACTGGCCCATTATGCCCTCTGCAGATGGAGCCTGGATTGAGAGGGGTGATGGAAGTCTGGAGACCTCAGCCGTGGGTATCGCCAGCTTCTGTCACCAGGACCGGTGACTGTTGGGTTTGTAAGGATGGATCTTAGGACGACTTGCAATTCTTGGTCTCCTACTGAATCACATCACCAGTATCCCCAATAGTGCTACACCCTCAAATTCTCCGCAAGGGGGCACTGGAGCATCTCCAGCTCCTGGCATCTGTACTGGAAGGATAAGGACAGAGGTGGCGTCTGGCTGGTAGAAGAGCCAAGAGCCAGGTGGGGGCCTGGCTTCAGGGCTGGGCCTACGAACTCTGGCTTGAAGGCTAGTCCAAGGGCTCTGCAGAAAGGAGCAGGTTTTGCAGACAGCTGTCTCTGCCATACAAGCTGTGTCATTCAGTGAGACTCCAAGTATGAATATCTATACTCCTTCTCTATAAAGCTCTTAAGCCTCACTTTTGTCTTGTAACTATTTCCTGCTGCCTGGCTGAGCAATGGTTAAGAGATGGGGTTCTGGCGGCAGAAAGACCTGGGTTCAAATCCTGGCTCATCCACTTATATTTGTGTGACATTGGGTCAATTACTTGACCCCTGGAAACCTCTGCTTTACCATCTATAAAGTGGGGGTAATAGTAATAGCATGTCCATGAAGTTGTTTGAAAGATTGAATGAAATAACCCACATGAAGCATCTTGAACAGATCTGGCATGTAGTAAATGGCCAATACATAGAGGCTACTTTCTTCTTAAATCCCCATTCTATGCCAGCTGTGTCTTGAGGCATACCTTGTGGTAGAGTATGTTGATATGGCAGGTATAGCAAGGTGCTTTAAAACACCATTGACTATCTACAGTGTGGCTCAGGGTGGCCCCCAAAGGTGGGGAAGTTGTCCTTCAGGAAGGGATAGAAGGAATCTATCCCTTACTGAACACTTAATGACTACCAGGCACCTTTTTTTCCCCTTTCTATGTATATTTATATTGAGGTATAGTCAGTTTACAATGTTGTGTCAATTTCTGGTGTACGGCATAATGCTTTAGTCAGGCATGAACATACATATATTCATTTTCATACTCGTTTTCACCGTAAGTTACTACTAGATATTGAATATAATTCCCTGTGCTATACAGTAGAAACTTGTTGTTTATCTATTTTATATATAGTACCCAGTATCTGCAAATCTCAAATTCCCAATTTATCCCTTCTCACCCTGTTACCCTCCTGGTAACCATTAGTTTGTTTTCTATGTCTGTGAGTCTGTTTCTGTTTTGTAAATAAGTTCATGTGTCTCTCTTTTTTTTTAAGATTCCACATATGAGTGATGTCATATGGTATTTTTCTTTCTCTTTCTGGCTTACTTTACTTAGAATACCAGGCACTTTTAATAGTGAGTGGCCAATGACAGGTGTTTTCATAATATCATTCATAACATGCCTCTTTAGCATTCACTGTCAAAGACAGAAACTGGGCAAATAAGTAGGAGGTCTGGCTCAGGTGGGAAATCCTTAATGCTTTCCATAAAGAAAGATAACAAAAAGATAACAAAAACAAAAAGATAACAAAAATGTATTATCCATTTTTGAAAGCCTGCTATGTGCAGGCACTCTGCCTAGAACTGTATATTTATTATGTTCTAATTACATTTCACAACAACCCCAAAAGGTGGTGCCATTAATATTCCCATTTTACAGATGGTGAAACTAAAAGGCATCTATGTAGTCACTGGAAAGAGGAAGACATCAGCTCCAGAATCAGCTTTAAGATGAATGTCCTCCACGGGCCCTCTGCTGCCCCTGTGGTAACCTCCAAATCCTGTATTGAGCCTCCAGGAATGAGAATGTGTTGCTAAATGTGTCTCCTATTATCTGAGCTCTCTCTCCATCTAAACTTAACTGTCCTGGACCAAAATGACTGTTCCTCAGGACCCCAGGGTTACTGTTGTTTGTGGAATGAGAAGAAGGCAGTTTTCTGTGAGTCAGGCGGTGGCCAAGGCAGTGTTTGAGTATAAGTGTAAACTCACAGTAAATCAAGGTGGCCTGTTAACCTTGATGATGGGGGAAGGTCCGGCTTTAGTGGAGTTGGTGTGAGCCTCTCTGACTGCTCAGCACTGCCCTTCCCAGAAGCTTTAGCAAGTCAGGGCAGTTGGCATGGGTCCAGCAGCGTCCTGAGAGACCAAGAAGTCAGCCCAAGCCGGCCAGGTGGGCAGTGATGTGAAGGAGAATCCACGTCAGGACCACCTTAGTAATGCTCAGCGTAGCTTAGTGCTGTTTAGCAGCGGGGTAGATGGGATTCTATTCAAGGCAGGTGGGATGACCTTGAGCCTTTTCCTAAGTGCCATTGTGCTGGAGAGTTACAGACACTCTGCAGTCACATGTACGTGTGTATGTGTCAGGGGCAGTGGCTAATGCCTCCCTCACACCTCTTGTTCCCATGCGCCATTGCCCAGCCCCACACCCCTGGGCTCAAACAAATGCCAGCTTCCACTTGCGAGCCCAGTGTACTAGGTGCCAGGCATTGTGCAAGCCCTCTAGCCTGTCCTCTTCTTCCAACAGATCCCACAAGCCTCTGCTGTAAATGAATAGTACTCTGATCTTACTACACACACACACACACACACACACACACACACACACACACACACACACACACACACACACACACACACACACACACAGAGTCTCCCCAGACCCTCAGAGAATGAATATGTTAATTAAAGTCTGGCTCTCACTTTTGCACTGTGCTGCCTCCTGCTTCAAGAGGTTGGAGGTGCTCTGGGGTCAGTCACCTCTGCAGCATCCTCAGATGCTGGCTTAACCACTTCTTAAATGTCCTCTGATGAAAGGAATGTCACTGCTAATTCCACTATTGCAAAATCCTGGCTAGTAGAAAGCATCTCTTCTTAGGGAACCATAACAGTCCCCCGGCAAATCTTACCTCAGAAGAGTAGCTCAGCCAATTGGTGTGTGTTTTTTCCTTTTTTTTTTTTTTTGGCCCAGAGGAAGGAACATGTTAGCTCTTGACCCTGAGAGGCCTTTGCCTGGACCCTGAGGTCCTTCTCCTCGACCTTGGGCTGTGATTGCTCCCTGTCCCTCTTGGGAAGTTCCAGCTTCTGGTCTGCTTTCTTTCTCAGAGGGAGGTGGCACTAGGCTTTGTCTGCTCTGACCCCAACCCATCCCTCATCAGCCTGAGCTGTCAGCCCTCCAGTCCACGTCCTCTCCAGCCCCACTGCTGGAGTCAGGCAGGGAGAGGGCTGATGGATTGGCTGGCAGGTGCAAAAGGAACCTCCCAGTGTTAAGTCTGTGGCAGCTGGCACAGGGCCCAGCTTTCATTTGCTTGCTCTCTGGGCCTCACCCCTACTTCAGCCAGCACTCATCCAGACAGGGCGGCGGGGGGGGACTTCCATATGGGGTGATGGGACAGCTGTGTCCCCCAGGCCAGGAGAAACCCTTGTTTCCTGGGATGCCTTCAGTTCTTCCTGGGCACTAGATGCTTGGGCTACAGACTCCATTGTTCGATTCCCCACCTCGGTCCTGCCCTGGGACTTATCACAAGGGATGCCTCCTCTGGAAATCAGCAAGGTGCAAAGGACAAAGCTCAGACCTGGCTCAGCTCCTGACTTTGCTGTAAACTCGCTGTGTGAACTAGGCAGGTCACCTCCCCTGCTTGAATGCTTGTCTCCTCACCTAAAGTGTGCAGAGGGGAGGTTTCTGGAGGGTCTTGAGACCAGGTGACAGCCAAGGCCCTTTCTATCCCTGACTTTTCATCCCCAGAACCCTCTGACTTGAGATTTCCTCTGGGTTTCGAGTCCAAGAGGTGAGAAGGTAGAGAAGAGCAAAGGAAAGGAAGGGTCCCTTCTTTCATCTCTACTCTCCCTTCTAGCCTGGGACCAGACATCAGGAAGTTACCAGTGTACACAGCTTGATCTGAGAAACATTGAAAGGCCCGTCCACCCCCATTTGGCCCTGTTAATTCAACAACTGCAGTCACTCCTTTGGGGACACATGGTCTCCAGAAGTCTCCTATGAATATTTAAATATGGCTCCTGGGAAGTGAGTTGAATAAACTTATCCTTATCCTTTAACTCCCATTAGATTGAACTGGCCTCCCGTGGACCGGATCCTTGAAGGAGCGCATGGGTAGAATCTATCAAGGATTTTTTTTTTAAAGAAAGAGAGAAATAATGTAGCCAGGCCTGGGATGGCTCTGAATGTTAGGGCACAGTGTCCAGGTGCTTGGTGTAGTGATGCCCAGGCACAAATGGCCTGTTTCCCGATTGTGCCAATGACAGGCTCTTCTGGGTTGCATTGCACGGGGCAGGCCTGAGCCAGCTGGGGCCTGGGAAAGGAGGCTGAACTGAAGTGACTGCAAGAACCTGTCCACCACAAGCCCTGGACCTGACCCAGCAGGGGAAGCACGGCCCCGCCTTTACCACCCACGTCTCTGAGTCAGGTGAGCTTTGCAGCCCTTTAAGAGTAGGGTGCTGCAGAAGCATCTCGCCACAGTAGCCCTGCCCAAGAGACTCAAAATACCTTTCCTCTGATGTTTGCTCAATGCAGCCTCTGGGGTGCAAGGCCAACCAGGCAAAAGTGAGTGGCATCAGAGTAGCTGTGGGTGTTGTTGAGGGTGGCTGCCAGGGAGCAGGGAGGGTGGAGATGCGTCCACTTATAATCTCCCCTTGAGACCCTGGGCCTCAGAAGCCACTGGCTAATGAATTTCCCCATTATTGTCTCAATCATCTGGCCTTTGGTCTTCCTCATTCTCCTATCTCTGTTGCCTCCCACCTTTTATCCTGTAAGACTCAGCTCAGACATCATCTCTCTGAAGCCTCCTGTGAGTAAGTGGATGAAGGAAGGAATGTGCATAGTCCTTCGGACCTAGAACCATCCTCAATCTATCCAAGCACCTTCCAGGATCCTAGAGTCAAAGCCCTTTAGCCCAAAAGAGCTCCTGGAGGCCCTGCAGGATATCCAGGGAAAGTTGCTGCCAATTAGATGTTGTCTCCTGTACTTAAGAGGATGATCAGAATTGGGGTGGACCCACCCTACCTACTGGAGGAGCTCTGGGCATAAAGACCAAAGGATGGGGCTCAGGTTCACTGCCTGGACAAGTGGCTTTCTCTCTTCAGGCCTCTTTATCTGCAAGATTCCTAGAGGATACTGAGACCCCTTCCAGCCACACTGCCCCCTACCCCAAGCCTGTATCCTGAAGCAGAGAGAGGCTGACTCAGTGGTTTTAGAATGCAAAGACTTGCCACTTTTAAGGTCACCGAGAGTGATGCTGTTGATTCAGAGTTGGAAGGCTCTGAGGAAAAGAAACAGCTTCATAAATTGAGAAACGGAGCTGGTGCTCTGTGGTTGGCAACTTCTGACACGTTCCCGGTGATCCCTGCCTCCTGGGCTTCCCTCCTTGAATGATCCCCTTCCTTAATGACTTGCTTCTAGCAAAGAGAATACAGCTATGGTGATGGGCTGTCACTCCCCTATTAGGTTACAAAAGACTGTGACTTCCATCCCGTTGGACTCTTTCTCTGTCGTCTTCTCAGCTTGCTTACTTTGATGAAGCAAACTATCCTGTTGGAGAGACCCATGTGGTATGAACTGAGGGCAGCCTGTGGCCAACAGCCAGTGAGATACTCAGGTGCTTAGTCTTACAGCCTTCAAGGAACTGACATCATGACATCGTCATTCCAGCAGCCATGTGAGTGAACTTGGAGGTGAATCCTTTTCCAGTTGAGCCTTGGTGTGACCACAGCCATTTGCCACCTTGATGGAAGCCTCTAAAAAGACCCTGAAGTAGAGGACCTAGTTACTCTGCCTGGATTCATAGAAATTGTTGTTATTTTAAGCCACTGAGATTTGGTATAATTTGTTACTTAGTAATAGATAGCTAATACAAGCTAGGGGGGGTTTGGGGAGCCATGGATGGAAGTCCTGAAAACCAAAGATATCTTAAAAATTAGAAAGTGCTTCCACCAACTTCAGAGAAGCAGGCAGAACATTATGTGGTGTCTCGAAGTGATCTTAGGCATGGCACTGCCCCCCTCCTTGCCTCAGTTTCTCCACAAGGGGGTTGTGTTAGCAACAGCAATGCTGTAGCCAACCTTGTTAGTCCAATAACATTTCCATACATTTGAGAATTTGTCATCCCTTTTGCTGATTTAGTACGTAGGTGTTACCAGGCAGGGAATGGCTGCGGTTGGAGTGTGATCTCACTGAGAACAACGAAGGCAGGTCATTTTGAATCCTGCCAACGTGCAGGTGGCAAAGTAAGGTTAGGGTGGGGGCGCTGGAGTCAGATGGCCTTGGGTTCATATCCCAGGTCTGCTCCTTCCCAGCTGTGTGCCTTCAGGAGTTTCTTTCCTAAGTCCTCAGTTTCTTTACCTGTGAAGTGGGGATTAGGGATCATAACCCTTACTCCACAGTGTTGATGTGAGAATTAAATTAGATAATGCACAGAGTGCATTTAGCAGCTAGTTAGTTCTCAGTAGTGGCACCTAGAAATAACTCTAATGAACATTTGTCTTTGCATCATTATTGACACACTAATGTGCCAAGCTGCCATTTGTTGAGTGTTTGCTATGTGCAAGGTACAGAGCCAAACTCTTGGTGCAGTATTTCAGATGCCAATGGACAGAACTGCCAGTCTGCAGGGTGGCCCTGCCGGTCCTCATCTCTTTGAGGTAAAGCAGACAGTTTTCTCCTCCGGGATTCTTTGCGTCACTTGGTTAGGCCACCCTGTCAGAGGGCATTGGGGCATCTGCTCTCGGAACTCTGCCACACTGTCAGTGCTGTCCTAGACCGGAGTCCAGCATCTCTTCTGTTCTCCAAGGGTCTGCTTCTCCCTGAACAGGGTGGGCCCAGGAGGCTCCCCTGCCCCATCAGGAGAGGCAGTGAGACTATCTCAGGTGAGGGAGGGTCCTGGGACTTTGAAGACCCAGGGCCCCCATCCCTTCTCCAGAGATCACACCTTCATTGAGGCCCCACGTGCAAATCCCCTGAACCCTGAGACTCCACAGTGGTGTCTTAAGCCCCTACAGGGGTGGGCGGGGAAGAAGGAGGGTGTTCTGTAGCCTGAAACTGTGGTGCCTTTCTCCCTCTGCTGTCATTTCTAATAATATGCTTCTTCAAAAGGAAAGGAGCATTTCACGTGGTGGCATGGAAAAGGTGAGGATTCTGGTTTCAGACAGAGTAGTGCTTAATTCTATCTTCCCCTTTCACAGGCTGATTTGAGCAACTTGCATCACTTTGCTACATTCAGTTCTTCATCCGTGAAACGGGGGTCACAACCCCTGCCTTGCAGGAGGGCATCTTGTGAGGCAAAATGGCGCCTGGATGTCATGAGGTAGAATGAGACGCACAGAGTAGGCTCCTGGTACATGACAGAGAATCTTCTGGGCTTGATTCTCAGTTCTTTCCTGTGTGATCACAGATGACATATGAGAACTAGCTGGCAGTGTTGGGGTATACCATGTATTGGATAAATGTTAACTATCATGACTATAATGTTTCTATGAAGGTAGCTTTTCTTCCCTCAAATCGTGCCTGACTTCCAGGCTCAAGACAGTGACTTGAAACAGTGACTTGAAACTGTTCTGACCTTCCCCTCCTCATTCTCCTCCTCCTCCAGTGGGATGCTGTCCTGAAATTAAACGTCTCTGCACTACCATCTGCACTAACATACTAAAGATGAAAGATATTTTAGTGGAAATAAAAAAGCACATTGCACACATAGTTGTACATCACGTCCCTATAAGTGTGTGCATATCTGTAGGAAAGTCAGGGGGGAAACACATGGGTGGCATTTCTCTCTAAGACATGGATTTAGTGATTTTACTTTCGTCTTTATGCCTCTCTGAAATGTCTACATTATGTCAATGGACATGAAATATTGTCATAATTTAGAATTCAACATAATGTGCTATGTCTCTCTTATGAGAAAGCTGGGCATCTCTAAATTATCCTGAGCCTTGGAGGGGCTGGTTCCATAGAGAGCTTGCGAACAGGAAGTCTCTCTCTGGCCAGATGGAGCCTCCAGGGTGGGGCAGGTGGCAGGAAGGGTTGGACAAGTCTTCCTTTAGAGCTGCCTGGGAGGACTGCTCCATTCGCCATCATCCCTCCTGGGCATTCCCTTCCAGCATCTTCTCTCACCGGAAGAAAGGCCCCTGGATTTCATGAATGCCAGCCAGAGAGTGGAGTTCAGTTCTCTGTTCTCTAAAGGAAGAAAAATTATTTTTGCCTCAAAAATAAAAAAATAAAAAAGAGGCAGGAAAGAAAGCAAGACATCAGCCCAGTAGCTGCATATGCTTAGTTAATGTGCTGTGTATTTTGCAAATCCTCTTAGTGAGAGATTGTTTATCTCCCCTCTGGCTGGGTCTGCAGCTGTGGTGCTGATGGAGGCTGGCCTGGCCCCTGCAGATGAGGCCGAGCTCCGCGGAGCAGTGGCCTTGGGGACACTGGCCCCTGACACATGAGCAGCTAGCCCAGGTGCCATGGTGTATAAGCTGGCTTTGACTGTCATGGAGAAGGGGTGTTCCTCCTTGGAAAAGAAGACAAGGCAGCTGGGACAGGTGGGATGGGGATATCAGAGGAGCCCAGTTATGTTACTGGGGGCAGGGGCACCCCCTGGCTGGGGGCTTCCTGTTACATATAGTTACTCATTTAATTGTCCAGGGACTCAGGTCAGGACCTCTTGGGTTCTTGGCTCACAGGTGACAACAGTTTGGCCATCGGTTCTTTTTTTTAATTGAAGTTTATTTGATTGACAATGTTGTATTAGTTTCTGGTGTACAGTATAGTGATTCAGTTATATATATATATTCTTTTTCATGTTTTTCATTATAGGTTATTACAAGGTATTGAATATAGTTCCCTGGGCTATACATTAGGACCTTGTTGTTTATCTATTATATATATAGTTTGTGTCTGCTAATCCCAAACTCCTAGTTTATCCCTCCCCCGTCTTTTTCCCTTTGGTAACCATAAATTTGTTGTCCAAGTCTATGAATCTGTTTCCGTTTTGTAAATAAGTTCATTTGTATTGCTTTTTTTTTTAGATTCCACATATAAGTGATATCACGTGATATTTGTCTTTCTCTTTCTAACTTATTTCACTTAGTATGGTAATCTCTAGGTCCATCTGTGTTGCAAATGGCATCATTTCATCTTTTTAATACCTAATTAATATTTCATTGTGTGTATCTATCTAGATAGATAGAATGATAGATAAAATATCACATCTTATTTATCCATTCATCTGTCGATAGACATTTAGGTTGCTTCCATGTCTTGGCTATTGTAAATAGTGCTGCTATGATCATTGGGGTGCATGTATCTTTTCGAATTAGAGTTCCCTCCAGATGTATGCCCAGGAGTGGGATTTCTGGATGATATGGTAGGATTATTTTTAGTTTTTTAAGGAATTTCCATACTGTTTTCCACAGTTGGCCCATAGATTCTTATTCTCCCTAAGCCCCAAACCTTTCTTTGAGCGGTACTTACTACACTAGTACTTACTATACACTGAATAAATATGTACTCTTTGCTAAGCAGTGTCGATATGTCATTTAATCCTCAATCTCTTTATAAAGTTGTCTCCATTTTACAGATGAGGAGAGTAAGGCTCGGAGTCAGTACCACACAGGGCATTAGTAGCTGAGCCCAGGGTTTGAACCTAGATGTGTCTGGTTGCAAAGCTTGTGTTTAAATGTGGACGTTCTCAGCTCACTTCACACATCAGACTCACCTGCGGGGCTTAACTGTACAGATGCCAGGACCACACCCCAGGCTTCCTGAATCACTGCAAGACGTTTTGCAGGTGATTCTGAAGTACAGCCTAGTTGAAAACCACTGGGTGCCCCAGAATCCTGAGCACTTGCCCGGCACGGTTTGGCTCACTCCTTCCTACGGGAGTAGAGTTGCTGGACAGAGCAGGAGGGCCCATGTGGCTGTGGCTGTGGCTGTGGAGGATGTGGCTCAGCTTACCTTTGAGTCCCCGTCCCCCTCTTTCCAGTCCTCTCTCCCCACTCCTAATCAGCCTCCTGCAGATGCCAGCTCACCCCTGCGCTTTCATGATGTCTGAGCTCCTGAACAAAACCACTGCACCCCTTCTCCCCTCTGCCCCTGCTGGGCTTCCTCTCTGTCCCTCAGGGAAGAGTCCTGGGGACAGATCAGGGGCCACCTGACAGGGAAACTTGGACAGGCAGGCCTGCCAAGGCCTGGTCTCCAGGGGACTCATGGGCAACTCTGTGGCTGGACAGTTGAGAGGGGTCAGCCCCTCAGGTCACAGAATGACCTCAGCTCTCTGATCAGCCAGTGACTGATCAGGAAAATGAGTTCCCTCAGGAAAGCTGTTTTCTCCGTATTTGTTTTTTTTTCTTATCTTGCCTTGGCTCTTTCCTTCATTCAATTCAACAACTGAGCACCAGGCTCATGGTTAGGGCAGCCAGCATGAAGCAGGGTCTAGGTGCACAGACTCAGATGGAAGTGACAGGCTCTCCACAGACCACTGCTGTGTGCCGTGTCTCCTGCTCTGAGAGATGGAAGCAAACCCAGCTGTGAGAGCACAGAAGGGCCCACAGTTAAGACTGGGACAGGGAAGAGTGCCTGGAGGAGGTGACACTGACTGGTCACATACAGCTTGTTAAATATATTGAATAACACCTGTAGGTTGCAGAACATACTGGAGGACTTGAACATGAACAAGCTTTCATTCATTCAACAAGCACTGAGGGAGGAGCTGCATTCTAGGAAGTGTTCTAGGCACAGCTGCATCTCTGTCCTCATGGAGCTTAAATGTGTGGATGGGAGACAAGATGATAATCAACCTTGTATGTGTGTGTGTGTTTGCGCACTTGTTTGTGTGTGATGTAATAAACCCTACAGAGAAAAAAAAAACTTGGGAAGGAGAGTGGCAGTGCTGGGGGAGGGGAAGTGGCAGATGTTGCTACCAAGGCTTCTCTGTAGCAACCATAAGGTGATGGTCAGCAGAGGTGAGAGAGGGCCAGTGAGACAGAGGGCAGGACAGAGAATGGAGGGGGCAAGTATGCTGTTGGATTTAGAGATTACATTGCTCCATACCTCTCATCCACTGTGGATTCAGCTGAGACCCAAAAAGAGAAGGGGATTTCTAAGAATAGAAAGGCTGAAAAGAGGGGATTTCTCTACAAACTAGGGGCAGAGAAAGACAGGGGGCATGGCTTTAGGTGAGAATCAGAGTCACAGTGTGATTGTTTTTTCCAAATAAAATATTGAGACACATTCTCAGAATTTTTCTGATTCAAAAAAACACCTTTAAAAGGTACCAAAAATCATGTTTAGATATGTAATTAGTTATCTGTTGTGTAATAAACTACCCCAAAATGTAGTGGCTTAAAACAATAAACATTTATTATCCTCTCACAGTTTCTGACGGTCAGGAATCTGGGAGTGGCTTGGCTGGGTGGTTCGGGCCCAGGGTCTCCCAGGAGGTTGCTGTCTGGACGGCAGCCAGGGTGATGGTCATCTGAAGATTCAGCTACAAAGAGCTGCCTGAGTGTCCTGACAATAAGGCAGTTGACATCCTCCAAAGCAAGTAACTCAGGAAGAGCAAGACGGAAGCCCCAGTGCATTTTGCCATCCAGCCTTGGAAGCCACACAGCGTCAGGTCTGCAGCATCCTATGTATTGAACAGGTCAGTCCTGTGCAGAGTAGGAAAGGGCTATACCAGGACACGGATACTCGCAGACCAGGATCACCGAGGCCATCTTGGGGATGGCTACCATAATAGGCAACTAATGAAAATCAATTTTTAAAATGACAGGAAATTAGCATTATTTCAGAAAATTTATCATAAGTGATCACTTAAAAAAAGAAAAAGCAGTCTACTTAACTATTTTTGTTAAAGACTAGGTCAGCTCCTAATGACAATGGAGGGGACCCAGACCTGGGGTTAACTCAGAATTTCCCTAGTTGTCCTTTGACCTGCTATTTAATCTTCCTATACCTCAGATCCCTCACTGTAATGTGGAGACTAATACTAGCCATCTTTCTAGGTGCTGTTTGGTGCACAGTGCCCTTCCCAGCAGGTACCCACTCCAAAGTGCAGTAGTTAAGGGGTTGATTCCTGGTGTTACCAGATATTGGCTACTTGATTCTGAGCAAGTTTCTTCACCTCTTTGTGCCTCTCTGCCTCTGCAAAATGGCAACAATAATAGTCCCTCCCTCACGGGGCTGTGATAAAGATTGAATGAGTTCATTTTTATAGAATGCTTAGCGCTGTGTCTGGCACATTCTAAGTGCTGTGTAAGCTATTTGTGAAATAAAACATAGTCGTGGCGCATAGTAGGTGTCTCATAATGGGTAGGTCTCTCCGCTGTGTCTGGGCTTGGGCCCCATGACAGAGACTGAAGGTATCAGAAGGTACTGGAAAAAAATACCCTGCTGAGCAGACCATTTTAGAATGTGAGGATAGTCTAATCTGTTTGCTATTACTTGGCTTTTTATAGCCTCAGATTTACCCAGGCTACTTTCCTGTTTAAAACTTTGGTCCTTACTTTTCCACGGTTAGACGAACAGCTGCAGCCCCTGGCCCAGGGTCCCTGAGGCTCTGAGTGTTCACGAGTCATTCATCATCAAGTGGGGATGAATGAATTTTTCTAACCAAAAGGTGAGCCCGCCGCCTGAACTTGTGCCCTGAAAGCCACAGAGAGAAAATGCAATTCCCTTTCAGAATGTCTCTGTTAGCCCAGCTCTTACTCTCAGACATCAATTGGCAGAAAACCCTCCATGAGGCCCCTTCGGCTCAAGTGCCGTGTTGAGTTGGGAGTTGCTGGCTTTGGAGCAGCGAGCAACAAAAAGGGAGCTTGGAGCAGCAGACTCAGAGAGATCGCTAACATTCTGGTTTATTCTGAGCCGGATCCTGTCAGAGCTCATGGAGTGCTCGCTATCAGGCTGAGGTTGTTTTATCATCGTCCTAATTTTACAGATAAGGGACCTGAGGCATCAGGAAGTTAAGTCACTTGTTCTTGGGAAGTGATGGAGCAGCATTCAAACACAGGCAGCCTGCTCCAGAGCCCAGGCCCCAGGCACTCTGTATGCCACCCTGATGGCCCCAGTCTCTCCAGGCTGTCTCCATTCACCGTGTGGCTCCTCTGGGCAAGAGGACAACAGATCTAGGCAGCCCTGAAGCCCTTTTTGTGCACAGCCCACTGATGGCTGTGGTCAAATCATGTGCTTCTCCCTGCCTCAGTTTCCTCAGCTACAAAACTAGGTTCCTGAAAGTTCTCCTGACTCCTAGTGGGGAGGGCACAGGCTTGAGGAAATAGGCAGACTTAGGTTTGAACCCTCTTTGGCCAGGCCCTTTGATGTAACCCCTGAGCCTCAGCGTCCCTTTCTATAAACAGGAGGTGATTAAGCTAACTCCGGAGAGACGCCCTTAGAATAAAATGAGAAAAAATACATGGTATTGACATGCAGGAGGTACTTTCCCTGTTCCCACCCACCCCCACATAAATATTGTGAAACTTTACCTAATTAAAAAAAAAGTCACATCCATGTATTTATTCCACAGACATTTACTCCTACCTGTTCATCCCCATATTTGTCCTGTTATGTTCATTCATCTATCCATCTGCCTGTCCAGCCATCCTCCAGCCATCTGTTCATTCATCCACACGTTCATTCCCTCAAATACTGACCATGCTACTACTGTCTGCTGGTTCCCAAAGATGGCACACTAGGGTCCTTGGTCTCAAGCAGCTCATAATCCGGGCTCGGCATGTGCTGGTGAGTGTCACGCCACATTCAGATGTGCATAGCTTTGCTCAGCCAGGTTTAATTCACTAGGTTGACAGCTCTGTTATTAAAGTAGCTTTCCCCCAAGGTTTTTCCTCACTTAGTAGCAAGGTACTATGGTTAAACCATCAGTTTAACCTCTCATCGTGTTCAAATCTGTTTTGTTGAAATAAATCCACGGTTAACATCTGTCTCTAGTCCATCCATTTTCTGTGAGCCACACAGCCCAGCCAGCCTGCTCAGACCACCTCTGGGTTGTTATATTTCTTGGAGGGCAGAGCCAGCACCCTAGGCAGACACAGCTGCCTTTACCACCTGGGTAAGGTGATTTCTCCAGGAGTGCTAACCTCATCTAATTGGCCTAAATGGTGAGCAGTTAATGGCGTGGAACCACTGTGAAGGCACTATAAATAAAAGACCAGGAACCTGGGACTGAAGTGAACCAGAGGTTACAGTAATGATGATGAATTGTTTCTCCTAGAGGGTTTTTGTTGTTCTCTTTTTTTTTTTTTTAAGGAGCTAGTTATTATCTCTCAACCATGATGACCCCATGGAGTAAAGGTGGAAGAGGGCAGGGAATCTGTTTGCAGTTGATGGTGTCTGATAGATGCTGGGAGGAGTGTGTCGTGAGTCATTTCCAAGGAGATGTGAACATTGCCTGGCACTGAAGTAGCTGTCGAGTCAGTGGAGGAACACTTTCCAGAGTGCAGTAGAATGGACCTGGGTTTTCGGAATGAGATAGATGTAGCTCAGAATCTGGAACCCGGGCATGTACGCAGCTTAACCTTGCTCAGCCTTGACCACCCTGTCAATTAAATAGGGATGAGCATAGTGCCCAGCTTTCAGGGATACTGTGTGGAGTAAATGAGATAACATAATATTTACACTGTACCCCAGTGACTGGCCTGGGCCTGGCATGTCGTGGACATGCACCATATGCTGTACTTTTGGCCTGTAAACACTCATCTTAGACATTCTATTAAAACATAAGTTCACTGCATAAGATAGGTTATGTTTATTTCTCTGTCCACTAGATGAGTTTCTCGCTTACAGCAGGTGCTTAATAAATCTCAAGTAAAGGTGACCCAGTTTTCTTTGTTCTTCTTCTCTGTAGTAGATTAACTGTATCAATGGCCCCAACTCTTCACACACACACACACACACACACACACACACAATACATCCATGCTCTTGGGATGGATACATATATCCATGTGTTTATATGGATGTATATACAAACCTTTGCCACATGCCTTTGTATTTTCTTTCACTGAACAACTGCTTTCTTGCTTCTAAGGCTGGACTCGTACCGTGTTTTGGCCGATAGGATGTTAGTTGTGACACACGCAGAGGCTTAAAAAGATGTTGGCATAACCCTACTCTTGCTCTTGCTCCTATTCCATTGCCATGAGAAGAGGCTCAGTCTATCCTGGTGGAGGGTGAGAGGCGTGTAGAGAGGAGCTGAGCAACCCAACAGTCATCTGACCACCAGTTCATAGATAGAGCTGGGGTACGGCCAGCCAAGCCCAGCCTAAATCACAGGCCTACAGACTCATGAACAAAATAAATGCTTATTGTTTTCAGCAGCAGACTTTTGGGGTATTTTGTTATGTAGCATCATTGTAGCAATAAATAGCTGATACACTCCTCCCTGATTAATATTGTGATAAGATCTTAAAAAATGGCCAGGAGAAATTATGAAGCACTTCTTGTCTTTTTTTTTCTTTTTCTTTTTCTCACCTATGGGAAAATATCTGATCAGGAGGAAGCTGGCATTAAATGATCATTGCTTAAATGGTTTGAAGCATTATGAATTGGAAAGTCTTAGCCATCTTTACTGGCTGTCTCTCTTAGACTGTAGTCAGCTGGAATAATAATATTAATGATAGTAAACGCTTACTTCCACATGCACTTTAATACTTAGAAAACTTTCAAATACTTTATCTAAATTATTCTGATTTTCTCAGGAACAGTATCTCTTACAGGTGGGGTCACTCAGGCAGGATCAAACAGCTAGCGAGTAGTAGAGAGAACTCTTGATGTAAAGTGTATTTGTTTTCAATGGGTGCTGTAACAAATTAACACGAACTTAGTGGCTTAAAACAACACAAAGGTATTTATTGTTTTACGATTCTGTGGTTTAGGAGTCTGACAGTCTCAAAATCAAGGTATCAGGAGGGCTGTGTTTTTTTTCTGGAGGATCTGGGGGCAAATGTGTTTCCTAGATGTTTCCAGCTTCTGGATGGTGCCCGTGTTTCTTAGTTCATGGCCCACTTCTTGCATCTTGAAAGCCAACAGCATGATACCTCTCTGGTCATTCATTTGTAGTCACATCTCTCTGACTGACTACTGTCAGGAAAGCCTCTCCACTTTTAAGGATTCACATGATCAGATTGGGCTCACTGGGAAATCCAGGATACTCTCCCAGATCAAGGTCCCTACCACATTCACTAAGTCCCTTTTGCACATAAAGTAACGTATTCACAGGTTCCAGTGACTAGGATGTGGACATCTTTGCAGGAACACTGTTTTGCCTGACATGCAAAGGGTCATCTACGTTTCCAGTAACTCATTAGGATTTGGCAGGTTATTGACCCCCCTCCCTTTCTTCTTCTTTTTTTTTCTTCTGGACAATGGTGCAGTGGCTAGTTCCACAACTCCACTGGTTGTAAAACCTCAGCATTTGGCCAAGTAGAAAGGAGTGGTAAGCACTTCCCAAGACAGATCTTTGGGCAGAGCTGCTCTGGAGTACTTTGAGTTCGAGATATTTTATATTCCCATAAAATCACTTATTGTTAGCTACAGACATGTTTCTGATTAAAATGGTCCAAAGGGTGTGTTCCTTCAGCATGTATTGCTTACTCATCTCTCCTGGTGTAAAGGGAACAGATCTTGTGGGAGAAATGGATTTATTTTATGGCGGGGTAGCAGCAGCAGCAGAAATTACTTCATGCAAATGAAGCTTGGCAGTGTGACTTCATGAATAAGAAATGAGCCGGCGCCTCCTCTCCCCACAGGCGATCGTGTGCGCTGGGAAATTAACTACGGCATTCTTTGGGTGGCCCGGCTTCTCTGTCAGGGTTTCAGGCAGACACAAAGATGCTTTCCTTCACCCAGCTGGAAATCGGGAATCTACGTCCTTTATAGCTTTGCTCTGGGTTGTAAGTAAACCATTGGTGGTTCCAAGTCTCCCAGAAGCTTCTGGAGCTCTCTCAAAACTTAAAAACCCATGGTGGAAGCCAATTTGGCACTGAGCCACATGCCATATATGCAGTGGCCATGAGTTCGGATCACCTCTGAGTTGAAGAAACCTCAGATGCCTTGGCTTTTTTGAGTGACAGTATGCCTCAGTGGTTACGTGCGTGGTCTCAGGGGCCAAAACATCCGGGCTCAGGGATATCAAATCCCTGCTGTGCTCCTCTCTAGTGACATGAATTTTTGCAAGTTTCCTAATCATTCCTTGCCTCAATTTCCCTGTCTATAAATTAGAGATTATGATAGTTTACTTCATAGAGTTATTGTGTGGATTAAGCAAGGAAATGGGCATAAAGCACTTAGAAAGAATTTCACTGACACCAGGCTATAGAAGTGCCAGATAATGTTACGTTAGCTAAAATTAAAGTGAATAGTGAGTGCTCTTTGCTGCTGATGGTTGTACGTGTTCATAGTGTCATCAAGAAAGTAGAAACTTAGGACTGAAAATGAGATATCTTGGGTTCCAGCCCCAACTGTTGGAGCTCAATTGTCTAGGCACTCATTTACCTTGTTCTGCCTCTGTCTCTTCATCTGTTAGATGAGGATGTGATGGTTCCAGTTATATCTTACTGCTTAACACATCACTTGAAAATTCAGTGGCTTGAAATTAGTGATGAGCTGATGTGGAAGGTACAAAACAATGTCACTCACATGTATGTGCCTTGACTGGAGGGATGACTTAAAGGCGAGGCTCAGCCAGGACTGTCACTGGAGCATCTGCATGTGGCTGCATCAGCATGGTGGCTTCCGCTTTGACGTCCAGTGTTCTCAGAGACAATGTTCCAGATGGTAGGGAATGTGACCTGCCAGCTTGATAAAGCCTGACTCTGCAAACTGGCACAGTGTCCCTTCTGCCATATTCTCTTGGTCTGAGAAGACACAGAGTCTGCCTAGATTCGAGGGGATGGGACATACACGTCATCCCTGGTTAGACGAAGCGTCAGAGGATTTGTGATCTTTAATCTCCTCAGTGATCCTGTTCTTATGACTATGACATGTGGACACAAAGTGCTGTGTAAACATGGTACTTACTCAAGTGAGTTCTATATTGTCTTTTTCAAAGATCTCTTCTAGGCTTATGGTGGTGACATATACACAGGAGCTGTGAAGGCTTTGATTCTATTATGTTATAGAACTCTGGAGCTCCCCACCTGTCAAAGGTTCCGGGCCTGATCAGAAAGCAAAGTAAATATTTTATTCACGTCAGGGCTGTGTAAAAATGAGATGTGCTGCCTGTGTGCCTTTGTGAGGGAGTGAATTTCTTGTCACTAGAGGTATTCAAGTCCAAACTGAATGACCATTCCTGAAAGATTTTCAAAGCAGTCCAGTGTGAAAGCTGGAGCTATGTTATCTGGCAGGTATGCTTCAGGGATGAGAGTGTGTGAATCTCTGATTTTGGGAGAAGGCCTCGAGGTCTTGTTCTCCCAGTCCCAATTGCCAAGAATGAGAACAGTTTGGAGTGACCACTAGTGCTTTCCGACCAAACCCAACAGGGCCCAGGGCTAAAGCCAAACCTGCCTCTGCAGATAGTCCTCACCACCAACACGGAGGACAGGGCAGGGGAAACTGCATTTTGAGCAGATACTGATGAGGGGTGGGGGAGGGTCCGTGCTCCACGTGTTACGCACATGATCTCATTAGATCCTCACACCTCCCTTGAAAGATGATATTATGCCCCTGTTTTCTTACATGAGGAAACTCAGGCACAGAGAGGCTGAATTACTCCTCATGGTTCAGAGATGGAAAGTGATGGAGTTCCAGGTTCAACTCAGGTCTGCTGGGCTCCCAGACTCAGCCTCCTGCCCCCTCTGCATTCTGGTTCCCTGCAGTGGGAATACATTGTGCTAGTGGGGCTTCCTTTTCTTGCACATGACAGAATTAGTCCACGGAGAGAGGAGGAAGAGGGAATAGATGTGCCCAGCTCCCTCTTAACTCCTATTTCCCATTAGTCAGTGTGTCCAGTGGGGTATTTACTCTTCTGCATTTCAAGATTGTGTCCCCCAAGTCCTGTCAGCAGCCTCCCAGGATGTCAGTTCCCACACCAGAACGGATGGTGTTTCATCCAAGTCTGGAAAAGGCCAGAAACTCTGGGCATGCGGCTGGGAAGGGCCCGCACTCCTGGGACTTCTAAGTCATCTGCACAAATGGTAGAACCACCTGGGCCCAGGTCAGGCACAGCAGCAGCCTTTGAGAAGGACCTTTGGGAAAAGTCATCAGATTTAAGTACTGTGTGACCTTGGGAGTGTTACTGAATCTCTCTAAGCCTTCATATCCTCAACTGTGAAATGGGGCTGATAGTACCTCTCCATCCTCCTGATCAGAAATAATATTAGTCCTAGTTGAGCGTGGTACCTGGCACCTAGCAGGCAATACACACAGAGCAACTATTATTTGTAGAGTTATGAGCAACTCCATTCTGGTGACATTGTCATAGGTGCATTTCCTAGAGGAAGACCATTGAGTTTTGATTAAAAACTCTTAAGCTAGAGTGCTGGGTGGATTGGCAGATCTGAGATGGAGGTGAAAAGAGGGAGAAAATGCCGACCAGGAAGGAAATGCAGCAAATGCTTGGCTATCACTTGCCTCTCACACAGGACATGCTGCATAATTCGTGGGGCTCACTGCAAAATGGACATGTGAGACCCCTTGTTCAAAGGTTATTGAGAATTTCGAGATGGTGTCAGCAGAGTATTAAACCAGGCGTGAGCCGTTTCTGAGTGCAGGGCCCTGTGCTACCGAACGGGTCACACACCCGTCACACCATCCCTATCCCCACACTTGCTGCCAGAGCGAAGCAAGTGCTGTTGTGGGCCAGAGCTTGGCAATGTTCCCCTTTCCCTAGCAACCTCTCTCCCTGCCTGTGCCCAGCTTGATGGGATCTTGGAAACATCAGATGAGGGGGAGGGATCTTGAAGCTGATTGAAAACACCTCTACCTGAGCCCTGATGGTGCCATCAGCAAGTCAATGTATAACACAGAGATTAAGGGCAAATAGAGAACATACATGTATGTATAAATTTTTTCTGTTGACATGATTCCCTGTACTTACAGGAGTGTTGCCATGGTGATTGGCAGGGCCAGCTGTTGTTTCACTTCCCCCAAAGAATTGTATGGTAATGATGGTCCCCTGGAGAGTTCTCCTGGGGCAAGGAATGATATTAAAAATCTGCAAATCAGTGAACAGGTAGTGCATAGGACCTCATTCTCATTAGTCGTAATTAACAGGATTTTACAGCGCTTTGATGAAAAGTGGCTAATTTGGGATAGAAACAGAGAGGGGACTGCTTTTGGAGCCTGGGTTTGAATCTTCTCTCTGTCACTTAATAGCTGTATCACTTATTTCCTTTGAGCCTCTGCTTCCTCATTTAAAAAATAAGGGTCATTATACTAAACTTGTGGGAGCATTCAAGATAAAGTATATGGAATACTTAGCTCAGTTTTTGGAACATTGTGGACGTGTACTACGCGGTTGCTATGATGATGATATTACTAAAATTATAATAATAAAGCTGCCATTTTTGAAGATTTCCACCTGTGTGTCCTGATTTTTATATCCATCATCTCATTTAACCTTTATAACAACCCTAGGAAGTGAATAAATTGTTATCCTAACTTTGTAAGTGAGGACACAGAAAGGTGAAGACACTTGCCTGAGGTTACACAGCTAGCAGATGACAACATCAGGATTCAAACCCGGGCAGTCCAGAGCCCAAGCTCTCACCCGTTAAGTACAGTGCTCCTGGCATGAGGATTAATAAAGACATGAAGCCTGAATAAATGCTGAGAGACATCCAGTCTACTAGATGTCAAGTTGGTTCTGGAAGATTGGCCCTTGATAAAATAAGGAGTACACTTCCTTTTACAATAGAGGCAATGGGGTGAGTGTGGGGGAGGGGGTGTTTTAATCAGCATCTCCTAGTGGGGGCTGTTCTGTGGACTAGCCATGCTCAGCCCCAGGGGTTCATGTGTCTCTTCCTAGCACTGCCCCACTAATTCCTGTGGAGTTGCAGCAAGTCCTACCCTGGTTTGATCCAGGGGTCAAGATTAGGGTCAGGATTAATGAACTGACTCATTTGGCTCCCCGTCTAATAGTCCTTCCTCCTCAGGGCTCTGAGATTGCTGACCTTGGTCCTCCCCTAAACTAAGGAAATAAGTGTACAAGTACAAAAGCAGCCTTGGACTTCTCTCTCTTATCCTCTGTGGTTTCTCTAATATGGCAGGTAATTTCTCTCCCCAGGGCCTTTGCACATGTTGTTCTCTCTTCCAGGGCTGCATTTCTCAGCCCTCATTCCCAGCCCCATTTATTGTTGGACAAATTTCTAATCATCTTTCACATGTGAGCACAAATGTTCCTCAAGGAAGCCTTCCTTCAGGTCTTCGTGAAGTCTCCAAGGAAGACTGCCTCCACCCCAGGCTGTGTTAAGTCTCCCTGTTATATGCTTCTACAGCCACCTGTCTGCTTTTTGTATCACTTATCAGAATTTTAATTAAATTATTAGGGGTGTAATGATTTGTTTAAGATCTTTCTCTCTCAATAACTGTTTTGCTCACTACTGTGTCCACAAATGCTTAGAACAACAACTGACTCCGAATTTGCTGAATAAATGGATGAATGGATAAAATCTCCAAAGTCCCACCACCTGCAATGGGGGAAAACTTGTGTCTTACAAGGTGAGAATGTCATGGCTTTCCCAGCTTCCTCGATGTTTGGTAGATTGACTGTGGTCTTACTAAGCGTTCAGGAAAAAAAAAAAAAAAGCAAACAAAACATGATTATTACATATCAGGGCGGGGTGAGAAGGAAGGGAAGAAAGTAAAATTATTAACCATCTACTGCATTTCAGGGACTATGTTGTCCCTTTAGTCCTCAAAACCCCTGCAATGTAAGGGGAAATGATTTGCGTTTGACAAATGAGGAAACAAAAAAGAGAAAGGACAGAGCATTAAATAGGGTGAGTTAGTCTTTGCTCGCGACACCGTGCCCTCTTCTGTAAAGTGAGGGTGGGACAGGTGGTTGGACAACCCTTAAGATCCCTTCTAACTTGGTCCTTCTCTGATGTTTAGTCCCTTGTTCATACGTGTGGGTGCATGCGCACAAAATCATGTGGGACAGGGACACTGTCATCAGTCGTGGGCTTCAAGCTCTCAGAGGAGCACCCAGCCTTGGATGATGACATCTCCGAGTTTGGACAGGAGCGTCTGTGTCTGTGTCCTGTGCACCCTGGGAAGGCCGGACTATCTTGTTCAGCTTTTACACTTTTCCATAGGAAGAATTGTAAAGGGATTGGACTCAAGTGCATTTAAGGTTTGGCTGAATCAGGCTTGTATTCTCAGCCTTGAAAGGTGGGATATTTTTTTCAACCTGGGATCACAGGATGCTTTTCCCAGCTTTTTCCCGCTGAGCTGTAATAAATGATGATGTAATCAGTGGAGGCAAGATGGGAAGATAATCGGTTGCTCCACCTTCTCTTTGTTGGTTCTGTGGATTTCATCAATATTTTACCCCCTCAAGCCACAGATTCGCTGCCCCTAGAATGCTAAGAAAGAAATGGAATTGTATTCTGGGGGCTGGGCAGTGGAGCTCCTGACATTTGCTGGAATTGCTTTAATCTTGCCTTGGACATCCAGCCAGAAAGATATGTACAAGCTGAATCTGCAGCCAGGGACCCACCTCTAAGGTCTGGGGGCTTTTCCTTATTCCTGGGGTGTTCCTCCTCTGGACTTAGCATTTTCCAGGGGGAACTATCTAGTGCTTTCAGTTCTTGGACTTTTACAGGTGTAAACAGACTGTTAGGTGGGATTGGAAAAATAGAGGCTATTTTACAATCGGGAAAACTATCAGAAGGACTTTTAAGATGGAATATAGGGACTCAGGGTACACTGGGAGAAGGGCAGGGGAAGGTATCCAGGAGCCACGTTGATCTGCGAGGCAATGAGGAAAACCACTTCAGGAAGTGATGGTAACAAGTCCTTCCAAAGCTCTCTGTGCCAGGCACTGTTTGAAACACACCATGGGAATGAACTCATTGACCCTCTCAGTTATACTATTTTCGTGTCTATGATAAGTTGAGGAAACTGGGGCACAGAGAGGTGGTGGAGACTGGCCTGAAGCCACCAAACTCCTTGATGATGCCATACTGTTACTTCTCTTTTAAATGTGTTCGCTTCTGAAATACACGAATGCTCCCAGAGGTACTAGCACAGCTGATAAAGCAACGGTTACACTGAGGGTGACGCTACCAGCAGGCTGTCCAGGCAGTGCGTCCTCGCCGAAGTGCGTACGGGCTATTTTTTGGAGGGGGAGGGGGAGATAGGGTGAAAATTGATTGTCATGATAGTTGCACAACTCTGTGAATATATTTAAAAGGAGGTGGGAGCTGGTGTTTCTCACCAGCATGCTAGCTCCCTCTCTGATAACAGCAATAATAATTACAACCAAGAGAGTACTAATAACAGTGGCTACAATTTATCTTTTTCAGTTTTTTTTTTTTGAGGAGGGAGGTAATTAGGTTTATTTTTTTACCTCTAGAGGAGGTACTGGGGATTGAACCCAGGACCTTGTGCATGCTAGGCATGTGGTCTACCACTTGAGCTACACCCTCTCCCTACAATTTACCTTGACCACTAGGCCCACTCTGTGCTAAGCCCTCCTCTCAGGTAATCCTGGCACATACCTCATGAAGTCATAACTATTTTTATCCCAAATTGTACAGGTGAGGAAACAGGTGAGAGGAGGTTAATTGGACTGCCAGAGGTGACATGACCCAGCCAGCCCTGAAGGTCATACCCATCCCTGTCCAAAGTCCAGGCTCTTGGTCTCTGCCCACGCACTTTGTGTGGCAACCTGCCCGGTGAGGACCGGGCATTTTGTTTTCTCACCAAGGAGCCCGGGGAGTGGTCATCTCTTCTTTTCCTGGCTTCTCGGGGCAGCATCTCTTGAGTTATCCTTGGCAACTATGTCATAGGCACAGAAAGAAAAGAACACAGAGGAATAAAGGTAGGGAGGGGAGGACATAGACTTGTCATGGTAGGAAGACCAGCTCTTCACTTTGGCTATAAACCAAAAAGAGCTGGGGTGATGCTGTGTTCATTTGCATATGGCTTTATGATGCACACTATGTGTGTTCACATGTCCCTTCTTGTGTGACCTTCACCCCAAGGCTGTGAGGTAGGCATATTTATTAATTCTAGGGTGTGTCTGAGGAATGAGCCCAGGAGGTTTAAGTGACTTGTCAGGGTCACAGAGCCAGCAAATGGCAAAGCCTCTCCCTGTGCCCATATTTCCTGACTCCATGTCTGTGGGTCTTGTCAGCCCACGGTTGTCATCAGAGATAGCAGCTGGGAGACCCAGGGACTCGGAGAAAAGGCATGGATGCAGGAGGAGGTAGGGGTTTTGTACCCACTCCTTCACTCATCAGCGCATGTAGCCCAGCCTGGGGCCGTGGTCCCCGGCAGACACACAAGCCCCAGGAGGCTTAACCTGGGCTCCAGCAGGGCTTGAAAGGTAAGTAAGGTACGATTCCATTTGTACAAAATGTCCAGAATAAGCAAACAGACAAACAGCAAGTAGATTAATGGTTGCCTAGGTTTGGGGAAGCATGAGAGGAAAGGCGAGTGACTGCTAATGGATGTATTTTTTGTGGATAAACAATTTGCACTGAGATATTTCAGCACCATTTTAAAATCAGGTCAGTCAGTTTGTGGAGAGGTTAACAATTCCTGTTCCTCAAAAGCTTCATTGACAGACATCTCACTATTTATTAGATTCTCCTTGATGATTTTTTTGTATTACTGGTCAGATTTCTCGACGATGCTGTACTGTTTCTTCTCTTTTTAATTTGTGTTGTCTTCTGAAGTATACAAATGCTCCCTGAGCTACGGAAACAACTGATAAAGCAATGGTTGCGCTGAGGGCGATTGGGACCAGGAGGCAGTCCAGGCAGCGTGTCCTCACAGGAGAGGGTATGGATTATTCCGGGCGGTGGGTTGTAGGGTGAAAATTGATCGTGGTGTTGGTTGCCTAACTCTGTGAATATACTAAACACCATTGCGTTGTGTACTTTAAATAGGTGAATTGTATGAGAACGATCCATCAATAGAGCTGCTATTATTTAAAAAAAAAAAAATGAGAAACAGAAAACAGCAGGGAAGGCATCTGGAGGCACGGAGCTGGGAGGAGGGGTGCGTGGGAAACTCCAGGCTGAGAAGTGGGAGATTTTCCTGCAGCCTCTCTGGGCCTTAGAGCCTCTGGAAGCAGATGCTGTTGACTTCTCCCCGAAAAATTGCTGTCTCTCTGCCCGTCTCCATCACCCTTCTGTTCAGGCCTGGGAGGTGAGGCTGGAGGGAAGGGCCAGAAGGAGAGAACACCACCCTTGTGGCCCAGGCCTCGGTGCCCTGGTGACGGCTCTGCTGGGCCTGGGCCACCGCTGGGGCCCTGGCGAGCTCTGTGGCCTCTCCCCAGCCTCAGGCCCTGCCATCTGGCGTGGACACCAGCTTTTCCCTCTGACCCAGGACACTTGGCACATGGAGCCCAGACTGAAAAACAGCGTCCTATCCAAAAACTGCATTTGCCAAATAGGAATGGATGGAGCCAGTAACAACACATTCTGGGGTCTGATGGCCAGAATTCTGCATGCTGTCCTTTGGGGTTCCTGCCTAATGCCTTTTGTACCCCAGCCCAGTCTTTGACATTGCTCTGCCTGGACAGATTCCAAGGGAGAGAGACAAACTCTGTTTCCCTTCCCATCAGGAAATCTCTCTGTTCGCTGGGGAGCTTTCTACTCAGTAGGTTCTTTAGGGACCCTGAGGTACCCTTCCTGAGGGGTGGGAAGGAGGTGGGGTGTCCGGTAGATGCTGAGAGCTGGGAGCCACAGGGAAAGGGTGGGTGGCAATTTGAAGAGTCCTGTGACTTGGTCTCCAGGGAAAACAGCCTCTTTGATTAGATGTAAGTGAAACCCATAGCTGGCAGCTTCCTTTCTGGAGCAGCCTCTGAGCACAGAGGCTGGGACTTATTTAGAGGTGGAGGCTGAAACGGGCTCTCTTGGAGAGAAATCTGGGAAAGGTAGGAGGCTGTGGGAAGTGGCACAGAGGTGCCATCTGCTAAGTGGCTGCATAGAAGGAAGGGGAAAGAAGGAAGAGGAAGGAGTCCTGTCTCCTGAGAGAGGCTCAAATCACGAATAACTGTAATGCATTCACATCAGATTTTAGGTTCTTAGAGTGAAAGCTCAGTTCATTAGAAAGGGGCAAAGCGGCTAATTTGACTTTCTAGATAACTCAGAGTTAGGCATAAATCACACACTGTTTCAAGCTTTGCAGGAAAAAAAGTTTGGAAATACCCTGGTCCCCTTCTCATCAGTCCCAGAGATGGTTTCCCAGCAGCATGCCTCAGTACTGCCGTCCCACACACACCCCTGCACAGGCGTACAGCAGATTGTGATCAGATCAACAAGTGAAGCTCATTTTTGCAATAACAGAATACATGGACTATTTCCCCTGGTTTGGCTGATGCTGCAAGAAAGGGAGTATAACCTGCTGTGGATAAGAAGTGGAAAGTTAATTCTTAGATTGACGTGAGAACTTTGCTTGGGAAATACGCAGGAGAGCATAGAAAGGGCAATAAATAACTCTACTCACACAGCGACCTAGGCCGAGGTCAGGGGCCGGGTGGAGGGATGGCCGGCTCCTTGTGATTTCCAAGGATGCTTCTAAAGACCCTGCATGATGAGTGCGATCGCCTGGCACTTCCGTAGAAAGGGTGAGACTCGGCTCTGCTGCAGCAGTGAAATGTTATTATTGCTGACTTGTTTCATGTCTTTTTACGCCTTTAAGTGTGTCATCCACAGTTTCTGTATCTGAAGGGGTGTTATTCTCAACCAAAAAAAAAAAAAAAAAGTTGAGACCCACTGGTGTCGGAGAGCAAATGGTATTTTTAATGGTTCTAATCATCGCAGTGGCTCTTCACGTGGAACACTATGCAGCGGGGCCGACGTCCCTTAGGGAAGATCTGTTGATTGTTCAGTCAGATCCCACCCTGGTGTGGCCACCATGCTCCTCTTGCTGAATGGCAGCAACAGGGAATCTGCATGGGGGTGCGGACCTGTGTTCTTGGACCAGGACTGCTCTGGGGCTCCAGTGATGAAAGCAGATGCAGCCCTTCCCCTGCAGAGCCCACGCCAGTGCACAGTGATGCTTGGCATGTTGTATGCATCCTCCCCACTCTCTGATGCTCTCATTCTTTTTGTTTCTCTTGTGGCCAACTGCTGTAGGTTGAACTGCATCCCCCCTAAAAGATACGTGAAAGTCCTCACTCCTAGTATCTCAGGATGCAACCTTACTTGGAACTTGGGTCATTGCAGACATGATTAGTTAAGATGAGGTCTGATTGGAGGGGAACAGGCCCTTAATTCAATATGACTTGTGTCCTTATAAGAAGAGGAGAGACACACCCAGGGAGGAGAACCCCATGTGACAATGGAGACAGAGATTGGAGGATGCGGCTGCAAGCCAAGGAATGCCAGGGATCGCTGGCCACCTCCAGAAGCTGGGAAGGGGCAAGGAAGGATTCACCCTAGAGTCCCAGGGGGCACATCCCCCTGTTGACATTTTGATTTTGGCTTTCTAGCCTCCAGAACTATGAAAATAAGTATCTGTGGGTTTAAGCCCCCCAGTTGGTGGCACTTTGTTATGACAGCCCTCGAACACTAATACACCAACTCCCACCCTGCCCCACCCCTTTAGCCTGACCTATATTTATTCTTTAAAAATGCTAATACCTGCACCAAGGTTAGCATCCAGGCCCAAATTCCTGAGGGCCATTCTGCCCCCTCAAGATGCCTCTGGTGGCTGCACTGGTCCGTGTTGTGTTTGTCATGTAGGGTGCCTATAGCAGGGAAATCCCCATTTGCTTATTTTCCAGCTCAGGGATGCGACCGTTGTCCTCAAAACTAGAAGAATTCAATTTGCCCAGGGTTTAACTTACACGCTCATCAGATCCTTTGAACAGTTTAACACTGCTGTTCTTCTGACCTTATTTTTACATACATTTTAGGGAAACTATATGTCAACTTTTCAGCCCAGTTGTACCCGTCAGGCCACAAGAATCCCTCAGGCATACGGCTCCCTCTCACACGGCCCAGAATTGCTGATGGAACCAGAGCCCACCTCCTCCTCATCTCAACCTTTTTATCCCTGAAATTTGATTCAGAGTTGTGTTTGGCCTTCCACCCTAGGAGGTACTCCCTAAGTCAATGATGAGTTTGCCGCCTGGGAGGGAACCACATAGGAGAGGACTCTGGGTAGGAGGTCAGGCTGCCCTGGGGTGTTCCCCCCACCAAGCCTGGTTGGTCTTCCCGCTGCGGCCGCCCCAGGCTCTCTGAAAGCCTGCCCGCAGCAGCTGCTTTTTTTATGAGGGAAAATTTGGACTCATGAATCTGACCAGAGGAGGCAGCCCTGGCCCAGGCAGGCCCAGGCTGTGTGCCGGGCTGAGACGAGGCCCAGCGAAGTGTTAGAGGCCTCTGAGCTGTTTAATTCTGCTCGTCCACCTTCTGTCTTCAAACGTGGGAAGCTGACTGGGGAGTTGGAAACCTTGGTTCTCCACTCCTAACTTAACTTATGACTTTGTAAAGTGACAAAACAATAGTAGTTAATGGTATGGACTTTGGGGTTTGGACGCTAGCTTTGAATGTAACCAGCCATGGCATTCTGGGCAAGTTCTGCAATTCCTGTAAGCCTCTGTTTCCTCAGCTGTAGAATGGGATGGAGCAGGGGGCTGGGATGCCTAGCCTGAGACAGCTAGTGTGAGGAATGAATGTTGTCATATGTATGAAGCAAGTTGCATGGTGTCTGGCACCGAGAAATAAAAGAAAGCAGCCACTTTTATTCTAGGCAACTCACCATACATCTCTGGGCCTCTCTTTCTCCATCTGAGAAATGGGGGCTCATGGGACTGAGCACTCACACGTTCTATGCCAGAGAGGGAAACTGGCCTCTCCCTCCTTGTCACCAACCATACATTGTCTCTGCTTCTGTCTTCTTTCTGCCTTTTTTCCCCCATCATTTTACATTTTTTTAAGTAGCCATTTTTCCTAATAATGAAATTTCATTGTTTTAATTTTAGAAAATATAGACAAACATAGAAGAAGAAACTTTACATCTGTGTAATTTTGGAACCCAGAGAACATTTTTGAATATAATTCTCCAGTTTACATGTGTTCTTTTCTTTTTTAACCTGACAATTTCAAGTACAGTCTGCCCAGGCAGTTCTTGATTGCTCTTCAGCATCGTCTTAAATGGCTGTTTGACAGTCCAGAGTATGAAAATCTTAACAATTATTCTGTAAAGCTCATGTACTTGGATAGTAAATAATTTCACTGTCTCCCCTTGGTACAGATGTGTGTTTGTGGGACTATGGCAGTAATTCAGGGAGCGATGCTGGAGGCCAGGGAGTGGCCAGAAGCGGTCAGAGGGGGATGTGTCTTGAAGGTAGAGCTGGCAGGATTTGCTGATTGATGGATGAGACGTGGGAGGAAAAGGAGGGTATCAAGGATGACTTCAAGGGTTTCAGCCTGAGCAACTGGAAGGATGAACTTGCCATTGACTGAGATGGGAAGGCTTCCCATGGAGCCAATTTGGAGAAGCAGAGTAGGAGTCTGTTTTTAAAACACGAAGTTGGAGATTTCTGTTAGACATCCAGGGGAGATGTCAAATAGACGGCTGGATGTGTGAGTATGGAATTCAGGGAAGGTGTCCTGGCTGGAGATATAAAGTAGGATGTCATCAATGTGTGTCCGTGTGTTGTGGATAAAAGAGGCCGAGCTGAGAGCCCTTTTGTGGCTGAGTTCTTTTCAGCCCACAGGCTTGTGCTACTCTGCACACCTAGGTGAATCCTTCTGTACCACAGCTCATCCCCACCAAGTTGAAAGCAAAATGAGCACGTCTGCTTTCACTGTTTTGTTTTCCTTTGGCTAACGTCAAGGGGGCAGGGGGGGCAGGAGAAGACGGTGGAGGTTCTTGCAGTCTTGGCTGGCTCCATTTTGATCCCTCTGACTGTTGGTCAGCAACCTCTGAAGGGAGAGGGCAGGAGAAATGGGACTGAGATAAAGCCAAATGGCTCCCTGCTGGCCTGGCGTGAGCAAAAGACCCAGGTCACCACCCACAAGGCCCCAAGTAATACCATTAACAGTGGGGTTTAGTGGGTGAATGCTGGGAATTTCAGTGAACAAAAAAGAAAGAGATGGTGAGAGGTGAAGTTATCAGCAAGGTTTAAAAGGTGACATTTCATGTAGGTTTCTGTAGAAAAGAGGGAATTTGAATTGGTGAGAAGTTAACAGAAGGACTCAAGGCTCATCTTCTTCCATTGGCCCCCACAGTCCACTCGGGGCACCTCATTCCCGGTTGCCCAGGGATGTTATGTGCTCATCTCAGAGCTGCATTGCACAGACACTGACAGCCACCCTAACGTGTGTGAGCATATCCTGGCCAGGCAGAGGCCAGGGGAGGGGGCTCTTCTGTGAAATCTCTGCCCTGATGCAAGGCTTTCTGGTTGGTCCTGAGCACTCACATATCCTTGGGCAAATCACCAGATCTCTTCAGTGTCTTCATCTTTAAATGGGAATAATGATACCTGCTGGCAGAATTTCTGAGAGCATGATGTAAAACAGTGCCCACCAATTGCCAATCAGTGCCTGGCACTTAGTTCAGTATCACGTACTCCAAACTCCCCTCCGTCTTGCCTGCAATGAGTGGCTGAGTTATCTTTAGCCCTGCAAGGAGGAGGTGGTCGAGCACCAAAGGCCTGGGAATTGGTCCGGAATTCCAGGTCAAGCCCACAGAGGGGAGTGAGGCTCCTGACCAGGCTGATCAGGATGTTGCACCAGGAATCAGTGACCCACGAAACAGCTGCACGAGGAGGTTAGAGGAGTGGTTCTCACCCAGAGTTCTGTGGCCCCCACCCTAGTAGCCCAGCACCCTGCGCAGGTGAGAAAGCCAATTAGGACCCATGGGTAAAAGTGATTGTATTGTTACTGGGTGGTAGGCCCAGCAGTGGAACCCCGACTTTGTAGCTGTAGAATCCCCACTGAGAACCACCATACCTTGCTGTCTTCCACCGCTTAACAGAGTGGGCACTCCGTAAATAACTGCTGAATGAAGGAAGGAATGCGAGATGAACGCCTTCCAGGCCTGGCATTCAGGGCAGCCTTCCCTGGCTGCACCTGTCTTAGCTTGTGAGTCAGCCCGGCACATCTATACACCGTATTATCCCTCCCATCTCATTGAACCAGACCCAGCCAGGGCGTGGCAGTTCACTGAGGATCTGACCTGGGGGAGAATCATCTTCAGCAAATAGCTCCTCAGAGGAAATGAGGCAAAGGAGGAGTGATGATTCCACACACATCTCGGGAAGATGCGGTGCCTTCTCTGGGGATGCTAAGGCTGGAAGCAGGATGCGCTTTTGATAATTCAGCTGCAGCATGAACCTGCTAATTAGGGTTGTGTTCATTTTGTGCTACATAAAGCAGATTTGATGAGCTGAGCAGGACGGAAGCATTTTGTGGGAATAGCGCTTTCTCTCTGGCTGAGACTTTCTTTAACTCTTATTTTTGGGATGGAGGGTCCTGAGGTCCTTTCTTGGCTGGACCACAAGAGGCAGAGGGTTTCCTGGAGGGTGCCTTCCACGCTAAGGCAGCCCCTGACCTCAGGGACCACTGGAAGGACATGGCTGCCTCTAATCCTCTTATAAGTGATGCGCCCATAAACAAACATGCATGGGCATTTTACCAGACTGTGGCTCAGAAGCTGGCCCCAGCCCATGTTGGGGCAAGTATGGCTATCTACAGACAAAGCAAAAAATGCTGCTAAAGGCGAAGAAAGCTTCAAAGGGCTTGGCAGTGCAGAAGGGTAGAAGCCATGAGATGCCAACCCTATGTCATAATCTTCCCCGTGGTTCACGGGACCCCACTTGTCTCTGCCCCACTGTCCATCCCTTTCCCAATCCTCGCACCTCACTCTGTACTCCAGTCACACAGCCTACTTTCCATTCCCGTGACGGTTGCTTCCTGTCCCTGGGTCCTTGCAGACATAGTTTCCTCCTTTTCTCTCTTTCCCCCTTTCTGCTCCTTGGGGCCCATGTCCCTCGCTTCACCCTGCTTTTGGAGACTTTCTAAGCACAGGCCTCTTGCAGAGAACACGATCTCCCTAGTAGCATCCAAAACACTCTGGAAGAGCAGGAGAAGCCAGTGCTGTGTCTCCAGGTATCTCTGGGTACCAGGTATTCTGCTGGTTTCTGTCCCTCTGTGGCACTCACAGGAGCAGGGGTGTGGCCTCGGGAGAGCAGAGGCCACTGCCAGCTGCCACTGCCACTTCATTACTCATCTGCTAATTGTGGTAAATGGGGATTTTACAGCTCCCCTGGCCCTCGTCATGAGCTGTGGCAGTGCTTTGATGGAGGGGGAAGGGAAGGCCAGCCTAGAAACCCCTTCTAGGATCCACATGCCTTCCCGCTGATTCATTTGGACCCTACAAACCTGGGTCCTGCACCATTTGGTGATGAGCAGGGAGGGGTGGTGGGCCTGGGACCTATGACTCCACACTGAACCCTGCTTCTCCCCACGTCCTAGCAAGGTCATCAGCTTGTATTTTTCACATCGGGTGGTCAGTGGTGGCCACTAGGGTAGAAGACTGTCTGAGTCATGTGCAGCTGCTGGCTGGCCCTCTGAGAGGAGGCTGTGAGGCTGAGGGTAGAGACAAGACTTCCTTCTGGAGCCTTCTGGAGACCGTGGACCCAGAGGCCGGTGTGCAGGTCCTGCACAGCTGTAGGGAGGGGGCAATAAGCCAGAGCAGCGGTAGGCAGAGCTCTGAAGAGGCTCTGGAACCTAACAGGCAGGAGCTGGCTGACCTGGCGACAGGTCTCTGAGTCTCATCTTCCTCACCTGTAGCACAGGAGAGTGATACCTACCCCTCCTGGCAGTGGGGAAGACGAAGTCAGCTAGTGTACCTAAGGGCTTAGCAATAAAGGATCGCTTCCAGGAGCAGTCGTCAGGGAGAAGGCAGATTCTCACACCTGTCCAGCTCACAATTCCATTCTTAGCTTATCTGATGTGTTTGTGGGGGTACCTGAGCAGCCCCCATCCTATCTGTATGAATCAGAACTGCCATCGGTGAGCACTGATGGAAGGCCATTCTCTTAGATGGCACATTTCTGATCTCTGTAACCATCCTGCAACTGGGTCCTTTCTGCCCCAATCCATTCTTCAGATGAGAATGCAGGAATCAGGGAGGCTAAGTAACTTATCCAAGGTCACTTGGGGAGATGCAAACCCAGGACTGGCCCTCTGCCAGGCTTGGGACCCGGGGTCAGCTGGATCCTTCTTTTTCCATTGGCCACTATCATTTTGTCCCTTTTCTGAAGAACTCTAGCCAACTCTTTATATCTCCCACTCTCTTCTCTGAGAGGCAGAATGTGGTAGGGGTTAAAACCAGGGTTTTCCAGTTCAGACAGATGGAGGTTTGGATCCAGCCTGACCAGCCACTAACTGCGTGGCTTAGACAAGTCAAGTGCCCTCTTTGGGCCACATTTCTCTGTTTGCAAAGTGAGGATGAGGTCTGCTTTGCAGACAAGTCACGAGGGAGTAGAAGAGCTCAAGGTTGTGCAGGTGCCCGGGAAGATGCCAGATACCTGTCCCCTTCCTCAGGGGCAGCTGTGCAGCTTGGAAGTCTCTATAGAGCCTCCTTCTGCAGAGCGGCAGGAAGGTAGGGCGTGGGCTGGAAGTGAAGCCACAGCGGGCCCCTCACAAAGGCTTCCCCTCCCTCGGCCATCTCCATGCCCATTGCTGGAGGAGGGGACCCACTACCTCATCCTTTTTAATAAAGAGAGGAGTGGTCCAGAGAGGGCCCGTTTCTATGGTTACAGGAGTATAGCCTCCAGAGGCTTCTGATTTGGTGATAAATGGCTGAGGGGATGCTGCCTCACATCTTCAAGAGGCTCCCAGTGTTAGCAGGAAGGGGCCAGCAGCGGTGACTCCACCCTCCCTCCCTTCCTTACCAGCGGGGGTGTCTGAGCTGCCCTGGCCCCAGCAGGAGCCCACAAGGCCTTCCTCAGGCTCCTTGTGGTGTGTGCCCAGCCTTCAGACAGTCACTCTGACCCCCACTGGCACCATGAGACCGACATTTACAGTTGTTGAAAGAGCCCTTCTTCCCTGTGATGCAGGGAACTGCTCTGTATAGGAGAAAAATCATGAAACTTCTGAAGAAGGGAGTTGCTGTGTTTCTCTGTAGGAGAGGAGAAAATTCTCTAAGCCATCATTTCATCTGTATTTAAAACCTCTCTCTGCCCTTCCCCAGTGTCGACAAGATCGAGACTGCATTCCGAGCTGGTGCTCAAAGTTCTCCATGTACTGGCCCCAACCGAATTCTAGGGTCTCACACATAGTTATTATTGTTGTTGGAAATAATGATGAACGTTGATTAAAATAATCAATCATCCGTGTTTGAGGATTCGCAAGGCTGGAGGTCGCGTGCTAAGCTCTTACATTATTTCACTGAATTCCAGTGAAACCATAGGAAGGAGATGTTAGGTTTTTCAGTTCAGAAACAGGCCAAGGGTGAGTTGTTGGACCCCAAAGATCAAACCTGGGTCACTCTGGGAGACCATCACCCATGCTCCCAAGGCCCCCATCTCTTCCTTCACACGAACTCTTCTCCTGACTGATCCTGCCTACGAGCCTTCCCCACGTTTCCCACTGAGCTTACACACTCTTCCTTCTTCCAGGAAGACGCTGGGAAGTGGCATGGATAGGGCACAGGCTCCAGAATCAGGCACACCAGGGGTCGGTATCCCAGCCATGCCCCCTCCCAGCTGCCAAACGACTTAAGCTCCCTGGGCCTCAGTTTCCACACCCGGGGAATGGAAGCATGGTGTAGCCTCATTAGTCTGATAAGTCAGCATCTACCTGGTATTTGGCTCCTAACACTGGCTCCCCTGTCCCAGTTCTGCCTGAAATTGGAGGCCCAGCTCTGGCTTCGTCTACGGAAGAGACCTTCTGTGACTAACTCAGTCTGCTGCCATTTCTTCTTCTCCCAAACCACTCTGGGCCACCACCATCTGTGTCCCTTGCTCATGTCCCTTGAAGGCAGGGGCCCACATTGACCTAGTCGGATCCCTAGTCCTGTGTAAGAGCTTAATCAGGGTTTGCAGAGTAATTGCACTTCAGGGCTCTTCACCAGCTGCCCCTGTCTCCCTCTCTAAGAGCCTCACTCTGTACCCCAATGTCTTTCCCTCCCCACATCACACACCTGTGCTCTCCTCAGCTCCCTGTGCTTCCTCAGATGTCTGTCCTCTCTTACTTCCTAGTCCCTCTGTCTGCAGTTCCCTCCTCCATTCTTTTACCTTGGTAATTTCTACTCTTCCTTTAAGATTCAGGCATTCTCTCCTCCTCCAGGAAGTCTTCCCTGATGCTCCAGGCTGATTGGATACCCCTCTTCTGTGTTCCAGCCCTAGGCTGACCTCTTTCCCAGTTCTTCCCATGATGTATTTGCTGTATTTGTCAAGCTGTTTATCTCACCTGCTAGGCTGTCCCCCCTGGGGGCAGGGACTGAGTCACTGTCATCCCTAGAGCCCTGGCATTTGACACAGTGTCCACCATAAAGCCAGTGGTTGTTGAGTGGATAGATGGATGAAAGGACATATGATTGCCTCACTGGAAAACTCCCAACGCTTGCCATTTGGAGTGTCTGCCCATGGGGTTATGCGCTGTCTGTGCCCACAATGTGACTCGGCCACCTTTACCTTTGTGTCCTGGAGACTGTGCCAGGCTATTAGGAGACAGGATCCAGTATCTGGGAACTGTGTCTAAATCTGCATGTGCATTTCGTGCCTCCAATTCAAACCTTGTTCATTAGCGCAGCAATTAACAGCAGTGCCTAATGACAGATGGTCCGGCATCGAGCCTGAACTCCTGTCTCCAAGGCGGGCTTGGAGTGGGGCAGACACGTCTGGCAAGGTTGATGTTTTCATTGATCTAGCAAGTCAGAGCTCCCAGGGCTGCCGGCTTGGAGACAGTGAGCTGACATCAGTGCTGGCGTGGTGGGGGCTGGGCCTAAAAGGGCCAGGCCTTGGAACCGGCACTTGGACAGATCAGGGAAGATGTCCTGCCTCTATTCTAGTCCTAAATTTATTTTTTTAAGATCTGAATTTTATATTAGAAAGCCCCAGCACACCAACCCCAAATTTTCCTAAGCCAGTTAAACTCTAGTGACTTCTCCAGGAGATGGTGTCCTTACCCTATTAATGCCTTAGAAACTGCTGGGCTTTCTACAATTATTATTTAGAACTGCAAGATCTAGGCCCCTCAGCCTCAGCTGACAGACGCTCAGAGTTTAGTGTTTAGCATTGCATAAGACCAGTATTGTAGAAACACAATTATATTTAAGCATGTTTGGAGAGACATTTTCTTTTTCTTCCTGTTATCGTTGGTTTGAATTGGCTCATTGGTTATTACCCTGTGAATGATAGTCATTTCTCCAAAAAAGAAACATCAAATTGGGATTCCAATGGCTGGCTGGGTCATAAGTTCGAGCCAGTGTGGAGCATCCTAAACCAGAGTGGATTTCCCAGAACTAGAGTCCATTGGAACTAGAAAGGATCTTCTTGAAAACCCCCACCATTGACAGATGGCAAAACTGGTACCCAGAGAGGTACATTGATTTGTCTGAGGACACACAGCAAGCTGGTCTCCCAGCTGGAACCTCTTCCCCACACCATGTTGCAGATCATCAGAAACATTTCAGGCTTTGCTGACTGCTAACCACAAAGCACTCAAGCAGAAATTCTTTGCGGTACGGGATATACTTCCTTCACGGCCTGTCAACAAACTCAGGCCGAGTGAAACAGAAGGAAGGGTGCAGGCCGAGGAAGAGAGGCCTGTGATTTGTTGTTAGTCATGTGGAAACCACACATCTTGTTTTGAGCGGTGTTGACAATGAGCCGCGCTGGTTGAGAAGTCCTCGTGGTGAGAGACCTTTGGGATGTGGGCCCTTCTCTTGGCTGGCAGCTGGGGGCAGAGGAATTGAGGGAGGAGCCCAGCTCCCACTAATACCCATAGGAGAAGTACACACGGTGTGATAGCCTGGCCCCTTCCTGATTTTCTTACCCCGTGGACAAGGCTCCGAGAGACAACCTTCCTCCCCTCTCTATTTTAAGGTCTCATTCACATGAAATCCCAGGTATTTGTCTGATGACCTACTGAGATTGAGGTGAGGAGGAGCCTTGGTCCAGAAAACCAGTATTCACGCTAATGGGGAGCTGGTCACCAGAGGAGACAGGAGAGGCTATCCTGGGATGAACGTGTTAGAATGAAGGCCCAGGTGTTGGTGGCACATGGACAGGTCCCACCGCTCCTGAGAATGTTCCACCTCCCTGCCAGGGGTGCCGAGGTGCAGGTGGGCGTTGTAAAGTGCTGCCTGGAGGAAGTGCCATCTTCTCAGTGTCATACTAAGAATGTCCACGGCCCCACCCCCACGCTGTCACCAAAGCAGACCTGTCCTTTCTGTCTTAGTCTATCTTATTTTTTAATTCTCTCAGGGACCTAGAGCTGAAGGTTCAGCCATACAGTCTCCTCTTAGGATACAAAAACATGATCAAAACAAATTCAGCCTCAGGACCTTTTCCTCTTTCCCTTTTGTGAGGCAGCTTTTTACAGAAACATAAAGATCACAAGAGGAAATTTCAATGGGAAACTATTTCTCATATGACCCCATCACCTTATCATCATGATTTTCCCTTCCAGACTTTGCATGCGCATATATTTTGCATGTAATTCTTACCTTAGTATAAATGTAACATTTTTTGTAACTCAAAAATTCAGAATATTCATTTCGCATTCTCTATTAGAGCTCAAAATAAGCCTTTGTTACTTTGTGTCACAGAGACCCTAAAGCCATTGGCTTAAACAAAGCAGAAGTTTCTTCCTCTTTCACATGAGAGTCCAGTGAGTCCAGCCTCTTTGACCACTCCCAGTACTACCACCACTGTTAGTACTGGTGCTAGCTGACAGTCATTGAGTGGTACTATGTACCAGGTCGTGTGCTCTGTGCTTCCAATGTGATAATCTCTTCTGATTTGGACATTATTCTTAAAAGGATCATTGTACCCATTTTATAGATCAGGAAAAGTTGTCCTCCCAAGGTCCCTTAGCCAGCATGTGACAGATCTAGGGTATGACTTCAGATGCTCTTTCTCATAATCATTGTGTAACATGGTCACCAAGACTGGAAGAGCCAGAGATGGAATCCAGGGCAGAGCCATCTGGCCAGATGTTCCAATCTGGATAAAGATGAGATTCTGAGTCTTTAGCTGGAGACAAGCAAGGAAGATGCCGGGGATGTTGGAGGAAGACTTGAGGCTGGAGGTGCCGACTGGTTTAAAGAACCAGGGAAAGAAGGATGTATTAGTCAGTGTCCCTGATTACAGGAAACGAAAACACTTCTGCTGCAGTGAGGAAACAAAACCATCGAGAGGACTTGAGGTAGCTTGCAGACTTGCCGGGACGGCTGGAGGCCAAGGCTTAGGAATAGGCGGGCAGGAGGGAAGCCAGAGGGCAGCCAGGACCCACCTAGTACCGATCAAAGCTGAGCCTCAGAGCCAGGCTGCTGAGATGCCATGGCCGCCCCCACCTCATCAGCTGTACCCCTGCCTCCCACCGGCAGCCTGTCCACAGCCGCCCCTGAATAGTGGACGTGGCTTCTGCTGCCCCTGTCACACCAGTGTGACTCTTCCTGGTTCCTGATTCCTTGTGTACTTTAATCAAGCCCAGCTTGGGACGAACAGAGCAACTTCATTTTTGTCTCTCACTGAAGTTTCTCTCCTGCCTCCAAATGAAAACTCAAAGAGGTCCTGTGACGTTTCTGCTCACTGTTACTAATATTTTCTGTCACTTGAAATCACAAAGCATAGTCTTGGTTCTATAATTAGAACACCCAGTCCTGTATATTAACTCCAACGCTGCCTTGGACTTGGAAGTAAGCCATCTCCACATCCACTTCCAGGTCCAGCTTCAGGACCGGCTCGTCTTGAGGAATGAGTCGGACAACTTCTCTCTCTCTCTGTTCTTCCTTCAGCCTCCATTTACTGACTGCAGGTCCAGGCCGGGGGAAGGACAGGGAGAAGGGGCCAGGAGGAAAGGAAAGTTCTTACTAAACTGGGGTCTGGTAACAGCCACTCTGTACTCTGTAGGTGGGCAGACACTGGAAGCTGATTTGGCCACAGACCTTTCACACTTTCTCAGAGACCCCATTATGGCTGAGCGGGGCTCCTCCTGCAGTTCCCTTCACCTGATGACTGCACTCCAGCTGGAGGTCACCACTGACTTGGTGGCCCCATTGGAAGCCTGAAGCTTTCTTTCTGCTAAAGTCCCACCCCTTCCTTGTGCCAGCTCTCTCTTCATAGGGAGTCCACATCTGGAAAATGCCATTTCTTATTTTTTTTTTATTAACGTATAAGTTGATTTACAATGTTGTGTTAGTTTCTGGTGTACAGTATAGTGACTCAGTCATATATATATGTATATGTGTATGTGTATGTATATATATACACACACATGCACACACACGCTCATATATGTATATATGTATACACACACACACACACATATATATATATATTCTTTTTCATTATAGGTTATTACAAGATATTGAATACAGTTCCCTGTGCTATATTATAGGACCTATTTATATATAGTAGTTAGTATCTGCAAATCCCAAACTCCTCATTTATCCCTCCAGTCTCTTTCCCCTTTGGTAACCATAGGTTTGTTTTCTATGTCTGTGAATCTGTTTCTGTTTTGTAGATAAGTTAATTTGTCTCATTTTTTTAGATTGCACATATAAATGATATGTGATAATTATTTTTCTTTGTCTGACTTACTTCACTAAGTATGATAATCTCTAGGTCCATCCATGTTGCTGCAAGTGGCGTTATTTTATTCTTTTTTATGGCTGACTAGTATTCCATTGTATATATATATATATATATATACAACCACTTATTTATCCAGTCATGTGGACATTTAGGTTGCTTCCTTGTCTTGGCTGTTGTAAATAGTGCTACTGTGAACATGGGGGTGCATGTATCTTTTTGAATTATATTATTCTCCAGATAGTTGCCCACGAGTGGGACTGCTGGATCATATGTAAGACTATTTTTAGCTTTTTAAGGACTCTCCATACTGTTTTCCACAGTGGTTGGACCAGTTTACATTTCCACCGACAGTGTAGGAGGGTTCCCTTTTCTCCACACCCTCTCCAGCAGAAAATGCCATTTCTGTGCCCACAAACCCTAGGGACGGGCAGCAGAAACTCTTCTTTGTTCCAACTTGTCCCCTATGGCCAGCGTTATTAGAGAAATCCCAGGTCTTTGAGGTTCATTCCCCCTTAGCCACTGCTAGAATGGGAGAGTTGAGTTTTTTCTCCATGCAAGTCTCTCTCTCTTTCTCTCTTCCTCCTTCCCTCTCTGCTGACAGCGACATTCCCTTACCTTTCACTTTCTCAAGTGAAAGGAGCCTCCAGTCTCCAGTGGACATAGCTCAGGCTCTGCAGTGCTCTGAACCCACTTTCACTAGGCTTGAAGTGGCAGCCCTCTCTCCCCGCAGAAGCTCTCTCCAAATACACCTTCTTGAATTTATCAGACACCAACTGTGAACTTCTGCATCTTGGTCTCTCACTGCACTATGCAAAGTATCGGATATCTCTTTGTCTGTCCAAGGGAGTTGGCTGAAGTGTACTCTTCCCCAGGCTTCTGATTCACAGGCTGGGGTGGTCCCTCCTGATTGGTGGAGCGCATCTCCCACCAGAACTCCTGCAGTGGGAAATCCACAGGCTCCCCAGAGCCTCCCTTGAAGGGCTGAGGATGCAGAAAGGCCAAGTCACAAGGAGATAATGCCTTCCCCGCCACCCCCAATCCTGGGAATCAGGCTGCAGTTGTTTCTCTTAACAAATGCGGGGTGAGGGTGGCTTGAGGGGCAGAGGCAGTTCCCCAGGAACCTTGTTAAAACAGTCATATTCACTGCTCTGTAATACAGCATCAGGCAAGAAGAGGAATGATTTTGCACCAAGGAAACAGCATACTCAGTGCCTCTTCCCCACCCCAACTGCACCTTTCTAATCCTGGAGAGGGCTGGGATGGAGCAAAGGGTAGTGAAAAACAATCATGGCCAAAAAAGGAGGTGGTTTCAGGAAGGCCTTTTACATCAGCCCACTGCACATCAGCCCTGGTGGCCTCTTCTTCTGACCTCCTGGTCCTTGCCTTTCCCCTCCCTGGCAATTTGCAACAACAATGAGTATTTTGCGGTTTAGGGGCACTGCTGAGTGGGCAGGGCACAGAATCACATCTTTTTTTTCTCCCTCCTCTTCCAAGACTGCAAATGATCATATTCGTCACCTGCATTGTCTGACTTCCAGACACCTGGAACCCCATCATCCCACCCTCAAGCCAGGGATGAATCTGGCAGGTGTAGGAGGCCCTCAGGAGGAAACTGCCATCCACCCTCTACAGTGAAGCCTCTTCCCTTTAACTTTTAGGCTGCCAAAGAGAAAGGTGATGAAAACAGTGGTTCCCAGGTCTTTGGAGTTCACAGACCAAAAATGTGTTTTAATAATGTAAAGAAACTTACTTGCCAAGTAAGGACATTGAAGAAAAAAGAAACCTAAAAAATGAGCATCTCCTGGACCATCATATCATAAAAGAAGGTACATTTTAGCACACATATACATACACACACACTAAGTAGGAAGGCACCTCATCTTGGAATAAACGGCAGCCCTTTAAACTAAATACACTTAGATTTGTATATGAAAACTCCCAATATTGTCTTTACTTTTCTCATGTTGTTGGAGACCCATGGAAACCTTACTGTAGCCTGTCCCTTGGATTAGAGCTTGGAAAGTGGGAGCTCAAGTTACTGAATCAGTCACAAGGTAAGGAAGCGTTCACCTCTGCCAACAGCTACACCTCACTGCGTTTACTGATGTAACACATGGGCACGATTGCCTAGGTCTTGCTGGACGCCAGGTTTGCATGGGGTTCACACTGCTCCCTGACCGCGACGGAGTGTATACTTGAGTGAAGGATATGGAAATGTCGCCTCCTCAGACAGACCCTCCCAGACCACCTCGTCTAAAGTGGCAGTGGAGAACCCCCTCCCCACCCTTCCCTGGTAATTCTCTGACATGTTACCTTTTTGTTTTTCTTCTGAACTCTTACCTTAATGGAAATTACTTGGCTTCTTTCTTTGTGTCCTCCTCTGTGGCCCATCTCACCCTTCTAGAATGTAAGCCTCAGGGGTCCAAGGGTACAGGAAATTGCTCTGCCTTACTCACGATGGGAGCTCCCACACAGAGGTACGGGGTTCCCCCGTGCAGTGGGGTGGGAGGCTGGGCTTGGGGGATGGGAGTTGGACACAGTCGCACATTGTCCTGGGCGTCTCACACTGTACGTCACCTCTTCAGACCTCTCAGTGTCAGGTGAGATCAGCCGCATCTTGCTATGAATGAGTGTCAGGACTTCTGAATTAATAGAGTTCCAGTCAGGAAAATAATTTAGAGTGGAGTAACAGTATTTCTTTAGAGAAGGGGGGAAAAATCAGCTTTCTACCATTTATATCCTTCGCTGAGGGCGTGGAGGTTGCTGGGAGGTCATGGGGATTATTTAGAACTTCAAACTCAGAGGCACCCCATCGCCCTTCCCCAGTGGGAATCAGCAGTCCAGCAGGGCACGCTGGTGACAGCAGGAGGGTCACCACTCCCCTCACCAGGTCACCCCTGGAAATGGCAGGGGAGGTCCCAGGCTGGACCGGAGCCCAACATTAGCATCCTGGTCCCTGGCCAGGAGGCAGGTGCGGGACTGCCTCAGATGGGGCTGTGCACCATGTAATTGTCTCTCAGGAGGTCACTGCTGTTTCAGGAAAGCAACTGCAGGCTCCTTCCACTGTGCATAGTTTCAGGAAGGCAGGCTGGGGTGAAGCTCAGGACAGCTCCCTGGATGTCAGGAGCCGGGGAGTGAGCTCTGTGTTTGAGGAGAAAGCTGGGTCAGATGATAATAACATGAGTTAATATCTGCTTACAATTTACCGTGTGCTGTGTGCATGCACCAGAAGTGCTCGTAACAATCATATGAAATAGGTCATTATCTCCTCTTCACGCATGAGAATGCTAGAGCTCAGAGGGGTTAGATGGCTTGCCCGAGGTCACACTGCTGTTGCAGGTCAAGTCCTGACGCAGGACTTGCATCGAAGTCCACCCCAGCCCCAGGGCAGCACACCTCCTTGCTTCTGCCCTGAGCTCACCTCCCCTTCGCTAAAATGTGCCATGATTTTGTGGCAAGCCCTAGAGCTCCGTGGCTAAATCCAGAGGTTGGAATGACAATAGTAATAATAGTAGTAAATGACAACAACCCAGCTCCTGCTATACGTCCCACTTTCTGCACATTAACTCATTCAATCCTCACAGCAACCCTGAAAGTTGGTTATTATTATTTCCATTAAGCAGATAAGAAGCAGACTCAGAGAGTTTAAATGAACCTCCCAAATTAAGTAGCCATGAAGGGAGAGATTCAGAATTTGAATCCAGATTTGTCTGACTTCAGTGCTCCCTCGAAAGCATCGTCCTGTGTTCATTCAAGTATTTACGAAGCACGTACTGAACGGCAGGCACGGTTCTAGAAGGTAGAGATTAGGCACTAAATGGAGAGACAAAACCCTTGCCTTTATAGGGCTCACAGAGAAAGGAAACAGATAATAAAGGTAGAAAGAAAGAAATATGTGTCATTCTGGCTAATTATTAGTTATTGTAAAATGACACAGAGTCATGAGGCAGGCAGTGACTGTGGCAGGGAGCTGGGGGGATTGGGAGGACCGATCTGAACCCCCTCTGGCTGCTGCACTGAGTGGAAACTGTAGGTGGGCAGAGCAGCAGGGGACCAGTTAAGAGGTAATTGCAATGATCTGGGTCAGAGACAAGGACGGCTTGGATAGGTGGTCGTGGATGGGTGGGAGGAAGTTAGATTCAGGGTTTATTTTGAAGTGAATTAGCAAAATTTGTTGATACATTGGATATAGGTTGTGAAAGAAAGGGAAAAGTCAAAGATGGTCCTACATTTTGGCCTGAACAGCTGGAAAGATGGAATTGCCAGTTGCTGAGATGAGGAAGACCAGAAGGTTAGGAATTAAATTTTATTATTTGCGTTTGAGATGTTTATTTCCCATCCAAGGGGAGATGTTGAAAAGCCATTGTGATTTATGAGGCTGGAACTCAGTGGGTGTTCTGTGCTAACAATGTACCATATTTCATCAAATATAAGATGCCATTGACTGGAAGACCACCATTATTTTATGTACTACTAAGAAAGAGCACTGCCAGTTAAGCTAGGACACATCCCAACTTCAGAGATATTAAAATGTGTGTCTTAAAATCAATGGAGTATAGTCAGTCTGGGAGTTGCCAGGGTGTAGATGGTTAAAGGTGGTGAGAATTGAAACCACCATGGGAGTCATGGGAAACCAAGAGAGAAAAGACAGAAATACAAGATCTCGGATGGCAAAGCTCTCGGATGGCAAAGCAGGGACCCTCATGGCCCATTTCCAGCCAAATGAAACATCGGGCAGTTAAAGTTCTTTTTCGGAGGCAGATGCTGTGATAGTGACTTCCTGTGGGGCTTCAGTCTGAGGATGCAGAGTTCGGGGTGACTGTGGGCACTGCAACCACATCACCTAACACAGGGCCTTGTCCACAAGGACCGAATCTTTGCGCTCCCATGGATTCCAACCTGAACTGTTTCCTCATCAGTAATAAGTGCTTGTAATGTCTGCTCTACCCCCGTTAAAACCCAGAAAGCAATCGCTTCTTTTTCTGGGCCTCACTTTCTGCATCTGTAAAATGAAGAGGTTGGACAGGGTGATCGCTAAGCCCTCTTCCAGCTCAGGCATTATGATAACAATAGTACTAGCGGCAGCACTTTGAGCATCTACTAGGTGATTCACGTAATCTTTCATCGTCATGAATAAACATTCAAGGTTAGTATTATTATTCCTGGTTTGTAGATGAGGCAACGGAGACCATAGTGGTAGAGCCAGGCTGCAAAGCAGAGTGTTTAAGGCCAAGTACACTGTGTTCCATTAAGCCTTCTGCCTCCCTGCTGGGATTGACGTGTAGTTCTTCAACTAAACTTGGCAAGCATCCTGGCCAGAGCCCAATGGCAATCCCTCCCCAACAACATGACAAGGGACTTTCAGGGTGTTGCCCCATATAAACAGGGAAAGTAATTTGTCTCAGGGACTCCCATAATGTCATGGAAATGGAGTGGCTCCTGGTAGGTCACCAGAAAGGGAGGCAACTGATGTTGGGTGCAGAGGTAACTCATCCCCAATCCTGTGGACTCAGAGTCCAGTGCTCCCTTAGACCACATTTTTGCAAGTCAAGGGCTGGTGTCTACACAGAGTGGTGCTGAATGGGATTCCTTTGGTCGGAGAGGGGCTGGTGAAGGCTGCTTGGTCTTCTTTGGTATCATGAGAAAGTTTTCTGAGCAGGAGATGGGAGGGAAAAGGTGTATTTGAGCGAGTTGGAGTGATGGGACAGAGCTGGCTCTTGGTGGAGGCTGAATCATAGAGTTGACCATAGTCAGTTGCTGTCAGCATTTTAACACGATTATAATGTAGACCAGGGTTTCATAACCTCAGCAGTATTGGCATTTTGGGCCAGATAAATCTGTGCAATGGGGACTGTCCTATGCATTGCAGGATATATAGCAGCATCCCTGTCTGCTACCCATTAATGCCAGTATCATCCTCTAGCCCCAAACAGACAACCAAAAATATCTCCAGACGTTGTAAATGTTCCCTGAGGGGCAAAACTACACTCATCCCCTTCCCCAGGGTTGAGAATCACTGGTGCAAATAATTCCCTTATCCCCCTAAGAAGGTCATCAGCTGACCACTTCCACGCATGTCCTGGGGCCTTCCTGAGAATTCTTCTCCCACTGGCATCCAACTGCAAAGTGAAAACTAGACTTCATTGTAACCTGCCTTCCACGAATTGTTCTCCTTGAACCACCTTCTCTCACTACTCTCTATCCGTGCTGGGCACTTTCTTCTTATCCTCAGGCACACCAAATGTGTTCCCACCCCAGGATGTTTGTATGTGCTGTTCCCCCTGCCTGTGCGTCTCCTTCTCAACATTCAGTCTCTGTTGACATGACACCATCTTGGTTATCATTCCAGTCACTCCTTGCATCTCTCTGCTTCAGTTCCTTCAGAGCATTTTCTACCCTCCAGTATCATCTTGTTCATATATTTGCTTGTTTGTTTCTTGCTTTCCTTCCCCATTAGACTATAAGCTGCCCAACGGCAGAGACCTGGTCTGTTCCCCACTGTATCTGCAGTGCTGACTGCAGTGCATGGCTAATCATTGGTTGAGTGACTTTGGTGAACACCTACTCTGTGCCAGACATTGTGCCAGGGGCTGGGGTCGCCAGGGTCACTAGCACAGCTCCTACCTCCTGGGAACTTGGTGCCTCACGGAGGGAGACCAACAGAGGAGGTGAGGACAGGGAGGTATGGGAGCACAGAAAGGGAGCAGGTGAGGAGAGATATCTGGGGACATGGTTAGAGGAAAGGGGAGTGGACGGCATCTCTAGAGGCATGGAGATACAGGGGATCATAGATGAAGCTTAGCGGACAGGGGAGGAGCATGGTGCAAAGCTTGGCGCTGCAGGAATACTGGTGCAATGTCTGAAGCAGCTGCAGATGATGATGGTGGAGCAGATGAGGCCAGCTCTGAGAGGCCTTGAATCCCATATGAGGAAACTTTGACCTTAACCTCTAATAAAAAAGAGCCATAGGGGGCAGAGTGGGTTAATGGTTAAGAACGTAGGCTTAAGATTTAGTTTCAGATCTTTGTTCAAATCCTTACTCTGATGCTTCTGTATGTTTTTGCCTGGCAATTTCATGACTCTTAACCACAGTTTTCTCATTTTTGAAATCGGGTTAATACTTATCTTGTTGAGTTGTTGTGGGTGTAAAATGAGTGCTCAGCACAGCGCCTGGCATATAGTAAGCACTCAGTAAATCACCATGATCCCTGTTGGTGTGGTTAACAAGGAGCCACTGGAGGTTTTTGAAACAAACGGGGGATGTGATAGATTTGAATTTTAGCAAGATCGCTCAGGCAGTGGTGTAGGGGCGGCTTGGCAGTGGCCCTGGGGAAAGCAGATGAGACAGGAACCAGAGAGGAGACAGTTCAGAGACTGCTAGAATGAAAAGGGAGGCAGAGGAGCGGGTCGTGGGTCCCAGGACCTGGCGCATCTGCTGTGGCAGGAAACATGGCCATACTTTGCCCCTCAGAGTAAGGGCACAGGGGCTAGAGGAGGAGCCCCCAAGCCTGACAGGTAATAGAGACCTGAATGAAGACCAGGCAGGGACTACAGCTCAGCCTGACCTGGGTTCACTCAGCAGCTCACAGCCTCTGCATCCCCGGAAGACGCAGCTGGCTCAGCATGTCCCACAGCCCTCTCGGTGAGAAGGGTGGCTTGAGGTTTGTATCGGGTGATATACTTTTAATTAAAATGGTAATCATTTGAGCATTCTCTAAAGTTTTACTTTGGGAATTTGCCTTCTTGCAAGCTCTGCCCTAATTAGCATTCTCTTTATCCCTCATTAATAAATTATATCTCAGCGGTTTCATCCACCTCCTTTGATTAGCGTGTTACCATTCCTGAGCCAAGCTCCATTCTCTGTTGACATTTTGGGTAAAGTGGTGCCAACGAGGCCTGATTTGGTGGTTTGCAAATGACATTTCTCAATTAACTCTCAACACCACGGGGGTCCATCATCTTGCTGTCCAACTGATCCCCAGGTGAGCCCGTGACATATGTGCCTCCTGAGGTCAAGACTGTGAGACCCCTTAGGGGCAGACCTTTTGAGGAAGCCCCTAGAATTAGGCAGACACGCCCGAGGCAGTGACCACACGTGTATTAGGACGCAGTACCATAACTAGGAAACAGAAGCAGGAAAGCCAACGGGCAAGACTATAGGCTTCAACCCCAGGCTCAGAAAGATTAAGTGAGTAACTTGAAGACACTCACAAATTCAGGTAGTTAAAGGTTAGGGAATCAGTAGGGACTAACATTTATTGGGCAGCTATTATGTGCCAAGTCCAGTGCTTAATGTTTCTGGTCCCTGTTAATATTCCAAGCCATCTAATGAGATGTAGGCAGTTTTGTGCTCCAGTCTCTGGAAGAGAAAACCAAGTCTTAGTGAAATTAACCATCTTCCCTAAATGTACCCAGCTAGCAAGAGGCCCAGCTGGTATTCAAGTCAAGGTCTGTCGCACTTCAAAGACCTCTCTCTGTTGACTGCACCGTTCTGGCGGGATTACAAGCAAGGTCTGCTGACTTGAACCCCACTGCCCTTTTATTTGAGACCCATCTGGTGGATGTGTTAGATCCTTGCTACTCAAAGTGTGGTCCAGGGACCAGCAGCATCCACTCACTTGGGTTCATGTTATAAATGCAGAACCTCAGGCCCCAGCTCACATATATGAATCAGAATCTGCATTTTTACAAGATTCCCAGGATGTAACAATACCCATTAAAGTTTGGGAAACAAAATGGAGATTTGATATTTGTTCAGCATCTTCTACTAATCCTCGGGAGCCTTCCAAGGTCAATGTTATTCCTAATGAATAGATACAGAGACATTAAATGAATTGTCCCAAGTGTCATACCAAATTAGTGGCAGAATCCAGATGTAGTCCTCAGCCTTGTCCCTGACCCGGAGTTCTAGAAGCTGAGGTCTAAGGTTATCTCATATTCTCAGGTTGGTATCCTTGAGCTTTAAGAAGATAATAATGGAGATTGGAGGTGATTATTAGCATTCCCAAAAGCACAACATGTGTCTTCTACTTCATCCTAGTCAGACCATGGGGACATGAACTTGTACACAAACATCTTTGCTTTTGGCAAAAGTTATAATTGGCCATCATGGAAACTAGTTGTTTCCTGGGGAGCGGAGATTTGGATTGGCAATCATATATACTTTGATTAATAAAAAAAGAGATATTAATCAATTAACTTTAAAAAATTTGACTTGCTTAGGAGACAATGGCTTTGAAATTGTGAAGTTCATCGTGGGAAGGAGATTCTAAAAGGGGTCCCTGGGAGTCTAGTAACAACTCCTCATTTGTGTTGAAGAAGCATCCAGTGGCTCGGTATCACCAATCATCAGGAAATGCAAATCAAAACTACGAGATATCACCTCGCACCTGTTAGAATGGCTGCCATCAAAAAGACAAGAGATAAGTGCTGGTAAGGATGTGGACTTTGTGCACTGTTGGTGAGACCCTTGTGCACTGTTGGTGAGAATGTAAACTGGTGCAGCCACTATGGAAGACAGGATGGAGGTTCCACAGAAAATTAAAAATAGAACTACCATATGATCCAGCAGTTGAACCCGAGTCTCCCAAGTCCCCTTTCTCTTCGTAGCACTGTGACCCTCCAGCTTATCGCATTCTTTTTGTTGAGCCATTGAGGCTGGCAGTCAGTTTTGACTTTACTATTACAATGATGGGGCTTTAGAATTGGCCATTTGTCAACCGCCACCAAGTGGACTTTGTCTTCTCCGCCTGCCCTTAATGCATTCTGGATATGATTGCCTTCACTCTCCATATCGAGAGTGACTTTTCCTAGTTCTGGACATAATTATGCTCACAGGTATATCAGATCTAGTCCAGGCACCTTTTTAAAATCAAACAAACCTGGATTCAGGTTCTGGTTCTGCGACTTTCTGTGTGACCTCAGAGTCACGGACCTTCCTAAGCTTCCGTTTCTATATCCATAACATGAACCTGCCTCATAGGGTGTTGTGAGGATTGACAGGTGAAATACACATAAAGGAATTGGTCTGGAGACCGCGTTCTGCAGGGAAAGCGCCTGAATTCCGGAGGAATGAGCAACTCACCATGGTTATAAGGCTGCAGAGAGGAGGAGGGGCCAGAACCCAACCCTGGGTCCCTCACCTCACTGCACCTTCTGCAACACCTGCAGCAACACCTGCACTTGGCAGTAAGTTGGATGAGAAAATGCCACAGAACAAGCAACTCAGACCAGTAGTCTTTTAGTTTGCTTTTTTCATTCCTATATCTTTAAGTATCATTGACAATGGAAGGGCCCCAGTGAGGTCCAATAACCTGACCGAGTGGTGACATCTCTAGTGTGGCCTGGCCAGGTGGCTCTCATCATCATTCAGCTTAACCATAACCTCTTCTGAGAAGCCTTCCCATGCCAATCAATCTTTGGATGCTCTCTGTTCATATTCTTATACATTCCTCTGTTTTATTTTCTAATTTTAACTCACTTTTTATGCTTTCATGCCATGGTCTATGTAAGTTTGTGTTTATTTGTGTGTCTTTTTTCAATTAACGTTTTTTATTTTGGAATAATTGTAGATTCACATGCTGCTCAAGAAATAACACAGAGAGATCCTATGTGCCCCTCATCCAGTTTCCCCCGGTGGTATCATCTTGCAAAACTATAGTTTAGTTTAAATTGAAAATTTTTTTTCCACTAAAAGTTAAGGGCCACTGAATCAGGGACTTTGTCTTGTTCAACACAAAATTCCAACATCTGAAATAGTGCCTACTGTGCAGTAGGTGCTTAATTACCATTTGCTAAATGTATGAATGAAAAATGTAGTGCAAGAGCCCTGTATCATTTTCATCCCTTCTCATCCCTGCAACCTTTAAATGGCTCTGTGATGTCCAGGCAGCCTTTACTTTGCGAAGTCATGGGTTTCTCCAAATTCCTTGAATTGAATCTCATTAAGATCAGTTAGAGCAACGGTCTTCAAACTAGGGGTATGTGAAGATTTCCCCAGGGGTATGTATGCATGAATAGTTTGAAGGGAATCAGTTTCCAGTATACTCAACTTGTTTTTCAACAATTTTCCAATATGGATCTGCCCAAGGAGATCCACCCAATAGAAGTTCAGAGAGGTTCTCCTTCTATTTGACAAGAATGAGACCTCTCCCTTATCCCAGATTTTACTAAGATGTTTTGTCCTGCAATTTCAAACCATCTGAGGTGTCAAACAAAACGATAAACTGAAACACTGGTTTGGAGGAAGCCACCTGTAATGAATAACTCAGGTGCTTTAGACACACAGAGCTTCCTGTCGTTCCCTGCGTTGGGCGTGTTCCTGTTACAGGCAAAGCACGGCGCTGGAAGTACGGTCTTTGGGCCTGTGTTGGGATGCTCTGCAGGCTGGTGATGCTCATCTTTTCAAGGTGCTTGGGATGTTTTCCAGGACTATCATTTTTTCAAGATATTTTGGTAAAACCCGTGGATAAAATTTATATATGTAATCTCTCTTTGATCTGATGTGCTTTATTCCATTCATTATTTTTAATCACATCATATTTATTCCAATTATACCTAATCCTAATTTTATTTAATCTTATAAAAGGTACACGATTTTCTGCCTCTTATTAACACAGAGTAAACTTATGTCCATTCATGTTGACAACTTTTAGATAATCCGTTTTACTGGGAACCAGTGTTTTTTCCTACCTTCTTTTTGGGAGATGGGGGCAAAAAGACTGAAGACAACTGAGACAACACAACCACTTGGAAAGCCATTATCAGATGCCATTTTGATTCAAGATCTAATGTCATGGGCATTGTGAAGCCTTTTCATTGCATCCCAAATTTGATGCAATCAGTGTACTCCCTGAAAAGTTATCAAGAAACAGCCAGGCTACAAATGCTCAGGGTTGAATAGTTCTCTTGAAAGAGGCCTGACTGTGTTCAGCTGATAATCAAACGAATGGCTGCCTTGAGATAGGTCGCCGAGGGCGACCCACTGCTCCCCCGTCCCTTATCCAAGCCTGGGCTCTGTTTCTTTCCCGATAGGAGCACATAATCCCATCAGCGCCAATGGGAGTTGTGTGCCTGCTTTGCTAGAGACAATAAGCTGTCTGAGAGGGATAATTGTTCCCAGCAACTGAGGGGGTAAACATGGTTGGCTGTTCCCAGCCACTGTACAGGAAGGTCCTGGCTGAGCCCCCAGAGCCCTTTCTTTGTTAGGCTACAGAGCCAGAGGCCTCAGCCTGCCCTCTCCCTCAGTGGCCGCCACCCTCCACCTTCAGTAGCAGCCTCTCCCTGGGGCATCTCCCCACCAAGACTGGTTGCAGGAGGTCTTCCGAGCTTCTCTCCTCCTTGCTACTCCCTCCTCCTAAAGACAAGCCCAAGGACCCTTGTCTGTTTCATCCTTCACGATGAAATCACGACAGTATCAAAAATAAGAACTGTAACCATTTATTGAGCACTTATTATTCCCCCAGGCTCTAAGCATTTTATGCACATTTATACATTTAGCTATAAATCCTCATGGCAGCTCTGCAGGGTGAATATAATTGTTTCTGTTAAATAAAGCAAAACAGAGCCTCAAGGAATTCACACATCTAGTAAATTGCAGAACCTGGATTCAAACCCCCAGGCCTCTATCAGTCTCCAAATCCCATACTCCAAGTCATGCTAGTGTTTCCCAAAGTGTGTTTCCTTCAAGACACTCTGAAACAAATCTCGAGAAATCCTCTATAATATCCCCGCTCACTGCACCCCAGTCCCTTTCTTGGAGATCCCCAACAAACTTCAGTTTATTAAAAGTTCTGGCAAGTCCTGCAGGAAGGAAACCTGTCAACTGGCTTAACTCAGTATTTCCCAAGTATTTGTCCTTTTTGGCACAACACAGATTACACTTTATTAAATGCTAAACTACATTATGATGATGGGGGAGGGGCTAGCTAGAGGACATTATTAATGTGACTCCCAGCGTAGGCCGGCAGTGGAGGCAGAGCAACTGACTGCTGCTTTGGATTTCGGGGGCTGACAAGGGAATCGTAGCCAAGTTGTCTCATAGGGCCCTGGCAGTACCACAGAGCTCCATATCCTGCATTTACTCTCCCACCTTTTACACCAAAAATGTGACCTGCTTTCCAAAGGCAGGGGAAAAAGGCAAATTGTTCCAGGACACAGGGAAGGAGAGATGGAGTGGCTGTATCGAGACTGCTACCCCGGGATGGAGCTGAAGTTCAGCGGGACGAGAGTTTTACTGTAGAGGAAAGCTTTGGATCCACCTTTGGGGACTGGCATCCCCCAGCAGAGCCCCCTCGTGAATCTAGCTGTCCCTGGCGCTCTCTGCAGCAACGGGCGGAGACCAGGACTCCTCTGCTGTGCCTGGGGCTCCTCCTCCGCACCAGGATGTACTCACAGCTGAGGCCCCTCATCTCTTTGTCCCACTGCAGGGAAGGGACAGAGCCCCAGGCGTCAGGCAGCGCATGAGGCCCAGGCTGACGTGGGACATGCCACAATGACATGTCATGGGGATTTGTGGGCCTCGCTGGAGCCATTTCCTCCAGGGGGTCATTTTATTTAGTTCCAATTGGACCCTGTGATTGGTCTCAGCCCTGGGCCACCTGGTGTCCTGGCTCCATATGGCAACGGCTAGGAAGATGCCATTTTTCAATTGAAATATGCTTCTGCCTTATTGTGGATCAGTCTGTAATTGCCTTTGGCTGGAAAAGGACTTTTTGATTTTTTTCAGCTAAGCTGGTAAGTAATTTCTCCACTTCTGATTTGTTGGTCTGATGGGTTGGTGTCTTCTCTATTAACTCAAACAGAGTCACAGCATGGGCGTGACAGGCAGGGCCTTAGAGGTCAGTGGGGCCCACCACTGACCTCATATGGGAATCCCTTCCACCCACCCTGGACAGATGGTCTTGTAGCCTCTGGCTGAGCACTGCCACAGACAGGGAGCTCACTCCCTTACTGTGGAGACCTACCTGCTGTTGGCCAGCTCTCAGTAGGTTTGACTCCCTACGGAGGTAACAATGGGTACCCTTTAAGGAACAGTCACCACCTGCCAGACTCCAGGCTAGGCATTTTATGAGCGTGTCTTATTCTATCTTCATCATAACCCTCTAAGGTAGGTCATCTTATTACCCTCAACTTGCAAAATGAGTTGAAACAAGTCACAGAGGGTTAAGAAACTTGTCCAGGGTCCCAAAGGCAATAGGTGATTGAGCTGGTAAATTCAGGAACGACCACTCCACAGCCCAAGCTCTTAAGCCCTGTGCTGTCTGCCTTGAGTAAGAATAGCTGTTGTTGATTGAGTGTTAACTCGGAGCCAGGCTCTGTTCCATATATCCTATCTCATTTCATTGTGACAAGCTGTGAAGTGGTTCTTGGTACGCCCATTGTAGAGATAAAGACTCAGTGATTCAGCCAAGGCCACCAACAGAGCTGTGACTCTAACCAGGTCTTTCTGACCCAAAGCACAGAGTCCATCAAAAGCATGGTGCTGCCATTCTACTGGGGAGGGATCCGAGACTCAGGAAATTCAGGAATTTGTCCAAGCCCTTGAGCTAGAAGTGGCAGAGTCAGGAGGTCAGCCTGACTCAGACCCCGAGCTCTGCCTCAGTCTCCTACTCACCTTTAACCCTGCCACCTGGGTCCTAGAGGACAAGGCAGCCCCTCTGACGAGGGGTGAGCCCACCTCTCTGTCTTCCCCAAAAGCTGTAATAAGCTTTCCATGTAGCTAGTCAAGCATGGGTCTAATCACTGACATTTGAGAACCAGCGATTAGCCTATGGTCTCTTCCAAATTCTGAGGTTCTAAGAGTTTCTTCATCCCTCCTTGGCCACCTTCAGAATAGGGTCATGGGAAGCAATGTTAATTTGAAAGTTAGGAAGACCTGGGTTCAAATCCCTGCTCTACCATTTCCTCTTTGTGTGATTTAAAGCAAACTGAAGAAACTCCCAGAGGCTCAGTTTCCTTGTCTATGGCTAGAAATGAGGATGACTACCTTGTATAGCCATCCATCTGCCTCTTTTACTTTCTAAGTGTATCTCTCAAGTTCCAGGAGCCATGGCATGAGCTATTGATGACGTGTGTTGCCAGCCAAGGTAACGGCAATCATTGCTACCATCAATGAAATGTTGTCATGCTTATCATGTTCCTTGCACACTCCTACACCTGGTACTGTTCCTTTATCTTCACAACAAACCTCACCACACTGATACAGTCTTTCCAGCTTGTACTCCTCCTTTGAGAAAGGTTCAGCCTGGTATAGGAGTTAAAATCCAGGGACTTTGGAGTCAGAGGTCTTGCCATTTTGGACTGTGTGATCTTATAGAGGTGTGTTCACCTAGCTGAGCCTGGCTTCCCTTATCTATAAAAAGGGAGTGAAAATACCTGCCTCCTCACTCTAGAGGGCTTGAGGGTTAAAGCAATACTCCTAGTAGGTTTTCAAACATTATTTCTCTTTCTCTTCCTTGCCCTCTCCTCTCTCACTTGGCCAACTCTGAGGCTTCCTTCTCAGCCACACCAAAGGCTATTTGTCATCTCCTCTTCCTCTTTTATCTCCAGGCTCATGGGAATAATCTATCAGGTATTATCATGGACACGAGTGTACTTTATAGCTTTATAAAAAAGTATTGTTTTTACAATGTAAACCCCTTCATTTGCATGTCTAGACCAAAGCTTAGTACAGCAATATGATTTGCACTGTATGCATTCATTTCAATAATATTTCTTGAGCATCTTGTAGGTGTATAGTGCTTACTGTTGTGCCTGGAACCTAGTAAGTGCTCAACAAATGTTTGATTGCTGAATAAATGGATGGATGGATGGATGGATGGATGGATTAGTAATTCTTCAAGGAAGCAGTGGCATGGGCGGAGCTGGCTGCCATCTAAATCAAGTGATTTAAGGGGTGTGAGAAGGAGATGGACATGGTCCCAGAGCCTCTGACTCTTAACTCTTGAGTTCTTTCTACTGTGAGTCTCCACTGTGAGCAGAATGAGATCCATGTGTAAGCCAGCCACAGGTTTCAGGGATGACAACGTAGACGGAAGTCACCATACAGATCTGATTCAGATCTCTCATCGCCAAGGCTCACTAGTTCCCCGGCCCTGGTCAGGGAGAGTCAGAAACCCAGTGTTTTGAGCAGCCATCAAGGCTTGAGCTGGGTTCTGTCTCCCAGTTCCAACATGAGAAATTGAAGCCGGCGGGGACTAGGTGGGCCATGTTTCACTCTGGGACACTGGTCTGTATTGACAGCTTGGAGTTGAGGAGAGAATCCCCTTTGGGGGAAAATGGGGTTTACTGTGCAGCCTCTTCCCAGTTCCTTACCCCTGGCGGCTTACCTGGCCACCTTCTCCCCCTGGGGACAGTGAGCCTGGCTGTGCCGCCTGCTAACTGTAAGACAACAGGCAAATCTTCCACACTCTCCCTCAGAGGAGATCCTTGCAAGCGACTTAAAGCAAAGGGATGGGAATGGGAATCGTAACACCTGCCTCACTGAGACATTGCAAGCATGACTTGGGTCCACATCTGCAGAGCACCCAGAGCCTGGTTAGGTGGTACTTACTGTACTCTTCCTCTCCACCCTGCTTTCAGCCCAGAGGCAGTAGAGCCACTTCGACATTGAGCCGTTACCATGTTTGGAGACCCTTTCCCTTCCATGAAGCTGCTCTGAGCCCTGTGGTTTTCATCTATCTACTCGTTCATTTCTTGTGTACCTACTGCCTGCCAGAGCGCTCCTCACCAAGGTGGGCATCTGTTATTAGGAGCTCCCAGGAGGGCCATGTCACTACCCAGACCTAACCGGGTCCAAGGTTTCATAAGGCAGGCAGATGTGTGTCCCAGCACTGCCTCCAGGGAGCTTGGTCTGGGCCTGGCCGCCAACTGAGTTAACCACTACACGTGTGCTCTTCCTCCAGCCTTTCCCTTGGAGCCTCTTTGGTTTCAACAGTGCTGTTGGCCCTGGATGTGGCCTCTAGGGACAGAGTTCCTTCCTGGGGGCCACCTGCACCACCAGCCTGTGGATGGTCAAAGGAAGAAGGTCGTGGCTGGTCCCCTTTGAAGTGAAGCTCTTACCCTGAGGCCTTGCTCCCCAAGAGGCTGGCATTGAGCGGCTTGGAGTCAGTTGCTGGTCACATGATTCAGCTTGTAATGAATAGGCCATAGAAGTACAGCAGTGGTGCCTTATTTTTTTTCCCCCGAGGGTACTAAACATTTGGGAAATAATCTAATAGTTTCAACCTTTCTGAAGAGGAGGAACTCGCTTGCTGTTTGTCTTCAGATTTTAGGCAGTTATGGTATATCACACTGTGCTGTAACAGGAGGCAGAGGGGTTCCAAGTGGGTTGGGGTCTCCCTGCCCCCCACCCGAGGAAGTTTCCATTGGGTGCTTCCAGGAAACCTTAGAATTCCACTGAGCTCCATTTTAAAAACCAAGGAAATTCATTCTCCAGGAAACCACACCAAACTGTGTTCAAGCAGGCAGTGAAAGCAAATAGATGTTTTCTTAAAAAGAAATCTTATCCCTATTTGGTCTGTATTTGGAGTCTCTACTGAGGCTGGACTGACTTCCGAAGCGTGGATGATGGGGGAGGCTGAACCTGCAGCTCGGAGACCTCCTCCTCTCTCAAGCCTGCCTGTTTTGTCACTGAGGCCATGCTGAGGGCGGACTGATGGACCGCAGGGGGTCCGGCTGCCGTGACTCTTGGAAGCCCAGTGTTGGGCTATGCTGGGGGCCCTGGGCGTGGGGCCTGGATGGCAAAGACTGAGCCACTGGGGGCAGGTAGGAAAACCGCCTGGCAGCTGGGCAGTGGAGCTGACTGGACTGCCTCTTCTCAGAATCCCAGGCTCTCCAGAGCCATGTGCAGGGTGGGGTGACTTCATGGACAATGAGGGGAGTGGGTTGTAGACAGGAGGAGGGGCTGGTTACTATGGTAACCACCCTCTGTTGTCCAAACTCCAGCAGCCCTTTTGGAGGGGTTTTCTATCATTTAAATTGCCTTGGGGAATGTCAAAAAGATTTTATTTCCCAGGTTTTGAACTAGTTCTCTCTTTTTAAAGTTCCTCTTAAGTAAATATAATCATTTGAGACTCTTTTTTTCCCCCCTCCATTTCTCTCCTTGAGACGGAAAGTTCTGTCCTTAAGACAGCACTTTCTAGCCCCCAGGGGCCGACATCTCCCCATCTGTACATCTTCTGACTCATGTTTAGATCAGGGTCTGGGAGAAGATCACCTGGAGTTTGGGTCATAGTTAACACCTGGATTCTGGGAGCTCAGCTGTGGCCTGGCTCCCTTCTGAAGAATCAGAGGTGGGTACACATGCTGCCCTGGGGGGGTCTCTGATAGTGACATGAGGGGGGGTCCCTGCACACCCACTCTTTTTTTAACTTTTTTTATTGAGTTATAGTCAGTTTACAATGTTGTGTCAATTTCCAGTGTAGAGCACAATTTTTCAATTATACATGAACATACATATATTGATTGTCACATTCTTTTTTGCTGTGAGCTACCACAAGATCTTGTATATATTTCCCTGTGCTATACAGTATAATCTTGTTTATCTATTCTGCATATGACTGTCAGTATCTACAAATTTCGAACTCCCAGTCTGTCCCTTCCCACCCTCCTCCTTGGCAACCACAAATTTGTATTCTATGTCTATGAGTCTGTTTCTGTTTTGTATTTATGTTCTTTTTTTTTTTTTTTAGATTCCACATATGAGCGATCTCGTATGGTATTTTTCTTTCTTACTGGCTTACTTCACTTAGAATGACATTCTCCAGGGACATCCATGTTGCTGCAAATGGCATTATGTTGTCATTTTTATGGCTGAATAGTATTCCACTGTATAAATATACCACTTCTTCTTTATCCAGTCATCTATTGATGGACATTTAGGCTGTTTCCATGTCTTGGCTATTGCAAATAGTGCTGCTATGAACATTGGGGTGCAGGTGTCTTTTTGAAGTAGGGTTCCTTCTGGATATATGCCCAGGAGCAGGATTCACCTGGGTCATATGGTAAGTCTATTCCTAGTCTTTTAAGGAATCTCCATACTGTTTTCCACAGTGGCTGCACCAAACTGCATTCCCACCAACAGTGTAGGAGGGTTCCCTTTTCTCCACAGCCTCTCCAGCATCTGTCATTTGTGGACTTTTGAATGATGGCCATTCTGGCTGGTGTGAGGTGATACCTCATTGTAGTTTTGATTTGCATGTCTCTGATAATTAGTGATATTGAGCATTTTTTCATGTGCCTATTGATCATTTGTATTTCTTCCTTGGAAAATTGCTTGTTTAGGTCTTCTGCCCATTTTTGGATTGTGTTGCTTGTTTTTTTCTTATTAAGTCATATGAGCTGCTTATACATTCTGGAGATCAAGACTTTGTCAGTTTCATCTTTTACAAAAATTTTATCCCATTCCATAGGTTGTCATTTTGTTTATGGTTTCCTTTGCTGTGCAGAAGCTTGTAAGTCTAATTAGGTCCCATTTGTTTATTCTGGCTTTTATTTCTATTGCTTGGGCAGACTGCCCTAGGAGAACATTTTTGAGATGTATGTCAGATAATGTTTTGCCTATGTTTTCTCCTAGGAGGTTTATTGTATCTTGTCTTATGCTTAAGTCTTTGATCCATTTTGAGTTTATTTTTGTGTATGGTGTAAGGGAGTGTTCTAGCTTCATTGATTTACATGCTGCTGTTCAGTTTTCCCAACACCATTTGCTGAAGAGACTGTCTTTTTCCATTGTATATTCTTGCCTCCTTTGTCGAAGATTAGTTGACCAAAAGTTTGTAGGTTCATTTCTGGGCTCTCTATTCTGTTCCATTGGTCCATATGTCTGTTTTTGTACTAATACCATGCTGTTTTGATGACTGTAGCTCTATAGTATTGTCTGAAGTCTGGGAAAGTTATTTCTCCAGCCTCTTTCTTTTTCTTCAGTAATGCTTTGGCAATTCTAGGTCTTTTGTGGTTCCATATAAATTTTATTATGATTTGTTCTAGTTCTGTGAAATATGTCCTGGGTAATTTGATAGGGATTGCATTAAATCTGTAGATTGCCTTGGGCAATATGGCCATTTTAACAATATTGATTCTTCCAATCCAAGAGCATGGGATATCTTTCTATTTTTTTAAGTCTTCTTTAATTTCCTTCATCAATGTTTTATTGCTTTCTGTGTATAAGTCTTTCACCTTGTTGGTTAGATTTATTCCTAGGTATTTTATTACTTTGGGCTGCATACCGACTCTTAACAGGGCCTCCCCAGGCCGGCAGGTGGGCGCTGCTGCTGCCTGGAGGTTAATGGCCCTACGGTGACTTTGGAGGCCAGCTCTCCATATTGGCAAGCAATTGTTAATAAAGGTAGCCAGGCCTGGAGGCTGTGCAGAGCCCAGCGAGGGCCAGAAGCAGGCCTGGCAGATGGACAGCTTGAAAGATGCTGGAAATACTTGGGTTGCTCTCACCCACCCCCCCACATTTAGTGACAAATAAAAGCAGTACTTTACCAGGAAACATGAAACTGCTGACACCAAAATAGATTCTTTCTGGTTTTTCTTATTGCGAACCCCGGAAGCTGGTTTTTTCATTCTCCCACCACTGCTTTTTTCAGTCCCCACCTTGGCCGCAGGTCCGTGAAGTGTGTTCTGGCTCTGCACACAGGTTTATCAGACATGGAGAGGAGGCTGCTGGCTTCCAGCTCCAGTTTTCACCTTCTCTACCTCTTCTTTTGGCCTCTCGAGTTTTTCTTTCACATTCACTTTCCTTGGGGCCATTTCCTAAAGGAAAAGTGAGGGCTGAGAGGTTGGAGGAGATGGAGGACCCCACCCCACACTCTCCGTTGCTCTAAGACTTGCCCATCCTCTCTTTGCGAAGTCACAATGATGCTAATGATAATCGTGGGGTAGTAGAAATAATTAGAAAGGGGCTGAGAATTCACCTTCACTCCAAGGAACGGGCTGCCTTCTGGAGACGTTTATGGGCTCTGATTCCCTGCTAACTAAAATGAAACAACTGTAGTCTGGATCATAACATTTCAACATCTGCCACTTAATGGGCCCCCAAGAAATGTTTGAAGAGTGGATTAAGGAGAAGTAAAGGTGAGCATCATCCCTGATTTACAAATGGGGAAAGTCCAGGCTAAGAGGTGGAAGAACCTGCTGCAAATCACCCAGCTAGTGAGGAATGGGATTGGCTTCAGACTCAGGGCGCCTGACTGTTCCTCTCTGGGTTCTCAGGTTGAGGTTAGTTGTGGTGTCAGTTATTGACAATTTCATGGCTGTTGGGAATGGGTATCTCCAAAGAGAAGTTCACGGAGGTGCAGAAAGGAATGAAACTTAGGGAAAGGGCCCAACAAAGGGAAATCCTGAAACAGCAAAGATGTGAGCGATTAAAGGGAATCAGATGACAAGGGGTTCAGTTACCACCGTTCACTCCCAACGGCACACATTCTGCAGCACAGACTGTGAACCAGGACTGATTCTTAGTGACATCACTCTTGTGCCCTCGGAGGGAGGACCTGTTCTTGTCTCCATTTTGCAGCTGCAGTAACTGAGGCAGACAGGTGTCAAGTCATTCACCCAGGACCACAGTGATGGTAGGAGAGTGAGGATTTATGAACCCGTGTTGTCTGGGTCTACAGTTGGCCTCCCTCACCAAAGAGTGTGTCCTTCACCAGTGTGTTGCCAACCACAAGCAGTAGAAAATTTCAGAACATTTTAAAGGTGAGTGTTTAAACATATAAGCCGCTCAAAGATGAGGTAATTTGTATTAAGCAGAGGTCACTGATTTCTTGCATGTCCTTTTTTATCTGAGCTGGGGTTACAGACAAGAAAGATGAGACCGCATCTCTTTCAGATCGCTGCTTCTCTGAGTGAGAAGGGCCTTGGGCGTCATCTGAGCCCCTAAGCAGATGAATGTCTCAGCCTTTGGGACTAAAAGCCACTCTCCCCTTTCTGTATGTGATAGGAAATCAAAAGGATCATTTCTTATTGTCTTGGGGTTTGGCTGATGCTCCCGAGATGTTAACATTGTGGCACAAAAGTTGGGATGTGTGGTTTCCCATGTCTTCCATTGCCTCTGGGTGCAAAGGTCTTGTGAGAGATGAATCAGGCAATGCGAGGTCAGCATTTGGAGGTGGTAGCCGTGAGTGGGTTCATGTGTGCAGCCAGATCCTCACATCAGCAGAGGAAGCTTGGGGATGGATCTGCACGGATGGTTGGCTGGTAGAGTAGCTAACCCAAAGTATCTTTAGGGCAAGTCTGCCATATGGCACAACCCCAGAGAGACATCATTCACACTGCAGTCTGACCGCTGCTCCTTCCAGTTGTGTAATGCAGAAGCCCTGATGGGAGAACCTTCCTTATGCATGTCAGTATCTTACTCCCACACTGCTTCCTCTAACATCTTTTAACAACATTTTCTGTTGTTAGGTTTCACTCTTTCTGAGGATAGGGCTGTGTCATTCTCAATGAACTGACCAAGACCAGTCATGGGGCTCCTACTTCCAGAGTGAATAAAGGAAGCCTGGGGGTAGGTAAGAAGGGAGACCCTTTGGAACCACTTAGAGAGATGACCGAGGCTGCCTTCAAGAAGGGAGACTGGGATATTCTTCCTAGCGGGATGCTTGCTAGTCTGTATGGAAACGGATGTTATCCCCTTCTTCACCTTGTGCTATCTCTTGGGATTGAAGGGCAAATCTCCCTGGGAGCTTGTGGGTTCACCTGAGACCCTGGATGGAAGAGAGGGCCCTGACTACAGAGAAAGGAGGGCAGGTACCGTGAGAGCATGACTTTTCTGCCAATAGTATATGGCAGTTGACAGCGTGGCAGGTAACAGACTGAGCCATCTTAAGAGGACCCCACCCCAGAGGGCTGCCTGCCAGAATGAGGGGACTCCAGTGGCAGAATTACATGGGGATGCTGTGCCGGGGGCAGAGTCCGGCTCCGGGGAGGAGGAAGGAGAGGGTGCCCCACAGGGCTTCCCTGAGTCATGAATAATACAATGTGGAGGCCCCAGTGGACATCCCCTAAGAACCCAAAATGCCCCCATGAGCATTAGGTCATCTGCCCACCAGGGGCACCACAGATAACTGTTAACATCAGTCCCATCTGAATCTGCCCTTTCCCCATAGCCTCCCATCCTCCTCCCCTAGCTCCAGAGGGGCTGGAAACAGGAAAGCAAGTGGAGAGGAGATGGAAAGGAAAGGAAATCAGTTGTCCCCCCCCCCCCCCCCCCGCTGGTCTGTGGCGCCACTTCACTCACACCTCGGCCAGGGAGAGAGGACACATGTGGAGCTGGAAAAGAGAGCCAGACTTTGAGTTAGATTGCACTGGACTGGTGATATCTGAAAATGAGATTGTTCCAATGCCCAAAGGCAACCAGAAAAGCTCTGTGACCTGCTGGAGATACTGCCTAGGGTTGAGGCAGGGGACTTTGACAGGACAAAATTTGAAGGAAGGGAGGAATAAAGCCATTCCCGATGCTCATTTGATAAAGAAAATCGCTGCCTGAGAAACTCTGAATTTCCTTCCAGAGCCCGTTAAAGCCCCTGTCTTCTAATAAGGAAAGAGAAGGAGGCACATTTATTAAGCACTTACTGAATGCAGGCCCTGTGCTTAAGCCCTCATACCTAAAGCATCACTAAATCCTTCCAATAAGCCCATGAGTTTGGGATGAACAACATCTGTTTCATAGATGAGGAAACTGAGGCCCACAGAGGTCAGGTGATTTGCCCAAGGGCAGGCGCACGGGAACCTGAGCGGAGACTGCTACTCCCCAGACGGTGAGCTACACAAGATCAGCGACTGGGTCTGGCGCTCACTGCTGTGGCTTCAAGGCCTGGCCCAGGACAGGCGCTCTGTAAATATTTGCCTAATGAGTGACAATGGCCAAGCCCATCCCTTCCCACTTGGCCCTGCCTCTTCTCTGGGGAACTAATCCAGCCCATTCCTGTCACCTTTTTTTCTGCATCCTATACTAGAGTGCTTGCGGGTTAGCAGGCTGATTCGTAATTGAGATCAAGTTCTAGACTATAAATACCCCAAGGGGAAGGACCATGTGTTCTCTTCCACGAGGAGGGGGTCAGAGGCCAGGCTGGGGCTCAGAGAGGTCAAGCGACTTACCTGAGGGGCCCAGCACCCCTCTTTGCTGAGAGGTGACCCCGCCAAGTGCTCCTCACCCTCGCCCACCTCCGCAGCCCCCTCCATCCAGCCTCCCCGCCCGCCAGGTGCGCGGGCTGTCAGCTTCCTCTGTGTGATGTTGCGGAACATTGGAATTGGCAAAGCTGACGGAGGCTCCACACCGCGAGGTTCAGAATAGTAGCTTAAGCAGATGTCTTGTCAAAACAGAATAAGAAACTGTGAAGAAATAGTCTGTGAAACCCAGCCGCGTCCTGCTTCCTCCCATTTCGAGGCTAAAACAGCGGTGGGAAAAAACCTGTTTCTTAGTTCTGTCGGAATAGTGCATTTCACACATGAAGCACGTGTGCCTTCTAGAGCTGTTATTCTAGATTGGATTCATTCTCCTTCCTTTTCCTGGCCTCGCCTTCTTTTCTCTGCTCCATGCACCCCCACCACTGCCGTCCCTAATTCTCCTCTCCATCCCCTCCTCGCCCCTCCTTTGGTGAGGACATTAGCTAGCTGCCTGACCCTGCAGCCCTGGGCACTGCGCTTCTGAGGCCTGCACACCCCCCTTCCCTTTGTCTGAGGAACAGAGGGGAGGCTGTGAATTACTGATGAGGTGCTGCATTCCGTGGAGGCCCAGGGCTGAGCCTGGGGTGGCCCAGGGCCCCTGGAGGGGGCAGCTAGACTGGTCAGTTTGGGAGCCCGTGGGGGCAGGTGGCAGTGCGGAGAGGGTGGGGAGAGGCACCTATCACCTGTCTTTTGCCTCTTTGCCACCCCTGGGGCTGGGAAGAGCAAGAACTGAGGTAACTGGGAATCCGTGGACAGATGGAGCCAGGAGCGGGGAGGTGTGCATGTCATGTCTGTGAGGAATTCACAGTTTCCACTCACTGGGTGTTCAGCCTCTTCACTCTCACGCTCTTCTGCGTCTCTGGGTCAGTTCCCCGAAGCCCCAGGGCAGCAGCATCACGGACGCTTGGGGCCAGGGGTCTCGGAGCCAGCCTGCCCTGTTGGGCCCTGGGCTGCCGTGCTCAGGGGCAGCCCCGCCCCACTCCCTCCCACCCCACCCGGAGCCGAGCCAGCGCGACGTCCCAGCCAGACCCCGTGTGGGTCAGAGGACACGAGATGAGGCTCTGTGTGTCCCAAGGCCGTGGAACAGCATTCAGGGGAGCCCCTTTGTGGCTTGAAGGACAGGCAGCACGTAAATTATTCGGTCTCATGGAGATGATAGGCATTTTGGAGAGAAAGTGGGGGGCAAAAAAAAGATTATTTCAGCGCTGTGGTCTCAAAAAGGCGAACTGCATACATTGGCCAGCGCACTGGGAGGATTTTCTGCCTTAAAGTAGCTTTCTCTGAGGAGCTGTTTCCTGGGCAGCAGTTCTCTCTGTGGAAGAATTTGCTTACTCCTTTAGCATCGACATTGCATTGTGTGTGTGTGTGTGTGTGTGTGTGTGTGTGTGTGTGTGTGTGTGTGAGAGAGAGAGAGAGAGAGAGAGAGAGGGAGAGAGAGAGAGAGAGGGAGGGAGGGAGGGAGGGAGATCTCCACTCAAGACAGTGAAATTAATGTGTAAGCACAAATTCTTCTTGTCCACTGCGTTAGTGGAATGAAAAAGAAGGCAGAGGTCAGCAGCCCTGGCTCTGCCCGCAGCATGGCTGTGTGATATGCTCTCTGTGGACACATTTGTACAGGAGTATGTCACCTGGTGACGAGAGGCTGTCCCTGTCACTTGGGAGAGCCCTGCTTCGAGGGACTCTTGAGAGGGCCAGCCCTCTTTCAGTGCATTTCCTGGCATCAACCCGGAAGACCCCTTAGCCAGAGCCTCTTTCTAGAAAGCCCTGAAAACCTTTGCTCTGTCTCCTGAATCTGAGATACAGGAAAATCAACATACCCTCCCACCCCCAACTTTATTAATGTCATTGTCTTGAGCAGGACTCTTGGCTATCGGGGGCATATGAGGGCTCTGCTCCAGGGTTTGTTCGAATTCCTTGTGGAGGAGGAAGGAAGTGTGGGGCCCCACCCCTGCTTCGTCCATCCTCCCTCCTGGTGCCCTCCACCCAGAGCATCAGGATACACAAATGCAGACAAAGTGTGCATACACACAATAGTCTATCTGTCTCTTGCCCTCTCCCCTTGCCCACCCCCCAGGATGACTGAGCGAAGTCATTCGCCACCAGATTGTCAAATTCGTAGGAAACAGTGAGCTGAGGCTGCTGGTGGCCTTGGTCTGGTTTGAATCTCCACCCGCAGGCTGTATTGTTTGCTACAAACTGGCATATTTAACAGAAGAGTACATTCGAATGTGCTTTGGCCTTGCCAATTGAATCCAGCCCTGGATGCTGCAGACCTGAAAGTCTGGTCATTACATTTCTAGGGAGACATGCCACAGCCACTGGGCTCCAGGGAAAGAGTTTCAGAGGCAGGACCAGGCTCTCTGTGGGAGCCGGTGAAATAATCAGATGGTGGAGGCCGGGAGTGGACGGCATAGCCTCCTGGGCTTTTGGCAGAGTGGTGCTGCCCTCTGCTGGCAAGTTCAGGCAAGGTTCTCAGGCTGTCCTGCTCAAAGGGCCTTGTACCCCGTAGAAAGGGAAGCTGGCTTCTGTCCCTCTGGCTAGGGAGAAGAGGACAGAGCATTTGATCTAATTTCACCCTGAAAAGCTATAAGAGTTATCTCTTCTTGGAAATACTATGCTCTATGCTCAGGAGATAATGCAGGATAAAGGTGGCCTGAGGGAACTAAGTCTGGGTTAGAGCCTTTGAAGGACCTGGGAGGGCTACAAAATCTACATATAGGTTTTTCTCTTCATCAGAAAACAACTCTGAGAAATTATTAGAATTTTAATTTTACAGATGAAGAAAGTGTGGCTCAGAGAAGCAAATAAACTATCCAAAAGACACACAGCTAGCAAGCAGCAGAGCCAGGACAGGCCGTCTGATGCCAGTGCTCACACTAGGATTGCCTTATGGCATAGGATTTTTCTCTGGAAGTTAGAATGAGGGCAGGAGAGATGCCCACGCCTTTGAGGAGACCCTCGGCTTCAGAGCCCTGCTTCTCCCCACTAATAGGATCAACTTTTATCTGGATAATGGGTTACCCTGAACCCAAAGCTGGTGAGAGGCAGCCTTGAGGGCTGAAAACACTACTAGTGTGACTTTGAACTCTAGGCCTGAGATTTATAGGCTGTGTGACTTCCAAGTCACTTGTCCTCTGGGATTCTTTTCTCATCCATAAAACAAGGGAGGTAGGTGAGGATCAGGGTTAGATGTTGTTGTTTTAACCAGCAAAGGTCTTTTTTGAAAATGGAGTCCTACGTCATGGACACCATGTTTTGAAAACCATTTTTTTATCTCCCAATGTATATTGTGATAATTTACTCCTCTCACTTTCTATTAGACAAAGATATGTAACTATCTCAGATTGGGTTCCCTGAGAAGTGGATTCTGAGACAAGATGAATATTCAGGAAGTTGGGGGTGCTCTGAGAAGCCATCTTGGAGGGTGAGAGGGAAGTGGGAGGAGGGCAGATGGAGAAGTGGGACTTCCATGCATTCACAACAGAGGCCTTAGTCCATCTCCTGGCAGCACTGAAGTTGGGATGAGCTGCAAAGTTGTCTCCGTTGGGTGAGGGCTCAGGCCTGAGTACCCCACATCCTTCGGGCAGGGACCAGCACCTTGGGCAAGGCAGCTCCCTTCAGTGTGGTTCCTGGGGAGGGACTGAGCCATGAACAGCAGCGGACACCCCTAGACCTGGGGGAGTGAGGGACCCTGTCCTGAAGAGGGATCTGGGCAGCACACTGCAACAGCCACTGCAGTAACCATGTGCCCCTAAGGAGCAGAAGACAGGAATGACCTTCAACCTATAGCAGTTGTACGGGGAAGCCCTTATTGAGGGCATGTGTTAATTTTTATTAGATGTTTTGGAAGTAAAGCTTGCTTGTGAGCTCACATTTTGCCTTCTCAGATCCTTGAGGTCTAGAAACTCCAGGTTGAAAATGTGGTCCCTCCTTTCCAGCATTCTTTGTGAGTGTGGATTTTTAAAAAAATTTTAATTATTCTTATTTTTTATTGAAGTGTAGTCAGTTTACAATGTTAGTTTCAGGTGTACAGCAAAGCGATTCAGTTATACATATACATACACACGTATACTTTTTGTTTCTTTTCCATTACAGCTTATTACAAGAAATTGAATATAATTCTCTGTGCTATACAGTAGGTCCTTGCTACTTTTATATCCTGGAACCCCCAAGGAGATGCTACCACCAGGGGGCAATGGTGGATTCCTCGGCAGGCCTGCTTCAGTCTCCTTGGTGCCTTAGGGAGAACCTGCCTTCCTGTGGGCTGCCAGCCCCAGCCAGAGTGCATAGCTTGGTAGCAGAGATGAGCTAGAATCCAGCCCACACTTATCACCTGGATTGGGCATCCTTGAGCAGGACACAGCCTGCACACCTGTCCGTGGTGGCCCATCCTACATTTGTCTTTCTGGCTCCTCAGGCTCCCCTGTCAAAGCCTTCTTTCTTTCTCCATCCTGAATGTCAGTGCATTCAGCTCCCCAGGAGCCAGGGAGGGTGTTAGAGTTTTGAAAATGTTCACTCTGCCACTGCAGGCAATCTCGCCTGAGGAAAGAATCTAAAACATGGGAGATCTTTTATGCAGGAAGATGCTCGTCCCAATGTCATTTATAAAAGTGACACATTCAAACCATTTCTAAATGGCAAGCTATAGGGAAAGAGTGAATTATGGGGCATTAACAAAATGGACTGTTATGCCCCCATTAAAAATTCTGTGTGCAAGAAATAGCGTGAAAACATGTTTATGGTTAGTTAACAACACAGGCTACAAAATTATATTTTACAACCTGATTGCAACAATAGGAAATACATGAACAGTTAAGGAATCTGAATGGTGGAGGCACTACAGCAGGCGGATCTTAACCCGTTTTGTAGAACAAAAATTCTTTTTGGCTGTTTGATGAGCCTGTGGGCCCCTTCTCAGCATGTTTTTAATGCATGAAATGGTAAACATAGAATTTCAAAAGAAACCAATGATGTTGAAATAAAAGTATCAAAATATTAAAACAAATTTGCAATGTGGTAATGTATTGCTTCTTTTTAACGCCTTAAATAACAGGGATTATCTAGCAGGAGGCTGAATAACTACTATACCTAAGAAGGGGTGATGAATGCAAATACTATTTCAAAATACCTGCAAAAACTAAAATGTGATAGAATGTCTGAGATTCCTGTCAGTGACAAAGTTGCTAGTCCTACAGCTAAAACTACTGTGATTTGATGCCTGTATTCATAGTGGATGGAAACACTGTATTTTAGTTAAAACCTGATGAAATAAATATGTCATTTTTCCCATTCAAGTTCAGGGACCCTATGAACTTCTTACCGGCCCTTAAGGGGATTAATGGACCCTGATTTAAAACCTTGCATCAGACTCTTTCTGTCTTTCTTTTCAAATTTTATGTAATAGACATGGATTACATCTAAAATGTAAAATAATCAGAGAACTTTAAAATTAAATAAGCACACGGACTAAGTATGTTCAGACTTCTTTGATCACTTGCACTCTCAGATATCCTATCATTTAATCTTCATGTTAATTCTGTGAGAGAGTTGCTGTTAGTATAGCCATTTTGCAGATGAAGACATTGAAGCCCAGAGAGGTTAGGAGACTGGTCCAAGGTCACACAGCCAGTAAATGATGGAGCCAGAATTCAAACCCAGGTCTGTCTTTCCAAGAGCCCAGCCTCCTACCTATTACAGTCTATGGCTAATGATGAGTAAGCTGAATGTTGTGTTTGTATGTTTGATTTTTTTAGCTGCTGCATACACTTCTCTTGCTAAAGTACAGCTGCCTCTGATTAAATGCTGTCTGTGCAATTCTTGGGCAATTGACAGTATGCTGGGCTCAGGATGAGAAAACCAGGGGTTTTGGGAGTTTCACATCTGCTGATGGCTTGAAGAGGGACATCCCCTACCCCCCGGCTATCCATTCTCCTCTGGGGGTCTAGAGGCACTTCAACTCAAGCTTCAGGTGGGATGCTTTCCTCTGAGCAGTGAATATGGCAAGGCCTGGCTAAAGTTGGACCCAAACAGAACAGGAGAGGTTGCAGTTACAGTCAGGAAGCATGGGGTGGTGTCATCCATCAAGGGATGACAGATCCCCAAACTGCCTTCCTACAGCCGCGGGGGTTTGTGACAGGTGAATAGAAGGCTTGGACAGCCAGTGGCCACTGGAGGGCAGCATCGAGTCGGGATTACGGATGGGCTCTGGGTCTGGTCAATGTCAGGTGAGCCCAGGTGGAGTTTCCTCTTGGAGGCGTGGATGTCCCTGTGGGACCACACTGGGGAGGGACAGTCCTTTTAATAACTCTGAGAGGTCTGTCCTTTTACAAAGAGGGGCATAATATGGTGCTTACAAATGTGGACTCTGGAGCCAGCATGCCTATGTTTAAATCCTGCTCAGCCATTTATTGGGTGGGTAACTTTGGGTGAGTTATTTCAGCTTTCTGTGCCTCAGTTTCTCCATGGGGTTGATATAAAGACTGAATAAATTATTAGAAATTAGGCACCATTTTAGTTATCTGTTGCTGCAAAAAGAATCACCCCAGTACAACAACTATTTGTTTGCTCACGTTTTCACAATTAGGAAACAACTGTTCCATGGGGAACACCACTCTTCTCTGCGGGATGTTGGCTGGTGCAGTTCAGATGAGGCTGAGACCAAGAGGTCTTCCTCAAAGCTATGGCAGCTCGGCTGGGGGCTGGCTGGGCCCCTCTCTCCGGCAAGTGTTCAGAATTTTTTTTATGTGGTGACTCAGGACTCCCAGAGATGGAGTGTACAAGCTACCAGCCTCTTCATGTCTAGTCCGGGACCTAGCTCAGTGCTGCTTCCACCACATTCTAGGAGTCAAAGCAAGTTACAAGGCCAGCCCAGCTTCAAGGAGGAGAGAAATCAACTCTACTTCCTGAGGGGAACGTGACTTGCACTCTAGTAATGGGAGGAGTTATTGGTGGCCATCATTGCAAACAATCCACCAGGGGTACTTAGAATGGTGCCTGGCACTGAGGAAACCCTCTTAAACGGTAGCTGCTATCGCAGCTGAGCAGACCCAGGCTGAGATGTACTGGAGAGATTTTCCCAAGATCACACAGCTGGTAAGGGCAGAGTTGGAATTTAAGCCCAAGTCTTTCCAAATCCAAAGTGCATTAACTTCTCACATCATTGTTATAAGCTATGTCTCTTTGGCCAAGTCACTTAACCTCTCTGAGCCTTTCTTCATGCGTTGTCAGATGGATACAATAAAGACAACTATCGCATAGAATTACTCTGCAGACTAAATAAGGAAATGCTCAAAAAAGCATCTTATAACCTGTGAAGCATTTTAAGGGCACAAATTATTTTGAGGTATTAATTGAACATCATTCTTTCAGAATTTGTCTCCTGCTATTAGAATCTGGATTCGCGTTTTCTCCCTTTGACACTCACGGTTAACTAGGGTGGCCAAGGGTGTCTGACAGGAGGGGGCGGATAGGGTGTAACCTACAAGCAGGAGTGATTTACGAGTCTCTGGGAAGCAGCCCTTGGCATGAATGTTAATTACAAGCCACTCTTGTCTGTTCGCTAAGGAAACTCCCAAGAACTTCTTTACATGAATAAGAATCTGGAGGCAGGAAGGAAGCTGCTTTCTTTTGAAGCCTCTGGCCCTCTCCCTTTCCCAGGGCCAGTGCTGTCTCCTCTGGTGAGTCTCCAGAGGTCTGTCTCGGTAGACCACTCTGTGCCTTATGGAGGGCAGACGGACGGACGGACGGACAGCCCTGCAGCCCTGCCTGTTCTACCTGGAGTCTCCATGTCTTCATTGACCTCTCCGTTAGCCATTCCCCTCACGTGCCTGATCATCAGCTCTAGCTGCAGGGACCAGAAGCTGTGCTTTTATTAAATTTGATTCTCATCAAAATTGCATTTGGTGGTTTTCCAAGTTATGACTTCCTAATTAGCTTTTTTTGTTGAAGCTGTTTTAATTGCTTTGCTCAGAATCAGTGGTAAAATAGCCCCCACTTTTTGGATAGTTTGCCCCCTCCCTCAAAAAGAAGGATGTGCTTCCTGAGACATGTGATACCTAATCACAAGCTTTAGAAAACCCTGAGATTCCCAGATTATCAGCTATGCAGACGTCTGCTTCTTGCTGCAGGAGAACAACCTCTCCTTGGGCTGAGGGAGACTGAGTGTGGGCTTTGGAGTCAAACTTTCTGGATTCAAACCTTGGCCCTGCTATTTGCCAGCTGTGTGACCTCAGGCACGTTAATCGGGTTCTCTGAGCTGCAGCATCATTATCTTCACAATGAGAAAGCTAAGTCCATACTACAGAAGTCTTGCTGTGCATCTCCGCTAAGGTCACACATCTGCCCTCAGCCACATCAACAGCTCTTATTATGTTCTGAGGATAAAAAAGAGATACTATGAAAGATTGTAAGTGTATAGAAATCTCTAAAGTGCTCTACAAACACTAATTTTTGTTATTATTAAGAATAATTAGCTGTGTGGCCTTGGGTAAGTCACTTTATTTTCCTGGCTATCTGGACTAAATAATGGGTTGCAAACTCAGATGCTTTCAGAAGGCAGAAAAGAGTATCGGGAAAGAGTAAAGTCAACTTGATAGAGGGAATGTTATATTACTCGATATTGCGGCTTAAAAAAAGTATAATAGGAGGAAGGGCCCAAATTTAAATAAGTTTGGGAAACTGGCAACAAAATCAAGTAGGTCTCTTTATGCAGGACTCCTCAGAGCCTTTAAAATGCCACCAGCACAGTGAATTTCTAAGGGAAGGAGAGCATATGTGAGTAGTGTTTCCGAACTTCTCTGACCTCAGATCCCTGTTTTCCACAGAATGTGGTTCTACTGAATGTACCTGGCAAATTCTCGGGTTAATGATCTCAACATCCCTTCCCATCCTGCAATTTAGCCTTCAAGTCTGCTTGGGTCTCCACAGTTAGAAAAAGGAATTTCTGATAGATGATCAAAGCCAGAAAGTGTCTTTTTTCCCTTTAAGTGTTGATTTTCACCAAGAATTACAGCTAATTCTGTTCATATGACCCCACAGCTCGGTGGGGTCAGCTCTTAGTGAGACACATGTCTGAGTGTAGATGATCCTACCCAAGGTGAACTTTGATTAGAGGCCATCAGTGGTTGGGAAGTCTGGGGGGAGGCCAGGGTAGGAGGACTGTGCTGGGGCCCATCTGTTATTTAGGGAAAATTGTCTGGACCTAGAATTCGGCATAATATGTGTGAGGTTCCGAAATCCAAGGCCAGCAGCAGAGGGCATTTGAGGCTGGCCTTTGCTTTCACGAGCTCTAATACTTTGAATGAATTTCGCCTCTTCGGGGAGGGGGGAGGAGTAAAATCAGGAACATTTTATGAGCATCTACTATTACCGGGGGCATCTGTAAGTTACTTAATCATCTTCATCAATCTGTTTAGTTTACGTATATGTTGGGGGAGTCTCTGAGATCTCAGTTAAATTGTGTGAACTCCAAATTCCATAGGCTGTGACTAGCTAAAACTCTTACTAAGGTTTCTGATTCTTGTCCCTCTTGGCCACCGAAATCCTTGAGTGGGACCTTTGCCCTGCACCTTCTTTGAGCCCCCACCGGTCTCAGAGAGGGTGAGTGATTTGGCCAGATCCCACAACCTGTAAGTCTGGTGCAGTCAGGGTTGGCACTGAGCCCTGCCTGACCCACTGTCCCAGGCTGCCTTCCCTGGGGGAGGGTGAAGATCCTGGTGATGTGAGCTGGGACTTCAGGCGTGTCTCCACTCTGTCTTCCCTTCCCTCTTGCCCTCACCCTGGGTCTGGCGGCCACCCCATCCAGAGACGCAGGCATGAAGCCTCAAAGGAGATAGCCTCGTGCCTTCATACTTTATTTCCTATAATCTTCCATCCATTTCTTTGACAATGGAATCTATTCATTTTACAGATATCCTTGTAGAGGTTAACTAGTAAAAATAACAAAAACCACCGCAACAACTGACATTTATGGAGCTCACACTGTATTCCAAGCATGATCTATATTGTCTTTTTTATTTTCACATGCCTTTATAGGAAATATAGCACCTCCTGGTGGGGAGATTTATCATGACAGGGGCCAAGTTATGCCCAACCTCCAACCCTTTGGGGTCAAAGCCCCTCTTGGAAGGTGGTGAGCCCTGCTGACAATCAGAGTGGTCCCTGGGACCACCCCACAAACTTTCAGAACATCTCTGGGGCCAAAGTAACCTCTAGGGTAAGACAAAACCTTTACAATAACCATCCTCTTTGAGACATGGACTGAGTCTCCAGTTAACCTCTTTGACCCTTACTGAGTTATTTCTTTTCTTTTTCAGTTTCAAATTTTGCTGGCCCTGGAGCTTGATTGGGGTTTTGGCGCTAAATTGGCAACTGGATAGAATTCTAAGATGTTTGGCTAAGGATTAGATCTGTTCAGAGCTGGCTGATCTAATAAATCTCAGAATCCAGGAAGGAGAGGCCTGTGTGAAACACAGTCAGTGCCTTATTTACAAAAAGGGGAAGGAGGCCCAGAGCTGGTAGGAGTTTACCCGGCACCATAGCAATGGTTTTGGAGTTGGAGCCCTGGCTGTTTGTCTCTTGGTCTATTGATCTGCATCACTCAGAGCTAGCAAGACAGGGCTGTTTCACAATCAATTTGCCACTCAGAGCCAACCATACGTATTGGTGGTGGGATGGTGGGATGTCAAGGAATCGCTGACCTTTCAACTATTCTCTGGCCATCTATCTATCTAGTCCTATGAGTTTGCCCTGGATCCTGAAATAACTTCACCCTTAAAACTTGGCCCTGCTAAAATGTCTTAGCTACCTGGGGAAGGTATTAATGGCACTAATAGCAAAGCACTAATTAACTTAACATCTGGACCCACCAGAGACATTGAACAGCTAAGTTTGATTGCTTGGAGAGCTGGCAGAAAGCCAAAAGAAATACAAAGTTTTGTGTATGGGCACAGAGAATTTTCAAAACTTTGAGGTCTCAAATCTTATTGCTTAGATGGATAAACCAAGACTAGGAGAAGTGACTTTTCCAAGAACTCCCCCTTGCCAAGGTGGGGCCCACCCAGCTCTCTGTCACTTCCCCAGGCTCTCCCATCAGGGACTGCTCTCCTGGTGGAGCGCTGACCTGGGGGTCAGCACTCTGGGGCCATCACAGTCTGAGTAGATTTTACAGATAACTCAGAGGCCGAAGGTGTGATTTTGTCATTGCCCTATTTTGACACAGACGGATCTTTACAGACCATTTTCCTGCCTGTAACAGTAAATTAAAATGACCACCTTGATTGGTATTTGAGCCCTTAGATGGTGATGCACCCTGGTGTCCTGCAGTATATCTTGAAGTTGATCCATGGAGCAGCTACTCAGAATTCACGGATGTGCTTGTTAGAATGCAGATTCCTGGGCTTTACCCAAGGCCCACTGAATCTAGATCTATGGTAGCAAGGCCCTAGAACCTGCATTCTGACGTTCATACTAGGTGATTTGCATGCACTCTGATATTGGAAAGTCATCATTACAATGGAACACAGGCCCTGGATTCAGACTTCCCAGATCTGCCAGTTACCAAATATGTGACTTCAGCACACCTGAGCTTTGGGCTCCTCATCTGCAGCCTGGGGAGGATTATAGTGATGACTACGTCCCAAGGTTATGGAAAGAGTTTAGGGAGGTGAAGCAGGCAGAATGCTTGGCGCCTGGCAAGTGCTTAGTAAATATTAGCAGCTTCTATGATATCATTCTTTTAGAGACAGTCCCTATTTTCAGCTATCCACATGGAGGCCACGTGGGGGCCTTGGGGGTCTCAGGAGAGCCAGTCCCTGACTCTGCCCTTACCTGCCCCTGGGGTGTAGGTAAGTCTGGCCCACCCACGATGGCTGGGATCTTGGTGGGTGCAGGGACAGTGGCCGCCTGCAGGGGGAGACATACACACACATTTCTGAGCATGGCCTGCTGGGATCCCTGAGGGCGGGGGCTGTCTCTGCCAGGAATGGGTTGAGGCTGGGATCCGCATCTGTTCTCGAATCTTCCTCCCACTGTGGAAAGGAATGTCTGGGGATGTTCACGAGAGAGGATACTGCTTTTCCTCTTCTTGCTCAGTCAGAGCTCAAGCTGGCTTGATGCTAGGTCTGTCCCCTGAGGCCTCAGAATGTGCTGCGTTAGCTGTTGATTTTATTTTCGCCACCCAGCCTGGCCCTGGTGGGCCCTCGGCAGAGTGCCGGCTGCTGCGCCTTTCTGAGGAGACTCTTGGCACAGCTGGAGTCTGGGCCTCGTGTGCTTTCTCCATCTGAAGGAGCAGAACTGAGAGAGGAGGCTTACCACACTCAGCCGGCTTTCTTCTCCTGGGAGTGGGGCCGAGGGGTGGGGTGGGGGTGTGAGGAGTGCATACCTGCCCTCTAATCCTGAGCCAAGAGTCGGCTCCCTTGCTTTCGTCCCTGTGAATCAAGGGATGAGGAAGCTGACCGCCACTGCTATGTGCTATTCTGTACCTATGAGCATTCTGCAGAGGTGGCACCTGAGGCTCAGAGAGGTCAGGTGACTTTCCCAGAGCCACACAGCTAGTGAGCACAGATAACAATGCCATGGGCCACCAACCAAGAGCCTAGAACGTTGCCGGGCTTGATGGCTGTCACATCACGGATGCTCAATCTGACACCCGCCACATCTGTAAACCCTGGTGTCTGAGCCTAAAGCCCACACTGTTCCCTCCACGCCAACTGCCTCAGAGCTCTTCAGTGCCCTGCACTCCTCTTTCCCCAGTCTTTCAAATTAAAAGGCCCCTCTTTGATCTTAATCAGAGAGGACTTTAGTGAGAATTACAATAGTGGCTTAATCATATTCCCAGTTCTAGATCTGTGTAAAATTCCTAGTCTTGAAAGCACCGATTCCCTGCTAAGCTCTGCTCCTAGAAGCACTTGAATCAGAACATCTCTTCCCCGGAGAAGCCTGCTCCCTGACACACCCCTCTCGCAGCTTTCCGGCAAGGGCTCACATGGATTTATTTTAACTACAGTGATAAATTGACAGCTCTCCTTTTTATCACAGAAGGTAATGCCAGTACAATGACAGCCTCAGTCCTCTCGCAGCTTTGAAACCCCATTAAAATAAACCGTGTCTGTGTGCAAACCCTTGTGCCTTTGTGTGGACCGGATAAGAAGTGCTCCTCAGTGGTGCTGCAGTGCAGTACACACACCGCACGGTGAGGACGTTCCAGTTTCCCTCTCGGCTGTCTCTCCAGCCACCGACGAAACGCCAGCTGTAGCTGGATGTCTAATGGCAGCTGGAGGAAAAGAACTTGTGTCTTCATGTTTCTTCTCCTGGAGTGCTGGGCTCACTCCAGCTCAGACTGTTGGATTCTGATGTAGGTGGTCCATGGATGCTCCTTCCAGATATACGGCAGGACACCAAGCTGCATCCTCATCTAAGGGCTCACCAAGGTGGTCAGTTTAATTTTCAGTTGTTCCAGGCAGGTAAAGGGACTCTAGTCCTGTAAAGATCTGTCTGAACCAAAAGGGGACCATGGCTGAATTCTACCATAAGCCTTGAGTTTACCTGTCAACTTGAGTTCTGTGAACACTATTTGGTTCAACTGTGAGATTCTTCCTGGCATTGTGGCAGCTACCCCTGGGCCCAAGAGACAGGGGGCCCAAGAGACAGGGAGCCCAGCGGCTGGGGGCAAATGGCTAGTCTTGGTACTGCCCGGGGACCCCAGTAATACAGATCGGCTGGTTTTGTAGGAAGTTTGTGTGCAGACAGGAAGAAGAACAGAAGAAAGAGAATCTACACTGACTGAGAACCCAGACATTACCCTGGGTTCGCTCCATCCATCCGTACAGTCACATCGTGAAGATATTTGTAGCAGCTCCGTCTAGGTCTAGGATTCAAGGAAACTGAGGCCCAGAGAGGCATGGTAACTGGTCCACAGTCACCCAAATACCATGGAAAGATTCTGGGAGCAAATCCAGGTAGGGCTAACTCAAATCCATGCATTTTCACTCTCACCTGTGAGAGCAAATTTCCCGAGGATCACAGAGGTACCTTTATTTTGTTTTATGTGGGGTCCTTGCCTTCTGCTGCTGTCATCCTTGCAGGCAGCGAGAACACTGTCCTGGCGAGGGAAGTCTACATCAGCCCAGAGCCAGGACAACGGAAGATTGTTTCTGTAATATTTATCCCTGCAAAGTAAATATTTCTGTCTCCATCATAGTCCAGAATTTCCCCATTGACAGCTTCATAGATACGTCTTTTTCTCCCCTCTTGAACATTCGGCCGTTGCTGGGGACAGGACAGCCAGGCACAACTGGTTCTTTTCACTTTTGACTGTGGACTTCTCGCAGCCAAAGGAAGAAAGACAGGCCAGTGACCCACTCCACCCCGGAGAGGACTGGAGCTGGGGCTCTGGAGGGAGAAGGCAGGCTAGGTCCCCAGCAGTCATCCTCGGGGAAGACTCACCCAGCAGAGAGCAAAACTGGGGCTCTCTGTATGGTTGTAGACAGAGGTGTATGGTTCTCTGAAGTCATCATGTGTGTTATTTCTCTCATGTCCTCACACTCCCCTCCCCTCTCTCTTTTCCCAACAGCACCTCTCAGAGAGGCTGAATAACCTGTCCAAGGTCATGCACTAGTAAGTTCTGTCTTTCTGCCTCCCCAGTCCTGGGCTCACCCACTGCTCTGGAATTGGAAGTCCCTTCACGAGCCGGGCCTGCCTGTGTCCCAGGTCCACGTCTCATGCCATTTAGGCCACTCCCTCCAATGTACACATTCTTCCTTGTCTTTAGAGCTTTGCATAGCTGTTCCTGCTGCCTGGGTCTCTTTCTCCCCATGGCCGAGATGGGGCCATGGAGGGGATGGGAGGGCAGGGAGGGGACTCAGGAGAAATTGGGGCAGGCTGAGTTGGATAGTGTGTGGGTGTGTCCCGGTCCCATTCTGATGGCATCTGTGAGTCCTGGGTGCCTGAGTTGCAGGGATGGGTCTTTAAAGTGACCCAGAATTCCAGAGCCTAGTAAGATCTTTCCTTGAACCCCAACCATAGGTTAAATGCTCCTAAGCTCTTCACATACTTGATCTTGTTTACTTCTTACGAAAACACCTCCCAGGTAGGCCTGGTTCCTGTTCCTGCATCACCCGATGGGGACCCAGAGGAACCGAGAGGGTGAGCACTTGCCCCAGGTCAGGGATATAATGGGCAGAGCCAGGTCTCAGGACCCAAGTCTGTGCTGTGACCTGTGGCCTTTTCCAGAAAGAGGCCTCCCCACCCCCAACCACACACACCCTGGGAATACAAAGGGGAGCTCCTTCTTTAATTCCAACCTAAGTGGATCTGATTCGCAGAATGGAGTTAAGCCAAAGTCATTAACTTTCATTTCGGATGCACTGCCTTGGGTCCCCGTGTGCTTCCACTTGACAGGCAGCACTGGGGAAAGCAAGGCTCTGGTCCACAGAACACACACTTTTTGGATGCTGAACAAAGCATCCTTAGGCTCTGCCATTCAGAGAAGTCAAATGGCTTCAACTTCTCTGTGGTCAGGAAATAAACGCTTATCCCTGGGTGATGGAATTCTGGGTGATTTTTCTTCCTTTTTTTTGTATTTTTAAAATTTACAAGAGGAAAATATCCATAACCAAAGAAAAACATTTTAATAATAAACACACAAACAAGCAAGCAAGCAAGCAAATATACTTGCAAGATGCCAAGGAGTTGTCAGAGCTGCCTGCCCTTGCTCGAGCATTTCTCTTAGCCTGGGATGCACTCCCTTCTGTGGTATAGGAAATAGATTGGGTCTGGATCCCTAGTTCCTGGCGTTGGCTCCTAGAACCCTTGGGATTTCTTGAGTGATTGAAGTATCTTTTATTATTCATAAGGAGACCCTTTCGACCACACTTGAGTTTAAGCTAAAGAGGTGGCGTATAGTGGGGAACTGAGACAGCTTAAGGATGGGGTTGGTCATCAGAGAGACCTAGAAGGTTGGACCTTTCAGCCCCCACCAACCTCTGAGGAGGGGAAGTGGGGGGCTGCAGATCAAGCTCTATTAAAAAAAAAACTCTTGAACAACAAGATTTGATGAGCTTCTAAGTTGGTGAATGAATCCACATGCGAGGTATGGGTGCACCCCAATTCCATGGAGACAGAAGTTCCGATGCTTAGGACCCTCCTGGACCTCGTCCTAAATACCTCTTTGTCTGGCTGTTCATTTGCATCCTTTATAACAGCCTTGATGAGAAACCAGCAAATGTGAGTAAATGTCTCTCTGAATTCTGTGAGCCGCTCTAGTAAATTAATCGAACCTGGGAAGGGAGTTGCAGGAGCCTCTGATTTATAGCCAGTTGGTCAGAAGCACAGGTGACAACCTGGACTTGTGATGGACATCTGAGGTAGGGGCAGTCTTGTCGGACTGAGCCCTTAACCTGTGGGATCAGATGCTGTCTCCAGGTAGATCGTGTCAGAATTGAGTTAAATTTGTAGGACAGGCAGTGTTCGCTGAGAAATGGAGAATTGCTTGGTGGTGCTGGGAAAAACACTTTGGACCCTCCCTCTTCATGCATTAACATCTCACCCATGTTGCAGGGCCCAGCTCAAAGGCTGCTTCATCTGATCCTTTCCCAAGCCGAAAATAACTCTTGTCTCTTGTCTCTCTTGCCCACTAGAATAGACGCTCCGTGAGGCAAGGACCTTGTCTGTTCACTGCTTTATCCTCAGGATCTAAAGGAATGTTGGGCACATAGGAAAAGCCCGCAAGAATTTTTTTGGTGAATGAATGGATATTCTCATAACTGATTCTGAATATCCATCTCCATCTAACCTGTGGTCCCTTCTGTGTCATGCTGACGCAGCTCTTTCTCCCTCCTCCACTGGCCTGGGAGCCAGTGAAACACTTATTTTTGTGGCCCCCACAGCACAGGGCTTGGCCTTAGTAAACGAGTGCTTGTTGTGAACTTGCAGGTGAGGAGCTGGGCTTATTTTACCCCAGGACACACAGGGCTACCTCTCCCTGCTTTTCTGGAGAATAAGCTGGGTTTTCAGGAGCAGATGACAACGCTAGCTTCCTGGGGAGGGAGAACTGCCCCTAACCACCCTGGGACGGGGGGTATGAGGTGCCATGGCTCAGAGAGGGTGTCCCACGATCCCAGATTTGCTGCTTTGTAGGGAAGGAAAATTCAAAAGCACAACAGAAAGTCTGCTTGAAGCTAAACTTAGAGATGTCAAGTTGACTTATCTGGCGGCTGCTCTCACCTGGGCCTTCCTCCCAGGCTGCAGAATTAGCCCTTTAGATGTCAGGTGGAAATCTGCATCCCTTTGCTCCTTCCCTTTCGGCACTTTGTTTGTGAAATGTCTGTATTGTTGAAGATGGGGGCGTAATGGGAAGCCAGAGACAGGATCTGGAGAGGCTGAATAATATAGCCTTTGGGCTCCAGGGTTGAAGATACAGCCTCAGCCTTGTCTCTGCTCTGCCCTGGGTGTTGGTCCCTTACGTGTCCTGATCCCAGATGTCCTCATTTCTAAGATGGGGTGTTGATAATGATGGTATCTACCTTCCAGGATACCAGAGAGATTTAAGTTTAAAACACTTAGAACTAAACTCTTAGGATAAAACATAGGGGTAAATCTTCATGATTTTGAATTTGGCAATGGATTGTTAGATATGAGACCAAAAACATAAGCAACAAGAGAAAAAACAGATAATCTGGACTTCATCGAAATTGAAAACTTCCATACATCAAAGGACAACCCTACAGAATAGGAGAAAATATTTGCAAATCTTATATCTGACAATTGTCTAATACACAAGAATATATAAAGAAATTCAGCAGAATACATAAAGAGCTCAGCAATAAGAAGATTAACAACCCAATTAAAAAGTAGTCAAAGGACTTGAATAGACATTTCTCCAAAGAAGGTGTACACATAGTTGAGAAACACATAAAAAGATGATTAGCATCATTAATCATTAGGAAAATGCAAGTCAAAACCACAGTGAGACACCATTCACACACAGGGATGGCTCTATTCTTAAAATGGAAAATGACAAGTGTTGGTGAGGATATAAAGAAACGAGAACCCTCATGCCATGCTGGCAGGAATGTAAAATTGTGCGCTGCTCTGGAAAATACTTTGACAGTTCCTCAAAAAGTTAGCCACAGAATTACCATATGATCCAGCAATTTCACTATTTGGTGTATACCCAAAAGAACTGAAAATAACTGTCCTAAAAAAGACTTGTGAATGGATGTCCATAGTCACAACAGCTAAAGATGGAAACAGCCCAATGTCCAACAACTGATGGATAAACAAAGTGTGTTCTATCCATACAGAGGAATATTATTCGGCCATAAAGAGGAATGGAATACTGATAAATGCTACAACATGGATGACCATTGAAAACATGCAAAGTGAGAGCAGCTGGACCCAAGAGATCATATAGTGTACAATTCCATTTATATGAAATATCCAGAATGGGCAAATCCATGAGAGACAGAAAGCAGATTGGTGGTTGTGGGGGAGGGGAGAATGGGAGTGACTCCTTAATGGGAACAAGGTCCATCTCCTTTTGGGGTGATTAAACTATTTTACAGCTAGATAGAAGTGATGGTTATACAACATGGTGAATGTACTAAGTGTCACTGAATTGTACACATTGAAATGGTTAACTTTCTGTTATGTGAATTTTATCTCTATTAAAAAAAAAATAGCTCAGAGAAGGCAGTCAGTAAATGGTGCCTTTATCATCTTGTCATTAATGTGTCCCCTTCCCCCCAGAAATCAGCTTTCCCCAGAGGCTGGTTGATGAGGTGGGTCAGGAAGCTCCAAGACAGAAAGTGCAGAGATGGAAGGAAGGGATTGGGGACAGCCACAGGTCTGAACCTTCCAAGCACTATGTGCAATAGGGTGACCCTATGGCGAACAGCCTGAAGGCAGGGAGACCTACCCCCACTGCCCGGGGGAGACCACACGGGCAGCGCTGGCAGACATGAGGCGATCGGAAGGGGCCGATGTTCTGACTGGTCCAGGCCATGGACATGTGTGCTGTGGCAGCTCCTGCCACCTCCCAGCAGACAGCCAACTCGCCCAGGCTGCTGCCTTCTGGGTATCTATTTAAAGCCCTAATAGGTGCTCTATGCCTTAAGTCAAAGGTCAAGGACAAGTTCTGTGTCTCTGAACCATAAGATCATGGATCGGAAGAGGACCTAGAGCCTTCCATCATCCCTCCTTATTTTGCAGACAGGGAAACTGAGGCTTGGAGACTTGGCACCAGCTCGCTACAGCTTTTCTCAGCCACTCTCCTCTGCCACGGAGATTGGAATTTTGGGTCATCTCTTTGCTGTAGCAGTCCACCTGCAACATATTTTTTCTTTGAGATTTTTGTATCTCTGACGAAAGAATTGGAGCCGGGTCAAAAGATTAAACAGGCAGCTCTACAGCATTCATCTGGGGAAAGCATCCTGGCTTCATGGAAAGAGCAGGAAAGCTCGGATGGCTTAAGGCAGTCCTTCCTACCAATAGCAACAATCACCTGCAGGTTTTGAGATGGTTAACCTGGTGGTCAGTGCATCGATGCCAGAGCCAGGCTGCCTGCATTTGAACCCCAGATTGTCCACTTGAAAGCCGTGTGAGTTTGGTTAAAGGCTTCATCTCTCTGTGCCTCAGTTTCCTCATGTGCAAAATGGGATTAGTAACAGTGCGCATCAAAGCTGCCAGGACTACTCCTGGCACATGGTAGGGGCTTAATAAATGACAGTGATTGTAATTCTTCTTACTGATATTAATTAGTCTAATCCTCTAGGGAAACCTGTGGTAATACACTGAAGGGCGTGGCCAAGGACAACTTCCCAGAAACAGCAAACCATCAAAGCAGGAGTGGACAGCATCATTCCTTTTGAAAAACTAGCCACTAATTGCATTTTCACAAAATCTAATTTACTCATTGACTTCCTGTTTGGGAAAAGCTTACATCTTTGAAATCTAATGACTCTGCCTTGGCTTTGAGCTCAGGAGGCATTTGAACTCTGTTTGCTCTGACTAGAAAGTTGTGGCCCTGACAAGATATCTACAGGGCGGCCTTCACACTTCCCTCATGCCTCTTCTCAGAAGTCACCTTTTCAGTGAGCCTGTCTCTGGGCATCTTCTACATAATTCTAGCAACCCCATCTCCCTACACCTCCTGTCGACTTTCTCAGTTTTGCTTTTTCCTTCTTAGCACATTATCTGACATATTTATTTATTTATTTTGTTGACTGTCCCCTCTTCTTCCCCGGCCCCTCAACCAGAAGGTAAGGGTTTTGAGGTCAGGAATTTTGACCATTTTGCTCACTGTCTTTTCTCCAGAGTTCAGGGCGTGCACAGAGCACTTTCCCCATGAGTGTTTGTTGCATGTGTAAGTATACAGGTGGGAAGGAGAATTGGCAGGCTGGTTCTGAATTTAAAATTCACCTGGTACAGGGTGCTCAGTGGAGAAAACCAATCTTACTGAGCTCTCCCTCCAGGACAGCCTTGGGCAGGTATATATTATTTCATTTTGTCTTCATGAGAGCCTCGTGGATGTGGAAGTTAGGGCTCGGAGTGATGAAGAAACTGATCGGTCTTCCGGATGATGGGTGACCAAAGGACCATGCCCTTGCCTCCTGGCCAGAAAGCGATGCCTTTGCCCTCCCCTGCACCCCAGCCTGTGGAGCAGGCCTCCTGGGTGGTTTCCGAGCTGGCTGCTTTGCAGGGCCAGGAGGCCCATCCCTCTTCACCTGCTGGCGTGTGTAGGCGGCTCTTGGCATGTGTGCTGAGTCAGGCGGTCTGAGCAGCTCTCAGCGCTCAGAGGTGGCAGCCTAATTAAGGGCTTCGGAGCTGGGGGGGGGATGTGGGGGGATGAGCTGGGGATCGTCTGAAAAGTTTGCCCAGAGCCATGGTCTGGAACAGGGCTCCCCTGACCTCTGTCCCCAGGAGGATGGGATGCAGGGCAGGGCCAAATCGGCTCTCATGTGTGTGAAGGGAGTTTTCTGTCAAAGGAAGATACCAGGCGAGTTAGAAAGATCTGGGTTCTTACCCTGGCTCTGCCACTGACGCATGTGTAATCGAGTAAGTTTACTGAACATCTTTGAATCCCCCTGCTTGTAAAATCTCAGCAGTAATCAATGCCTGCCTTCCAAACTTTTGGGGGACGATGGATGAGACAAGATACGCAACATGCTGACCCCACATACAAAACAAATGTTATTTGATGTTTATTCATTCTGAGCCACAGTCTCTTCATCTGCAAAATGAGAGGTTTCCTTCAGTAGACATGGTCCGGCACACAGTAGGGGCCAAATAAAGGCTAGTCCCCTACCCATCCCCCTTCCTTTCCTTCAGCATCAAGTGTCAGGCCTCCGTTATCCCTGGGGATGCAACACTCCCGGCCCCACCCTGGAAGTTTTCCATGGGCTTGTGGTTAACGAGCCAGCTTCCCAGGGCATTCGGGCTGAGGGCTGGGTTTCATTTTGGAACTCTTGTGTTAGAAGCACCCTTCCTCCCTCCCTTCCTTCCTTTTATCCAATGCATTTTTTTGAGGACCTGCTGACTGTCAGGAGCTGTGCTAGGCACTGAGACTAGAGCTGTGAGCAAGACAAGATCCCTGCTGTCACAGAACTTACATCTGGTTGGACTCAGGTGGGGAGAAAGAAAATAAACACATATACAAGAAAAGAAGCCCTATGACAGCAGAAAATAGAATTGTATAATGAGAGGTGGCAGAGGAGGGTAGTAATGCTATGTTAAATGGGGAGCCAGGAAAAATATAACTAAAGAAGCAGTATTTGAACCAAGACTTGAAAAGTCAAGAGAGGCCAACCATGTTCAAGAATGGGAGAAGGGGTTTCAGGCTGCAGGAACATCATATGCAAAGGCCCTGAGGTGAGATGGAGTTAACTAGTGCCTCTGCACTTTTTAATGGGAACAGTGGGCCCCTAAGTGAAGCCACAGCTCTGCTCCTCCAGCCCAGGTTAGGCGAGCAGGCTTCGTCTTCAAGAGTGGGCTGCCCTGAAGATCCTGGGCCTTTCCTGGATGTCCTTCCTGCAATTTATTTGCTGCAACTGGCAGAGGTTAATTATGTCTTTGTTCCTCAGGACCCCTGCCAAAGCCAGCCCTTCTCACAGATGCTCATTTAAATTAGAGGGATTGTTTGCTGAAGACTCGATTGATTAGTGATTAATTGCAAACTGGTCCTATTTCTGAGCCCTCCTCATGGGCAGAAGGAAGAGCGCTGGGCAAGGCTGACAGGTGTGAGATGCCTGGACCTGCCAGTCCCGGGAGAGGCCAGTCAAACCCCGTCAGCCCTCTTCCTAAAACTGTCTGGGCTCCGCACTGCAGCCAGAAGGCCACCAGACCTGCTGGCCTCCCACGAGAGGTACCCAACGCCTGGGTCCCGTCTCGTCCTCTCGGTGCAGACTCTCCTGCCAGACTTCCACCTTTGCCTGCCTTACCTCCTCTCCCCCAGGGGGAAGTTTTACTCCTCCTTCCAGGCTATACACAAATTCTGCTTATATGAGGCCGTGGGGGAATTCTCCTCTCCTTCCTTATTTTCCTAGTTTCTCTTAAGCCTTTTAAGGCCTTGGTCATAGCATACATTCTGCTACAGAGCCTGGGTCCCAACTATACTGTGAGCTCCTTGAGGGCAGGGGATCCAGGCAGCTGTATCTCTGCAGCTCTAGGTCTTAGCACAGGCTTGCATAACATTCATTCATTCATTCATTCATTCAGCAGATGTTTATAGAGGGTCCACATTGTTCGAGGCACAATGAGAGGCAAAGGGAAACAGTTGTGGGCAAGGTGTGTTTCTTGCTTTGAGTTGCTCCTCGCCTCGCACTGGGGACTGGCCATGAAGAGCCCATTGTAACACTGCAGGCTGAGCATATCAGGGTGCAGACTCTAATGGGTGGGTGGGGGGGGCAGTTGAGGGTGGGCTGGTCCAGGAAGACCTCTCAGAGGAAGTGACAATTAACACAAGTGGCCTGAGGACACAGAAGGTCAGGGGAGTGAAATAGCCCAAGGTCTCACATCTAGCACATGGCGAGGCGAGTCCTCAGATCCGGGCCTCCATCAGTGCCCTGTGTGCACAGTCATTTGTGGAATGGGTTCCCCTCCGTCTACACCCTCTTCCTCCCAAGTTAGCACACTCCTTTCTGCTCCTGCCTCCCAGAGTAAAGAGGAAAAGGATCAGACCCTCTTGGCCAGAGTCTGGGCAGCCTTGCCACAGTCTGCTGCAAAATCTTCTGTTTTCAAGCTACTTCAACTTTTCGATGACTCACCAGGTCCTTGGAGTCACAGAGACTGTCAGCAGAATCTGAGGCTGGCAAATACACGTCCTATCACAGGGTAGCAGAGGACAGCTTTTTTCTTACTCGTGGTTGCTTTTTTTTGTTTTCCCTATTCAGAAAATAATGCATGCTAATTGTAGAAAATCTGGGAGAAAATACAAATCACCCATAATGCCACTACCCAGAAATAGCTGTTGTTAACATTTTGGTGCATTGAGAACATTATTTTGGGATATTATTCAGAAATTGCTGCAATATGTAATTACTGTTTATTAATTTATGCAAATACACGAATATGATTAACTTGTATATACTTAGGTTATTGTAAAGACTTGCATACTCCAGTGCCTAGAAATCTCAACAAAAGAGAAGAGAGAGAAAGGACTAGCTTTTATTGATAACCTACTATGTGCCTGGCTATAATTAGCACTCTTCATACTGATAATGCAAAAAGCAAACTTACGTGATAAAACGAATGTTATCGCATTTATCTTGATGACGACTCCGTCAGATGGTTATTGTTCTTATTCCATTTGTCAGATAAAAAGAAATTGAGGCAAGGCCAGTAAACTACATAACCGAGGGCACAGAGCTAGGACGCAGTGGGTGGCCTCGGGATTGAACTCCTGGTCTGTCCTCCAAGAGCATGTTCTTTCCACCTCATCAGGTGATTTCAGTGGCCTTACTGAGGCCTCAGAGAGAAGCATACGTGTTGCCCTTGGAGACAGCCAGGCAGAGGTGGCCAATGACCGTCCACTGGGTGCTAACTAACATCAGTTCCTCATTAAGCCCTCTGATGGGCCCAGCCCTGGGTGAGCCACTGGGACCATTCACAAGGAGCAGCCCCATCTCTGCTTTCAGGATGCTTTTCTGGTCTTTGCAAGACCTCAGAGGAGAGAAAGGATCTCAGGGTATCAGCCCTGGGAATGAAGAATAAAGGATGGCTTTCAGAAACTTTTCAGATCTATCCTTCCATAGTGTGGTGACAAATGCCAAATCCGAGGAGCCCAAAATTCAGATCTCTGCTCCTCAAAGAATAGGGCCTATGTTGCTTGACTCATCTTTTTAACCTCAAAATACTTCCTCCAGATGAAGTCTTAGATGGTAGATCCACATGTAAACAGATTAAAGATGGAAGTGTTTTGGCAAACATCATGGTAGGGGTCCCCAGTCACTGCCTGTTGGGATGCTCCGTGACCTCCCAGGGGGCTCTGGAGGCCCTGCCCCATCCTCAGGGTCCCTCTCCCTCCATCCTTCCTCCATCTGGGGGCAGACATTGAGCTGCACACAATGGTATAACCTCTAAACCAGTTGGTGACTATCCCCTTACCCGATTCTTCTCTGTGACCTCCTGCCCAACATCTTGCCACCATCCAGCCCCTGCCTCAACCCCCTGGCCACCCAACAGTCCAGCAGCTAACAGGCAGGGCCTGGCTCACACCCTGTTCTCTAGTGCCACCGTCAGCGCGTGTTAACTGTTGGGTTCCTTGCACTACCAATTATTAAATGTGTCGAATATCCCCAGTCCTTGTGTGCTGCACACCCGCCATTCCCAAGCATGGACATTTTTCTCACAGACATCATGCCATTTGTTCTTTCTTGCTGGAATGCCTTCCTCTCCTCCCTGTCTGCCGGGCCAGCTCCTGCACATCCCTCAAGACCCAGCCTCTGTCACTGCCTTCATGAGGTGGTCCCTGCTGTTCCCAGGGAGCGTTCATGGTTCCTGCTTCAACTTAATTCTGTTATTGTCCTTTCATGCTGAATGACAGATACCCCGTTTACCTACCTGTTTTCTCTACCAGACTGAATATTTTAAAAAGGCAGATTGAGCCGAAATTATTCCCTCTCCAGTATGTAGCCTATAGTCAGCATGCACTCAGATGGGGTGATGTCTCTGTGGCCCAGCGAAGGTGTTCTGGAGCCCTTCAGTTTGGCTGCTTCAGGGCCAGCAGTGCTGGTTCTATATTTCTAAGGTGCATTCTCTCTTCCCTGCTGCTGTCCTCTACAGAATTAAAATGTCTTAGAGTAGCGCTTTGTCTACCTCATCAAGGCATAGCCTGGTTCCCAGGACAGCGCCAGGCACACAGAATGCCCTCTGTCCATGTTTGTAGAAGGGTGGACGTCTTGAATAATGCTGTTTCTGTAAATAGTATGCATGGATTATCACCAAACCCTGTGATGTGGGTCTAATGCGATTCTTATTTATCACACGAGGCTCAGAAATGTTAAGTCCAAGGTGACTGTTAGTGGCAGAGCTGAGATTTGAACTCCAAAAGCTAAGTTCTTGGTTAGCCTCGACCCTGTGCTCTACTTGCTTCCTTTGCAGGGCTGCGTTTCTGGTCCCCATCCTCACATACTCCCTCCTCCTTGAAGAGACTTGCCAGCTCGCCCTCCTTCACTGCCTCGAGGCCGGGTAACATGGTGTAGGTTGGGGCCACTGACCAAGATATCCGTGTGGCTGTCTTGGCCTCGGGGCTCTGGCCCAGCTACTCCTGGGGCCCCCCAGCTGGTCCCAGTCGGCCCACTCTCCCTATGCATCCTTCACGCCCTATCTTTTTCACAGCTCTGCTTCCCCTCTTGTCTACAGATCGCTCAACAAAATGTTTTCCATCATTGCTGGCTAATTTTAGCCCTTTATCAGAGTTATTTCCGTTGGTAAATAGCTTCCTGGCACGGGGTGGGCAACCCTGCTCAGGCGCCAGCGAGCACGGCGCGGGCAGGAGGTGTGCGGTGGGTGGCCGTGGGGAGAGAGGGGAGCATCAGGCGACGTGGGCCCGGTCCGGCCTTTGGGGACTGCTTTCTGCTCTGATGGCGGCAGTAGCAGCAAGACGCTCTTTCAGTCCCCATTTCAATTTGCTAAAACCCTTCTTGGAGAAGGCAACGTGTGCCGAGAGCCTCGGAAGCAAGACAATCAGCAACTGGCGCCCAAAATAGCCTCGAAAGCAGCAGCATTTTGTTTTGCTCCTGGCTTTTCATGCCTGCGAGGGGAGGAAAGAAAGGATCCAGAGCATTTTCGGCGTCCAAACACACATCTATTTTACAATAAGACAAATGACTTGTATGCCTGCTATGAAATCCAGCAGCGTCCCCTCCCCACCAACCACCCCTTCTCCCAGGACCTCGCCAACATTTCCTTTTGTGGCTGCGAGAGAAGAAAATAGCAGCTCACGCAGTCTCCAGCGTGGCGGCCTCCACCGCCCCCGGCTCTGCCTGTGAGCTCGGCTTTTACACGCCGGGATTATAATAAATTAACGCCACGCGTGCTGCTGCAGCTGCTGTAATGGCTTTCCAGAAGGTGCTTTGAGAGCCAGGCTCTGCTGGAGAGAAATGAGCCAGTGATTTGCTCGTGGAAGCCTCTTGGCCCCAGTCAGAGGTTAAGCCAGGCCTTTGCAGAAACCCCTGGCTGTTCTCTGAGTGCTGCCTGCTATCCTTGTGCCTCTAACAGGGCTGTGGACCCAGCCTCATTTCCTGGAAGAGATTCCTTGATGACCAGGGAGGCAGCCTGTGAGGGGGTGGGGGCAGCCCCCAGGGGAGAGCAGGAGACCTGGACTCTGGTCCCAGCCCTGCCCTGACTCAAGGAGTGACCAACCAGGCTACCAACCCCTGGAGACCAGTCCCTGGGGGAGTAAACTCACAGAGGACTGTGGAGATACCTCTCCTGTAAAGCACTTACACGATGAGAATTTAACACTTACTTGTGGAATATTTCGACCATCTAGATCAGGGGTCTGCAGACTCAGGCCCCTGGGCCAGATCTGGCCAAATGCATCCATTTATGTCTTCAGCTGCTGTCACAGGACAATGGCGGAGTTGAGTAGTTGCCGTGCAGGGATGAGAAGGACCCCAAAGCCTAAAATATTTACCTTCTGGCTCTTTACTGGGAAAAGTAATCCCCTGGTCTAGATGGTAAGTCCCCCCAACGCGGAAACTATGTCCCTTGTGAGAGGTTTAGGGACACTCTCAGGATTATTCACCTAGTAAGTGTGGGTCTGGAAGTCTCAACATTCAGGACTGTCAAGGCAGTTAGCAATTAAATGTGCACAAATAGAGGTGGAATTTGACAAATAAAGATATCCCTCCCAAGAGTAAAAGTCATATGGCACAGCGGGGTGAGCTCAGTGTCAGGAATAAGGCTTCTGAGCAGGGTCTCCATTGAAGCAGACTCGCCCCTACTTCCTAACCACATGGCCTCGGGAAAGTACGTAATTTACCTCTCTGAGCCTTGGTTGCCTCAGCTGTAAAATGGGTATAATAATGCTGATTTTTTTATAGGACTATTATGAGGATAAAGGATGATAATCTATGCAAAATGCTAGCACAGTGCCTGGCAGATACTGGGAGCTCTCTCTGGAGCTGGTTCCCCTCATTGATCATACTTCTCAACTGAGCCCCCCCGGCAATGATGTGCCCTCCCTTGACCTCCATCTCCATGTCCCTCCTAATGCAGATTACATGGCTGGACAGGGACAGAATGAGAGCCCTGGGATCATGAGTGGCAGCAGAAGGTAGAGATTGAAGGATTTTAGAATCACTAAACCTGAGTTCCGATCTCAGCCTTGTTACTCATGGAGCCATCTAACCCTGAGCATGTGGGTTGACCTCTCCAAGCCTCAGTTTCCTCATCTGGAAGATGAAGGAAAATAGACCCTTCCTTGCAGGGGCATAATGAAGCTTGAACGCAATAATATGTGCTACGTATTTGGAACACTCCAGAATCATCGGTAGTAAGCCCTTAGTTGCTACTCTCCTCCTGGATGAGCTGGCTTAGATAGATTCTTGTTTTTCCTGAGTTGTTGCAGGAAGGGGTAGCTTTGGGTGTCTGTAGGCCCCTGGTGGACCCCACCTTGGGGGTAAGAGGCTCTAAGAAGTCTTTTGTCCTGTCCCACTGAAGTGGAAAGTTCTATAAAAGCCAGAGGTACAGCAGGCCAAACCAGCTTAGCTACACTCCTGGCATGGGGACCAACCAGTGACTTTGAAAATGTGTGTTTTCCTGGATAAAACCTCTAATTGGACAATTGTAGGTCTTCTGGCTTTATGTCGACTTTATGACTTTGAAAGCTCTTAAGCTGGGGCGAGGAAAAATTTATGAATGGGATTTCTTTATTTCTGTAGCACTCTGACTCATGCTGTCGGCCCAGCCAGGGGGGCTCGGCTTCCATTACTTGTTAATTTCTCTTTGCCGGGTGGTCCTGACTCTGCCCACTCCGTCACTGAGCCATGGCCAGTGGGTACTGAAACCTAGACAGGGGGTTTCTCGCTGCTTAAAAGATTGTGCTGTACCCAGACTGATTTCCCAGGCAGAGGAATATGGTGCTTGGGAATTTCTCAGGGAAGCTTTGCAGTTTTCTCAAATTTTGAAAGCTTGTTTTTACCAGAGTTCTTAAGTCCCTCTCATAATCTGAGTTCAAGGCATGTGGCTTAGAGGAAAGGCCAATTCCTAGGCTGAGAAACATTTCCTTTGGGTCCCCACATCCAAACTGTTTTGAAAGTAGACAGTAGAGCTACAAAGACATGTCTGAACCAGTGTAGCAATGAGACAGACTTCACTTAAAATTTGTGTTATTTAGGGTAATGTAACTCTATAACAAAAGACCCAAAAATGTATAAAGGATCAACCCAATAGAAATTTATTTCATGTTCACATAATAGTCCAAGGCTGACGTTTCTTGTCAGTGGGTGGCTCTCCTCCACCCAGTGATTCAAGAACCCAGGCTCCTTCCATCCTACGGCTTCTCCGTCCTGCATCTAGCCAATGGAAGGTGAGAAAGAACGTGGAGAAGGCTCACCAGCTTCATAAAAGCCTCAGCCGGGAAATGACTCTCATCACCTCTTATATTTCATGGGTGAGGTAACATGGCCATGCCTAGACATAGAGGGGGCTGCCAGCTGTAGTTGCTCACTGGGAAGTTCCTTCACATGCACTGTGTACTATGGAAGGAAGACCATGAATTTTAGGGACAATTAGCAATATTTGCTATGGAGATGGAAAAATACCAAAATGGAGTCCATAAAGAATTAAATACTGCTAGGGTGCTGTTGGGTCCAGCACCTGGTCGAATCTCACTATCTTTGCCTGCATCCCCAGCCCTTAGAGAGTGCCAGGCATGAAGTAGATGCTCAGTGAGTGCTGGGGAAAGGAGTGAATGAATGAACCTGTGAATATTCAGCCAGTTCTATTCCTTTGTTCCCTGGCTTGGACCACTTAGTAGAAAGCCCAGATTTCTGGCCAACTGCTTCAGGCAACATGGAGAGGACATCTGTTGGGCCAGAGTCCAAGAGTCGGTCAAATGTTCCCCCTCGAAAGAATGCAGACACTTTTACTTACTTATCTAATTTACAAATTGCTTTTGTTGAAGAGAGTAAAAGTGATGTAAATTCAGGACTATCCAAAAGGATCTGGTGTGTGGATATTGTACCCAAGGAGCCACAGGATTTCTGATTAGAAGCTCCCCTACAGGGCATTGAGGCCCCAGCTGCACCTGTTAACCAGCTCACAAGCCAGCCCACTTGACAGTGGCTGCCTGGGCTTGGCTTCTGGGGGAAAGTGTGCTGGGATTGATTAGCAGAGTGTTCTGCAGGCAAGGGGGAGGAGATGGTTAAGCAAATCCCGTGTCCTTGAGAGACCTTACCAAGCTTCAGATTCCTGTATTTTAGACAGGGAGGTGGAGCCACCTGCCATGGGAGATTTAGGTTGGAAGGCCTAGATCAGGAGGCGCTTGGAGCCAGGCACTAAGTAGATGAGGACAGAGAAGGGCAGAGCAATCAGAAGAGAGTTCGCTGGAAAACTCTATTGGAAATTCAAGAGAGCTAAGGGCAAGGGGCCGTCAGCTATGGTGGCTACTTCTGAGAGAGAAAAGTGGAAGCAGTGCGTGGGGTGCAGTGGGGTTTGGAATCTGAGACTGACATGCTTCATGCTGAGCTTGGTCAACCTTAGAGGGGTGTTACCGGCCAAAATATGTTCCTCCCAAATTTGTATGTTCAAGTCCTAACACCCAGTATTTCAGAATGTGACTGTATTTGAAGACAGGGTCTTTGAAGAGGTAATTAAGTTAAAATGAGGTCATTAAGTTTAAATTAGTGTAGGTCCTAATCTAATCTGACTCTGGTGTCCTTAACCAAAAGAGGAGATTAGAACACAGGTACACGCACAGAGGTAGGACCTCGCGGAGACACAGGGAGAAGATGACCATCCATAAGGCAAGGAAAGAGGCCTCAGGGGAGGCCAGCCCTGCTGACACCTTGATCTTGGACTTCTGGCTTCCAGAGCTGTGAGAAGAGAAATTTCTGTTGCTTTAGCTACCCAGTCAGTGGTAGTACTTCGTTATGTCAGCCCTAGCAAAGTAACATGGGGGAAAGGAAGCCTGCAGTCCTTGCCTGTGTTTCTCTCCAGGGCATATGCCACAAGGTGGTTGCATGAACTTGGGTAGGGGTAGAAACTGCAGGAGGCTCTCCTGGGCCTCAGGGATGCCCTGGAGCCTGCAGCCTCGCAGGCCTCTCATGCTGACCTGGGCCCATGGACACCATGGCCGCTACCACCTGGTTCCTCCTCTGTGCCTCCCTGTGCTGGCTGCTGGGGGTCCTGAGACACCTGGGTCTTGGCCTCCAACCCATGTGAGCTCTGTTTAGAGGGAGAGGAAGTCTTGGATCCTAAGACGACATCGATTACAAAATACTACCCATTCAATAACAGTGTTCCAGGAGGCAAGAAATAATCAGAAGCATGGATTGTAAGACCTCTTCTGATTTTAGTCCAGGGAAAATGGGACCACCTGCGTGTCTTTGAATCAAGGAAGAGGCGTCAATCAGTGGTTCTAGTACAGGGGTGTGCGCTGTGACAGGGAGAGCGCTGGGAGAGATTGAGGAATTCTGTCTTGGGAGGAGGTTCAGGACCCTAGAGAAGGCATATCTGAGGAGGAGTATGCCAGGCCAACCACGCAGGAAGGGTATTCTCAGCAGAGGGAACAGCATGGACAAAGGAATAGGATGAATACATATCTGCAATAGCAAGAGTGTAGGAAGAAGAGAAAACAGAGGTGAGGCTGGACAGACGGATGAGTGCAGACTGTGAAGGGCCTGGAAGGCCATGCCCAAGGTCCTCAGCTGCTTCCAGAGCAGAGGCTGGGAAAGGAGGCTGCAGGCCAGGGGAGCATCCCAGGCCCCTTCAGAACAGGGGGTCCTGAAGCAGATGTGTCACAGCTCCATCTCCTCTGGTGGCTCCCTGGGTGGGAGCACAGACGCTTGGCAACTAAGGGATGGTCTATGTAAAGCCACTTGTGAGTTGGCTCTAGAATGTACACTAAGGATGGAGAAGGAGACGGGGAAGGAGCATGTCTGGAGGAAGAAGGCCCTGAGGAGGAGTGGGGCCTGGGGCAAGTCCCTGCCTCTCCCTGGGCCTCGGCTTCCTCAGTACCTCGTAGTGGAAAGTTGTGCAGGCTAAGGAGCCAGTTGCATGGGTTCAAAGCCGGGCTCTATCACGTACCACGTGTGTGTGATGGTCAAATTACTTAACCTCTGGGCCCAAGTTTTCTCCTGTGTAAATGGGATAACAGTGGTATCTACTGTTTAGAGTTGCGGTGAGGATAAATGAGACAAGGCATGTAAAGCACGTTGCCACGTGCAAATCACTCAAAATCAGCTACTGTTAAATATGATGAGATGATGATGATGGACTAGCTTTGTGGGTTTTTAACCTGAAACGATATTTTTTCCAACATACTGGGAATGTCAGTGTGTAAGGAAGGTGACACTGAGCTCTTCTGGTTGACGCAGTGGAGACCTTGAGCCCAGGCCCTAGACATCCGCCTTTCTGCAGGGTGGTTTCCTAGCCCACCCAGGACACCTTTGTGGAAACCGTAGGCTCCCCAAACCCCAGTTGAAAGTGATTGTCCCAGAGGATTCGGGGATCCCTCTTAGCTGCTCCTTTGAATCCAGTTCTTCCTTCTGAAGCCCGAGCATCCATCTGGAATAGCAGTCCTTTACAGCTCAAAATCCCTTTTCCAAAAGCATCAACTGAGCCAGGCCCCGGGGAGGGGACGGTCTGGTTAAGGCAAACCAAACTGGACATGGAGTGGTGAGGAGGTTATCTGAGCAACAACCCTGGCTGCAAAGACCCACAGACAACCGGGTACCGCCTCCACGTTTTTTAGTCAATACATTTTAACTTTAGGAATTTGACTTGTTCTGATTCATTGCACTGCCCATCAAAGTCACCTTCATTCCTCCAAAGCTTGAGTCAAGACTTATCTTCAAGATAGGCCTTTGCAAAAGATCCCATGCTTAACCCACAGTTGTTCTGTCAGCCTTCTTGCTATCTTCTTAGTTGGGTTTCTGTTATCTCCACTTGCTACCGACAACATACTTCAAAAAGTATCCCACTTAGAATCTTTGGGATCTACTTTCTCAAATAATTTAGTTTAGTCCCCTTAAAGTAAAATTGCAAGAAGTACGTTGCTATTTTGGCTAATGACCTGAACTATATTATTCCTTAATACATTCCCCAGATTGCGGCTGTGGTACATCCAATGTTTACTCATAACCTTAGTGGAAAAATGTTACTGGTCTCATTGTCACCACTGCAATAAATTTGCTGTGATGTGAGCATAACCTGTCTCAGTTTAGCCCCAGTGACAATTTTTTGAACACTGTGATCAGCAGTGCCCTGCTCATTAAGAATGAGGCTTTACCTCCACATTTTTTAAGTTGAAGTATAGTTGATGGACAATATTATGTAAGTTACCACTAATCTATTCCCTATATGTATAAGTCTGGTTTTTTTTTTGTTATATTCAATAGTTTGTTGTATTTTTTAGATTCCACGTATAAGTGGTATCATACAGTATTTGTCTTTGTCTGGCTTATTTCACTTAGCATAATACCCTCCAAGTCCATCCATGTTGCTGCAAATGGCAAAGCTTCATTCTTTTTTATGACTGAGTAGTATTTCATCATATATACACCACATCCACTTTATGCATTCATCTGTTGATGGACACTTAGGTTGCTTCCATATCTTAGCTATTGTAAATAATGCTGCTATGAACCTTGAGGTGCATGTATCTTTTCAAATTGATGCTTCCATTTTCTTCAGATGTATACTCAGGAGTGGAATTGCTAGGTCATATGGTAGTCCCATTGTTAGCTTTTTGAGGAATCTCCATACTGTTTTCCACAGTGGCTGCATCAACACATTTTTTAAGATAAGTCATCCTGATGCTACTGCCTCCTCCAGTGAGAGTCCAGGGTTGTTTCTCCTGTACCACTATCCCCTTCCATACCTATGGCTCCTACTCATTCTTCAAAACAATCCCAAATGCCACCTCTTCCAGGAAGCCTTCCTAAATCTCCTCAGTTAGAATTTTTACTTCTCCCTCTCTTGGTCCTTCCTTGGAACTTACACAGCATGTATGGTACTCTGCTTGAGTTTGAGTTATATCTCTTATTTCCGTTGCTATGTTGTAAGTTCAATGAGGGCAAAGATTTTTATCATACTGGTCTTCATACTCCCATGTATATGGGAAGGCCATGGACTGAGCTTCAACTCCTAGGTCTTTCTGTATATGTAAACTTAGACAAATTATCTAATGTATCTAAGTCTTAGCATTCCAGTCTGTAAAATGGGGGTAAAAACCCTTTTTTCCCACAAGCTTATTGTGAGCATTAAATGATATGACTTGTATGAAGTAATAATGAAAATGAAATAATTATACTAATGAGAGCTAATAGTGATTAAGTTAGTTACTGAGCTAAACTCTTTACAAGCTCATTTAAAACTTTTTTAAAATTTGGAAATAATTCTAGATTTGTAGGAAGTTGCAAAGTAGTACGACGAGATGCCTTGTACCCTCCGCCCAGTTTTCTCCAGTAGTTAAATCTTACGTGATTATAGTAGTGTCAAAACCAGGAAGCTGACTGTGGCATGATGACGTGTGAGCACAGTCCTGGGTCCACTTGTGTGGATTTGTGTAACCACCACCACAGTCAAGACACCCACCTTCCACCTTCCACTATGCTTAACTCCCATTGACCATCAGTATGCTTTCTGTCTGCATGCTTGTGTCATTTCAACAATGTTGTCTGAATGGAATGACAGTGTGTGACCTCCTAAGATTGACTTTTTTCACAGTGTAATACATCCAAGTTGTTGTGTGTATCAACAGTTCATCCCTTTGTGTTGCTGAGTAATGTTCTGTGGTGTGGTGGTGCTGTGGTTTAAGCGCTGAAGGATGTCTGGGTTGTTTCTGATTTGGGGCTATTACAAATAAAGCTGCTGTAAGCATTCATGTGTAGGTTTTTATGTGAACCTAAATCTTCATTTCTCTAAAATAAATACCCAGGAGTGTAATGGTTGGGTTCTATGGCAAGTGTACGTTTGATTTTTAAAGAATCAACGATTTCCCGGAGTAGCTGTACCATTTTACATTCCCACGAGCAATGTGTGAGCAATTCAGTTTCTCCTCATCTTTGCCAGAATTTCATGTTGTCGCTATTTTTTTTAAATCTTAGCTCTTCTAATAAGTATGTTGTGACATCTCACCATGGTCTGACTTGCATTTCCCTGGTAGGTAGTGATGTTGAGCACCTTTTCTTATTTGCCATGTGTATAGCCTTTTTGGTTAAATGGTTCTCCATATCACTTGTTCATTTTCTAATTGAATTGCTTGGGGTTTTTTTTAATGTGAAGTTTTCATTTTTTTATTGCAGTATATTCAGTTTACAATGTTGTGTTAATTTCTGGTGTACTGCATAGTGATTCAGTTATAGATACATATATATATATTTCTTTTCATTTTCTTTTTCATTATAGGCTATAACAAGGTATTAGTTTCCTGTGCTATATAATGTGGAGTTTTGAGTGTCCTTTATATAATGCTAGATATGAGTCCTTGGTCAGCACAATTGGTGGTTTGCACAATTAGCTCATTTAATCTTCATAACAACCTATAAAGTGGATACTGAGATTATCCCAATTTACCAGATGAGGAAGTCAAGGCAGTGACAAGTCAGCACTATGCCAGGCACGCAGCAGGTGGGGAGTAAATAAGAACAGTGAGCTTGATGCAGATGGAGCTTGGACCTCAGGTGTGTACGACTCCTGGTGCTTTGGTGGAAATGATGGGGCTGCTGGAGATAAGGATAGGAAGTTCAAAGTTAAAGCCAGCAGTAAGTAGAGGGATTTAATATCAGCTCATCAGTCCCCTTTAACAGGCTGGGAAGTTGAGGCACAAGCATTAAAACAGACTCCCATCTGGAAGTTCCAGTAAGCCTGCTGGGATTATCTCTTCTTTTCACCCACATCCTACCTCACTCTGGTACCCAGTTTCCACCACAGGGATTTTTTTTTTTTTTTTAAGGGAAGGGATTTCTCCCATGCTTGCCCTTTCCAGGGTGCTGGGAGCAGCCTAATGTCCTAGGAAGCACAGGACCAGGATTTGGAATGCTGGGTTCTGGTCCCAGCCTGGCAGTGAATAGTGTGGGAATCGAGTACTTTACCTCCCCAAACTTTCCATCTTCACATCTGTAAAATGGGTGTAACAACAGTAGCTGGCTGGCAGGGAGGTCATGTAGATTAAATGGAGTATCAAGGTGGAGGACAGGGACTTTGGACACACACATGGGTTCAGGATGAAGCACTCTCCTTTCTACCTATGTGACCTTGAACAAGGTGCTGAACTTTCCAAAGCTTCAGTTTACTTATCTGGAAAATGGGGACAATCACTGTTCCTATCCTATAGGGTTGGGGTGAAGATTACATGAGGTGATACATATAAAGTATTTGTACAGATCCCATCTCCAGATGAAAGTGATTCATACATGAAGCACTTCCTTTGTGCCAGAATCCACTTAAGTTGAACTCATGCAAAAAATAAGATTAGGCACCATGACAAGGATACAGGTGCAAATAATTTACTTGGGGTGGGGGGGATCCCAGGAAGCAGAGTGAGAGAGAGGAAGGGAGATAAGGAAGGGAGTTGCTCTGTGGGTATCTGGGGCTCAGTCTCACTGGGCACCTTTTGGGAGACCATGAAAGACATGCCTCAGAATCGTTGCCCTGGGTGGGTGAGGAGGCTGTGGTGTTTATCCATCCCCCAGTCCTCCTAGGCTGAGGGTCGCTCCTGGGACATTAATTGACTGTGCTTTTACCTGCCCTGCGCTTGAACTAAGCATATACCCATGGCCAGAAAGAGAGAGAGAGAGAGAGACTCTGGAAGGGAGGTACAACGTACAGCGAGCCTGAATTCTCTCCAAGGGGACTTGGGTGGGTGCTGGCAGCCTCTGCTACACTGCATTAAACATTTAAAACATTAACTCATTCAATCCCTACAACAACTTTAAGAAATGAGCACAATTTCCATCCCCCTTACAACCCGGCTCCCAAATATTCACAGACACATTCAAGAAGTGAAACTCCCACAACATGCTACAAATCCTTGCCCTGCGCAGTGCCCTCTGAAATTTTCTGTATTTTTTTCTCATGTTATTTAAAAAATGCTATTTGTCACCCACTAACTGTTTTCATAACCCAGTAATGGGCCGCAATCCACAGTTTTGGAAAAGAGGGTGCCCTAACATTCGGTTTAATAGGACAATGTTGATGACAGTGATGATGTCATGGGGCTGGCATCCAGCCTGGTGCCCAGAAGGTGCCCAGAAAATGTTGGTTTCCTTGCTTGCCCCTCTTGGCAAACCAGAGCCCGTGAGCAGCTGCCTCCCAGACTTGCAGACAGAGGCCCAGGCTGGCCCCAACTCGTCTCCTCCTCTGACCCAGACTTGCCCCGCTGGGGTCTGCTCAGCCTTCTCCAGGGGGATGGGCACCATCTTGGGCTGTGACCTCCAAGTCACCAGCTCCCCAGGAGCCAGCCCCTCCTTGAGAGGCGAGGTTATGCCCTGTCCCCGCGACGCTGTCACTTCCTTCCCCTGAGTCTTTCTGAGTGAGGATTGTTCCCCTAATCAGGATGGAGACGCAGCTCATTACAAGCTGGTGAGGCAACGGCTCTGTACTCCAGGCCCGAGACAGGCTGTCTGGGAGCTTGGCCAGCTTCCCGCTGCCCTGGACACCAGGGCAGTGGCCTCAGAGCAGAGCCAGCCCGCTGGGTTGGTTTGCCCCCTTCCCAGGGGACACAGGCCGACAGACACTCTGCTGAGACTTCCATGGCTTCTACTATTGCAGAAGCCCTGCTGTGCTCAGACAGTGAGTTTCTTCCAATACTCAGTGCTGCTTCGAGAGCATCTAAACAACATCTTTAAAAATAACTGACACTTATTGGGCATTTACCGTGCACTAAGCACCATGCTGAATACTTTATATGCAGTGTGTCACAGCGTGTAGTCCTTACAGCAGACCCACTAGATAGGCATGATTAGCCCCACTCTACAGATGCAGAAACTGAGGCATGGGATGTTTTGGTACCTTGAGGAGTTCACCGGGCAGTTAGCAAGTGGCCACACCCAGCTGTCCCCAGATTCCATACCTCCTCACTCATCGCCCTGTTGCCTGCAGGAACAGCACCCAAAGTCCCCCCTTCCTTCTGGTTTCCAACCCTGGCTTCACTCTGTGCAGCAGCCAGGTGAGTTCCCACAGGTGACTTGGCCTCTCTGAGCCAAGTGGCCCTCATCTATAAAGCAGTTCCTCATGGCACCTCCTCCCCTTCCCAAGGCTGTTAGGAGGAATAATGAAATAACATGTATAAGTGAATCTCCGAGAGCTCTGGTGCGCTAGAAGGTTCTCAATAAATCTGTTTACAAAAGAGTCGATTCAGCTCTTTCCCCGCTGACTTGATAGCATCCTGCAGCCATTTCCCACAGGCATGATGTCACCTTCCTGAGGGGGATGGCAGCCCATCTAGAAACCTCCCCGTGCTCCTGGGCTTCTCGCACTTGTGCCTTGTCTTGCCCCACTGCCCGGCCACACTGGCTTCCCCGGCCACACTGGCTTCCCCGGGGCAGAAACCTCCAACCTGACTACTACCTCTAGGAGGACAATGAAGAAAACATTTATTTCCTCCAGTGACGGCCCCTCCGCCTGGACGAGGGGCATTGTTGTGTGGCTGCCGTAGATCCTGGTGCTGGAATCCTCATTAGCTGCGGTTTAATTACTGCCTGCAGTGTAGGTATATAATAACAGTACGTCCCAATTAGTTGCTTGTTACTTGAGAAATAATTACTCATAGTGGCCTTTTTGTCTTTGCTTTAATTCCAGCTTCATCCCCAAGCTGCCTAAATGGAAAAGTTGGGGTTCTGGGGTGCAAGCAGAATGTTCGCACAGAACAGCGTGTGGGGGTCCATGTGTTTGTCTGAGAAGAGTGGAGGGGTGGTGATGGCCGGGTCTCACCCCTGAAGACATCTCTGCAGAGAAAAGCCCCAGATCTTTATTCCAAGCGAAAGACAGCGATCCGGTTCTGCTGTCAAAGCAAGTGGGTCTGAGACGGGCTGCCCTGCATACAGACCGCAGAGCTGCCGGCCTCCCGTGGTGAACCCTGCCTGTGACGTGCCCCTCCGCTGCCCCGGGGGGCCAGGCCCCAGCCACCAGCCATGGCAGGACAGGCACAGCTGGATGGCAGGGCTGCTTTCCAGGGCAAGGAGTGGGGGTGGCGCCATTTCCCCTGCGAGGACAGAGCCCGGGTCTCGGCCACGCCTCTGATCCACAGTCTAACAGGGTCTTTCTACCACTGGGAGGAGAACTTGGGCATGCCGCGACCTCAGAGTTCCCCCAGCAAGTGAGGCATACGCAGTGACCAGCCGTCTGGGCTCCGTCGGGGCTGTGCCCAGGTAAGGGCATCCACAGCTTTGTGCCAGGCACCACAGTCTCCTAGCTTCGGGGCATTCACCCCTTGTCTGAACCTGCTTTCCTGCTGCTTTGCCTTTTTAACTTTTATTCTGTTGCACTTGTGAGACTTTTGACGCGCCGAGGATCTCTTGTCTTTGGAAGTTGTGTAGTGATTAGAAGTAACATGTGCTTATTATATGCCAGACACTTTTCTAAGTGCTTTAGATGCATTTACTCATTTCACCCTCACAGACAACTCCCTGAAGTAAGTACAGTAATTATCCTCAGCCCTGATTTGCAGATGTGGAAAGGCTCAGAGAGGTTATGTAATTTGCCTAAGGTCACCCAGCCCATCAACAGCATAGCTGTGGATTTTTTCCCAGGCAGTTGGGCTCCACAGCCCAGCTTTTGACAACTAGATAATCCTGCCTCTTATTGGAAAGACTTGAACTGTTATAGAACTAGGTACATCACAGTGCAAATATCACCAGTGGTTTTTCTTTGATCGGCTCTGAATAATGTATTCTTTCATTGACCCAGATTTTTTTTTTTTAATTCTTAGGTTGACTTTTCATTCTAACTCTGTTCTCTGAAAGCTTCTCCCCATGTGGACCCTCCTGGGCAACTCTAGCCAGATGCCCTCTGTTGTCAGCGTTTCTGCAGCTTCAGTGATGAATGAAGTGGTTAGAGAATCTTTTGGACTTGGCCCAAGGGCTGTGACTCGGGCCGTCCTCATTTTGAGATGACAAAGCCCTCTTTCCCACCGTGCTCAGCCCTTTCCCACATGTCCTGTCCCTCGTCCTTCATGACCAACTTGTTAAGGGAAGAAGCCACACGGCTAAGCTAGTAATTTGCTTTTTTCCCACCATGTTCTTTGGTCTCTTTCCTCCTGAGGATCTTTTCCAATGAAATTACAAACTATTTGGCTGGAGGAACCTGCTGAAAATTCATCCTTTCCTGTGTTTTCTTTCTTGCCTCCTGTTCATTTCATCTGTTGGCCCAAACCACGATGCTGCCTCATTGTCCATAATCTGGGCTTTTCTGTGTTTGGAAATTCATTTGGAAAATCGGGACTATGGGGCAGAAATGCTCCACTTCATCCCAGACACAAAGGGGTCCTCTCAAGGTGCAAAAGGTTTGGGATTGAGTACATAAGCAAACAAGCACAGCCTTTGAGGGAGAGGAGTGTGGGAGGGTGGGGAGAAAAAAAAAGACTTCATAAATTGTACCTCAGTTTATTTAGACATGGGGAGCTTATTTGTGTTTATTTTATGCTCACATCCCAGGGTTTCACAGAATGCCCCTGTAATCTACGTCAGAGGCAGGAGGGCTCTTGCCAAAAATCTCCTGATGGCCCATCTTTTTGGAGTATCAGGTGAAACGTAGGCCTGGGGGCTACCCTGTTTGAGAGCCAGCATGAAGGGGACCTGGTCCTTTTCCCTAGCTCCTGGGGCTTTCTACTCCTCTTATGCATGCCCCTCCTCTGCCCAGTAACATGTGTCCAGGAAAATTTCAAGCCTCAGTAGGTAATAGTGCTTCTTTTCCTTGCTCTCTAAACTGACTTGCTCCCCTGTCTTAGTTTGGGTCCTCCAAAACTGACCCTGAGGGATGCAAGTCATTTATTTGGGAAATGATTCCAGGAAGTGTTATGAAGGAGTAGGGGTGAGGCAGAGAGAGCAGGAGGTCAGTAAAAGGGGCCTTGTGGGTGGGTAACTGTTGTGGGAGGCTGGGGCTCAGTCCAGCAGGGGGCCCTCTGAGGGACGGTGTGGAACACACCTCAGAATTGTCCCACTGATGAGGTGTTGATTCGTCAACTCACAGGCCTCATTGGTTGAGGGGTGCTCCCGGGGTGTCACCCCCCAGCACTTCTGGCCTGCCCTATTTGATGGCCAAGCGTCTCTCTCAGAGAGGGGATGGCTCCATGCAGAGGGGCACTGCTGCTGTCTGCGGGTGACCTTGAGGCCATGCCAGCGATGATGCCAGTGTGTCAACAGTATCTGCTAGAGCAACCAGACGCGCAAATACCATGAGTGTCGCACGAAAGACTAGCAATGGGCAATATTTACCTCCAACCTCTAACCAGTTACGTGGATATGACTGTTCTTGGTCTGCCCAAACCTTGGAGGTAGGACCACTGTCATATCTACAGCATAGCGTTGCAGCTGAGAGCAGACTTTGACTCTGGAGCCGGAATAACTGGATTTACATCTTATCTCTTCTGCTGAGCAGATGTGACTCGAGCAAATTACTTAGCCTCTTTGAGCCTCAGTTTCCACACCTGCAAAATGGGGGTAACAATAGAATCTATTTGACAGGGTTGTTCTGAAGGTTAAAATGGTTAATACATTAAAAGCACGTACAACAGCCGCTGGCACACAGTAGGTGTTCACTAAACACTAGCTGTTGTTGTCGTTCGGTGATGAGAACACAGGCTCAGGCGTGATCCTGAGCTACCTGGTGGATGCATGACCTTCCCTCAGCCTTTCTGCGGCAATCATCACCCCTTTTCTTCTATGCCACACGACTTTGTAATCATTAATATGTGAGAAAGCACTTTATAAACTGTAAAGTGCTCCACAAATACTGTGATTATGTGAGGACTGTTTCCTGGTCCTTGTAACAGCAGATACGGTCTTGTTCTCTTAAGGGCGCCAGTCTAGCTTTTGAATTCTGCTATTTGTCATTGCTGTGTAGCTGGACTGGGCACAGTGCCTGGTTGGATGTCAGCTAAGTGGATGAGCTACCAAAGCCCCCAGGATGGGCCCCACTGACACATCCCACCAGAGCCCCCACCTTGGGACTTGTGCTTAAGTCCGATTTTATCTCCACCACATACCCCAAGTGCTGCCTCTCCCAACACCAATGGGCCCTGCTTGGAAGTGCTTCCAGCTCTGCCTGCTCCTGCAATCACTGTCACCCACGTACAACATCTCCAGTTTCTCCTTCCCCTTGCCTCCCCCAGCAGCCCTCCCTGAGAGCTCCCTGGGCTCACAGCTGCCCTCTCCTTGCTCCCACCCTCACCCTGATGTGTGCCTCGTCAGGTGCTCCCGTGGTGTCTGAGAGTGGGCTCCCCACCCTGACTGAAAGCTCCTTGAGGGCAGAGCTAATTGGCATCCATCCTTTATTTATCTGTTTATCCATTGTGGTACTCAGCACTGGACCTCATTGGGTAATTAACTGGGAAATCTGGACACAGAGAATGAGCTTGGTCCATGGCTAGAGGAGCTCAGTCTGGGAGGAGAATGGCCTGCAAACATCCCTAAGGATGACAGTGAATCTCGGTGAGGACACAGAGCTGAGAGCACCCAACTAGGGTCCTCTCCCTCCATGCAGTGGAGTCAGAAAGCCCTTACTGAGGTGACACTAGAGCTGAGCTCTTGGCTTAGGGTTGATTGGGTTGCAAGGAAAAGCAGCCTTCTCTAGGAAAAGCCTGGTCGAGGGCGAGGGGGAGGGGGCTGGATATTAGAGGAATACAAGGAACCTTTTGGAAGCAAAGAGCAGGACTTTCCCCATGGAAGTGGGAGAGTTGTCAGGACCCCTGGTCTCTTCTGCTGTCACAGTCTGCCCTGCCCATCTCCACACAGCTTCCTTTCTCTGCATGGTCCAGCTCTGAGCCTAGATGACTACCCTCACCTGTGCCCCATGGCCTCACCATACAGTTCCCAGTGTCTTTGACACTGACCAGCCCAGCCTGAGCCAAATGTCCATCCCCACTTCAATCGACTTTGGCTGGGGAAGCAGGGCATCTAGTACAAAATGGCCACCTCAGCGCCGAGCAGGGCTGGGAGGCAGGGACTGCATCTTTATGACAGTTTTGAAGGGGAGTGTGTTAGATTCCTGTGGCTGCCATTACCAATTACCATGAACTTAATGGCTTAAAACCACCAAAAATTACTCTCTCACCATTCTGGAGGCCAGAAGCCCCAAATCAAAGTGTTGGCAGGGTAGTGCTCCCTCCAAAGGCTCTGGGAGCCCTCTGTTTCTTGCCTCTTCCAGCTTCTGGTGGCTCCAGGTGTCCCTTGGCTTGTGACAGCATCCCTCTAGTGTCTGCCTTCATCTTCACGTGGCCTTCTCCTCGGTGTCTTCTCCCCTTATGGGGACACTTGTCATTGGATTCAGGGCCCACCATCTTCCATGAAGCTCTCATCTTGAGATCCTTAACTTCATCACCTCTGTAAAGACCATCATTCCAAATAAAGGTCACGTTCGCAAGTTCTGAATGGACGTATCATCTGGGGGCTGCCATTCAACCCATCACAGTGAGAGTCTGACAGATGGAAAAGGGAAAGTCGGGGGCTGATCAAGATGAAAGAACAGCTAAGGATAGTTGCTCAGAAAATAATGACATTACTGTTGCAGGGCCACAAGGTTTGCTGATGGCAACGGGGAGGGGGGTGCTGAGGTTAGGTGGGACCAGACCACGAAAGGCCTGTGTGTCATAGGAGCTTCACCCTGGGGATAGCAAGAGGGCCACTGGTGGTTCTTGAGCAGTGAAGGCAGATCATCCTGGCTGCAGCCTGGAGCCCTATTAGAGGCAGATAGGAATGGAGGGAGGGAGGTTGCCATTCAATAAATGGTGATAAAGTACCTAGTATGTGCCAGGCATGTTTCAAGAGACTTAGAGGATAGCAATGGAGAAAATGAACTAAGCTGCCAGTGCTGTATTAGATCTTAAAACTAAAGGAAGGAAAGAAAAAAAAAAGGCAAAGAAACAAAAATTTATCACATTAACTAGCAATCAAAACTGAAAAGAAAAATAAAGCAGAGAATGGGGTACAGTGAGTGATGGAAGATTTTGGTGCAGGAGGTTCAAGAAGAACCTCTCTGATGAGGGTGACGTGGGAGCAGAGCCTGAAGGGAGTGAGGGGGGAGCCATATGGTTTCTGAGGGGACAGTGTCCGAGGCAGAGGGAATGGAAAGTGCAAACGTCCTGAGGTAGGAGCATGCTTGGCAGGTTCCAGGAAGACCAAGGAGAAGAGTGTGGCTGGAGGAGAATGACCAAAGGAAAAGTAGCAGGTGAGAGCGTCAGAGAGGAAGTGTGGCTGGATCATGTGGGACCTTGGAGGCCCTGGTGGAAACCTGGCTTTTATTCTGCATGAGGTGGAGAGATTTTGGAGGGTCTTAAGCTGAGAAACATTATTGGACTGCTCTGAAGGTGTGTGTGGAGGAGGGGGAGGAGGGATTGGGGGCCAGGAAGGGAGTAGAGTAGGAGGGGGACTGTGAGAGTAAGGGTGAAGGATGACACTAGTAAGGGTGAAGGTGTTGGTGGTGAGGTGGTGAAAAGTGACCAGATTCTGAATATATTTTAAATGTAGAGTTGATATAATTTGCAGATGGATTGCCTGTGGAGGAGAGAGAAAGGGGAGTCACAAAAATGACTCCAAGATTTAAGCCTGAGCAACTGGCAGGATGGGGCTGTTGTTTACTCAGATGAGGGGCCCTGGAAGGACTGGGGTGGGGTCGAGAGATTGGGGACACGCATGCTACTGGTGGTTGGGAAATGTTAAGTTATTGAACCTTGCTTTGTGCGGAGCGCTGTTCTAAATACCTTGCAGGTATTCACCCCTCTGGGACTCGCAGGAGCCCCTTGAGATGCGCACAATAATCGCCCCCTTTCTTACAGGTGAAGACACGACAGTACCAAGAAGTTAATTTACTTACCCACGGTCTCTCAGTTAGTGAGTTGCTGAGCTGGGATTGAGTGCAGACTACCCAGGACAGCCACCGGCTTTTTGAGAGGGGGAAGGGGAGGGACGGGGCAAGGGATATGTATTTAGGAAAAACACACCCAGAGGAGATACTGACACTCCTCCTCCCAGCACCACCCTCCTCGGCCCCCACACTCTTCTAGATCTTTGGCTTTGGGGAGAGACTCTTCACCGGCTAAGCCAGCCCCATCTAAGATCCTCTCACCAGGAGGATAAAGGACTTCTCCACGCTGATTTTAAGTGTATTTATCATTTCCTCTTGTTTTGTTTGTGAAATGCTGGCTTTGCTTCTACTTCAAAAAATACTCTGCAGGGGAAAAAAAAAATTCTCAGTGAATATGTTTAAGTTTCCAAGCCCCAAACCATTTCTAAATATTATTTTTAAAAAAGGAAAAATAATGAAAAGTGGCCTAGGCTCCGTGGAGCTGAGTAGGCCTGTCCAGTGTTGCGAGTGAGGATGGGTGGGCCAGGAGGAGGCGGGCAGACAGCCCACCCTGCCTCGCCTCCCTGGGAGCAGCTACAAGGCTGCCTCCTTTGCCTCCCTTGTTTGCCCGTAAAGGATTCATTCTGGAGGCTACCTTTTTCCGAAGGCCTCTAGCAAGGACTTTGCAGAATGAGTCCTCTCTTTTCTTAGCATCATTAGATTTCAGATTTGGAAGGCCCTGGGGGTTCAAGGCCCAGGGCCCAGGCTGTGTTGTCTCCCAGGATGCCCTGTTCCCAAGCAGCTTTGGGCAGAACTGTGGCTCATCTTGGAGTCTATTCGGGGACAGAGCTGACTGATGATTCCAGGAAATCCGGGGCCCTGTGGAATCTCACCCATTCACATTGAAGCCAACGGTTAGTGGGAGTGAATGAGAGGCCTGCCTTCAGAACTGGTTTTAAATTCTATAATTTTATCTGCTTGAGTTCCATTGAAGTACTCAGAGGCAGTTCAGCAGAGATCAGTGGGGGTGAATTGCTCGATTAAAGAGATGGGAATAATTTGTGACTGGCTTCTTGGCAGCACGAGCCAGGATCCTTTGTTTGGCTGTCAAGATCCTGCAGGAATTAAGCCTCTTTATTTGCTTTTTATTTCAGAATGTCTTGGCTATTGAATACTGTTGTGGGCTGGGTAATTCACTGGGTGCACATTGGTCGCTTCATTTAATCCTCACCCCAATCCTGAAGTCTAAATGTTGTAAAACTCACTGCCAGATGAGGAAACTGAGGCTCAGAGAGGTCACCTTGTCCCCGGTGTCACAGCTGACAAGGGCTCGGTGTCCAGTGCCCCTCTGTGACCCCACCTTAGCACCTGCCTGTTTTCTTCCTTTCTCTCCCCTGCCTGTTTTCTTCCTTTCTCTCTGCCCTCCACCATCAGTGCTCCAGCTGTCTCAGCCAAGCTCTGCTCTGTCCCCATGCTGTGTCTTTGCTCCTGGGGCTGCTCCAATCAGGCATATGATGTTCATCAAATCTAAATCCCTGAGCCCTGCTCTGACCCCTTCTTCGTTCTCCAGGAGAGCACACGAGGGGAGCCCCAAAAGACCACGAGGAAGCAAGGGCATATTGAATCATGTCTACCAAGAGACATGGCACTGGGAACATCAGTCGCTGAGAGGAAGAGCTCTGGCAGGTCCCTTTTCTTGCTTCTCAATTATCGTTTATTTCTGTGGTTTCTCGGGCTAACTGCAGTCCCAAAGGTGTGCCAGTAGCCTGGCCTTACCTGAGGTCTTGAGAAGAATGCAGAATCAAATGCAGAATCCCTACTCCAGATCCACTGAATCAGAACGTGCACTTTAACGAGACCCCCAAGCGATTCAGAGTGTAGTCACTGACGTCAGAGGTTCACTGCTTGAGCTGGTGGTACCCCATTCACACCCATGGTCTAGTCCCAGGCCAGGGCAGCGGCAAGAATTTGCCCATAGCTGTGCACTGTTCTGCCTCTTTGCTGCTAAGGCCTTCTCTTGCTTTGTGTGGGCACAGTGAATGACTCCCATTGTATGTTAGGTGAGCCCAGCTTCCCCATTGGCCCTTCAGCTTCCACTCAGATAGGCCCCCCAGGAGTGGGTTTGGCCCCCAAGCCTGACTTCTCTCCCAGATCTCCCCTGTGTCTGCCCTTGGAACTGAGAGCCCTCTCAGCCTGGAGCAGAGACAGGATGATTCATTTAAACTTCCCTATTCCTGCTCAGCTAGGCATGGGGACTGGCTCTGCCCATGTTGCCACCTTTTTTTTTTTTTTAAGTGAGCCCCTTTTTATTTAATAATTTTCAATTTTCAATTTTTTTTTTCTGTTAATGGAGGTATGGGAGTTTGAACCCAGGACCTTATGCATGCTAAGCACATGCTCTACCACTGAGTTATATCCTCCCCCCTCACTTTGCCATCTTGAGCTTTGGGCAAGGCGGCCCCACCTGGTGAGTGGAGGGGGCTCTGCCTTTCTAAGCAGGGTGAGGGCAGCTGTGGGTTGAGGTTGCAGGCAGAAGATGACCAGTTCTGCATTTCAGTGTTATCTCGCTGTGCTTGACCCAATCCAACAGGCTTCCTATCCCATCAGTGGACTGCACTTCTTACCCCAAAGGAGGGAGTAAGCAGGTAACTCTCCACTCACAGCTCAGCTCTTTTCCTTATCAGCCTCAGAGTCCCTAATGAAAGGATGTGGCTGGGCTGAGAATGTGACTGAGGGATGAGAAAGAAAACAGATCCATTGAGCGAGAGGCAAGATGGGAGCTCAGATTACAGGTTCTTAATCACAGTGTAGAAGGGAAGCTTCGTGCCTAGAGGGAACCAAGGAGAAAAATACTTCATGCCTTTGGAAACCTTTCAGCAGAGATTCCTCTAACAAGATAACTGACCACAGAACCTTGGTCTTGTTTCTTTATGATCCTTCATTTTAATTTTTATGCTGGGTCAAGAGGCTAAGTGTCAGCACTTCCGTATGTGCATCGAGAGCTGCTTCTCTCCAGGGTCTGTGCTGTGCACGTAAGTGCATTATCCCATTGTGTACCCGGAACTGCCCCATTCATTCTCCCATTTTACAGATGAAGACAAGGACAGTAACAGACCCAGGGTCCACAGCTGGTCACAGTCGGGGCCAGCATCTAAATCCAGCTTTCTGCACTTTTCTACTTTACCACATTCCACTATATGCCAGCAGTGCAAATGGGCTATTTTAGGACTTTTCATAGATGTGGGGTCCTTCTAGCAGAACTCGTATTTCAACTGTGAAAATGTAGGTGTGTTTCTAAACGGTGAAATGTCACAGGGACACTACCTCTCCTGGTGCCTCCGCTCCCGCGCCCACCGCCCCTGTAGCCTCTCTTGCACAGTGTCTGGGACACCAGCTGAAGACCAGCAGATGTCACTGTGAAAAGAGGACGCGAGCAAAGCCAAGCCCGCTGCTTGCATTGCTTACTAGTGCGTGAACACAACGAAGCCCTTGATGCTTTTCAGAGGAAGGGGTGTGCGGGCCAAGTCCAGCAGGCGTGTGAACTCATCTCCACACAAAGGTCCAATTGAGATGAGAGCATCCATTTATTTTGGGGAAACCTGTCTTGTGTCAGCCATGAGCTGGGGGAGAAAAAATATCCATATGCCATATAGGCAAGTCACACACACACACACACACACACACTCTCACTCACTCACTCACTCTCACAAAATCTGGTTGTACTAACACTGGGTGATATGAACTCTCCTGTGAGAAACAGAGTTTTTTCTCTCTTCTGAAGCTAGCTGTTATGAGTTACTGATCGCTACTGTGACCAAGTACCACTAACAACGTTGTGGCTTCAAACAACACAAATGTATTATCTTCTGGAGGTCAGAGTCTAAAATTGAGGTGTCCACAGGGCTTCCAGAAGCTGTAGGGTAGACTCTGTTTCCTGGTCTTTTCCAGTTTCTAGAGGCTTCCCGAATTCCATGACTCATGGACCACAGCCAGTCATCGACCCTGTCACTTTGACTTCTGTTTGTGTTGCCCCATTCCCTTCTCTCCCTCTCCTGCCTCTCTGCAGTCTTTGAGGGCCCTTGTGGAATACATTGGGTCCACCTGGGTAATCTGGGCTAATCTCCCTATTTTAAGATCCTTAACTTAATCACATCTGCAAAATTACTTTTGTCCTACAAAGGAACATACTTAGAAATTCAGGGAATGAGGCTGTGGACACCTCCAGAGGGCCGTGAGTCTGCCTGCCACACCAGCATAGGCCTTTGCAAAAGTCACACGTGAGGTGAATTAATTTTTAAGTCACTTGCCTATTTTCAAGTTACTTGCGTTACTACCAAAAGGAGAGCAAGCAATTCCAAATATAAGAAATGGGGCAAAAGTTGAAGGTGAAAGTTGACAAAAGGGAAAGGAAGGGAGGGAGAAAAAGAAAATGCAAAATACATCCGGACCAGGTGTGTCACAACACAAGGAATACTTGTGTGTTTTGTTTGTCTGTTGGTTTTACAAGTCTATATAAAAGTCTTTATTTTAACATTTGGAAGGAAGACTCACGTGTTCATTCCAACAGCGTTGCCAGACTGGGCCACCCAGTAAGTTACACACACACACACACACACACACACACAGAGACACACACACACACAGGGGCTTGGAAGGTTACTGCACAGCTTTTCAGCTGGTCAAGTTGGGACCAAGTGGCCACATTGGGAGAGGGAGAGAGGGGGAGAGGGAGAGGGGGGAGAGGGGAGAGAAGAGAGGGAGAGGGAGGAGAGATATTTGAAGGGAAGGTGGAGGCAAGGAAGGGTGTTACAAGTGGAGAGAACAGCATGGACAGAGGCCTAAAGGCAAGATGGCACCACAAATACCTCATTCCTCCTGCTGCTGTAGTTGGTGGTTTGCAGGTTGGTTTCCTTCAGTAGACATTGAGCTTTTTGAGAGCAGGGACCATGTCTTCCCTTCTGTGCACCCCCGAGGGCTTAGCAGAGAACCTGACTCCTGCAAGCCTCACCCAGCCTTCAGTGGGTGGGGGTGGGGGTTGGTACCATTCAATGTCTAAGATCAGTTGGATAATTGATTCTTGGCCGTGTGAGCCTCTATGTTCTCAAAGATTCTACTCCTGCTCTACCCTCAAGCCTGAAAAGAAGGGAGAAGGCACTGCTCAGGCTGTCCACCTGGGCTCTAGTGCTAAGATTTAAACTTGCTCTAAGTCATGGGTGACTTAAACCCACCAGCGATAGCAGCTAACCCTTACTGAGCTCTTAGCACGCATGCTCCCAGCAGTCCTGCCGGCCAGAAGCTGATGTCATCCCCACTTTACAGTTAAAACATTGAAGCTGGGTCTCCCCCTCAGATGCCCCAAATCAGGTCTGAGAGTTGCTCCTTGGCCAAGACATTTGACAGCAGTCACATCCCCAGGGACCTGGGCGGGGGTAACAGGGAATGTTAGACTCTCAGTTTGAAGGTTTGGACAGGGGGCTCATCTTGGTTCCTAAAATAAATTCTCTTTTTATTCCATCTGCATTAGTTTGGTTCAATCATTTTTTTCCTTCATGATTCAACTTTATTCCAAAAAGGATTTGAGGAAGCTTAAAATGTGTAAGTTAATACAAGATAATAACCTATATGTAATCAAGGAAGTCAGAGTAAAGTGGAAAATAAGAGGGAAAATCAGATTATATCCATGGTAGTGAGGTCAATGGGCTCACACATGCCACATGGATGTGGACTGCCATTGTCACGCTGAGCTTTATATAAAATGAAATCCCTTCAAATTTCTGAGATCTCTTATTGCTTTATAATATGTGCATAACATAAACAGTGGCTCATGGGTGAAATGACTTATTGCTTGGTGAGGATTGTCACAGCCTGGCCACATCCAGTTCTCACAGAGTCTCCTTCAGTATTAGGGAGGAATCAAAGCCAAGAGGTCAATCAACTTAAGAAGAACAGAATGTGGGCACTTACTCTTTCTAGTTCCAGCAGATGGCTAGATGGATGGATGATGACTGGTTGATGGATGATGGATAGATGTTGGATGGATGGGTGGATGCAGTGGTAAGAGCCTGGGTCTACCTGCGTACATGCCTGGACATTGGGTACCATCTCGTCTCCCTCTGGGATCAGGCCAGCCCCTTCCTGAATCGGAGAGACCCACTCGCAAAGTTCCACAACTGGCTGGGATCCACCCAGTATCTGAGCTGAGGATATGGATGGAATGGGAGGCTTTAGGAAAAGATACTGTGTTAATCTTGTTTTTTTATTATTGTTTGGAATATGCCTTCCTGTTTCCTTTCCCGCCCCACTGCTACATCAGACAGGCCTTCGTGGATCTGCCAGGAAGTACTGCCCTCAGCCTCCAGGCTGGGAGCATCCTATTGTTTGCTAGGTGATGGGGAACCCCTGCCCTGCCCAGATACCTGCTCAGTAACAAAGTGTTGAGGAAGCAGGAGGGCATCTGAGCTATTCTTGGGATCTGAGCCTGGCTCCCACCACTAAACCTCCCTAGGACTCGGAGGGGTTGCTGTAACTCTCCCGGCCCAGGTTTCTCCGAGTCTGAAACAACTTTACATGGCGAATAAGGGCCAGACTGCCAGAGTTGGAATCTCCGCTGTTTGCTAGCTGTGTGACCTTCAGCAAGTTAGTAAATCTCCCTCTGCCCCAGTTTCAGCAATAATAGTTTCGCTTGCCTCAAAGGCTTGTAATGAGCATTAACTCAGTTCATTCATTTGTGGCTATTAACACAGTGCCTGGCCCATTGTAAGCAATGCAATAAAAGTAATGTAAGGATGGGTAAGGTGGGTAAAACCGAAAATGCCTTGCCCACCTCGTAGGTTTGCTGTGAACCTCCAGTGAGTCATTCATTCATGTGATAAATGATCACTGAGCACTTTCTACATGTTCCACCTGGAACCAGGGTGAGCTGCCTGCCTTCAGGAGCCTTTTTGTAAAAGGACTTTGCAAACTGCAGGATTGTACAGAGAAGAGAGAGGGTTGTGGTGTCACCTATGTTTGAGCCCCTCAAACAGACCAGCGGCACAACCCTCTTCAACTGACGTTTATCCTGAACCTCAATTGATAAAGCAATAAAAGCAGGGAGGCTCTAGCAGGATGGATGGGGGATGTAGTGAGGGACTGGACCCTGCTGGTCCTGCTGACTCTGGTCCTCTCTGCTCCAGCCTCAGCCCCTAGTGGTCCATAAGGCACCTTCCAGAAATCCCTTGGCTGCTCAGAACACAGATGAAACTCTCAGATCTGGAGTGGCTGTGACTTACTTCTGGCTCCACACACCTCTCTCTCAACCCCTCTCTCTTTCTCTCTGATTAATATACTTTATTTTTTAGAGTGCTTTTATGTTCATAGCAAAATAAAGGCAAAGTACAGAGAGTTCCCATGTAGCCTGTGTCCCCTGCCCCCGATCCCACAGCCTTCCCTGCTATCATCATCCTGCACCGAGTGCTACATTGGTTACAATCAATGAACTTGCACTGACACAGTGTGATTACGGGAAGTCTATAATTCACATCAGGGTTTACTCTCCGCACCCTACTCTCTTTTAAACACACATGCTGCCGGCATGGTAGGTGTGTGTCTGGATGCAGAGGGCCACCGGTACCCAGCTCCATGGCCAGGTAGCAGAGGTCACACTGAGTGGGGTGTCTGCTCTCTAGCTGTGGTTTTCCTGTTCTCAGAGCCTCCGTCTGGAATCTCCCCCAGTATCTTCTATACAACGGATGGACAAGCCCTCCAGGCCATAGCGAGGATTATGATCAGGACTTCCTCCAATCCCTGTGTGCCTTCTGTTTTCTGAAACTTTTCCTTAAAGACCTCTCTATCCATAAAATTTTCATTTTTAACATCCAACATGGTCCTCTCCTTGGAGACTTTTCGGTCGGCTCCTGTCCATTTCCTTCATCCTCAAAGTACTGCCCAGAGGAGAGACTGTGACAGAGGCACAAGGCGGCTGTGTGCCCTCAACTGGGGAAAGCTCAGATGGGCAGTTTGTTGCCTGAGGCACTGGGGTTGCAAATGCCCGCTTGACTGTTTTGGCTGAGTCCGCTTGACAGTAAATATAACTCACACACACACACACACACACACACACACACACTCTCTCTCTCGAGTTTTTCCGCACTTAAATGGATTTGCATTCATATTCAGACTCCACTTGGGTAAACTTACTTAAGTCCTCTGTGCCTCTATTTCCTCATCTGTAAAGTGGGTACAATAATATTTCCTCATTTGGTTGTTGTGAAAGTCAAAGAAGATAATATATGTGGAAAGGGCTTAGGACAATGCCTGGTCCTGCATGAATATCCAATAAATGACAATTGTTGATTTTGACCTTACTGTTATCACAAATGTATTTCATACATATATACTATATTATACCCAAATTTTCTGAGACAAACAGTGCTATAATGAATTAGCTCTAAAAGGCACAGCCGCAAAGGTGGCAATGGAGTGATTTATGTCTTTATTACCTGCGAGCTTAATAACAACAGCTTTCCTACACTGAGTGCCTGGAATGTGCCAAACACTGTGCTTCAAATATCATTTCATTGAATCTTAGCAAAACAACCTTCAGAGGAGACTTGGTTTTTGTTTTCCTTTCAGGAAACTGAAGCCAGAGGCCCATCAGCTGGAGGCTCCAGCTGCCTCTATGTCAGCCATTGGGGAATGTTGCCCTCTGCTCAGCCCCCACCCCAACTCTGTCAACAGAGCGCTGGCCTCTCCGCCACTACCACCGCCACCATGTTCTCCAAACTGTTTGCTCTCATGGTCCCCACTTTATCTGATGGCCCACCCACAGCTCCATGGCTCAGGGACGTCTCTCCAGGCTACAAAATTTTTGCAAGCAGCACACAGTGGAAACATTGGCAGGGTTTTTTTCCCCCCTTATTTTCCAAAAGACAGCACTGCACCCTGTGGATGTGGCCACATTTAGGCTTCTGTGTCCCTGCCAGTGTCCAGAAGCTCAGGGCACGTGGTGTCTGGATACTGCTGTGTGTGTATTTGAGTGTGAGCTCACCTCTCTTTATCAGTATGCAGAGATAACCAGTGCTGCCTTTGGCTCTGTGTGTGTGTGTGTGTGTGTGTGTGTATGTGTGTGGTATTTGTGGATCTCTGGGCTGGTCTGCCTCCCCTAAGCAGTGTCCAAAGTCTCATTCTTCCCTGTGTGTGTGTGTGTTCATGAGCCTGGGTCCATGACTGCCTCTCTCCCAAGGGTGTCCAGAGACATGTGTAAACGATCCTTCACTTCTGTTGTTGAGACTTTCCCTGGGCTCTGGCCTGGCGGGGCAGGGAGAGTCGGGAGAGGGAGTGTTTAGTCTGGAAAGACAGGCAGGCGGGCAGCAGAGAGTCCCTGGGCAGCACCCAGGCAGCGAGCTGGACTCCAGGGCTCCTTCAGTGCCCTGGATGACGGAGGGAACAGAGCTGTCCCAACGCCACGTCTGGATCCAAGGTGCAGGGTGTTCCTGCTTGGGCAGCGCTGGGCTCCGGATGGCTCCTCTGGCCTGTGTGCTGAGCCGGCTCTCCGCCAGCCCCAGCCCTGCCAAGACAGGTTCCTCATTTTTCTTATTTCCTGTTCTTCGTGCTTTTTAGTCCTCAGAAGAATAGATTTTTGTACTGAGTTGAAGCTGGGTTGGTATAGGCATAGAGAAAGAGCATGGAGCTTTGGTGTCAGGCAGATCTAAGACTGACTTGTGACTCTCATATGCTAATCATATAATAGTAATTTTTTAAAATTTTATTTTTTTGTAGTTGATTTACGATGTGTAGTTGATTTACGATGTTAGTTTGAGGTGTACAGCAAAGTGATTCAGTTATACATACACATACATGCATATATATTTTCAGATTATTTTCCATTATATGTTATAAGAGTGTAATATTGAAATGAAGACAGTTACTAAACCTCTGAGCCTCAGTCTCCTCATCTGTGAAAGAGGTGTAATGACATTACATTGCAGGCTTGTTCTGGTGCCTAAATGATAAAATTTATGGAGAGCCCCTCACAGATTCTCCATCACTTTTTGTTCCCCTTGTCTCTGTGGAATTTTCTAGGTAACAGCATTATGACTAGACCAGCAAGGCAATGCCATGAATTTCTAGGAAAAGAGCTTTTTATTTTTGCTGACCTAGATGAGAGGCAGAGAGGAGGGTTTAGCTTTGCAAATATTTACTTTCAGTATGCTGTAACTTGAGTTTAAACCTTCATATTCCATTTTAGTGAGTTTTAGGAGGGCATTTAAGGCAGACGATGGCAGTTGGAGGAGGGGCAGGATGGAATTTCTGCAGAAAGCAGGCACCTGTGTTCCCAACAGAAGCAAGGTTCATGAGGTGGTCTCCAGCCCCGCAGGCTGCATTAGCTATTTGCAGGATTGTAACAGGGATGACAGGCTGCTTACCACTTTGCTCGGACACTGTCAGGTGCCTGCCATTCTGGGCAGCGAGGATTCCACACTAAACAAGACAAACATAGGTCCTGCCCTCAAGGTACTTATGCTCTGGTGGGTGAAGACACAAGATAAGTACAGGAACCAAGAATATCCATATCAGCTAATTTCCAGAACAGCAAGTGCTGTCAAAAAGGTTTAATATGGTAGCTGTGATAAAGAGTGCATGGTGAGATGTGGGGTGCCACTCACAGAAGGTGGTCCTAGGAAAGTACCTCCCTAGGAGACAGATTTGGGCCAGACCTGAGTAATTAGAAGACAGCAAAAGAAAGATCTTGGCTGGAAAGCAGGGATGGGGGGAGCTTCTAAAGTCCTCCTCTTCTTTAGAGTACAAGTCCACATCCTTACAGTGGCCATCAAGTCCCTGTATTATCTGACTTGCTCCTCTATTGCTGTCCCCGGGTCACTACACTCCAGCCACACTGGCACACACCCACCTCAGGCCCTTTGCACTTGCTGTTTGTTCCACCTGGAGCACTCTTCCCACTGATAGCCACATGACTAACTCACTCTCTCCTTCAAGTCTTACTAAAAGATCAACTTCTCAGTGGGCTCCGGATTCTCCTCTACCGTATGTTATTTTCTCTCTTAACTTACTCTGTAATTTACTTATTTACTGTTTATTGTCTTCCTCTACCTCCTAGATGATAATATCCATAAGGGCAAGTGTTTTTGTCAGGTTTTATTTTTAATGTAAGCAAGTACCTAGAATGGTGCCTGGGACGTAATAGGTATTTAATAAATATTTGCTGGATGGATGGATGGATAGGTGGATGGGTCCCTGGTGACTCAAGTCACCATTCCTCATCATTGGAAGAAGCAATGGATTCGGTCTGAGTTGCCACCAGGGGCCTGGCCCTGTGCTAAGTTGTGGTGAACAGGAGCCCCAGATTTGACATGGAGATGGGGCCAAAGAAAACTTAGCTGAAAATCCAGAGTCAAGTTGGGGAGAACAAGTCTCTGAGGAGAAATACATGGGTGCCCTCTGAGGACCATGAGAAATCTGAGAAGGGGAGAGTTGGGAGTGGGACAGAGATGAGTGGATGAGTGGTGTGAGGGAGGATGGTCTCTCTGGGACCAGGAGGAGAGAGACCCATCTTGGCTAAAACTGAGGGTTGGGGTGGCAGGAAAAGGATGAAAACACCACCACCACCACCACACACGCACACACACACGCACACGCACACGCGCACACACACGCATTCTTATAATGTGGTCCCAGGTATCTATCTACAAAAGCACATTGATGTTCTCAGGGACCTGAGTTCATATTCACCTCTACTCCCTACTTATTCTTGGGCAAGTTACTTAGCAGTTTTGTGCCATGTGTCTCTGATCTGAAGCTAAATATTCCCTACCTCACAGGAGTTTTGGGAGGCTGAAATGTGATAATTTAATTCTTAAAAACATAGGATTTGGAATCGGGTCCAAGTTCAAATTCTGGTTCCAATTTGTATAAGCTGTGCATCCTTGGGAAAGTGACTTAACCTCTCTGATCCTCAGTTGCCTTCATTGTAGAATGAGAATAACATCAACCTTATAATATAGTTACAGAGATGAACGGAGACAATGAATAGAAAGCAGAATACATGCCATATGTGACATGAAAGGACTCAGCACATGGCCTGGCACAGAGTAGGCCCTCAGGTGCTAAAGGGGTATTTAAAGAAGGTGAGGCTGGCTGAGGTATGTAGGATCAGTTGAGGACCAAGAGACTCATGTATGTGTGTGCTGGGCCAGGGCTCTGTCAGCTTGGGGGCCATGCTGGCCGTGGGAGTGGAAGGTTTTCCATGGTGAAGTTCCCTGGCCACCAGCCACAGGAGCTGCAATTCTGATCTCACCAGTACCAGCAAAAGGGAGCAACTTGTGCAGAGGACAGTGTGCCCTGGACCATTATGCAAGGCCTTTTTCTAAGCGGAGGGTTGATCAAAATTGTCTTCAAGGTCCCTTGCCACAGTGACAGCCCACCACCTGTCTCCAGAGCTTCCTAAAGGGTAGCCTGGAGCAGAAGGAAGCCTGGTGAGAGAGGGCCTCAGTCTCCCCATCTGTGCCCTGAGGGTGATGGCTGGACAGGAGGCGCTGGTTCTGCCTGAGGGTGAGAGCTGGGGTCCTGGAGGTAGGGAACCCGGGTTCCAATCCCACCACAGCCTCTGCCATGGTGGACAAGTTCCTTAAACTAAGCCTGTGTTTCCTCATCTGCCAAAATGAGAAAATGATCATCCGTGGCCACCGAGGCTATGGAGAGGCTGAAATGAGTTTATTCCTGTGAAATGCTCTACACGGGGCTGGGCACATGGCAAACACCCAATCAACAATGGTTACTTTTATCACCCCTGGGGAGAATCTGCCATTGCCTACACCCTAGGAGCCAGCGCGTCTTCCTCCCACTCTGCCCCTGGGCTTTGACTCCCTGGATGCTCCCAATCCTGGTCAGGAAGTGCTTCGCCTCCCGAGGCAGCCAGGGAGTTGGACTCATCAGGCGGGAGAGGCGCCAGTGGACATGATGTTCCTTCCCAGGAATGGGAAAGCAAGAATGTTCCTGGGCAAGGAACGGGGCTCTGGGGCAAGCACGCCGGGAACATCCACTCCCCCTTCCCTGCTGCCCAGAGCCCTGCTGGCCTCCAGTGCTGGGCCCTGTGGGGAGGAAGACACGTTACAGGGGTGGCCAGGCTGGCATGGGGCCCTGGCCCATCTGTGCACACCCTTGCAGAGTACACAGCCTTACACATTCCCAAATAGCCCCACAGCCCTGCACACACACGCTGGCACACTCACCGGCGTTCTGAGAAACACGTTCACTTGTCCACACCTCGTGGCTGAATACTCATCTCTGTTCATTGGTACTCATGTAACTAACGGGTCCGAAGTCCCGGCCCCGTGAGCACGCACTCACACGTGCACAGGATATTTAATCATTCACATCACTTACCATACTTACAAATGCACACACGTTTACCTGCACGATCACACAGGTGCTGATACTCATGAACACGCGCAGGAAGGTGCATACCATAAACATGCGCACACGTGTAATTCCACACATGACCAGATACACCAAAATCCCCCAGCCTTGTAGCCTTCTGGCAACATCCATGACTGTCCTCTCCAAATAAAACAGCTCAAGCTCTGTCCCCATTACTCCGAGAAGCACCCTCTCCCCACTACACCCAAGGCGTTCAGCCGCCCTCTCCAAGGTCATCTGTCCTCCTGACCTTGCTCCAAGCACCTGAGATGCACCCTCTCTTCTGCACCCATCTTTCATTCCGAAATGCCACTGACAGGGGGTCCTGTGGCCTCCAGGGTTTTGTGGAAAATAAAGGAGTTGGCAGAAAACAGCTCTTTGCTCCCAGAATCTGGGTGACAATTTTCTGTCTCCATAGAGTGCACTTCTTGCCTGTTTTAGGGGTTCCATCTTCATATCCTTGTCACACCCCTGTTTCCCACCATTCTGAGCCCTTGCCCCCGACTCAGCTCCCCCGACTCCACGCAGCAAGCCTCTGCAGCTCCCAGGGAGCAAAGCCCAATGTCACTTTAGGCAGAGGAATTTAGCCCTCACATTCGTTTCTCCTTCCCCTTCCAGGTCAGGGCCCAAAGAAGCCCATTAAGACATTTTCCTAAACAAATAGTAATAATAATAATAATAATAACAACAACAACAACAACGTTAATAATAAAGCTATGTCAGAAAAGCTCCTCCAAGGTTAATTGTGTTTCTCTCCCCAAGGGCGTAAGTAGCTTCAGTCAGCGTTTGATGTTGATGCTGTTTTAAATATATGCTCACACTCACACACACACACACTCTTTCTCTCACACACACACACACAGACGGTCTTGAAAAATTAATTTCCTTTTTCCTGCTCTCCCCAACTCTGCCCTCCCATCTTCAGATCAGTTACAGGAAAGGAAGAGGCTGAGCCCCCAAAGAGATCCCAGAATACAGGAGAGTGGGGAGGAGGGGGGTGGGAAGGACAAAGCCTGTTAGGAAAGGGGGCAGGGAAGAGGCTGAACTGGCTCAGTTTTGGAAGGCCCCGTGTGTCACTGAATCATACCCGCCCTTCCCTACCTCTCTGCCTCTGCTCTCAATGCCTCCCCTGTTATGGTCCCATCAACCCTCCTAGCTCTGCTGGGCCAAGGCCCCCTTCCCAAAAGCCTAGGCCCCTGTCAGTTCAGAGCAACCCTTTCCCACACTATGGGCTGTCATGGGCTTTTGATAAAATTCTCTCCACTCTTAAATTTGTGGGCAACCCTGGAGGCCGCTGTCTGTCTCCTCAGCTCTGTTGGGAGCTCCTGAAGAATAGGGCCCATGTTTCCCCAGTTTTGGGTCCCCAGTAAACCCACACAGCTTAGCACAAAGAATGCTCAATAAATTACACGTCTTTATCCCCTCTCAGTATCTATACGTCATTAATATCGATACCATCTGTATCTCTCTACATAGTAGTTTAGGGCAGGAAAGGCTGCCTGGCTCACCCCAAAATCCTTGACCTGAACAACAGAAAGCCTAATTTCTGGTTCTGCCTCTACCGTTCACTGGCTTTTTGACGCTGGACAGGTCATTTAGCTTCTTCAGATCTCTTCTCTCATGTGCAAGATGAAGGAGTTGAACAAGGACAGAGGTTTTCAAACTGGGTTCCATGGAACCCTAGGGATCCAGGAAGATGTGAGGGTGAGGGCGGGGCATGAAGGGAAGAAGGCACTGGTTGAGCGGTGGAGGGCACTTCCTCCTTACTCTGTTTTATCTACTGGGGTTCCACTCCAGATTGCACTTAAACAAAGGGTCCTGTTGCTTAAAAAAGAAAAAGAAAAGTTTGTAAAACACCAGCCTAGATGCTCTTAGAGGGCCTTTCCAGCTTCGACAAGCCAGGATTTGTCATCTGTCTCGCCCCAGAAAGTGCCCATGTAAGGAGAAAGCAAAACCAATTCTTTCTCTCTGGATTTAGGGCTATCTTTCCTTTTGTTTCTAGAGTCACTTCCCACCTTTCCCCTCCCCAGGAAGACTAGGGGGCTCACATAACCTCCCCCACCTCACCTCTACTTCCTCATCTAGCAAATGGGGACTCACACAGCACGTCAGGCTCGGGGTTTTAAGGAGAGGCTGGTATTCAAGGAGTTGACCTCTGAGCGGTGGCTTGTTGACTGCCAGCATCCCAGGAAACCGTTGCCTCTCTGGGAGTCACTCCTGGCTCGTGGCTGGGGTTTGCAAGCAGAGGGTGAGGACTGCTCTGTGGTGAGGAGCCGGTGTGCTGTGAGACATCTAATTAACCATCATCTTCCCTGGAGACAGCTCCATTGTGTAATTTTCATTTCCATACTTTACACACCCTTCATCAGCGAGAGAGACCCGGGGCCAACCTTTCACTAACTTCATTATTTGTTTGCCTTCCAGCTGTGCCAATTGCCCCCTTCTCATCTTTCCATGCTTCCCGCCCACCAGGGAACATGCCTGCTGGCAGGCGGGGTAGGGGTGCAGGGAATAGCTTTTGCATGTTGCTTCAAAGACCCATCTCCAAGACCAGCACACTGAGCACAGCCATATGGGTTGGATTTCCTATCTGACTCAGGGGTGGGGGGCAGTGATGGCTTACCCTCATGTACCATCTGTTTATAAGAGAGATGTGGTGTGGTGTCAAAGACACTAGGTTTGACATCATACAGGATCCATAATTTTCCAGCAATTTAATTCACCTCTCTGAGCCTCGGCTTCCTTATCAGTTAAATCAGGACCCTAATACCTTGCATTATGAGGCTCTATCCTTCAACGAGTACTTACTCAGTTCCCCTGGAATGAAATAACTGGTGGGAGAGCTTTGCAAACTGAAAGTCCTGTCTAAATAGGAGTTCTCACAATTGCCGTCGGTCGTTGATAATTCAAGGAGTTTTTATTCAAGTTTAGATTAGGCAGACTCATTATTATGAGCTTATGAGACTGGCCAACCTCTTCCTGCCTGCTGTTGCCTGCTTTGTGGTTTTCATCTTGGTCAGAGAGGCTGATTCCTTGGAGGAAGCCCTATAGGGAGAGACTTACATCCCAAAGCTACTACTGACGGTAGCCGTTTCTATCCCATTAGGCTCTGCATTTTACCTCTTTCTTACTTAGAAAATGAAGTAGTCAGCACTGGGCTAGAAACCATGGGTGCTATAAAGAAATATAAGCCCAGGTCCCTGACTTCCACACACTTCACCTAGTTGGGAGGGCAAAGATCCCCGCAGCATTGAGCAAGCACCATTTTTATGAGCAAGGTTCAATCCCCAGTACCTCCACTGAAAAAAAAGAAAAAAACCAAACTCAACCCCTTTAAGTGGACATTATTAGTCCCACTTCACAGATGAGAAAACTGAGGCCCAGAGTACAGCTTATCCGGGGCCACACGGCTGAGTAAGTGGTTCAGCCTGAGGAAGCTGCCTCCCTTTGACACTGGACTATGATCGTCTGCCCTATCTCTACCTCCTGCCCGAGAATCTGAGCTCTGGGCTCCGTAGGGGCAGAGGCTGCATCTTTTCATCAAAGTGCCTGGCACTGGTCCCATTTAAGATGCTGCCACTAAGATATCTCATTCTGGGTCCCAAAGTCCTCCCAGTCTCTCCCCACTAACCTCCCTCCTGGTCATATCCCAGAAGGACTTTTGCCTTCCTGATCTCCCAGCCAGCAGTTCAGGGGCCTCTGCTCAGCTGCCAGGTTGTTGAGGCAAGCAAAGGCCTGACCGGGGCCTGGGGCTCCTGGCTGCACTCCTGGATCTGTCTCCCCAGACAGAGGGGGAGGTCCCTGGCATTCAGGACCCTGAGCCCTTACCTGCCAGCAGGGCCGGGGGCTGCTCGGCCCGCCAAGAGGCTGCGCCGCTCACAGCTGCCAGTGGAGACAGAGCCCAGAAGGGCCTGGTCAGCGGTTGCCTGGGGGTTGAGCAATGTGCTGGCTCCAGTCTGGCTCCTTCATCTGAGGAATCAGGGGAGCCTGACCCAACAGCCCAGTGTTTGTTTCCGCAGTGTCTGGGGCAGCTGTGCAAATCAGGCCTGCCTGACAGAGCCCGGCCCAGGGAAAAGCAGCCTGTTCCTTCCCTCTCCTCCGAAGTCTGTGTTCAACGGCTCACTGCCGGGGAGGCGGGGAAGCACTCTGTGTATTCTGCTCGGGCCAGGACTGATGTGTGGGCCTCACATCTGTGCAGGGTCTAGGCCTGGGGTGACAGGGAGAAACCAGGCAAGTCTGACTTCAGCCTTTGTCCCCTGAGAGGCACTGGGAGGAGCCCCTATTCAGAATTCAGACAGGCCTGGTTTGGATTCCAGCTCTGCTGCTTACCAGCTGTGTGGCCTTGGACAAGTCACTTAACTTCTCTGAGCCAAATGAGGATAATAGCAGCAAACTTACAGGATAGTTGTCACAGTAGACTCACTGAAATAATGCATATAAATTTCCTGAAATTAGGGGTTGGGGATTAACAGACACACATTACTGTATGTAAAGTGGATGAACAGCAAGGACCTACTGTGTAGTGTGGGGAACCGTGTTCAGTTTCTTGTGATGACGTAGTGGAGAGGAGTCTGAAAGGGGTCTGTATGTATGTGTGTGTAGCTGAATCACTTGTCTGGAACTGACACTGTGAATCAACTACACTTCAATAAAATTAAAAATATATATAGATAGATAGATAGCTAAATTTCCTGGCACATAGTAGATGCTTAATAAAGGTACGTTCCTTTCTCCTTTCTTGCCATGACAGAGTTTCCTAACTTTCTCTTGCCCCTCACCTGTGTCCACAGCACACAGAGAACCCAGAGCCCTGGCTTCTACATTGACTGCTGTCAGGTAGGTTTGCCTCACAGGTTTCCCTACAGCCTGGACTGCTGCACCTGGCTGTTCCACGCTGTCCTCAGCACACACACGTGAGGGAGGCAGCATTATGTAAATATGTAGGTTATTATCAAGGAACTACCCATCGCAAATCTGTGTATTAACTCACTCTATTTACTCATCCATTTATTCATCTATGCAAAAAACACTCAGCTTTTATTCTGGGAAAGGCTTGTTCTGAACAAGACCCACTCCGTGCCCAGAGTCTACTAACTGGAGGTGGTGGACAAGCGAAGAGACAGTTAAATTCCGTGGGCTCGCTATGCTGGCAGGAGAAAAGCACAGAATGCTGGGACCCTTCAAAGATGAGGTTTCTACCTTAGCCTGGAGAACTAAGGTAGGCTTCCCAGAAGAGGTGATGCCAGGGTATTGAAGGATAATTAGATATTTTCCAGGCAGAAAATAAAGGGAAATACATTATAGGGAGAGAGAACACACAACAAGGCCGCTTGGCTAAGAGAACGTGCCCATGTGTGTGTTAGAGCTCATTAACTGCTGTAATGAATATCCTAAAAATGTTAGTGATTTCATACAATGAAAGGATGTTTCTTGCTCATGCCGTGGTCCAACACTGGTGTTCCTGGTTGGCTGGTTCTAGATGGCTCTCTTCCACGCAACGATTCAGGGACCCAGGCACACTCCATCTATGACTCTGTCATCCTTTAGGGCCTCCGTATCCACCACTTCTAGCCATGTCCCCAGGAAGAAAATGAAATGGCTTTTGGTGAATACATAGTACTACCTCCATCAGCCTGTGTGAAGAATTTCTAGGAGATGGGGCAAGTTGGAACAACAGTTATTAAACAGGGAGTGGTGAGACATATGGTTGTACTATAGGCAAGACCAGAGCGTGTGGGTAATACAGCCAAGCTCAGGACTTTGAATTTTATCCTGCAAGTAGTGCAGCATCATCAGAATTTTGTAAGCAGGCAACTGACATCATCCGATTTGCTTTTTTAGATCAATTAGTCCAGCTGCAGTGCGGAGGCTAGATTGGAGGGAGAGAGGCTGGAGGCAAAGGAACCAGTCAGAAGAGTATTCTGGTAACCCAGGCCACCTTACCTAAGGATAGGTGAGCAGTGTGGTGATGGGGAGGGAGGGAGAGGGGGCATTGGAAGTTGCCCTAAGAGGCAGTCTGGGTCATGGATTGGAAGATTGGAGTCTGCACTGCAACAAAGCCTCAAATAGCTTTTGGGTTCATGTCTAGTGCAATGGCTAATTGAACCTCATGCTCATGAGATTATAGTCAATACAGAGCAGCTTATTTGAGCTCTGTGTTTCCACAAGCCTGAATCTCATCCATTAGGGATCTGGTCAATAGATTTGGTCTGTGCAATTGCTAGCTTTTGGAGAAATCAGGGTTGTTTGTGATGTTCTCTGAACACCTATGTCTTTATTTCTGTATTGTACTCTGTTGTCTGTGTCTGTCTCTCCACCTTTGTCTCCCCTAGAGAAGCAAGGATTGTCCCTGAGTGTCAGTGGGGAGATGAGATTTTCTTACCCTTGGGAAGAGGCTCTGGGTGTGTGGTTCTCTGTACTCGCCAACTTCAGGTGGCCCTGCGTGTAACTCAGGGCACATCACCCAGGAAAGGGCCCTGATGGCCACAGGTCTTGAGCCCAGGAGGCTGCCAGCTTGCTTCACACGGAGAAAGAGAAGAGATTCAAGTCTCTACAAGCAGTTCTTTACTTGGAATATTAGGGAGTGAGTTCTGCAATCTTTTAAGTCTTTCACTCGCTCTGAAGGGTGCTAGAACTTCAGGCTGCCTCAGATTTTCCAGGTTAATATACACAGTCTGGTTGGTCCAGATCCACTTAATATATAGACCCACACCTCATGAAGTGTGATAATGAATTTCCTCTTGAAAGAAGGGAGCTTTAGTGCTGGAAGTTGAAAATATACAACTGGGACAGACTTGATGGGGTCTGAACGTAACACAACACATCAGCTCCAAGTTAAGTTTTCCATGAAGCAGCTGGTAAAAGTACCTCTGGGTCTTCTTTCTCTGTTCCATTCAAGAGTTGGGGTGTGGTCTCTTGGCCACGTGAAGGGCCATGAACTTCTGCCTGGCTTGACCTCTAGTCTCTGTGTTCCCTGGCTGCCGGTCTTGCCTCCACCTTCAGTCTCTGCATCCCTCTCTTTAGCCTCTGTGTTTGCAAACCCCTGACACCTTTCCCCCTCCCAACATTGGGGTGGACAAGTAGATTGGCTTTCATTTCAGGTATAGATTTCTGACTAAGTAATTATAGCTATAATTTATTGAGCATTTACTATGTGCTAAACATTCTACCTTTGTTATCTTATTAAATCCTCAGAATAACCCTGGGAAATACATATTATTGCCCAACTTGTAATGGACATTCACAGGATTATATGCCTCAAACTCCATTTTCTAGGAATCCCTTCCACAAACCCATGTGATTTCAGTAGAAGCTACTAGATTTCTATGTGACCCCTCCCCTTTGGGCCCATGTGATTGATCCTGGGGTGAACCTGTCAAAAGTTGAGACACTCATTCCCTTCCCTGGGAAGTTTGGTGCTAGGACTGAAAGGAGGAGATCAGTTTCTCTTCCAGTATCTGAACATTAATAAGTAAGACATAGGGACCTTCATAGCCATGCTTGCCACCACATGAACCAAAAAAGGAAGTTTTGAGCTTGAGAAAACATTACTTGGTGGAAGCAATAAAGTGATATAAGAAGACAGATATGTTGGAGTAAGACAGATCAGAATTTGAAGGCTCACTTTGCTGATTATAGCCATGTGGTTTGGACCAGTAATACTATTACTAATATTATCTAACACTTAAATGAAGTCCTTATTACATACCAGACACTGTTCCAAATGCTGTATAGGCAGGCTTATACACATCGCATATTTGTCTTCACAAAAACATTAGACAGTTTGTATTATCATCCCTACTTTGTTCCCATGAAGACGCGGAGGCCCAGTGTAGTGTACAGTGTACCCAAACATACCAGGTGGTTGGGTGCATCTCTTGAGCCTTAACTTATTCATCTGGAAGTAGAGAGAGTACCAGCCCTTGTGCAGAGAAACATCAACACAGCAGACTGATCCTGCGATCCTTAGAGAGGCCTGCTCACAAGGTTGGCCCTTATCTGCTGGATTTCCAGAGGGTTCCCACCATTCCCCTATATGCCTAAAATGTTTGTGCAAACAATTTGGCTTTTGCTTGAGGACCCCTGACACAACTCTATGTCAGGTTTGTTATATGAAGTAGAGGATGAAGTTGATTCACTGCTTTGGGGAGGGTTTGGCTGCCAGGAGCACCTGTGAAATGGTGTGACCCTCTGGGAGCTGCCCCACGAGGCAGGCACAGCCTGCACAGCTCGTGCGAGCTCCCTGCAGCTCTTTGCATACGACCATGACTATTTTTAACCCTCCAACAATTGCACTTTAGGACCGGCATCCTCTGCAGAATGGCAAAATATTTCTAGATATTTTATCAACAAAGGAAGTACTTATTTCTAGAGGCTTTCCAGTTTTTAATAAGGTTGTGCATTCTCCGTTGCCATATTTTTAGGTTGATTCTCTGGGAAACTGACTGCCACAGGCCTGCTGACGTGGAGGTGGCAGAAACAGATCCACCCCCAGCAGAGGCTTCAGTGGTCTCCTGCTTCCTTCAGCAGTGTGGGGAATGGAGGCTCAGAGGGAAGCTCTCACGGGAGGCCAAAGGCAGAGTGAGGGCTGGCCCCAGGGCTGGGCACAGTGATCTCCCAGCGCTGCCCTCCCCCACCTGTCCCAGCGGAGCCAGGTGACCCCCACTGACCAGCCCTGTGCGTGATCAGGAACATGGAGTGGGGTGTGGGGCAAACGTGGAGAAAGGGCTCATCCATTGGATCTCCTCCTAGGACCTGGCAACAGGGAATAAACCTTCTGTTCCATCTACGACCTGGTTGGCAGCCAAGGGATGGCTTATTTGAATTCAGCAGGGCTGCGGGGAAGAAGGGGAGGTAACGGCCTCCTGCTCACTTGCCAAAACCAGTGTGTGTATGTACGTGAAGCCAGGTCCACGAGCGCCAACGAAGAAAGACAGAACCCATTAAGCAGGTAATTGAATTCAAAAACACTATTTGGGCTTTAACACATCTAAATGATTCAGGGCAAAGTGGGGCCTGGGGGCTTAAGTTACCCAGATAACAAATTCCATCTCATAACTCAGTCATCTGGAATGGCATTTCCTAAAGCAGAACTATTAATCATTAGTGTTCCGGGAATAAAAGTTGCCTTGGTCAATAAGTTTAGGTGATGTGCTAGCCAACCAGACTGAATGGGTGTCTTTACTGGAGGACTTCTCAGAGCCTGTTCGTGCGTATCATGAAACGCCAAGAGATTATAGTACAGAATTTTATTACAGTGTATACACACATATACATATATTATGTATGTATCTATAGTGTTTGTGTGTTTATATATATATATTATATATATATTTATATATAATATATATATATATTTATATAATATATATATAATGCTATATATTACTATACACAGCATTGCCCAGACTTATTCACCTGAAGATTCCTCTTCCCATGAAGTGTTTTATGGGATCATGATTTCAGAGCCTACTTTGACAAACACGGCTCTAGAGATTGTCACCCATCCCCTAGGACTAAGAAAATATTTAGGACAAATTGATAGCTCTGTGAGGGGAAAGGTGAAGCTAAAGGGGCGGGGTTTGGCAAGCCCGGTTTTCTGGGTTACTTGGCTGGGTTGTGAGCTAAGGGATGAAAATGTAGGGCTCAAGAAAGACGGCATCTCGACTTCTGGTCCTTTGGGGATTGTCCGAACCTGGATGTGCTGAAGTCCGAGATCCACACCCAGGTGCTGCCCTTATGAAAGGACACTATGGTGCTGATGTCAAGCTGGTGCGGCAGGTGAGGGGGGGGTGACTGAGCAAATGTAGACACTAAGGGTGTTTGGCCCAGAAAAAAGATGACCTAGGACACCTTCAGCACTGTCCACAGTTCTCCAAAGTCACCCCTATGGAAGGGGGCTGCCATTTCCTCGTGACCCCGAGGGAGGAACATGGCCAGGACCAGGGATGGGTGCTTTGGAGGAGCAGAGATCAGCACCACCCAGAGGAGCGTTCTCCAGGGGTTGTTCTTTCCATCAGGCCTTGGGCAGGCTGGGCCCTGTAGCTAGTCAGTCACCCTCCCAAGAAAGCAGGGCTGAGGACTTCCTGGTCGGGGCAGGGGGTAAATTTAAGCTCTGGATGAGAAGTGATTTTGAAGATCTCGCCCAGCCCTGGGATTTTTGACTCTGGGTAGATGACTTTGCCTATTGATAGTCCCCTTAGCATCTCCATTCAATCCGTCTGCAAGTCCACCATTTCTGCCTACAAACGACTTTCCTGTCTAGCCACTCCTCTCCACATCCACCGCCACTACCCTGGTCTAAGTGACCATCACCTTCTGCCCAAACACTGCAGTAGCCACTTAGCTGGTCTCTGCGCTTCTACACTTGCCCACTTTTAACCCGTTTTCTATAGCAGTCAGTAAGTTAAGGCTCTTGGAAGAAGGGCTAACTCCTCACCATGACCCCCAGGGCCCTCTCTGAGCTGATCTGAGACCACTGGCCAGTCTCGCCTCCTCCCAGTCTCCCTTTCGCTGACTGGGCTGCAGCCACGCTGGCCTCCCCTGAATGCCGCAGGCTCTCACCATCCTACCACGTTTGTACTTGCAGTTCCCTCTGTCTGAAATGGGGCTCCTTCTGCTCTGTCTGCCTCATTCTCATCCTTCCAGCTTGGGCTCAAATGTCACCTCCTCCAAGAGACTTCTGTGGTCACCCTAGAGGGACATGGCCTTCCATCCTCACGGCCTCCACTCACATGTCTTTCGTAGCACTTTGTCTGTTTCTTTCCTAGCATTTGTAACAATCTGAAATATGATTTTATTTCCTTATAACCTGACCAGTCTTTCCCATCCATTCCTCCCATTTCTAGCTAAAATTTAAGCTCCCTAGAGGCAGAGGCTTGGCTTTATTCATGCTGTATTCCCAGCGGGAACAGTGCTTGGCCAGTTGTAAGCACTAACAAACATTGGTTGAATTAACAAATGAATTAATGACCACTTTATGTTTGTTGGGGGTTGAGAGGAATGGCAGGGGCAGGGGTCCTCTCGACTGAATACCTTAGGTGAAGAACACAAGCCGCAAGGAATCCCACAGGATCTCTCTCCCCTGTCTCCATGTTCCCACAGTGGGCTGTATGCTCAATGACTTTGCCTACGCTGGTGGTCTCAGCCAGCCCCACCCAGTAACACTCCAGGGAGGGGGCCACAGTCCATGTGAGTGTCTCATCAGACCTGCACCAGGAGACAAAGCCCTTCCCTAAGTGTAAGAATTGTTCAATACAGGGTTAAGAGATCTTGCTCCCTGGAGTGCTTTTTAAGCAGGTTGATTTTCGTCTTTCTGTGGCTGCTTTGAGCGACCTCCATCTGGCGATGGAGAGTGAGACAAGCCTAGGACTTGGATGAGCTCCTGATACTGACGGCCCTGTTCGTGTCAGACCTGGAGTTCCACTACTGGGTTCTCCCTGTCTCCTCAATTATCTGCTTTGACTTTTTCCTCTCCACCTGGGCTCTGTATGCGCCAAGGCGCTGTGTGCGGAGTCGATGGCTTTGATTAAGCAGCTTTGATCTCTGTTGAGCATCTCGGAATAATATCTTTGCTCTCAGCATCTGTGCCAATTCCCGAAATAGTTTAGCCGAGACAAACAGGAGGGGGGCTGGATTGCACAGTGTATTATAGGAGAGATTTTTTTTAAAGGCAGCTGCAAACAGTCAGGGGTGCATGCTCACGCATGTGTGTGTGTGTGTGTTTTAGACACATACACGTGATAATGTGGGCACCCACGGCCCCTGGGGAATGATTACCATGCTCTCAGCGTGTACCAACCCTGTGTTCACGTGGCTGCCTGCTGCGAGAGTGGGCAGCTTGCAGCAGTCAGCCCCTGCGTCAGGTGGCAGTCCTGCTGTGGAAACAAAAACATCAAAGGCCTTTGCTTCTATTTACTTGGCTTTTGCTTGTTTCCACTAAGGCATTTGGAGATCGTGGGCCAGGTTGCATTCTGCATGGCTGTCCTTCTGTTGTGGGTGTTGGGTATGTGTGTGGAGGGGGAATCAACACGGTTTTGAGGTGTTGATCTGAGATGTAATTACATGTGTGCCACAGGATGGAGGTGTCAGTGCTTCTAGGGATGTGTGTTATGTTTGGCACACGCTTACCCACGAAGTTGATATTTAACCGCCTCCATGTAGTTTAACACATAAATGTCCAAGTGTCTTGGTTTGGTAAGTGGGTACCCTGTGTCTATGCACTGTGATGCCTCCATGTGTGCTTTCCCATCACAGGGATGAACGTGCTGATGCTTGGGTGTGTGTGTGAGCAGATGGCTTTCTGTGGGTTGGGTTGTCCTGGAGGGGGATGGTATGTGCACACAGCAGAAGGATGCATGTGTAGTTAGAGTTGCATGGGGTGAACTCCAGAAACGGATGCTGGAGAAAGGGTGTTTGAAGTCAGGGCATTTAAACAGTGAGTCATTATTTTCTCCCCTGTGGTGTGCATCCCCTGGGAGCCTGACATTGTCTGTAACCCTCCGTCACAGCTGGAGGGAAAACATCTCTATTTGGGACCCTTTCTTCCTCCATCGGAAGCAGGCCTTGGGGCTGGGTGTTGCTGCAAGGAGCCTTTGTTGTTCTGGTGGCCACAGGCCATGGATATGAATTTAGGCATCTCCTATAACCCCTGCGGTGAAGGCCTCTGTGCTGAGGCTGAGGGAAGTGGGAACCGGGAGGCAGGCTGCAGTCTCACATTCCTTCTGATCCAGCCATTCATGTGGGTTCCTTTGCTGGGAGGATCTGCCAGCTGAGGGTCATGGGGCAGCCGAGGAAGCAAGGCCCTGGCAAGAACTGGGAGAATAAAGCCTTGGGAAGGAGGGGCTATTAAGTCCAGAGCTGGCTGGGGTGTGAGTCTGGGCTGGCTGTGTTTCAAGCTAAGGGGAAAGTAGGTAGCAGAGGTGGGACCTGAGAAGGTCCCCAATCAGGACATGTGGGCCATCAGGTCAGGGCAGACTATAATCAGAGCACCGTGTGGTGAACAGTTTATGGCATTCTGTGTGGCCCAGTGGTACCTTGACTGAAGGTGGCATCTGATACTTTCTCAATGGTGGCTGCCTAGAACACTATATTGAAAGGAATTCTCAAGCCAAGTACATGCCTCTGGAGAAAGATGATGGCTGTGTTAGTTTCCTATTGTTGCTGTGACAAATTACAAAAATTTGGTAGCTTAAAACCACACAAATTTATTCTTTTACATTTCTGGATGTCAAAAGTCTAACACAGGCATCACTGGGATAAAATCTAAGTGTCAGGAGGGCTGCGAGGCTCTAGGAGAGAATTCATTGCCTCACCCTTTTTGGATTCTAGCGGCAAACGATGTTCTTTGGTGTGTGGCCCCTTCCTCCATCTTCAGAATTGACAATGGCCAGTGGAGTGTTTTTCACACTGCATCCCTCTGACGCTGACTTTCCTGACTCCCTCTTACGCTTATAAGGACCTTTGTGATTACATTGGGTCCACCCCGATCACCCAGCATCATCTCCCCAACTCGAGAGCCTTCAGTTGATCACATCTGCAAAGTCCCTTTGGCCATAGCATGTAACATATTCACAGATTTCAGAAATGAGGTTGTGGACATCCTTGGGGGTTGTAAGTCTGCCTGCCACTATGTCAGGAGTAACATCTGCCATGGCACTGGTGGGAGTTTGGGGTGACAAGGATGCTGGGTGTTGACTGTCTCTAGTCTGGTACCTAACTGTGAAGAGTTGGATAAGGGATGTCCACAGGCCAGGGAGGGATGAGAAGAAAAGGGAACTAAAATGTATTGAGTAAAATGTATATTTACTATGTGCCAGGCACTTGCTGTATGATTCAAAGGCATGTCTCATTTCATTATCACCACAACTCTTTGATTGAGGGGAAAGGTGATTAGTATTTTACAGTGGAGAAAACTGAAGCCCAGGGAGGTTATGGGACTCATCCAAAGTCACCCAGCTGATAAGTGACAAGGTAGAAATTCAAAACCAAGTCCAAAGCACACCATGGCTGAAGCAGAGAAGAGGGGCAGCTTCTGACCTGGCTGTGATGTCCTTTAAAGTCGAATTGGCTGCCGGGGGCAGTGCTGCCGCCCTGGATTGATGGCAGCGCCTGACACAGAGCTTTTCCCTGGAGCCGTGCCCACCTTGCAGATTATCCCCTGGCTTTGCAAGTGGGGTTGAATGAGAGGCCAGGGCTAGGGGCTTCAGCCCCATCAGCAGAAATGCTAATGGCCTCCCTAGCAAATGTCAGAAAATGCACACCCAGCATCTCTGAGCATGACTTTAGGCGAACGTGGTTTGCTTTCCAATTGTCTTTCGTTACCGACCTTGAGGGGCTGTGGAGTGAAGCTAGCTAGGAAAGAAACGGAGGTGTAGGGCAGGAGCTGTTACTGTTAATATAAATATTCTAATCGGCACATCAGGACTGTTTGAACTGGGGCAGAGGAGGCTGGCAAACTGGCTTCCTCCTGCTTTCCGTCTTTTGTGCAGACAAGCCTTGGGCAGCTGCACATGGCAGGCAATGATGGGGATTTATGAGCACGAGTGAGCTGAGGCCCCGTGGTGGTGTGTGCCACGTGCAACAAACTGCCAGAGGTCAGAGGGCAGATGGGAGAGGAGGCTCAGAAGGGTGAGGGCGCAGGGCTTGGGGACCTTCCCAGAGTAGGGTGATGTTGGAGCATTCTAGGGTGAGGGTGCTGGCCAGAGACAGCTGCTAAGGGATGCACGTTTAAAGGGGATCATACAATAATTTTCAAATAGCAGCTATGCTCCAGGTACTATGCTAAGTGCCTTAATTATAAAGTGCTTAGTCCTATCAACAACACAATGAGGTAGATATCATTGATTTTCCCAAATTATAGATATGGCTGATGTGGCCCAGAGAGATTAAGTAACTTACACAAAATCACACAGCTTGAATGTGGCAGAACCAGGGCTTGAAGTCAGGTCTGACTTGTTCTATAGCCCACATCTCTTCAGGTGCGGCAAGACACTGTCCCCTGCCCCCAATACTGAGCCTCCGGAATTCCTGAAGAATCTGCCACAGGCAGGAGGTGGGCGTGCCACAAAAATGCCAGGCCCTGCTGCGCCAAGCAGAGGTATGGTAAGAGGTAGCACTTTCCCTGTGGGTCTCTGGCTCGAGCTGCAGTAGGCTGCCATCCTTGGGTCTGCAGTCAGGACTGGCCAGAAACATTTCTCAATATCAGACAAGACTGAGCACATGCAGACTTGCACAGGTGTGTGTCTGTCCACTGTTGCGAATCTCACAGGCTGATGGGCTCCCAGGAGGCAGGGAGAGGCTGGCACTTTACCTCAGTGGACACCGCCATGGAAGAGTGCATAGCAGGCCTCAGGTGAGGCCAAGGGTTAAAGCTGCCCTTTGCCCCTTGAAATGTCCGTCCCCCAACCCACCAAGCCCAGAAATTCAGAAACCTAATTGCAATACAAAACGAGCATCTGCTGGGTGGGTGGACGGTTAGGAAAGGTTGCACCAGCACTACCCCTAAATGTCATTGTGACTGTGGGGCAGGCAACATGGCTCCCTTCTACAGATGGGGAGACTGAGGCTCAGGAAAGCTAAGTGACTTGTGAAGCTTCTGCAGTGAGCAAGTGGCATCTCCTGCATCTGGAGCCAGAGGACCTAGCTCTCCAACCTGTACCCCCATCCACACTTTGCTATCTCTGTGGCTAGTCACGCTTAGGTGGTGAGCCCTGGTCACTGATGGACATGGAATGGACACAGAGAGCCAGAACTCTGACCCACCCTTTCCTAGGACCGAAGGGGGAGAGAGGAGGTGGGTCCTTGGGGGTGGGGCGGGGGTTCTGGTTTGTTCTCCTGACAGTACCAGCATCAGGGAAGTTTTGCAAACTAACGATCACTCAGCACCTATTACGTGTCAGACACAGTGCTAGGACTTTCACATTCATCCTCCTCACTGCTGTGAATTAATGTCATAGAAAAATGAGAGCTTTGAGAGACTCAATTTAATAGCTTTGTTGCGCATGCGTAGGGCAGGGCCTCTCCACCAGGGAGGGCAGCCTAATTAGCAGTGATAAGCGGGAGCTGGCTAGTGCCTATGCGTGAGAGCCAGGTATTAATTTTTCAGGAATTTTGTGAGCTCCTTGTTAAAAGCAGTCATTAATAAAAATTAAATTATATTACCTGACAATTAAATGCATTGTATTAAAAACGAAGGTAATAAAGACTCAAAACTCAACACTTCTCAATTCCTTTATGACTCCCTGTGCTCTTAAAGTTGTTTAAGTCTATTGTTTCAGTGGGATGGAAATACGATTTAAAATACTATATAATGGTTTGCTATGCCCAGCTCTTCCCTAAGCTATATTCAATGATGTCACATTGGTAACTTGAAGTTAGCCATGAGGATAGTATTCACACCACTACTGATCAGCAAACATGCCAAATCAGGGCTGGTTTTAGTTCTTCTGGAGACCCACCTGTTGGACATTTACCTGCATGCCACTGCCTGATAGGCCTCAACTGTGTCATGTTTCAGGATGGGCCCAGGAATCCAGAAGAGGGGGTCAGGGTTGTGGGTCTGTAGCCCAGTGCTCACTGATGGCTCTTTGCTTGGCTGAGTGTTGTTTTGGTCCCGCCATCACTGCTGATGGAGCTCAGGTGTGCTAGGCAGGCCCAGTCCTGGAGAGTGATGGCTGATGGAGACCCCAAGAGATCACAAGGGTGTATTCTTTCCACTCCACTGTGGCCAGCCTTCAGGACAACAAAAGTAATGTCAAACATTTGTCCTTTGAAAATCATGCCCTGGCAATAACACAATTCAACACTTGTACAATTATTAACTAAGTGTAGAGGGACCAGAGCATACGGATAAGTCAAGAGGAAATGAAAATGACCCAAATTTCCACCACCTAAAAACAATACCTCTCAACATTTTGGTGTATTTGCTACCTGGTATCTTTCTGTGCTCTTTATGAGCACTTTTTAAAGGGTAATATTTCACATGATATTATATAACTGGCTTTTTTCATCAACATTCTATTAGAAGCCTCTTTCCATGTTAATTTTTATGGCATCTGTTTTAGTGGATGTATAGTATTCCATTACATAGACTTACAATATCTCCTATTTTAGGGTATTTAGATTAATTCCAGTTGTCCTCTAATATAAACTGTGCTAGGAGGAATATTCTTGTCACAAAATCCTTGTACATGTCTTCGGGATAAATTCTCTAGGGTGAGAGTGCTGTGTCAAAGGATATAATACAATTCAGTGTTTGCATCTGGTCAGTGGATTAAACATTCCCACCCCTTTGACCATTTAATTTGAGATCGACCCACAGAGGCCTCAGAGACATTAGAAATGAGACTGTCACTCCTGTTTTAAAAAATGGCCTGGAGAGAATATATTATGAAGGTACTTATAACTCAGTAAGAAGAAGAAGTAAACAATCCGATTAAAAATTGGACAGAATATTTGAACAGACACCAAGGATGTGTGAATGGCAAATAAGCAGATAACAAAACACTCAATATAACTGACAGTCAGGGAAATGCAAAATAAAACCCTAGTGAGGTACCTCTCTACCCACCCATTAGACTGCAAAAATACAAGAGTGTGATAAACTACCAAGTGTTGGCAAGGATGTGAAGCAACTGGAACTTTCCTTCAGTGTTGGTAAAGATGTGAGGTGATGCCACTACTTCAGAGAATAGTTTAGTGTTTCTTATAAAATCGAACACCTATTTACCACATGTTATGTGTTGCATGGTGTCCCCCCAAAAAAGGTATGTTTAAGTCCCAGTCCCTGGTACCTGCGAATGTGCCCTTATTTGGAAATAGGGTCTTTGCAGGTTTAATCAAGTTAAGGTGAGGTCATTAAGGTGGGCCCTAATACAATATGGCTGATGTCCTTGTAAGAAGAGGGAAATTTGGATACAGACACACAAAAGAGTACACCATGTGGAGACCTAGACATGGAGGCAAGACGGCCATGGGCAAATGGAGGCAGAGATTGGAGTTAGGCTGCCACAAGCCAGGGACTAGGGCTGGAGCTGCCAGATTCTGGACAAGGCAAGAAAAAATTGTCCCCTGGAGGCTTTAGAGAGAGCATGGCCCCACCAACACCTTGATTTCAGACTTCCAACCTACAGCACTGTCAGACAGTTGATTTCTGTTGGTTTGAGCCACCCAGTTTGTGGTTCTTTGTGTAGCAGCCCAGGAGACAAATATACCCACATGACCTAGAACTTCCACACATAGGTATTGAACCAAGAGAATTGAAAACATGGACTTACACAAAAGACTGGTTTACTTATGATCATAGCAGCTTTATACATAACAGTCCCAAACTGGAAACAATTCAGATATTCAACAAGTAATGGATATGCTACGTGTATTAGATTCACATGATAAATACTACCCACCAATTAAAAGGAATGACTGCTACAGGTACCTGTACCAACATGAATGAATCTCGAAAATATTCTGAGTGATAGAAGCTAAGCAAGAGCAACCACGTACAGAATGAGTCCAGCTGTGTGAAATGCTAGAAAAGACAAATTTAATCTTTAGTGACCAAAAACAGGAAGTGATCCTTTTGGAGTGACGGAAGTATCTGTACAGTAGTCCCCCTTTATCCGTGATTTCACTTTCCCTGGTTTCAGTTACACACAGTCTGAAAATACTAAATGGAAGATTCCAGACATAAACAATTCAAAAGTTTCATATTGTGTGCTATTCTGAGTAGCATGATGAAATCACACACCATTCTGCTCCGTCCTGCCAGGGATTCACGACCATTGACATCATCTACTTCTGACATCCAACCATAAGCATCACTATGGCTCAGTGGTCCAGGATCATGCTAAGCAAATGATATTTCTTCTGACGTATCATTGAAGGGTCAATGGTAACCTAATGCTCTAAACGTTCTAAAAACTCATTGAACTGAACACTGAAAATGAGTGCACTTTATTCTATGCAAATTGTTTCTCAATAAAGTTGGCTTAAAGAGGGAGGGCCATTATTTGTCCAGGGTCATATAGTTCTGATGGCTAAGAGAGAACCTGAATCCCATCATCTGAGTCTTAGTTCAAGAGAGCTCTTGGGTGAAAACAACCATCCCACCAGGTTTGCTGCACAAAGCCATTAGATTTGCTGTAAGACCCTCTTGACACACTTGAAGAGCCTTTCCCTGGAAGGCATTCTTCACAGCTCATCTCCAGGGAGGATGTCTTTTCTCAAGGGTTCTGTAAGAGCACAGAGATTAAGTAAGAGCTTGACTAAAGCATTTTCCACCTGCCAGGCCCTGTCGGGGAGGAGAGAGGCCCAGTGCACCTCCCCGTGGGACAGAGGGACGAGGATCTCTGGGGTCTCTGATGCACATGGGACACGTAATGTGCCATGCACACGGGACATGCCCTGTGCGATGTTCCCCCGCACACCCCAGTAGGCCATGCTGACTGCAGCGGGGTCCACACGTCTGTGAGCTCCTGCGAGGAGAGTGCCTTGGGAGGCAGTACTGCTCAGAGGTCAGCCTCCTGCTTTCACCTGTTGCTTGCTGGGGGTCGGCTTCCTCATCTGTAAAGGGAGCATACAACACTTAGAAATCTCATTGTGAGAAATAAGTGATATAACATATGCCAAGCCCTTAGTGCTGTGTGACACGAGGTAGAAGATCAGTGCACAAGGACTTGCTTTATTATTTGAATTATTATTACTGGTCCTGTTCATTTAAGAGCCCCTGGATGAGCCCAGTGAAAAAGTGAGGCAGGTAGAGCAGCCGGCCGTCCACTTTGGCCTTCTTAACAAAGACAGGGCAGATGGCAGCCTTGACAGATGGCATCTGTTTCTAAAAACCATTTCTGGCAAGATGAGTCATAAAGTGTAACAGGATATGCTTCTTTCTGATCTAGAAGGATGAGTATCTAGTTAGGACAGATCCTTGAGGACCCTGAGTGCCAGGGTGAGGAGTTTGTATAGTGTCCTACATATTGGATTGGAACGGTAGATCGGAGCATATCCTGGAGCCAAGAGTGACCTGACAAAGATAACTCTAGGATATTAACTAATTAAATGAAGCCTACGGGAAAAAATGCCATTCGTGCCCCCTATGATCCCAGCCAACAGAACCTTCATCCAGGGTCTGCCCTGGCTGTTCTGGCGGCTCTGGGAGGGAGTGCCTGGAGGGATCTTGGCTTGCCACCAGCACCCTTGGGACCAACTTCCACCCACGACCAGTTTCTTCTGGCCTGAAGGAGGCACATCTGAGCCACAAGATGGCTACTGGCAGGGCACTAGGTCAAAGCAGCCCCAGTCCCAGCCCCTCTGCAGACGTGCAAAGAAGCAGGGCAACGATCAGCATCAAGGGATATGTGTCTGGATAAATCTCTGAATCCAGGGTGATATCTAGTGAAAAAGCAAGATTTCCCTGAAACCCTGAGCATCCTTGGCTTGATACGCTTGGGTTTCTGGACAGAGAATATCGATTTTTCCCCTCCTTTCTGTTTTTACCTTTTTCTCCCTTAACTTCCCGAGTAAAAGATGTATAAAACAATTTATAACATAGAAGTATATGTGGTACTTCTATGAAAGCGTGGCTTCAACCTCCATGCCTGCCATGTATGCCCTTCCCCCTGCCTGGAGGTAACCACTGTTAACAGCGTGGTGCACAGCTCATGCATTACCATGCATATATGTCCATATACGACTGCAGAGCTTTTTTCTGCATAAATGGAACCACCCCATACTCAGCATTCTCTCCTGGCTTTTTCACTTGGCAGCTTTCCATCACAGCACATATAAATTCACTTCTTTCCTTCTAATGGATGCAAAGTATTCTATGCTTTGCATGGACTATAATTTCTTCAGCTCCCTGTTGATGATGATTTAGGTAGTTTCCACTTTTATTGAGACTATGAAGCCTTGGTTTTTACTTGCAAACCTCCGGGGAAGGCAGGAGGTTACCCAGCATTGAACTCTAGCTCTACACAGGCAGCTTCTCAGTCACTATCCTTTTTCTGTGCTCTGCTTGGGGCTCCCCCCACGTCTCAGCCTCTCTTGCCCTTGGCCTTAATAACATGTGACATTTGGCACGAGAACCACGGAGCCATGGAGGAGCTCCGCTCTATCTCTGATGCACTGCGTTTCTTTAAGTGCTCTTGTTAATGTTTCATGATGGATGGCGGTGAAACCTGGGAAATGTACCAGCCTGGATTCTTAAAGTATCTGCTCGCACTAACTTAATGTATTCATTTATTCAGTGTGACAGTAAAGAGGAAGGGGAAAGAAAGGACTGTGAATGCAGAGCAAGCTCCAGAGGGAAGGAAAGGAGGACAAGAGGGAGGGAACTAACATTTATTAGGCTCCAGCTAAGTGCCAGGGGCTTTACATCTGTGTTCTCATGAATACTCCTCACGTACCCGGGAGGTTGATATTAATGTCCTCATTTTGCAGATGAGAAAACTGAGGTGAAGCCGCTTATTCAAAGATGTGCATGCAGGCAGAGCTGGGATACAAGCCAAGACAGGACTGGCATCAAAACCTCATGTTCTTTCCATTCAGTTCTGCTGCCCCAGTTGACCCCGGTTGCTACTGGAAGACAGAGATGATGAGGCATGACGATAATAACTAACACTTATTGGGCACTTACTGTGTAGCAGGCCTCATTCTAAGCTCAGCATGCATATGAATACGTTTATAGTTATCTGAGGTAGCAAATCACTGTTACACCCATCTTACAGACAAGGAACACAAAGCTTAGAGAGCTGATGTAACTTGCCATTAACAATCCTAGCTGGCAGGGCCCAGACTTGAACCTGAACAGGCTGACCCCAGAACCTCCAGGGAAGAGTGAGCTCTGCTTTCCACCTCTTGCCACCTGACAGGACAGAGCTTTAGGGATGACTGCAGAGATCAAACAGCAGCCTAGCACTCTCTGGGCCCCTGATTGGAGAAGGAACTTTGTCCAGCCATTCTCTTGGTTTCCAAGGAGTCCGATCTCTGATGAGGGGCAGGAGGATTATTTGCAGGGCATTTGCCTTGAGAAGACCCTTCTGAGCAGGGGCTTGGCCATGTCCGGTGGCCCTGAGTACCGTGATCTTACATCACAGCTTCAACCTAAGATTCTCTCTAAACAGCAAACGGAAATGACAGAACGCAGTGTGACAGAGCATAGAGACCTCCATTTCCAGGGAGACAGGCTGCAGGAGGAGCCCCAGTGTCTGTCCTCCATGGCCAAGGCCCAGCCTGCATCTCCCGAGGGAATCCAACTCACTTGTTTTCTCAGAGTTTCATGCTGTACTGGAATCTCCAGGTCAGCGTTCACTGGACAGAGGGACCAACAGATGCAAAGCCCCTGAGGCTGGAGGCAGCTTGGTGTGTTTGGTGTGTCTGAGGGACAGAGAGAAGGCCATCTTGGCGAAGTGCAGTGAGCGCGGGAGACGGCGGCTGGGGAGGGAGCTCAGAGCTAGATTATGCTGAGACGTGCAGGTCGAGTTGACATTTTGGATTTCACTCCCTGTTTGAAGGGGAAGACACTAGGGGATTTTGAGCAGTGGAGTGATATCACCTGGTTTATGATTTATAGGATCCCTCTAGCTACCATTAGTAAGTGGGCAAGAGTGGAAGCAAGGAGACTCGTCAGAGGGTGGGTGCTTCTCTGCGGCCCGGGGAACCAGCAACACCCACATCACCTGGGAACCTGCTAGAAATGCAGACCCTCAGGCCTTGCCCTGCATATTCAGAAGATTCCTAGGAGAAGCATTACTCTAGAGACAGAAATGATGGTCGCTTGACTAAGGTGGTGACAGCAGAGAAGCTAAGAAGTGATCAGAGTCAGGGCGTATTTTAAGGGCAGAGCTGGCAGTGTTTACTGATACTTTGGATGTGGGGTGTGAGAGGCAAAGCACCCGGGCTCTCACCCGGACTTCCAGCCTGAACGACTGGGAACACAGAGAAGCCACTTACTCAGGTGAAAAATTCTGGGTGGGGGGAGGCCTGCAGGGGCGTTCTGTCTTGACTGTGATGCACTGAGACACCTCCTAGACATCCAAGTGATACTGTTGAGCAGGAGGTTAGCCCTGCAGGTTCAGAGTTGAGGGGAGAGGTCCAGGTTGGGGGTATAAATCTGGGCATTTAAATCCATGGGAACTGGATTGAGTATGGCTAGAGAAGAGGAAGGCCGAGGGCTCAACCTGGCCCTGCAATATTTAGAGTTGGAAAAAGCAGGAGAGTCTAGGGTAGACCAGGAAGACTACCTTCATGGTCATGCCTTTCTGAGCATCCAATTTGTGGCAGGTACTTATGTATGATTTTTGTTTGTACTTCTCAATGCAGCTAAGTGGGTAGAACTTACTTTATGTATCTAATAGATAAAAAAAAAAATAGGTAGTTCAGCGAAGGTAGGTGTATAGCTGAGGATTTGAACTCAAATCAACCTTCCATGCCCTTGTTCTTTTAATTATGCCACACCCAGGGCTGAACTTCAAGTGGCTTCTGAATATTAGGGTGTGCGGGAGCAGGCTATTCCTGGCTCATGAGAGCTAATTGCATGCATTTCTTCCCGACTCTGCCTTCACTGACGTCACCTTGTTGCTTGAAATCAGCTGCAGTGGGAGTCTTCACACCATGCCATCAGCAAGTGCCACAAATCAGGGGCTATTTTTTCCCCATCGAGCCGACATACCAATGCACCACTGATTAGACTTGAGCTGACATTTAGAACCAAGCATGCTCCGTTGGGATCAAAGGAAAGTTGTGGAATCAGGAAGCCAGGTACATCTCCCCACTGGTCCTGGGGGAGACAGAAATCAGCAAAAACATTCTGTGAATGGATACTTAGCAGTTCAGGTATACTTTGTTGTCATAACATTAGGTCCTGGAAATACATCAGTGACTTCCATAGACATGTCCCTGATCTTGTGAAGCTTAGAGTCCAGTGGGAAAGATGGATAAAAAAGAGAAGTGTAATGTCCATTTTCAAGTTGTGATGTTATGAAGGAAACAGAGGTGAATCTGGTTGTACAAGGAGTCAAGGAAGGTGACTTGTAAAGAGTTGGCATTTACACCAGAGACCTCTGGGGTGGAAAGGAGCCAGCAAGACCCAGGTAGATGGAGGAATGTGTGTGAAGGCCAAATGCTGGGAAGAGCTTGACGAACGTTGGAGGACAGTTCAGATGGAGTGGGTGGCAGACAAGGGAAGCATAAGATACGGCCAGATGGTACAAGTTGGGCAGGGGGTGAGAGGGGAAACCTGCTGTGATTTCTGACAATGACAGGTGACTCTGGCTTGTGTCCGGACAGTGGGCTGGAGGAGCATGGTCAGAGCAGAAGCAGGGAACTCTCTTGAGAAGTTGCAGGAATTCAGGCAGGAATTCAGATCTAGACTATATGTGGACATATTTGAGGTCTATTTAGGAGGGTGAATCAAAAGGACAAGTGGATGGATTGATACGGGTTGCCCAGCAAGAGAGAGGGTGGAATCAAGGATGATTCTCTCATCTGGAGCTAAGTTTCCTTGGGATCCTAAAGACACGGAAACAGACTTTGTGAGTTGCAATCCTGACCCTACCGCTTACTAGCAGTGTAGCCCTTTGCAAGTGACTTAGGCCCTGAGGGCCTCTGTTACCCCATCAGTTGAATGGAAGTCTTACTCCACAGAGTTTTTGTAAGGTTCCAATTAGCGACCCTGTGTATAGTGCTTAGAATAATACTTGAATATAGTGAGTACCGCACAAAAAAAGAATTATTACTCATGTGATTAGTCTATTGATCATTTCTCTGCCTTAACTGATCATTAAGAAATTGAGCCTTTCAAGGCAAACAAGTCTTTGTTTGGAAAGAAAATGTTCTGGAGAGGAGTACCGCGGGCGTCCCCTCTGTCTCTGTGTTTGTGTTCCCTTCCCCAGAGGGAGTCTGGCAGGAGAAGCTGTTCAAAGTAAACACAGGTCCAGTGCCCCAGATAATATCAGGCTGGGCAGCACAGCGAAGGCCAGACAAACAGCACTGCCAGATGGGAGGAAGCAGGCTGGCTGTATGCTGACCTCACCAGGCCACCACGTCCCAGGAGCTGCCCCCACAGGGCTGGACCTCCCCACCGGGCGGGGCCCCCGTCTGGGAGCCCATCACCTGTGCGGTCTGGTCCCTTTTCTGGTGTGGTTTGGGGTGAGTCACTACTATCAGTCACCATGTCCTGTCTTTGACATGGTGATTCACAGGCTCCTGAACTTGACATCCAAGTGGTAACAAGAGGTGGGGTCCAGAAGAAAACAAGTAGGCAGCGAGAGACAGCAGTACTAGGCTAGGTCAGGAGACGCGGGGTCTGCAGGGCGCTGGGGAGGAGGGCGAGACAGGCGGGTGGGGAGGGGCCAGCAGATCCTAAAAGAAGCCAGAGATGACCAGCCACACTCAGCTTTGGACACTTTGAGTCAGGGCTTCTCAGCCCTTCTGACTCCGTGTTCCCCCAGCCTGAAAGATTTGGACAAGGTGTATTACAAAAGTAATAGGTAACTCTCTTTGCTTTTTAAATATAAAACTATAATATTGGATATGATTTCTAAACCATGTATGTCTGTCCCTCTGAGATTCTGATGTGAGGGTGGTGTAGCCCCACTAGAGAATGGAAAATTGCCCTTTTAATTATAGTAATAGTAGTAATAATAATAATAGCCTTTTTCTGTGCAAACACTAACAATTGAGAGAAAATGGAGCTTTGGTGTAGTGTCACTCTTTAAAATTATGGTAAAATATACACATCATAAAATTTACCGTTTTAACTGTTTTTAAGTGTACAGTTCAATGGCATTAAGTATATTCATGTTGTTGTGCAACCATCACCATCATCCACTTCCAGGACTTTTTAATCTTCCCAAGCTGATACGCTATCCTCATTCGGCAATAAACTTTCTACCCCTTACTCCCAACCCCCAACCCCTGGCAACTACCGTTCTATTTTCTGTCTCTATGATTTTGACGACTCCAGGTCCCTCATGTAAGTATACTCATACAGGGTTTGTCCTTCTGTGACTGGCTTATTTTACTTATCACAATCTCTTCAGGGTTCATCCATGTTGTCCATGTGTCAGAATTTCATTCCTTTAAAAATTTTAAAAACTGAGTAATATCCCCTTGCATAGATTTACCACATTTTCCTTATCCATTCATCCAAAGAACACTTGAGTTGCTTTCACTTTTTGGCTATTATTACAGTGTCATTATTGATACTGGGTGTATTGAAATGATTCAAAGTCAAAATAGCATAATAATAAGAGGCCTGGATATCTTCTGTTTGTGTGGTGTTTTTAACTCGTCAAAGGGCTTTTGAAACTAAGTTGTGAAGTTAAGAATAGGAGTTTGATAGCCAGAAAGTCCTGGATTGTAATTCCGACTTTGTCCCCTTACTAGTTGTGTGACTCAGAGCAAGTTCCTTAAATAGACTGTGTCCTTCTATGAGGAGAAGTGAGGACATCACGCCCAGTGTAGACAGTTACTATGATCCTAAATAAGAGAACAAGTGTGAAACTGTTGAGCAGAGTCTGACACTTAATACTCAATGGATTTCATTGTTAATTTTGTGTTACTTCACTGTTTCCATCTAATTCAAATGAGACTCTGTGGTTAGGTAGGACATATGACCTTTGTCTGATATAATGGATTATGAGACTGAGGCACACAGTGAATTAATGGCAAAGGTCAGATTGGAACCCAGATCTCCTGAATTTAAGGTGAGGGAGGATTGGGAATCAAATCACATTTAACTTATGCACCAGACCCAATCAATTGCCAGTGGCTGACTGGGATGTGGTAGAGAGTGCTGTGCTTGATTAGCAATGTCTGCTATGGGTGTGGGAACGGGGAGTAGGGGCATAGTAGCCACATATCTGCTACCTCTGGCCTGGATTATAGTTTACAGCATCTTTTGCATTAAAAAAAATCTTCTGAAGAGAAAGATCCTCTGCTGTGTGTTTTTAAAAACATGTTCATTGCAGAGATAATAGAAAAAAATGATTGAATGAATGTTAGATTTCTAGATTTCTACCATCAAAGACCAGAAAGTTGTTGTCCAAAGCAGTTAAGAACAATATTATGCTTGGCAGATGATCCCACACCAGAAAGCTACTTGCTGTGGTCAGAGTCACTCTGGATTTCAAACTAAAGCAGCAGACTTCCCAAGACTGTCCATAGGTGGGTGGGACAGGGAGCCAGGCTATGGGATCATCTGATAGAAACTGGTGGGCGAGATCCAGCGCATGTAAGATCAGGTCCCTGTGTCCTCAAGGAGAGAATGCAAGTGTTACTTCTATATGCCTTTCAACATTTTAGACTCCATTTGGACCTCCTGCCCCTGACTGTCCTCCCATTCCTCCCAACTGCCTTGTGCCAGACAGCTGGAGGGATGGTTGTGTGGCCCTGCAGAGCTGGTAGCCCCATGGCACCAGATAGGCCTGCCCTGGGACCCTCTTTCCATTTGGCCACTTCCCTACGATGAAGCTGTGCCCGTTGGCTCAGGGATTCCTGTAGCAGCATAGAACTTCATACAGCAGCACCCAGCTTGAGACACTCAGACCCCAGGTCCAGTGGCAAGTGGACTATCCCTTATACCTACTTTCTCCGGCCTGGTGTACCTTCCCCTTGCTACGTGATTTCATGTACGTGTGATCTGATGCCAGCTGGGGGCCCTCCTGATGCAGGGGACCACAGACAATTAGCCTGAGCCCTACACTCCATGCCCTGTGGAGATCCAAGGCTCTCCTCAATTTCAGTCAAGTCCTAGTTGGGGTCGTGGTAGGAGAGCCATTTGCACTGTCCCCTTAAGACCCGCCTTCTTGCCTCTTAGTTTAATGGGCCTTTTCTGATTCTGCTCACTTTGATTCTGCATCAATTTTTCTGGGTTGGAAGCCCAGTCTCTTTCACACAAGGCAATGGGTATGTGTGCCGAGTATACTAAAGATTTGCTAGTGAGACAAAGAGGGGATATGTATTTCAGACATGCATGTAACTTCATATTGAATATTAAATACTATGTATAGGTGGTAAATAAAAATAGCAAAAGCTGATGTTTATGGGGTGCTTATTATCTGGTAGGCATTGTACTGACCCATGTTAACACTTTATATACATTATCTGATTTGATTGTCCCCAAGACCCTAGGAATTAGACACTATTTTTATGTCCAATTTACAGATTAAACTGAAGCTTGGAGAGGATCGGAAATGTGTTTGAGGTTACACAGCTGGCAAGTAGCAGAGCTAAGGAATTGAACTCAGGCAGTCTGACTCCAGAGCTGTCACCCGAACTGCTCCTGTGGTCCCCTGCCTCCCACCGCCTGACTGGTTTGGATTTTTCATTGTCAACGTCGCCATATAGCACCCCAGCCCCACACCATCCGAGTAACCTCTTCTCTTTTCTTCCTATTCTTACCTCTTATCCTTTTCCTTCCAGATTTCTTCTCATCTCTTATCCTTCCTTCCAGATAAGCACAGAAACTCTTTCTCCCTCTATTGTTCAGAACAATTCAAGTCTCCCCAGCCCTTTGCTCCCAATCCCCTCCTGTATCTCAGATTCTATCAAAGTTCTCAGCAGAACAAAAGGACTTGCATATAATAACATCCACACACCTTTGATGTTAGGCGTGTGGACTCATAATATGCATGTTTTCTGCTGTGGGGCAGGGATGACAAGTTTGTGGCATGTGGCTGCCACTCCCGCTCCCATCCCCATGACAGACATCGCTAATTAATGACAGCACTCCTTCCTGCAGAGCCCAGACACAGCACAGCGCTCCAGAAAGCCACTGACAACTAAGCTGGTGTATTGCATGAAATGCAGCCTCCCTTCCCTCCCACAGAGTAAGGCCATGACTGGACAGGAAGGGGACTAGACCATCCTTCAAAAGGGAAGGCGAAGCCTAGTCTCAAATCACTGGAGGAGACCAGACTTGAAAGGTGGTCCTTCAACTGGCCCTTGACTCCTTCTCTGAGCCCCATTCTTTTAGCCTAGAATTTTGGTTGAATAATCTTTTGAGTGAGAGGAGAACATTGACCCTTTGTCACATGGATGTCGGTCCCACAACTGGGTGTGGAGGCAGCTAACAGGGACCCCAGACTGAAGACAGACCAGACGTACCAGTTTCTTGGCACCTCCTGTGTTTCCCTGTTGCTGTCCCTGAGCCTTTAGTGGCCTTGTTGCATGTCCCAGCCTGGTTATGACTGGTCCGCAGGATATTAATGGAGAGATCACCAGTCCAAGAATAATTTAGAGCCATTTAGAAAAGCACCCCCTCCCACAGCCCACAGGGTAAGTTCCAGGGTTGACCAGAAAAACAAGCCTCCCAAAACAGGAGAAATGAGGCTGGCATTTTTAGGGCCCCGGCACACTTTGAAAAGGGGTGGGTGACAGAACTCTGAATCTCAGTAGAAACTGAGCTTGCTTGAGTTTGAACCAGCAGCTACATCCCCAAGGCTTCAAGATGGCAGGAAGCCCTTGCTGTAGAGGAGAATATTGAGCTCCACCTGCCCAAGGAAGGAGAAGAAACAGAAGAACACTTACTGAGCACCTACTATGTGCTTGCAATGGGCTAGATGTATTTATGTCCATTCTCACGTTCAGCCCTCAGAGCAGCTGTGTGAGGGATAGATGATCTCCACTTCACAGGAGAGAAACCTAGAACTCAGAGAAATTAAGTAACTTGATCGCATCACACAGCTAGTGAACTGGAGCTCAGACCTGGGAGCTGTGAAACTGAAAGCCGAGGAGCTTATCACCTGTGCTGCATTTCCTGGGGGTGGTGGGTTGGGGGAGACGTAGCCCCAGGCCTGAGAGGCTGTGCAGAGAGAATGCCATTGCTGAGAGCAGCACCAAGTTAAGAGAATGAAAATGACCACTTAACAAAACTGAGAAGGCGAGAAGCATGCTTGTGTCCACTCTGGGGACAGCAGCTCCTACCCTGTGGCCCCTGGACTCTCTGGGCTGCAGGCAACCAGCCAGGGTCCTCTTTCCCCTCAGCTCACTGCTACCTGGCACTCCTTTCAGGCCTCTGGGGCAGAAGCTGTTTCTGAGGTCGAGAGGCAGACGGGGGGTGGGGGTGGGGGGTTGAGGGGATGCTTGCCTGACACCTCTGCATGTGGCTTCCAACAGCTCACAAGCCTCTCCTTCTCCCCACAACAGCTCCGTTCAGAAAGCTCAACCTGGGAAGAGCCCTGTGGCTTGTTCTTTCTAAGGAACTGACTCTTCTGCAAGATGGAGATATTAATATTTACCTGAAAAGAATGTTGCTTATGTTAAAAGCAATATATGTAAAAGCCTTAAGAGATTATAAACACTCAGTCACCATTGCTGTATTATCCATTTGCTTTTGATTCGTAAGATATGGATTTGAGGACAAACATATCTCAAACTTCTAACCATCAAAAATTTTTATCACCTTTTCTTGGAAGAATGGAAAAGCATGATAGAATCAATTTAATAATGAAATCTTTGGCAGAGTGTTCTTATCAATCTTCCTATAAAGAACATTTTAAATCAACCAAAGTATAAGATGTGAATATGATATTTATGATCAGTTACAACCATAATTGAAGATTATTTCATTCTAGGATTATGAATCACAACATAACTTCAATGAATGAAATAGCATCATCGTCACCATGGTTACCCCATCATCATCATAACAACCTTCCATCTCAGGCAGTTGGACCCCTCACGTTGCTAATCTCACCCACCCCCCCGCCCCAGTGCCTACAAGGGAGGTATTATAAATCCTCTCCTGCAAATAAAGTAAAACTGACCTTCCAAACAGTTAAATAACTGTATGAGTTCCAGTACCAAAGTTTCAGGGCCAGAATTTGAACCTAGTTCTCTCTGATTTTAAAATCAAATGCTCTTTCCAGTATATCAGCTGGCTTCTACTGTTTCTCCATGATTTTCCACTGGCTCCGCTGGCCAGGGATTCTAATTCAGTTGGTCTGGAGTGGAGCCCAACACATGTAACGGAAGCCAGATTCCTTCCACCCGTATCTGGAATGGTGTAGAAAGTCCACATGAAGCCTTTGCAGAAACCAGTAGTCATGTGTCTGGTGCCACCACTGTCCCTACCTGGCTAGATATTCTTCACAGCGCTTCCTCCAGCCGCCTGTATGCGGCAGAGAATAACCACCACTCAGTATCGCTGCTGTCAAGGGAGATTTGGGCTGATGACCTCACACGTGGGTGGCCTGAGCCCGGAATTTTGCTTTTCCCCTTGTATCCGAGCAGGCTCCCAGGCAGCTTGTACAGCTTGTGACGTCCTGATACGGACGCGGTGCGCACTGAGGGTTGGGTCTATGGTGATGCCCCCTCCTCCTGTCTTTGCCTCCACCTTATTTTGCTTCTTTTAGTTGCTAGGCTATGCCGTGCTCTCTTCCAGTTCAGGACCTTTACACATGCTGGCCTGGAATATTCGTGCTCACCCCACCCCTCTACCTTCACCTCTGCCTTCATCCAGTTTAGTGAGACTCCACCCTGGCCTTTCACATTAGAATCATTAGAGGAAAAAAAAAAAAGATGATATTCAGGCCCCACCCCAAACCCAACAAATCAGGATTTCTGGGGGTGAGGCCTTTCATGATATTTTTATATGGTTCTCTGGGTTATTTTTTTACGCAACCAGCACTGAAAACTGCTGATTCTAGCTAGTTCCTACTTGATTTAAATGTCACTTCCTCCGGAAAGCCTTCTCCAGACTACCTCTCACCCCACCCCAGCTCCCTCACCCACAGACTGGGCTCAGCCCCGCTGCTATTTGTTCCCATTGTCAGAGTCCCAAGAAGCCACTGGCTCTTCGGCACAGTGACCGTGTCCACCATGCTCACTGGCCGGGCCTCAGAGCCAGTGCCTGGCACATAGGATGTGCCTGCTCTGCTTTGCTGGCTGATGGAATGAGACCTAACAGATATTGCCAAATTCCACAATTATTCACTGATGCCTGCTCTGTGCCAGACCCTATGCTGGGGCTCTGGGGATTCAAAGCTCAGTAAGGTATGGCCCTTTACTTTGAGATGTTCATAGTCAGGCAGGGAAGACAGATGTGTGAACAAATGATTTCAATGTGGCATCTGACTAGGGACTCAGGGGGAAGGTTGGCAATCTCTTCAGGCCTGAGGACACCAGTTGGAATGGCCAATACCCACGGGTGAGCTTCAAGGACACCAGGAGGCGGGGAAAGAGAATGAGAGTGAGAAGCCAGATTGACTTGTGGGTTGTAGGGCCCAGGTGAGGGGCTAGGGGCCTGGTGGAAGGACCACGCTGGATCTCCTGTGCCCAGCACAGGTCCTAGAAGACAGGTGCTTGTTAAGAGCTTGTTGAGCGAACTGAATAAATGATTGAATGAGGCAAGCCAACGCCTAGTCTCTGAGGAACTGGAGAACCCGCTGGGCAAGGATCAGTGTGTTTCATAGGTTTTCATTGCCATGAGATGAGCCAGAAGCACACAGTTGGGAAAGCTGTGATCCACGGGCTTTGGGTCCAGAGCAGTGTCATGGTTAAAAGAATACAGTTCAGAAGCCAGAAGGAATTTCAACATAGCTTAAGTCCTTTATTTGTATTTCTCAAACATCATGAAAGGGACTTAAAATCCACAGGCACATATGTCAAGGTGTTTGCTTGCTTGTTTTTTCAGCCCTCACATCCACTGCCCCTCAGTTCCCTTGGAGCCTGTCTTAGCCAAAGCCTCCCAGATTCCCCCGCCGATGAGCTTTAGGGGCACCAGGAGGTGGAGAAAGAGAGTGAAGATGAGGAGGCAGCTCGACTGGTGGGTTTCAGGGCCCAGGTCTGGGTCTGGGGGGCCTGGGAGAGGAGCCACTCTGGAGCCCCGTGCCCACTGAATGTCTCCCCTACCCCTGTCCTCTCACATCCAAGAGGATGATACCTCCAGGGAGGAGACAGAGGAGGACTCAGGGAATCTGAGCAGCAGAGCAGGAAGGGAACTGCTTTGGAATGTGAAAGAGAACATTTTAAAAATCACATATAAAGACGATCTGTACTTCCTGCATGAAATGCTATTTCCATCAATTGCCTTAAAAAGTGCCCTTGGCTCTGCAGCCCACTGGTTTGAAGTGTGCTTGCAGCTCGATGTCGATTCTGAACCATCTCAATCCAGAGTGGGATTCCCCCTCTTTCTGTCCCTCCTCTTTCAGGCCCTTCATGGACCCCAGTTTCCAGGCTGGGTTGAAGAGGGCGACACTGAGCCACCTTTCTGTGGTGACCAAGCTGTTGGCTGCCCAGAGTTCAGGTGCTTTCCCATCAACTCATCTGCTCATGAAATCAGAGGTGAGGCTGCTGGCTCCCTGGCTGTCTCCCCTGGGGTACTGGATAGGCTTCCGTCAAGGCAGAACACTTGTAACTGAAAAGAATGTCCCGTTTCATTGTTGCCAAGTGATTCCCTCTCCACTGCAGGCCTATGGGAGGCAATTAGGAGACCTTGGGTCTTCCTCTATTGTCCATCCTCTTGGGGTACCAGTAAAATGAAGGACAAGCAGGTGGAGGGATGGACAAGTGACCCACACAGCATTCAGAGAGATGGAGAGCTTTTGCTGACGCACCCGCTGCAGAGAGGGTGCAGCCAGCGGCTAAGGTTTATCAAACTACTTCCTGGTGTCAGAAGCTGTACTGGGCCTTTCTGTACAGAAGGTCATTTAATTGCACAAGACATCTGCAAGACGCCTACGTTCACTGTCATCGCCTTGATCTCTTCAGCTCTGTTTCATCTCACTTTCCTAGCCCTAAGCCCCAGATGACCTTTCTTGTTCCATTCTTCTTTCCTTCACTCATTCATTTAAAATGACTCTACTGCTGACTTGCTGTACAGCCTGGGTGTCTCTGGGCCTCAGTGTGAGCACCTGTGAAACATGGATAACAACAGCACCTCTCTCACAGAGCCTTGGGATGACAGAGGAGTTAACACATGTAAAGCACTATGCCTTGTGCATAGCCTCCTCTAGTGCTAACTATATAGATCACCTACTAAGTGCCAGGCATCAGGTACCATGCTGCTCACAACCTTTCTCTCCTTCCTCCACTGGCCACATCGGCCTGTGATGCAGCTCACTACTTGTGAGCAAGGAAGGTTTGAACCAGAGGCACCTGGCCGAGTGGTTTGAGCTTGGTCAGGAGGTCCCATTCCTTTTTCTGTTAGTAAATCTCAGGTCACTCAACACCCTTTTAAGTCTGGTTCCCACAAGTGGACCCAGCTTACCCATGATGGCTCACGATGGAGGGCACTCCTTCCTCCCTTGTCCTACGTGATGCCCAGTGGGTCAGACGTGGAATCCCACTTGGCATCCAGATTTCAAGTTTCTCTAAAATGTTAATCTAATCATGCGACTCCCCTGCATATTCTGACCACTGATGCTCTCAGGCAGAAGACCTACTGCTTTCAGCTTGCCACAAAGTTCCATGTGATTTGGCTCCTGACCACAAAGATGGGGACTCCAGCCCCATCTCATCATGCCCACCCTGCACTCTGTGACCCAGTCCTCCTGAACCTCAGTGCCTCGAATGTACACGCACACTGGCCTCTGCTATCACTCTGCCTGGAAGGCTCTACACCCACACCTCCGCACTTACCTCCAGTAACCCCTGCCCCACTCCATCATATCACCGCTTAGGCCCCCTCCTCTAGCAAGTCTCAACCCCACAGTCTGGGCGTGCTGCCTCCTCACCTAGCTCTAAACCCCCTGATGCAGTCTCAGCCTTGCTGGCTTCCCTGTGAGGTCCAGGGGGAAGGGCACAAGCTTCTCCTTTTCACTGCTGTGCCCTCAGTGTCTCCGCTGGGTCTCCATATAGTGTGAGCTCCATCAGTGTCCGTGGGACAAGGTGTCTGCCTCTGTGTTCTGTGCAGGGTGGGTGGGTGGGTGGGGGAACCTGTGCTCTCTCCTGTTGCTGTAGCCTCTCTGAAGCTCCCTGCTCCACCACCGCCACCTGCAGCCTCGCACCACGGGTGTCTGGAGTCCTCAGGGGCCAGGCTGGCAGAAAGAGGCTGCTGACGAAGCACCTCTCTGACTCACTGGGCAGAGGAGGAAGGAGGCGGGTGCTAATTGCCTGGTCCCTCTGCATCCAAAGGAAGGCCCAGGCTTTGAAGCTGCATCTGGGCCATGGAGGGGGCGGGAGAGGCCAATGAGGTGATGCCGTGGCTGTGGGCACTTCTGAGCCCACAGGAAATTATTAATAAAGAAATAACAACCGCGGAGCACTTTGTGTGGATAAGTAATGACACCCTGTCTTCCCCGGCAGCCTGGCCTAAGCACTTTCCAGCCACGAGCTGGTTCATCCGGCCCCCCTGGAATGTCAAGGCAGCTAATGGAGGAGCCCAGCTCGTCCTTCCAGCCCCACCCCCAGCCCAGTGCAGCCCACCTGGCTCCTCTCCTCAAAGCCCCTACTGTGCCAAGAGTCTAGGGGCTCCATCTAGTCTAAAGATGGCAAGTATGTTACATCAGATTCAACTCCAAATGGGCAGAGGGGGCTGGAGCTTGGGTGCAGGAGCATTTGAAGCTACATCCAAGCCTCTCATGAAGGAGGGTGATTAGTTAGTGCCATTCGCTGTGTATCTCTCATCTGGTCCTTGCCGTTTGCCCTGCTTGGACTGTTTGCCCTTGTTCTTGTCTCACCAACAACCTGTATGTGCTTTAAAAACTCATTACATCCTTGCAGTTTTGATTTGCATTTCTCTGACAATTAGTGGTATTGAGCATCTTTTCATGTGCCTATTGGCCTTTTGTATGTCTTCATTGGAAAATTGCTTGTTTAGGTCTTCTGCCCATTTTTGGATTGGGTTTTTTTGTTGTTGTTATTAAGCTGTATGAGCTGTTTGTATATTCTGGAAATTAAACCTTTGTCAGTCTCATCTTTTGCAAATCTTTTCTCCCATTCTGTAGGTTGTTGTTTTGTTTTGCTTATGGTTTCCTTTGCTGTACAAAAGCTTTTAAGTTTAATTAGGTCCCACTTGTTTATTTTTGTTTTTATTTCTATTGTCTGGGTAGACTGCCCTGGGAGAACATTCCTAAGATTTGTGTCAGAAAATGTTTTGCCTATGTTTTCTTCTAAGAGGTTTATAGTATCTTGTCATGTTTAAGTCTTTAAGCCAGTGTGAGTTTATTTTTGTATATGGTGTGAGGGAGTGTTCTAACTTCACTGATTTACACGGGGTTGTCCAGTTTTTCCAAAACCACTTGCTGAAGAGATTGTCTTTACTCCATTGTATATTCTTGCCTGCTTGGTCGAAGATTAATTGACCATAAGTCTGTGGGTTTATTTCTTGGCTTTCTATTCTGTGCCATTGATCCATGTGTCTGTTTTTGTGCCAATATCAAGCTGTTTTGATTACTGTAGCTCTGTAGTATTATTTGAAGTCTAAAAGTGCTATTCTTCCAGCTTTATACTTTTTCTTCAGTATTGCTTTGGCAATTCTGGGTCTTTTGTGGTTCCATATAAATTTTAGGATTATTTGTTCTAGTTTTGTGAAAAATGTCCTGGGTAACTTGATAGGGATCATATTAAACTCTTTAGATTGCTTAGGTAGTATGGCCATTTAAACAATATTAATTCTTCAAATCCAAGAGCATGAGATATCTTTCCATTTCTTTGTCTTCTTTAATTTCATTAATCAATATTTCACCTTACACCAGTCAGAATAGCCATCATTAAAAAGTCCACAAACAATAAATGTTGGAAAAGGTGTGGAGAAAAGGGAACCCTCCTACACTGTTGGTGGGAATGTAGTTTGTTGCAGCTGTTATGGAAAACAGTAGGAGAATTTTAAAAAAACTAAAAATAGACTTACCATATGATCCAGCAATCTCACTCTTGGGCATATATCTGGAGAAAAATCTCTAATTCAAAAAGATACATGTGCCCCCGTGTTCATAGGAACATTATTTACAATAGCCAAGACATGGAAGCAACCTAAATGTCCATCGACAGATGACTGGATAAAGAAGTTGTGGTGTATTTATATGATGGAATACTACTCAGCCATAAAAAAGAATGAAATAATGCCATTTACAGCAACTTGGATGGACCTGGAGATCATCATTTTAAGTGAAGTAAGCCAGAAAGAGAAAAATACCATATGGTATCACTCATATGTGGAATCTTAAAAAAAAAAAAGACAAATGAACTTATCTACAAAATAGAAACAGACTCACAGATATAGAAAACAAACTTATGGGACCAGGGGAGAAAGAGGATGGGAAAGGATAAACTGGGAGTCAAGATTTGCAGATACTAATTACTGTATATAAAGTAGATAAACAACAAATTTCTTCCGTGTAGCTCAGAGAAATATATTCAATATCTTATAGTAATTTATAGTGAAAAAATATGAAAAGGAATATATGTGTGTATACGTATGACTGAAATATTATGCTGTACACCAGAAATTGACACAACATTGTAAACTGACTGTACTACAATTTTAAAATAACTGTCATTACAGGGAACAAACGGTCTCTAGCACACACGTGCACGTGCTCACATTCACGCCTGTATTCCTGCATAATTGATGGTGTGATTTCTCTGGTATTGTCTTCTTTATACAGGGCCTCTTATTTAACTTTTATGTTCTGTCCTTCAGCTGGGGATGCCTCCTATTTATAGTGACTACGGAAATCCTAGTCACCCTTGGAACTCAGCTGCCTCCATCAAATCTCTCTCGAACATCCCCTGCTCTAACTGCATGCTGGCATTATTCACTCCCTTCCTGTTCCTGTGGCTCCTGTTTCTCCTGCAGCAGATAAGCCCCTTGGGGTCAGACTGAACCCCAGTCATCCTAGTAGCTTCATTGCCCCACCACCCCTCAGGACTTAGTTTCAACAGTTTGGAGCAGCGGTTGGCACACTTTTTCTGCAAAGGGCCAGATAGTAAATATTTTAGGCTTTGAAGAACCACATATGGTCTCTGTTGCATATTTCTGTTTTTGTTTTGTTTATAACTCTTTAAAAATGTAAAAATCATTCTAGCTCAGAGGCCATTCAAAAATAGGCCAAAGGCTGGATTGGGCCCATGGTCTTAGTTTGCCAGCTCCTGATTTATGTAAACATGCTGCATTTTAGTGTGCTTAGTGTGATTCTATGTGTGGGAAATACACAGCTGTACGGAGCACATCTATGTCCACAGGGAGTGCCCTGGCTGAAAGGAGAGAACTTCCTAAACAGGCTGTTACAACAGAGTGATGGGTGCCTGGAGAGAACTGTGGGATGCAGGCTTCCTGGGATGATTTCTGAGCTTAGCCTGAACATCTAGGAATGAGATGAAAGAGAGGAGGAATGAGATCAAGGCCGAGGGAACAGCAGGGCAAGGGGTATGCAGGGGTGAACCAGCACTGCGTGCCCCGGGGACTGTAAGCGGGGGGTACTTAGCACAGTACCTGGCATATAGTAAGTGCTCATTCCAGGTGCAGCCTCCATCCCATCCCCAGGCCAGTGCCAGATCCTGAGTCAGCACTCACAGTTGTTTCATTTCTTCTCAATATTTTTTTTACTCTCCTAAAGGCACAGAGCTTAAATCTACATCCAACCCTTAGCGGTGAGGCAGTTCCCCTCGGGAAGCAGCGCTGGTCAAAGTTGACTGTTGGCACATCTTTCCTTGACCTGGGTTCTAGTCTTGCCTCTGTCACTAACTGACCTTGACTGAGTTATTCGACCTCTCCAAGTGTGAGCTTTCTCCCCACAGAGTGGGCATGATGAGACTGCCTCTTGGAGGGGCCTTCAGAGTCAGTGAGCCCTTGGCAAATGCCCTGTAAAGGTGACTGACCAGCAGGAGCTCCTTCCCTTCTGCTGGGCCCGGGACGTGGAGGGCAGGAGGGCTGCACTGGGGGTAATCGGCACAAATGGAGTGGCAGCGGGAGGGTGTGACGAAGATGCCTGAGAGAAGCTGAGAGCTGTTATGTCCTGTGTTGACCAGCTCGAGCTCGGGGTGGGCCTGTGGGTGGGCAGAGTACCCTCTACCTCCGAGTCCATCGGGGTCCGGGAACCGTGCAGCCCCAGGCCAGCCAGCAGCTTACGGCATCTTTCAGAGAAGAGGATTTAGGTCTTAGAGATGCAGAGGGACACGGGAAATTTCATATGGCACAGAATGTAGATTTGTGAGTGTTTATTTTTTTCCTGGTCTTTCTGCAAAGGAAATTTGAGACAGGTGGCTACAAACTACATGCTTACAAGATGATCACTGGAAAGCGAAGTCAGAAACAACCATAGCCCAAGAGCTGGATTGGACATTGAATTTGGCTTTGAACCTCTGAGAAGCTGAGACATAAGCAGAGGCAAAGGAAGGGCAAGAGAAAGGGGCTGATATGGTGCGTGCAGTGAGTACTGTTACCATGAAATGTGTCTTCACATGGCAGCCCTATGGGCTGTAAAGAGATATGGCTATCTCTATTTATAGGACTAAGAACTTAAAAGAGGCTGCATTATGTTTTATAAATGTATTTGTGTATGTCTGTGCTTATTGAGCATCTGCTATGTGGCAGGTACCATGCTGGATGCCTTACACACAGAATTTTAATTTTTCTAACAATTTACAAACATAGATATTATCATTATCCTTATTTAACAACAAGCCTCATTTAACCAACAAAAATCAGAGAGGTGAAGTGACTTCCTCAAGGTCACACAGCTAGTATTCAAACCCAGAGGAGTTTTATTCTAAATCTTTTCTTGCACCATCCTCTTAACCCAACTCCTTTGAGAACTGGTTCCTTGGCACTAAATTCTATAGGTAATTTCTCACATAGAATCTTAATTGGAGGAAGAAGGGGACACTGAGAGACTCAAGAGTCGATTTGAAAGAAATCTCAGGATTGGTTTCAGATGGAGGATTGAAATTGTTTGTGCATTGTCTTTTGGTTTGATTAAACAACACATGCACCAAAGCTGTTTCTCCTCCCAGGACCTGATACCTTCCTTCCATGAAGGGCTAAGCCAGGGCATGGCAGGGCTTGGGGGCTAGGACCTGGCATTCTTCCAGGCCAGGGTGGGCAGCAGCTGTTAGAAACAATACATCCAGGATGATTTGAATTTCCCACCCTGCCCGTCCCCTTCTGCTTCTTGGGGCTGTGTTTTTATGACACTCAGTTTGCAGCTTCTTGGGGCCGGGCGCCTCCTCTGAGCTGGGCCATCCTTTTATGGCCACAGAGCTAATGAAGTAAGAGCAACTCAGGGGCACTTGGAGAGCAGCTCTGGTCGTCATCAGGCCTGGGCTGAGCAGCCAAGTGCCTCCCGCCTGGGATGTGGCAGGAGCTCTTGGCGGAGCATCAAGCTCTTCCCTGGCCTCTCTCCTGCTGATCCCGAGTCATCTCCTCTGTACCCTCTGATCACAGACACTTGCAGCCATTGTCTCCCCCAAGGGACCTAGGAACCTTCAGAGACTGGCCTAAAAACATCTGGGCCCCAAACTTTATTTTCATGTCCACTCTGGGGTGATTTTTGCACAAGAGGGATGTGTGGACAAGCTCTCAGAAGGAGCACATGCGTGTGTCTTCCCTTCCTGGAAGACGGTGCCTCTGAGTGCCAGCCTGCGGCCCCAGGGCCTCCCTCGACAGGCAGGAATGCCGGCAGCTCCCAGCCAGCAAGTTTTCTCAATGGAAGGTTACAAGCAGCCAGCCTTGACATTGAATTCCTCTGTTCCCTTCTCCCAGCCTTGGAGTGGGGGTTTGTTCTCAGGAGTGTTGTCCTGGGCCACGCTTACCTTCTCCAAGCAAGAGGGGTGGGGTGGTGGGGCCAGAAAGGAATCTCAGTGGACGTGTGCTGACAGCGGGAAGTTTCTGTGAGTGGGGTCACCCAGGGAGCAGGGGACCTGTGCCTTGGGCTTCCTGGGGATTTCTTCACTTCTCTGCCTGGAGTGTCGGGCTTCCCACTGCTGGCCTCCACCCGAAGGCCTACTGCCCTCCTCAGACACCACAGCCTCTCTCCTGCCTCTTTGAAAAGTGCCACCTTGTCCACAGTAAGAAGCAGCTGCCACTCTGAGGGGAAATAGCCAGCCTACCTGAGTTCCGATCTGATGGAGAACTTTGCCAAAACTCAGTTTCCTCATCTGAAAAATGGGGCAATAGTTGGACCACCCTGTGTAGTTTGGATGAGGATTAAAGTAGGAAAGCCATGCACAGAGCTCAGCAGGGGGCCTCATAGAGAGTGAGAGCCCTAGATAAGGGATGGCTCCCTCTAGCCTCATGGCTTCTGTTCCATCCCCCAAGGGCCTCTGGAGACCTCCAGTCACATCTCACACCCACACAGTGGCTTCCTTTTCCTGCTTCAGCTATGGGAAACCTTTAGGATCCTTAGCATAGTGTAAAAGACCCTGCACAACTCGACCTCAGCCCTCTTTTCCATTTCATCTCTCATCCTACCCATGCCTCTAGGCTTCCCCGACTCTCCACCAGGCATGTGTACTTGAAACACTAATCACGTGTTCCCAAAATGCCCTGATGTCTTTGTAGATGTTCTTTCCTCCCAGTCTGCCCTCTCCCACCTCTCCTCTGACAAATGCCTATTTATCTTTTAAGGTTTAATTTAAATGCCCCCTTGGAAAAATCTTCCCTGGCCACCATCACACACAGACACACACACACACAGACACACACACACACACACACACTCCCTGTAGGGATGGCACCCCCTTCTCTGCACACCCACTGCACATGCCCCCCAGAGGAGGCACTGCTCTGTGAGTGAATAGGCAGTGTGTGTGCCCCTTCTGTCTCCTTTACACCCGTGAATCCTGGAGCGCAGGGACCATGTCGTATTCCTGTATTCCTCTCAGCACGAAGCACGGCACCTACTAGGTGTTCAGTAAATACCTGTGGGACATAGAAAGCAAACTTATGGTTACCAAAGGGGAAAGTAGAAAAGGAGGGATAAATTAGGAGTTTGGGGTTAGCAGATACACACTACTATATATAAAATAGGTAAACAACAAGATCTGAGTGTATAGCATAGAAAACTACATTCAATAGCTTGTAATAACCTATAATGAAAAAGAATATATATAACATGTATAACTGAATCACTGTGCTGTACACCAGAAACTAACACTACATGGTAAATCAACTATACTTCAGTTAAAAAAAAAAAAAAGTACTTGTGGGACATCACTGTTCTCACCAAAGGAGGCATGGTAGGAAGTCTCCTTCCATCCCCCCACTAAATCAGGGCCACTGGGTACAGTCCTGTGGCTTGTGGAGTGTACCACCTGTACGGCCATTCCCAGGGGCCCTCCGCTATATTAGTTGATATTTGCACAGCAATTCATAATTTTCAAGTTTACAAGTTGGTTGTCACAAATAGCATAATGAATAATGGTAACAATAGCCAGAATGCTAACATTAACTGAGTGCTTACTCTGTGCCATGCATTTGACATGCATTGTTTCAGTTAATCCTTACAACAACCCTATGAGACAGATACGAGTTTTACACCCATTTTACAGATGTGGAAACTGAGGCTCAAACTGAGAGTGGGAAAAGTGGACCTTATCCTCAGGCCCTTTGATGCCAAATCCTGTGATCCCTCCACCCACCTCGGGAGCCTGATGCTTGTGCCTCAGAAGCTGCCAGGGTCCTCATTCCTCAGATCTCTAATTTCTGACTTAGCAACTTGCCTGAATCTTTGTTCCTCTATCCCACCCCTGTTCCAGGGCCCAGGTGATAATAATCTGGGTGGCAGGATCCCCTGAATCCCAGCCTATATGTTGGAAAGGAAGCAAGGACTGGAGTTCTTGGGTTCTTGAACAATCTTGGGTTCCAAACTGGCTCTGCCACCTTCGATCTGTGTGTCTGTGGGCAGGTGTCTTAACCTCTCTGTGCTTCCATATTTTCATTTGCAAAATGTAGATAATACCACTAAACCTAATAATTTGCTATGAGGGTTTAGAACCTAGTTTAATGCCTGGCTTATAGTAAATATTGAAATAAATGTTTCCCTCCATACCTCTGGGGGGGAAAAAACCAGAAATCTTATTTTTTTTTTTTTTTTTTTTTAGAAAACACTTTCTATGGCATTACGTTCAAGGAAACCATAGCAACCAGTTTCCTGCAGCTTGGTTTCCGGCCTTCCCCCAGCTGTACAATAGTGCTGGGACACAGCCTTTGTTATCCCAATACCCCAGAGAGGATTGGAAGTCACGCGCTCTGTGGGGTGGAGGCATCTGCTGATGAGAATTGCCTCAGTTTATGGTGGTGTCGTAGCCGTTGGCACCTCAGCTCCCAGGGAACCGAGGCTGGCCCAGTCTTGTCCGTCAGTGGTCAGGCCACAAGGATGCTGTGGTTCCCCACTGGCGACTTGATTCATCTTCTAAGGCCTGCCTCATTGTGGGTCAGGCCAGAGCAGCTGGTCTTTTTTTATGGGGATAAAGGCAGCATTTGGTTGGGTCTGGAGAGCTTCCTGACTCTCCTTAGATCTGTAGGACATTTCCTAGTACGTAAAGGCCACACAGTACCCTGTGATCATGTGTGTGCGTGCGCATGTAAAGCATGCCAGGAGTGGAGGCGGTGCCTCTGTAGGGCAGAGTAAAGGCTGTCAGCCACAGAGAGGCTCTAGAATTGGCTTTGTAGAGCAGGGAACTCTGCATCCCTACTGGCCTCTGAGGCACATGTGGTCTGATCCAGTCCACAGTGACACCACACCCAGCCTTCCCTGCTACCTTGCATTCTGCAGAGGAGTTGCCCTGAATGCTCAGAGTAATCAGTCATGAACTGTGACAGTCTGGCTGTGGAGTGATTTCCCGGCAAGCCATTTGGGCAAGAGCAACATAGCTGCATCATAGTGTGTGGCTGAACATTGGCCCAGCCCACAGTGACAGATCACAGGGGTCCCAGGCAGTGGAGAGGAGGGCAGTGAGGAGGGAAAGAACCAGTATCTGGTGGTGGTGGTGGGGGGGGGGTCGGGGTGCCTGAGGGCCTGTGACTTACTCTATAGCAAACTCAGGATCTCCCTGGCCCAAAGTCACTCCTGGGCACGTGGTCAGGGCTCAATGGCTAATCTCCTTTATTTTACAGAGGAAGGGACTGACCCAGGAAAAGCAGAGCTTGCTTGATGTCACACAACTTACCAAGCATGGAATTACTGCCCTTTAGAGACAGAATGGCTCTTAAAAGCGATCTGTCTCAATCTCCCCAGCTGATAGATGAGGACTCTGAGCCTCAGGGCAAGAAAGGAGCTTCTCAGGGGCACAAAGCAGAGAAGACCCACAAGCCCTGACTGCTTGAGTGAGTGATTGGTCTACCCAAGGGTTAGCCAACTATGGCCCATGGGCCAAATCTGGCCTGCCACCTGTTTTGTAAATAAAGTTTTATTGGAACACAGCCATGAACACTCATTCACACATTGTCCGTGGCTGTTTCTGTGCTACTATGGGTTGAGTAGTTGCAGCAGAGACCATGTGGCCTGCCAAGCCTAAAACATTTCCTCTCTGGCCCTTTACAGAAAAGGCTTGCCCATCCTGGGTCTAACTCACTGGGGTTTTCCAAAGGCCTGGGAACTGCTGGCCATACTCCATTTGAAGAGAAGAGCCTTCATCCCCACTGTCAGGTCAAAGGCCAGCCAGAGACCCCTCTCTACAGAGAGACTGTGCCCCAGGGACAGAGGGAGCGGGGCTGACAAAGAGGAATGCCTCCTTCAGAGGGGAGATGAGAGTCACACTCACACTCGGAGAGAGTGAAAGGTAATCCGGATGGCAAGAGTTAACGCAAGCTAGAAGTTGCGGCTGTGTGTCAGGTTCTGGTAGAAGGTCTTCCTGTGTAGGACTGCACCCTCATGGCAGCCCAGTGAGACAGGTACAATTAGTACTTTCATTTTGCACAGGAGAAGTTGAAGCATGGGGAGATTTCTAACTTGCCAAACCCACTAGGTGGTGGAACCAGATGTGAACCCGGGAGGCCTGGTCCTTCATCTGTGGCAGGATCTGGATGGTGGGGTGACCATCTCGCTCCGATTAGGAGAGGTCAAGCCGTGATCTTGTACATTTCTTCTTCATCCCTTTGTCAAATGTTTAGTGACCACTTTGTGAGCAGGAGTCACCATGGAGCCGTGCTGGCTTCTGTGAGTCTGAAGGAGAGAGGATGAAAGAGAGAAATGTCAGGCCTGGAGCCTGTATCTGAGGAGCCCACTGATGGATGAGGAGAGCAGGCAGCTACGTGATTAATAACATTCGTGGTAGAAACAGGCAGTGTCCATAGAGAAGGGCGGATGAGATGCCAGGGACTCCAACGTGCCTTGTGTCTGGAATACTTCATAGCCATTCAAATGTTCAGGATCAGGGGCTCAGCTGCCAATGCTTGGACCATCCAAGCAGGTGATACAAACAGAGACGCAGAACTTATTCGTGGAAGACTGCTAGGAGGGGTGGCCCTGCGGAGAAGTAGCTCGCACCGTCCCCAGTGCTAGGTGTGCAGATGCAGAATTTCAACATGAGCCAAACGAAAGCTCTCTCAGGATAGAGAAGTCATGACCTCTGAATTATGTTGACTAGTGTGTCTTTACATGGAAAGATTCCATATTATATTGTTAGGAGTAAAAGGCAGATTATAAAACAGTCAGATTATCCTGGTTTTTTTTTTTTTTTTTAATGTATATGTATACACACATAGAAGTACCCAGAGGAAGGGCTGGAAGGAATTACTCCAAAATTTTTAATGGGATTTCCAGGGGCTATTATTTTGCTTCTTTGTTTTTTTCAATTTTTTCCCTTTTTTGTACAATAAACATGTTATTAGGCTAAATTTTTGTTTTTGACAGTTCAGAAAAGTGATTATTCTATAGCCACCAATCTGTATTCCCTAATCCACCATCTCCCGACTAATTCCTACATTTCAAGATTCAATTCAAACATCACCTTCTCCAGGAAGCCTCCCTAGGTTCCTAGAGTGGGTTTGCCCTCCCTCCCCCGACCCCCAACATCAGAGCTCTTCTTTTGTGGAGATTACTGTCCAGTTACCTGTATACACCTGGTTCCTTGCTAAAAGGGACACAAAAGTGTGAGCTTCTAGAAGGTGGGGACTGTGTCTAATCCATATTTGTATTTCTAGTAGCTACCGTGGAACTTACGTATTTGAGGAACAAGAGCCTGAATTTAGAGCTGAAGGCAAGAGGGAAGGCCCTGAGGAGAAGAGGCAGACACAGGGGGCCCAAGGACCAGGGGGGTGGGGCACCAGAGGCAAGGGGCAAGGACATTCCAGGCAGGAAAGGAAACAAGAGGGCTGGAGGGTGTCCTGGGTGTGGTGGATCATCTCATTTGGCTGGAGTGTGGAGTGTTTGAATGAGAATAGAGACAAATCAGGTTGAAAAAAGATGGGGGCAGCCATAGATAGGCACAGGAATGCCAGCGTTAGGAGGTTGGATGTTCCAGTGCAGGCCCGGCCCTTCACTTACAGAACGGCTCTCACTCCGGGTCATCATTTCTTTCATCTCCTGCTCCCCCCACCCCCAACTGGAGCTTTTTCCTGCCTTTTTGGCACTGAAAGCAGTGCTGGCTTCTGTCCTGAGCAGCGTGACCTGCTGCCCATGACTCAGGGGCTTGGCCATTCCTAAGTGACTAAGGCTGTCGCTTCCCGCCAGTTTCCCGTAACCGCCTGAGTTAAGACTCAGTCTGAATCACCGTTTATTGTTTTTAGAATTTTTTTCCCCCGCCCTCCAGTTTTTAAACATCAACCTCCTCAGCCAGCCCAGTGGAGCGGCATGTGGGCTGAGAAGCTGGTAGACACACCCACACCCAAAAAAGAGACCCAGAGCCCTATTCTGATGAGAGAAGCAAGGCGGCCTTGACTGTGCAGCCAGAGAGACTGCTGTTCAAATCCTGCTTCTGTCCCTGCCCGCTGTGCTCCCTTGAGCAAGCCACTTCACTTTCTCAAACCTCTGTAAAATGGGGATAATAATGCCTGTTTCATCGTGAGGACCAGGGATAAAATCTGCAAAGCAACTAGCACGTGGCAGTTGTTCTAGGAAGGGTAATTATGGGCAAAGCAGGGCTCCTTTGCTTGGGAATGAACTAGTCAGGGAGAAAGGTGTGGGTCTCTTGCCTTCTGCCCACCTGTCATTTCAGAAAGGCAGGAAATAATGGGCTTCCTGAAATTACACACAAGAAGTTTATTTCAGGCTGATGATAAAGCATATAGTTCTATTATTAATCACCAACATTTACTGAGCACTTACTAAGTGCCAGGCGTTGTCCTAAGCACTTTACATTAAAAATTTAATCATCATAAGCCCATGTGAGGTAGGTATTATCATGATCCCCATGATAGAGAAACTGAGGCACAGAACAGTTAAGGAGTGTGGTAGAGAGAGATGCAGAGCCAGGATTTGAATACAGATGACCTACTCTCAGGGGACAGTGTCATGTGCAGCAGCGAGCCTCTCAGGGGTGTCCCTGGCCTGGCCGTCCTTTGCCCTAAATGGGTCATCTCTGAATAATGACAGTGTGCCACGGACTGAACTAAGCAATCATCAACTTTCAGTTTCATTTTCACAATATTCATTAGATAGGGTAGATGACCCTCATTTTCCAGATGAGGAAATGAGGTTTTGAGTGGTGCCACCGGGCAGTGGCAAAGTTAGCACTTGAACTCAGGTCTCTTTCTCAAAGTAGGGGGTGGTTCCACCACGCCATGTGAAATGGCTGGCTGGGTTGGGAGCAGGCTGACTGTCTTTTTGAAGCTCATTGACCTGATTATTTGGCAGGAACTGCCCCTGGTCTCCCTAAATCCTCCAGAGCAGGGGACCAGTCTGATGGGGTCCAGCGATGGACTCTCCTCCTTGGGAAGGGCCCCTTGATCCTTCTCGCTGATGGTCTGTGGCTCTAAGAGGCTCTGGACAGTTCCTGGCAAGTCAGAGTCTGGGGTCCAGGAATTCCCTTCACATGGCATGTGTCTACAGGGCCCAGAGCCTCTGACCGATGCCTGGTGAGCATTTCCTCCAGCCAGATGGTCAGGAAGCCACCTAGGGAATCTATCCATCTGAGTGGGGTTCCTGCAGGGATGGAATGGTCAGGAGGCTGCGTGGTGCTTTCACAAGCAGAATTTAGGACCCTCCACCTGAGGGACCTAACTGAGAAGGGAATTAGACAGATGTCCAGATCACTGGGAAAGCTTGTGTTGGCCACAGGACCCTGATCAAGTTCCTGAGGGAGGGGCCAGCTGTGGAGTGTACTTCACCCCTTGGGGCTCCAGAGCTGCTGACCACTGCCAGAGCCTCAGGCAGGGCAAAGGCCCGTGGCCCTTGATGGGCCCTCACCTGCCATACAAAGTACTCACCCTGCATGTTGCCCTTTTCATTTGTCTACTTTGAGGAGTGGGAGACTCGAGAGGGACGAGAGGAGAACAGAGAGAAGGGGCTGATAATGGTTATGTGCCAATAATAATTGCTTCCATGTGCTTGCTCTGTGCTAAACACTGGGCTAAGTCTTTAACATACACGCATTAGCTCCTATAATCCAATTATTGTCCCCACTTAACAGATGGAACCCCTGAGCCTTAGAGAAGTTGGTAAGCTGCCTAGAAGGAGCCATGTCCTGAACACTGTACAGACAACATGACAGCATGGTTTGGAATGTTCTACATACATGGCCTCGCTTGATCCCTGAAGGAATCCTGGAGGCTGGTGTGTATTGTACCCATCTTTCAGTTGACAAAGCTGAGGTTCAGAGAAGTGAAGGTTTACCCCAAGGTCGCACAGCTAGGATGAGGGAGGACTAGACTCAGATCCAGGTTCATCTGTAATTTGTCAATTATGCCGCCCTGGCTCTGGCTAGAAGTTAGAAGACCTAGGTTTTAGTAGCTACTTTGCTTTTGATATATAACATGGGTGTGTTGGATTAAACTATCCTTTAAGTTCCTTGCAGTGCTAATATTTTGTGATTCTCTGGGGAGGCAAGAATGCCCTGGATTGCCTTGGGGAAGCATCAATAGTCTTGTTCTGAGACCCTTCTAAGCCGGTTGAATGGGGACAGCCAGGGAGAGAGAATGGTTTTGTTTTTCATCCAAGCAGGGTGTCCAGGGAGCAGAAAGCCTCATGGCAGTAGCTTGGGGATGAAGGTTCAGTGGTGTGTTTTCCTGAAAGAGAAAAAGGAGATGTTGGGCTGCACCCCACAGGCTTGTAAGCCCTGTCCCTGCCCAGCCTCAGGGAAAGAAGCCTAGAGTCAGCAACAGAGGCATCAGTGGTTTAATGACAAGGGGAACTTACATGTCTGAAGCAAGGTCCTGCCGAGTGCAGCAGATGGTGGGCAGGACATGACAGCAGTCTTCACTTCTGTGTCGGCCAGGAGGGAAGGGGGTGTGAAGGGAGGAGTCACCAGTTATGGGGGGATTTGTATCAGGTTGGCTCATCAGTTACCAGGGAAACCAGCAGAGGAGCAGGCCCCTCACCACCCCTTTGATAAGCTATCATAGTTCAGATGTTGTGATCTAAAGATTAGAACAATCACTAGCTGGGGCCTCAGGCAAGTTGGGCAAGTATGTAGGCATTTACTGATTAGGCACCATGGTTAAGAGGGAAGGTCAGCCAGGTGAACAGGGTGTAATGAAGCAGGGACTGGTCTAGCAGATGTACAGAGAGCAAGAGAACAGCCATCTTGGGGGGCCTGACCATCCAGGAGAGTTGGGTTGGCTTTCTCTTTAGCTGCTTGTGTCCCAGCAAGGTCTGGATTCTATGGGCCATACTTTGGCACAGAGAAAAACGCACAGTGCTGAGCTCAGCCAGGTCATCTGTACTGGTGTGACTGGTTGATTTCTCAGCTTGGCAACTGAGCCCATCTAAGAGGCCTGTGGACAGGACAGCCAGACAAGAACACAGACAGTCCCTGGAGCACCCTGGGGTGCATCCGTGGGTCTCCTCTGCCCCGACCACAGTGGAGCACAGCTGGTGCTGCCTCTTTGGGGCTGGGTGACTCACTCAGCCCCTGGGATCCCAGCTTCTACTCCACAGACCGGCATAAGGACAGGGCTGCACCTCACAGGTCTCCGGGGAGGTGAGACAAAGAAGGACGTTCAGTTAGGTCTTCAAGTATAACTTTATTCAGTTTAAAAGACCAGCCTTCACACCGATTAGCTTGTCTGCTACATTTTTGATGTTAAAATATCCTTTCTTTTTACCAAAAAGAGATACTGACTGTAGATATACCAAATTGGGGGTTTTAAATTTCCTAATTTAGGAACATTAAGTAAAAGTTAGCAACCCATATATACTCCCTCAATTTTTTTTTTTAACTTGCTCCTTTGTGAACTCTAAAAACTGGAGATCACTGACATGGCTTCTCTGAATATTAGTTTCTTCATTTATAAAGTGGGGATAATAATTATTTCTATTTCCCTCAAAGGGTTAGCAACGACAAAGTGAGGTAGTATATAATCTGTATGTCTCTGCGCTCAGTTTAAAATAGAATTATACTTCCTTTTTATGTCAACTATTATGGTTTAGGTTTCCTTACCAGACATGAGCCCCTGTGACAATGTTCCCCCACCCCCATCATTTCTGAGGGGTCTCCCAGGGTATTGGTTTACACGTGCTCAGGAGGGGGCTCTTCTGTTCCATGGTGCCCTTTTTGTCCCCACACCACATCTGGGTTATTAATGCCCACCGCTTGCTTCAGCTGTCACCACCACTGGCTATCTCCGAGAACCCAGAAGTCAAGGGCAAGTGCTGGCCTTGATCCAAGGGTCAGTCTGGGCTGTTCTCACCCCTCAGAAGAGGCGCAGGCACTCAGACATGCCCCCTTGAGTGTTGCTTAGATATTGATTATCACCAAAATTGCTGCTTCTTTGAGTTGCTGCTTCTTCTACCATGGTCAGCAGTGGTGGCAAGTTGCTGCCTGGCTCCTAGAGTGCTTCCGTGTAGCCAAGGGCAGCTCGCTGACCCAGACTGCTCGTGATATCTCCCTACGGCAGGTCTGGTGCAACTCCCGTGGGCATCAGGGTGAAGAAGCATCTCCCTCATCTCTCATCCCTCATCCAGTCCGAAGCCTCATCGTATTTCCTGCACCTTCAGGATGATGGGCATTGGGAATACCCATTCCCTTCAAGTAAGAGTCCTCCCCTGTGCCCCCAGGCTGGTCTTGTCCCCGTGGCCTAAAGAACTACTGGTTGGTACATTGCCACACGTTGGGTCATTATAACCCCTGGTCCTCTGCACAGTGTAGGGTCGTCACGGGTGTTCACTGAGTGTTAATTTCCCATCCTAAGTCCTTCACTCCATAAGCACAGGTTCTGGTAGGGCTAGAACCTGGAAATCCATTTCTCTGGAAAAGCCAAAGCTTCTTCCTGTGGTTAATGTGGGGTTAGAGTGAGAAGGGAGCAAGACCCAAATGCTGACCCCAGTCAGGACCCTCAGAGGAGACCCCAGCCGTGAAACCCACCTTGGGCCCCATGTCCCCAGCAGCCCCAACCCTTCATGCCCGGAGGCCCAAGCTGACCTCTCAGCTTGGCGTGTTTAGATGACTTATCCTGTCCTCTCCGTTCAGAAGCTCTGCCATCTGGCTTTAAATCCCCTTCATTTCCAGCCTCGCAGGAGTTTTCCTCTTATTTCAAAGACCTGTGATATCATCCATCCATGGGGACCAGTTGAGGAGGAATCCTTGGGAATTTCCAGACCCAGCAGCAGGGGTGGTGGAAGCAGGCTTCAAGCAGCCCTGCTGGAATTGGGCCCGTGGCCACACTCCTCCCTAGTCTCTACGTGAGCAGGTCTGCAGGTGTGGCCAGGCTGAGACATCAAGTTCCCCAGTCTCCAAGATACTGTGAAGCAAGAGGAGGAAGGAAGAATGGAGGGAAAGAGCGCAGATCCAGGGCCAAATAAAAGGCCATTCACTTAAATTCCCTCATTCTGCAAAGATGTATTTGGTGCCTCTAGACATATTCTTGTCCATTAAGAGCCCATTGGTCCATTTGAGGTTAAAGACTTTCATACAAACCAGTGAGTCCGCCGTGCAGCGGTGGCTGCACGTGCATCAGGCACTGTGCCTGGAGACTTAGGAAGCAGACTAGCTCTGCTTCTAAGTTGCTGAGTGACCTTGGGTAAGTCACACTCCCTCTCTGGTCCTCGGTTTTCCCATCTGTCAAGTGAAGATACACCAGGCCCTAAGGGCCCTTGCTGCCCTGGCCGTGGAAATTGTTTGAGGCTGCAGGGGCCCTCCCACTCTCTGCACCAGCTGGGGCCTTTGGACCTGGACTCTCTCTCAGGGCTCAGGGATTTTGTAAAGAGTAAATCTCATCATGTCACTTCCCAACTTAAAACCCTGCAGGAGCTTCTCACATCCCGTAGGATAAAGTCCACGACTTCCCTGCCTGGCTTTTGAGGCTTTTCACGCGCCCCCTGGCTCCCTGCACTCCTACAACATGGGCCGCTTTATTGTCCTGTGCCCTGGACCCATGCCTGCCTTGCCCCAGTGCCTTCCTGCAGGCCTTTTGCCTCTTCATTTCTCTGAGGTCCCCTGGGGTATGTTCCCGTCACTTCTCTATTGAATAACCCATTGCTTGCTTGTCATCATCGTAGTTCAGTATCTCTCCATTCACTGCCTCCCACATTGTGAGCTGGGAAGGCAGGGCCCTCTTCTCTCCCCATGTTGTCCCCAGCCATGTCCCCTGTGCCTTTCTGGAGGTACCAGAAGATCTGAGTGATTGCTGGTCCTTGTCATTGTCACATCTTGGCTCTGTGACCTTCAGAAAAGATTCTCCCTTCTCTGGGTCTTAGTTTCCTCACATAAAGTGAGGGGGCTGGACTGAATGATAACATTTAGTCTTTAATGGGTACTTATATTTTTGCCATGCCCTGGGCAAAACCCTTTATATTCAGTACAGGTAATTCCTACATCAGCCCTATGGGGCTGGCACTGTCATTAGCCCCATTTTACAGATGCAGAAACTGAAGATTAGAACGTTTGTGTAACTTTCCCAAGATCACATGACTACCAAGTGGCAGAGCCAGGGTTTGAACACAGGTTTATCTGTCTGCCTCCAAACACTTGGCTCTTAAGCACTTTGCCTCTCATCTTAGGACCTCCTGATTGTATTCTAGGAGTGAGTCTTCCCAGAGCCTTAGACAGGGCCACGTGAGATTGAAGACTAACATACAACATTCTCCCTGGAAGCTGGAAGACTGTACAGGCCTTCAGCCCCGCATCTTTGAAACAGTGGCAGCTCCGATGGCCTAATAACAGCACTCAGCTTTATTAACATGTGAGAACCAGAAAAGAGCTAGAAAGATGTTGATAGCAGGTCTCCAGATTAGAGCCTTCCCTTTCACCCTGTGCTTGTTTTCAAATTTAAACTTTCATTGAAGTAGCACATGCATTCAGAGAAGAGCACACATACGTGTAGAGGGGAATGAATCATGTCAAAGTGAACACACCCATGTAATCACCACCCAGGTCAAGGCATAGAACATTACCTGCCACCCGGAGTCCCCATCATGCCCCCTCCTAATCGTTACCTTCCCAGCCCCCTGTGTTTTGATCTAAGGATATTTCCTGGAGCTATGGAGAGAGACTGAAATAAGAAGTTAATTTTCAAATTATCCTTTCATCTCCAGGGAAATTGTAAGTCTTGCAGGAAGGAGGTGGAGGAGGGAAGGAATTCACACAAGAGGTACTAAATCCTCAGACATGGCGAATGACTGCAGGTTCCAGACAGAAAGGAAGAATGACTTGATGTTCTTGGACAGACTTTGGGTGTGTTTGTGTGTGTGTTTGTGTGTTGTGTGAGTGGTGTAGGACATTGCTAGGTGAGAGAGATGCACGGGGAGACTGTGGGATCACAAGGGATGAAAGTCTTGCCCCATCTGCAGGGCTCGATCAGTCCTTACTAAGGAAGTCACACCCAGCTGAGTCTAGGAGATTCGACCTAGAGCCTCTGTGCCCCAACCTGGCCTCCATCCTCCAGCCAGATGAGAATGCTGTGAACTCCAGCACTCGAGATTTGATTCCTGGGGGAACTGCCTTCTGGTTTCTTCAGAAACTATGGAATGAGTTGAAAGGGGGGATGGGGCCCACCACGAACACCCCCCATATGGGGAGGGTCTCCCACAGAGTTGGCCTGTTGTTGAGTTCGAGAAACTCTACATGAGGGGCAAAGCATCCCATCTGGGGCTTTGAGTCGCATAATCATGAACCACCCCCTAGACTCTTGCAGGGAAGGGAGATTGGCCTCGTATTTGCTATACACGAAGGGACGGAAGACTCAGTAGAGGGGAAAGTCCAATGCTTAGGCGAGCTCAGATCCTGATCTAGAAATTGGTCTGTGGAATTCTCATTCATCACAACAAACACTTCGGACACATGCGTGTGAGTGATATTCTGTCCACCGTTGCACCCCGACCTGGTGTGAGGCTGCTGTGACGTCATGCTTCTCAGGTGACACTGCAGAACTGGGAGGTACACAAGACCCCAGGGCAAACCTGCAGCCAGCATGTTCCCGGGCATCAATTTCACTGTACGTGTTGAGAGAATAATATACAAGTAGTTTTTTAAAAGGCAAAATGAGGATATATTATTAAATAGAATGACAAAAATGTATATATGCCCTTCTAGACTTCAAAGAAAAGTCCTGCTGTCATGAGGCTTTAGGTGGTCCCATTGCAGAATGCATCAGTCACCAGGAGGTATACACACCAGCTCTCCTGTGCCATTAGGGGTACTTCTGTGGGCAGGTCTAAGTGATACTGTCTGAAGGAGGTCACAGTATAGTGCATACAACACAGGGACTTAGTTATTATCAGGCTGTGTCACTGAGAAGAAAGTTAGGCTCTGTGGAAGGGTACTTAAAACCCCAGTTAGCCTGGGACAGTCCCAATTTATGCCTATTGTGCAGGCATGATTATTAATAGCATCTCCTTCCCCTGCCCAAAAAGCCCAATTTGGATGAAAAATCATATGGTCACTTTAGCTATGAAAATCCAGAAAGATTAAGGAAAGAGGCCTGGAGGCTCAGCCCCTGGCCAGAAGTAACTCAACAGAGGCAAAGCCTTGTATGTCCCCACAAGGAGCTCCCAGGGAAGCTATTGGGGAAGCTATCAGGAGGGAGAATCCTGATGTGGCCTTTCTCAGTGGTCCATTCTCAGTCCCCTTGGTCAAGACAAGCTTGCCCTGGGCAAAGGTCACAAGACAATGCCAGGACAGTGTCGAGGAGGCCCAGCTGAGCCAGCCTCAGCCAGTTTCTGGAACAGCCAGAGAGGAATCATCTACGGGAACAGTGTGAGTTACAGAATGAGAGGTTGGCATGCCAAAGTCACAGTGATGTGTCACTTCCAGGGGGTAAGTACAGAGACATCATCAAGAGATGAGGCAAGAAGCCTGGAACCTGGGATGGGAGGACATGTTTGGGAAGAGGTGTGTAAGGTAGAAGCAAGGGTTGGGAACAGGGCTCAGGGCAAAGGCTGTGACAGCACAAGTGGCCGAGGGCTGGAGCAGGGATGGGTGGAACCTGGCTTCGGGGGAGACCTTGGCCAGGCAGGACAGGCCCTCATCAGACTGCATTCACAATCGGCCAGCGGAACTGCCTTTGGATGTCTGGCTACAGTGGCATTGCTGTGATTACCTTATGAGTAGAGCTGTTTTTACAGAAAATTGTGTTCATGGGAGAAGAGAGGGATCTTTAAAAAGAAACAGGCTTGTTTTAGCATTAACCCTTTTCAGATTATTTCCTTGGGGACAAATTAATCAGCCTGCCCCATCCTAACCAGCCTGGCCACAGTGCGTGTGTACTGGGTGTTGATGTCAGTATAGCAGCCAGACAGAATGTCTTTCCCAGGAGACTTCTGATGTGTGGGCGCTGAGTTCAAAGAGAGAGATTGGCGTGGTTGCCAAATGCATGATATGGACCGCCATGTGGGAATCAGGTAAATGCTGCAGAAAGAACCTAGAGTTTAGCCTTGTGAGTTGACTTGATTCACTTATATCAATTAAAATAGTCTCCTTTCTCCTCCCTATTATTACTGCCTCACAGTCTCAGGGTGCCTCTCTGGACCATTCCTCTCCTGGCCAGTCATGACTTCATGGCCAAAGTCTGGGGGGCCCTGAGTCAGGGTCAACACACCTGTGTGGAATGCTTGTTCTCCCTGTGGAGCAACAATATGGTACCCTGGCTGCTGGTGGTGCCCGGTATCCACAGTTATGGGCTGGCAGTCCAATGGGACAACTAACAAGGATGAGGTCCTCTGGAGTTTTGATGTCAGTAGTGTCAGGAGAAAATTCTGGAGCATGGAAACCAAAAGCAAATGTGGCAAGTTGAGAATAGGCACCCCTGGTAGACTGGAGGCTGGGCATGTAGGTGTTTCAGAACAGCACAAGAAGGAGTTGATTATTTTGGTTAAGGATGAAGAGTTGGGCTAACCTGAAGTAAAATCCAGAATGACCACTTACCAGCTGTATGATCTCGGGCAATTTAATTAACCTCTCTGTGCTTTAATTATATATATATATATTTGTATGTGTGTGTATACATATTTCTAAAAAGTTATGGTGAGCCTTGTCTCTTGGGGTGATTGCAAGTGTTAAATGAGACAACATGTGTAAAGTATTTAGATCAGTCCCAGCACTTAGTATTTGCTTGATACTATATTGTAACAAAAATATTTATTAATTAAAATAAGTTCTCAGGACTCAAAGGAGATCATCCTAAAACATGCGAAAACATATTTATCAGTTCCCCACTATATGTGATTCTTTTGAGTAGGACTGATGCAAAAGCCAAGGTAACAACAAAACCTCCCCTAGAATTTACCTGGGAACCTTTGCAAAAGGAGCAGGTTCCAGTCAAACCAGCTGGTATAAGGTGAAGCTCCTGCAGGAGCTTTAAAGGTCTCCTAGTTCTTCTTTTGTAGGATGGGAAAGTGGCCCCAGAGAGAGGCAGTGACTTACCCAAGGTCGCACAGCAATTTCAAGGCAGCGTCAGGCATAGAAGCCAGATCCCATGACTTCCAAACTCTGACTCCTGCCACAACACCATGCAGACAAAAGTTTTCTTTCTTGAGGTCTGTTCTGCTGTAGCCCTCAAAGATGGCCTTCACCCATAGGGAAGCCAGGAGTCCTAGGGGATGGCTTAGGCCAGGGCTTTGCAAACTTTAATATGTAAATGAACCACCTGGGGATCTTGTTTAAAACGCAGGTTCTGTTTGGGTAGGTCTGGGTGGGCCTGAGAGTCTGCATTTCTAACCAGCTCCTAGTGATGCTGCTAATATTCTAGGGATCAGACCTGGTGTCACAGGGCTCTAGGTCAGCGCTGTCCAGTAGAAATATCATATGAGCCGCATATATATTTTAAATTGTCCAGCAGCAACAGTACAAAAGAAACAGAAGTCATTCATTTTCATATATTTATTTTACCCAGAATATCCAACATATTCTCACTTCAAGAGAAACATTATTAACAAGGTAGTTGACATCCTTTTTTTCATACAAAATCTTTAAAACTCAGTGTGTATTTCACACTTAGAGCACATCTCTGTTCGAACTTGCCCTATTTCAAGTATGAAGTTGTCACACGTGGCCGGCGGCTACCGAGCAGTTCCGAGCAGTCACTCACTGGGTCCCAGCCCCATCCCACTCTCTCACACCAGCTGACAGTGGTATCTTCTTGGGTCTTCCTCCGGCTTTTCCCACCTTGGCAGGCCCACCTGGCCCACTCCTGTGCCTTTGTCATGGGTGAGGACGCCCTCAGCCATGAAGAGCAGCAGCCCTGACTCTCACCCGCCCAGCTTCCTGTGAATATGATACCCTACCTAGAAATGAAAGGAAAGAAGTCCGAAGCCCACCTTCCCTCCTTCATTTCTGGGTATCACTGGGTTTATCTGGGCCAAAAGACCTCTGTCGGAATCGACAACTAAATGCTTGAAAGCCCGTGTGCTCTGTTATCAATTAGAAGTGCGGGGCTGAGAATACTTTCCATAAGGCACAGGCCCTGCCACTGTCTGGCCTGGTGGTTTGAAGGGTTTTCTGTGGGGCCGACCATGACGGTGAGAGACCCAGGCCGTGATTCCATGGCAGGGCGCCAGCGTGACATCTGTGGGCCCTCTGTGACTTCGGGCGAGGCTCTTCTGCCAAAGAGACATCAATGGGATCATCCGACAGCTCTGGCCGTGCTCGCAGACTCGCTGGGAGAAATCCCCACCCCGGCTCGGGGCCTCGCTGGGGGCTCGGGTCTCAGCTGAGCTGGGTGGAAGGCTACAAGCGACTTCCCCGATCTGTGACTCACCAGGCACTTCTGTTCACATGTGCCCCCTGGAAACTCATGTCTGAGAGGTCGGGTCATCTGGCCCCTCAGTCACATATTTGCTTTTGCTTGCTTTTGTCTGAGAAATCTCATAGCTTGGTGCTACCTAATGTTAAACATACGAATATCTGGAAACATCTAAATATGCTGTGCTCTATAGACAAAATATCCACGCAGGGATGTTCTGATTAATGGAGTTTTCCAGTAAAGGAGAAACTGTTCCTTGTTTCATGCCTTATTGTTGCAAATCCTTCTAAACTAGGATTGACTTTCCTGCCTCAGTAAGTGGAGGATAACGAGCAAAATCAAATTTTATCTAATGCTTGAGTAGTATTGTTGCCTCCACAGGCGTTTTTGTTTTGTTTCATTTTGTTTTAATGAAAGTACTCAGGATTGAACCCAGGACTTCGTGCATACTAAGCACGCGCTCTGCCACTGAGCTATGCCACTGAGCTATGCCACCTGCCCAGCTCCCCACAGGCATTTTTTGCATATTGACTGAATAGGCCATTTTATTTCATTCATTCAATCAACAAATATGTGTTGAGGACCTGTCATTGTTCTAGGCTCCGTGGATACAGCAGAAAGAAATCTCTGCTCTTATGGAGCTTGAATTCAAGTGTGTGCATGTATGTTGAGATAAGGGGAAGGACAGAGATGATCAATAAACAAGCAAATATCATATAAATTAAACCTGGTGGTAAGTATTCTACATGCTATCGCACATTTAATGGACCCCAAAACTGAGGTCACAGGGCAGCCAAGGCTCCCTTACAGTTGGCTGTCTCTACCAAGGACAGGTTTTGCTCCTTGCTCAGGGTCCCTGCTGCACCAGGACCTGACCAGCACCTTCTCTCCAAGCTCAATAACTCCCTGGTTACCTATGGCTGAGACTGGATGTTTGGTGCCCACCTGCTCCAATATTTTGAGGTTCATTTTCTCTTTCACTTATCTGCCACCAGCCCATCTCTGCTGGGGTCCTTGGTTTCCTCTGTGATTGAAGTCATAATTGCACGTGACTCTCACCTGCCATGGGTCCCCTTGTGATGGGAGGGGAGGGGATGCCGTGTTTGGGATGAGATAGCAGATGGATGGCTTGTACCATAAACTTTCCCCATTGTCATGAGTTTGGAGCAGTGATAGCTAGAGGAAAGATAAACAATTTTCCACACGCTTTTTATGTCTCTGTCAGCCAGGGGTACCACACTGAAGTGAACACAGTAGTCAGTTGTTCAGTGTTTGAAGCCAAAACGTGCCATAAATACACCATGGCCCTTCAAAGAGTTGGTTCACAACAGCCTGCTTTAAGAGGCCACCAAAGTCATCTTTTCGGGAAAATAAAACAAAAATATATTTACAAAAACATTACCCTCAGGGGAAGTTGAAAATATTTTTCCTATTTATGATCGGGTCCTTTTCTACCTGACAAATATTGATTGCTTTTCCCGACCCCACCCCTGCCATTTCTACTGTTTTAGGTGGGGCTCCAATTCCCATGGTTTTCTGGTGAAATAACAAGTGTATCTGTATCTAGCCCCAGCCCAATAAAGCCCAAATGCCAACAACTGAGGGGACATTCGAGGCCAGCACTGTTCTAGGAAGGGGACAGAACAGGGAGCAAAGACACTGATTTGGGAACCCACCAGAATAGGCTGTGGTCTTTGTTAGAAAACTGTTTTCTTTGTAGTTGGTAAGAGAATGTTAGGAGACTGGACATATCATTAAATATCATTAGGTCAATCCATATGAAGTTACCATTTTTGAGTCAGAAATAGTCGTTATTGGCGATTTCAGCTGGTTCCATCTAAAAGTAAATGGCTACCGGTTACTGATGACTGCTTGTCTGCCAGGCACTGAGCTAAGCACTTTGTGTGAATTATGTCATTTAATCTTTACTGTGACCCAACAGAGTGATGTCTTAGGTTGGGCTCCCCAGAAGTAGCGTCTAAGATGAGGATTTGTGACTTATTAAAGAAGTGCTCCTAGGACAAAAGTGGGACAGGGACAGGGTCGGAGCTAAGTGAGGATACGTGATTCTGAGAATTCTCAGCCTCAGCCTCCTCTTGTGGGAGGGAAGCTCCAGAGTTTCAGTTCCTCCTCAGAGTTTGTCCCACCTCAAGACAAGCAAGCTGGACTTTTGTAGGCCCACAGTCTGTCATTGGTCACAGGTTGTCCCGGGAGCACACACTCAGACTCCTGCAGCTCTCTGCACACCTGGGCGAAGGGCTCCAGTAGCTCACAGGCAGCATCTGAGCAAGGTCACAGGTGCTGGCCATCAGAGGCAAAGCACCCAGAATCCGAGTGGGGGTGGGCCACAGAAGGGGTGAGGGGGCCCTGGGCCTCTGGGCAGAACATCTCTGGAGTCCATTGGAGGTAGGTGGTGGTTTTATCACCATTTCACACGTGATGTGATTGTGATTCAGAACGATAAAAGGAGCTCAGCTCTGGTTACAAAGAGGTAGGATACCAGAACTGTGTTATCCTAAATTGCCACCAAGTCACTTCCAGTGTCCTTGGTCATCAGGGTCGAGCTGGTGGTGCCTGGCTCCTCCTTTTCTTAGAAGGAGATTTTAGAGCCTACTTGGCTCATGCAGATGGATGTGAGTGGTGGGGAAGGGCCTCACTCCCATGACCCACAGCCAGAGCCTGTCTGAGTCCATTTAGCAGGGAGCTGGACTCTGACACCCGAGCTCTTGCTTGTAGCTCTCTAGGTTGGAAAAGGGGCCTTTCCTGCCCCCAGCTCTGTGGGGTCTGCTCACATTTTCCTCTGTGGTCCCTGGAGCCTGTCCTCCCACTCACAGGTGCTCTGGCACAGGCCAGGGTGGCCTGCTGCTCTCCACGGCCATGGCCAAAAGCAAAGCCTGTCCAATGTAACTGCCTGGGAAGGCTATTGCTGCTGGGATCAGGGGCTCCCTTGCAGCCGAGCCAGGCCAAGGGACACATTGGCACCAGAATACCTGGTGAGGGGATCACCTCTAGCTGCTGCCCCCTCCCTCCATCCCCTAGCCACGTGCAGTCAATCGGCCTTATTTGGCTGCCCAAGATGGCCTTCCCGAGGGAGCTAAGTCAGATCCAGCTCAGATCCTGTCACAGTGGGAAGGACACAGACCCCAGTTCCTCCTCCACTGACTGAGGGGGTTGTTTTCCTTCTCTGTACCTCTGTTCTGTCATCTATCAACAGGAAATGACAATACTCTACCCTGCAAAGACTAAGTGAGATGTTGTCTGTCAGTACCTCGCACTGAGTGGGCATCTGAGAAATGTTTGGTCCCAGCCTTTTTCCCTCGGCTTTGCTGGTACTGCTTCCTGTCACATCACCTGTCTTAACTTTGGGTTATTGTGTGCATTTTAATTTCAGCCTCACCGCCCTGGGCTTGCTCGGGTGCGGGGTGCAAGGTAGAGAAATGTGTCCTTTTATTGTCACGTGTTTTAAAAGGTTTTGCCCCTTCTGGGTTTCCATCTGAGTTCTGTCCAAGAACACAGAATGGCCTGCTTGGTTTGGGGTTTATTTTTTTTTCCCCTTGATCTTGACTAATGCAGAGCTAGCACCTGGCCCTCTTCGGTGAATCCCATTACACTCCGTATGCTAATAGCGTCTCCCATGAGGCCCTCTTGGAGAGCATATCACAAGAGAAAAGACAAAATGCTACAGGACACAGAGATGCGGGGGCGTGCCCCTCTCCAACCTTCCCCCTGTACATAGAATTTCTGTCCCAGTTTTCAGCAGCCTAATTGAACATCAATCACGTAAGGGAAAAAAAAAACAAAACAAAACTGGGTTGCCACCCACACCATTGTGCTAAGAATAACTTCTATCCCAGCAGTAGAGCTGGTCAGAATCACTTCCTAGTGTTTAAATCTAGAATTAGGTGTGAAGATTCAGAAAGTGCATGTGTCCATTTTGAGTCTGAAGCTGGCATGGGACCTGAAACTTGGAAGTCTGACCAAAAAACCAAGAAATCTAAACATCCAAACACTTAAATACCCGAAAACCTGTCTCATGTTGAACATCTTTTTTCCCTTTTGTGTGTTGCATGGATCTCATTTAGTCTTTCTTGCCAGTTTGTCCAGGATTTGGTTTTAAGTGTCGACTTGATTTACTCAGACAGGGCGTGGTTCAGCTCAGCATCTCATTGGGGAGTTCTCCACCAGGAGGATCTCTCCATGACCAGGATCATAGGTTTACTGGTTTCAGGCTGAAACTGAGTTTTTTAAGCATTTGGATATCTGGCTTTTGGAATAGGATTGTTTATCCTTTAATCTTCCAAATAAATAGAATCATCCATTCTTTTAAAATCTCTTTCCAGAATGTCAGTGTTGTGCCAGGCACCATGCTCCATAGGCACCAAGGCCATGGAGTACACACAGTAAGATGCCTTCTCCACTCCGCTGAAGATTACAGTCTGATACCAGAGATTCCCTAACCCTGGCTGCACAGTACAATCATCCGGGGGCTTTTCAAAAGTACTTTTTATGTGTATTTTCTTTAATCCTCACAATAACCCTACCAGATAGATTCTGCTGTTGTAGTCATCTTGAAGATGGGGAAACTGAGGCACAGTTGGTGGAATCACTTGCTCTGGGATATATAGCATCACAGAGAGAAGAGGACCACAAGTGGTCTGCCTTCAAAGAGCTGCGCTTACTGCTGAGCTGTCCTGCCTCTTTGGGTGTGGAAGTGTGACAGGGGATGGTGTGTCTGGAGATGGCGGGGGCCTGGGGCAAAGGAAAATCCAGGGAAAGGAGGCTGGAAAGGTGGGTGAAGGCAGGGCAGGAAGGGCCACGGGAACCCAGACCAGAAGATGGGATTTTATCCAGTGGATGATGGAGATTGCTGCCACCTATGCCAACCAGAGTAAGAAGACACTAGCTCGGGGGCTCGGTATGTATTTCTACAGACTGAAAAGTAGGTCAGTGTTTTGGAAGAGAGCACTGAGGTGCAGGAGCTCTGTGACGGCAATCAGCTCTGACAGCAGCTCCGTGCTGAGTGGGGAGGAATGTGAGAAGGGCCTCCCACTCCTTTCCCCTACTGAACTCTTGCTTCAACGTGTTATCTGGACCTCAGGGGTCAGCCCCAGAGCAGCTGGCTGCGTGCCTTCCTTCCTTGGAAGCTGCATTGTCGACCCAGCGCCAGTGCCCGCTCTGTTCATCAAGCCCATCAAAAGCTCCCCACACAGTTGCCGGATGTGGGCTCATCAGAGCACATGGCTGAGAGCTAATGGGGCAGCCAGGGAAGAAGTGGGAACCCCTGTCCCTGCCTATTACCTAAGCTAGGAGAGACGCTCCCTACCCCCTTGAAAGCAGTCGATGGTGATAGTTACACATATGAGCCTGGGGTGGAATCCCAGCTCCAGCACTTAACTATGTGATCTGGGGCAAGTCCCCTGACCTCTGTGGAGATCAGCTTTCTTATCTGTAAAATGGAGTGGCCATTCCTAACCTGCAGGTTGGTTTTAAGAATTGGAGATACCATTCATAAAGTACTCAGTAAATGTGTCTCTGGCTCCCAGTAAAGGGCACCTGCTGTTATGCCTGGTTAGCTGTCCCTCCATGTCCTAAACCCCTATGGGTCTCAGGAGCCCAGGCTGAGAGCCACGGAATGACCCCCTTATTCTGCAGCTGAGAAAACTGAGGCCTAAAAGGGACCTGTGACTTTCCCAGGGTCACCTGGAATCTGAACAGCAGAACTGGGAGCAAGAGGTGCCTGTGAGAGGCCTCACCGAGCAGGCTGAGAAGTTCAAGTCCAGCTTGGCCATGGCCACTCACAGCCTTTGCTCTGGTTTCCTCCCTCCATGATGGCATGGATACAACCTTTCTGGAACGGTTGTGTGGACGAATAAGCTGTCATTCCAAAGTGCTGAAAAGTACTCCACAGGTGCCAAATCATGACTCTCCATGGATGTCAACACCTCGATTGGCATGCCTTCCTGCCAGATGCAAGCTGCATGAGGACAGTGCATGTGTGTGCATGTGCAGGGGCTAGGGGAAGGGACGAGGAAGGAGAGCAGCACGTAGAAGATGCCAGATTTTCCAGAGCCTCTTTCCATACCCGAATCCCTGTGCACTGTGGCTTAGCCCCCACCCTATCACGCAGACAGATGTGCTCTCTTTCTACCTGGGTCCTCAGCACCCTACTTTCAGCACCTGCCGGAGGAAGGTATGAGCCACTTGGCTGAGGGGCTGTGACTTGCCCAACTTTCAGTAAACAAGCAGCAGAGTCCGGGACTCTGTCCTGGGTGGCTGGTATCAAATAGGGTGTCATGAACAAAGCCTGGAATTGGGAATCAGACAATTCAAGATCTGAATCCCTGTTCTACTGCTTCCTAGCTGTGCGACCTTGATAAAATGACTGTGTTATCTATCTGCGCCTCAGTTTCTTCATCTGTGAAAGGTAGAAAATCTGCATTATTTGGAGACATTAAATGAGAGAGGCACATAACTCTGGCACATAACTGTTTCATTCCCACCCCAAACCCTGCCACCATCCCTGTGGCTTTCTGCACCTGGATAACCATGGTGCCTGGGCTGAAATGTGTTGATTTTAAGTGTGGATTTAGAAGCGTCAGAGAGATACCAGTGTGAGGAGGTGGTTGCTGAAAGCAAAGCCTGCCTTCCCCAAAGAGGCATCTTCCTTGGATATGATGGCCTCAGCCCCTTAGGTGTCTGGAATAAAAGCAGCCATTGGCGGTGGGGGAGGGGGACACCTGCATTGACAGCCCATGGCTGAAGAATGGTATAGTACCCAGAATGGATGTCTTGCATATAACAGATATGCTCATAGCATGATCGGGGGTACCTCGCTACGAAGTTTGGCAGGAGACCAGGTGAGGAGAGGGCCGATGTGGGCTGGGGCTGCAATGAGAGAAGCTGAACCTCTCTGTGCTTCTCTCAGCCTGCAGAACCTCAAGGAAGTATTTATGGAGAGGTTCCATCACCCTCTCTCTGGCTTCTTTTCTCTGCCTGGTCCATTCTGGATGCCCCAGTTCTGAGGAGATAGCTCCCTTTCCCAGGATGTTGGATGGTGCCCATGAACCACTCTCAGAGAGGCAGGGGTCCCCATTGGGCTCACAGCCTCAAGTTCTCAGCCTTCACTCAGTGTCTTACTATGGAAATTTCCACACATTCAGGTATACTCACAACAAGGGGTCATGCGGTGACTTCAGAGTAGGTGGGAGAGGAACTGTGACTTGAACTTACTGTGTGCCAGGAAAAATGATCATAATGGTGGTAGCAGTGACCATGTATCAATCACTGATTTAGTGCTTTACACATATTGATTCATTTAATCCTTCCAGCAACTTTGTGAGGGACGTACTGTTATAAGCCCCACTTTACGGATGAGAAAACTGAGGCATCAGAGGTTAAATAACTTGTCTAAGGTCACACTGCTAGTAAGTAACAGAATTCAAAGCAACGTGGTCAGACTCATACGATCCAACTCCAGCGTTACTCTTTCAACCACTGTACCCAACTCTATTGCCTCTCTAATCTTGCCCCAATGTCCCGGGGGTGGGGGGTGTCTTAGTAATGACACAGGTGAAGAAACCGAGGCTCAGAGAGGTTAAGTCACTAGGCCAAGGTCACACAAGGTCAACCAGTTAAGTGTCTATGCATGACTGTAGGACTCTTTTCCATTTCACTGAGGAGCTTCCAGGAGAGGAACTGGAACCTTGACATCATCTCTTATGCCACAGGTAAGGGGAAGGAGAATGTACAGGGGGGACCCAGGTCTCTGCTCGCTGCCCAACTCTCCACCTCAAGCACAATGGCAGACAGGAATGAAAGCCTCATCCTCACCTCTTTGCCTTTCATCCCTCACCCCCATACCACCCCTACACCACCCCAACATCACCCCAACAAACAGCATCCCAACATCACCCCAAACATCACCCCAAACATCATCTCTTCAGGAGCCTTGGCTGCCTCGACAGTCTAGGTTCTTTATCTGCTAACATAGCACCTGCCTCACTTAGTAATTACATGTCCAGGGCTGTGATGTTGTAATCAGTGTCCATTTTCCTGATTACATTGTGAGCTCCATGAGAAAAGAACTTCAATTCTTACTAACATTGTATCACCAGTGATTAGCTTGCTGTCTGTCATTCAGTAGCACCAAACTATGATTTAAGTGAATGAATGAATGAGTAGAGCACCTACAAAGTTGTAGACTCACACTGGGCTCTCTGCCTTCATTATCCCAAATCCATGCAACAACAGAGTGAGATAGTTACCATCCGCCCCATTTTCCTGATAAACAAACTGAGGGTCAGAGACATGAAGTGACCCTTGCTCAGTCAATGGGAAGTGAAATCAGGATTCCCACCCAGGTCTGCCTGACTCTGGCCCCCATCTTCTCCTTCACATCACTCAGAGAAGAACCCAGAAACAAAGAGCAGTGATGAGGGTTCTGTCCAAGTTCCTCCTCAGGAAGGAAAATGGGTCATGGATACCAGACAGGAGTGAACATCAAGAATAAAGGATCAAAGGCAAGGAAAGAGCTAAAATGGTCATGGGAAGGGATTGTAGCAACCTGTCTTTGATAGTTCAGCAGGAAATCAGCCTTGCAGGCCAGATGCCTTGGAAGACTGGATTCTCCATCTCCAAACTCGACTCTTTAGGTTCCCCTCTCCCCACGGGAAGGATGAAACCCTAACAAGCAAATGGTTCTGAACAGGAATTCATTCAACATCCCCAAGTTCAAAAAGATGGCCTTTGTGGAAACGAGGAAGCCAGGATGACAGTGCTTGACTGTCTTTGGTGCAGCCTTAGGGAGACTGTGTTAGATTCATATTTGACATATGTCCAGAATGCCTGGAGGAAAAATGTTTGATAAATAGATCAGCGAATGTCTAAAAGTTTTGCACAATGTGGAGCTTCAAGAAAGATGCCAGTTTTTTTAAAAAAATTGATTGAATGGTGTCTTGCCCCACTGTTTGTAAAACTACCTTCCTAGGTCAAAAAATAAAAGAAAATCCCTTTGTATTTTGTTCTTTTCCACCCTTCAAGCTTTGAGGTTTTATTTGCCTTGGGTTGGGAGAGCGAGTGGAAATCAACACAGCTGTTTATGTTTAGTGGCTTCGAATGATCTCAGGGCTCAAAAGATCCTCACGGGTGTCTCTGCTTTGTTGACAGTTTTTAGACCAGCTTTGAGCTCAGCTAAGGGGTAATGTGAACTAGAATTCCTCTTTATGTGTGCCCAGCAGGGTTCATGTCAGGCATACCGGGGCCCACTTTCTTCCCCATCTTCTCTCTTTCTGCAAGATGAGGACTCTGTCTTCAGGCTCTTGTCGTGGCTTATAGAGATAGCTTGGTAGATCAGGGAGAAAAGAATGAATTTCCTAGTCCCTCTGCTCAGGGGTGGTCTTGGCACCTCTGCCGAGGAGGATTCTATTAGGAGCTGCTTCTCTGGGAGGCAGGGAAATGAGGCAGGCTCTCTGGAGTAACTGTTCCTGGTTGTCTTAGAAGGAGGAAATCCTTCAAAATCGGTGATTTTGTTATATAGAGTCATCCTTCGGTATATGCGGGGGAGATTGGTTCCAGGGTCCCCTCAAATACCAAAATCTGTGAGATACTCAAGTCCCTTCAAGTCCCTTCTATAAAATGATGTAATATTTGCATATAACCTACACACGTACTTTAAATCATCTGTGGGTTGCTTATAATACCTAATACAATGCAAATGCTATGTAAATACTATGTAAATAGTTGCCAGGGCACAGCAAATTCAAGTTTTGCTTTTTGGAACTTTCTGGAATTTCTTTTTTTAATATTTTCCATCTGCTGTTGGTTATATCCATGGATGCGAAACCCACGGATACAGACGGCCAACTGTATATAGATCTTATATATTTATGTATATAACTAAACTGGATTTAACTGAACTGGATTTTAGCTTATCTAAAACTGGATTTTAATCTTTGATAGCTAACACAGTTTTTGTCTGTTCATTTGGGAGAGGACTCATCTATCTTGCTGGAAAAGGAAGAGGGCAGAGATGGATATAATCTAGCTAACTTCCATCTCACCAACATTTGGCACAGGGCTTGGTTCATTATAGGGCTTCATAAGTGTCCCTTGAATAAATGAAAGATTGAAACCAGTAAAGATATTTATTTGAAAAATGCAGGAAAATCCTGTGGAAAAGTAAGTTGAAATCAACCATAATTTCAACCCTTTAACAGTGATATAAAAATAAAAAGGAATTGCCAGTCTCCTAACTTGATCCTCAGAAATAGCCCCTGTTAATACTGTGATGTGAATTCCTTCCTTCTCCTTCGCTTTATAAATGTATTTATTTATACATATGTAAACACACATAAATATATTAGCAAATTTTAACAGTGGCCAAACACGTATGTAAATAATGATAAACATCTCCACTACAAATACATTTTAAATGAAGGAAAAAGAATCACAAGATGCATACCAAAGGTCTAAATGAATTTTTTTTAATGTACCCACTGTTGAGCTTTTTCATGCCAGCACACTTTTTTATGAGCCCAGACCTGCAAGAGTTAACTGCCCCAAGCCCTCCTCTGAGAGCCCTGAACCCTGGGCACTGCCCACCTCTCCCTTTCCCGTGGGGCAGGCCAGACATTGGCCAGGAGCAAATGCTCACCAGGCCCCGTGCCTGGGGCAGAGTCAGAGTGATGGCATGAGACACACAGGGCGATAGCAGTAACCAAAAGAGGAAATGCGGTAGAGGGAGCAGCCGGAGCATCCTCGCTCCTTGCCTGGAGGCCCGCACTGAGCAGAGGTCAGGCCGTTGGATGCAGTCTGCATCACTGACTCCTAGGCAGCATTTGGGCAATTACCCGACTGTCTTTGAGTTGCACGGGCAGCTAGAGTGGCTAAGCAAGTCTCTGAAAAAGAAAATCTTGCAAAGAAAGTCATAGAAGGCCTGGGTTTTTCGAGATTGGCTGTACACATTGATAAAAATTGTCCAGGTTACCACCTCCATAATCCCCTACTCTATAGTTTGACGGAGCAAAGTTTTGTAGCATTTGTTAAAGTGGTGCTTTTCAATTTGCTTGCACCCAGGAGTTTTACTAACAGACAAATGCTTGGGCCCCACCCCCAGAGAGTCTGATTTTGGTCCAGGGTGGGACCTGGGCAGCCTTGGTGTTTTAATTCCACAGGTGCCTCTAATGGACAGCCAAGCAAAGTGTTAGGACCAACTGTTTCGCCCGAGTGCTTGTTTAAAATGCAGACACGTAGATTCAGAATACTAGATCTGTGGGGGATGTGTGGTTAGGGATCTGTTCCTTTAACCCCCAGTGATTCTCAGGCTTCCTGTTCAAGGACCACGGGTCCTCACCTCCCAGTGGATACCCGCAGGCAGTGAGCATCATGCAAGCAGGCCCCCTAACTGCCTGGTGCCCATTCCTTGCCTCGCTCTAAGGCCACTATCATTCACAACCTGGGTGGTTACCAAACCTTTCTTCCTGTATCTTCGGCTGTGGAATGGAGTAGTCGTGTCACCATACAGGAGTGCTCCAGGTGGTGGCTGCAATGGTGCGAATAAAGCAAATCTTGACAAGGGGTTACTATGATCATTTCTACTGTTAACATTATGATGGTTATTCCTTTGATAATATACTGTCTAGTGTTCACAGTCCAGGCTCTGGAGTTTGAACCTCTGAGTTCAAATCCTGCTTTTCCATTTAATTAGCTGTGGGGTCTTAGGTAAGATGCTAAACTCTCTCTGGGCCTTAGTTTTCTCTTCTGTAAAATGAAAATGACAATCCTCATCCACCTTGTAGGACTGTTGTGAGAATTAAGAGAATGTAAAATGCTTATCATGGTCCCTGGCACATAGTACGAATACCTTCATAAATTATAGTTTTTATCAGCATCCTCATGATTCTGGCTCAACTCTGGGTTGTCTGGTGTAATGTATGGGAAGTTGAAAGGATAATACAACACAAGGCATATACTTTTTAAAAAGATCAGTCTGAAACTGAATTAACTAGACCTCTCAGTTGCTAGAATTGTTTTCTTCATCTGTAATAGTGAAAATGTGGGTAGAGAATTAAAACTAATGAGCAAACAAAAAAGCTTGCAGTAGGATCCAGCCTCAAATCTGGGCATATTCTGCTCAGTCTCCTTGCCTCCACCTTTACTTCCTGCAGGTATAGACCTAGATGGTGCTCACTCTAAACTATAGAAAGATCTTCAGGAAGCCATGAGGGTGGACTTGACCTTAGCCAAAGGCATGAACTGGAGAATCGAGGTGTGCTCATTTTCCTCTCCTCCTACTTCACCTCTGCCCACACATATAATCTTGATATTCATCTTTTATATACATCTTCCCTGGTCCTGTCTCTTTGTCAGGAGATATTCTTATTTGCATTTGCTTGGCAGTCTTATCCCACATCAAGTGGGAAGCCCAATTCCCTCTGCATTGTTCTGTATATCACTGAGTTGGGGGAATAAAGATGGTGGTGGGGGTGAGGCACAGTTATCTCAGCCATCCCTGACTCTGAATTTCGGCTCCCATTAAACTCAGGCTCTTATGCTATTCCCTGGTCTCCTCTTTCTACTCCATAAGGAACCCAGATTCAGTACTCAGCTTTTTAAAAATAATTCTCCCTCATCCAAAGAAAGATCTAGTTACTTAAAGCATTTCATAGCATAGCAGCTTTATTGCTATTTGGGGGGAGAGGAAAGGAATTCCTTTGCCACTTCTTCTGTCCCCCCCTTGGAGTCTCTTCATATTGCTTTAGATACTCCATGTTGGGGACCCTTTACACTAAACCTCTTCCAGGAAAAGGAATTTTTCTCACATACTATGGGCAACCATATGGGTTGACTTCTGGGCTCTGGGCTGGCTTTTGAATATCCAAATGCTCACTTATGTTATCTCTAAGACCATGTACTCAGAGTCTGTCTCTTGAGTAGCCCAGATGTGGCTGAATTTGAAATTTCAGACTTGCCTCTTCCCTAGTGCCTGGCTCTGGAAGGAAGTGAGACGTGATTTATATTCCTACTGATATGGTTTATTTACACATCCTTCCCCCACCTACAGAAGGCAAAAGTAGTCACAGCCTAAGTTTTAAATAAGAATGTTTTTCCTTTATTACATTTATTCTTATTAATATTTAGCCACTTTTTTTTTTTTGTATTTCAGTTGTCTTTTTATTAGCCATTATCTTTATCTAATGTAGGTTTTCTTCAAATCCTCTGTGGAATGAAGCAAGATGTAAACAAAGGAATATTTCCTAGACTTGACTTACAAAGGTGAGAGAAGGGACTCAGGCAATTAGAGTTTCAACACTCACGGTGGAAAGGAGATTTCTTTGCATTAAGCTTCAGTTTTTTGTTAACCAGAAAGTTAGTTTCATCAGAATACCTGCTAACCCCATGGATAGTTGATGCTCCTTTGTGCCTCGTGTATCACAGTTTATTCTGCCCTGCTTCTGTTGGAGTGGTGGTTCTACTATTTGTCATTTATTTCCCTGTTTCCTTGCTGTGTGCTCTCAGTTTTTCAGTTGTGGAAAAGGGCAACCCTCTGGCTGGAACCAGTGACTGCATCATTCTTTGAACTTGAGAGGAGGGAATGAGCCCTTATTTGTTCCGCATCACGATGTCCAAAGCCCAGCTCTCAACAACTTATTCATTGAATTAATGATTGGGCCACATCACATCCAATTATTCAATAGTTTCCTATGTATTTGTTTGACATTTAGTCAGGCTCATTGCCTTAAACGTCTGTGTACACACACACACACACACACACACACACACACACACACACACACACTCACACGTACTCCTCACCCCCCAGCATCTGCAACTGGGAGAACCCACAGTCTTCAGTTCCCAAAAATAGCCCAGAGATCACCACTGAACATATTGATCTGCACATAGATCCATCTGGAAGAAGGCAGATCAGAAGCAAGGGGGAGGGGTACAGACTTTCTAAATAGCTGGTCTACGGTTCTCACCTCAGCTTCTCTGCAGTGTGAGATGAGTGGGCTCTTAATTCAGCCACTACCAAAGGTGAGCATTTGTGCCATCACTGAAATGTGTGTCCTAAGTTGCCAACCCATGTCAATTAAGGAAAAGTGCCTTTTTGAAAATAAGCTAGTCTGATTTTTTTTACTCCCCAATAAACTCAAGAATGTTTGGCTTTTTGTTATTATTCCAGAGACTTGCAGTATGTCCCTTCATCATTTATAGTCAAGGGTCTCCAAGAGCCTATTGACTCTTTCCCCCAGATCGCTGCATTTTTTTTTTTTTTTTTTTTGGTAGTAGGCTGGGGTTTAGATGTCTCAGGCTCTCACAGGACTGTCTTCTTGGGAGGTCAGGCACAGCCAGGGGTCTTTAACTCAGATAAAGGATGGGTTGATGGGGCTGGTCACTTGCAGGTGAGCTCTGAAGCCCAATTTACAGTCAACTAATCACCAGCGGCTGAAGTTGAGGATCAGAAAGTAGCACAGCTGGCATACCCTGACCTGAGGATGGCTCTCACAACTGGAGAACTGCCCCACTGCTGTGGATGATGCTTCCGTCTGTGGTCCTGAGAGTTTTGGTAATATGGTTCAAACTGAGTGATTTCGAAAGTTGAGAGTCAGACCAAAGGAAAAGAGAGAAGGGTTGTCAAAGTTGAGATTTAAAAGAGTGGGCTGTCTACAGTGCATATAAAAAAAAAAGCAATTAAAAAAATCTAGATAGTGTGTTCTTTCCAAAGCAGTTTGCCATTCTCAGAACCATTAACTTCTTTAGCTACCAATGCTTGCCAAACTTACTGATTTAAAATGACTTCATTCATGTTAGCACAGCATCCATGTGAAAGGAGTAACTTTATAGGACATATTTATAATTTGAGACTATCTTATTTAAGGAGGAATTATGCAATTATCTCTTTTGCCCCAGGGAAAAAATAGCTTCCCCCCCCCCTTCTCTGGTTATAATGAAAAATTATTTTGCTTTAAAGAAGGACAATGAAGGTTTACAGGAAATATATAAAGAGAGATGAAAAATTTTCCAGGAAAGAGCAAATAAAATTATTAAAGGGATGAGGAGGCAGGGAAAGAAATCTGGAAACATACTAAAAGATTCACTCATTTTCCATCAAGAAAGATGAGAAATGATCAGACTTTAGTTAAATCAGACAGGGTTAAAGTGAATGCTCTTATGTTTACCAAATCCTAGAGTATCAGGAAGACGTACTTTTCAAAAAAAGAATGCGCTGTTTTTCATATTAGTACATGTTTGAGGGTCTCAGAACCCAAAAAATGATCTTGGTAGCAAATATGATTTAAATGGGAGATCAGAGGTGGCAAATATAGAGCACGTCTGCCACTATTTCCATTTCTGTACTCATGACGGACCTTATTAATTGATCAGGCTGCTGTTTCCAACTTAGCTAGATAGAGGCACTCTCCAAATTCTTTTCAGCACAGTATGACAAAGTCACTTAACTAGAGATGGCCCTTGAGCTGAAGCCCTTAAGCTACCTATGGTTTAGCCTTACTACTCAAAGTGTGAGCTCCAAACCATCAGCAGGGGCGTCACGTGGGAGCATATTCTGAAACCAGAATCTCAGCCCCATTCCAGACCTACCCAATCAGAATCTGTATTTTATTTTATTTTTTAACATCTTTTTATTGAGTAATAGTCATTTTACAATGCTGTGTCAAATTCCAGTGTAGAGCACAATTTTTCAGTTCTACATGAACATACATATATTCATTGTCACATTTTTTTTCGCTGTGAGCTACCACAAGATCTTGTATATATTTCCCTGTGCTATACAGTATAATCTAGTTTATCTATTCTACATTTTGAAATCCCAGTCTGTCCCTTCAGAATCTGTATTTTAGTAAGATCTCCAGTAATTCTTATGTATATTAAGTTTTAAGCAGCCGGGGAAGAGCAGTGAATGCATGATATCTTCATTAGGGTGGAAGTTCTGAAACCTAAGTGTGCATCAGAATCACTGGGTTAAACCTTTGGTAAACCTAGATCACTTGGCCATCTCCAGAACTTTTGTTAGAAGATCTGGGGTGGGGCTTATCAAACAAGTTCCCAGGTATTGCTGCTGCTGGTAGTGGACTGGGGACCATACTCAGAAAAACTGCATTAGAGCCATGGAAATACTTTGGAATGTCTCCATGACCTTTAAAGTTAAAGACTGCAGTATGTTTCTATAACTCTTGGTAGAACCAGAATTCTGGGTAGGGGAGAGTCCCAATGTTTTATACAGCATAGCATCTATTATGACCTTATGTACCTGGACCTAAAAGGCTCTCCCCCTGGAGAATTGCTGCTAGCATCACTCACTCATCAATTTGATAACAATCTGAGTACCTATTCTTTCCACAGCATTATACTTAATGTTGAGAGAATCTAATGAAGGTTAAAAACGCAGTTCCAAACTTCAAGAGGCCTACTCTTTAAGATGAAAATAAACAGGAAACGATAAATAACAAGGTGGCATCAGATGGTAAAGGGCTGAGTGCTAACTAAGTGGCACAGACCACGTGTGCTTTAATTGCAGAGGGAGGAATACCTGAAATTAGATAGAAGACTGTGCATCTCAGCCTAACTAGAGTAGAAAGTCGCTACACAGAATGGGTGAAAGATAGGTGAGGGAGGGAGCAGGCCAGGGTAATAAGTCACCTACTTATTTCTTAATGCTGCTTAAAGAGATTGTTTTTAAAACTTTGAAGTTTCCTGCCATCTGGGTAATGAGAAATCAGTGCTATTGAAAGTCAGGCTATAGGCTGGGCATACTGTGAAAACCTGTATCTCAGAGACAGAGAACAGAGACAAACAGCTTATAAATAGAGATGGCTGGGGGTGGGGGGAGTAGGAGTAATTTAATAACAGGGATCATAATACCCAACTTCTACTGGTCTCTCATTGCCAGGGACCTGTGCTAAACGACTGTCATGAACTATCTCATTTATCCAAACAACAGCATATTATATATACGTAGTCGAACCCCCTCATTACTCCTAGTGAAAACCGAAGCTCTATAAGGATGTATGTAAAGTCAAAGAACTTGCCTGATTTAAATCCAGGAAGTTCTACAGGGTAGGGGCTCCTCATCTATGAATGGCGAGGGGTCTGACCTGCCTGTATCATTTCTTCCAATTGTCAGCCAGGAAGCCATAGAGCACCTGAGACAGGAGAGAAATCCTCGGGCGAATTAAAGTCAAGTCGAGGAACCTGTGGGGCCAGTGCGTCCGAGGCGCGGACAGGGAGGGGCTCCTACATGAAACGCAGCAAGATTTAACCTGAGCCAGCCTAGGTCGTGAAGCTTCTGCCGGCTTCCTCCGGCCACTCTAATTACAGAGTCTGTGGTAGGTTGCAAGGAGGAGGTGTCTTAGGGCGGGAGGCTTCCTCGGGTATTGTATTTGCCTATAAATACTTCAAATAGTTAAGTGAAATGTGCAGCCTTTGAAAGCTGGAGAGGAAGTTATTGGGAGGCCCCCCGGCCCGGCTGGAATAGCTGGCAGAAAAGAGAAGAAATGGCTGGCGCGTCCTTAACGCGGGAGACGAAGAACAGCCCTGCCCAGACCAGATGGGGGGCCGCGGGGCTGCAGGCGCGACTCCGGAAGACTCAGACCGTTAAGGTGACCAGAACAATTTGAAAAAGAAAACAAACTTCCCCGAGCCGTGCCCGCGGGGGCCCAAGGCGGGCGTTTGCGTTCGAAAGGGCATTTTTCAAAAGGTTTCGGGGACGCGGGGGTGTCGGCCCGCCGGGAAGCGCGCGGCTGGAGCTCTGCTGCAGAGCGGCCACCAGCCGGCTTTGTACTTGCGGCCAAGCTCGGCCCCAGAGTTTCGGCGGCGGCCCGTGAGTTGAGGCCACGCCCCCTTTGCAGTGAGAGCCACGGCCGCTGATTGGCCCGCCGCGGACCAATGGGGGCGCCAGGGCGGCCCGGGCTGTCAGCGCGCGCCGCAGCCGCGCTGGTCGCAGCCTGCCTTCCCCTGCCCTGAGCCCCGCAGTCAGCGCAGCCTTCCCGGGAAGTGCGGCGGCCGCTCGCGAGCGCTGCCCGGCCCAGCCCGCCAGCCGCGCGTCTCGGTGCCCGCGCCCCACGGCCACAGCTTTGCGCTATAGCGCACGGAGCATGTGCAGACTCGCAGGCGCTGAGGTGCTGTCTGTCCGGGGGGCTTCTGGGCAGTGATGAACGACTGTCACGCCTAGAGAGACCTTTCGGGGGCTCTCGCCGCGCCTCTGCGGCGCGGGTGACACTGCGGTGCTCGCGATCAGGGCGGCAGCTGCCTCTCAGTGAAGACGTCTTGGGGTCCGTGCCCTCTCCCTCTTCTTCCTCTTCTCGCTCCTTCCCTCCCGCGGCTGCTCGCTCCTTAGCTCTCCGGCTCACACCCGTAGCCTCCCGGAGCCGGAGGCGTACATCCCCGCAGCTTCTCTTCCAAAGGAGCCTCCTCACTTCGGAGATGCAGTGACAAGTTAATATGGGCATCCAAGCTTCGGGTTCCCAGGAGGAGAATCGCAAGAGGCAACGGTCCCTGAGCGTCCAGAGCCCTTGAATAGGCTGCCCAGGAGGGGCGTGAGACCAGACTGCAGCATCTGTCTAGGTGTCCAGCTGAGCGTCGCGACCAGTCCTCCGCCCCATCCCGGCACCGCGAAGGCGCGCTCACCAGATTGCTCCGAGATCCCCGACCCGAGGATTTTTTTTTTTCTTTCCCTCGGCTGGTGGTGGGCGCCTCGCGGGCCGAGGCCCGGCGCCTGCTCTGCTGCCCGCGCTGCCTTTAGCGGTCGCCTCCGCCGCCGCTGCCAGGGACGTGCTGGGAAAACCGAAGCCCCGGGAGAAGATGCCGGCTATCCTGGTCGCCTCCAAAATGAAGTCGGGACTACCCAAACCGGTGCACAGCGCCGCGCCCATCCTGCACGTGCCCCCAGCCCGGGCCGGCCCCCAGCCCTGCTACCTCAAGTTGGGAAGCAAGGTGGAGGTGAGCAAGATCGCCTACCCTAGCCAGATACCCCTGAAATCGCAGGGGCTGCAAGAGCCGGCGGGGGAGGGGCTCCCGTTGCGGATGAGCGGCTCCGTGGAAAACGGGTTCGATACCCAGGTGAGAGGAACTGTGTGCCAGGGCTCTGTTCTGGGGGAAGGGTGAATACTTTTTTTTTCCCCCTTAGCAGAGGGGAGGTTGACATGGCTGGATAGGGGAGAGGGCAGAGAAGGGAACCATTCCGCTTAGGCCGGCAGATTGGGAGATGCGCGAGGAGAGTGGGCTGGCCAGTGGGTGTGGCCCTGGTGACCGAGGTTTGCCTTAAGGAGCTCTGCGAGACCGGGTTCGGGCTTGTGTGCGGCCTCTTCCTGGGGGCAGCACGGTCAGGATGTTCTCAAAAAAACAAAAAACAACAACAACAACAAAACGTGCGCCGCGCTAAACATGTGAGGTTCTGCTTGTGGAGAACTTGGTCCCAAGAAGACATTATCTACTGCAGCGGCTGTCTGTCTGTCGATTCTGCAGATTCTGTCCCTGGCAAGGAACGATCTGCGGCCTCGTAGGGCTCCACGCCCCCTGGCCTGGCTGCAAGATCCAGGAAAAGGGGTCTGGGAATGGCAGTGTACCTGCTCCCCTCAGCTGGAAGATGCCTGCCCCTGCCCCACCCTTCGAACTGACAGGATTACAGGCACAGTGCTGGGACTGCTGTAGGAGTGCCCGGTGCAACAGCGGAGGCTGGCAGCTGGAGACTCCTAGCGTCTTGGCTGGCTTTTGCGGTGGGGCGGGGGTGGCTGCCTCAGAATGGCGGCCTGAAGCTAAGCCCCTCCTTCCTAGGTAGTAGATCCCGGTGCGGGTAGCCCGGGTGACTGGGGGTGGCGGAGGAGGATGGCTTGAAAAGAATTGGTGACTTCTACCTTTCCATACAGAGCCCGCATCACCCAATTCGGCTGGGTGACAGGCCCTGGCCATGCAATCTCTTTTAAGGAAATCGGCAAGGGCCAATCAGGTTCTCCTGGCCTCCTGCCCTCTCTGCTGCTTTTTTTCCCTCTTCTGGTAGGAGGGAGCAGGGGCATGCTGTATTTTCTTGGCAGTGAGTCAGCAGGGACTTTTGGGGACAGGCGGACCTGACGGATGTGACTGTCCCGGTCAGGAGAGGTGGGAAGCCAGCGGGGGAGGTAGTTTGGGGCTGGTGTCAGGGAAGTGGCAACAGACCAGCTGACCTTTTTGGCACTTACTCTCTGCTGACCCTGTCTCCACCTTCTCCTGGAGCTTTCTCTGATCAGAGGCTAGAACTCAACACATTCCTAGCCTTTCTGATGGAGGGACTGGAGCTGGAAGCTAATTGTAAGCAGACTTTTGGAACTCTGGACTGGAGAAGGCCCTCAAAGCAGATTAGCTCCCACGCCAGGCTGATAAGCATGCCCTTTGCTGCTGCACTTGCTAAACATTTTTGGAAGCTGACAGGTTTGAGTGATGGCATGTGGGAGGAAGGCAAGATTTCCCCTAAGGCTCCCCGGGCCTGTCTCTGCTAGGGTTTTGTGCTCTGCGCTCTGTTTTCTGCTGTTCATCATGGGATTTTTACAGGGGGCTTTGAAATGGGAATAATCTTGGGGAGAGGGCACTCTTGTGAGGATTTCCCCTGCATCTTCAGAGGTGGAGCTGATGAGGTGTGGTAGGTGGTATGCGGGAGGCCAGACCAGTGACCCTGGGAGGTGACACACACCCTCCAGCCTGATGAGGAGAACCTGAGGAATGAGAGGAAAGTGGACACTGGGATTTTTCCTACCCAGGCAGCTGCTCTGCCTTTGCCCATTTGACCCTTCATTTAATGAACACTGTCAGAGGACTTGTAATGGGCAGGCTCTGGAAAGGTGATTCATCACCCTCTTCCCTGAAAACATGTTCTCCAGCTGCTACTGGAAGGGCTGGCATAGTTCAGTTCCCTCAAGGCTTTGCTTCTCTCCCTGACCTTTGGCCCACAGTCCGCAGAATGCCACCATCTCACCTGCCTCGCCCTCGCTGGGACCTTATGCACTGACCATGAAGATGGTTTGGTTGGACTGCTAAGGAAATTGGCCTCTCCCCAGTAGGCTATCCTGGGCCCACCTGCCCTTTCTTTATCCATGTTTGGGCTTCCTGGGGGGCTCTTCTTGTGACAGGCACAGATCCATGTTCTCTCTGCCCCACCCTGGCATCCAAGTGACGTTGACAAAAGAGCTTTTCCCGTCTTTGGACAGGGCTTCTTCCCCCTCTGCCTGACATGGTGACCACCTGCCATCCAGGAAAGCCTCTCCATATGGCTGGAAGTCTGTCTGGCTTGACATCTAGTAGTCCTGGATTCAGAATCTGGTATTTATCCCTAGAAGACACTCAGGAGATAATGAGTTAAATGGCAAATGATATTTTAGAGCATCTGACTCTCCTTTTATTCAGGGGCTTTGGGGAGAAGGCTGGGTTGTGTAAGTGGTCAGTAGCACAGGCTTTAAAGTCAGGTAAATATCTGTGGTGTCCTATCTCCATCAGGTACTAGCTGGGTGACCTAGTCGATTAACCTCTCTGGGCCTCAGTGTTCCCATCTGTGAAAATGGGCATAAACAACCATACAAATTGTGAGGATTAAGAAAAAATTATATGTAAGTTGTCAAATATACATATGAATTTATATATACATATATATACATCATATATACATACACAAGTAACATATGTAAAGTCCATGTCTGGCAAAAAAGGCACACTTAATAAAGTGAGCTGTTTATATTGCTAAACCAAGAGATGGGGCATTGTTGAATGTCAATCTAATAGCCTCTAAGTGAGAAAAGGCATAGTTTATTCTCTCAAGCCCTGGAGAAGGTAATGTTCAGTTCACAAGGATTTGCAGCACATCTATCACACGCCTGATACAGTACCAGGCATGGTGGGAAGATGAGGGAGGGGCACAGCCCCTTGTTGAGAGCCTGATGTGCCAGGCTCTTTGCATATGATCTCATTTCATCCTCACAGTAACACTTAAAGCAGATATGACATTTTCAATGAGAAGAATTTTTATAACGTTTTCTATGATAACAATGATATAATGATGGCAAATCACGACATAGCACTTTTTGTGTGCCAGGAAAGTTCTAAAATACCTCATTTGAGTCCAGTGAGATGAGTTTTTATTATTCTTACTTTACGCATAAGGAAACTGAGGCAAAGACCAGGTTAGTAACAGTAGAATTAGGACTTGGAGAGTCTGGCTCTGGACTCCATGTCCCTAACCAGCATGCTATAGAGGGATAATCATAGGGACTTTCCGATTACTCGCAGGCCCTGATTTATGAGACCACTGATCTAGCCATTGAGCTGGAAGGGTAAGCTAGACTTAGAGGCAGAGGAACTTGCTACAGGTTGTCCTGCTCCAGGGTGGTGGAGCAGGGGGTCCAGGTCAGCTTGGTCTGGCTTTCAGGCTGCTGGTCTTCCCACTCTTCATTGCTGCCCGCCTCCTTCATGCTCTGGCAGACGTACAGGGTAAATAAGACATGGCCTGGGACTGGAGATTTTATAGTCTAGTTGGGAGGCATCACTGATGTACCAGGGGCATCACAATACCACACAACACAAAGAGGGCTGAGATGTGTGCTTGGGGTTCAAAGGAAGGGAAAGGTCAAGATGGCTGGAGAAGTTCAGAGGGCGTCCCGGATGAGGCAGGAGATGGCAGGCTCCAGAGATGGGCAGGAATGGTTGAATGGGGAGGAGACGGGGTGAGATGAGCGTGCCAGGGGAGGATGAGGAGTGGGGTCAGGCAGTGGTGCAGAGCGGATGTCACCACAGGGACCCTGCAACTCATGTAGCAGGTCATTGCTTCATATTTAGTATCTTCCCTTTAAAAGGTGATGACGAGCAAGGAACAAAGGCTTCTTGCCGTGGCAGGATTGGCTTTGCATGCTGGCTTTGTGGTGGATAGTAATCCTGAGCATGCAGGGTAGTTATGAGAAGGTGGAGAGACGATATCCATAAAAGACCTGGTTCATAACAGACCCTTGGGGAATGACAGTGATTATTATTATTAGCTTGGGGTTCAGAATATTCAGCATGGTAGTTAAAGGGAACGGAGGCGGTTCTCACAGCTTCTTTTATTAAGTAGCAACTCTCTTCAGCCAGTGACAGCCCATTCTCCTCCAAGCCTGCTCTCCATCTCCATCAAGTGTGAAAAGACCTAAGTTAGCCAGCACATAGCTTTTAGGTGCAGCTGCACTGTCAACTCCCCAAACACTGCCCACCCCCACCCACCCCCGGTCACCATCACCTTGAATCTCTCCTACGAACCTACATCTGGGGCCCGACCCCTAGTGAGGGGAACTGGTCTGCAACACCACATCCCTCCCGAATTCCCTTCTTGGTGCTGGGATACCTGGGCCTTCCCCCAAGAATGAACATTGATAGCTTCTGCTCTGTTAACATGGTGTGTAAATTATGACCATGTGCAAAGACTTGTTTTAGAGACCTGCTCTATGTTAGTTCAGAACCCCTGTCCAGCTGACCTTCAGATAAGGAATGCTCCTGATCTATTCGGGGAGAGGTGAACCTATTTTTAAGAAGCAGTTGCAGGAGAAAATATTATATATCTAATACTTTGATATTTCCTGTTTTTCGGAGTCTGGTGTTCAACTTGCAGCTCATTTCTTTAACAAAGTAATTAGAAGTGATTGAAATCCTTTGTGGGTGTTTTACATGTTTAGAAAGAAAGCTCAGGCGAGGCCCCTGGGAAGGGAGCATAGCTCCAAGCTTACAACCTGTTGCAACTTTGCCCCATTGTGTTTTGATTAGAATCCTTGCTCCATCATCAAAGTTGATTATGGATTTGATTAGTGCATTTTTCTGCCATTGTGTTATTCCCTTTCTTCTCTTCCTCAGTTCTTGGAGGGGAATGTGTAGCATGGTTATCTGCCAACATACAAGAATGTTTATAGTTCACATATTATTGCTTATTCCGTGGGTTAATTTTCTAAAGACACTTTAAGGGTGGGACTGGTGGCCAATTTAGGTTATCATTACGTGTGTATATATATGTGTGTGTATAAATACATCTACTTCTGGAGATGTGTATATACACATATATATGCACACATATACAAATATATACACATGGAACAGCTTAAAAGTAATGAGCACATGTAAGCACACACATCAAAGGCCAGGCTGGAGGAATTACAGCTCAATTTCCAGCTTTCAGAAGAGCTATATTTGCTTCCCACTTCTCATACTCCTTTCCTCTTTGACCAAGAGTGAAGCACCAAACCTTGGTGTCCACTTTATTTGTTTATAAGACAAGAGATGTAGCCTTGGGAGAGGTGTTACGTGGTTTTTTTTTTTTTTTTCAATTTGTTATTGAAGTGTAGTAGATTTACAGTGTTAGTTTCAGGTGTGCAGCAAAGTGACTCAGTTTGGGAGAGGTGTTTTAATTAGGCCTTAGTGAAGCTCCTGAAGCCAGTCTGAAAAAGCCAAACTACCCAGTGAGATTTTGACTTAAGGTCAGAGATTCTTATTTCTTAGAATCAGTCTCAGCAGCAGGGAAGGGAACAGTTATGGAACATCTGCTTTGTGCCAGGGAGTAGCCTTCAGTGGTTTCATTCATATAGACGTAATTTAATCTGAGACATAAGAAATTGGGTAAAATCTAAAGTGGTCCATGCATTTCGTATGAGGAAGATGAGACCAAGGGAAGTTATCACTTTGGGGCAGTTTTATAGAGTTAATTGAGAGTTTATTTTAGAGTTAATTGAGAGACAGACCTGGATTTGAATCCAGGCTTTGGGCAAGTTACCATCTCTAAATGTCAGTGTCTTCATCTATAAAACAGGAATGATGATGCTTATAGGTTGTCTGTGAGGATTCAGTGAGATAATACAGGTAGGTGGCTGAGGGATAGAACCTGGCATGGAGTAATCAAGGAATGTGTGATATTGCTTATTTTTGTTACCCAAGGACAGAGCCCAGTATGGAAACCAGATCTGCTTCATTCCAAGCTCGTGTTCTTTCTACCCGACCTCTCTGCCTCCCAAGTACATGGTTGATTACATGGAGGACAGATGGCTTGCACCGTGGAAGCAGAGAGCATAGCGGGGCTTTGGTTTGATGACTGAGGGGCAAGAGTAAATTAAGAACAGTATCCTCTAAGTGAGTCAGATCCAGAGTTGTGAAATGAAATGTCCACATTTTGGTCCCAAACGTGCCATCTCTGTAGCACTAACCAAGCTGAAGGGTCTGCTGCCAACCAAACTTACGGGAAGCCTCCTTTGTACACCCAGTCTGAGCTGGCACTGTCAAGGTGGTTGAGTGAAGCTGGCCAATCTGATGGCACTGCCCAGGACCAAGAATGGGAGCGTCCCATTGATTGGGATTCTGAATGGCTTCTTATTGTTCTGAAGGCAGAAGGAAAGCCCTCTTCCCTCACGGCTGGCATGATTGTGGTGGGAGCTGGACCTTGTGATCAGTTGGTCATTAAGGTGCCCCAAGGCATGGCCGGCTGCCCCATGGTATTTTACTAATAGCCACGGGGCCGGTTTCAATGGTGACTCTGTCTCATGGCCACATTGTTCAAGGAGATGGACAGTGTGTTCCTAGAATGTCTTAGGCAGAATGGCTCATGTGATTTTGGGAACAAAACTGGGTCAGGCTTTTGTGCTTCAGTCCACACAAGACACCAGTGAGTGACACAACAAAAGTTTGCGCAGGAATCCCAAGTCGCCCACACAGAATCTAAAGAATGACTCATGGCTTAGTGCTCCGTTTCCCAAGGAAAACAGACCCTCTCTTGTGTTTTGCAAACAATGGCTCCACAGCCTCAGAATATTTTTTCTCTCTTCTAAGTGAAACCTTAATACCTTCAGTGAATTTTGGTTTGTTCCAACCCCCTCTGTCTTGGTGGGAGGGAAGATAGGGTAGGAATGGGGGCTTGGTCGAGGTAATTGTGAGCCTAGCTCCCAGGGTTCTTTGGAGCCTTTGAACAAAATCAGTTACTCACGAGAGTGTGAAATAAATTATAAATAAATTAAAAATAATTATAATAATGGGCACCGACACTGACAGAGTGTAGCCTGTCACCAGAATAATGCATACACGGGGCACACATCAATTCATTTGACCTCACCGCATCCCATGACATAGAAGCCACGTCCTGAAGAGAATAGAAATGACAGCTCTGGGAATCAGCAACTTTGGTTCTAGTTTTGTCTCTTTGGACACCTTACTGCCTAACCTTCACTAAGTTACATTGTCTTTTGAGCTTTGGTTGCCTCATCTATAAAATGGAGAGGATGATAATTGGTCTACCTTTTTTGAAGAGTTGTTGTGAAGCTTAACAGAGGTAATTATTATGAATGAGACACTGGTTTAAGCATCTTACACCATAAATACTCTTAAAAGAAAACAAAGGTGAGAGAGATGAGGCTGTTTTTGCAAGTAGGACAGCTGGTGAGTGGTGGACTCCAAATTTGAACCCCTGTCTGTTTGACCTTCAAGTCAAGGTTCTTTAATAGCAAGTGTGAAAAAACTTTTAAAAATATATCTGAAAAGGCATTGTTAGTACAGAATCAAAGTAAATTGCTGTAAAATTTCCTTTGGTATGGTGTATATGACATCTGGCTTCTCTCCTCTGCCCCAGAGTTTGGAAAGATTGAAAATATTCATTCAATATTAAATAAATGTTAGCTGCTTCATAATATCAGTTAAGCCCTCTGGGATTTGTACAATTCTAGGTAATCTGAGGCCACAAGGTCCACTAAGGTGTTATCACTGTGTAACTGGTAGGGCTGGTTCTGGACAGAGGAGTGGAAAAATGGGGAAATTTGATCATTTGTTGGCATGCGGAAGCAATCAGATAAATTCAGTTTATGGATTATTCTTTAAGACAACAGGCCTGGGATCTTCAAAACTGATAATGTCATGAAAGACAAACAAAATTTAAATGGTAGTTGGAGAACTATTCTAGAAAAGGAGACTAAAGAGCTATGACAGCCAAATCCAGTGAGAGATCCTTGACAAGCAAAACCAGAAATGCTGGGAAGGTCATTTTGGAGACAATCGGAGGTAGGTGAGTACAGATTGCATGTTAGACGATATTATTCTATTGGTTTGGGGATAAGATAAGAAAATGGCCATTTTCTTGGAAGATATGTGCTGGAATATTTAGAGGTGAGGTATCTTGATGTCAGCAACTAACTCTCAGATGGTTCAGGGAAGAACAAAGGTGAGTCTATCTACAGATAGGAGGAGAAAGCAAATGTTGTAAAATGTTAACAACTGGTGAATCTAGGTGAAGATATATGTGCAATTCTTTCAACTTTTCTGTGTTTGAAACTTTTCAAAATAAGATGTTGGGAAACAAAACAAAGCCTTGGCTAAAGAGTCTACATTAGCAATCTCCTTGACATCTGTGGTGTATCCATGAGAATGTACATGAAGTAGGAATGTGTGTGTGTGTGTTTGTGTATGTAAAATAAATAGCCTGGCCAAGTTTGTTTCCCTGGGTTTAGGATCTGGACTCATCTCCTTTCTGGTGTAGTGTGAGAATCTTGGCTTAATTCCTTTTCTTTCATGAGAATGGTTGATGGAATGTTATGGAAATCATAAGATCCAGGTTGATTTAATAATCTCTTATAAAAATCAAAGATGTTTCCAAGGTTGAAAATATAAAAGATATTTTTTTAAATGAAGAAAAAATTTTAAAATATGGTAACACCTGGTTCAACTGCACTCATCTAGGCATTGAGGGGATAAGGAGGATGAGGGGACAAGCTCCTTTCTCTGCTTCAGTCCTCTTTCTCTCCCCACTACTTAGACTCCTTTGCCTGGCTAAACCCTTTCCATCCTTCACCCATTCAAGTTCAGGCTTAGTGCCACCTCCTCCAGGAAGCCCTTTGTCACCATCTTGGTCTGGGTGCAATATTTCTCCTATGTGCTCCCATAACCTGCTCTGAGACCCCATAGCTTGGAGTATAAATGCTTACTTAGCCAAACTATGGCTTCCATGAGGTCTGGGATGTGTCTCTCTTGATCCCTGCTGATACAGGATCAGCACATAATAGGTTTTTAGTTCATATCTGCAAAAGAAAAGAAGGATGGGAGGGGGAAGATTAAAGAAAGAATGGAAAAACAGGATTAAGTGGATACTGAGCACCAGCTGTGTTCCTGAAGCTGAAGCTAAGCCAAATGGGTTCTATAAAACTCCCTCCCGGCTTGTAGGCTGCTGGGTGGATGGCCCAGTAGAGGAGACACAGAGCGGACAACCTGAACAATGCCAGGTCTTGGGAAAACTCACCTGGCTGGGTAAGGGTGGGGTGGATTCCTTTACCCAAAGCTGTTTACAGTGTCCAAACTGTCTGGCTGCTCCACTGCAAGATTTGCCAGGATGTGATAATGGCAGTACAGGAGACCGGAAGGGCTGAGCGGAGAGAACACGGTAGGCTTTGTGGGGCTTTGGCAGATACCCCACCTGCTCCCCCCAACAACTTTTGAAGGGGACCTAAGAAGGGTTCTGACGGATTTTAGTTGGATAAGAAAGGGGTTGGGACAAGCCTTCCAGGCATAATGATTACAGTAACCATTTATGTGCCATTTCCATCCATAATCTCACTTAATCGTCACACTAACTTTCTGAACCCTTATTACTGATACCGTCTTATGGGAAAGGAGAAAAGTGAGGAGTCAGTGGGGAGACACCTGAGAGGGATCCTGGAACTTGTTCAGGTCACACAGCTGCTATGAACAGTGGCAGGAGTCCAACCTGGGTGTTTCTGAGCCCCCAAATCTGTGCTTTTAACCACTGCCTTCTTCTGCCAGTAAATGGAAGAGGCCTGAGTCCCAAGCCTCTTCTCCCTGGAGCCTCTCCCTGTTTCCCTGGCCTTGGCCTCCTTGCTGTTTCCTTCTGGTTGGGCCCTCCTGTGCCTGTCCCAGCCCTTGGCCAGAGGCACCGAGTTTATAGAATGAGGAGCCCCACTAGCTTTTGCTCACATCTTGCTGCAATCTGGGCACAGCCGCCTCCCCTCACTGCTGTCCCCCAGGTCACCCCTGTGCTACCAGGCTGGGCAGGTCCATGTGCCTAACAGCTGGCAGGACCTCTTTCCTGGCTTCCCACTGCAGGCCGCTTGGCTACAGTCCTGCAGACAGCCCCCATTTCATGCTGATTTGCTTTGATTCTTTTCAGACCTGGCCATGACGCATGTTGACGTCAAAATATGTGGGCCACAAGCGTGCCAGAGCCGTCAGACCTTCCATCGTGTGAACTTGGCTTGTTAGCTGTCTCTGGACAGAGGAAGGCAAGCCCTGGAAGGAAAAGGACCATTTAGGTGACGAAGCCAGATTCAGAAGAATCAGGCTCACTTGGGATGTCTGCTTAGTGATCTCTGCCTCTGTGGACTAGGCATTCAGGATGTCTGAGCCATTGTGGACCTTGGAGGCCACCCACTTCCATAGCTCCATTGTGCAGGTGGGGAAACGTTGCCCAGACAAGGACGTGACTGCCCATGGCCACCCAGTTCTGAGGGCCAAGCAAACACTGGAACCCAGGCCTCTTGACTCCTGGCCCTGTGTTCTTTCTACCTCACTCATGGCGATCAGATGTTCTGATCCAAAGGGCCTGATGGTTTAAAGAATTGCAACCAGCCCCAAGCTATGTTCTTTTCCTCTCCATCTATTAAGTGGGTAAGATAAATATTCTTAATTCCTTCATCTTAGGAAGCTTTTGCGTTTGGCTCAGTGGGTCAGAAGACCAGAACCTCTTTGTGGATGGTATAATTGTGGCAACAGACCACCCCTGAACACCTGCCGTGGGCCAGACACTCTACGTACATCATCTCATTTAAGCCTCACAACGAGGTGATAAGGCTGAGGGCATTTCATCCATTTCATGCAGGAAGCTCAGAGGAGGCCAGTCACTTGACCAAGACCGCACGGGGTCAGTATTGGAACGCTCTCATTTCATGTCCATGCACTTTCTGCCCAGCCTCTTAGACACCCCCAAGCTGGAAGTCAGAGAGACCTGGGTTAAGATCCTAGCTCCCCGTTTATTTGCCAGACCTCTAACTTCCCCAATTTTGATGTAGGGCCTGGGATGCAGTAGGCACTCAATAAATAGTTGTTGAACTGCATCGTGGACAAGTCAGTCCCACCCAGCCTCAGTTGCCCAAGGAAAGTAGCATTTCAGTGGCTCATGTGGAGCAAAGCAACAGTGTGTGTGAGAATGCCTGACTTTGTGATCTACCGAGCACTTACTAGGTGCTGGGCCTTCTTCTAAGCATTTTATATGGATTTTCCCATTTAATCATCACAAAAGCACTAACCCCTGAGGGAGGCACCTTAGTCTCCGTTTTACAGGTAAACCAAGGCAGGTAGAGCATAAGCAACTTGCCCAAGATCACCCTCCATCAGTGGAGGAGCTGGGCCTGAAATTCGGGCAGGGCAGACAGAGCTTGCATCCTCACCCACTGCGTGGTCCTCCCTCTGTGCTGCTTCGAGCTAGCCCAGATCTAGCTGAGGGTGGGGAGGAGAGACCCCCAACCGAGGGCTCAGAGAGGGAAAACAACTTGTTTCAGATTCTTCAGCACAAGAGGTGATAAAACTCATCTAAGACGTGCCTTCCTAGCCTGGGGCTCTGTTCTTTAAAAGGTGCTGCCTCTCTAATGGGAAAGGACTAACTGTTTAGTCATGGGAAGCGCTCCCAGACTGGAGATGGTCACGAAGAATCAGTGACTCCCAACTGCCTGGGAGACTGTGTGGCTTTCCCCTTGGGTCCCTGCTTCTCACTCATTTGGAATCATTTACTCTCTGGATTGCAGAGCAGAAACCAATATAAATTTGACCTAGTCCCTAGAAATGTTTACCTGGCTAAAAATACGCCGGCTTTGTTATATTTTTAGCCAAATTTAGATTTGAAGTATATGCATTGCCCACACCCATGTATTAGGCATGAACTGTTGGTACATTTTGTAACAGGAAGCTGCTGGTTTTCCATTCCAGAGAACTGGAATTGGGTCAGAAATTTGTCATTTGCAAATGCCAACTCTCACCACATTCCATTGCTGTTTTTAAGAGTGTCTCGTCACCTGGGTTCAGAGGAAGCAGGCCATGGGCAAGGCCGGGCTGGCCAGGCTGTCTTTGTGTATTTTCTCCAGGTCTGTGCCTTCCAAGCGACCTCCGCCTGGCTCTCCCCAGGCCCACGCCATCTGCAGTGTGTTGCCTTTGGATTGGTGTATGGGCAGACAGGGTGCTTATTTTAGAACTGGAAGGAGAGGAGATATATCAATAATAATAAAAATAAAAAGCTGGGAATGAAAAATCCATTCAGTGGTTTAAAAATGTCTCTCCCCTAACAGGACAGATTATTTTTGTTTCTTAAAAACAACTGACTAATTTGCTCCTCGAAACAGAGTTGTAAAGAGAGATGTGTAAGACTGTAAAAATGGAGGGATGGTCGAGGTGGCCTATAGGTTTCACCACCTACCCCCGGGCCCATTCACACAGAACAGGTCATCCCCTCAACTGCCATATTTTCCCCTGTTCCTGAGTAGCACACTCTGGCAGCTCAGAACCATATCACAAAGACCCTGTTTTCTTAACTTCTTTACCGATGATGAAGCCGAGCCTCAGGGCCTTTGCACTTGCTATTCTTGCTGCCTGGAATGTCTTCTGCAGATATTGACATGGCTCATTCTCTTACCTTCAGTCTCTGCTCAGATGCCACTTTATCAAGGCCCTATTTTGACCACCTTATAAAATAGCAATCCACCTTTTTACATCTCCTTACCTTGCTTTATTTTTCTCCAGAACCAGAGCAGTCTACTCTAGACATGTTACGTATGTATTTATCTTCTGTCTTCCTCTATTAGACTTTCAACTCCATGAGAACAAGGGCTTTGCCTGTCTTGTTCACAGCTGTATCCCCTGCACAGTGTCTGGCATATAGGAGGTGCTTACTAAATATTTAGTGAATAAACAACAGAGACTTGTGCAAGATTTCAGGCAGACTAGCATCCAGGTCTGACTCCCAAGGCCAGGGATCTTACTTACACCATGTCTGCAGACACTACTAAGAAAGCTACATTGTGTCCTTTAAGATGCCAGTGGGTCAAAATGCCCTCTCTTTGACAGTTTTGCATCTTTTGGAGGGGCTCTTACTGCATAGGGTGGTTGAGTATCATAGTGCAAAGATCAGTGTCTTGACGCAAAGATGTGGGTGAGTTAGATTCGCTGGAAAAAGGCAATAGTTTTGATCAGGTTGGGGAATTCTTACCCTATAAGCAGACTCTTACTTGGTGCAAGTTTAGGGCTGGATCCACAGTAGAATGTGGAGGTGAGAATTGGATTTGCCAAAATACACTGATTCCATTTTGTGTTCAGTTTTCCTTCCTTCTCTCCTTCTCTACTCCCACCTCTCCTTCCCCCTTCCCTCCCTCCTTCCTTCCCTTCTTCCTCCCTTCCCTCCTTCCTTGCTTCCTTCCTTTCTGCTGGCTACTTTTTGTGCTTTAACCCTTGTTAATAAACATATGGCCTGTAGACGGCAGTAATGGCATCACCTGCAAGCTTGGTGGAAGACAGAACTTTGGGCATAACCTCAGACCTTCTGAATCAGAATTTGCATTTTAACCAGACCCCAAGATATTTCATAGGCAAATTAAAGTTTAAGAAGCAGAGGAGCATGTATGCCTTCACCCCTTCAGAAGAGGTACTTAAGAGAACCTTCCTTCCTATAAATAGTTTCCTCCTCTGTCTGTTCCCAATGCCTCTAATAACCCTACCCTGTGATTAGGGATGGGAGCGATGGGCAGGGCAACCCTAGAAGAGGGCATCACCACTTCCAGCATCCGTGGCCACTCTATTTCTTACATTGCTCTGTCTTAGTCACCTGTGCACTGGGCTTTGTAGCTAATACTTGATCACCATGATGGGAGGCTGTAATCCGTCTGGTAACTGCAGAAAGGAAAGGGATCCAGTCTTTCACCTGGGAGCTCAGGATCAGAGGACCTTGGCTCTCCACTCTGCCGGTGAGCTCTGGACTGGTCGAGAAGGCATCTTTCAGATGGTGGAGGCTGTTTCATCCAAGCCCTTCTCAGTCAGCTGTGAAGTCCTCTCCAGCCCCTTCAGCAAAGGGAGGACAGCTCTTCCTCTGGTCTGAACAGGGCCCGACCCATAGGATCCTTTGCTGTCTGGAAGTCTCCTTCCAATTCCCCTTGAATTGTAGTTGGAAATTGCATTGAATGGTTCCAGCATGTGAAGGAGGGCATCCCAGAGTACCAAGGGGAGGGGCTCGCCCGGGTGATCACGCTGGGGTCTCCATTCCCACTTATGGAGGCCCCGGCACTGGGCAGGTGCTGTGCAAATGTAATCCGTCTCCCTGCTGAGGCATTTCTCTCGGTCATGCTGTGGTTGGGTACTGATTTGCGGAAAGCTCATTGACAAGAGCAGAGCAGATGAGTTGAGCCCTTGAATCAGGCTATTTGGTGAAACTGTTGTCTAACGCTGATGTGGGAGTTTTTCAGGGCTCATTCTGTGTAAATCAGGGCTATTTAAAAGCTGCTCACATGGTCTCTGGTACCATAGAAACCACCTGTTCTTGCGCACACCTCTGGCCTAGTCAGACATGGGCCGTTGCAGGTGGAGGAAAGGGACTTGGTGGCCTCACTCGGGAGTCCTCAGGAAGGAGGAAGGAGTGGAAGAAGTTGAGGGGGGCTTTCTCTTCCTTTCCCAGCTGCCCTAGTCTTGTCTCATTTAACCCCATCCAAGTCACCTGGAGGAGGGACATCTCCAGCGCCCTCTCCAGTCCATATGGGGTCCTGATGGGGACAGGGAAGCTGCCCTGTGACTGAAAGATGATGAGCCGGATGCTAAGGTGCTTGCGTGTGTGCATATGTGCAAGTGTGTGTGCGCAGGCACCTGACCATGTGTGTGTCCAGATGCTCCTTGAGGGGCTGGAGAAAATCCATTTCGACTGCTGGCAGCACCATAGCATGTGAGGCAATGTGGGGAGGCTGAAAGAGCACTGTTCTTGGAGTCAAGGAGCTTGAGTTTTCTCCCTAGACCTTACTTGAGCAAGCCATGGCCTGGGCACGTGGCCAGTCATTCTTTACCAGGACCATGTGCAACTATCAAAACAGAACACATGTCTAGATGTCTTCCTTCCAGATACAGGCCTGGGGTGAGGCTTTAGCATCTCTGTTTCTCAGGGCTCTGTAGGGAATTCTGATACACAGTATGGGGAGATACCTCCTGGATTTGAGAACAGCTCCTTTGGAGAATTCAGGATAATGAAGTGGGTAAAAGCAAGTGGTCCCAGCCACACAGACCACGGTTTGGACTCCAGTTCTGTCCACGTAAGGTACAGTGAGAGGTGAGTTGCTGACAAACTTGCCCCTTCCTTATCTGCTCTGGAAGCCTTAGAGTCACGACCTCATAGGGCTGCTCTCAGCATTAAATGTCATAAAGTGTATGAAGCCTGTGGCGAGTGCCTGCTGTGTGATGAGTTCTCCATAAATGTTGTGTCTCGGGGGTGTGTGTGTGTGTTTTCTGTTGTACTATAATATATGGATAGAAACCTCTCAAGTAAGTCCAGGGAGAATGCAATTGGGAAATGAGATGGCAGAGCTCAATTATATTAGTGTAATTTGGCAGTAAGGAAACCAATTAATTCATTCTTTCAGACAGTTATTAACAGGAAAGGGAGTGTGCAAAGAAAGGTCTGGTGGGGCCAGAGAGAGATGCCAAGCACGCCCCTTCCTCCATGACAGTGGTTCTTAAATTTCACTGTGCATCTGCATGACCGGGCGCTTGTTAAATATGCAGAATCCTGGGCCCCAGCCCTAGAGACTCTGATTTTGCTGATCTAGGTGTGGCCCAGGAATTTGTATTTTTGGCAAGTGTGACCAAGTGGATGTGCAGAAGATAGCCTGCAGCCCCCACTCTCTGACAAAGACTGGTCTAGAGGGGAGGATCAAATTGAGTGATTGAGAGAAGGAGGGAGCTCGGTGAGTTTGGGGCGGGCAAGAGTGGGAACCTAGATAAGGTGAGAGGAGCTGAGGTTTGAATGCACACATTCCAGAGCCAGAGAGAACAGGGCAGCACGTTTAGGATTGGGTATGATGAGCAGATAGTGGAAGGCTCTGGTGGACAAGGGACCTTCCATCTTCTCCCTGTTGCTGGGGGCTGGGGTTACCATGTAGGGTGGGCGTCATACTAGGATGTCAACCACTGCGAAGGGTCAACAGGGACTCCTGGCGAAGGGCCATGAACCCAGAGTGTGTGTCCCTTCGTGCTCTGCTGGAGGCCCAGGCTGGCTGCCTTTAAGTGGCCTGGCAGTGTCTGTAGAGTTCAGCATCTTTCTCTCTGCTCATTCAGAAATCAGGGCTCAGGAAGAATCTGGGGTGGGGGATCTGGAAGGGTAAAGGAGATGTGAGATCCTCAGGACCCCGAAGTCGGGTGGCAGACAGAGCACCAGAGGTGAGATGAGGAGTTTGAGTGTCAGTGCTCTTAATCCTGGGCTGTGTGATCTGAGGGGGGACTGAGTCAGAGTCCCAGGTTTACAAGGGGCACCAGGCCCCTTGTTAAAGCCTGAACCAAGTTATCCCCTGAGCAGTGGCCTTTGGATCTGCTGGTCCCAGGAGAGCACATTTTCTGGGGTCTTCACTGGATCAGAAAGAGGTAGAAATAAGAGATAGAGGGAAGGGAACATTTATTCAGCAGCCAGTCTATGTGCCAGTCTTCATCCTTACATGATTTATCTCATTTAGTCTCCACCTTAGGAGGTCAATTTCATGAGTCCTGTTTTCCAGATGGAGCAAGAGAGGCTCAGAGAGGTGAAACAACTTGCCTGATCACACACAGCTGGGACTTGGCAAAGCCTGGGCTCAACTCACTCTGTCTGATTCTGACCAAGTGCCCTCAGTTCCTCAGTGAATGTGGGGGAGGCCCTGCTGCTCAGCTGTCAGGTGCAGGCCCTTTGGAACCCCAGGGTGGGATGGGACAGGGGCACCATGTGGGCAGAGTGCCCTGGGGTCTCGTGACATGTGGAGCATTTCCGTAGCCTCTGTCAACAATCCAGTCTTCAGTGATGTTGCCCCGTCTGCTGGCTGCTTTCACCACAGCCAGACACCCCACCCACACAGGCGAAGGCTGCGGCCAAGGGCACCCCGGAGGGGGAGGAGGAAGTGCCCCCAGAGGGGCCTTTGCAGAGACCCTGAATGGCCCCATTGAGGCGCGGGCCGGATAACAATGGCCTGTTGGGGCCCTTGGTCTGGGTCCACTAAGGTGAGAGGGCTGGGGCCAGGCGGGCAGTGCTGGCTCGGGGGCCAGATGCTGACTTCCAGGGCCAGAAGCCAGCGCCTCTGACGTGCGCTGAAATGCCAGCTCTGCTTAATGGGGAGCACCTGGGGTGGGCTCCACATTCCTCCCCAGTCCAGGCAGGCCATGGAGCAGGCCACCTCTCAGCCTCCTCTTGTTCCCAGGCCAAGCCTGCTCCTTGGACACTGGGGACTGTGGTCAGCCCCTTCCAGTGTCCCCTTGGTCCTCAGGGGCATCGTTCTCAGCCCATTTGGAGAAATAACATCCCCCTCACCTGACAACTTAGGGCACCCACAGGTAGGTCACTAGGCAAAAACCCAGTTCAATTTGAATTTCAGATAAATTAATGAGTAATTTAAAATTTATGTTTAATGATGTAACAGGTATTAATAATAGATAAAGATTGAACCAAGATGTGGGTCCCTTTGGTGTGTAATGGGATATACTTAAACTAAAAAATGATCGGTTGTTTGTCTGAAGTTCAAATTTAACGTGGTACCCTGTGTTTTCAACTGTGAAATCTGACAACCCTAGCTAAGGAAGCCACCATGGGTACACATGTGGGGACGCTAGGACTCGGCTAGGTTTTCCTCCACGACACCAGGCAGGGCATATGGGGAAGGTCTCTCCTGCACCCACCCTCCACCTCCTGCTTCCTAGACCTAGAGTACAGGAAGCTGCACTTAGTAGGTGCTTACTGAAAGCTGGCCACTGCCCCATTGCTCTTACTCACCTCCACTTCTGCGAGCTGCATCTTTCTCCCCCAGATCCCACAGTGGGAAGGGAAGCTTTGAGGTGCATTTCCAGTTGGTGATTATTTACTGAGCACCTGCTAATTACACTGGGCTGAACCCTGACGACTTAATGGTGAACAAGCCAGATGTGGCTTCTGCCCTCAAAGGAGCTTCTGGGCTAATAGGGGAGACATGTAGTGAACAAAAGAGCAACCACAATTCAGCAAACCACGAACGCTGAAGGTCAGTGGAGGGAGTCACAGATGGGGTCTCTGAAATCCCAGGAGGGCATCTGCATCTCGACCATGCCTGCAGGGATAACTAACGTGAAAAATAGAGGTCTTGGACTTAGAGGATCCGAATTGAAATCCTGGGCTGCATCACAGGGCTGACAAGCTCTGTGTCCCTAAGTAAGTCATTTAACCTCTCTGAGACTCGGTTTTCCTCATCTATAAAGTGGGAACAATATTCCTTGCCTTTGGGACCCATGTGAGATTCCAAGTGAAATGATGAATGTGAATGTGTATTGCCATTGCAGGGTTCTAGATGGAACGTGTGTGTGTGTTGGGGGTATGGGTGTTGGGGCATGGGGCTAGGAGTGGAAGGAGAGGGGAAATACAGGGGGCCAGGAATGCTTGGGCCCCATGCCTGTCCCATGCCCCTCTGGACTGACCCCCTCAGCATGCTGGTTCTCTGCCTGGCATTATTATAGTCAGTCTTTTATAGCATCCTCCTTCTGTCTCGGATGAATAATAGTGATGTGGTATTTTACTGTTTGCAAAGCATAATGATTAAAAGCATAGGCTGGGGATTCCAACAGGCCTGGGTTCAAGTCCTGTCTCTACTCTATGACCTCAGGTAAGTACAGGGAGCACCTCCCTGTGCCTTGGTTTCCTCCTCTGTGAAATGGAGCCTCACAGGCGTGGTTGAGAGGACGGAAGGAGACCGTTCACATAAATCAGTCATCATGGAGCCTGGCACAGAGCCAGTACCCAAAGAGTGGGCAGTGATTAACAGGGTCTTATTTGAGTGTCTTAACAACTTTGTGAACTGGTAATGATCAGGTGGAGAAATGAAGGTGAGAGATGTTAAGTAGCCAGCCCAAAGAGGCATAGCCAGAGGATGGCTGTGGGAAACTGCCCCTGGTTCTCAGGAGGCCTGGCTACCTGTCTTCAGGGGACTCTGCTTCTGGCTTTCATCTGGACACCTCTCTGCGGTCCAGCTGGTTTCAGGCCCTCCTTGCCCAGTCATGGTCTGGTCCAGATACCTGGATGTCTCCGTGAGATCCTGACATGCCTGTTTGCGCTAAGCCCTGCCCCAGCCAGCCTCCTGGGAGGTGGGGAGAAAGAGCATCCCTTAGGGATCTGAGGATGGATGCGCCTCACAACCTCCATTCTTCCTTTGCTGGGCTTGAAATCTGAGATGTGGGCGTTTCTATTACCCTCTTAAACTTTTTTGTCAGCCGATGCGCACAATTCTGCTGTTAGCCTGGATGCTAGTTTTATTGTCTTTAACACAAAAGCAGCTTTGAAAAGATGGGGCATTTCTGAGGAGTGGGTGGGGGTGAGCCTCTTACATGAATGCTTCACCCTCCTTTGGGAGCAACTGAATTAAATTGCTCCTTTGGGTGGTACTCTGGTTTCTACTGGAATAATGATAGACAGCCCAGGAGTGCTGAAGGGAGGGGGAGGAGCTAACCCTTGCTAAGTGCCTGCTGTGTGCCCAGCCCTGCTGTGGGGCTTCCTTACATCCTCGGGTTAGGTCCCCCGAGTACCCGCTGGGGTTAGGCCTGAGACCCATGTTGCAGGTGAGCAAATGAAGAAGCTGGCTGATTTGATTTAGGTCAAGTGCCTGGAAAATGATAGCACAAGCTTTTGAGTTCAAGAGTGTTGGTCTCCGGAGCCTGTGACTTGCTGGCTCTCACCTGTGCACCTGGGTCTGCCTTTAGGGCATGGGCTCACCTGTGAGTTTCCAGCTGAGGACATGAGATGCTCCACCTACTACATTGTTGGCATTAAGCCGCCTGGGGCCATTAGTGCTGAACTTCAGAACAGAGGACCAGGTTTCTGAGGGAGATGGGACGGGAGCTGGTTTCTCATCTCCCCTCTTTCCTTCAAGAGGATAAAGGATTTTGGATACGTGGAGGGAGGAAGGAGGGTTTTCTGAGGCCCAGAAGAGGCTGGGCAAGGCCTGGAGGCAGAAATGAACGTGGCCATCATGCAGTGAGAGATGACATTGGGGAGACCCGCTTTGGCCCGATACATATAAGAGGTGCCGGTCAAGGCAGTCTTGAGGCTGGGGAATGAGGGCCTTGGAGACCAGTCTGGGACAGTTGGTCTCAATCCCAGAGAGTGGGGAGCTGTGATGGGATTCTGAGCAGGAGAGGGCAGGCTGAAAATAGCGCAGAAGGGATTCATTTCAGGACACTGAAAAGGATGGAGACTGGAGACCTGACTAGGGATTGCCGGTAGTCTTGGCACTATTGCTGATGGTGGTGACGGTGAGAATGGCCAGTGTTTACTCAGTGCTTACTATGTGCTAGATACTATTCTAAGAGTTTTAGATTTATTAACTTGTTAAATGAGTCCAACTGTCTTAAAAGGAAGGTACTATTATCAGCCCCAATTTACAGATGAGGAAACTGGCACAGAGAGGCACTCGGGGCCTGGAATAGGGATGGGCATTGAGAGGAACAAGTGGATCTAAGAGTCACTGGAGGACAATCAGGCACAGGACTCGGTGCCCTGTGTTGAGGAAGGGATGAGGGAAGGGAGGCTGTGTTGTAACTCCAAGGGAAACTGTTACTTCTTGGTACAAGCCAACTTCCCAGCGGTAGTTATTGGTGAAGTGACCACCTGGCCAGCAAAAACAAGGTGGCAGTTTTCAAAATGCCTGTGATAAAATGTAAATGCAGTATTTGAAAGACAGACTGTAATAAACCAGTGCCGGGCACACACTCCTCAGCATGAGAGAGGTCACGGGGAGGATGGCTTCCGAGGAGTGGACCCTGGATGGGTCAGTTTTGAGAAGGCTCGTGCCAGCCGTCTCCTTCCGTCAGGGTGTGCGGCCTCAAATCATGATGGCCTGCGTCCCTTTCTCTTGAACCCTTTGCCCTTCCTTCCTGCTGCTCTCAGTCTGATGCAAAGCACTCCACACTTGAGCATTCACTGCCGGCTGGGTTAGGTGTCCCTCCTTCCAGGTCATGTGGCTGCATTTTAATAGACTTTTGGAAGCTTGGCTAATGGAGGTGGGGAAATGAGTAATCCCTGTGGGCTGGGCAGTGACAGGAGGGGTTCACATATCCCACCCCCCAAAAATAGATAACAATGAGAGGGCTAGAGTCTCTGCCTGAGCTTCCCACCAACACTGCCTGGAATCCAGAGGCTTTGGACTGAATCTCCGGGAATGCCATGAGCCACACACTGTCTCGGCCGGGTCTGCTGTGGAGGGCCAGGTCAGGCCCTGAGCCTCCTGTCAGGCTGGGATAATGGGCAACAGCCCTCCCCCTCCAGCCCCACCTCGGTGGCATGTAGTCATTATAAGTCACGATATCTCTGGTTGGCCAGATCAGAGCTGGGTCCTGGCCTCACACTTACTTCTGTGTGACTTTGGTTTTCTCATTTGCAACATGGTGATAACGACAATACCTTCCACGTAGTGCTGAGGAGACTAAACCAGAGAAGGCCTGTGACGTGCTTAGCCCAGGACCTAGACCATAGTTAGCGCTCACTACTTGTAAGCTGCAGTTGTCACTCCAGCCCCACTCCATAGGGGGTGTAAACCGGTACCTGGCATCTCAGTGAGCTCAGCCTGGGCCACTGCCCAATCTCCCTGGCTCCCTCGGCCAGACACATGGGTGGTATTGGGGTGAGTGAAGCCCCGGGAACAGCCCTCTCCCTGGCATCCTAGACAGGGCCTTGTAGATTTCCTTTCCAGCCCTGCAAAGGTTTCCATCAGAGGTAGTAATAGTTCTAGCCAATACTTATAGAGCACGTACTATGTGCCAGGCAGTGGATTGACTAATTTAATCCTATTCCTGAAACTAACACTGTTGTTACCCTCATTTAACATGGGAGGAGACGGTGGCAGAGCGAGGCCAGGTCACTGGCTTGTGCTTGGAATTGTACAGCTGAAATCACAGGCAGGACTCGAACTCCTCACTTCGATGCCTTTCTGAACAAAGGCATTTGAAGCCTTGCCTTCTGCATGATGCATGAGATTTTAATAACTTGCCAACAGCCCAGGAGGTTTGCTGTTTCTCTGAGCACAAGGGACCAAAGCCATCTGTTGGGTGCTTTTTTGAGGGAGCTGGTGTGAATTGTTTCAGGGTAAAATGCAGATATAGCATCACTTTTTTTCCCGTGGTAAAAATAACCTGCAGGGATGGGAAGAACAAACTGAAGTCGGGAGGCTGACATCGTGGGGGAGGAAGGAGTTTGAGTGCTGGGAGCTGCCCACCTGGGTGCTGTCTGCTGCCATCTGCTCAATTTGGGGCCTCCATCAGCCTGACCTGCCAGCACCTGTCCGGCAGCCAGTATCAGCCTCCAGAAACGGTATCTTTCCAAAGAGTTTTTGGCTCAAGGCAGCTCAAGGGGCAGAGAGAGGTCCATGGAGGATGGGTGGGTGGTGACATTTCAAAACATACTGTCCACTCATAGGGTGCAGCAGTGACCCAATGTCTCTCCCCTTCTCTGTATCAACCAACTCCAGACAGGAACTGGGCATGGCTTTGATTGTGAAATTTTTTTTTTTATGAAAAACTAGAAGTAGTTGGTGAGGTTGAGATTATGTTAATGTATACAGTTTCCACTGCTGCTAAGATTAAAAATAGCTTCCTGTTAGAAGAACTGGAGCTGCTCACTGTCGGTCTGCCTTTTAGGCCACCTCTTGTTGGGTTACAGGGTGGCTGGGCTGGGGACTGGGCACAATTTTGAGGACCTCCTTGGCTGTCCCAGGCCCTGGAGAGACAAGGGCAGACTCTTTCCCAGTATGTTTAATAGAACTGCTGAACTTCAGTGAGAACTCTAGTCAGCACTAAACACCCAGGAAATATTCTAGTTCTTCTCGGGGAGTATCCTGGGGCACCTAGCATCTGGGCTAGGTTGTGCTAAGCAAGCATACTGATTGATTTGGAGGTCAGTTTCAAATTCAGTAACCATCATTTGTTGAATGTCTACCAGGGCCTAAGATTTCATATATGTGTGTATGTGTGTGTGTGTGTGTATATATATATACATATATATATATATATGTATATGTATATACACACACACACACATTTCTCATGTCTTGCTTATAATGAACTTACAAGGAAATTAAAATTATATCCATTTCATAGAAGGGATACCTGAGGGTCATTGTGCAGAATTGACTTGCTCAGAGGACTAATTGGTGGCAGAGCTGGGATTGGGACCAGGTGTCCCCACTCATAATCGCTTTGCCAGCCTGCCTGCCTTAGCCATCTGGAGTCAGACCACAAAATGCAAGTACAATTTTCACCCTTGAACTGCACGGGTCCACTTACGTGCAGATTTTTTTCCAATAGTAAATAGTGCGGTACTACACGATCCATGGTTGGTTGAATTGCTGATTGTGGAGCCACACATACGGAGGAACTGCATGTACAGAGGGCTGACTACAAGTTATGTTAGGATTTTCAACTGCGTGGAGGGTCAGCACCTCTAATTCCTGCCTTGTTCCAGGGTCAACTGTAACTTGGAAAGATTTGGGGGCCTTTAAGTAAACTCACGAAGCTCCTACAACAAAGCACTTACACCTCACTCCACAGGAAGGAGGGAGGGAACTTGCCCAGTGTCACTCAGCCAGCAGACTGGCAGGGCTGGGATTCAGATTCATGTCTGCTGCCTCCAAAACCCAGACTCACGTGACCCCTGCTCCCCCTACTCTGCTGTTTCAGGTGTTGATCGTGGCTACTCTTTGTGTTCATTTTAATCAGATCTCATCAGTATAAAAGTTGGTGGAGTCTTCCTTTAGGGATTGCATAGGCAAAGTCTCCCCTAGGCTATATAGGGCCCCTGAAAAATATTTTTAAGGGTCTCCTACCTATTTTAAAAAAATATTCTTTTCCCGAAATCAGTGTGCCTGCACCGTTTGGACAGGCCAACGTCACACAATCCCATGAAAGAACTTCAGCCCCTGCCAGAGGAGCAATACTCTTGCACTTTGAGAACTGAAGCCCAGCCATGAAGCCCAAGACAGCACCACTGGTGTCATTGCTGGAGCTCCTTGGGGCATCTGGTCAATACCATGAGCAGGTGGAAGTACAGAGGGGTCCCTGAAGGACGAACTGCAGACAGGGAGCCCCAGATTCCGGGTCTTAGTTGGGGCTCACTGGCTGGTCCCAGGCCCTGGAAGGAGACTTTGAACATTTCTAGAAGGCACTCAAAAGCCTGATTTAAAGGACAGTAGTGAGCATAGAGACTAGAAATTATGAGGGAAAGAAATGGAGAAGAGTGTGTGTCTGTCTGTTTCTTAAACTTCTATGTGGCAGGGAGAGGCCAGGACACGGTGAACAGGGAGGACAGAATCCATGCCTTCCTGGATCTCACAGCCTGGCGGGCAAAACAGGCGTGAATCACATCATTACAAGGAGGAGGGGATGAGGAGCGGGGAAAGGGGCCCATCTGTCCAGTGGACAATTCTAAAGCACAGTAACGTGGTGGAAGGTGGTGTATCATCCTGGTCTTTGAGGTCACAGAGACTGGATTCACGAACGATTCTCACTCCTTCCTAGCTCTGTGCCTCCACACAAGACCCTTAAACTCAGAGCTTGTTTCCTCATCTGAAAAATAGAGAAATTCATCTCAGGGTGCTTGAGAGGGTTCAGTGAAGTCGTGCACAGAAAGAAAGCCCTTAGCAGGAAGTCTGACACACATATAGCGCCCAGTGAATGGTGGCTTTTACAAGTTATTGTCTGATTTCTCAGGCCTCAGCAGATCCAAAGCAACTGACTAGGAGGGCTGGTTAAGTAGGCGCTCTGACAGCCCAGTCAACAGCTGGCAGTGACACTGCTGACAACCTGACAGCAAAGGAAGACGGGACTGAAAAATCCGCTGTTTTCTCATCCCTTAGAGCAGTTGACAAGGGTTGTGCTGCTCCTTGGGCCAGGAGGCAAAAGTACACTTGTTTGATGTATTCTGACTTCTGAGAAGGTGGAGTTGTGTAACATAGGACTTTGCAGGGGGAGGTTAAAAGGGCTAAAATGAAAGTTTGGGTGCTGGCTATGCTTTCCGCACCGTGTGGCCTGAGCTCTGGCAGGATGAGGGCTCCTAGACGTGTGTCTGCTGAGGAGCCATCTGGAGCCTGTCAGCCTTGCCTGGGCTGGGTTTCCAGCTCTGTAGATGTAGATCTTAAATGTGGGTGACAGATGTGGGAGAGACACAGCCACGAGATGAAAAGACAGCTCCATCTGCTTGGTTCTGGATTAAGTGTGGAGACCGTGGTAAGGTTTCCTAGTGAGGAACTTGTGGGTGAGTTTTCAATGGGAGAGGCGGTGTTTACGGCCAAGGTGGACACATAAACCGATATCCTGACCCCTGGCGTGCTGGGCACAGCTGGCAGATGGGGCTTGTTTATTAAGAGAAACGAAGGAGGAAAGTTCCTGACCGCTGTGAGGGGACCTCCACGTCTCTCGCCATAGAGGAGGGCACATGGGTTTTGGTGCACGGGCTCTGTGGCAGCTCTTTGAAGGTGTCCTAACTCCTTGCTGCTGCTGGGCTACCTGGCTGCCGATGGCAGTGCAGAGACATAGGCTGGAGCCCAAAGCCACCCTTGGAGCTTGGCAAGTGAGGTTCTGTCCCCTGGGCTACACATTAGTACCTGCTGGGAGAAGAGTCAGTAGCTGGAGAGAACACACAGCTTGTACCAGAAGGTACAAGGTGATTAGAAACGAATACACATCTTACCTTCTCCCCTTACAATCCTCCTGCTTGGTCAGTAAAATTTTAAATCATTTACATATGTCAGACTCTATGTTTGTCTTTTCATGTCGGTTTTCTCATTTAATCATCATAGCAACCCCATGAGATAGTCTCATTTTATTCCCATGTGAATGATGAGAGAATGGGTAAAGAGAAGGTATAGCCTTCAAGGTCACACAGCTAGGAAATGACTGAGTTGGAATATAAACTCAGTTCTGTCCCCGTTAAGTATGTCTTCAGAGGTCATACTGAGGACCCTGAATCCCTCTGCTTTAAGGATCAGTGGCAAATTTTTAAGGTAAAATTTGCAAGCTGACGGCCCTCAGGCTGCATTAGGTCTGTGGATACATTTGTTTGTTTGAATGACTTTAGGTAATAATCGGTGTTTACCACAGTCCCCACCATCCCCAGTTGTCTCAAACCTGGCCAGCTGCTTGCCCCTTTTAGGAATTTGAGTTTACAGTTCTCGGCTAAACCTTTCTTTTGCTTGAATCAGTGTTTGAGTCAGAGGGATTGACATCGTCTTGGGTGGGGGAAATGCCCTCATTTTCCCTCTCAGGAGACAGGGAGGGCTGACAACTCCAGACTTGGCCAAGCTGGGCTGGGGAGCTTCTTAGGGCCTTGGGTTTTGTGTTTGTTTTCGGAATTCAGTTTTCATGAATTCCAGTTTCAAGGGGCATCTGCAGAAGACCGTAGGGCGGGAAATGTTTTATCCTGTCCTTGGAGAGGAAACAGAAGGTCCTCCCATAGTCATCAGTGCTCAGGCACACCTGGAGGCCCTGAGTGGGGGGTCATTTGCACTGGGTACTTCCAGGGGCACTGACAATGAGCAAAGTACTGAATGAAGTGCTGGGAGGCCTGACTGCCTGCAAGCATCAAGGGACAATGAAACTTATTCAGAAAGAGCTAATTAAAGGTAAACCGTACTAATTTTGTGGTGGACTTGGAATTTTGGAGTTTTTTCTAAAGAAGTAGGGTAAGTGGCCACCTAGCTAGCAGGAACATCATGGCCAAAGTCACGGAGGTCAGAAGTCATGGGCAGGAGAGTCAGGGAAGGAGGTGTATTGAGGTTTGGAAAGATGCAGACAGAAGGGCGTGCCAGGAGAACCAAACCACAGGCAACACTTGCCCAGTCAGTAATAGTAGCAAGCATTTATTGAGTGCTTACTGTATATCCAGAGCATGTTAAAAGCACATTACATGTATTATCACCCCTGATCCTCACAATAAACCTGTGAGGTAGATGGTGTTTCTTTTATTATTAGTGCATTTGCAGAGTAGGAAATGGATGCAAAGAGCTCAGAGTCACAGTCAAGGTCACCTTGCTACTAAACCCAGGTGTCTGGCCACAGAGCTCACATCTCTAACCTTTACCCTGTGCCGCTTCCAACAGCAGCCAGTAGCCCCAGCCTGAGGGAGGTGAGACTGTGACAAGAGGGAAAGAGTGAGCGGTTTAGACCCTGTAATGGCACCATTTTCAAAGACTGGAATCAGGACCCTTTTCTGGATAGCCTCAGCTTCCCCTAATAGTTTGGTTTCTCCCACTTATCCTTCTCAATCCCCTTACACTCCAGCCCAACCTAATTCTTCGGGAAGAGCTTCAGCCGGGGAGTCATATGGGCTTAGGTCAAATTCTGGATTACTGCTAACTAACTACCTCTGGTGACTTTGGGCAAGTGACATAACCTCTTTTAGCCTTATTTTCCTGCCAGTAAAACATGGGGGATAATAGCTTCTGCCCTCAGAGGCTTGTTGTGAGAATTGAAGGAGGTAAGTGCCAGGTATTTCATATGAGGTCTGGCACATCACTAGAGCCCAATAAACAGCTGCTTTGAGCACAGAATTAATTTCACATGTGGTCATCACCTAGGTCCAGGATTGGCAAAGGTGTGAGTCTAGTTTGCAGCATGGGCTCATGGACTGCATGCTGCCCTCTGCATGAGATGCTCCAGGTAGGACCTGGTGGCTAACAGTTGACATGTCCTTGCTCTGCCCAATGCCTGTGCAGTTAGATGGGGCACAGGTGCCAGGAAATTTACTGGAGCTGGTGGAGCTGGACCCCCTGCACCAGGGCCTGACCTGGTGTCTGCCCTGCCTGTCTCTAGATAGTGGGAGTAGCGATCCTTCAGTCTTGGTGACCAGACAGGTAGGGAAATCAAGAAGCCTCCCCTGCCGTGGCCAGATAAATTCACCTGTGGGTGGCAGACAAGCACATGTTCCCATCCGCTGCCCTGGGAAGCCGTGGCTGCTATTGCCATCTGGTGGTGGTTTGTGGCAATGCAAGCGTGGAGGCTTTCACAATATTGTAGGCAACGGAGCTCATAGCATCCTGGGGAGTGAAGGTCCAATTCAACCTGCTCGCAGTACAGAGGGCAAAACTGAGATCTAGGAGGAGAAAACAAGTGAAGTTGGAGAAAGAGCACAATTAGAGGAGTCCTGTGGCCTAGGTTCAAATTTCACTTTCCTAATTGGGATTTCAGACAAAGGACTGAACTTCTGTGAGTCTGTGTCTTACCTAAAATGTGATGAAAATCCTCTGCATCTACTCACAACGCCATTGTGAAGCTCCCATGAAAGGCTTTATAAAATGCAAAGGATTCTGCAAGTGGGAGGGGCGGTGGTGACGAGGTTGCAGCAGCAAAGAGAGGTCAGTGTTTCTGAACTTGTGAGTCAGACTAGCTTTGCATCTCCCCTGACCTTGTAGGAGGGGCCACCAACCACCCGAGCCTAGCATGGAGACAGGAGCAGAGCTGAATGTGAGTCCTCTCTCTTTGCTGGCCCAAGGTATCTTCAGGGTGAGTGAGGCTCAGGGGTCTTCAATCCTAGCTGTGTGTTCCAGGCCCTTCTTCCTCCTGAGACTTGGCTGTGACCTCCTTCCCCAAAGGTAGCTTCAGGTGGAAAATGCCTAATGCAATTCTCAGTTCTGGGCATGGGAGCTTGTGTCTGGGTCTCTCCCAAGGACAAAATTCTGGGTCTGAATGAGGGACAAGACAGAAACACGCCAGGATGAGGCCACATAGAAGGGCTAGAATCAGCCCCAAGCTGCTTCTCCTGCTCCAGGAATGTAATGGTATCTGGACCTGGACATGAAGCATTAGCTCATCTCTTTCTGGCGATGGACAAACGACCAGTGTGCTGTGTCAGGCCATCATCCCAGCAGCTTCTCATTGTCCTGCTACAGCAGCTGCTGGACTGGTCCAGCTCAAGAAGCCTGGAATGTGTCTGCCCCACCAGCAGTGGAAGGTTTGGGTCAAGCCAGGGCCATTCCCATCCTCAGGCCCTCAGGGTCCCTTTCAGGTTGTGACATGCTTCCCTGCCTGTAGCGTCCCTACCCCTCCACTGGCTTCAGAAGCAGTTGATGTTTATTGAGTATGTTCTAGATGTGGCACTCACTGTCTACACAGAGGCTGTCTCATTTCTTCCTCAAAGCAGCCCTTTAAGGGGTGAGTGTTTCCATATCACAGATGAAGAAACTGAGGCTTATAGAGGGTGCCACTCAACTAGTGAAGTGGGAGCTTGGTTTTAAGCCCCCAATTTTTGCCTCCTTGTCTGTGTAGAGTCTAAGAGTGTAGACCTTCCAGGAATACATCTGGAATGAAGGCCCATCTTAGGGGTGAGCCCCAGGCTTCACTGAGCAGAGAGGGGAGGATCCCAATGACGCACTTGGTCAGAGACCCTGTGGAATGCTCCCCGCCAGCCCCCTAGCAAGACCTTGCCCTCCAGCCTACCTCATTCCCACACTCCCAGCAACTGCCTCGATGAGCAGTTTTTTGTGCATCATTTCAGAAATCTTTGTACAAGACCAAGCGTATTCAAATACATCTATTCTTTCCTCCGCCAGTTGGAATCTCCCCATACACACCATCCCACAGAGGTCTTCCACTCCTCATCATCTCTCGACACAGAGATCCAATGTCCTCTCTTTAACTGCTTTATTGCAGCCTCTTGTGTGGCTATTGGCTCTACACAATTTACTGGCTATTGCCCTTCCGATGGACACTTCGGCTTGTTTGGGTTTTTTTCCATCAGGAATGACGTGCTCATTGAACCTTTATCTTCACACAATTGCCTAGGAAGGACTAGGATGGATTCCTGAAAGAATTGTTGGGTCAGAGTACCTGCTGCTTAGATTTTGCTAAATACCGCCAAATGACTCTCCTGAAAGTTTGTACCAGGTTATACTCCCACCCACAGTGGGAGTAGAAAGTATCTCCACCTGGAAAATGAGTCCCGTGGTCAGGCTGGCTGGCAGTTTAGAAGGCATGATTCCAGAGGCACCCAGGAACCACTCCTCCTCCCCCCTCAGGAATCTCCCCTTCCATCCAGCTGTGGTGTCTGGAATTCCCACGCATTCCTTGACCTGGGCATTTTCTCTAGAAGATTCTGATGTCTAGGAACAGATATCAGTCCCAGAGGAAGAAATCTGGGCTCTGGGAAGGGTAACAAGGGAAGTCCGTTTGCATTCATTAGCAATGGACTTGGTCAAGGTCCATTATGCAGTTTGACTTTCATGGGCCCTTGACACTTTTGCTTTTGTGGACCCCTTCCTCCATCAAAAAAAAGAGATATTAAAAAGTGTATGTTACGACTACATTGGTGTAAACCAGATGTAATCCAGGATGGATGGTATTAATTTTTTTCTTTTGATTACAAAAAAAAAAATTAAAACATTTCTATGGGCTCCTTCAAATATTGTAGGTCCTAAGCATTGTGCCTTAATGGGTGAGTTGGCCCTGGACTTGGCCCCCAGGTTAGCCTTCCACGTACCTACTTCCATATCTTTTGTCATCCTCCCTCATCCTGGCTTTTGACACTGGAAAGGTATGAAATGCAGGCCATTTGGGTGTAGCTGGCCATCACATCAAGCACTAGGCAGTGTTTGGGCCATCACTAACAGCAGCAGAACCCTGCAGTGTCCAAAGTGTTTTCACCAACATGTTTATCTTAAAATAGCATGCCCATTTTACAGATGAAGAAATAGAGACACTGACACAGAGAAAAGAGAAGTGACTTGTCTAAAACATACTGCTAGTGAGAAACAGAACTGTAAAGTCAGCTGCAGCCTTGGCCCCCTTCATCCCCTCCCGCAAGCCCAGCTCTGCCGGCCTGGTTCAAACCAGATATCATAATACATCTTTGTTCTTTGAACATATTCAAGAGTGTGACTTTACAGAAGATGAGGCAGTGACAGTGCCACATCCTGAAAGGCACACCAGTGGAGCTCCACATATTTGGGTGACATATGGAAGCCAAGTGCTTCTCCAATCTCTCCCTAAATAACTGACTTCAGTTTGTGAGCGTGTGTTTTTTTAAACCAGAGTAAAATTGATTGTCACACATGCCTTGGATCTCATTTTAATGTAAGTAGAGCATGATTAGAAATTCAGAATTAGATGGCTCCACATTAATTACTCCTCGACTACACCTTTTACTTATGGAGTGTGTTTACTGTCATTAACTAGGAGAATGCTGGGAAAGCACGGATGGAGGATTAATCAGAAGAAGGCAGCTTTAATAAGTAGTTGTGGGTGGCAAAACTAGAAATGGATTTCTTTCATTTTTACTTAGATTTTATCTGAATCCCACATTCTTTGGATGCACCTAACACCCTTTGCCACGCGCCCCTCCATTTCTCTTTTAGAAATCTTGCTTCTATTGCCCTTCCTTTGCCCTGTCCTCAGTGTCAGTCAGTCATATCCCCGTCCTAGGGTGCTCCCTCCAATCCTGACTGAGAGAGGCCACAAGACGAAGCTTTATAAAGCCAGGCTCTCCTCATGTCCCTCCCCTCTTAAAAAAAAAAAAGAGTTGATTATTATCTTACTGTCTACCTTTTATTAAATATTTATGTCATCACTTCTATGACTTTACCTGCCAATAATCTTTGGGGTAGGAATAATTATACCCAGTGTATTGGGAAATTATACCCAGTTTAAGTGACACTTGAGGCTCAGAGAGGTTGAGTCAGTAATTTGAGGTCACACAGCACAGATGGAGAACTCAGTCACCTTCCATCACACTGTGCCATTCTCAAACAGGATGGCAGTCAGAAAGGGCTGGATAAAGCAAGCTCACTAGATAGTTAGGAGTGGATGGGACCTGGGACAGGAGCTGTGTGTCCATGGTCAGGCCACCCAGTGTCCAAGTTGCCTTTGGGAGGAGGCAGATAGACTTTTGTCTCATTCCCGGCCCCCTTTGCATTTCCCTGCCTGTCTGCAGGCTGTGGTATTGATCTGGTTTCAAGTTGTTTGGTTTTTTAAAATGAAAAGATCAAGCAGAGCTGGGGTAGGCTATTCACTTTATACTTTGTCTCAGCAATTATCCCCTTCCAGGAAATAGCCAGTGTCACTTTCCATCCTGACAGTGAACCCATCTAGAAACCGAGAACACTCTGCCCAGGTGGAGACCTGGAAGGGCCTGGAAGTCTCAGTTGGGCTGCCAGGCCCCCTGCCTACTGCCCCCAGGGCCCCACTGACCGGGTGGCAGGGAGATGGTGCCCAGCCGGGGAAATCTGAGCACACGGGCAGTTGAGCGTGGCATTTGGGGGATGTGCTGGGCATGTAATGAGACCTTCTGGAGGCTTTGTGGGAAGGCTCTGATGTGAGAGGAGGGAGCACTGAGGCTTCAGGCAGGGCTGACCAGTGGAGTGGGGGAGCCAGGAGATTGAATTTCCTGTGGAGGAAACCGCCTCCAAGTCGCATTTGGTTGCAGCTCGTTTGGAAGCCCTTACAGACGCCCATGTGTGCCCTGGGGTTTTCACATCTGCCCCCGGAGACAGTGAGGCAGACCTTTTCACCTGCATTTTACAAGTCAGGTAACCAAGGGTTGTGGAGTTCAGCTAAGCCAGCCTTAGTTACTGAGCAAGACTAGGAGGCAGGCACCAGAGACCCAGAGCCCACCTTCAAGGATTCTGGGAGAGGGAAAAGGAAATGTTCCTGGACAGCTGGGAGTGAAACAGTTTAGGCTAGGGTTGAACCCTACCTCTGCTACTTCCCACTCAGCCTTTGCTGAGTCTCTGCCTCCTCACGTGTAAACCGAGTACAATGACACTTATACCATGAGCCCCTCGGGAACAAGGGCCACGCCTGCCTCGTTGTCCGGCTTATCCCAGGCACCTCGCATGATGCCTGGTACAGAGTAAGTGCTGGAGAAACGCCTGTTAAATGCGTGTTGCTGTTGTCAGTGTTAAATGTAATGATGTGGGCAAAATGCTTCATTCAAGGGTTCATGGGAAGCACTCAGAGATGGGGGCTTTAATTCTCCCTGGAGGGCCGAGCACCACTTCCATAAAGAGCTGCAGACCAAGGAGAAGCGGGCTCGGAGGAGAGGGCGAGCCTCTCTCAGCCGGGCTCCCAAGGCAGATCATGACACTGAAAGACAAAGATGTCTGTGAACGTGATAGAGGATACTGACAGGCAGAGATGGGGGACGACTGATCACACTGCAAGCCTGGTAACTGACAAAGGCCAGGATTGGAACCCGGAGGTCCTAACTCTCAAGAGTGTCATTTCTGGACCATTCTGAGTCTTTGACCCTTTTAAGTTTCACCAACATATTGTTTAGGCATCCACTGTAAGATGCTTTTAGAATTTCAAATGGACTTTTATTTTTAGCAGCAACATCATGCTGAGTATTTGACAATGATTGATTCATTTCTCAGTTTATTTTTAATAAGCTTAAAGGCTATGGCTGATGATCATTTATAGATGCAGTTAATGCAGCATTTACAGTTCCTGACTCCACAGGCCTGGAATGCACGGTGTCATCGTTAAAATGATGAAACCTAAATGTGCGAGGAGGTGGGGGCATCCCTGTCGGAGGTTTGTCCTCACCTCTTTGAAAGTTTCCTCCACCGCCCCAATCACTGGCTGCTGAGACCAAGTTCCCAGTTTGACTAAAATGTCATTACACTTTATGATGACTTTATTCTTTCTGTCCTAAGCTGGTTGATTAGGAGCTGGAGGCAGCCAGTAATTAAGCTCACCTGTCAGAGTCGGGCTCAAGTCGGAATGAAATATATTCTGCAACGTCCCCGCTTTCATTTCGCTGGATATCAAGGCATCTGAATTAAGCTCCTTATGGGAACAATATCTGACCCAAAAATGTTAGCACAGGGATTACGGAGGTGGAAATTCGGTTAAGTTACCTACTTATCAGGACTTAGAAGAACTGTGTGAGTTCTCAGGCTGCTTGAGAAAACTCTTCATTTGTGAGGAAAATTGAGTTCCAAACCATAATAGCCAGTGGGGCCAGTTTCTGGGATCACAGCATTCAGACTGGATAGTCATTGGTCCCCCCTAGAGAAGACATTCAGGCGAGTCCAGAGACTGTTACGAAGAAAAGTGCAAAGTCCACAAAATCTTTCAGCGCGGCTTGTCATCTGCGGGGAGGCCTGCCTCATGTCTGTGGCTTTGGGGGAGCTGTGGCAGATACTTTGTGCCTTCTGAAGGGCCAGATGAGCCCAAGGCTAGATGGAGCTTTGTTCTTGACTCTTGAAAATTATAGTCTGATGTACTTCAAAGGGATTCTAATGAGGACATTGGAGGCCCAAAGAACCCAGCTTTGCAGATTCTGTTTTCAAGGCCATGACGTTTGGCGCTCCTTCGTATCTCTCGCCGCCGTCCTCTTGCTCTTTCTTGCCTATGCCCGGTGGGGATTGTCTTAAAGGGCCTTATCGTCCTCTCCTTCCTTTTTGCCTGTTTGCCTTTGATGGGCTCATCTCGCCCAGAGTTTCATCCAAGGCTCCTTCCTGAATTCTTTTCTCTCCTTACATGCCAGGTTTGACAGAAAGAGCTTTCCTTTCTAATGTGTTTATTAAAGACATTTTCTTAAAGCTTATCCATCCTGATGCTACTCACTTACACAAATGTTCCTTTTCTCTCACCTCTGCCCCAGGCCTCATTTTTTTTTTTTCCAGATATTTTTCTCTCACTCTCCTTGATCTTTTGAACAATTCTTTGGTCTTTGCTCAGAAAGAACCTGCTACCTCTGACTCTGCACACGTTTGCCACCTTTATCCAGGTAGCTTTTAATCCTGATGCGAATCTAGCAAACTCTAGCCATCCCTCACGCTGCCTTGACAGCCTTCCACCCCTCATATTCTCCCAATGCTCTTTCCAGAACAGTCCTCAGAGTAGGAAGCTGCAGAATGTCCAATCTGGAAGGGACTTTGTAAATAGCTCTATTCCTCACTTCAGATAGAGTAACTGAGGCCCAGAAAGGGAAAGTAACTTGCTCAAAGTCACACAGAAGGCAGAGACAGAGTCAGAATAGGGCCCCAGTCTTCCCCTTGGCCCTTTTCACCTTTAAGAACTCATTTCTACACACAAAGGCCAGATAAGAAGTCAACATTCTCACTGAGTATGAACCTCTCATTGATGGAGCATTAACTGTGTGCCGTGCATTATGCTGAGTACTTTTAATACATACCTCATTTGATTCTTGGCAAGGACTCTGTGACATGAAACCCATTTTACAGATGGAGAAACTGAAGCAATGGTATGCTGGAGCTGGCTGGTACTGGCTCTCGGGAATCAACTGTCTCTTCCCAATTCCAGATTCAGGGATTTCATGTTGCTGAGTGAAATCAACCACATTGGAAGTGTTTACACCACAGAAATGGGCAAATGCTATACATCAGGACTTTTCTCCATCCCCTGCCCTCCTCTTCCCCAGCAGACCGGTTTACAAGCACACCCCTAGGCTTCATATAGGCTAAGCAGCTTGCCCAAGGGTGCACAGTGGGGATGTGACAGAGCAGGGGCTTTTACCCAGGGGGTGTGACTTCAAAGTCTGAGCTCTCAACCACTACATCATATGTTTTCAGGCTCATTCCTCTTGGACTGGAGGTGGTGGTGGAAGAGAGCTCCTTCCTGTGTCTGATCCACAGATGGTGGCAGGGTGTGAGGTACCCATATGCGGAGGGACCCCGCCTCATTGGCAGGATCGGGTAGCCCTGGGAGCGTTTCCCAGACTCACTCACTCAGCCACATTGGCTTCCTTGCTGTTTTGGGTTTCCAAGCACACTCCTAACTTGGGGCCTTCATTGTTGCTGTTCCCACTGTCTTAAATGCTTTCCCACAAATGAACAGAATGTGCTTCCTCACGTCCTTCTTATCTGTACTCTGTCGTGACCACCCCATCGAAAACAGCACCTCAGTCGTCTGTATTCACTTCCTGTAGTTTATTTTCATAGTACTTATCACTGCTTCTCTTCACAGCACATATGCATGTGCTTTTTGTCTTTCTCTCCCAGGTCCATAAAAGTTGGACCTGTGTCATGTTCACCCTTATACCTTTGGAGTACAGACTGGGGAGGGATCAGATGGGTGATTTAATGAAGCTCAGCTGTTATTCTTTCTTAGACTTGCCTTAGGCAGTCAGCTACTAGCTCGTATTCATTTGTAAAGGCAAAGAGCTTCTCCTTCACTCTCTGATCTCATGAGATCTTCAAAGTCTACAACCATCTTCTCTCCACCCTGGAGCTGTTTCTTTCGTGTTCCCACCTCCCCCACCCCACTGCCCCCCCCCCCATAGGCCAACAGTCACATCTGTCAATGCTGAGTTGCTAACAAATAATTAATCAAACATTTTAAAAAGGAACCTTTGACCCCAAGAACTAATTACATTCCCATCTTGGAAGGTGAGCATGGCTGTGTCCTTTAAACTATTTAGGAGGATGACTGGGACTGATGGAGTGTGACCTTCAGAGGAGCAAATCCGAGGGGATTCAGGTAACAGCCAGCAGTGTGAGTGGCTGCATGAGTCCCAGGCTGGGTGTCTGTTCATTCATTCTGACCTGGAGGGTCATACGGATGCTGTTTCCCACATTTCCTGGGTCATGCCTGGTAGTAAATACATAATCTCTCTCACACACACACACACACACACACACACACACACACACACACACACACACCTCTCCCTTTCTGATTTCAAACATTTTACCAGTTTATTGTAGAAAATTTAGAATAAACAGACAGCATAAAAGAATGGTTAAAAAACTATATGTAATATCACCCCTGAGATAACAATAGTGGATATTTTGGTCAGGTTTATTTTAGTCTTTTTTCCTACTAATTAACATCTGTATATTTTCTGACCTACTTTTTAAGAAACTTAACATATCAGAGATGTCTTTCCATGTGATTAAAGATGTTTATATACAGTCACTTTTATTAGCTGCAGAGTATTTTGTTTTATGCAGGTACCATAATTTATTAATTCCTGACTGTTGGACAGTTATGTTGTTTCCAACTCTAGATTATCACAGGCAATGCTATGATGGACTCTCTCGTTGGTATATCTTAGACCATCAGGGATTATTCTCATAGTCATTAACTTCAATGCCTACAACTCAGTGCTGTGGACTGAATATTGTATCCCCTCCTTCAGATTCATATGTTGATGCCCTAATCCCCAACGTGATGTTATCAGGACAGCGATCCTTTGAAAGATAATTAGGTTTAGATGAAGTCAAAAGGGTAATGCCCCAGTGATAGCATTTGTGTCACTATTAGGAGATGAAGGGACCAGACCACTTGTACTCGCTCGCTCTCTCTTTCTTTCTTTCCCCACCCCCATCTCCCATGTGAGAATGCAGTGAAAAGACAACTGTCCATGATCTAGAAGCACCCTCACCAAGAACTCCACCATGCTGGCCCCCAGCCTCTAGAACAGTGAGAAATAAATGTCTGTTGTTTTAAGTCACCCAGTCAATGGTGTTCTGTTTTCACAGCCACTTCACTGAGTTCTCCCCATGTATATACTATAATGGTGCCTATATGGGGACCATGATTTTGTCATCAAGTCCAAGCTCATATTGCTCGCCACAGGACAGGCCAATAATTTGAGGGACGAATTGTTGGGGCAAGGAATAGTGACTGTATTTGGAAAGCCAGCAGACCGAAAAGATGGTGGACTTGTGTCCCAAAGAACCATCTTGACAGAGTTAGAATTCAGACTTTTTAATACTAAAAGGGGAGGGAGTAAAGTCAAACATTCCCTGTGTGGTTAGCCTCTGGAAGGAATGTGTTAATGTCTTCCTTCCCATAGTCATGCACAGGTGGGCCTGATCAGGATGCTTCCTGTGAGTTAAACAGAGGTATTTTAGCTTAATGCTCATTACCTGGGAGGCAGGGCTCCCAGAGATGGGCCATTATATGTATTATATACATAAGAGATGCTTATCGGCAACATCCCTTTAGTGATTAACTTGTGATAGACTACAAAGGGTTTTCCCTACTACAGTTTTACTTCTAGGCCATTGTGTGTTCTGTTCCCTCTGCTTAGACAGCCCTTTCCATCTCTACCTCAGGTTTTTCGCCTGGTTATCATAGGTTCTTTTTTACCCCTCCAAGTCAGATATTTCCTTACTTTTTAATATTTCTGAAATGACCATGAATTTAACAGCCAGTTCATGTGATTCTGGTGGTAGTGAGTTGTGGACTTTAAGAAACATCATAGTTCTTCTTCAGCCTTCAATGCTCAGTGGGGAGTAATTCCTGGGTTTAGGTTGCCCCCTCCAGAGTGTCGTAAACCCTTGGGCTATCATTATATTACTCCCACTGCACTGTCCTTGTAACTGAGCAGGACCCTGTTGTCATAGGTGACCATCTGATGTCTGTGGTCGTGTCTGTAACTGCTTAACTGTATAATGGTTTAAAGGGGTTTTCCCTGGCTTTTGCTGACCAGGGTTGGGCAGGATAGGCGGGAGGCTTGAGGGGTCTGCCCCAACCCTCTTGTGGTGCTGTGTGAAGGGATCATATTCAGTGCCCTGCTTTTGACCCCAGTGCCTTCCCCTTGTCCCTGACACCTCAGAAATGGCAATTGAGCATTTTGTCATCTTGTATTTCATAATTCACCCCAACTGTGCATGTTTGCAGTTGGTTTTGACCCCTTGAGGTTTCCTTGTATCCTGTTGTTCCAGCAGCAGGCCTCAGCCTGCAGCAGGTGATCCCAGGCCTCAGCCTGCTTAAAAGGGTAAAAGCATTTATCAGCCTGACTTTAAACTGCACAAGTTTTTCTCGAGACCTCTTTTCCATGGAGCCCCTTCCTATGCATCCCTTGTTCTAAGTACAAGAATATTAAGATAGTCCCACAGCTGGAGGTGAACTTCTTACCCAGCAGAGGGAAGGAGACCACTGCATCTGCAAAAACAAGAACAACTTTGCAACAATCTGTTACCCTGTATGTGATCTCTGTAGAAACTAGCTCTGCCCCTTGAACTCTTGAAATTTTACTATAAAATCCCTTGCCTTCTCTCCCCAGCAGGCTCACAGTCTTAGAGACATTAGCCCACTGTGGCCTCCTTTGCCTGGCAAAGAAATAAAGCTGCCTTTTCTACTTCATTCAAAATTCTGTCCTCAGGTCTCACTTCAGTAAGTGGGGTTCAGAGGCCGTGTTTCGGCAACATACTTACCTACTTGTTTGTCTCCCCTTCACAAGGACCTCTGTGGGAACCGCAAAAATAGTACTTTTTCTTCCTGTACCTTCACCTCCCAGCAGTCCAGTAGCCTGGGCTCCAGAACAGGTGCTGAGAGTGAGGGATGGGGGAAGAGAAGGGGCTGTCCCCTGTCCTCTCTACTGAATGGGCAAATGGAATTATTTCCTTCTTCCAGGCCCATGGAGAGCTCCTTTACAGAGCCCTTTGAGGGTGGATCAGAGCATTTCACCTGCCCCACCTTTGAGGTTAATGTGAATATATTTATTTGCTCTGAGCAAGGGCGGAGAGAAAGCTTGGCAGGTGGAGGTTTTGGTAATCCGTGCCCACATGGCTATAGAAAGCTTCCAAGAAACCACGTTACCAGCGTAGCAATTGTTTTCGCTGTGCTTCAGAATGACCCTCAAGAGTCAGGAGAAATGCTTGAATTTCAGCTTTACAAAAGGCTCTGCCTGTGATATCACCTTTCCCCTCCGTCCTGCTCGCCCAGCCCAGATACAGTGACCGTGAATGAAGTTGGCCACTTGAGCTTTTCAGTGCCCCTTCCTCCCACCTTCCCCCTCCTCCTCCCTCCTGGGCCTTTCTCTTTGTCCTAAGTTCGTCTTCCCTTATCTGCCTCTGCATGATTTTTTGTCTTGTTTTTTATCAATTACCTCTGACTCCAGAAAGAAACAGTACCTATTACATAGGAACGGGAGCTGCACAAAGTTGGGAGAAGAGAGATCATCCCTTTCCAGCTAGGAAAGGAGGTGACGTCTTCATAGGGAGGCAGCTGATTCTTGAAGGACGGGTAGGATTCAAATGGGTGACTCCTCAGGCAGGAGTCAGGTGTGGTCAGGAAGGTGAGGACTGAAGCTGAAGCAAACATCTATGTATAATGTTTATAAAGTACCTGCACCATGCCTGCCACTTGTGTGTGTGGCTGAACCAGAAGTCCCCCAGGTCTCTGGGTCTCCAGTTCCCTGGTCTGTGGCAACCCAGCCTCCAAACTTGGTACCTTAAGTTCAAACTGAAAGAATCCATGAGCATAAACGCACTGGTACTCAATTTTGACTTTTCTGGATATTTTGTGGGGGAGATGGGAGAACGAGCTCATCTTGTACGTTTCACCACAAACAACTGACGATGTCCGTTCAACATTTCTGTTTTCCCCCAAACCCTCCTTAACACATTGTAGTGTGGAGGGGGGTTGCTCCCTCCTTCCCTCGCTCTTGCTCTCTTATCTCTTAGATTCTTCCTCTCCTTTTACATTCCTCTCCCTTTATCAGCCAGTTCTTACCACCCAGCTCACACACTACACCATCACGTTAACCCATTCCAGCCCTTGGAATCCAACCTCCTGCAAGTGCTTTATTAAGCTGCATTTTCCAAACAAATGGGTTACCTTCCCGAAGAGAAATTCTAGTGGCTCTAAAGCATCCTTGCTACGTGTATATTTTCTCATTCAACACCCCCAAAATGGCCCTTCCGTTATCTTCATTTTAAAGATTCGAAACCTGAAAGTAAGAGTAGTGGATTGGTTTGCCCAAAGTCACACAGCAGTCAAAATGGCAGAGAGGAGACCTGAACTCTTGTCACTTTTTAAAAGAATGTATAACAACCCCCTCCTCTACGTGGAGGTGAGGAGGGTGACTGATGAGAGCAGGGGTAGACATGTACGTGGGAACCTATGTTAGTTTCCTAGGGCTTCTGTAAAAAAATACCACCACAGGGTGAATTAAAGCAACAGAAATGTATCCTCTCCCAGATCTGGAGGCTAGAAGTCTGAAATCAAGGTGTCAGCGGGGTTGGTTCCTTCTGGCAGGTCTGAGGGAGGATCTTCTTCGTGCCTCTCCCAGCCTCTAGGGGTTGCTGGCAATGCTTGCTGTTCCTTGGCTTGTAGACACATCGTTCCTGTACTTGTCTTCAGTTTCACGTGGTGTTCTTCTCTCTGTGCATCTCTGTGTCTTCACAACCTTGTCATTAAAAACACTAATCACTGAATTTAGAGCTGACCCTAATACAGGCCTTACTACATCTGCAGAGACCCTATTTCCAAACAATGTCACGTTTGGAGTTTCTAAGAGCACATGAAGTTTTTGGCAAGACACCATTCAACCCAGTAGAGGACCAGTTCAGGAGGCCCCTAGAAGGAAATGCCAGGAAGTCTGGACTGTGGGCAGGGGACGATCAGGAAGCGGTTTTGAGGAGGATGACAGGATGCAATCAAATTTCCACCCGCAACCACCTTGCCCCCTGCTTCAAATCTGACTGGTTCCAAGTGACTTCTTTCTCACCAAGGCTCCCGATGCCTTGTTGCTTTGTTAAGGAATTGAACAGGGTGGACTTCCCTTAGCAGGTGAGTGTTTTCTGAGATTGCCAGCCTTTACTTCCTCTTGGGATTTTGCACTTTTGGAAACTTTGCTCTTGTCCCACTGTGCCTGGGGCCCACGGTGTGCCGCCTGAAACCGGTCAGAGCCTGATGCCTTGGTCACGACCACATCCGCTCCTACTGGGCATTGAAAAGACTGAACAGGGTGCCAGTCGCTTTTTGATGAGTGCAGTTTGGTTCCTCCTTCCATCATTTGCACCCAGCCCCGTTTTGTGCCCAGAGTCCCTCTCCTGACTTGTCCTGGTGTGGGAGAAGCTGCTAAGACTTGGTCAGACCACCTCTGAAAACTTTTCTGAGAACAGGGGCCAGGGACCGAGGCAGGGCAGGGAGTCAGACTGGGAGGGCTGCCAGGCTGGGCTGGTCCGTGGGAAAGACACCGGTGCCCAGTGAACAAACACACCTGCCAGCTGAAAGCAGTTGACAAAGCCCTGGGTGACCGCGTCAGCGCCCTGCTTTGACCCACCCCCAGCAAATGCGGGGCTATTTTGATGTTGCTTTGGAGCTGAGAGAGCACTGGAACTCTGGGACTGCTCTAGTGGCTGAAGCCACAGGCTCCCTCTGCCTTTGTGGCTTTGCCAAGCCCTCCACTGGCCTACGAGGGAGTGGGCTTGGGAGAGACGCACTTGGCCTCAGTGAGTGTGCGGAGGCCTAGGGCTTCTGTTTGTTTTGAACAGGGATATTCAAGCAACATTGTGGGGTTTCTCCCTCTCGGGCCCACCATGATGTCTTCAGATTCTGGGGCTGTAGGTTGGATGAGGACGCTAGCACAGCATGGTGAGAAAAAGAGTTTGAATTCCTGGTTCTGAGCCTTTTCCTCCACTGCTTTTGGCTAGCTGTGTGACCTCAGGCAAACCGCTTGATCTCTCGGAGCCTCCGTCTTTCCAGCTATAAAACAGAGTGGGTAGTTTCTAGCCCTCATAGAGTTTCAGAAGTAAGAGCTGAGAGGATTTATGCAGAAGTGCTGAAGGCTCTGTTGCGCAGGAGGGGAGGGCACAATGGGAAATGTGAAGCCCTGTATCTGTCCGTGGTGATAGCTGACATTTATTGGGGTCTAGTTCATGCTAGACATTGTTCTGAATACTTTTCATGGATTTCTTGTTTAATCTGCACAATGGCCCTATGAGTTAGCACTATTATTGTCTTGATTTTACAGATGAGGAAACTGTGGCTGAGAGAAGTTATGTCATCTGCTGAAGGGCAGACGGTGAATTCGTCGTGACGGGCAGGTGCAGCTCCAGGGCCTGCAGGCTTACCCCCCGTGCCCTCTGCTTCTCTCAGGGCGATCATAAGCAGTATTTAAAACTGCCTGTTTCTGGGACCGAATCTGACAGACCCTGAGAATACATTGTCTCTAGTCCTCTGAGCAGCCTTGTGATGTAACTGTTATCATCTCCCCTTTATAGATGAGGACATTCGAGATGAAAGGTTCTGTTCACTCCATTTTGAGCACCCCCTATTCTATCTGAGGCACTGGGGGCACAACAGTGAACAAAGTAGGGGGGTCCTGCCTTCATAGAACTTATATTTTAGTGACAGGAAGACAGGAGATGAAATAGATACACGAAATAGTTTTACATCATGGTGAGGGCGAGTAAGAAAATAAGCCGAGTGACAGTGAAGTGGCAGTGACGGGAGGGCTGAGAGGCCACCCTGCGGAGGTGCCGTTGGAACTGAGACTCAGATACTTAGAAAGAGGCAGATGTGCGGTGCTTGCGGAGGTGCTGTCCCAGGTGGGGAACAGCAGTGGTCTGCGAGGAACAGAGAGGGGGCGGAAGGGGCTGGAGAAGGGGGCTCAGGGAATGAAAGGAAGGGTGGTGGGGGCCGGGGAAAAGGAGGCCATGGCCATGGTGAAAATCGGGGTGACTCTTGTAAGAGGCAGTGTGGAGCCTTTCTGCCGAAGCTGATTCCTGGGGTGATTGTGCTGCCAGGTTGCTGACCGTGTGCCCAGTGGCCAATGTGGGTGATGGCTGGACCAGGGCAGGGCAGGGTGGGCAGGTGGGCAGCCTGCTTGGTGGGTGGGCTCAGGCTTGGAGCCTGTGGAGCCCTCTCTCATTTTGCTGCAGGAAAAACAGCAGACCTGGGGACTTGGGATCCCCTCCACACCCACACGGGCTGCTCACACACTCCGATACACCCAGGGGTTGGTGCGGCTGGTAATCACCTGAGACCTGGACTCACCCACTGCCAGAGTGGGAGCCAAGACCTCCCCAAGGAGGCAGATCAGCTTCCTCTGCTGGCTTTACACATATCCCAGGAGACTGTGGCTCTTAACTTATTATCCGCTCTGGGGATCTTGTAGGAACCCCACTATCCACAGAGAATTGCTGGTAGATGTTCTAAAGAGCCTAATAAGATGTTTCTCCCCTCTTGAGAGGACAAAGATGCTTTGAGCAATTGAGCAGAATGAAATCACAGACCTTGGGACCTGGAAGACACTGTAGAGACAATCTTGTCCCACACTCTTATAAGAAGAGACTAAGGCTCAGGTGTTATTTTAATTTAGTGTTATGAAAAATAGTTGGTGCAAGTCTTTCTGGGGGAAAAAAAAGACCCCAAAACCAAACAAATACACTTTTTCTGACTTGGTAAACAGAGTAAATAGACTCTTGATTGAGGAGAGGCTGGCAGCAGAGAAGGGGGGCTTCTGGGTGTCAGAGAAGGAGCTGGTTTCCACATCTGGTACTTACTAGTTATCTGTTCTGGGTCAAAATTATTTAATGTCCCTTATTCCTCAGTTTCCTAATTTGTAAAATACAGATAATAATGGATACCAGCTCACGTGCAGTGAATAAGATAACATATATAAAATGCTCATCACATAGTGAGTATTCAATAATTGGTCACTGCCGTTACCATTTGGGGGTGCAGATGCAGAAGATGCGGATGACTAGTGACATGAAGCCTAGGAAAATGCTCAGTGATGGCAAGATGGTCTGCAAATGTTATTATCTTGAGCTCATCCCTCCATAACATTTCCCTAGGTGAGTTTTACTAATTCCTCTCCAAAAGTTTATTATCACTTGCTTCTACCTCTTGGAAGGCAATTTCTAAGAGAAAAATAGTCCGCATTAAGCAAGAGTTCCAGCATGTAAATTAGAGTTTCAGAACAGCGGTTAGTCTTTTTCACTTCAAGAGCATCCCCAGTACATCTCCCAGAGTGTGAGTCTTGACACACACTCAGAGACAGGCTGGAGAAAGAGGTGTCCAGCCTAACCCAGCTATTCTAGAGCCCGTCCTTTGTCCCAACCCAATTCAACCCTGGGGCCATACGGTAAGGTGTACTGTAAGATGATGGTTCCTCTTATCTGATCAGTACCATGTTATGGTTTCAGTTGAAGTCATCCCTGGACAGGGATGTCTGCTGTTAGTCATTTCTCTCCTGGCTTCGGGGAGACTGCAGGCACGTGGAAGGGATGAGAAGACCCATGCACAGCAGCCACTGACTCACAAGCTGGGGAATTGACCATCCACTGGTGACTCAGCATCGACTTGTCCCTGTGGTGGGGTCTGCAGGGGCAGGGCTGGACCTTGCCACCTCCTGTTTCTTTTCCCTCTGCAGAGTGCAGTCCCCATCTTCCTGTTATAAAAACAGCGTATTTTCAAAATAAAATTAGAAGAGTAAGAGAGAAGAATTGAGAGGCTTTTGCCAGAAAGAATTTAGCTGAGAGGACCAAATCCTGTCCAGTATCTCGGGTTAAAAGGAACCGATTATGAAGTACAAATGCAGTTGACTTTGGCCCTGAGATCTACAGGGAAAACTGGGAGAAGAGTTACAGAGCAGCAGCCAGGCAGCGTTTGCTGTGAGCTCTTCCAGCCACGGGCGTGAGTAAGTCATTCTGTCCCAGCGTCCTACTGAGTTTGGTCTGTGCCTTGAGGTGTGGAGTTTGGAAAGATACTGATGCTGGTAGTTTTTCTGCTTTGAGGAATACGGAAAAGGAAGCCCTATTGGGAGTGCTGTTTCTTGGAAACCTGTTACTCACCTGAGCCCTGTGTTCAGATGGAGGCCAGAGTGAGTCTGAAGGAGCTTGTGGGGAATCTGAGCATAGGGGCTGCTCATCTAGGCCAAAGCCCAGAGCCAAGGCTGGTGTGGATGTTGGTGCAAAGAAAGGCAGTGAGAGGGGGGCTTTGGTCTTTGGGGAGTCATTTATTCATTCATCTTTTTACTGAGCACTTACTATGCAGTAGGCACTGTTCTAGGCACTGTGAAACAAGAATAGCAAGGTTTCTGCTGCCATGTTCAATTTACCTTCTTGTGGGGAGATACAGACAAAACACAAGTGAACAAATGCATTCATAAGGTCATTACTAAGAGAGCGGCAAATGCTGTGAAGAAAGTACAGCTGAGTGATGTGTTTAAGGGTGGCTTGATGAGCACTACTTACAGTAGCCAAGACATGGAAGCAACCTAACTGTCCACTGACAGATGACTGGATAAAGAAGATGTGAGATACATAAATGTGCAAAGTATAATATTATATATAATATAATATATATGTATATATAATGGAATACTACTCAGCCATAAAAAGGAATGTAATAATACCATTTGCAGCAACATGCGTGGACCTGGAGATCGTCATACTAAGTGAACTAAGCCAGAAAAAGAAAGAAAAATGCCATATGGTATCCCTTATATGGGAAATCTAAAAAAATGATGCAGATAAACTTATTTACAGGACAGAAAGAGACTCACAGACACAGAAAACAAATTTATGGTTACCAGGGGAGAAAGGGGTGGGAGAGGGATAAATTAAGAGTTAGGGATTAGCAGATACACATTACTATATATAAGATAGATAAACAACAAGGTCCAACTTTATAGCACAGGGAACCATATTCAATATCTTGCCATAACCTATAATGAAAAAGAATATAAAAAAAATGTATAAATATACAATTGAATCACTTTGCCGTAAACCAGAAACTAACACAACATTGTAAATCAACTATACTTCAGTAATAAAAATGAAGATAATGACAGAAAAAAAAAAAGAGTGGCTCAATGAAAACCACTCTGGTGAGGTAGCATTAGAGCTGAAGCACCAACCATGTGAAGACCAGGGGAGCCTGGTCCAGGCAGTGGAATCCCCAACACAAAGTCTACAGGTAGGAGCAGGCTTGGAACTTAACAATGGCTGGTGTCATTGGAGTGTCTAGAATTAGTGACTGGTTTCAGCTTTATACCTGGTGTGCTATACCCCCATCTGGAGTATCCACTCCTGGGAGAGGAGTAGGAAGGGGGTCTAGAACTGTTCTGGGGACAAGTAGAAATGATTGAGCAGAGGACTAATCCTGCCCTCCTCAGCTGCACATCTAACCTACCATCAAGCTCTGTTGATTAGTACTCTCTGTTTTCTCTTAGGTGAGTCCACTTCCCTTCACATCCACTACCTTTACCCTGGGCCAAACCACCAGCATCTCTCCCCAGGCCTACTGAAGAAACCTCTGAACCAGATTCCTCACATGCAATCATGCCCATCTTCAGTCCACTCTCCACACTGTGATCAGAATGATCTTTTAAAACGTCAAATCTGATCACCTCTCTCCCTCTCTCTCTCTCTCTCTCTCTCTCTCTCTCTCTCTCTCTCTCTCTCTCTCTCTCTCTCTCTCTCTCTCTCTCTGTCACACACACACACACACACACCCCTCCTTGGTACTTCTTCATGACTCCTCATTGCTCTCAGCATAATCCCTACAATGACATACAAACCCTATCTATGCAGATCCCTTATTTCTTCCCTAGCCTTGTTTCTAGCCATTTTTGACTTTACTTTCTGTACTTTGGTTACATAGGCTTTTGTCCTGTTCCTGCAATATGCTGCACTAGTTCTGGCCTCAGGGCCTTTGCACAAGCTTCAGTGGCTCCTAATCTGTTCTTCCTCCATACACCTTGGCTTCAGCAGCGTCTCCTCAGGTCTCTCAGCATGGCTGTTTCTTCAGTAGGGATGTCTTCCTCATTCTTTGACACTATGATACTATATAGGGTCTCTTAGTTTCATGTTCTCATATTTTTCTCATACCTCTCAGCACACTTGTGTTCACTTGGGATGTCTTTCCCTGTTCTAGTCCATAAGCTCCAGGAGGACCGGAACCGTGCCTACCTTGTTCATTGTTGTGTCCTCTGCACTTAGAAAGTGTCTGGAGCACAGTGGACACTTCATATGTGTTTGTGGAAGCAGTGAAGGCAGGAATGCTTACAAAGACCTTGACTCTGAAATGTTCCACTTGAACGTGCTACTTGCTTTCAACAAAATGAAATAACAGGAGACTGTCTGTATTTTCTGTTCCATTTCTCTACCCTATAGAGATGGTGATTGATATCTGGAGTTCAGGAATAAGCAGAGCAAGCAGGAATTCTGGCAGATGCACAACCTGCTTAGGAAGTCTGTTCTTGCCTTTGACTATCAGAACAGTATTATTTTCCTTGGCTCAAAGGACTCTATGATTGTGTGTACTCAGGGAAATGGTATAGACCCACGGTGTGGAGTCAGGGCCAGGGGTAAGACTCCAATAATAATCAAGTGAAAGAGGGTTGTGTGATGCATGGTGGGGAACCCTGCCTTTCTCAGCAGCCGAGGAATTGGAGCATTCCCCCTTATGTCAATGTGGAAGTGAATGAATTAAGCCCCGTTTTTTGCCATGCCTGGAAAAATACCAGCGCTGTACTCACAGAGTTTCTGAAAGCAAACCCCACATGCCACTCAGTCTCAGCTCTATGAGAGACTGTTATAGGAAAAGAGAGTCAACATTCACAGACGATGGGAAATATCACTGAAGTGGAAAAAGATGAGAGCTGTGGATTTCAACTTCTTTTGAGGTTACATACCCTTTTGAAAATCTGCAGAAGCAGTGGTCCTTCCTCCCTTCCAGGCCTCTTCCCCCTCTGCAAAATATAGATTTGTCTAACATCCTGCCATCCATGGGGACTCCTGGAGGACCACAGCCTCAGGTTAAAAATTCCAGTTAGCAGGTCTGATTGGAAACTGAGCAGAAATATAGCTAATAAGAGATGACAGGGAAGCAAAAGTTAGACAATGTTCGGTCACAAGACTAAAATCAAAATGCTCCGTAACAGGTTTTTCCATTTCTGAAGTTATTCACTTTTTAGAAGTTGGTTGACACAGGGTGAACATGTACATCAGAGTGAAACAAGGCAGACCTCTAGGATCTGAGGGGAGGTCATGCTAAGTGTCTCCTAGATTTAACTGTCCTTGGAGATCCGTCCACTAAAATGTAAGTTCCATCACCAGGCCAGGATTTTGATCTGTCATCTTTATTGCTGGTCCCTGATGTCTAGCTCAGTGCTTGGCACTTAGTAAGTACTTAGTAAATATTCGGTCAATGAATGAATCAATTAGTCTACTCTGGGTTACCCCAGTTCATGCCCTCTCCTTAATTTTGTTCTGAATTTGCCACATTCCTTAGTTTTGATGTATTTGTTGAGGAAGTATTTCCTTAGCACTTTCTAGCCTCCTGGTGGACCGTCACTGTTCCCTAAGTGTAGGATAACATGAGAATGAAGAGCTCCTGCTCTGGGTTAAACTCAGTTCTGCTGAGTTTGGGGTTGTCTTTCCTGATCTTCATCCCAGCTCCGTCTTCCTGGGGGAGGGAGGAGGAGGGTTTTGGTTTTTTTTTTTTTTTTTTTTTTGTCCTTATTTAGTCTTGACGGGGAAGTCAGATGAGGTCATAATGAGCAACAGGATGGTGGAGATTCCTGCCTTGTCCCACCTTTCTTTGTCTGCCTTCAGGACACTTGTCAACCCAGAATGTATAATTTCTTACAAGTCTGGAGGTTCCTGCTTTTCTTGGTCTGTCCAAGGATCCCCATTGTTCACAAGATGTATGGTTTTCTGCCATTTTTCTGCTTATATCTAGCTACCTGCCTCCTCTAACAATGTCACCAGTTTTCTGCCCTGTAACACCACTCATTTGCAGTGAGGCGGCCCTCTTAAGTGCTCAGCCCTATTGACTTTAATATAGAGGGATACAGTGAAGACGCCATGCTGTGTTCTGGATGACAGTGAGGACTGTGAGAACCCCGTTCCATGGGATGTCAGGGTCTAAAGGGTGAATCTGAATGTGAACATGGAGCAGAAGGAGGAGGGGAGCAAAGCAAGCCTTTGAAGTGAGGGGAACTGTCCAGCTCTCAGGAAGCTGATGTCATTGGAGCATCCCTGGACGATGAGTGCTCAGCGGAGCCAGTGCCTGATATCTCTTGAGGAGGGGAGAAGCATCTCTTGGAGCTAGAGGAAGAGCACTGAGATAAGTTGTCTTTCCCCGGAACATACGGCTAAGCTAGTTTGTACAGACCAGTTAGTACAGATGTCAAAGGGATGGTGCTTATCAGGACATAGTAGAAAGATCTGGGTATTTCTGGAGCCATTGAATAGAACATGGTAACTCCCAACCCCGAGCACAGATACCCCCAGAATCTCCTTCTCCCACCCTACACTCCTTGCCTTGCTCCAGTCCAGAAGCCTCAGGAGAAATGGGCTTGGATCTGGGTCATTGCAAAAGAGAGTCTGGGTCACTTTCTGGGACCTTTGTAGGAGGCTACTCAGGGAATGGATGGGGTGCTGCATGGGGTAGTCCTGTGGAGGACTCCAAGGACCATACACCCTCAAGTTCTGGCTCAGGGTTAGACAGTGAGCCTTGGATGAGGCAGTGAGCCCAGCTGTAAACTGACTCATACACTAGGCAGGGACTGGCCCAGCCCTGGCCCAGGAGCCAGGTCAGGGAGTGAAAAGATGTAGGATCTCTTCCTTGGATGCCCCTTAGGATAGAAACTGGAGGGTGCAGGACAGGGGAGACTGTACACTGTCCAGATTGGGGAATTTTATGTCCAAGATCATGAGTCTAGCTCTTGATTTTAGAAAATAAGACAGCTGCAGAACATGAGGGAATATACAGCGATAGTATAAATCAAACTGTCCCTCACAGCCATGCCTAGGAGCTGAAGGCAGGCTAGATGGTTTGGGATATACTGTGTGACTTTGGGTCAGTCGCTTGACCTTTCTGGGCTTCAGTGTTTTCACTTGTACAGTGGTAATGGTAATTCTTGACACTGTCATCTTGTTGAGTTATTAGGATCAAACAAGAAAATCAACAAAGTCTTTGCAAAGTTAAAATGGCTCTAGTCATGCATAACTTGATCCCTAATCAAGTTGTATAAAACAGTAACACCAATAGGAACAGGAAACATCCATTGAATACTGACCATGTGCTGGTTAATGTGCCCAGTCTTCCTATGTTCTATGCATGTCACATGTGGTCCTCACAGCAACCTTCAGAGAGGATGCTACCATATACCTCCCATGAGCAGATGAGGTAGTAAAAGAAGTTAAGTAACTTGCCCCAGGTCACACAGCTAGCCAGGGTGAACCCGAATCTGAATTCAAGCAGTTTGTCTCTGGGGGATGCACTGGGACCTTGACGGCCTGTAGCCCAGATCTCCAGGCTGCCAGCCCAGCCCCCTTTGGCTTCCTCGGAAAAGACAGCCAACCATAAGTCTGTCCAGGGAAAACAGACCTCTCACTATCTCTTCCCTGCAGACGGGTTCAATCCCTGCCAACTGCAGAGTTGCTGTGGGGCCTTGACACAGCCCAATGTTTACCAGCTCCAAGGGCCAAGGGTTCCAATGGGGCAGCAAATTTCCACCACTCCTGGGACACAGGAGAGATGCCAGGGAGCAGGTGCTCCTCCAGGTTATGGGGGGCAGGCGCATGGGATGGAACTTCCCAGCCCAGGATGGGCCTCTCTCACCGCACATTGAATGAGTCTTGGAAAAACATTTCCTTGAGAAGGCAGAGGCAAGGAGGCAATCTCTGAAGGGCAGGCTGTCATTTTCCATGTCCTTATCAGGAAGAAGAGAAGGAAAAGTAGTCAGTGCTCCCTCCCTGCAGCCCTTCCTTCAGGAAGGGGGCTTTACAGCCGTCCTTCACAACAGCTGGGCATGCAGGCCGGCGGCCCAGGGCTCTTTGCTCAGCTAGCCTGACTCTATTCCATGTGATGGAGCTGGGTGAGTTCAGCCAAAAGAAAGTGGCAGATAAGGGTTTCTGGACACCCCTCTTTAAGAATTTTTCAGGAGCCTTTTCAGATGGAACAAGATGCTTTAAGGACGTGAAAACAGGTAGAAGAGGAATTATTGAAAGAACTGTGGGAGAGGCTGCTAAAAGGGAAAAGAACTACCCTGGGGGCAGTGAGCGCTCCATCACTGCAGGGGTTCAAGCAGAGGCCAGGGGCTTTGCTGAGGTGGGGACATGTACATGGTAGGAAAGAAACTCAGGGATCATTAAGGCCAGCACAACCTGAGAGTCTGTGGCTGTGGACAGAGGGAGGTGGGAGATGGAATGGAATGGGATGAAACTGGTGGCATCTTCACCGCAGGCCTGGACTGCGCTGGCCTTTTCCTGCCCCCATGCTGGGCCTCAGCTCTCCCCTCCGCCCCATTCTGTCTTGGCTCTAGTGCCCTGGGACCACCAACTTCACTATTTCTTTTCCTTTTTCAAACAACTCCTAGCTTCCCTACCCCTGCCCTAATGTGCCCTGCTTGTAGCTAGGTGACAGTCTTGGACAATGGGCCACGCTGGGGCTGACTGTTACCTTTCTCAGGTAATAGGATGCTATCACATGGGTACAAAGCCCTTACCTCTGAAGCAGTGGGTCTCAAACATTAGTGGGCCTCAGAATAGGCTGCAGGGCTTGTGAAAAACACTCCCACCTGAGTTTCTCATTCAGTAAGGTCTGGCATGGTGCCCAGGGATTTGCACATCTAACAAGTTCCCAGGTATTACTGATGCTACTGGTCCGAGGACCACACTTTGAGAACCACTGCTCTAGATGACCTATAAGGCCTATAACTTTAGGTCCAAGGCTATAGATATAGACAAACCCATGTTGGAATCCCAGCTATTCCATTTATGAGCTGTGGGATGATTGGCAATTTACCTAACACCTCTGTGCTTCCATTACCTGCTCTGTAACATACTGATGGTACTACTTTCAAAGAGTTATTGGGAGGATTGAAGATGGTGATTAGCTTAGACAGTGTTGGGGACATTCTAAGTATGCAAATACTCAATAAATGTTAGCAATTTTTATTATCAGAATAAAACAGTGGGCATTTCAGATACCCTGTGTCCACCTCCATAGGCTAGTGGTGTCAGAGCAGAGAAAGGCATGCGTTCTCCTCCAGTTGTGTGCCAGGTGCTGGGCCAGTCCCATGTTATTCTTTACCCATCTGCTCTGTGCTAGAAGGATGGGGATTCATCATCAATAGGGTTTTGTGGTCAGGGGCCAGCCACACATTCTGAGTGACTAGCCCTTGGTGTGACTCTGCAGAAGCCTGCCTGATAGGAACCAGCTCGACTGTAGGACCCAAGAATTAGAGGAGGGTCATCTACGATCTCTTGTCACATTTCTGTTGGAGTCCCAGAGCCCTTCTCTCTCACCACTCATATCGTGTGGTCCCTGGACTGACAGTTATAATGATAGAACCGCAGTTCTAAGTCTCCTGCTGCAAAGTCTCAGAACCAAGTGGGGAAATCTAGGGGCGACTTCACATGGCCCCAGGCTGCTCTGAGTGTTCCTGAAGGGAAACTACATACCAGATTCTACTTCGCGGGAGACATAGCTTGAGGTGGGTTACTTGGGATAGTAGCCGGAGAAATGCTTCACCCAAAGGCTTCTGTAGTCAAATGTGGGAAGTGCTCCATTTCCAGTTCCTAGTTGGAGCTCCAAGATGCTTGCTCGCATATTTAAACCTCCCAGAAGTCCTGCAGTTGAGAAGACACGTGTAAGATCGTTGAATGTAGTCAACTTGGTTTACCATCAGTTAATTTTGGGAAACTAGTTCTAGAAATTTACAGTTTTCCAGGTACCTTCATAGGTAGTACCTCACCTGATTTTCAAAACAACCCTAAGACGTAAGTATAATCATACCTGTTTTATACAAGATGAGGCTGAGGTGCTGAGAGGTTTATAACTTGACCCAGGTCACAGATCTATTTAAAAACAATCTATAGTTGCTTGACCTGAGAAAAAAATTTGGTGCATTTGATGGAATTTTATTTGTGGTAACAAAAATCATTAAAACCAAACAAAAATGAAAAACTAGCAAAAACAAATAAACAAAAAACCCCCACTAAGTGGGAATGGTACCTATTATTTGCCAAAACTCTTTCAGTGGAGTATATTTATATTATATATTGATCTTAGGTTCACGTGATTATGACGTCATCACACAGACAGAACAGCACGGGTTAAAAATGTAGATTCTGCAGCTAAACAGAGTTTAAATCCAAGCAATGTCACTTACCAGCTCTGACATTGGGTGAGCTACTTAACTTTTCTGTCCTGCTTCCCCCTTTCTAAGGTGTAATTTTCAAGCCTACATCATAGGTTATGATGATGATTCAATGAGATTTTACATGTAGACTTCTTAGAATGGTACCTGGCACATAGAAATTCCCTTATGAAAGCATTAATTATTGTTGCTGCTATTGCTTTTGTTAATAATACTGTTATTATGTAAAGTCCACTTGTCTTGAGAACCCATGAGAGTAGACTTGGATAGCAGCCAATAAGATCTAAGACCTAGCTTGGACCTCTCATTAAACACCTGTGCAACTTTGGACAACTCACTTAACCTCTCTGTGCCTCAGTGTCCTCTTGGAAATCATGCCAGCCAGCCATTTTAGTTCACAGAAGAGTTACCTGGATAACTGATGTAAAGTGCTTTGATAAACATAAAACCAAGTCACCTTGAATTCTCAATATCCACATTTGACTGGAGCATGACCAGAAAGGAAACTGTGAAAGGGAGTTGGTTCGGGAGAACCTCTCTACTAGTTAATGCCCTGCACTGCCGAGGCTGTTTGATCAACAGCAGCAGTGATTGTGACCAGCATAATTTCATGGGCCCGCATGGAAGCCAAAAGCGAGTCATTAGTGGCGCTGGGAGTTTTCCTTTGCTAAACAATGGTGCCCTCATTCTGGGATTTCCCGGGCTGTCCTCTGTTGACGTTGGAATAGAGGGGTGATTGTGTACACACACACTCTCTCAGCGGGTGCATCTCAGACATCTGTTTCCTCCTGTTTGCCCTCATCTCAGGCCCTGTGTAGTGGATCCAGAGGTCCAGTTCCATCCTCACCCCAGGGGCACTCATCATAGTCCCCCTTTCCTGGGCTGGGGGAAGGAGGACCCCTGAGGGTAGCTTGTGTACACTGCTTGGTGTATGTGTGTGTTTGGTGTGTGTGTGTGTGTGTGTACAGCAATTTCCTGGGAGATCAGGATGCCTAACAAAAGTGGAATCAATTTATCTACTGCTTTTGTTCCTAGGGGAAAAAAAAAAACACCATTGGGAAATAATATTTAGCCTACTTCTAGGGCATTTGTGTTCCTTTAATTGCTCAGTCATATAACTTTTCTGTGAAAAACGACAGTACTCCTTAGAGCAAAGTTTATTAGGGAGGCGCTCAATTCCTCAACAGTTCCCAGGGAGCGTAGACCACAGCCCCTTGGGAAAGACGATGCCTTTTAAATTGCTAACCTTAATCCCCGGTGACCAGAACTGGCCCCGAATGAAAGGGCTGATCCCACAGGGAAAATAAAATAAACAAAACCACACTACCCTCTCCCTCACCAAACCACAACCACCGAAAAACCAAACAAAGTAAAACCCCACAACCCAGTGCGACCCAGTGAGAATTTGAGGGCAGCTCTGTTCCAAACTGTTTCTCTGAATCATTCAGAGGCAAAACCAGAACAGAGGACAAAAATTAGAAACCATTTAACTTTTTAAAGTGCTTTGACAATAACTGTCCATATTTCTGGGCCCACAGTTCTGTGGCAGAATTTTTTTCCAACTTTTTTTTTGCCTTAAATCATTTATTTTATTTCACCTTATGTGAACCCCTAACCCAAATGTGTGGACTAGACAAGTCTAAAACAAGTCTTTAAGCCACTTCTGGAAAAGTCTGCTGGTCCCCACATCCTGACACCTCACTGGGGTTAGAGCTGGAGGTGGTGCGCCTCTGAGGGTGGGAGTTGGAGAGAGGCCTGACCGGGTGGAGGCCCTTCAAAGGAGGGGTCAGAGGTCACCCAAAGATTGTGCAATTTCAACCCTTATCTGCCTCATGGAGGTGGTGGGAGGGGGAGAGGCTGGAGGAGGAGCCCCCAGGCCTGAGGTGTTGAGTAGAGCAAATAAATACCAGAGGCACCTGGCAACCCTCACATACGAGAAGCCTGCTCTTCCGAGATGTGTCCTCTGTTGCTTGGGACCAGTTCGGCTGCCTTGTATAAGTCAAAACCTCTTGCCCTGCAGCTTTGAAGTTAGTCTTTAATCCCTCATTCATTCATCCTGAAATTTATTTTTTACCCTACACCCCTTCTATGTTTGGCAGTGTCTGGGCGGCTGTAGAGAGAAATAAGGTATAATCTTTGCTCTCAAAAAGCTCTCCTAGCAATGTTTAAAAGGAAATATCAAATGCCCAGATTCTCAGCAAATAAGAGGCCCTTCAGTCTGTTGAGTCACCATGAATTTTCTGATTGCTTCCCGAGGGCCTCCCTGATACACCCTCACTCCCAGTGTTTCCAGCCTCTCAATACAATTGGGCTTATTTTCAGTCCATTTTGCATGTTACAGTGGAATGAGCTGTATTCAGGGATTCTCCTGGAAAAGTGGGTGGGGGGTACTGGGTGATTTTTCAGCCTTCTATAGCCCTGACATTCTGAATTTGTTAACTGTGTTTAATTATACCAATGATAAGCTAAGTATCAGTCTGCGTGTACAAAGATGAATAAGATAGAGCACCTGTTTCTAAGCCATTTATAATCTAGTGGTAATAATATTATCAATACTAAGACCCACAACAGGAAATGGAATATGCCAGCTGCCAACTACAAGAGAAGATGGACTATAAGAAAGGCCATCAAGAAGATAGAAACAAAATATTGGGGACCACAAACGAGGGCGTAAATAGTTCTGATGGAAGGGTGGGATTGAAGAGAAGTTCACCAACCAAGTTAGTTTGCCTCTGGGTCAACAGGGTTATCATTCAGCAGAGACGGAAGGAAAAGCGCTTCCAAGCTGAGGGAACAGCCTGGACAAAGGCGTGAAGGTGTGACGGTGCATGGCCTGGTCCAGGGAGAGAGCAGCCCACAGGGACAATGGGAGGGGTGGTGGGGGACCCTGTCCCACTCAGAAATTCTCTACCGCCATCTGACCCCCATCACTGGAAGGAAGAAAGTAAATTGTGTGGGGAGCCAGGGGGCGACCAGTTAAACCCTGTTCCGGGAACACACTAAAGGCAGTGGCGTTTTGTATGTGCGCTGGGAGATGCCTTTACATAATTCTTTATCTTAAGAAAAAAGAAAAGGAGGTGGGAGGCGGGGAGAGAAATCCCTTGCTGGCCCAGCCAGCCCTGCCCTTTCTAGGGGCATATTCACTCATTTGTAGGCTAGTCACTGTGCCCTTGTGTCTGCCCTCCTGAAAGCCCTTCATCTTACTTTCAAACCCTCTGGTGGATCTCCTTGGACCCCCAGCAGACCCCAATGTTACCAGTTTGGCAGGGGTCTCACTGTCCTTTAAGGCTGGTAGAGGGGAGATGGCATCTTCTATGCTCAGGCTCTCCTTGCTGCTGGCTTTCAGTAAGAGATTTTTCTTCTCCAGGAAGGATTAGTGCTGTTCTTAAGGTTGATGCTCGAGTCCTGAAGAACCTGCCAGCTATGTACTTCCTCGAGCCTTTTATTTTAACTGTTATACATCTTCCTTCAAGATCTCAGGGCCCTTCCAGAGTGGGAAGGAGACTTACAATAAGTCTTAAAGCCCCTTGTAAAAATGTCTGCTCATAGATCGTCCTCATTATCCCAGGGATGGCATTTCCAGGAATTCATTTCCTGTATATAATTTGACAATAACACAGACACTGCAGAGATAGGGGGTCAGGCAGGCTGATCTGTTTGGTGGCTTCCGAGCTGGTTAAACAGAGCCAATCACTCTCCGTCTCTGAGCCTTTATCTGCAAAATAAGGAAAAACACTTTTCTTAGCATGGCTGTGATGAGTAAGCAAAAGTTGCCCTGTGCCATGCTTAATAGCCACTAATATGACTAAGATTTTCATTTGACAGGTGATGCTAATTTCTTCTGTACCATTTTCCTATTCAAGCCCAGTTATTTGGTGGGGAAATAGTGGATTCCCCATGTCAAGCTAGCTAGCTTATCCTTCCCTCGGGAGTGGCACACTGCTTCTGATCTTCCCTTTTGTCAGCCTTGTACCACATAGAAGCTGACATCTCCCCAGTCAGCCTCATCTGTGGGTGGAAAGGCACCAGCCCACATTCAAGCCTGTTGAGAGAGCCCATTTTGTCTGCTGTTCCCCGGGCCGGCCCCCACAGTGTCTGAACTTTCCCCTATTAGTCACTGCTTTGGCTGGAAGAGTGGAAGACCCCTGTTAAACTGAAATCCGTTATCTGGGAAACGCATTAAGCCATTAACAGCTGGACACAAATTAGTTTATCAGACAGGGGCTGGACTTGCAGGATTTAGGAGTGAAAAGGAGTTTCACAGATCATCAGTTTATAGGTGAGGGAAGGAAAGTTCATGGAGGAGCAGGTCTTTGGGATTAAAGCCTCAAACCCTGCTTTCTGGCCCGATTCTCCTCCCCTCCTCATTCTGCCTTGAGCAAGATGAACACTCCTGCTTTCATTCAGGAGATATTTATCACGTGTCTACTGAAGCTGGGCAAGTGCAAAAAATTCAGAGAAGTTGAGAGGAGGGAAGACAAACATGGGAATAAGCGAGTGCTGGAAGATGTGGGATGGATCTCTTGGATGCCAGCAATGAAAAGGTCTAGAACATAGGATGCTGTCAGCAAAGGGCAGATCCATCCTCTGGGGGGTCAGCACCACCTGGGGTTGCCCAATACAGGGCCTGGAGCCTGATCTTGTGGCTACCATGAGAATACAAGAGAGGTCACACTCAGGGAGCTGGGCTAAGCTGAGGGTGAGGGATGGGGGTGTCACTCCCTACAAGGGTCAGTGCTGAATTTTCACACCCAGGGGATAGGTCAGAAGGCCATGAGCTGAAAAAAGAGGCCAACAACTGGCAAGAACCAGATCACACTTCAGGGCAAACCTTCACAAACCTTGTTCCCACCAGCTTTGTCCTATGTGGTCCACACAGAAAGGGGCTGATCTCTCCCTTAATTCATGGAAGATTACAGCAATGAGAGGAGGAAGAAGAAAGGTGCTGAGAGAGGCAGCTTGGTGAATGAGAAACAGTTCTCCAATGTGTAGGAGGTTTTAAGGAGCCACTTCTATTCCTGAAGATCTACAGGGTCCTGCTACCTGCTGGGGTGAACGCACAGCTGTTACCCCTTGGAGCCACTCCCTGCATCCAGGGATCCATGATGACGTTAGTCTGCTTTTCCCAGCACCTTCCCTCACTCATGTCCTTACTCTCTATCCCCTGCCTGATTTCAACAGCCTTCCAGCTGGTCTCCCTCTCTCCAGCCACTGCCTTATCAAAACTGTCCTCTTGCTATTACTAGAGAGGTCCTCCTAAAACGGGGATCTAATCAAATCACTCCCCTGTTTTATAAGAATTCAGGGTAGAATCCCTTTTAAAGGGACCCAGGCTGCTCCGGCCTAACAGATCACTCCACTTCCTGCCACTTCATCTCTACATCTAGACCACCCAGAACCTGCCATGCTTTTTCACTTCTCTGCACCCTAGAACATGCTGTTCCACCTTCCTGGGAGGCATCCCATCTCTTGTCCAGCCTGCCTTTATCTTCCAGATGCAGGCCATTGTAACCTCCATGAAGTTCTTCCATGCTTCCCAGTCTTGTCCATAGCTTTTTTCTTTCTGCCCCAGCTGCCCACTATTCATCCCTGTTTTGAAGCAGCTGTCTCATTGCACTGCAACTGGTGGTGTATGTTTTCATCTTCCAGTAGACTGTGTGTGCATGGTAGGTACACACACACATACAGAGAGAGGGGGAGAGAGAGAGAGAAAGAGAGAGAGAGAGAGAGAGAGAGAGAGGGATTCCTCTTTGATTCTCAATACCCAACTCAGAGTCAGGTAAGGGCATCATGGTAGATGATCAAGGAGTGTTTGCTAAGCGAGCTAGCATACCTGTGGTCTGAAGGGTGTGAGCTCTGAAAGGCAAGGCCACAGGATTTATTCCCTTTAATTAAAGTTGAGGCAGGTGTCCTCTCAACTCCACCCTGCAAATTCCTCCTTGCACCTTGCATCTTTGACCAGCAAAGATTTTTGACTGGGAACCAAATATTCATTCAATGACTTCCTGGGATGTGTCATTTTTTAATGTTCTGGATATCCTAGAGAATGTGATAAGCCGAGAGGTGCTTCCCAAGAAAATGCATAATGCCCAGTCTCATGGCATTTTCTCACATCCAGAAGGTTTCTGGGCTCCGTATCCTCCCACCCAGCTCTAAGAATCGCCTGGCTTAAAATAGCTGCAATAGAGAGCTTGTGTTTTGCTCTCTTGGCCAATAATATTTTGTCAGGCTTTATTTTCAGGAAAAAAAGTTATTTTTGAATCTCATTTTCCAAATACATAAGTGTATTTTAATATGGAATATGCTTTTAAAAATGACACATGCTTTCCGTTTTCTGTTTCTTTAGGACGTGCCCCTTCCCTGGAGGCAGCATAGATGACTTTGTTTCATTCTCCAGAAATATGTCTAGAGATGTACAGAAAAGGGTCTCTTGCAGTCATCCAGTCTAGGTCAGGGCCTCCGGCAGGTTGTGGGATACGCTACCCAGGTCTGGCTTTGTCCTCATTGTAAAGGAAGCTGCGTGAACTTAGAGTAGGACAGTTATCAACAGTTTTCATTTGGAAACATTTACTGAGCTCCCACCCCATACCACACACTGTTCCAGGCACTTGAGGACACCTTGGGGGAACAAAATAGACAAAGTCAGAAACTAGAATACAAGTTAGCTAAGTTCACACAGTGAGGAGAACAAGGAAGGAATGACAACAGTAATGGGCTAGAGAAGGTTGCTACATGAAAAGTCAAAAGTCCCTCAGGAGGTGACATGAAAATGAGACCACGGGCAGCTCTAGGGGAAACAGTGATCTAGAGAGAGGGACTGTCAGGTGCAAAGGTCCTGAGGTGGGAAGGATTTCCATGTGTTTGAGAAAAAGAAAGAAGGCTACTGCTGCTGGAGCCCAGAAGGAGAGAGTGGGAGATGAAGTTATAGGCCATAGAAAAAGAGTTGGGATTTTTCAACTATGAAGGGAAACCAAATCCTGAAAGGTTTAGTCAGGTAGCTGGGTCAAATGGGCATGTTTTAAAGATCACTTTAAAAAGACCAGGACCCATTCTATCACCTCCCCTCATTTTGAACAGTTTTGACTACTGAAATGAATGTGTAATAAGGCAACTGCATGAGTTCTCATTATAGCTCTCTATCCGCAGGGTCAGTGCAGCCCCAATCAGATACAGCCCCCAGGTCTTGGTGACATCTTGCCTTGGGGAGCTGAGACTTTGCAGGATACTGAAGGTTGCTACGGAGCCCTGGAGTGTCGCTTGCCAGATTAGGGGATGCTGGACCCAGGCCAAAGGTTGGGCAGGAAGGCGAAGAGGTGCCCAGCCCTCGAGAGTGTCAGAGGAAGGCACAGGGTGGACAGGACAGGTCCCGAGAAAGAGCCGCCTGTGGCCAGTGGGGAAGGCAGAAGAGGAAACAAAAGCCACATAGCTTCTTCCTCTGTCCGCTGGTTGTCACCTCCACACCGCTACCTCCCCACGTCCTTTTAGCGGCTGCAGCAGCCAGGTGTGTTTGAAAATACTGGAGCTCAGTCCTTCACGTAGCAGGAAATAAATATAGCTGGGGGAGCTGCATGTGAGCCGGGGCGGGGTGTGTGTGTATGTGTGGCGGGGCGGGGGTAGTAGGGGGTGGAGGGGGTAGTGATAGTGCGTCCATCTCGCCGTCAATTCCAGCTGCTCCAAGGGGCCGCGGACCTGAAGTGGCCAATGGCAGACAACTTGGGTGAGTTCAGTGCAGAAGGAAAATGCAAACCTTGCTGAGCACATGTGGGGAGGGGCGTGGGCTGTGTCTGGGCCCAGGACCCACGAGGACCCGGGAGCCACGGACTGCGCTCCCGCAGCCCCAACTCGCCCCCTCCCCCGCCCCATCAGACCTCCCCTATTTCTGCCTAAGCCTGCCCCGCCTACCCATGCCCTCCCCGAAAGAGTTAAGTTCCTCCCCCCTCCAACCTCTTTTGCCCCTTCCGCCTCATCCTCCCACCCCACGCCGTGGCAAGCTGGTCAGTTGATGCGCTGAGGGCCAAGCCGGGCGGCCGGCGGGCCGGCGAGGGGGCGGAGAGTCCGCCGGCCCGGACCCCCCTCCGCCGCGGCCCCAGCGGCCCCCGCGCTACGAAGCGCGGGCGCTCGGACGCAGGGGGAGTTGTTTGATTTGGCGGAGGCGTGGAGGCCGGCGGGGAGCGAGCGAGGGAGGCACGAGAGCCGGGCAGCGCGAGCGCCGGGCTTCTGGGGAGGGTCCCCGCGCGCGACAGCAGCTTCTGGCGGGGGTGAGGCGGCCCCGGGCTCCAGGGATGCCCGGAGGGGTCGGGGGCAGAGAGGCGACTCCGGACCAGACGGCCCGACCTGCCGGGGCGCGCGGGCAGGTGCTTCACCCCCCTACCCCGTTTTTCCCCCTTTTCCTCTCCCCCTTCCCTCCTCGCCTTGAAGTAAGATGAGCGTGATGCTGTGGCGTTGGGACCAGAATAACACCACCATGAAGCTGGTAAGAGTGGGTTGCAGCCCTCACTCCCGGGGCACTGCTCTACTTTTTATTCCTCACCCCAACCCCCATCCCCATTAGGAATTGCCTCCCATGATGGAAAGCCCCTGAAGTGAGTTCCGTACTTGGTATTTCCCTTATTGTTTTGAAAATAGATTTCAGGTTTTTTTTTTTCTTTTAATCTGGAAAGTGGATGTGCGTTTGTGCTTGTGAGCTATTGAAGGCGGCTGGGAATGGGCTGCATTATCTCCAGACCCTGCCACCTACGAATTCCTGGGGCTCTCTTGGGTTGCACGCTGGGGATTGTCTCCTGCGCGTTGATCGGAGTTCTCAGTGCGGGTTCCCGGTCTGCATGGGCTGCCCCACCCCACTCCCATTGTGTTTTGATAGTTTCGGATGCATGCGGGGGTTGATCTCTATTGCAGTTTGGCTTGTTCGGGGGAAACAAACGTGAGCCCAGTTTGTATATGCGCTGCGACCTCTTCTCCAGCCTCTTACAATGCCTTAATTTTCTTTCAAGCTTGTAGGAACCATCTAGGCGGCAGGTACTTTTTCCCTCCTCCGATTTCAAAAATAACCGCCCATCACTCCTGGGGCGGCTGAGGGGAGCCTCGTTTTCCTCTCTGCCCCAGGAAGCCTGAATTGTTTCTCCATCACAAGGAGAAAATGTGATCATAAGGCTCTTCTCTGGGTTTTGCTTTTGTAATTTGTTTTTTATCTGATGGTTTCAGCTGGCGGAGACCTTAATTCTCCATTGAAGTCAGCCAGTGCTGTGGCCAAGACAGTTGCTCCTTTGGATGTCAGCTTCCTTCTCAGTAATATGGGGCAAGTTTTCACCTTGTAGAGCTGGTGTGAGGATCAGAAATCATATTTGTAGGTTTCCTGGCACAAAGTAAGGACTCAATAAGGAATGGGTGTTTATTAATAAACTGGAATTAATACTTATTGGGGTGAACTCTCCAAAGATGTTACCCCCCAAAAAGTCATAGCAGCTGCATTGGGTACCAAGATGGTAAATCAACGTAAGCTGGTTCTTCGTATAATGAACTTATTTGTTGGAAAAATGGCACCTTGCTTTTCATACTTCTTGTGTTATGTTTGGCCTGCCTAACTTTAAGCTACTATTTTACAACTTCATTTAATGTGCTGTAACATTAGCAGACGTTATGCACCTTTGCTGCACTATGTCAGGATTCCAGTTCCCTAATCCTTTCCTGGAATCTTTCTCCGACCAGACTGTTGTGGGAGAGCCCGGAGTTTCACACATTTTCTCTCCATGCTACACCTGAGATGCCATTCTAAGATACAGAATAGAAAAGTGGAGTCCTGCTCTGGACTGGGTAGCATCAGGCAGCCAGACCTAAATGCTCTCAAGAAGGAAAAGAGTTATTTCCCTGGTGGGGAAAATGTATGGCATCCCAGGAGACAAGTTCTAGAGCTTGGTGGCAGGTGGCTATGGTAAGGTCTGGGATGTCCTCACTGCTCCAGTGTAGCTGCCCTTTTAGCCTATGGAGGGAGCTTTCCCCAACATGAGTCAAAGGTCAGCCTTTATTGGGTCTGTCTGGGTCTTTAGATTTGAGTCTCAGTTTTCAGCTACCTTCGGTGAGGACCACCCAAGGTAGTTGTGATCCCCAAAGTACCTGCTGGGCCAGGTGGGGGAGGGGCTGCAGGAGCTCAAACAACCTGGAGGCACTGGGGGAGGCAGCAGCTACTCTCCTGGGCACCCCACTGGCCCCTTGCCCCAGGCAGGAAAAGTCAATGCCTGCATCTTGACATTCATATGGTCCCTACTATCCTCAAGGATGGGTCTCAGCTTTCTGCAGAATCCTAGAAACTACAGACACATCATTAGTTGACACCTTTTTGTTTCATCATTTGCTGATTGATTACCAGTTTGTTGTGTGTTGACTCTGGGTAGAGCTCTTTCGTGGTGGGAGGCTGTGCTTGCAAAAGGCTCTGCTTTCAGATGATTCTCAGTTTGAATTCCAATCTTGCCTCTCCCTGATCTCCAAATCAGTCTTCCTCATCTGTAAAAGAGGCTTTTACAGTCCTCTTTCCCAAGGTGTGAAAAGATGAAATGCGAATATAGAAACAAGGTCCTGCACAGAGTCTGAAATATGGGTGTCTAATAATGGGGACAACAATTGTTATTGTATTTTTTTTTCTTCAACAGTCAATGAGACATATCTCTGTCCTCCTCTCCATTGTGCTGTTGGGTGAATGGTTTTTTCTCCCAATGAGTTTGGGGAAAACAAACCTTTCTTACCTTTGGGTCATTAGTGGTCCTCAGTAGGAAGGAGCTCTTCTGGGAACATCTTAGAAGTCAATTGTGTGTGACTAACCATCCCAGAATGGGGCCTGGGGCCTGAGGTGCAGGCCTGAACTTTTATCACTGATGCAGTTCAATGAACATGAAGTCAGTGAACCCACAGCTGGAAAATTCACGTTCTGACTGAATAGTGGAATCAAAGGTTTTGCTTCATGTTCTATTTTAAGGTTAATTGGATCAAAACAAAGCCAAGAGTAATTAGAGGCAAAACTTGCATCTTTCTGTGTTATCTCTGCAGGGGAGTGTCAGAAAGGCACCTGCCCACAGAGGGTAGAAGGCAGTGGCTGGTAAATCCTTCTCTGTCCAAATCTGATCCGACAGGGTCATGGGACCTTTGATGAAGGTGAGAGGCGGTGACTGCTCAGGCCTAAAGCAACTACTGGGAGGGGGTGAGCAGGGGGCACAGCCCTAGAGCATGATGTGGGTGGTTCTGACATCCTTATCACCGCTCCCTTCAGTTCCCTTCTTTCAGATAATTTCAGCTTGGGCAGGGCAAGGAGAAACAATGAGGCCACTTCTGGAGCAGCTTGTATCCCCTGAGAAGTGGCAGAGCCAAAGACTAGGGAGAGGAAAAAGCAGCGGGGGAGGCCACCCTTGCAGCCCGTCCCCGGGCCCAGAGGTAGGTGCTCCAGCTAGAGAGACCCACAGTCACAGCTCCGTTCAGGAACTACTAGCCCTGTGACCTGGGGCCAGTTGCGTAGCCTCTTCTAGCCTTGGTTGGCTCCTCTGTAAATAGGTGCCATGCTGCCTCACAGAGTTACCATGAAAATTAGAAAAAAGTGTGCATCAGGCTTTGAGCTCAGGGTCCAGCAATGAGTTGACAGGCAGCAGATGGTTGCTCCTGTGATTGCCAAATGCTCCAGTAGCGTGTGCAGGTCTCTGTGCACAGAGAAAACACTCAAGAGAAGCATTCCCAGTGTTAACAGGGCTCAGTTCTTGGGGGGAGATACCAGGGGTTTTCTTGATCTTTACTTTTCCTTATATTTTAGATTTTGTACAATGACCATACATTACATTTATCATTAAGGAAGTATAGAAAATAGTGCTAAAATAATCTTATAATTAGTGTTAATCATATTAATAGCTAACATGTATTGATCCTTTACTTTGAGCTGTAGTCCATGTCATCACCATAACCCTAAGAAGGAAAAACTATCATTATCCCTATTATTCAGATGAGGAAATTAAAGCTCAGAGAGGTAAGCGACTTGCCTAAGATTCCAGGGTTAGTAACTTGTAGAATGTCTGCTTTGTCGGATGGCAAAAAGTTTAAGGCTGTGGCTTAAACTGCTTTATCATGAAACCATGCATGTGTCCTGGAGAGCGGCAGGGGCTTCTGCTGAGCTAGGGATGCATGCATGTGCTGTGTACAGGCCTGTGCTCACCACTGGTGTTTCTCTCTGCAGGTTGCCATGCCCTATTATCATCTTTGGTCAAGGAGATGCTGTGAGTGAGGTAGAGAGGAAAGGAAACACAGTGAATGGAGCTGGGTTGGGTCATTGCCCTTCAGTGTCCTGGTAAACACTTACGGGGCCCTTCCTCAAAATGAGGGAGAAAGTGGCTCTGAATGAAGAATAATTGAGAATAATGATGGTGAGGGAATGTGCCTCTGACCTTTGACCTTTCCCCAGAGAGGCATTGGTCACAGGCCCCCAGGCCAGCCCACAGCCAGGCTAACAAGCAGATTTAAAGAGGTCAGTGGGTTAAAGGGCCCTGTCTGCCTTTCTGCAGTTATATTGGTCCCTCCAGAGGCAAGGATGCTGTGGGCACTGCAGCGCCCATAAGCGACCATGTTCTGTGTCGAAAATCAATGGTCCTCCAGCTCTTACTTGTCTTTCTGTACATAGACTGATTCTTGTCTCAACAACTTTTGCTTTTTTTCTGGATAAAGCTCGTTGACCACTCACCTGAAGGTACTCCTGTCTTCTGCTGGAAAATATCAGTAATTTCCACTTTCAGAAACTTCTAGAACTTTCCCCTGCTTCCACTAATTGTAACCGGAATAGATTTTACCATTCCCAGGTACTGAAATCATCATGTCCATTTTCTATTAATTCCAAAAATCTCCAGAGCAAGAAACTCCATCCTTTCCTGGAGAAACCAGGCTGAAATATACAGGAACATTTCCATATGCAGTTCTGCTGTGGGTAATGAGCCATCATAACCGTGATATACTTTTCAGAATTGAAACCAGAGCAAGTAAGGATGGTTTTGACTTTGGTTAATTACTGGGAAACTAAAGAAATGAACATTGGGAGGGGAGGAAAGTAAAACCCCCAAATTAGTAAATGACTTCTGTAGGGTAACATTTTGAGGTAACATGTTTTCCTTAATTTTTGTGTTAATATGGATATAGAGATTTATAATTGGTCCCGCTGGTGACCCAACAGTGCTCTCATTACTTATGCTAGTGTTTTTGTGTGGAGCCAGCAAAAATTTAAAAAAAAAAATTTTTTTTTTCTTGGTTTTGTTTCTGGTTTCTGTCATAAAATGCCAGTCACCTAGAAGGCATGTGACCAAGTTTTTTCCCAGCATATCTAGGCTCCGAGGATATATGGACCAGACTGCCATTGTCCACCCAGCTACTAGCCTAGGGCTCCTGGTTGGGTGACACAGGAGCTATTCCAAGCATTGTTCCTTTTGACTCAGATGTTGCAGAAGTGCTGGCTATGATGTTATAGGAGCAGCAGCCAGGGAGGTGGCGAGGCCGTGAAAAGAGGCAAGGGGTTGAAATGAGTTGACAGATGTTATTTAAACAGGGTAATAAAGTGTGATGGAGATGTTTGGGATGGCTGGGAGGTAGGAGAGAATGGTCCTTCCCACCACAGATACTAATTACTTCCATACATAACTCTGTGGTGTGGGACAAGGATTAGCCAGTGTTACATGTTATCTCTGCCGTAGTGAGAAAAGGGCTTGTGCTCACAGGGAGCATGATAGGACCTGAAACACAAACAAATCTATGGGAAGGAAGGTGCTTTAAACAGGGATTTGTCAGCTCAAGTCTGTGCCCTGGGCTTAAGAGGGTGTGTATCTGTAGAGGGTCCAGGGGAATCTTAGTCCCCACTTATGACTCCTGCCAGCTTCTCTGGCCTTGTTACTGATGTGAAGTTTCAGGATATAGACTGCCCACTACGTCACTTTCCTGGTAGGAAACCTCTTGTGAGATCCTTCTTACTAACGAATGAAGCTCGCTCCTCGAGTGAAACTCGCTCCTCCACGGCATTCAGGGCCCTCCAGATGACAGCAGTGTTTTAAATTTTACTGTGCAGGGCTTCCAGATAGAAGCTGTTTGTTCTTATTAGTATGGTCAGCTCTGTGATTTTTCCGCTTTCACTGCTTCCTCAGACTAAGTGCTTCTTCCATCTGCCCATGTACTATCCCATCTTCCAAAGCTCACAGCAAGTCTCCTTTCTTCTAAGAAGCCCTATCTGACCATACCCTCTTCAGGCATCTCTGGCAGGCTGTAGTGCTAACCCGCTTTTGACCCCGTACTCCCCTGAATTCTTACGCTGCTTGTGTGTATGCCGTGTCTCTGCTACCAGACTTAGAGTGGTGGTTGGGGGTGTAGATGATCAGCCTCAGTTCCCTCCCAGCTCTGCCACCAATAGTCTGTGTGCCCTTGAACAGTAGTACTTCATCTCTTTGAGGCTCCGTTTCTTCATCTATAAAATGATGAGGATAACCGTTTCAAACCTGGGGGTGTTTGATAAAATATATGGATTTCGAGCAGCACTGAGCACATAGTAAGTGCTCAATAAATGTTAGCTATTGTTCCAACAATAGTGATGCATTCATTTATTCAATAAACATTTATCAAACATCTCCTCCAAATCGGGGGATGCACTAGTAAACAGAAAGCCATTTTTGCCTGCATGGAGCTTATATTTTAGTGGAGGAAACAGATGATAAGCAAAGTGTGTAATATATATATATATATATATATATATATATATATATATATATATATACATTTTTTAAATTGAACTACAGTGGATTTACAATGTAGCATTAGTTTCTGGTGTACAGCATAGTGACTCAGTTATACTATATGTATTCTTTTTCAAAATCTTTTTCATTATAGGTTATTACAGGGTATTGCATGTAGGTCTCTGTGCTCTACAGTAGGACCTTATTGTTTATCTGTTTTATATATGGTAGTTAGTATCTGCTAATCCCAGACTCCTGAGTTATCCCTCCCCGACTCCTTCCCTCTTTGGTAATCCTAAATTTATTTTCTGTGTCTGTGAGTCTGTTTCTGTTTTGTAAATAAGTTCATTTGTGTCATTTCTTTAGATTCCACATATAAGTAATATCATATGGTATTTGTCTTTCTCTGTCTGACTTACTTCACCTAGTATGATAATCACTAGGTCCGTCCACGTTGCTGCAAATGGCATTGTTAAGCAAAATATATATTTTTATGTTGATGGGTGCTATGGAGAAAAATACAGCAAAGTAATAAGGATAGGGAGGCTGGGAGAGGTCTCTCTTTACTGTAGAGTGATGAAGTGGGACTTCACTGCAAATGTGACATGGTTGTGGTAATTATTATCATTATTATCACCCCTCAGGGAGGCATTATAAATAGACAACTGTATAATTTATTATCCCAGCCGGGATACTCCTGAGAGTGAAAGGGGAGCTGTGAATAACTGCACGGGGACCCAGGTGTGAATCAGTCCCGTCCTGGGCAAGGTGAGATGCCTTCCTGCTTATACTGGGTTATTCCAGATACTGAGATGGGCTAAAATGTAGTGTCATGTCAGACAGGCCTGGTTTAAATCCTGGGTTCTGCCACCTTCTAGTTGCAAGATCTTGGACAGATCATTTAACCTCTTTGCCCCTCAGTTTCCTCCTATGTTGTGCATTCCTAAGAGGGATCTTGTGAGAATTAAGTGAGGTGATGCAAGTCAAGTATTCAGGGCAGGACCTGACACCTCGTAAGCAGTCAGTAAAAACTGATTACCGTTATCATCACCAGATCAAGGGCACAGGTTGTTCTTTTTCGTATCTCTCACTGTGCCTGGGAAGGGGGTGAGGATATGCCAGGTGGATTAATGGTAGGGTTGGAAATGTAGCTGAGCAGTGGACTTGGGAGATGAGCTGACTCAATCTGCCAAGTAGTTGCTTCCATCCCTATTCATAGAGTGTTAAGATTCACACAGTGTTTGGATGCAGGACTCAAAGGCCGGTTAGGGGACTTTGTGCCGGGACAGCCACAGGAGGAGTTGGACAGTGGAGCTCAGGGCTAACAGTCTTGGGACGTTAGTTCAGGAGGAGGCCCCATGACTAGTGGCCCCACAACAATCTGCTTCCACCATTGTGGAACCCTGCCATATCCCATTACCTGGTACTTGGGACCCAGAGAAATGAAAGGACCTGCCCAAGGCCTCATGGCTTGTGACCAGTTTTAAGACATCTGCCATTACTTGTCCCACAGACTGGTGCAACAAAGCCCAAAAAGAGAAGAGAGAGCAGTTAGAATTCCACCTGGAAAAGCCATGTTTCTTTGGAAATGGGCCTCAGATGACGTAACCCTGCCATATCCCATTACCTGGTACTTGGCTAATCTTTGTATGAAACCTGTTTCAGTGAAACTTGAGCCTGGAGAAGCCAACTAAAGTATATTATTTTCTCACTTTTGAATGCCTCCTAGACTTGGGCTAACATTTAATCTAAAGTGTAAGGTGATATTTCCTGAGATAGCAATGAGTTCATGTTTTGAAATTAAATGAACTGAGTTTATTGCGTCGGTTGGCTTTTTCTTTTTTTTTAAGTGCTAACTGCAGTAGTAAATGTTCCCTCCACAGAGTAATGTCTGGCTGCTGTGTGGGGAGGAGTGGGGAACTATAGACATGGTAGTTTTCAGTCCTCAAAAGCTCTTTCACTGCCTCTCTGGTTTAGTTCTTATTGCAGATTGAACTCTACTTTGGTTTAAATTTTGAATTTAATTTGAATTTGAATAAATAGGTTTCCAACCCAGGAGAGCTTTGGGACAACTAGGTTTGTTTTACTTTGTGTTTCCTGAATACATGCTGCATGCCCTCTGCCCTCTCTTCCTCTTAAGTTGCTTGTCACTTGGTAAAGGGTGGCTGCACATCTGCCTTACACCAGGTAAGGAGGAGAAAAGTTCTTGGACAGCAAATTAATCAAAAAAGAAAAAGCATGTATATAATCAGATAATATTAGGAATTTGGAGTTTGGTGCATTATCCTTAGTCCCTGGAAGCATTCTGTACTATAAGGATGTGGAGATTAATGTACGGCTGTAGACTTCTTCATGGAGACAATTACATGGTACAGTTTCCAAGATGGTTCAGCTGCTAAGCCCTATTGATTATGTCTCCAGAGTAGCCGTTGTGGGTAGAGAATCCCCTTTCCCACGACTTCGCCTTGCTTTTGGCTTTCCTGGACTCTCTGCGGATGCCCGCTGGACGCCTGCAGTTGAGTCTCCGTCTTTGCCTTCCCCAGAACCAGCCCAGCACCTCGCACACATACATGTTCAATCAGTGGAGCAACTCTAAAGTCACCATTTTGGTTTTTCATCATCATGCAGTGTTGAGTCACATCCAGTGTAGGGTTGTTTACTGTAAGGTTAATGCTGTAACTGGAATGAATCCGAGCAGTTGCTGGGCAGGGGTTCCAGGGTTCTCTCTGGGGGTCCCCCATCAGTCTTGGTCCAGGGTGCAGTTTGGGTCCCTCCCAGTAGAGGTCCACTCCAAATTCAATGTTGGCTGAGTGTTTCAGGGTCCTGAAGCTGCTTCAGCTTCAGGTGACTAAGAGAGAGGCTGTTATTCTAGGAGTTTTCCAATGCGGTGGCTCCCGGGTGGCTCCCCAGGCCTGCGGGGCCCGGGGGTATGAGGGGTGTGGATGTGGAACTCCACTGCGCCTCCCCAGGGGGTGATCATTTCCCCATCTCCCCTTCCTTCCCCTCCACCCTCCTTTGCACACACATGCATAAAGGTAAGACTTTTACCTACCCTTGTTAGAGGAGGGGGTTCTGGCCTGAGACCTGGAGCAAATCACCAGGCCCTTTAAATGGGACTTCAAGTTCTCATGAGGCCCAGTAATGTCAGGCCTTTACTGTGTGTCCCAGGCTGGGAGTTGATGGATTCTGGGGCTTAGCTCATTGCAGTCATGGTTCATTCAAACTGTAGTATACGTGGGGTGTAGCTGTCCTCTGGGAGCCCAGGGCTGTGGGGCCTGATAAAGACCTTCTAATTCTGATATTTGGTGTCACCTTTGCTAGAAGACAAGCTGCAGCTCATGCTGCCTGTCCCTCTTTGAGTTTCACTGGCCCGAGACTGTCAGCTGGAATGATGATGTCTCCTGCTGCAGGTTGTGAACATTTTGCATGTCCCAGGTGCTGTGTTCGGGTCTTGGGAATGCAAAGATGATGGTGACGTCATGGCTTTCCTCCGAGCGTTCCTGTTTTGTTGGGTTTGTCTACATAAAGTGAGCAAAAGCTAAGGTAGTGGCCTGGGAAAGGCATTCTTTGGGTAGGAGTCTGTTTGGGGTGAGCTTGGCAGGGCTAGCCAGCTGGTTGTCAGAAGAAGGGGAGTTTAAAGATTTTTGAGGCTTTTATCCTGAGAAAGCTGGGCTGTCACACTGTCACTGAGTAAAATCAGGATGTCAGGAGGAGGAGCTGGTTGGAGAGAATGGGGAACGGGACATGATGGATTGGTTTGGTAGCGCCATGGTGGAGATTATTTAGAACATTTTTCAAGTTTTATTGACTTATTATCTGAACTGTGGCCCAAATTATGCAAGAAGGATGTGAATGCAACATAGATCAAGGCTGTACCCTAATCCCTCTCCTCTCCCTAGGGACAAAGGCAGGTGGCCTTTATTAACCTAGGTAAGCACCTTTTTGGAATGCCCCTTTAACTCCCCAAATCCAGGCCTCTGACAAATGGTGAAGAACATGATTTAGGCCTGAGTCTAAAGGAAGGCTTCCTGCCTTGTCTCTCATGAATTGGCCACAGGGTGAACCTAACTAGACTCCCCAGTGGAGACACTAAGCAGAGAGAGGAAGAGGGCCAGAGGCGCTTACATCCTGGAAATAGAAGAGACCACGTTGAGCCTGACTCCTGCCTTTAAAGAGTCACCTCACCCACCCCGTAAGAGTACTGGCTCTGCCAGGTCAGATTAGACCAGCATCTCCTGTGGGTGTGTAGAAGGAGGCCAGAAATACTGGTGGTGCTTCCTTCAAAAGACAGAAAATTGGGGCATTTCTGTTCCTCCCCAGCGTGCTTACCTGCTGTCAAGCTCTTAACAGACCAGCTGGGAAGGCCAGGCTAACCCGGGGGGGGACACGCTTCTGCAAATTATTGAGCACGAACTATGTGGCAACCACACAGGCAACAGTGTGCCCAAGAGCTGTGGTCCAAAGCAGGACCTAGTCAACATCCAGAGGCTGTAGATTAAGTGCTGAGGAGACCAGAGGGAGGCAGCTTGTATGGTGCATTGATTTTGGAAATGGAAAGAACTTGGTCCAGATCATTGTGGCCTTGGGAAGGTTAGTTGTTGGAGCCCAGATTTCTCTATCTAGAAGATTGGTGGAATCCTTTCCTCTGAGAGATGTTGAATCTTAAGGAGATACGTATGTGGTAGCAGGATGGCATACGTAGAGAGGTGCCGGTACACAGCAGGTGCTGTGAGCTCAGACACAGCAAGGATGAGGGTCCTTAGCGAAGCCTCCAAAATCTAGGTCTTGGCACTGGGCTTGCAGAATAGGCAGAATTTTGGGCAGGAGAAAGGAAGGGTTGCCAAAAGGGTGAGTGGCAAGACTAAAGAGTCTCCTATTTTCTGACATTTCTTTCTTCATAACTGAGCTAGCAGCAGAGAGGATCATGAATAGGACTCCTGGGTCCTTTGAGCTCAGAGAGAGAAGACCCACACTCTCTCCTCAAGGGAGCCTGGTTGCCAGTCCCACTTTCTACTTTCTCTCTTCTGAGCAGTGTGGTTCCAAGGACAATTTAACATGAATCTTTCCGATTTAATACGTCCCAGATGTGGCGCTAAGTAACCCCTTGAACTACCTCCCTCACTCTTCCCACTTTTGTAAATCAGGCTTCCTCAGCCTCGGCACGGTCTACATTTGGGGCTGGATGATTATTTAATTTTAATTTACTGGCAGCATCCCTGGCTTCTACCTATGGTAGAATATTTAGTAGCGACCCCCGTTGTGACAGTCAAAATAGCTCCATAAATTTCCAGATGTGCCCTAGGGAGCAAAGTCACGGCTGGTTGAGAACCACAGCAGTCAGTGGTCCTCCATTGACCATTCCTTAGTGGCTCCCTGAGCAATCGTCCTAGAGCCCGCCTTTCCTGCACTCCTTCGTTCTAATAGCAAGCACTTCTGCTTGAACCTCACCGACAGATCTAAAATCTGACCGCTTCTCATTTTCTCATGTCACACCATCATCTTTCTCTCAGAGAACTGCAACTAGTCTCCTCACTAGTCTCTGTAATTTCACGGTTGCACGCTTCCAGCCCACTCTCTATACAGCACCAGAGTGGGGCCCAAAGAGAAATGACACCACCTCACTCTCGTGCCTCAAGTACATTTCAGTGGCTTCCCTTTGCACAAAGAATAAAATCCAGGCTTGTCACCATGACTTAAAAGACCCTGCACCACGTGCCTTGCCTACCTTCTTATCTCTCATGTGTACCTCTTTCGGTTGCTCACACAGTCCTGCCTTGAACTCACCAAGTCTTTCCCACCTAGGGGAGTTCACCTGTGGTTCCCTTGACCTGGAATGCTCTTCTCCCTACGTTTTACCTGATTGTCTCTCTCTCATCCTTTAGGACTCAATCTAAATGGAGATCCTTCATAGAGACTTTCCCTGACCCATTTATCTTATGTAGGTACCCCTTTCAAAATCTCAGTCCCTTGTCTTTTTTTTCCCCTCCATCATATCTATTGCAGTAAGTAATTGGCTGTCTCCTTAATTAGACGGCTGGCCTCCATGAAGGCGAGAGTCATGCTTGACTGCTTTTAAACATATCTCTACTACCAGGCACAAGATAGATGCCCCATATGAGTTGACAAAATGAATGAATTAATCTTATTATCCTTGAGGAAGAGAGATGCCATTACTCTAGTTTAAAATTGGTAACTGTGGACCTCTGGAATTCAACTTCCAATAAAATAAGTAATATACTAGTTTTTTTCTTTGAACATCTCAGGACTGTTAGCACACTGCCTGACAAAGAGTAGCTGTCCAAGGAATAATTGTTGAATGGATGAATGACTCAATCTTATGTAGTAAGAATTCATATAATACATATTATATGAATACATAATGATTAAAATAAGCAGACTTTAAGCAAGTGGTTGAAATTCCAAAGCCATCCTCTGACCTTCTCGAATCTTTATAGGGAAGGTTTGATTCCCATCAGCGCCCCCCACCCCCGCAAGTTCCAAGCCTAAGGCATTGTTGCTATTTTCGGCCATTATTGTTATGTAGTTTTTAGAAGTAGCTGGAATGTACAAATGGCACACTGCCTGGCCCATAGTAGATGTTCAGTACATGTTTGTTGACTTGAATCAAATCACTTAGAAAAAGAGAAGAGGCTTAGGTGGGTTGCTGTACAGGGCAGTGAACTTGGGTCTCATCTTGGAAATGAATTAGTAAATCAACAGGTCATGATTAGAGATAGATTTCATAGCCTCTAAGAATTTACTGTCCGATGGGAGAGATGAAGACTTTGGAGAACTGGATAGCATATAATTACGCTAAACAGCATAGTACTGTTTTGAATATCTTCTGAGTTGCTTTGATTTAGTATTGGGGCTTCCCCCCTCCCTTCTTTCTGGATCAGACTCAGCTGTAAGAAGCATGGAGAAGTCATGAAGATTCTTTACATTCTCAGACTGCTTTCTGGGAATCCTGCAAAGTCCCGACTTCTTCTCTGATTACTCTTCTCATGGCTGAGTTCAAGAGCATTTTGCAAACCCGGACTTTGAATCTGGGAAAATGCTTTATGACCATTTTTATGACCTCAAAGCAACCCTCTAAGGCAAGTTATTTCCCTGTCTTTGCCAAAGGGGAAAAACCAAGGGCCTGGTGAATTGCCCAGGATCTCCCAGGCTCAGATGCTCACTAGTGGGCAGCATTCCTGCTCCCGGCCACATGCCATCTCCTTCCATTAGGCGTGCTTTGGCTGCTTTGGGAAGGGCCTGTCAGCAAGCTCAGCTCACAGTTCCGTGGACTTCATGGTCTTCCTCAGGAAGGAGGAAGGCCCATCTCAGAGAAGCATACACTGTTAGAGCTGTAGGATTTCAGTGCAGAGTCCTGGCCCAAACCAATCCTGTATACCTGTGTTGGTGACATCCAGAGGGGGAGGGTGATTTGCTTGAGGTCACAGCCCAACATCTCCAAACTTCCAGCCCATTGGAGTTTTGATTCCAACACAGCTGTCTCTCATTAGAAAACTGTCCTCAGCACCCATGAGGTTTCATTTTTTTTAGAGGCAAGATAGTGCCTTGAGCAGAGCAAGGACTTTTTTTTTTTTTTTTGAGAGGTAGTTAAGGCAATGGTTACAGCAAGGCCTCTGGAGCCAACCTACCTCACTTCCTGTTCTAGCCCACCTGTCCACTGTGTAATCTTGCTTAACCTGTTGGGGCCTCAGTTATCCTCATCTGTGAAGCAGAGTTAATCATAATACCTGCCCATCTGGGGTGTGTTGAGGATTAAATGCATTAGGATGTGTAAAGTTCTCAGAATAATACCTGGCACAGCATAGGGACGATGTAAATGTTGCTCTCATTACTGTGTGATCCCATCTGCTGCTTCCTGGCTTTGTGACTCCGGGCAAGTTATTTGACGTCTCTGAGCCTCAGATTCCTCCTCTGTAGGAATAAGCCTGGCCTCGCAGGATTTTTGAATATATCAGAGGTCATACATATGAGGGACCTGCCTATAAATAGGTCATGAGTGACTGACCAGATCTTTTATTGCCTCCAAAGGTGCCTGTGAGCATGTTTGGGAGGCAGCCAGACACCGCGTCTTCTACCAGGCTGGTGCTTACGTTGTTCCTTTCTGTTTCTGTTTACAAAGGGAGGACTGTCAGGGCTGGATCTGCTGCTGCTTCCAGGGAAGAACTGCAGTTCCGATGACTGCCTGACTTAAAAAGAGTATTATTTGTATTTTTTGATTAGTTAAACATTTATTGAGTTCTCACCAGGTGGCAAGCACTGTTCTGTGCCTACACACGCATTATCTCATTTAAGCTGCTCAGTAGCCCTATGACGTAAATGCTTTCATTATCCCCATTTTATACAAAAGGAAACCAAGTATCAGAAGACAATAACTTAACCCTGAGTCACATCATTAGTGAGAGGGGGAACCACACTATTGAACCCAGATCAGTGGCCTTGAAAAGTCTATACCCTTAACCACTCACCACTCGGAACCGTGCCAGGCCTGGTTGCAGATAAGTCCTACCAGGGGTGACATCACTCACACCAACTACACCAGAGAAGGACAAAGCACCTTCCTGGGTTAACCATTACCACCTCACCAGCTGCCAGGTGACAAGAGGCCAAGGCAAAGGACCCACGTCCTGAACTCCTCCCCTTGCCCTCCTGCCCAGCTCCGCACCCTGCACAGACCAATCCGTTGCAGCCTGGGAGCGTGCCCAGCCCGCCAAGCTCCCTTCTTGCCCCAGTGCGGAGCCCAGGGGAGCAGACGCTGGCATGTCAGTTCTCCAGGCCCGGAGCTGGGCAGGAAGAGTTGAGCCTGAGAGCTATTCAGAGATACATCTTAACCTGCAGAAGAGAGAGACCCCATCCCCTTGCTGTTGGTGAATACCCACGGTGACAAGAGTTAGGGTACTGTAGAGTTCTTCCCTCAAAAAGAGTCCACAAGTGAGCACATCTGTGCCTGGTCGCCTTTCTTAAGCCAGGTAAGTGCTTGGGACAAGCTGGGTGGTTGGGTGGGAGCCCGAGGTTATGGCCATCCAGGGGGCAGGAACTCGGGAGCGTGTGGCTGGGCTGAGGGTGGTGGCTGGTAGATGTGGAGAGCACATGGAACTTAGGGTTGACTCATTAGATTTCAGCTCTGCTGTGCACTGATTGTGTGGCTCTGAGCCTCATTTACTCCCCTCTGCTACAGAGATGGTCATTCCGTCTCACCTCAGAGGATTTCTAGAGGGGCTGTGTAGTGGACATACACAAGAAGAGGTGCTGAGCCCTTAAGACATGCTTTGCAGATGTTCGCCTCCTTCTGCCGTCTCTGTGTAGCCCCGCTGCTGGGCCCCCAGGAGGGAAGGGCTGCGCTGGGCATGGCGGGTGCCTGTTCTTTACACGCATGACTGATTTACATACCTGGGTGGTAGTGGGAGGTGATTACATTCAGAAACTGAAGGGAGAACCTAACAAACAAATACACATTTAGGTCCAGGTCACAGGCTTTAGAAACTCCTAATGCCAGTGACATTCATGAGTCCCTTAGCCTCTCTGCTCTCCCTCATGAGTTCTTCTGGAAATCAAAGCCCTCACTGCCAGGAGGAGTTGGTCCTAATCGGTGGAAAGCATGCCCCCCTCTGGGTGCCAAGTCCAACACTGTGGTCTGTTGCAAGGGAGAGCACTCCTTGCAAACGAGAACTGTTTTCCAGGGGCACCAGTGACCCACATTCCAACTGTCTGGCATGTGCATCAGGCTTCCAGAGGAACGGAGAAAAACCTCTCTTCCTCCATGCCGCCACCCTCTGCTGCTCTTTGAGGAAGCTAGGAAGCGAAGGCCTTCTTGGCAAACTTGCCGCAGTTCTGGAACTCAGCCTCTGCCTGGATGCGGGTTCTGGTTTATGTCTTCCTTTGGGGCATCTCCTCTTTATTCGGGACTTCTGGCTTCATTATTCGGTACCTTTAATACTCTTATCTCGGCATGCCTTCTGGGTTTACTGAAGCATAATGCCAGACCACATTCTTCCTTGGAAGTTACAGTTCATTCTGGGGAGGTTTTAGGCTCTTAACTTTGAAACTGCACAGTAAGAATGGGCTCGGGTTGTGGGGGTGGCGAGGTTGGGGTGGGGAGTGGAAGACAGGCAGGGAGCTCCTGATGGCCCAGGTTTGAGCCATTTTTCTTTACTACTGATGGAAGTGCTGCCTTGAGCTTGTCTCTGCCCACTTTATATAACAGCAGTTGATTGTTGTAAAATTCGAAGACATTCGTTGCCTGTCTGAGTTAGAACCAGTGGCTGGGTGTATGATCAGTTTCACTTTTATGATGGTCAAATTTAGAGAAGCCAATCAAAATCAGGTAAAATTCCAGCCAAGTTATAATTTATTCATTCAGGAAGCTTTGATTCAGTGCCAAAGTGTGCCTGGTCTTCTATTGCTTTCCCTCACTTCCTTCAGTCTCCTCTACCATCACCTGGCCCAAGCCTCTTGCACCTGGGCTATTCCAATAGCCAGTCTTCTTCAGATGTGCTCTCCTTCTCCATCCTAGATGGAGTGCACGCCCTTCTCAGCCAGTGAAACCCTCTGACGTGAGCTCCTTGACAGCTCCCACTTCTCTGCCAGTGCAGAGAGCCTTAGGCTTTTGCAGTTCTCCAAGCATCTGGCCCATCTTATCCAGATGACATTTGGAATTTTAATCTTCTAGTTATGGGTTTTCATAAATCTGGTTTGAAATTATCACTGCCAGTCTCCTCCGCTATGGGAAAATGGCTTTAAAAAGATGAGGGGAAAGGCTGGTTTGTGCATGTGTGGAGATGATGAGAAAGTACAAGAGGGTTTTTGGAAGGGACCTTGGGGTCCAGCAGTCACACTGTCCAAGCACTGTGTTGGGTGCTTTACATAGGTTATCCCATAACTGTCTTCACATGATACCCGTCATGCATATAGAGGAAAAATTGAAGTTCAGATATAATAAGAACTTGCCTGGGGTTACCAGGTGGATGCTGGAGCAGGTTTTTAAGTCTAGGTTTAGCTGACTTCAAAGCGTGTAGCTTTTCCAGCACACCTGACTGCCTCCTGTTAATCTATGGATTCTTGGAAGCAAAATCCTGAAGTCCATAGGTCTGAAATACTAGAATTCCCTCCTCTGATATTCGTTTAACCCTTCCAGTACTCATCTCCCCCAGCGGTTTAAGACAGGAGAGGTGAGCTTTGCCAAGGAAGGTCTCCAGAATTGGGACTTCATGTTCAAGGTCATGGGATAACCTTGGAAGTTTTAGCAGGGGAATGACATGAATCAACCTGAGCAGTTAGTGAAGACCGACTCTGTGGCACGTGTGACAGTCATCATCCTTTTCCTGTTGGTTGATCGGAAGCATTCTTAGGCCCATATGAACCCTCAGAGTCCCTACTGTTATACCTTTGAGGATCCCAGGTCCCCAGGAGGGGAACTACCAGTGGAGAACATTTTTATAGGATTTAGAGGTGAGGAAGATTAAAGAAGGCATCCCAGACTGCAGCTCTTCACTGAGTCAGTTCTGTGAGTGCTCAGTGTTGTGCCCCTGTCACCAGAACTGCTGAGAAGCTAGGACCCCAGCTGAGTAGAGCAAACCACCCAGTGGGTCTCTGCATGGGCAGAAGTGTGCGGTTTGGCATCAGTTGCTCTGTACAGTGAGTGTGTCACCTCCCAAGACTGGCCGAGCTAGGTGCTGGGCTGTAGCTGGCCAGGACGCCTGTACTGATGTGGGGGATCCCCTTGAGCTTCAGCAGGGCTGGTGCCTGCCTCTGCCAGGTCAGGGCAGTCCAGCATTTGCCTTTTTCTTCGGCAGAGCACCTGCAAACTGTTAAGGGAACAGCATCCTAGACGCAGCAGCATCAGTGTCCAGAATTGAGCAGGTGTGTGGGTGCTATTTGGACCCCTTTCTTTTGTCTCCCCCTTGCCTTATTCCACATACGCTGCTGAGGGGACCAGAGCCCTGAGAGTCTTTACTGTGTATGGACTCAAGCGTGTGGACTCAGCAGTCCAGAGGAGGCTGGAACACGCCCGTTTTCAGGAGAGTAATTTGATGAAGAAGTTGTTTTAAGCCCAGGGCCTCAGACTTGGATCGAAGAGCCTATCTTGGCAGGTTCTCAGAGCCCAAGGGAGCCCCTCATCTTTTACTAGACTGACATACTTGGTTTGATGGATACAGGTGTGACATTAGTGATGGCTTTACAGTGCTCCCCACCCCCGCACCCTCGCCCCAGCCCTACTGCACCTCTGTCCTCCCGCAGCCGGACCGAAGTTCCCCTCCCGCAGAACTGATCTCTCCTGTTCACTGGCGGCTCTGTGCAGACAGTGGCACTGGGCTCACTTCTGACAAGGCTGGGTTTTGTGGGGTCCTCTGGGTGTTCCAGCACTTAGGGGGTGTCCAACAGCCTCACCAAAGGAAAGACAGTCCCAGTTGGCTGCCCCCTGCTGGGCACATCTGAGTGTATCACAGATATTCTTAAACCCCCAGCGTTTAGGAAGCAAGGAAAATTCCCGTTTCCCCCATCATATATCGAATGTAAATCAATCCTCATTCCCATTGCTAGGTAGACACCCTGTGACCTGCTTATGAAATTGCTCTCCTGACCAAACTGGTTTACTCTGAAAATCCAGGTCCTGAACTGACCTTAAGCTTAGTGTAAGGTGTAAGCTTCATGTGAGTCTAACTCCATAGCCTGGGGAGTCCGTGGAGAGAGAGAAAGGGGGGGAGAGAAGGAGCGAGAAGGAGAATAGGTGTGTTTGTGTTTATGTGCGTGCATGTGTGGATAGGTGTATTTTTGTGTGAGTGTGTGTGTGTATTTTCTTTGGAAACTCTGCTTTCATTGCACTGTGATTAAAATGTGAGGGTGTGTGGGAGGAAAGCTGGGATCTCCAGACACCTGGGATGCCAGCCTGGACTCTAGCCTTGGGTCGTTTCTGTAAGCTCACAGCAGCAGAACGTTTCCCCATCCTGGACCAAAAAGGAGGCCGAGTGAACATTAGGGTCTTATCTCAAGACCTAAATGTAATTAGTGTCCTATATGTTGTTTCTTCATGGAGTTTTTAGAACTGAGAATTTCAGAGGCACAAAAGAGAACTTCCTGTTTTCAGGGAGTTTTGTTTGTTTGTTTGTTTTTAGGGAGGTTTTGTTTTTTAACCCCTGCAGTAACCTTCTAGTTTATGTTTCCTCATCTAATTGCAGTCTCGCAAGTTGCTGACAGTTCACCTTTGAAATGAGTCAGCTTTGATCAGGGGTACGGCAGGCAGATAGGTCATCTTTACAGTCTCTGGCTCCGTCCAACCAGTTTGGCAACAGCAGAGTCCCATCGAGCGAGCGTGGGGAGTGGAGGATGGTGGCAGAGAGGCAGCTGTGATAAGGCGACCTGGCCTTTGCTCCCTGCACCTGCTGGGTCCCCCAGAAAGCAGCTTCCTTGCCAGCCATCTCGTGCTGTGGGGATGAGGCTCGTGCTGCCACCCCCTGACCCCTCTCCCTCTGTGGTGTCTCCTCTGAGCCCAGCATTCCTCCAGATTGTCAAATTGATAAACAGTTTGTCTTTACTGCCTCCCACTTGTCTTTTCCTGTTCCCTCTTGAAGGCTCCCTTCTCCCCAGGCAGAGTGCCGTCGTGGCTGTTCAGGGTCTGCATCTTTCCCAGTAAAGGAACCAGTAAAGGAAGGCAATTTCGATCTCCACCTGTGGAGATATGATGTCAGTACTCACATCAGGGACCATGAAAAGGATGTGGCTGAGCTGGTGCCCTCTTTAGTCATGGTGACGAGGAGGGCAGGGAGTCTGTCTGAATTTGAATCCCGACCCCATGACTTACTAACTCCATGGCCTTGGGCAAGTTATGTCCCCTGTTGAGTTTCAATTTCTTCGAAAAGTAAAATAGACAGAATAATTGTCCTGAACTCCTGCCATCATGAGGATGCCAGCAGAAGTGACTGGGAAGCGCATGGTAGAGTGTGTGTCATGTAGTGCGGGCTCAATAAATGAGGGCTAAGGTGCTGCTTTTACTTTAACAATCATCACTGTTGTCATTATCTATCTTCACCCTCTGTCTGGAGGAGAACGGCCAGGGTGTGAGAGAACTGAAGCCTTGTTCTAAGAAGAGTATTTAGAGGAAGTTGAAACACTTTCATTATATAAAGGCTCATGGAAAAGATATTGTACCACCTTCTATTTCTGACAGGATGGAAAGAGTCATCTCTGGGCTTCTCCCACCAAACAAAAACCAAGATTTAATTTAGCAGAAGGAAGAGTTTTGCAAGGTAGTACCAGATGGCTTCCTTAGGGGTTGGGGAGGTCTTCCTCCCTGGGAGTTGGGGGGAACTTGGCCTGGATGGGGCTTGATTGGGGGATTCATGCATCAGGGAGGAGAGCGATTGGACGAGAGGGTTTCCAACCTGATTCCAGGTCTGGGGGGCTCTGTGCTGTTTGTATTTTAGGAAAGCCCCCCCCCCCCCCGGCAGAAGATGTCTCACTTCCTACTTATGCAGCTCATATGGCAACTTTATGTGATGGTGAGGCCTCCCCCAACCACCTGTACTCTGTGGACTGGCTTCTTACTATTACATCTTTCAAGTAAGACAATGTCTGTGCTTTAGTTTTGGCTTGGATGAGTGATTAATTCAGGATACTTGAAGCAAGTAGGCGTCATTGTACTGGCAGTAGTGTTTATTCATGCTGGGGAACGGTTTTGTGGGGACGAGAGAGAGTCGGGGGGACGGGCCGTTGGCAGGACTTTGGCTCTCCCACACTAACAAGCCTGCTAGGAAAGCCCGAGTTGCACAAAGTTAGAGTATGTCTTCCTTGGCAAGAAGCTAGTAAGCCTAACTAGAGAACACAGACAGAGGTGAGCAGCCCCGTCCTCTGTTTGTTGTCAACAGTCATTTTGATCACAGAGAAAGGCTTCCTTTCCATTCTCCCCAGGTTTGTTGTGTCCTTGGGCAAAGACAGTTGTACGTTCCAGGCTGGAGTTGATTTTTACCAGCAATACAGATGTTTCTGCTCTTGTGCAAGATTTCATTAAAGCTCAGCCAGCGGTTTACTGTGGCAGGAGACTGCCAAGGTTAATATTTCTGCAATACATTCCCTTCTGTTCGTTCTTGGCACCAAAAAACTCCCAGGTGGGCATGTTGTGCTTGGGCCATATATCAAAACTATACAATGCATCACTGGTGCATCTGTTTAAGTCAGATGGAGCCCCTGATTGCACAGAGCATGCGTTAGCTTTGCCTTGGGAGCCGAGCAGGGGGACGTTTCCTCTGGTGAGTGTCAGCTCACCCTTTAATGTCCCTCTCTAGTGGCAGAAGCTGCCACAGCTACTCCGTTTGGGACAGGGGCAGAGGACATGAGAGCACTGGACAGTGTGAAATGGTCCGTCCTTCCAAGGGGTCTGCTGAGATGGTGGGAGCATGGCTTCCTGATGAGGACGGATGTGGGTTCGAACCCTGTGCAGCTTAGGTGAGTGACTCCTCCAGAGCATCCCTTTCCTCGTCTGTACACCGGGTAGTAATCCCTGCCTCAGAAGATGATGTAAGGATTCACTGAGATGATGCATGTAATTAATTCAGAGGAAGCAGCAGACTGTCCTGGCCCAGCAGGGCGCGTGTGAGCGGGAGCTGTCCGATGATGACTTGGGAGCGCCCTGATGGCCAAGAGCGGGCAGCCCCAGGAGCCCTAGCTCTTCTCGCTGCTTTGGCTGTGGAGAAACTGTGTACGGTGGAACCGGTTCTTCTACCTGCCAGCAAGGAGCCGAGTTAAAAATAATAGCAGCCCGACTTGTTTGACGTGTGTTTCCTCTGCCTCACCCCATCTGGGGCTGCTGGAATTGGGAAATGGTCAAACAAGCACAGGCCTTGTCTTAGGAACATTTGGCAAGGGTGAGGGGAGCGTGAAGGGGAGGAGGGCCGGGACTGAGTGTGAGACAAAGGTGAGATGCTAGCGTGTGATCTCTGGCCAGGGTGCTCAAGGACTTTTGCTACTGATTTTCTGAGTTACGATTGGGTCACAAGGGGAAAAGCCAGACCTCATGTGGTTTGGGGGGGTGTGTGTGTGTCCTCCTGTCTCTGCTGATTTGTAGCATCATCTAGCTGAAAGTATATAATGTTCATCCTGGCTTTATGAGACTCCATTGAAGAATGGAGTATAGAAAAATTACTTATTTTCAATCATGGTTTCAGCAAACATATGTCTAGTTATCTAAGATTCTTTTAATCGATGCTCTGCGCACCATCCCTCTCACACATCACAGTGCAGTGGCCTTTGAGATTCCGAACCTTGAGTCTTGCAAGATGTCCAAGTGCTCTGTGAATCATCAAGCAGTGACAGTCCTGTTTATTCTGTTTGAAATGAAAGGTAGATTTTATTCCAGTGTTGAGATAGTCAGTTATCAGTGGTCAAATCTGTGAATGGGGTTGGGGGAGGAGCACTTTATTAATCAGAATATTGTAATAACCAGGGCGTTCCATTTCCTGGCTGTGCTGGATGACAAATGACATAGTGGATAATGTGTTCTCTGCTGGTTTCTTCTTAATCCATCAAGTCCATCCACTCTTCCTTCTGTCCTTTCATCCATCCATCCATCCATCTAACCATCCAACAAACACTTGTTGGCACTTGACTTGGCACTAAACTTGCAAGGGAACATGGAGATAAAGATCATAAATCCTGCCCTCGGAGACCTTAAAATGTGAAATAGAAGTCTAGAGCCTTAAATACCTAGATGAAAAGTCCAAGCAAAAGTTTTAGCTGGGGGGTATTTGGACCAAGTACTCTTTGAGAAATACACAGGATCCCAGTTAATGAAACCTGTGCATTCCCACCGCAGGAGTAAAGGCCCTGATGCTAGAAAGAGGTGACTGTATGAGGAATCACTACCAGCTGCATGGGGCTAACGTGAAGGCGAGGAGTGGGATCTTAGGCACCAGCTTAAGTAGCAGTTCTTTAAAGTCGAGTTAAGGATTTGGGACTTGATTGTGTAGGCACTGGAGAATGTTTCATGCAGGTGTGGCTAAGGGAAGATTCTCTGGCCCCCCATGAATGTGCTGATAGATGCTGGGGAGGCCTCCCACTCCTCAGCAGTTCGGTGTTGGCTGAGAGATGGGGGCAGCCTCACTGGGGGGTGGTGGCTGACCCGGTGGCTGATCAGGCATACATAGCACCGTCTACAATTCCTCCTTTCCTGGCTGCTTCATTCTTTTCAAACCTCTCCTTCCTTTTCAGTTTTTCTCACTTTCATTGACAATTTTCCCACCGTGTTCAGACACTCCCATCAGACCTGCTCTCCAGCCTCACCTCTCAGCCCTCTAGGAATTTGGGAGTTGGGAGAAGGGGTTCAGCCTCTGTGACCTCTTCTATCTTTGGAATCTGTCCCTTGGCTATAAATAAGGCTGTTGCTTAGTGCCAGTATTGATGGTATTTGCAGCTGTCCTCTGGGAGATGGACTCAGACGAATAACCCATTTTCAAGAGGACATGGCCATTAGGTGACAGCTATTTATGGTTCCTATTGACTAGAGCCAAACCTGAACTGTCACTGGCATTAAAATTTCATGTGCCGTGAGCCGCCTTTCCTTATCTGGTTGTCTCTTTCCATTTACTTGAAATAACTAACCATGTTCATCTAGGTTCTTCAGAAAGATGAGCTGCGGAAACTTGAGGGAGTCCTGCCTTCTGGTGGCTGGGATTCACCCTAGCGGACCTCTCATCACCCTGGCATCCGGCTAAACTCTATCCATTTCACAACACACATTGCCATTTCACTGAAGAGAACCCTGAGTGTCAAAAGGTAAACTGCTTGCCCAGAGTCCCCAGGTCAGTTGGTAAAAGACAGAGCCAAAATTCCAACCGACTTCTGCCTGGAATCAAAGCCTGGGTAATTTCCATGAAACCATGCGTGTCTGATTTCTGAACCTGGAATGTCACTCCAGAGGGTTTTATTTATTTATTTTGTCCCCTGATAGTTCAGTCACTTGGAGTTTAGTTGATTGAACGTGCAGTTTTTAAAAGCTCATTCATGCTGAATTTGCCTGAGTAGCCACAGTGTGTTCCATCTTTGTAGAGTTTCTTTCCCACACCCTTAGATGAAAATAAACAAGGCCCTAAAATGTCAGGCAAAATTCCTTCTGGCTTTATAATCTAATGTATTTTGTAGATGGCTGAATTCTCCAGTGAACTTCTCATTGGAAAATATTCCGTTCCTGAACTCTGTTTCTCCATCAAAGGAGTATGACATAGTTTGTGATAACTATTCCTTAGCGGTCTTGCCATTGAAGTTCTGTGTAGGAAATTATCCTGCATCAGTCACCTCTGCTGTCATCAGATCCTTTTCATCTCAAGTACCTGTACTTCTTCAACTTAAACTTTGGAACATGATCAGGTCTGGGGCCAGGGGAAAAGAACGTCTTGATCTCTACATTACTGGTGATTCTTAGAAGAAAGAAGGTATAGTAGTTAAGAATCTGGTCTTTGAAAGCAGAAGACCTGGGTGGAATATCAGCCTTGCTTCTTGTCAACTGCTGGACCTTAGACAAATAACACCTCTAAATCTCAGTTCTCTTATCTTTAAGTGCAGATTTATTTCTGGGGAGGGGTGAATTGATTTTAATATTTTCATATTGTTTTTCTATGCCATCATTTGCTAATACTTTGAGAGATTAGAAAAGGTGATGCCAGGAACCTTCTTTTGTGGGACATTCTTAATAACCATGCTGCCCGACTCCCCAAATAATATAGATTTTCTAAATATTAAGAAGTAATGGGTGTTGATGACATGTCCTCTTTCCTCTTTCCCTCTCTCTATGTGTTGAGCATGATCTGATAGTTCTCAGTCCTGCCAGGACGTCAGAATTCTCTAGAGAACTTTGAAAAGAAAGGCAGATGTTTGGGTCATTCAAACCTCCTGAATCACTCTTTGAAGGTGGGGCCTGGGCATCTGTGTTTTTTCACAGGTTCCCAGGGGGCTCTGCACTGCCCACATAACCAGCATATTGAACAAGTGTAACGTGTGGATTGTGGACAAAGCCCATGCGTTTTTTTTCCTGCCACAGGACGAAGGCTCTCATAGCCCATAGCCATTCTGCTCATCCATGTAGACAGTCTCATGGTCACAACAATTTGCAAAGACAGCCTCACATGAGAAATTAGAATACCCCCCTACAATAGTGATCTAAGCTCTAACTTGAATTCTCTCAGGACTCCGCAGAGGATGAGTGAAGGCAGTTGGCCCTCCTCCACCCCCAGGGAGCTAGGTGGAGGAGAAAGATACTTACCTGATGGTGCCTTCCATCGAAGGGCTGGCTTCCTGTTCTGTTGAAAGCCCCATCTTTCTTTTGTGGACCACTTCCAGGGCCACTTCATAGGAGGACCCCAGATGAACGCTGGTGTGTGCTGTCTCCAAGGAAACACTCAAATCCCTTGCCCCAACAGTGGGGGCTGCAGGCCAGTCCTGCCCTGTACTGGTGTCCTAACTCCATTATTGAAACCATCAGTCATAGCCTGTCTCTCCCTGTCTAGAGTCTCAGGGCAGGAGTCAGATCTTAGACCACAGCATCCCTAACTGCAGGAATGGTCATCTCGGGCTTCCCAGGGACACCACTGAAACAACCCCTAGTCAGGTTTGAGTGAGTGGGAAGAGGATATGCTAACAGCACAGTGTTCTCCAAGGATACCCTGCTCCCCCAAATCCTCTTTTTCTGTAATTTGATCTCTTTATATCCTCCATCTGATGGAACAGGGCAAGTCTTGAAACTGGCACTCCAGTATTCCTTTGAAATCCTGCATTTTGCACATTGGTCCCAGGCTTACTTTGGTGCCTCTGTTTCAGCTCAGGCTTAGAAGCAGCCCATCTCGTCCCGCTGAGTCACCTGCATAGTGGCCGATGGCATGGGCTGTCAGGTCAGACAGACTTGGTTTTGAGAACTTAAATAAGTGTATTAACGTCTCTGAACCTCAGGTTCCTCACGAGTGGAAAGGGAGTAGGCATAGACACTAACTCAGATTGGGAGGATTCGATGTGACAAATGCGTGTAAAGGGCTTAGTGCCTGACAGGTAGGAAGTGTTCCGTGGTACCCATTTTCCAGTTCAGTTCAGCTGAAGCTCTAGCCTTCTTAGTTGCCTTTTTAAAATGTCATTTGCCAATGGACAGCCAGCTGGAGAGGAACTGTGTCACTGTTGCTCCTTGGAGAAACACTTCTCTGGCTCAGCCAATTTTTTTGTCTAGAAGCCACCAGGGAAGGTCCCATTGAGAACTACTCACAAAAGCAGGGTCACAAGAGCTAACTGAATTAAGCAAGTTATCAGGCAGTAGAAAATGCAGTTAGATTTGCATCTATGAAGCAGATGGCCAGCACAAGATGATTAGATTAGTTTTATTATGTTTGGGGAAATTAATTTGTCACTTTATTATTTTTTTCTTTTGTTTTTTTTCTTTAAGGGAGAGATGTGATTTTGTTATCTCCAGCAGAAGTGATTTGTAGAAAGAGTTTATCCTTTAATGGAAAACAAGGGATGCAGTAGGACCTTGAAAAACCCTTGTCTTCTAATTGTCCATTACTAGTTGGTACAATTATGTAGAATGTGGCCCAGAGAACAGAAATGCTGCCACCTATTGCTAGTAAAAGCTAGCTTGTGCTTCCAATCATAGGGAGGATTTTTTTTTTCCTTAAAAATCTGAGACCATGGGACCCTTGAGTATTACATTCATTCTGGAGACACTTTTACTTACCGAAGATCTTAGGATCTAGTGTGTTCAAATTTACATTTTTTAAACAAATTTACATTGTTAATTACAATGTCTCAGGTCGCATTTTGATCTGGTCAACTTGCCGGAACCTCAGGCATTTTGATTCCTTCTTTTTTTTTTCTTTTTTAAAAAGGTGAGGAAGCATCAATTGCGGAATCTTTTAGAATAAATGGGATCTTTTGCATTGGGGCCCAGGGTTGTTAACTGGGAGATTCCCAGCACTTACTCTTTGGGCACAAATAGTTCTTTCATGGCCCTTTTGAAAGGATCAAAGCAAAACCTGAAGTTCTGAATCGGCTTTTTTTCTTCAGTCCTTTTATCCTTAACAGTTTCTAATGAGCATTCTAAGGAAATCCACCCATGCAGGAAGAGTTTCTTGTACATAAAACCTAGGGTGTAAACTTTATATATAATACCCACATATGGTGTGTGTGCACACAAGTGAATGATGTTTCTGAAATCTTGTGATCTCAAATCTAACTTCAGGCGAGGCATTCTGTCCTGGAAATGGCTAAATCCACAGTCTATCCATGAGTGTGTCAGAGTTTATTAGTTTTCAAACCTGCACACTGTAGTCAGTTGTGGAGCTTTGTATGTTATCTTTTTAAATAAGCTTTTAATTTTAGAGTAGATTTAGATTTACGGAAAAGTTGTGAAGATAGTACGGAGAGTTCCCATATACCCCACACCCAGTGTCCCCTGTTGTTAACAATTTATATTGCTATAGTACATTTGCTATGATTAATGAACCGATATTAAAACACTGTCATTAACTCCAGGACCCCACATGACACTTAGTTGTCATATCTCCTTAGACTCTTCTTGGCTGTGACAGTTTCTCAAATTTTCCTTGTTTTTGATGACCCTGGCAAGTTTTTAAAAATTTGTTTTAGTTAATTTTTTTTTTATTGAAGTAAAGTCAGTTTACAATGTTGTGTCAATTTCTGGTGTACAGAATAATGTTTCTGTCATACATATACATATATTTGTTCTTTTCAAAACTTGTGACTTTTATTATTTCTTTATGAAATGTTTCTTTCGTTTTTCTTTAACACTTGGATTTCGTTTTAATAGTCTGTGTTTAAGAAAAAGTTAAATACAGTAAATAGTAATCTGCCCCGCATCCTCTCACAAAACCCTCTCAACCCCAAGATACCAAAATTAAACATAAACATATATTAGTTTTCATATTCTTTTCCACTATAGGTTACTACGAGATATTGAACAGAGTTCGCTGTGCTATGCAGAAGAAACTTGTTTATTTTTTTAGGAGTACTGGGTGGATATCTTGTAGGCTGGCCCCTCCCCATTGAGATTTGTCTGATGCTTTTCTCACTATGAGACTAGGACTGTGCGCGTTTTGGGAGATTAAGACCACAGAGTACAAGTGCCACTTTCCTAACATCACATCTGGGGTGCTTGCTCCCAGCATGACTTGTGGATGTGGATGTTAACCTTGATCAGCCAGCTGGGTTAACGTTTGTCAGGTTTCCCTGTAAAGTTACTCTTTCCCCACCCTTCCCGTTACTGTTCTCAGTGCAGCCCATGATTAAGGGTTGGCGATTCCTGTTCCACTTCCTTGAGAACAGAATATTTTCATAATTTATTTGGAATTCTTTCTGCATGGGAGAGTCTTCTCTCCTCCCCATTCATTTATTTATTGACACAACTTTTTTGTGTTTCAGTATGGATTCATGGATATCGTTTCACACTTTGGGTCTTAATCCGATACTGCTTCGTTAACTTTTGTTGCTCAGTTGTTCCAGCTTTGGCCATTGGGAGCATTTTCAGTGAGTTCCTGTGTCCCTGTGACAAACCCCCATCAATATGTCTTGGTGCGGGGACATGTCCTGTCTTTCTGGCTCTAGGATGTGCTCCAGGCCTGTCTCGAATACTTCATGTCCCAGTCCAAGCATCAGCCATTTCTCCAAGGAGCCCTGGTTCCTGGCCCACCTGGTAAATGATATTAGAAACCAAGATATGGGCACTGGGTGTGCTTGTTGCTACTGGGATATCCTTGTTTTTACATCTTTTCAGTAGACAAAACAGAAGATGAATATGTGCATACTAACCGATGGATCTGTAAATATTGTGTCTAGGTTAAGCTAAACATTAGTTTATACTGAGGTACTGTATAGATCAGTATACAGTTTATACTGATAAACTATGCTATCATTTAGTTTATAAACTGAAGTTAGTTTATACATAGAGCTTCCAACTCTAATCAGTTACCACAGGGATCTTTCTAGCCTTCCTCCCTTGCTTGTCGTGTAACTCCCAACCATGCCTTTTCTGTCATAGACTCCCTCTCATGGAAAGCGCCTTGTCCCCTGCTTTGCATGTCACTGGAGCTCCCACTGGCCTGCACAGGGTGGGAACTGTGTGGGTGGCCCCGGAGGAGATCCAGAGAGGGAGAATTGGCAGCACCCATTTAGAGTCTCACCAATTCCCCATTAGGAAGCTGACTCCTATTTAGTTTGGGGAGGGGGTGTTTTTTCCTGCCTTTTTCATGCTCACAGTGAAGGTGACATTGATTTACAATTCAGCCAGTTGAAGCAGGGAAGGGAGGCTTCTGTGGGTGGAAGAGATCAATTAAATGATTATCCCAGCTGCCACACACTAATGCCTTTCTTACTGAATTTCAGAATCCAGGAAGCAGAAGGCCACCGCATTTAGCCTTTTACAGGAAATCTAATTGCCAACTTTGTGATGCCAAGTTTTATTAAATTGAAAAGAGTCGGTTTTAGCGGTTGGCAGCTTCAGGCATATTACAGAAAGCTTCCCACTGGCCACCTGGAATCCTCCATGACCTCCTCCTGTTCCTTTTTGGGTGCTTTTCTGAAGTTTTATGAATTTAACACTTTCGTGATTTATATCTTTCTGAGATTTTCATTTGAGTTCCAGGGGGGTGGGGCTCAAAGCTTGGCAAGAAGTCAAAAAACACTGGATTCCTACTATGTGCTAGGTACTGGGCTGGTGGCTGGGGATTCTAGCTGGGAGTCAAAACCACAGATACCTGTTACTTAGAGATTCCTCCACCTGAAATGCTCTTCCTCTAGACTGGTGGGTCCCAAAGTGTGTGGTGTGCACGAGAATCACTTGGCGAGCTTGCTCAAACCCAGACAGCTGGGGCCCCATCTCAGTGTCTCTGACTGAAGAGGCCTGGAGTGGGCCCTGAGGATCTATATTTCTAAAAGTTTCCCAGGTGATGCTGAAAGTGCTGGTCTGGGACAACCGCTGCCTTGAGTCTTTGCGTGGTTGCCACCATCTTGTCAGTTAGGTGTCTATTTCAACGTCAGCTCCTTAGAGAGCCCATTCTTGATTTCCTTGCCATCGATAGTACCCCTCCACTCCTCTCCATTCTGTTGCATTTTTTATAGCATTTGTCATTCTCTGATACTAACTTGCTGATTAGTTTATTGCCATTTTGTCTCTCCCACTTGTCATCCTCCATAGAATAAAGCCCCGTGGAGCACTTTCATTCACTGCTGCCTCCTAGCCTAGGGGAGCACCTGCCTCGGAGTTCACGCTCAGTAAATACTTGAATGAGTGAAGTCATTACAAGCATAGTGTGTCTTATGAAGGAGAGGCCTCGGATGCCTTGGGTGTGTAACAGGTAGCCCTCAGGTGGGGCAAGACATTGCATTGCACTCTACATGGAGCAGTTTCTGGGTGTGGCCTGAATGCTTATCTCAAACAGTGTACACCAGCGATTTGCCTGCAAGTTTGTAGGCTGTGGAATCTGTTGGGAGATCACAGTAGGCCACTCTGGATTTGTTCGGTTTTTCAATAGCCTTTCCCTGGTCCTGTCACATTGGAAAAAGCCAATCTGGAGAGCAGATCAGAAATTCTGTCTAGCAGGCAACCCTGGCACAAACAGGTTCAGTAAGCTCCCAGGTCCCAGTTGCTGAGCTTAGCAGGAAGCGAGGCCTGCCTGAAATAGGCTGCTTCTAACGCCCTTCCTCCTGAAGTCTATACTTGCTGGAATCTGGAATCCGGGGGCTGCACATGCCCAGAGAGCCTTTTCAAAACCTCTGCGACGTTCAATAAATGCTCCCACTCCCTTCCTTTGCAGGAGCGAGACCTTTGGGGCGAAACATGCAGATTCCTCTCCATCAGCCTTTCAGAGAAATGGAAGGGTAGGCTCCTTGTGCCTCCCTTTGATAAAGAGATTGTCGGGAGGGTACCGTGCAACTAATGGCTTAGACAAAGGTTCTCAAAAGCCCCCTGCAGAGGATGACAGTACATCAGGCTTCCGCTCTTGTGCTGCCTGGTTCAGGTGACGTCTGTGCAGCTCCTTGGCCTCAAGCCTCCCTGTCCAGCCTTTGCCAAGCATGGGCGAGGGGGGAGCGATTCCCCAGGTTGGTTGGCCAGGGCAGCCAAAGAAACTGTGATTTATTCCCCTCGAGTGTGTCATGAAAATATAAACAGAGTCAGATTATTTTGGAGGGCGAAGAGAATGTGCTGGGGGAGATGGAGATGGAAGAATTGCCGCAGCCTGGAGTTGGGGCTGAGGGCCAGAGGGCCGCCCAGCGGGTTGGGGTAACATAAGCTGCCGCTATTCGGGGGGTGGCCCGTGTAAGAACATCTGCCCACAGCGGGAGCGTGACTTAAGCTAAAATTAACCTTCGGGGCTTCACACACTTCGGCAGTGCTTTGAACTGGACACCCGGAAAGAGTGCAGGCCATTGACTACAGGGACCACGGGCTGTGGGTTGAGCCATGCCTATTGCCATCAGCTTGTGGGTTCCTGCCCGGGGCCAGAGTCGGGATTCCTGCGACCAGTATAAAGTGGTGAGCAACCTGGAGGGCTGCTGGCAGGGGCCCCTGGGGAGAGATGATGACGTTTGCTTGAATCGGGCTTGTGTTTATTTTCTAGTTTATTGTCTGTGCCAGGTGCACCCACGAGCGCTCTGAGTGGGCCTTTCGCTCAGCTGACTGCCCCCTGGTTGTTGCTTTTTGCTTCCTGTGTCCTCACAGGGTAGGGACCCAGTGGTGTATTTTTAGAACAGGTAGACAAGTCTCAATCTGTCTGGAAGTTGTTGATGGCCTGGAAAACAGAGTTGCATAAGCCAAATGTAACAATCCAGAGGGTCATGGATGCCAACAGGTGTAGCAGGTCTTGGTCTGTTTTCTCAATTGTAGGCTTCAGCAGGTGCAAAGGGAGAAAGCCTGACCTCTGTTAAGGGTTTGAAGAGATACAAGGGAGGACTCCAGAGGGCTGCACCGCAGAAAGGGTTTGTTTGGGAGGTAATGTGAAGTGATTTCCCATGCCAGGGGACCAGAGATGGCCCAGGAAGGACACTGATGACCTTCTCCACCCCTGGTTGGGCATCCTGGACAGGATCTTTCAAGCCAGAGAGCAGCTGCCTCTGTGGTTTTCCATTCATTGTGGGGAATCCGTTTGGGAACCTGAAACACAAGAGCAAAAAGGCAAGATGTACTTCTTTTTCCTTTATGTGTCCTTCACTTTGAGACGGTTAATGTGACCCTAGGCTGATGGCAGTCCCAATGCTTGTGGCAGAGGGGATGCTCCTGTTTGACAATCATAACAGTCACTTTGCTGTTTAATTAAGCAAGCAAAAAGCCACGTAATTTATCCTCCCTTCCCAAAAGGTATCCCTGCCCCTCCCCACAGCCCAGCTTTCTAGGCAATGTTACGTTATAAGGCGTAGTAAGGACATATTTTCTAGGGAAGCATGTATTTCTCTTAACTGTTTAATGATTACCATGTATAACTGACCTTGGAATGATTGATAGTAAAATATTTAAGCCCCCAAAATGTTTGCTTTGGTGAGTGGGTAGTCTGTATTGCCTTTTATGTGCAAGGATATGAATGGGGTTGCTATGAATGATGTAGGAAAGAACTCCCTGCATGAAGCTATCTTTCTGATGCAGATTTGAGGCCATTTTCCATGTGAGCTGCTTTATTAAGCCCTCCAGATATTTTACATTCTTTCATGGTCTCCGTGTTCCGTGTATGTTGGCTCGTTAAAGGTAGAGGGCTGCTGGGATATTGGACACTGATGTGTCTTTTGCTTTCGACGTCTAGTACTGCTCAGGCCAAATGGGATTGATGGAGGTGTCTTTGGGTTATTCCTATGATATTTTAGCTCCAGGATCTAGGTTCACTGCCCTAAGGAAGAAATTTCTTTTGAGGTAGGGTGTTAAAAATAGGCATTACATTAGGAGGAGGCTGTGGTATGTGGTTCTGAGCTTCGGTGAACACATCTCACGTGCTGCCTGGGGATTTCCATCTCCTGCTGAGCCTGGCTGGACAGACATAGAACTTGAATTCCTATTTTCTCAGAGAAAGAGAAGACTCCCTCCAGTTTCATCATAAAACTTCCTCCCCATCACAGCCAGCCAATGACTTCGCTTGGGGTTTGAACCAGTTGACCCTAGGTGGCTGAACTGAGTTAGGATACCTGGGCTACAGTGCTGATGTTAATCTTCTACCAGCCGAGCTCTCCCTTTCCTCACCTATGAAGCGGGGAGAATGCGGCCATCTCCCGTTTTTCCCAGGTTTGTGGTGTGGCTCAGATGAGATTGTATCTGCAGAAGAGCTTTATAAATGATACACACTGCAGATGGGAGGAGGTGGCCGAGCGGCTGTTAGGACTTTATGTATGCTTCTTCTTGAGATGAATCAATGGGGCTTTCTTCCAGGACTTTGTAGAAGAAACAGTATCTTTGTGCAAGTCGTTCTTTTGTGCTCTGGGCCAGGTTGTCCCCCGGGTAGGGTAGACGCCCCTTCTTTCCTGGGTGCCAGCTCGGTATCTGGTAGTCTTCCTAGTAAAAGCCTATTATAAAAATACAAAACACAAAGCCCCTGAGATTCCCCAGGCCTGAGAGCTCTGACACCTGGGCTGGAGAGGGGCCCGGGGCACAACGACTTCCACTGTGGCCAAGTCTCTTGGCCATGGAGTTGCTGAGAAAGGAAGGAGGCTGGGGGAAGGAGCAGGGCAGCGTTTCCTGGGGCAGGGCAACACCAGCCTCTGCTGGGAACTGCCTACCTCCAGACATTTTTAAATCTTGGTCACACAGCTTCCCCACAAATGGCCCAGCAGTGTCTTTGCCAGGCCTAGGGCCTCTCTGCCCAGTAGGATGAAGCTCTCTGCCATTTTATTTTCCTCTGACCATTTTGAGGATCTCAGACCTGCCAAGGTGCCCCTGGGCCCACTGACTTGGAGCACCTGGACCTTCCTTAATAAGCATCATTACCCCTCACTGGGTACTTGGGCATGTGGGCTCACAGGTGCTGCCCGTTTCTTCCTCATCAGTCCTTAATGTGTTTGTGCACGAGATGCCATTGGTGTATCTCCATTTTACAGAAGGAGAAACTGAGCTTGCATTTACATGACTTGCCTGGATTTGGGTACATTCAGAGGTGAAGCCCGGATTTAATCCCAGATCACACTTCACACGCATAACCACCACACATTTTCTCCTTGTCACTAAGATACAGTTCAGAGGGTTCACGGATGTTATCCCTTACAGCCAACCAGAAACCTGTTGGAAGAAGGGGAAAGTAGGGAGACATGGGACCCCATTTATTTTCTGGGGCCCCTCAGGCATTCCACCTCTGGTGGAACCAGAGCAGCACCGCCCCCTGCTGCCGCCTTGCTTTCAGTCACAGCCACTCATGCAAGAAAAGGGACTGCCCCCTCCCCCCTGCTTGTGGTCCTCCCTGGATCTGCTTCTCCCTGATGAGTCAGTTGGCTTCAGCTGCATAATCTTCTCCAGAATCCTGACCCAGGGAAAATCCTTAAACTGTCATCCACTACTCAGGTTTCCTAGGTAAGGGAGCATCCTCAGATGATTAGCAAGACTGCACATAGTTTGTCCTGGGGGTTGTATATTTTAATAAGCAATGTGCTTTTTATAGCTTTCATATAGCCACTCACCTTCAGTAATCTGATTGGGCCCTAAAATCTCTTTTACTATTAAAAACAAACAGAATCCCAAAACCCTCTCTCCCAAGCTTGCCAGAGTGATTGCCTTTCCTCATATCCCTCTCCTGGCGGTAAAACATTGAGGATTCCATTGGGAATGTAAATGTTAGCTGGGAGCAGTGACTCACTGGGCCATCCCTGGCAGAGCTGCATATATGGGACCTAAGAAGCCCCATGGAATGGAATGTGGGTCAGGTGAGCTTTGATACCAGGGTCTGGCTGGGATGGGGCCTGGGAATGGGTAAGCATTCCAAGCAGGGCCAGCTGGGATACCTCGGTGGGTGGTGAAATCAGCGTGGGGGGCAGGAAGAGGCGGGGCAGCTTGCTGACCATAAATATTTGGGAGACCAATGCCAGAATCCAGGCAGCTTGTGCAGGAGGAGGGATGAGGCAGGTAAGAGGGCCTTTTGGCCAGCACTCCTTGAGTGAGTGCCTGACACCAAGTGCCCTGTGGGGTGCTGCATAGGAATATTGGGAATTCGTCATCCACCTGCTTGTTCCGCGCATAACCTCATCACTCTTGACCAGGAGTAACCTAATCGTGGCTCTGGCTCTGTCTCTCCTGTCGCTTCACCCACTGGGAAGCAGGACTTGGCACCTCTCTGCCTTCCTAAGAAGGATTCCACTTGCCCTAGAAAGCACTGGTAAGAATATGAATTTTATTGAAGATTTCCCAGGGGAGAGTTTGGATCATGTACAGCTTCAGTAAATGCCCCTCGATCTGGCCTTGGGGGCTTCTCCCTCCTCCCCAGCCTCTTTGCTTCCCAGTCATTCTGGCTCCAGACTTCTTTCTTTCTCTCCCTGGATCCTCTTTTTCTGATGCAAACATTTTATTTAGCTCAGTTTGCATTCCCCTAAATTTGCATACCATACCCATTATTTTATGTAACAAAAGAAACCTCCTCCACAGTGGTGGGGGTGGGGGATAAGGAACATCTTTTTCCCTGTCTCACCTGTGTGTGCCTAGCGGCAGTTGGCTGTGGGCTCACAATTGGTAGGTAGCACTTGCTGATTTCGGAGGTAAATCCTCCTACCTGGGCTGCTGTCCTTCTACCAAATGTGACATCTCTCAACACAGTTGGCAAGCGATGTGCAGTAGTAATACCATTTTATACTATTTCATATACATGTAATAGATGTAATCATCTCAAAAGCATAACTTACATTAAACTATAGGAAGATAATTAGGAGGTGAAGAGTTCTGAATATTTCTTACCACCTTTAAAATTGTAAGTTTATATAATTTAAATTTTTAAAAATATAATTCTATGTATATACAGTTCAGAAAGCCCGAGTGAATATTTAATGATGTAAAGCAGATCAGTGTTAGTCTTAGAACAGTAGTAGAGTGAGGACTGGATTAGAAAGGATTGTAAGGAAGTTTTGGGGGCTGGTAGAAATGTTTGTTACCTTGATTGTGGTGATAATTTCATGGGTTTAAATAGGCAGGACCAATCAAATTGTACATTGTAAATATGTGCAAATGAAAATATATGTAAATTAAATCACAATAAAATTGGAAAAGGGATGTTAAACAATTTTAGATTGAATTTTTTTTTAGAATGTTTAATTTTCTAAGTTCAGTTTTGTCATACAAAGAGCACATTTTTATCTGCTTCATGTATTTTTTATTATAACCTCATGGATGATTTACTGGATATATATATATTTATTTTTAGATCCATAAAATGCCACATATTTAGGTTTGGGGAGAACCTAAAAGTAATTTCATTGAAATTGGCCTCATCTTCTTCAACTATAAATTTAGGGTTGTATCAGATCACCAGAGATTCCTCTATCATTGAAATTCTGTAACTGTAATTGGGGATTACAATTACAAAATAAACTGGTCTCTTGGGATTCAGAATCACCTCAGAAGACAACTCTAGCGAGATCAGGATGTCTAATCGTTCAGATCCTTTTAGTCCTTTCAGAAAATATTTAGAATAAACTTAGGCCAATCTTGTAAGGCAGAGTCGACCAACCAGAAAACAACTGCCCAAAGATGAAAACTCATTCTTTGGTATTGTATTCTTTTTGATACAATTGTAAATGAGATTGTTTTCTTAATTTTTCTTTCTGATAATTGCTTTATAATTAAGGACTGTTTAACAACTAACTCACAAATTTCCCAAAAGTTTAAGAATCAACTCTCTTAAGCTGTACAAGCCCGCGCTGGGGTGGTGTGTGTGTGTGTGTGTGTGTGTGTGTGTGTGTGTGTGTGTGTGTGTGTTTCACAGCAAAGTGTTACTTGCCAATGCCTGTTCTGTGCCCTGTGCTACAACTGGTTTAAAAGATGCATGGTCTAGGCAGTGAAAGGGAACAGATCGACTGATCCATCCCATGCATTCATCCATCCATCTCTCCATCCACCTGAACATTCACCGGTCTGTCCCTCCACTTCTCTTCCATCAATCTGCCTGTTGACCCTGCAGTAGGTCGATAAGTGCTTGTTTATTGAGCTCCCGCAGCGAGGCAGGCATTGTGCTAGTGTTTCACTATTGTTGTCTACTCTGGAGAAGCCCCCAGTTGAGGTGTGGATGGTTATAGTGGTCATGATGAAGGCATTGTGTGAAGTGTTTCTGGAGCCAAGAAGAAGGAACAAAGAAATCCTGCTGGGAGTGAGACAGTGAGTTGGGAATGGCTTTACAGGGATTGAGTGGCGTTTTAAGACACCAGCTCAGCATTTGCCAGGTGGTGGGGTAGAGACAGCACTGCTGGTAGAGAGCATAGTCGGGGCAAAGGCACAGAGATTGGGGGACTGGGCCCAGGGGCTTATTTAATTGTTGTGTAGTTGGATTTCAGAGAAGGGAGAGAAGCCTGGCAGTCAGGGCTGATTTCTAGAAAAGAACATCCTACTAAATGGAAGGGGTGAAAGAGGACACACCAGACTGGAAAACCCACCAGCAGGGTGTGAAGGTTAACGTGGCCCAGAGCCCGTGGTGTGAGTGGTGGTCTGGAGGGATTTGTGGGTTGGGGCCATGGAGATGAGGCAGGAGAGGAAACTAACACTTAAAGTCCCACCTATGTGCCAAGCACTGTGCTAAGCACTTTACATCCTCATTTAGTTCTCACACTAGTCTTCATAATACATAATAGATTATTATTCCGTTTTACAGATGGGGAAGCTGAGGCTCAGAGAGGGGTGGTTTGCCCAAGATCACAAAGCCTTGGCATACTGTGTCCAAACATGTGTGAGATCCCTGAGGTCTAATATTTCACTTTATGCATTCAACAAGCCTTTGAAGAGGGAACTGAGATTCAAAGAGGTTAAGCAACCTGCCACAGGTTACCCAGGACTCCAAGGTCTTGCCTGGACTCAGTGAAGCCAAATCCTGGAGAGCCTGTGCCTGTGCCTAGAGGGCTAAGCTGAGGCATTCAGGGTGGACCAGGGTGACCGAGAGGCAGAGTGGCGGGCATCCCTTTCCGTGCAGTCTGCAGATGAGGGCAGCTGTGGAGGTTTGGAGGACTGGAGGGAGGCTAACACTTCGAAGTTCAGTTCCTGACCAGACCAGAGGGAGGTCTGTAGTATTGCCCAGGTGGTCAGCAGCCCCTCAGGTGTGGTCGCCTGCCAGGTAGCTCTCACGAGCTCTGGCTAGGTTTGGGAATGTTTGCTGTTGAAAGAGCATGCTTCTCCCCTCTCTGAGCCCGCCGGGAGGGACCTGATTCCCATCACAGCCACAGAGGAAGCACTTGGAAGAAGAATGTATCTAATTAGTCAGTCTCTAATGAACACAGGGAGGGAGAGAAAACACTTGAAATTGCACTTGGGCTCTGACATTTGCCTTTCTTAGAAACGCTAGACTTCGTGGTCAGATGTTATGTAGATCTTGGAGTAGGTGAGTGAGAGTACTGCAGAGGGGAACTGGATTTTATTCTGAAGCCACCAGTGATAGTCTTCATCCTCACTTGGCCTTATTTGATTCTGCAGGGACGCCCTCAGGAGACCTGGCTACACATTTGTTGTGAGAGCTGGTAGCTGCAGGACCCAGCTGCCTGGGTCAAATGGAGCATCACCTTTTATTAGCTGTGTTAACCCGTGTACATTTCTTAAGCTTTTAGAGCCTCTGTTTTCCAGATGTAAAATGGGAATGATTCATGGATTCAGCAGATGTTTAGTGAGCACCTACTATGTGCCAGGTACTAAATTGCATGTTGGGAAAAAATCGGTGTGTGAAACAGATAAGAATTTCTGTTCTCCAAGAGCTGTCACTCCAGTGGGGAGAGGTTGTAGGTGATATCACAGGTATCAAATGTCTGGCACACAGTAGGCCTTCAGCAGAAGCACATCCCCCCTTGTGTGTGGGTGGTGGCGATCAGTGCAGAAACAAGGGTTAAAGGACCTGTGAAGTGTGGTGCAAAGCAGAGCCTATCCTGGGGGACAGAGTGCAGGAAAGGGGCATCTGAGACATCGTAGGTGAGTCAACCCAAGGTGTGGGGTAAGCAGGCTCCTGTGTGCTTATCCTAAAGATCTCACAGTCCCTCGCGGCACATTCATCAGCCTGGTGTATTTTTCTCGAGGCACAGTTTCAAAACCTCCGGAGTTGCAGTGCACACAGATCTGGTGCTGGTGGGTGTTCCCAGCAGACAATGCCACCATTGTGTGACCATGGGACCCTTCGCAGGCCAGCCTTGCCCACCTCAGGCTGGAGGAACTGGGGGACTTTCCTCCCGAACATTTTCCATTTGTGCGCAGCCCTGCACTAGTAACTCCTGTTATATTGGCATTTTTATCTTTGCGATAGTGACCCTGTTGTGAAATGGTGTTTGCTTTATGCTTTGGTGACATGGGAAAGTGTCAGCCCCTCTTTTGGATGTTTGTCATGAGTGACAAGCGGCCAGCTCTGTCCCCAGGGACAGGAGCAGGTGACACTGGTAGCTGTGGTGCAGGGAACCTTGCTCTCTCTTGCTGCTTTCCCCACATGGCCCTGACGCATACCCTTTTGTGGCTGGCGGGTCTCTGTGGGCCTCTGAGGAGCAGTGTAGCATCGTTGGGGGCCCAAGTTACTGCTTCCAAATGCTGCACACTTGTGTTACATTGGGAAAGTCATTTCACCTCTGAGAGCCTCTATTTGCTCATCTATGAAATGGGAATAATACCTTGCTCACAAGTGAGTTGGGAACTAAAGGAAGGCATTGTTTGCAAAGTGTTCACATGGCATGTCATCGACTTTGTGGTCATAATGATCAGCATGAACATACTGTGTGCCCTTACTGTGCGCTGCGCCTTGTTAGATGATCTCGTTTCAGTCTCACCAGAATAGGTAGTCGATCCACTTTACAGATGATGCAACTGAGGCTGAGATACAGTTGAAAGAACTTGCCCAGGGTAACTCTGCCAGGAAGTGGTTGAGGCATATCTGGAACCTAAGCAGTCTGACTCTAGAAGGCATCTCTTTATCAATTCATCATAAAATTTGGCTGATGGTAGTTACCGTCCTACACAAGACTGCAGCAGAAGCAGGACCCCAGAACCAGCAGGTTCTTGGGCAATGTTTGCTCAGTGCACCAAGGTGTGCCTGGGGCTCTAAGCACCTTAACTTGACTTGTTATCATTCAGAAGTAAAGGAGGAGGAAGGGCAGTGCCAGTAGGGAGAGAGCAAGATGGAGATCCAGATTAGCTAGAAGCCCTGCCCCTCCTCCCGTCATTTGCAGTGTGTGCCACCTGAGCACATCCCTTCAGAACAAAAACATACATACGGGAGGGTGTCAGGGTGGATCTTTGGTTGTTGTGCAGGCAAGAAGGTTACTGGCAGTCAAACGGGAGAAAAACTGGCAGTGGGCTCCTCCCTTCCCTGATGCTATTGTCTGGGTCCCAACAGGGATGTATACTCCTTTGTATAAACAAGCTCCTGTGAACCATGTTATTAAAGTGCTGTTGAGAGCGAGAGCTGGCGGGACTGTTCTGCATGTGCTTGGGTGGGAGATACAAAACTTTGTCACATCTCTGTGCTCCTGGAGCCCAGCCTTTTAGCAGCCTTACCTGTCTGGAAAGCAGCTGAGAGCCAAAAATCCTTCCCTCCTTAACCTCAGAGCAGCTCAGAGGGGTGCCGCGGACGTTCTACTAGGTATTTTCATTGACGGAAGTGTCCTATCAAGGCTCTTGCTTGAACAGTACTTCCTTTAACTTTACACCCAATTTTAAAGGACTCTGGGGTCTTTTAAAGACAGTCCAGCAACTCCACAGCCCTAAAGGCATCCTTGTATGCATCAAAATGCTGTTACTTATGGTGATGTCTTTGGGTCCTCGAGAAAACATGGACTTGGCTTAATTTAAAAAGCAGAGGTCAGGTTAATCCACTTGGGAAGGATTCCCAATGGACTTACTTAAAAATTGTGTGGCTTTCAGAACTGTAAGCGCTCAGCAATCTAGAATGACTTATTCCCCTCAAACTTAGCCATGTTTATTAATTTGTTAATAGCCACCACTTACTCATTACTGTGCTCCAGGCACTGTGTTAACCACTCGCATATATGCTTTCAGTTTGTCTGTAAAGCACTCCTGCATATCACCCCCACATGAGTGAAGGCACCCATGCTCGGTGGGCCCTGACTCACCGTGGGCCACCTGGCTGGTGAGACGCAAGCCAGATCTCAGCCCTGGTCCACGCCAGCTCTGAAGACTGCAGACACACTGCCGTACGGTTACCGTGGTTGACGGAAAACCACAAATGACCTGAGTAATGTGTCGGGAGATGGCAAAGATGGGGATGGAAGAGAGTCATTGTCCTCCAGGGTGGGCATGTAGTGAGGACCAGGGAGACTGGGCAGAACTGGACTCTTCCTTTGAGAAACCAGGGAGTAGGGGGAGTGTTAAGGCCCAGCTCCTGCTATGCTGTGTGGCCTTGAGCAAAAGATTGACTGCTCTGTGCTCCCCCTTTTTTTCCCCAATGTCTAGGGCTGGGGACACTGTTTCACCCATTTGAATGTTTCAGAGCAGTGGTTTTAATCAAGAGAGGATATATTAGACTCTGGTGAGGAGAGAGCAGAAGTGGAAAAAAGCTGCCAGCTAACTTCAGGCCCCTCACTGCACCCCAGGCAGTTAAAAGTTTCTTTGGACGTGTGGCCACCTGTGGGGTAGGTACCTGGCTCCTTATTAGCTGCTGGGGATGCAGAGGTGAATGTGTCACCAGCTTTGCCCATAATTACAAACGGTGCATTTTGATTTAATTCAAACTATGAATAATTGAATAATCATTCTTCGTGATATTCTTTGTGTACGGGGTGAACACGCTATAATATTGTTGCAGCATCATTTTCGTACTTCAGAACAGTCAGAATGAATTTGACCACACACTGCTCAGTCATAGAAACTGTATGATACTGGTGATGTCACCAAAGTCTAGAGCAAGACCTCTTGAGTAGAAGCCAAACTGTAATGTCCTCTTTACAACTGATGGACTGGAAACCACCTCAGATGCTAAAAGACTGGCTTACTTGAATCTTTCATCTTCACACTGTCATTTCCTGCTAAGGGATACATTGCAAATCTTTTCCTCCTGGAACGGCCGTCCTAATGTGCTGCCTTCTGGATCCATCGGGCTGCCCGGCTGTCAGTCTGGATTTAGAGTGGTTGTCAGGGCAACAACTTCGGGTGCAGTTATTTTTTGGAATTTTGGGGGAAGTTCCTTCTTTAGAGCTACCCACCCCCATTCTTTTGAGGGCTAATTGCAGTATAAACTTAGCAACATCCCCCTTAGTGCAATATTTATCAGTTGTTACAATTAATAATCAGATTCTTTACTTCAGTTGATCTGTCAAGACTTTCCCTCTTTGATTTCAGCCTGTTTGATATGGAATGATGTGGAGCTGTAGGCAAACAAATGACACACTCCTTGAAATTCTGTCAGGGGTAATAAAGTGAATCAAAACGAACTCGCTCTTTAGCTGTCATCATCTTCCTTCCCCCTTTTTTCTTTTGACAGCAGCTCCTTTCCTTCACTGAGCACTTCTGAAGCGCTGGGTCTCCCGTTGGAGGGGGTGGGGAGAGTGGTAAACTCAGTGAGATGGATCAGAGTGGGAAAGATTCCTTCAGATACTAGTGTGAAATGATTCTAGAGCCTTTCCCTCTAGAATCTTCTCTCTGGAATGATTTGATGATTTGCAGTTGTGAGTAGGGATTGGTGGTTCTGTTCCTTTCTAGAACTGTGTGTGTTTCTTTGTCTTACCCAGTTCTACTAAAAGTTGACCAGTCAGGGATCAGAGGGCTCCAGGGTAAAAGCGACAGCAGCCCTCAGTCTTCAGGACTCTGAGGAAGGAGAGACTCTGGAGAAATGGATTCTGGACACCTGAGGCTTAGAGAGGAAGCCCTGCATGCTTTAGCCCTTGCTTAAAAGCTTTCCAGCACAAACTGCTCCATTCTTGTTGCGTTCCTGAACCTGACGGAGTCGGTCTGTGACTAAGGATACTGTGAGTTTATTTTCCAAAGTTGCTCCCTGGAACGGTGGTATTCACTGCATGAACTACTCAAAAAGCGAGTGAGAGGGATGGGGCTGAATTATGTCAGTGGTTAGCATGGCCTGTGAAAACTGTATTAAAATAAATCTAGGTGTTTTCTTGTGACTCACTTCTTCAAACAGTCAAGAGCTGGGGGAAGGGAGGGGAGAGGAAACTCCAGATAATTAATGATTCTTGTTGAGTGGGTCCTGATTAATGAGCTTAAGCTATGGAGTGATTTATTTTCTGGATTCCTTCCTCTTTTCAATCAATAAAGGAATTTGAGATCCTGGTTTGAGAACACGCTGAGAGCTCACATTAAGTCTCCGATGTAATCAGTTTCCCAAGGATTTGCCCTTTTTCTCTGTTTAGCTCAACTCCAGCAGCCACTTACACACCTCCTGCCGTGTGCCCACTCTGTGAGAGGCTCCTCTGTGCGGCAGAGATGGGCGAGACACGGTCTCTGCTAAAATCTGATGGTGGCGGGAGGAGGTGGTGCCAGCGGACACATTCTCTGCAGTCTCTGCATCATGCGTAGCTCAGGATGCAGTCAGGAAATCGAGAGTGACTTCATGAAGGGTCTGGCATCGGAATGGAGTTTTGCTGGGTGACCCCAGGTGGAGGCACTCAGGCTGCGGGGGGGCAGGGTGGGAGGGTGGCAGGTGTTCAGAGATGGGGAAGCAGGAGGTCCAGTTTTTCTTGGGGTAATCATAGTTATTTACTCAGGACTTGCTGCGTGTAGCTGAATTATGTCATTCAGTCCCTGTAACATAGGCTGGCAGATTTTTCTGTAAAGAGCTGGACAGTGAATATTTAAAGCTTTGTGGACCAAAAGACTGTTACAACTACTTACCTGTGCTGTTGTGGTATGAAAGCGGCCATGGACAGCACACAGGTATGGCTGGGTCCCCATAGAACTTTGTTTACAGAAACAGGTGGTCAGCTGGGTTTGGCCTGGGTCACAGCTGGCCAGTCCCTGCCTTATCATATATTTGGTATAATCCCCATTTTATGGAGGATAAAACTGAGATATAGAGAGGTGAATAGAAATTCATTTGCCAAAGGCCAGGTTGACTTGGTCAGTTCCCAAGCCCGTGCCCCTAACTTTCACACGCACTGCCTCTCCTGTAAGGTCGGGCGCAGGCTAGAGAGGAGTGGATGGATGAGAAGATGGCCTTGAATCGCAGTGTGAAAAGTCTGCCTTGAATTCAGTGGGGTTTTTGAACAGGCGATTGGATTAGAGCTGTGCTCTGGGAAGAATCAGTTGGCCACTGTGGATAGGTAGATTACAGTTGAGAGAAGATCTCCTATTTTAGACAGCTTGGGGTAGAGAGTTTCACTTCTTTGGCAGAGCCATTTCTGACCACTCTAGAACTTCAAATGGTCCCCCTGGTATACCAGATAGCCATGTGGCCTCACCAGGACTCCATGCTGTGTGTGCACGTATCTGTCGAAAGAAGCTTGCTTGACCTTAGTTTTCTGCTGGGTTGTACAGACATGGGAGCTGGCTTTAGAGAGAGTACATCTACTTTATATACCCTTTATCACCTAGGAGGGGAGTCAGCAGGGGTACCAGTATCACCTTCCACCCAGCAGCATCCTTGTCCATGGCCTGTTCTCACCTTAGCTGGTGGTCGTGGGGCAGATGGTTTTCAACCTTGGAATGTTCTCACAGTCCCTCAGGCCCTCAGCCAGTGGGATCCCTCCAGAGCTCGAGACAGCATGGGGGGTGTATCTCCTGTTTATTTAGGGAAGGATGCCTCACTCTATGTACCAGCCTGGCCAGTTTCTGGACTGCTTCTTTAGCAGTCCACCACAGTTTGTAATTCCAGATGGGGATGCTCCAGACTCTTGAAATTGCTCCGTGTGAGGGAGAAGGAGGGGGAGTCCCTGAGTCATGTGTGTCCTGGAGGTTCAGAGTAGAGGCTATGGCTGGTTTTGTTATGGCCCATTTTACAGTGCTGGGAGTCACGTTTCTAATTCTCCTTTATTTACCGAACACTAAGCACACATCAGATTCTGTGTCCTTTAGGTACATGAACTTGTTTCATTGTCATAATAGCCTGATGGTGTAGATATTATTATCCCCCTCTTGTAAGTGAGGACACCCCGGCCCAAGGGCCCAGAGGTAGTAGGCAGCGTGGCAGCTGAGATTTAAAGCAGTCTGTCAACTCCAAAGCCCTCCTCTTGACCACCCTGCTGCCTCTGTGTCCTGAGCCCCTCTGAGGGTCAGGCCCGGGGCTTCCAGGTGGTGCTGCACTGAACCTTCACAACCAGCTTCTGAAGGAGTCCTTACTGTGCCATTTTATTTTATTCTTTTCATTTAATTAATTAATTAAATTGAAGTATAGTCAATTTACAACATGTCAATTTCTGGTGTACAGCATAATGTTTGTCATACATAAACATCATATATTCCTTTTCATATTCTTTTTTACTTTCATTATAGGTTATTACAAAATGTTGAATATAGTCCCTGTACTATACAGTAGAAACTTGTTTATCTATTTTATATATAGTAGTTAGTATCTGCAAATCTTGAACTCCCAATTTATTTCCCACCTCCATTCCCCCCCTGGTAACCATATATTTGTTTTCTATGTCTGTGAGTCTGTTTCTGTTTTGTAAATAAGTTCATTTGTGTCTTTTTTTTTTTTTTTTCAGATTCCACGTGTAAGTGATGTATGGTATTTTTCTTTCTCTTTCTGGCTTATTTCCCTTAGAATAACAGTCTCCAGGTCCATCCATGTTTCTGCAAATTGTTACTCTTTTCCACTGGAATAAACAAGCCCAGAGAAGTTGAGTGACTTGCCTAAGGACATTCAGACAGCAAGGGATAGAACTGAGTTTGGGTTTTTATTTTTTAAGAATTCTTTCAACGAGAACATAACTGAATAGAGGAATGAGCTTAGTTAGTAGGAGGGTGTCATGGAGGGGGTGAGCGGTGTTAATAATTTTTATTCATGTTCAGAGGGGCAGTGTTGTAGAGTGACTAAGAGATTCTAGAGTCAGTCAGCCTGGGTTCACATCCTGGCTCTGCCACTTACCTGTGACTTTGGATAAGTTACTTTACCTCTCTGCACTTCAGTTTTCTCCTCTGAAAAATAGATGGAATAATAATATCTACCTTACAGAATGAGGATGAAGTGAGTTAATATGTGTAAAGAGTTGGTACCAGTGCCTGGCATGTATTAGGCTCTGTGTGTGTTAGTTGTTATTAAGCTCCTACTCTACATCAGGTACCTTTTTTCAAATATGTTGTATCACTCAGTCCTCATAATGACTGACAAATGGATGGTTTTGATCCCATTTTACAGATAAAAAAATCTAGGCACAGAGAGTTAAATAGCTCACCTGAAGTCATACACCCATTTCTCCGCAGGTATATATTGAGAATTTCTAATGGGCTTTGTGTTATTGTAGGTACTTGGGATACATCATTGAACAAAAGACTCGAATCCCTACCCTGGGGAGACTCAAGATTTAGGACTTGAACCTAAGTCTTTATCTTTTCCTTGGAATGTCTTTCCTGCCCCTCTTCCTCTTGACAGTTTCACCTAATGATCATTGACGTTTCAATTGGCCATTGTAATGACCAAAACTGCGCTCCACTTCCTTGGCTTTCTCAGTGCTTATGAAATTGATAATGATCTTGCTGTACTGACCTCTGACTACTTTGGAGTCATGGGAAAGGAAAGTAACATAGAATTAAGGATTAGATACCGTGGTCTGAGGTGTGAAACAGAACCGTACCACGGTGTGGGTCTCTGCAGTGGCAGGGATGGGGATGGACAAGGGTTGTCTGGTCTCAGCACTTGATGAAGTAGAAAGTGCATGTCTGCCTTGTCCCCTCTTGGGATATGAGGCCTTTTTGGTCCCAGGCAGAGTAGTCAGGGGTGCTGCCTCCCTAGAAGGGCCCTGCTTTGCAAGCCCAGGCCCTGGCCCTCGGTCCCCATTTCGGGATCCTTGACGGGCAGCAGCCCTTTGTGTGAAATTCTGCTGAGCATGGTGCTGGGAAGAACAGGATGGAGGGTGGGAGCTGGGGCAAGGGCAGGCCCTCCACGGACCACCCTGGTGTCACGTGAGATCTCAGAGGTGACCTGCTGGTAGAGATCTGACCATCACCTTCATCATTTTGGTAAGCTATCATCAGTACGTGAACTGTGGCTGCTAACATGGCCCAGCTTTTTGAGCAATTATTTGTTTGTATCATTCTGGGGGGGAAAAGATGCTGATAAAGATGCCTGCACGTCCCCTTGCAAACTCACAAATCCATGTACGAAATAGCACTCAGAACTGAGGAGGAGGATTTAAAATTTTGTTTTTGGCTATGTTACATAGGGGGAAAGTTCTTAGGTGAGAGTTTTCTTGTGTTTGTTGGTCTGTTGGGAGAAAATACTCTTTTGTGCCAAAGATTCTGTGACCAAGAGGAGCAAGTCTCTCAGCCCCCAAGGGGGTCTGCTTTCCTGAGCCTATGATGACCCAGCCTCTGCCTTTCGGGTGCTGTGCACACTGATGCTGTGTTTAAATATGTTGGAATTTGCTGGGGCTTTATTCACAGAATCCCAACAGTGAAAATGATGCCAGGCTTTTAAATTAAACCGATTAAATTTGAGATGATTGTGAGGCCATCAATAACTCCACTCACTCAAGAGTAATTGAAGGGCTCTGTGTTTTGGTACTTGGCTTCTTTACAAGGGACCCAGGCTCCTGAGAACACCGCTAACTCAATAGCCCTCCTTTCCCTGAAATGGCCCATTAAAAGATGCCTATTGGGTGGTAACCTCCCCATACGTTTTTCTCAATAAAGAGAAAAAGATGGGAAAGGGCGGGGTAGAGCGGTGGGGTGGGGTGGGGGACCTCTCCTGCATTTAGAGCTGCTGCCTCTCAGAGCCGCCTGGAGCAGACTGTTTAGTTCCGTGTCCCCTGTCCCATTCAGGCGTCTGCATGTTTTGAAGCTTTCTTTAGCTTTTTCCTGAGCCTTGACGGCAGACCTCTCAATAGGGGAAAGCCGGCTCAGCCAGCTGAATGCCCCATCGGCACAATGCACTGCATGTTAATGGCGCGGCTGGCCCCAGACAGCTCTCCTGCCGGACGGTGCTGGCTGCGCCGGCCCAGCAGCTGCCTCAGACTCTGAGAAGGGGTCCGACTGGGTTCCTGAAGTTGCCTGTTTGCTTTTTTTGCAGATCTACACGGACTGGGCCAATCATTATCTAGCCAAATCAGGCCACAAACGTCTCATCAAGGATCTCCAGCAAGATGTGACGGACGGCGTCCTCCTGGCCCAGATTATCCAGGTTGTGGGTAAGAGCAGGTTTTACATTGGGGGTGGACGAGTTACAGCAGAGACCGGTCCAGGAGGGATCATGTCCAGCAAGAGGGAATGGAGCGCTGACATCTCTTAAGAAAAAGGCAGCGCTTCTGTCGCATGGGTTGACAATTTATTTAACTCAGTTTTGTGCTGGGGGAATGTGGGTACCAGCTCACTTTTCCTGATAGGATCACCCACACAGCAATCTTATCTTGATCCTCTGAGAAGAAAGACTGGCCATAGCTGGAGGGAAATGCTGGTGGTTTGGGAAGGGACTTTTGGTCCCCCTTCTTACTCTCATTCCCCCCATGATGGTGCTTTTTTGTGGATTACTTTGGAAATGTTAAAAAAAAAAAAAAAAAAAGGCAACATAGGGCTGGTTTATTCCTATGAACTCTAACTGGGTCCAAGAAATCAAAGGCTCAAACTCCGCAGAGGGCTGCTTCTGGTTTTAATACTAGGGGAAGGGAACCCAGGCGGTGGGATTTTTAATGCCCTTGCCATGTGCTGGGAGGAGAGGGGTCATCCTGGGCAGGCATGCGGGAAGAGGCTGGGCACTGCTTTGCCTTGGGTCTTAAGGGAAGCATCCTAGTGGTCCAGCCTGAGAGCTCAGAGCGGACTTTGGAGGCGGGAGGTCAATTAGATGGCATTAGGCTGATTGTTGTCGCTGGCAGCCTTGGCAGCTGACTCATGCCAAGACAGAAGGCAGAAAAAAGGGACAGAAACCCCAGCCCCTCAGGCTTGTGTTGTTATTGGAAAAGTTACTTATCCTTCAAGTGTGAGAAGTGGCCTTGTATAGTCATAGCTCTGGTCACATGTGGAGATTGTACCTAAAAGTATAAGCAAATTGGCCTGAGGTGAATCTTCTGGAGTGTCACTCAAAGAGAAAGTTGTTTCCCTGCTGTCTTAAGACTGACTTCTTAGGATCAGCTTCCACTGGTTCTCCTTCTCTTTCTCTTCTTTTTCCTTCCTTCCTTATATTAGTTTGCTGTTGCTGTATAACAAATTGTCACAAACTTAATGGTATAAAACAACATATGTTAAAACTGTCTCACACTTGCTATGCACCAGGAGTGCAGGCACAGGTTAGCTGCAGGCCTCTGCAGAGCTGCAATCAAGGTGTTGATCAGGGGGTAGTTCTCATCTGGAGCTTGACTGGGGACCAAGCTCGGTCAGATTGTTGGCAGAATTCATTCCCTTGCAGTTATAGGAGTGTGAGCTGGAGGCCACCCTCAATTCCGAGAAGGCCCTCTCTGCTCTTTGCCACATAGTTCTCTGCACATGGCCTCTGCTACCTCTGTTTCCCTGTCTTTAAAATGGGCACAGCTGTGGCTGCATTGTCTGATCTTGTGGCAGTCTTAGGAAATGCAAGGTAGGTATCAAATAGGAAATGTGCTTGGAAACTGGAAGGTGTTCCTGAGTAGCACTTGGTAACCACTGCCCAGAAAGGTATGTGTACAAAGATGATGAAGCCTTGGTATCAGTGTCAGTGTGTCATGATAGATGAGTTCTGTCTGTCATGGGCCCAGAAGAAGTGAATTGTAACATATATATCATGAATTTACTAAGTATAGTGCTACAGAAATGTAAGCTAGAGCAGTTTTTATCATTGCGTCCCTGAATCTGTTCAGATGAGGTGAACCTCCCTAGACAGTGACCTCTCTGGGCCGGAGCTACTGGACTGCGATTTCAGAGGCTCAAGTTAGTGTCATCGACCCAGGCTGCACCTCAGGCCACCAAGTTGCTTTCCTCAGCCCTCCAGGATAGACTCACTCTGGCCAGGGACTCCCTCCTAAGTAAGGCCAGAGGTCAGCGTGTGGGTCACTACCCCTGACAGCCAGGCTCACACCGTCTGCTCTCTTTGGAGAACAGAGGCCCAGAAAATGGGGAGATGAGAAGGCAGCTAAACATGCTGGGGTAAAAACGTCGAGATTTTTGCAGCTGTGATGGTACAGATTGGTTAAGGCAAGAATCATCAATGAATGTTGAAATCTAGAGGAGAAAGTTTGATGAAGAGCGGGCTGTTTGCATGGTCTCAAAGTGTCTCTCCACTGATTGCTTATTAGTTCCAAGGGGAAGTAGCCTCTTGGGAGAATCCAGGCACCATGACTAGGTTATTAAAATTACATTACTGCTGAGGGGCAGCTGGTCGTCATGTGCTTCCTGATGCGGTACCCTGAAAAGAATGCAACATCGCTTAACATTGTATTCCACTCAGGGTTGGAAAACCTGAGACCAATCATGAGGAATCTCAGGCAGACCCAAATTGTGGAATACTATATTAAAAAAAGAAACTGACCTGAGTTGTTCAAAAAATGTCAGTGCTGTGGAAGTCTGAAAAAGGGTGAGAAATTTTTCGAGAAGAAAGACTAAAGAGACCTGACAAGTAAATGCACTGCATGATCCTCGACTGGATCCTGCACAGGGGAGTCAAATGCTATGAAGGGCGTTTTTGAATCAATTGGCAAAATTGGAATATTGGAATTACAGCAGTGTTAAATTTTCTGAATTTTAAAATTGTACCATGAGATAATATCCTTATTCTTTGGAAATACTGAGAATAAGGGATAAAGGACATGACCTATGTAGCTTACACGCCGCTGTTTCAAGAAAAAAATGTACCTATAGGGGAGAAGGAGGGAAAGAGAGGGAGGGAGAAAATGAGAATGGATGGTGGTATCTAGGAATTCTCTGTACTATTCTTGTAACTTTTCTGTAGGTTTGAAGTTATTTTGAAATACTTAAAAAGAACACATCTCAATGAAAGACCATCAAAACGTGCAGGCAGGGAGGTTGTGCTTTTAAGGGACATCCTCTTCCTAGGCCCAGGAGGGACGAATGCTTGAGGACCAGGGGTGCCATAAGGCCTGACCCATGACTGGGGAGGTGGCGGGGGTGGGGACAGGGTTGGGAGGGTGGGAATCAGGGAAAGGTACAGGGCAGTGAACTCTGGGTTTTCACCTAAGAGCAAAGGTTGAAGCACGTGTTTTCTGGTTGGGGATCTTTCTACCTCCTCAGCTAGTTCTAATGCTGGAGAGCTGGAATCCTTTAAAAGCTCAGATCTGTAACTTGAAGGAAAACATTAAATGCTTTTCACACATGCTACTCCTACCTAAGTCTTCGTCAATCCCAGGTGGATCCTAGGATCTAGCCATCTATCCATTCATCCATCCTAGGGGCTGGCCTTCCCAGACAGTGGGGTTATTTGGGGCCCACGCTTTGCCACCCTTGCCTTCCACCCGTTAAGCAGAAAGCGGACCTTTTGCTGCTGCCTCTTGGTGCCCTTGCTTTAGTGACTGAGGGTGGGTGCCTGTGTTCAGCCTCTTATTAGTGTGATTATCTTCTCGAGTCATGAGCTGCCCGAAGCGGGCAGCTGCCTGCCAGCCCATCACGGTGCCATGTCCGTGAGTTATTAGAAAGGTTTATGAGGCCAGGAGAAACAGCATGAATCAGGAGGGAGAGACAGGCCACCCTCCTCCTACTTGCATTGCTGTCACTCAGGGAGGATGCCAGAAGGGGTCGGAGGGAGCGAGGGAGAGATGGGGTGGGAGAAAGGGAGGAAAGAGGAGAGAGAGAAGGAGGGAAACTGGACAAACAGAAGAGGACTGGAGAGGAGGAAGAAGCCAAGGCCGAGAGCAAGAGATTTCCCATTAGAGGCGAAGAGAGCTGTTAGCAGCTGACTTTCCACCACTATTTGGGCTGCTCTGAGCACAAGCAGGAAACTCAGACAACACTCAGGACTCTCCCTCCTTTCTGTTAATGACCTACTACTACCATGACGTGACCTTGGGTAAGTCATCTGCCTTTCAGTGAGGGCGGCCAGTTTCTCTTTCTGTCCGTTGGCAGGGCTGCCAGCTGTCCTGTGCACACGCATAGATGCCACGTGTGGATGGATGCCTGGGCTGTTGAAATGCTCCGAACATTTCCCAGGAGGTCTTTTGAAAAGTAATGAGCTTGATGCCATTTTTCTTAAAGTGCACTGATGCTTTCCAGTTACTAATTTGCCACCCTGTGTGTGGACAGGTTACCACATTAGTGAGCTAAGAATGTCTTGAACATGCTGGAATAAATAAATTACCGTTGGCACTTAGGGAATGCCAGTTTTAATCAGAGTGGAGGACTTTGAGGGACAAATGCCTTTGCTTTTTTGGTTATCTGCTTTGGGGCTTTAGCCAAAGACCCTCCCCCTCCCCAATTAATAAATTCAGTTCTTCTTACCAGCAGAATCAGAGCTGCTATTGTTGCTCCAAGTATTTATGACAACTATAGAAATTTTTGAGAATTTGAGTAAAGGAGAAGTACTTAAATTACATGAAACTGGAAACGAGGAGGTCCAGACTTGGTTTGTGTTTTTATTAAGCATTTATTTTGAGTTCGGGCTTGGTCCTTTGATCGATCTCTTCCCTTGTATTCTTTTGGGGGGGGCGTAATTAGGTTTATTTATTTTTAAAGGAGGTAGTGGGGATTGAACCCAGGACCTCGTGCATGCTAAGCATGCACCCTGCCACTTGAGCTATACCCTCCTTCCTCTTCCCTTGTATTCCTTAGGTCACAAATAGTCTCCACCCAGTTGGTTTATTTTGAATGTTGTCACAGGGCAGCATTAGGCTGGTAGGAGCCGTGAAAGTTGAGTTCAGGGAGCACCTGACTGTGGTTTAAGTGACAAACCATGAAAAGGAGTTAGAGGAATAATTAGACCAAACCCTTTGGTTTCGTTTATCCAGAAGGTGTATAAAGAATCTTTCAAATGACCTCTGAGGATCACAGTTATCCATCTTTGACTTTAATGAGCACTAATGAACTAATGCGGAACTGAGCTTTGATCAGAATCCAGCGACTTATGACTTTGGCCATTGTGAATATCCAATTGGAAGATACTTTGAGTGGCCTTGATTCTCAAAAGCTATATATTTATTCCTCCAGTGTTGTGTATCAAAGTCCAGGGTCAGAGTGCAAGCCTGCTAGAATTTCCCATGTGTGATAGACAGCCATTTGTCAAGGTCTTTCTTTTTTTTCATCTTCAGTGTGTACATTTATGTATCCAAGTGAAAGGACAGCTGCCTCCAAATAGACGGTAAAACTTTGATTTGTTGAACTGTTCTGCATACCCAAATACTCCTTAGTTCAGAACACTCAGCAAATACATATGGAGTGGCTACTGTGTTTCAGGCATTGTGCTGAGCTCGGGGTTAGAGGGGGAAACAAAGCAGGTGGAAATCTGTATTCGTGTGGCCTTCATGTGCTCACTTGTACTTTCTGGTGAACTGAAGAACAAATATCCATGAGTCATCCCTCTCATTGGGCATCTTTTATGTGCTTTTTAAAGACTTTTTGGCCCCTCTTTGGGGATGGGGGGAAACAGGTAGAAGAAGCTTCCTAAAATACCCATCCCACTGTTGTTAAGAGTTGAGAAAACTCAGTTGGGTCTCTGAAGACCAAAGTCTTCCTGGGTGGGTCATGAGCCTTTATATATATTACTTTGGGCAAATTCTAAAGAAGGTGTAGATTAAGCTGAATGTATACCAACCAGGCAGTCTCTGGTAATTAGATTTTTAAACAATTCCCTGCCACTAGCTTGTTTTCTTATTTTTCACTTCTCTCTCAAGGTAGAAATTAACTAGAGAAAAAATAAACCCAACTGAGGTAACAGTGAACTCTGTGTAAGTTCAGGCGTTCTAAAACCTCCTCATTGTGGGACTCTGATTCCGTTAGTCTTTTCAGACACTTTACAGTGTCTTTTCCTGGAAGTTTTAGGCATCATACTCATTAAAATCTGATGTGAAATACATTTTTGAAACTCAGTTTTGCAAGCCCTCAGAGTCCAAGTGTGAAAGAGAAAATCTACATGTCTGCATAGCTGCATAGCCAAGAAAAGAAGTTATACACTAGATGATTAAAAGTGAAATAGAGGTGGGTCTAGGGAGCTAGAGAGCAGAGAAACCTGAGTGGGCCTTATCCTTCTGGGGGTGGGAGCTTGGGGTACAGGGACTGGGGAGGAATCTTATAAAGGCATCACAGAGGAGGTGAATCCTTAGTTCTTTACTATGAAGTCCTAGGTGAGTTTCTGGGCTTAACTCCAATGGAGACATCAAAAAGGAAATTTTCATTTTATATTTTTGACGCAGCTGATGAGAACATAAATTTGGGGGTTAATGAGAGCTACTATACGTAGAACACTCACTGTGTGCTGGGCATCACACTAAGCATTTTACTGGTGTCATATAATCTTCTCACAATTCCTCTTATGAAGTAGGTAGTATTAACTCTGTTATAGATGAGGAAACTGTGGCCCAGAGAGGTTATGTTACACAGCTGAGATCACACAGCTAAGAAGCTGTGGAGCTGGGCTTTAAACTGGGTCACATAAGCCACTACGCACACAGTTTCTTGCCTTTCTTGTCGCACTGCAGTTGCAAACTCAGATGTCCCAGGATGTGTCTTGCAAGGATTTTTCCATACTTAGGATGATGCACATTCACCATGGGCACCTGGGCCTTTCTTGCCTGTTTCTGCTATTCAATTTCCAGCTAATTGAGTGCAACCTCTTTCTACCACTTCTCTAAGTAGCTAGGTGTTACTATGACTTCAGTAGTGTGTGTTTCAGATCTCATTTGGACTTAGCATGGATGTCCCATTTTTAAAATCTTGTTTTTCCACTTGTCATCACTTTGAGAATAGGATTAGGGCAAACAAAAGCCATCTTACTATTTCCGGCTAAAGAGGGGGTGGGTTGCTATCATCTGTGGCTTTTGTCCCCAGGAGCTGAGTTGTGCCTGGACTGATCCACTCTGAAGCCCCCCATCTTCTGTGGGGAAGTTGCAGTTGCCTTTAAGAGCCTAAAGCACAGTCACAGCTCAGTCTGTTTACCAGTCTCCAAACATTTCCACGATGCGCCAAACCTCCAAGACTGTCGTCAATGCAGTTGTCTCTGCCTTGAATGACAGCGACCTTGCCCCAGCTGTCCCTGGAGGACGGCGGCTTGATGAGTAAGTCCTGAAGCTTGCGAGATGCGTCTCAGTGTTTCACATGCCTGTGTTTGGTTGGACAAACCCCAGTATGGGCCTTAGGATTTGCTTGGCCTCAAGGGTCCTGAACATCACTGCTCAAAGTGATGATTATTTTTCTGACTTGTGTTTCTTTTTTCAGCAAATGAAAAGATTGAAGACATCAATGGCTGTCCGAAGAACAGATCGCAAATGGTAAGTCGTCCATGGGCAGTGGGTGTTTGTGTTATGTTAGTAAGCCCTGCCTCTAAATGATATTGACCATCTTGAAAACATTCACACCACAGGCCTTACCCTAGGGGATTGTATTAATAAACTAACAGCCATTTCCAAATAGCCGTGGTCTGCTTCTCTGACATTTGTTGGCATTTACTGAAAAATGGCTGTGATTTTTATGTGGATCATTGAGACAGCGAAAATGAAATATGGTCCTTTTTCTTAGAAACAAGTTATGCAGAACCGGTGCACACATAACCTGGTTTACGTCTTGGGCTGATATGACTTTCTCCTTCCTCGAAGACCGACAGCAGTTTCTGTCTGTGTATGGTGCTGAGGCACAGACAAAGCGATGGTATCATACTGCCCAGAAATTGGGGCATGTGATCTGATTGGCTTTAAGGGTTAGAATGATGTGAAATCAGAACTGTGACAGGAAATGTGAAATGTGCAATCTCATCCAGACCATTCTCAGTGTAACCTGGACAAGTGACATTCTCTCTGGTATGATGTGCTTAAGCTCTGATACTACAGCTTAAAAAAAAATCTTAAAAAAAAAAAAAATCTATTCTTGTTAGATGTCCTGCACATAATCTGAATTAAAAATTCATGATCACTATTGAGTTCAGGAACCGTTGAATTGTGATACTCTGAGTGCTTAGTTTTCCCCTTTGAAATGCTTTTCAAATGTGAATATTTCCACAAAGAGTGTGTATATTATCAGAGTCTGTCAAGATGACGCTACTACCTGTTTAGAAGATGGCAACTGAAGGATAACTTTTTGTTGTTGTTGTTGTTAATTTGCTTCCAGAAATCTAAAAAAAAAAGAAAAAAGGCATAATTCGTTTTTCTACTGTCACCCCACTCCCTTTGAGTAGACACGATTGGATATCTCATACCAGAACACACTGAAGTGATTGGCATTCTTTGGATTTACTGTTGAATTTTCTGAACTGTTTGTTATCCTAATGAATTGAAGAGATAGCCTTTTTAGTCAACTTTTTTCCCCTCAGTCAACTTTTTTTTTTTTTTTTCAAGCACACAGTTTCTTCTTCTAAAGAGGAGTGAGTGTGTGTGGCATGACGGTGGGGTGGTGTGTGTCATTTTTCATGTTACATTTCAGAAACAAGTTTCTCTCACTGGAGATTTTGGTTCTTTTTGTTTGTTCCAGAGAGCAGCCAGTCCTCTGGTAGGAAAGTCCCCACGCAGACATCTCATGGCTGCTTTGACGTTTGGAAAAACTTGGCTGCTATTTTTGCTAAAGCCCCTGCAGCTGTCTGGTGTATTAATAATTGAGAAAATCTGGAAGATGGAAGATTTAATTTTAGTGCAAGCATTTTACATATGCAGTCACATCTTCACATGAAAGAGATGTAGTATTTTCCCCTTGGGATGGATATGGATGTGTTTGGCGCAGCCCATTAAAACATGTATGTGGAACTGAGGGTTTAAGGCAGTGAGCCTTTTATTCTGTTCGGTGCATTTGTATTTTCGGTACTTTCTGTTGGAGGAGGTATTTGTCATTAAAGTCCACTTTCAAGCTTATAAAATAATACCATCACCTTAGATTCTTCTGTGCCAATGTGGTTTATGTGAATGTTGTATATAAATGCTACAGAGCATCAGTGCAATTTTGTGGGTTTTCCATAACCCTTTCAGCTGTGGAAGTATTGTTAATTTTTTTCATGGGCTGTGTTATTTCAGAACACGGGAATATAAAAATCCTATATTTGTCCGTGGTAATTATTTCCAGCCCAGGGGCGGGGAGGCAGACAAAGTCTGATGGTAAAAGTAGCAGAGAAAAGCTCTGCATACAGGATGTGAGTCGAGGAGAATGTTAGAACCTCCACAGTCATTCTGTTCTGTAGGAAATGAGAAAGATGGTGATAAGGACAACAGGGCCATGGTCCTGTCACCTACCTCACAAAACAATGTCAAATCCGTAAGGCAGAGCTCACCTGGGGCACCCAGGAAGTGCTTACAGATGGGCACAGGTGTTGTTCTGGCTAAGAGGACACTTTTGTGTATGCATGTGTGAGCATGTGCAGAGCTAAAGCATCTCTGTTCGTGGGAAGCATAATTTGGGAATGTGGAATAGCAGGTGAGCTGCCATTTCTAGATTCCTAGAAGGTTAAACTTCCAGTGAGGCTTAGGGCAGCCATTGATAAAGATTTGTTGTTTGCTAAGTATTGCCTGTTTGGACGAGAGTGGAAGGGAAGGTTGTATGCAGGGCATCATGTTGGCAAAAAGAAGACATACAAGGAGAAGAGAATTAGGGAGAGTACCTGCTAGGAGGGTAACTCTGACTCCATTGAAAATCCTCAGCATAGAGTTAATGTGCTCACACCCTAAAAATACAGCATCTTCAGGGCCCTTTAACGATGGAACCAAAGAGAAACAGTTTTGCTTCAGAGTAGGAGGAATGGGTACTATTTCTGTTTCAAGGGGCAAATTATTTCATTAGCTGATTGGTGGGTTGGCATGAGTGCTTTGGTTTTGCAAGTTGGGTCCTTCTTCCCCCCACCCTCCTCATGTATCCCCCTCCTCCAGACCCACCAGGCTGTCCAGAGCTCCATTCTCTAACTCCTGCACTCCAGGCTCTGCTTCCAAGTCCTGCTCTCTTCCCAGAGGATGTGGAAGTAAAAGCAGACATCTGTGGCATGTGAACTAGAGAATTCCAGGGGCCTTGATGCATAAGCCTTATGGGCATGGCACTGCTTCCTTTTGGCCTGTCAATCAGCAAACATTCACAGACTGCTAACCAATGCTGGCCACTGGGCTAGGCCAGGTGGATACCCAGGTGAACAAGCTGGGCTCCCTGCCCTCAGGGAGCTCAGGGATGATTGGGCAGGAGACCAGAGAACAATAGAATAGTGCAGTGGCTCCCACAGACATCTGTGCATGGCCCAGGGGGCCCATTCCACCCCGGGCAGGGGAGATTTAAGAAAAACTTTTAAGGCATGAGTCTTGAAAGGCAAGAGGGTTCGCCACTGGGAATGATGGATGGACAAGGATTCTCATTTCTGGAGATTGCAAGGTCCATGACATCCTCAGGTAAATACAGAGGAAGGTTTTGTGACGTTTTCTCATTGATCTTACCAAGTGTCAAAAGCTATGTCTGGTGAGACTCTTCTGGCCTTGGGCCTGTTGTGTCTGAAATGAGGGATGGAACCTGAAAGAGCCCAGAGTAGGACAGACCCCGTGGGCATGGCATTCTGTTCAGAACTGGGATGAGCCTTCTGCCTCATCCTCACTCCCCAGGTGGCAGCATCTCAGGGTCCGACCTCATTAGGCCCAGAGTGAAGTTTTCTGCAGGAGAATATCCATGGTGATCCACTCCTATGGGTGGAAGGTCAACCACGGGGTGTGGGAAGTGGTGGTTAACATTATGGATACCAACACTAACGCAGCATCCACACAGTGCTTTAAGATATCTGAGCCAGTGCACACCCCTGAGTACACTTGACCCTCCTGAGCCTGCTCTGGGCCAGTCTCTTCCTCCTTGCTTCCTTAAAGAGAGCCGGGTGCCTGGGAGCAGAGGGCTGCCCCCAGGGAGAGGCAGAGCCAGGACCAACGGCATCTACTGTCACCCTCTCGTGGCCCTCGTGAAACAGGACTGTATCTGGACCAAAATGCATGGAGGCCTGGCCGTGGCTCCCCTTTCCTGAGCAAGCCCAGCTCAGCTTGTGTTGAAGGAGTCCTTTGCCCTGTTTCAGTCTGACCTAGATGTTTTGGGGGCCAAATCCTTGGAGATGGAACTGTTGGAACAACACTTCCCCCACCCCACCCCTCGTCTGTCCATTTGGCCCTTAAATAAGTTTGTGTCTGCGTCAGAGCTGGTTTAGATGTTTTGTCTGTTTAGCATTGCCATGGCAACCCAGGGGCATCTTTTTGGCTTTCAAATGGTATGTTCAGCCGAGCTGTGTATGTGTTTGGAAGGAGAAACTTTGCTTGGAGCTCAGCCAGCGGGCACTGGGGCCACCACTGCCTCGTGCCTTGATCCCACTGTACTCCCAGACATGGCTCTCACTTTGGAGCCCAGGAAAGGATGCTGCAGGGGGTGGTTTTGTTTTTTTTTTAATCATTATTTTAAGCGGCTTGGCTTTGTGTTGCTGATGAGGAGAGCTACAAAGTTAGCCCAGCTACTCGCCCTTTCAGCAGAAAGCCTGGCCTGTTTTCCCCTCTGGCTCCAGCCTGGGGTCATCTGGGGTCTCCCAGTGCTGTGCGCTGGCTGCCTGCCTCCTCCAGGCCTCGGGGGGCTCCTGCCTTCTTCCCACAGCCCTTCCAGACTGAGGGCCTGCCTGGAGTGGGCAACCAAGGCAGGCCGAGTTTGAGATCCTTCTCCGCTCTTCTGCAGCCTTCAGCTCATTATTTAATCTTTTGAAACCTCTATTTCCTGTTCTATAAAGTGGGGTTGATAATAATACGTACCTCATAAAGTTTTTGTGAGGACTAATGAGGTCGTAAAAGCGATAATAACGGGTGGTGATAATAATAAACCATGACGCTTGCAGAGTGCTTGCCGTGTGCCAGGTGCCACGCTAAGGGCTTCACAGATGTCCCCGTAGTTCATCCTCCCAACAGCCCTGTGCGGTTGGGTGACCTTATCATCCCCGCCCTCCTAGTGTGTGGTCAGTACTCAGGGAAGGGCGGTTCCTACAGTCACGATGATTTGTTTTAGTAGTCACTTATGTATTTGGGGACGCACTGGCCCTCTCCCTCGCCCCATCACACATCCCCTGGAATTTTGCACACAGCCCGAGCAGATCATGGCTCCCCAAGGCGGGCCCATGTGCCCCCAGGGGCTCCACAGACCCCATGTTCGGGGCCCCTCTGCTTGGGGCTCAGCTCTGCTCCACAGCCTGTCCTTTCAGGGGTGGCTGTGGAAAAAAGCCCGCGCCTAAGTTCCCAAAACAATAGGAATTTGCATGTAGACACAGAAGGACAGGACATTGGTTTTCAAACTTCTGTTCCAAGTAAAATCATCCGTGGAGGCCCACATGTGAAAGCTGTAACTGAATTACTGCCCTAAATGTGGTTAGGCAGCCAGGACAGGTCTGTCTTAGTCTCTCCCTTTTACCTGCCGCTTCCCTCCCCGTCCCCACTGTCACATGTGCCTCTGAAGCCCCCCTTCAGAAGGCAGCCCCTGAGAATACACAGTGTGATGAAACCTAGGAGCCCCTCCCCAGGCATCAGGTTTCAGCTCTCTTTCCGCAGGTTCTCCCAAGTCTCCTCTAGGGAAAGAGCCCATCGACTAGGCCATCGTCACCTCTGACCTCTGCAGGGTGCCGGGCACCAGGGCTAAGAGCATGGGCTCTGGAGGCCAGCTACTTGTGACCCAAGGCATGCTCCCTGGACTCTCAGGGGACCAGTTTCTTTAATGCGGTTAGTAGTAGTACCTCCTCCCAGGGTTGCTTTACAGCATACACGAGGCAACCTGTATGCAGTGTCCGCACACTGCTGGGCACAGGGGCAGCAGACGGTCCACGTTAGCTCCTAATATGATGATGATTTTTCAAGGTACCGCAGTATTCTTAAAGAAACAGATGTTTCAGGAATGGCCAGCCCACCATTGAGGGAGGGGTTGGTTAGACAGTATGGTCCTGGATAATCCCCTTGGCCTCTCACCACTTGAAATTCCTCCCCTGGGAAATGTGGGAAGGAGCAGCCCCAGGACTGGGTGCGATTATTTATATTTTGCACGCAGAGACTGGGCTTTAAAAGGTTATTTTTTATCTCAGACTACTGACCTCGGAGGCAGAGTTGGAGCTGGAACCCAAGTTGGCCTATTTTGAGAGCCTGTGATGTTCGTTTTTGCAACAGGAAAGGGGTCTAATAAAAATAGTCTCTACCTCGCCCTTCCCTGCCCTCCTTATTTCTCATTTGTGGACACAGTAGAACCAGCTGGGTTTGTCTGGGGTTTAGCGAGAAGGGAGGAGAGTGAATATTTCTGGGAAAGGCCTCAGTTGACCTGGGGATGGGAACTCAAGAGCTGAAAAAGGGGCAGGTGGCTCCTAGCGAACGGCAGCCTCTTGAGAAGCCCTGGAAGAGCCTGGGTGCCAGATACCTCTGACTGCCTTATCCACAGAGCTTCCTGGGCCGGAGGTTGGGGGGCGGGTGGGAGCTGGGGCATCTGTAACAGAAATCGGGTTTCCAGCCCTAGTGACCCTGAGCCCTCCCAGCAGCTGCCAGAAAGCCAGCCACATGCCTGGGGAGTGTCTGAGAGCCTTAGGCAGCTGGGTTGCCTCTTCCCTGGGCCTTCGGACCTATTTTTACATGGCCCTAGGGGCACACACGTTTCAGAACCAAGGTGGAATGAGGAGCAAACAGCCCACGGGCCCCTTAGAATTTAAAACGAAGTGGAGAGTCCAGGACCAAGACTGGCCGGAAGCATCCCCTGCTTCCTGTTCAAGTGACATCCGGCGTCACTGCCTCTGTTTTTGGCCAGTATTCTCCTTCAAGGATGGCAGCAATCTCCACCTCTGCCTCTTACCTCTTGGGTCACTCTCTGTTCAAGACTGTCATTGGCTCCCCATTTACCTCTCCATACTCTTGAGCACACAGTAGAAAGGCCTTTACCATCTTCACTAGTTACTTCACTGGTTACCATCATCTCCTGCCACTTGGCCACTCAAAATCTATCCCAGCCATACTGGAACTTGGGGTGTCCCAAGAGGGCCCTGTACTCTCATGTCTTTATACTTGGATGCACACTGTCCAGTCTGCCAGGAAGACCTGATGATTGTCTCACCTGGGTAATGTGACCTTTAACATTCAGGTCAACTGTTACCTCAAGTAGTTGAGATAATTGTGTGCCTGGTGTCCCTAGTGTCCCCAGGTGTCCTGTGCCTGCATGTCTCATAACAAGCTCTTTGTGGTGGTTTGTTGAATTGTCCTCTTGAAGGAGATGCCATGACTTTCAGCTGAGGATCTAAGCACCTATCATTTAGATGACTGGCATATAGTAGGTGTTTAATAAATGTTGGATGGATAGACGGACAAATGGAAAGACCAAAGAGAGAGCTGGCCTGGACATGTCCATGGGGCTAGAGAATTGTAACATACCATTATTCTAGTACCATTATCTTCCACTGAGCAGTGATTTGAGCACTGGGTGTTCACTAGGAAGTTCTTTATTGGGTTTAAGAAATGGATATTTAGCACTATTCTAGAAATATCTTTCCTTTTTTAATTCCTTTCTTCCTTGGTTAATCCAGAGGACCCAGATAGGACTTTGCAGCTAATTTTTCGTTTACTGAGTTCTGTTATGTTCTAGGAGGTAAGCATTTTTTTGGCATCCGAACAACTGCCAGAGATGATTAACATTGATAATAAAAATGATAACCAGTGTTCTTCATGCTTTACATGTTTTAACTCATTTTCTTCTCATAACAGCCCTGTGAAGTGAGAAATATGTTTTCTTAATTCCATTAAAGGGTGTGGGGAACTTTGACTCTGGTGCCATCAGCTGTGCTCTGCCGGGGGCCGCATGTGAGTCCTGTTAAGGAAGCTGTCGTCCTTTTCCCTTCATGCTGTGGAGCCTAGGTTATTGCCTTTGTGCCTAATTCTGTCTAGGTTTTTATATAATAATAATAGCAAATGCTTATATACTACTAGCGTAGTGTATTTTATATAATAATAATACAAGTGCTTACACAGTAGTGGAACAATGTTTTAGACATTTTATCTATGTTATAACTGATTTTATCTTCATAAAACTATGAGAGCAGATACTTTTATGGTTTCCATTGCACAGATGAGGAAACTGGGGCAGAGCGCGGTTTTGTAACTTGCCTTAGGTCACACAGCTAATAAGTAACAGACTGGGCTTTGAACCCTGCAGGCCTGGCTCTAGAATCCATTCCCTTAACTCTTATGCTAGTCTGCATTTGAGGAAATAGATTGGAGAAGGAAAAACGATTGACATGGAGGTACAAAAATTACATATGTAATGCTAGCCCCTCGTGAAGGTAAGGGTAGAGCTTTAGGCTGAGGCATTGCGTCACCGGCAGGAGATCTGGGGTAAAGAAAAATAAGCACAGACTCTGGAATCAGGCAGACTTGGGTCTCACATACTGAGCGTGTGTGCTGGGCAAGTTACCGAAAATCTTCTTCCTCTGTAAAAGGGGTATCCCTTTACTATGGAAGCTGCCACCTAAGGTTGTCAGGGAGGAATGAGAGATGGTGTTAAAAACACTGGCATCATCCTGGCTCATGAAGAGAGCATATTATTAGACCATTATTCCTCCCCTGTTTACAAGTCATATATTTCCTAACTATTGACTTGTGCATTGGAAAGGTTTTTCATACTCAAAAAGTATGGTAGGCTGAACAATGGACCCCCAACGATGTCCACATTCTAATCCTCAATCCTATGAATATGGTCTCTTAAATGACAAAGGGGACTCTGCGGAGGTGATTAGGTTAAGGATTTTGAGATAGGAAGATTATCCCGGATTACCTGGGCAGGCCCAGTGGGATCCCAAGCATTCTAAGACAGGCAGGAAGGTGAGAGAGAAAATGTGACCCTGGAAGCAGGGTCAGAGAGGGAGAGAGGGAGGGAAAAAGAAAGAGCATGAATGAGAGAGAATGAGGCTGGAAGATGTTATTTGGCTGGCTTTGAAGATGGAAGAATGGGCCATGAGCCAAGGAACGCAGGTGGCCTCCAAAAGCTAAAAAAGACAAGGAAACCGATTCTCTCCCTGAGCCTCCAGAATAGGGGCAGCCCTGCTGACTCCTTGATTTTGCCCACTGATGCTGCTTTTGGACGTCTGACCCCTTAGAACTGTAAAATAATAACTCTGTGTTGTTTTAAGCCACTAAAGTTTGTGGTAATTTGTGAAAGCAGCAATAGGAAACTAATGTGCTCTGGGTGTCAAGTGGAGGACTCTAACTGTATTAGACAGGAGGAGAGCTCTTTGGGCTTTACAGCGGAGGCTCATTTTGCTCCTGTGAGCCCCTTGGTTTCTGAGTGGGCTGGAAGTTGCCTCCCTTGATAGAACACTTCAGAGTTTTCCATCTGTACATTGACCACAAGCCATTGCCTGCAAGTGTAGGGAATACAGAAATCCACATTTAGTTTCTAGGGCTGCACCCATACTGTGGGCTGCCTCTGCTACTGAGCAGTGAAGGCCATTTTATCTAGTATTTAGAAGTGGATACCGGGTATTTTAGATGTGAATATAAGCTCATGAGTAGGGACTATGCTCCCCAATTGGTGTGTGTTTGCCTGGTAATTAATAAGATGTTTAAAAAGCACACTTTCTGAGAGATTTCCCATATTTTATACACTAGGTAGTCACATCAAAGCTTGGTAGTATGTGTAGCATATTTTTTTAATTTTTTATTAAAAAATTTTTTTTTACTTTAAAAATTGCAGGGGAGGTGATTAGGTTATTTATTTATTTATTTATTTATTTATTTATTTATTTATTATATTTTAATGGAGATACTGGGGATTGAACCCAGGACCTCGTGCATGCTAAACACTCATTCTACCACTGATCTATACCCTCCCCACTTTTTTTAATCTTTTATTTCAGTAAAAATCTCCACATTTCCAGGCCTGGCCTAGTGCTATTTACATTGGAAGTACTCAGCTAATCTTTCTTAGGTGAATGAGCTAAACAAAAATGGTCCAGCCATCCAGGAGCTTCCCAGAGAGTGGGGCGATGGTACTCCTCAAATTTTAATGTATCACATATACTGTGTACTTGTACATACTCTCAAAAAACTTGAGCCATCCTATGCCAAGAAATTCTCCCCTATCCAGTCTCTCCTCTCTCAGTTTTATATTTTCACTTCGTTCTGAAGGTGTGTGGAAGTGACATCACGATGACAGGTAATTTTCATTAATATGGGAAGTAAGGTTTGGTTGGCAAAATCTCGTCAACCGGTGCTGCTTCAGCTTTAATGTGCGGGAGAATCACCCGGAGGACTTGTTAAAACAGTGCTGGTCTCACCTGCAGAGTTTCTGATGTGGCAGGTCTAGGGAGAAGCTGAGACTTTGCATTTTAAAGAAGCTCTTGGGTGATGCTGATGCTGCTGGGCTGGTGGCCTCACTTTGCCAAACTTGCCTTCGAGTTGAGTAAGAAAAGTCTTGGGGATAAACCTGTGCAAGCATACATTAACATCTATCAGTTTGCAAAGTTCTTTAAAATGTTTAAAATGAACTGTCTCTCTGAAAGATTTATTTAAATTTAACTAAATTTATTTTGAATTAAGATATAATTGGCACAGAACTTCACATTAGTATCAAGTGTACAAGCATAATGATTCAACATTTGTGTATATTGTGAAATGATCACCACAATAAGGTTTAACTAAATATTTTAAATGAGCCCATCAGTTTACTTTTTGGAAATATGAGGATGCCTTAGATATCCTCTTGTCTGAGAACTATAGTGCGTTCTAAGTTGATAGGATCTGAATTGTGTTCGTGGCCGTGGTCTTGGAATCTGCAAGTGCCTTCTCTGTCTCTTCCAGCTCACTTAACCTTGGTGACCCTTGGTTTCCTCCATTGAAAAATCGAGGTGATAATCCTTTAGCACGTTGTCCTCAACCACTTGTATCCCACCAGACATTAACTTCTTTGAGGGCAAAGGGTCTCATCTGTCCCTACCGCCTGGCATCTGGTGGATGCTCAGTGAATGTTTACTGAAGAAATTCCCATTGTACCTACTTTGAAACTGAGGCATTATGAGTGGCAACATGTGCTCAATAAGGTTAAGGAGCTTAGCAAGTGTGAAGATGGGTAGGGAGGAAATAGCTTCAGATCTTCTTGAGTTGAAAGAGAAATTGGATGGTGATTTATACCCATGTAGATGGTGGTTTATATAAAAGCCATCTGGCTTCATGCTTGGATCCACTTCCCTGCATATGTCTTCATGGAGTCCGTATGTTTCAGCCTAGCATCAAAGTGGTGTTTTTTATATCATCTTTGTTTTTTGTTTTTTGGGGTTTTTCCTTCCATGAACCAGAACTTAGCTAGGAGTTCCTGTTGGCAGTTTGGTGAGGCATAGCTAGTTAGCCTGTGGCATCTGTGTGTTGGGAACTGGTCAGTAGATGAATGCCAGTGTGCTCACTTAAGCAGAGGATGGAGGACAGTGACCAACAAGCTAAGTTCAGGTCCCAGAAGACCTTTTAAAACAAAAACTAAACAGTTGCCAGTAGTTAGATGAAAATCAATGAGCTTCACAAAAAAAAGATTTTCTGGCTTTTTTTTAGGAAAAAAAAAAAAAGGGCAATAATGAGTTGGCACCCCACAGGAAAAAATTGGCTAAAACTGGGTAGCAGCTGCCCCCTTTAGGTGAGTGTCGGCTGTTTTAGTCAGACTCCCCACCATCCCCTATTGTCTTATACCCACCTTCTTTTACTTAGTTTTTACCTGCCTGCCCCTGCACATATTTGAGCGTTTTGATCCCCAAACTATCATATTCTTATAAGAACTTACATGAACTTCCTCAGGAATCCTAAGCACTGGCAAATGGTGGTTTGAAAAATCCCTGTTATGGGAGTATTTTGACACCAAAATAATGCCTGTAATGTTTATATTGATTTAAAACTCTCCCTGCTCTAGAAGATTTCAAACACTGTAAAAGAACATAAGTATCATCCATAAAGCATGTCCAAAAGGATGTGGGAGAAATCACTCTTTCCTCTGTGAAGTGCCCTTTGTCTTTCTGATGTAAAGATTGGATTTAGTTTGGAATGGGTTGATTACTTGCCTTGACTCACTACTGAAGGGCCAGGAAAAGGATGAAACAAGGTGGTCATTTTTCTCCTCAATAGCAGTGAAGCTCTTGCTGTTTGGTTGTTAATGTCCCGAGTTTGTCTAGGCTTTATAGCTTACAAAACACTTTCCAGCAAGTGTTCGAATTCCAACTCTGCCATTTAATAACTGTGATTTTAGGAAGGCACTTAAAACACTCTGTCCCTCCATTTCCCCATCTGGAAAGTGATGATAATATCTACTTTGTTAGTGGTAAAAATGAACTGAAATAATAACATGTGGAAAAGAATTTAACCCAGTGTTTTGTGTTTTCTAAGACTGTAAATATTAGTTTCTTGGGAGGAGTCAATAGGCTTTCAAGAAAGGGATAATTTACCCCATTTTACTGAAAAGAAAAGTGAAGCTTGGGGAGATTAAGTACCTTGTTCAAAGATAGCCAAGAAGCTCTGAGAAACCCATGGTTCCCCAGACCTAACCTCTGGTCCTGGAAAACCCTCAATTTCCCTCTCCTCCATTAAAATTTCCTCTTAGTAATGGCTTCGGTCACAGTGCAGATGGTGACACTGTGACATGAGCTGGTTTTTCCTACATAGTAGATTACCCCATTGGTGTGAACAGGGGAACAGGCATGCAGAGTTGGATAGGGTGGCAGAACCTGACCAGAATCTCATCTTTCTCACACTTTCCCCTGAAGGGACCAGAAGGTAGGAGGAGAGGAGAGGGGCATGTGACCTGGGTTTCCCTTTACTGTTGTGAAGGGTGACTAGTGCTTGCCTTTTATGTGAAGTTTTGAGATAAATCAGCTTGGAATGAAAGCCTTCCCCTGGCCTCATCCTGCTTCTCTAAGGGGATCGTGCAGGAGAAATTCTATAGAACTAAAATAAAGCAAAGGGCTTTTAAGGAGTTAGCCTGTGGATGGACTGTTTCTTCTGACTTGATATTTTATATAATATATAAAATATGTATAAAATATATGTATACATACATACACATATATACCCACATACATATTTCTTGATCAGTCTTGTGAGATTCCTTTGAGAGACACTTACAGAAATTTGATTCTGAGTTTCAGAATTTACTGATGTTTTATCAGTGCCTGTAAATTGCTCTATTTTTCTCATCACCTGGCAGTGTAATTTTAGCTTTTAGGGGTAGGTATCTTCCTAATATATTGAAAATAGGTAGTACATATGAAATGGCCAGTATTTAACCCCTTTCTACCCACAAAAATGGCATTTTTATCTGGTTCAACCCAATACTTGACAAGGCTGGAAATAGTAGCAGAGATTAGCACTATATGGCAAGCTAGGAGTTTTCACCATTTCTTCACAGGTGCATTAGGGATCTTGTCGCCTTGGGAAGCGCCAGGATATCCTGTGATTATGACCTTCCTTGTCTCGTCTCTCTCCTCTTTCAGGGGCTTTGACCATGTCTCTGACATTCTGGCTCTGGCAATAAGAAGAGCTGAGAGTCATTTTAATTTTGGATAATATTCTTAATGATTTTAAATCTCATATAATTTTTGATTGGTTGGCAAGTAGCTCTTTGCCTTGATTGCAGATTTTAGAATCTGTAACTATTGGTGAAATCTAGGTTCTTGATGTATTTTGTGTACCACTTGCAAAATCTCCCAAATTAAATACTAATGTTTACTAGGAGGCTATAATTCAGGCTCAGTTCTTGAGCCATACCTACAAACCACTTTTGAAATTTAAAAAACAGATTGAACTGTAATGTCTGTGAAAGGTCCAAGCATTATGCCCGGCATATGATAACTGCTAGCAGCATTTGGGATTGGAGTGGAATCAATGACAATTTTTGAATTACAATCCTGCAGAAATGAACACTGCAGGTGATATATGCAGGGAGAAGATAACAGAGTTGTCAGCTTCCTTCTAGCTGTCATTACAGTGAGAGAGCCAAGGCTTGCAGGATTCTGAATTTGAGTATTAAAGCATTGAAACTTACCTGCGTGGCTTTGCTTTCCTGGGAATCAGTGCTGCCAGGATGCATCTTGCACTTTGGTGCATCATGCTGTCCTTGGAATTGCAGGGTAGGGGTCCATGGATCGACCACTCATGAGCAACCCAGAAGAACCATAAGCCTCAGACATTTGCCAATCGGCTGAGCCACAAACCTGAATTTCACAGGCTGGGGTGAGGGGACTGGGCGCCAAGCTAGTGAACCAAGTGCAGCTCTTGGCCTTGATCTACAAGTTACTTCCCATTACCCCGTTCCTTTCTGTGGGTTTGTTTTGGGGGTAAAACGATCGATTCTAGTGGCATCTCCAAAACTGAGGTTTCACTGTACTCGAGGTATATCAAGGATCCACTGTTTTGCTTTATTTTGCACTTATGTTCTGCTGCCTTTTGAAGACTTTGTGGTGGCTTATGGGTGTAAGTACAGAAATGCAGCAAAGAAACAAAAAGAACCTAGACCTTCTCAAAAGAGTGAATCAGTGTCAGGCTTTTGAGTAGCTGAGCTGTTGGTATAAGTTGGCCCTTATCCCCTTTGTAACCTGTGTGCAGGGGGCTGGGACTTGCTTAGAGCCTGCCTTTGCTCAGAAGGCTCTCTGTTCCATGAGGGAAGGACCACACTGTCTTGTCACCACTGGATCCCTTTCCCCTAGAGCAAGGCCTAGAACAGAGTAAATATTCAGTCATCACTTTTCCTGGAATGAATGAGGTGGCTGGTTCCCAGTTATTCCCTGGATGAAATTGTCTGACAAGCACCGCTCTTCCCTGTTGGTTCAAGACGCAGCCACATGTTTAGGTTCCAGAAGTCAGGGTTCTCTTGTCAAAGGCTGGAATCTGTGTTGGTATCCTTCTTTATAGGTAAAACCAAAGTTTTCTGCAAAAATATTTGATTCTTCTTAATGAAACTGCTTGTCTAAAACTTAGTTTCCCATGTAACTTTCCAGAGGAGACTGACCAGAAAGCATTTTGGACAGAAAGCACTGATTCTAACAGGGCCAAAATGAATTGTGGCTTCAAGGAGCCTATTCGTAGAGAGGCTGTGCTATGTATAGTGTCGTATAATTTAGCTAAGTCTCAGAGTGTCTCACAACTCCGGATGATCTTCCACTCTCAGGAGATGCCATGGGTATCTAGTACTCTGCCATTATGGGGTTGTGTGAAGAGCCTTTTTAAAGGTCTGTGTAAAGTACCAGACCCTTGACGTATGTCACCCCATCTACTCTACGTAGTACAGTAACACTATGAGATCGTTACCAGCATTCCTATGTTACAGATGACGAATATGAGGGTTGAAGCCGTTAATAATTTTCCTAGGATCTTGTGGGTAGTTTCTAAGGAAACCAGAATCTGGTGTGAAGTTCAAAATCTGAGTTCTTTCAACAGATACTGTCCCCTAATGATTCTGATGGAATCCGAGTTCCACTGGGGAGATAGGTAACACGTGGGAGGCCAGTGGCAGGCCCTTCTGCCTTGGTGTGAATTGGTTTATCACCGTCTTTTCAAGAGAGGAACTGAGAGGCAGGCATGGCATCAGGTGATGGAGAGGAGAACCCAGAAGGAAGAATGGGAGGCAGACCAGATAAACTTGTCTAATTCTCTGTTTTGCCGGAGGCCAGCCCCAGACACAGCTTTTGGTATGTCATGGCTTGAACGCTTTTCCCCAGGGACGTTCATATCAAAAATGGCAGCACATAACAGAAACTGCTAGTTATTGGGGGCTTACTAAGTACCACACCCATAACCTCTGGTGTAATCACCACCACCACTCTGTGTGGTAGGTGTAATGCCCATTTTACAGATCAGGGCACTGAGGTAACTTGCAAAAGATCATAATTCAGTAAATGGCAGAATCAGAATAGGAACCCAGATTTGTCTGACCCCAAAGCCTGTGTTCACCGTGTCAATGTCACTCCTTGGCCCCAGTCACTCCCCTTTTAGCATTTGTGTCCAGCTCGTAACTTGAAGGCGTCCACTTGGAATAATTCTTTTGGGAGTGCTAGGAAGTTAGGGATGGTTGCTCTGAAGTTGTAGCAGGAGAACTCATGTGCAGAATGCCATCCTGAATGAGCACATACAGAGGCGTCCTTCGGGCCTTTCTGGGGGTGCTGATCCCCAGTGGCACTTCCCACCTCGTGATGACTACCATGACCAAACGCCGATCCTCTGCAGAGCTCGGTGGTAAGCATTTATTCTGGGAGCCTCCAGAGTCAGGACTGACTTCTAGAATTTAGCCACAACCCCCCTTCAAGGTCTCTCTTTGTTTCAAGGGAAAAATTGAGAAGTCAGAAAATGATAGGGAAATGGAACATTCTACGCAGTTGGAAGCAAAGTGGGAAAAGATAGTCACTGGAGGAATTTGAGATTCTTCTTTTCAAGTTTTTTCCTCCTCTAGAGAAACTTTTTTTGTGTCCATATGGACTTACCCATTTGCTGTAACAGCAGAGACTCCTATAAAATTTTTCTAAAATGGAATTCTTGACAACATCTTGGAAAGCCAGAGTTATAAATATCATACAAGATAAGGCGGGTAACATTGCCAAATTAAAGGAAGGAGCCAGGCAAGGCATTAAAGCAGCACAAGAAACAGACTGAGAGAGGGACTGAAGCCCTGCTAGCCCCTGAGTCCCACAGTCCTAAACTTTGTTTCACAGCCACCAAGGGAGCTAGACATGAGCTTCTGAAAACTCTGGTGCTTGAATGGCCAGAGCTGCGACGAGGGTATGGAGCCCCGTATACTACTGGACATAGATGGCTTTGTGCATCCGCCAAACAAGTGGTAGCTTGTGGGGCTCACAAGGGAAGATGCTTTGAATGTTTCCCTGCCTAGGAGAATTTGAAACACCACCATACATTTCCCTCTTTCTGGAGTCCCCTTCTAAAATGAAAACTACAGTGTCCGGGCCCTGCCTGCTCTGTCCTGTAGTGGTGTGCCTCTCCAGGACCGCACTGTGGTCCGTGAGCCACGTGACCGTAGGATGCTGCTGGACCCCAACACTGACAAAGGTGGAGGAAAAAGGGAAGCTGGACAGTCATGCATCAGTTCGTGGCCCCTCGGAAGGCAGAGGAAAAGAGACAGACACTGATGAGTCACGCATTTGGGAGGGTAGTTCCCCAAGTGCGTTTTGGTTTGGTTTCGTGGTTGAATTCTTTTTCTTTTTTCCTTCTATTCTATTTTTATTGTTGCAAAGGGGCAGAGGAACTTGGAGACCTGTTGGATAGGAAACAGACCTTCCTAGTACTTGTGACCACAGATGCCTCCCTGCCCTTCCCATCCCTCCCCATCTCAGTTCCCAGCCTGGATGTCACTGGAGCCCCACCTTGGAGACGCTGCTGGAGCCATCCCTGCAGCAAAATAGCCCATCCTGCAGCTTTCAGACCAGAAGGGCTTGGCCTTGCTGCCGTTGCCATGGTCATGGGGTGTCAAGGCTTCCCTAAGAGCAGGAAGGACCCTTCTCTGCTTTTCCACATCAGCTTCTGAATACGGCCCCGTGCTCTGCTCTGGCTCCATGTCCTCTCGCATTGCTCTTCTCCTTTGCACGCTGGCCTCCAGCCATTTTGACTCTCGTTTGGTTCCCAGAACATGCTAGGCTGCGTCCCAAGTGGAAGCTTTGCAGCCTTAGGTGCCCTATGATGGCTGCGTTCTTCTCTTCCCCACTCTAGGTGCCCAGCTCACTCTTACATCTCAGCTCAAATTTCTCTTCAGTCAACAAACATTCCTGAATACTTACAATTCTCCCCATACTCCTCTAGGTGCTTGGGGCTTCATCAGTGAACAGAACAGACAGGAAGCCCTGTCTCTGTGGACCAACTTGCTATCTCTTGAAGAAATTCTTACCTGACTCCCCATCCATCCCCCAGGCTAGATCAGGTCCTTTAGCACATGACAGATGCTCTCGGTGTACTATTTATTTACGCCAGTTCCCCTCCATCAGAGTGTAGGTTCTACAAGGTCAGGCATTATGTCTCTTTTATTCACGACTGTATACCAAGTGCCAACACACTGCCTGACACCCAGAAGGTGCTCAGTAAATAATGTGCGAAGAAATGGGTAAGTGAATGGATAGATGATGATTATTTTTGTTGACAAGTAGAGTATCAGGTGTGAGGATCACACACACTCCTGGAAGGAAGTTGCTTGAGCTGACAGGAGACTCGAGAAGCTGCTACACTGTGCTTTTAAAGTCCCTAGAACTTGTAGGTTCTTCCTCAGCCTTGTCTGGGGTCCAGGTCTCCCACTACCTAAGCGCTAGGTATTTCATGAATTTTTTTTTAAATGGCGGTAACCATGCCTGACTTGAATGCAGCATCTGTTTGCCTCCCCCTCCCAAATTCATCTTCTCAAGCTGGAGATCTCCAAGGGGCCTGGTGAGAAACTCCAAACTCATAAAAACTAGCACCCCATTTATGAGTGGTGTGCCCAGGGCCCCCTCTCCCCCTGTGCTGTGGTGGCGCTGGTAGAGATGGTCTTCATCTGCATTAATCATTTTCATGCACTTTGCACTCAGCCACGCTGGTATTCAGAGAAAAATGCTACCATGACAACTGCCACAACAGATGGTACTTGATCAGTCTCTAAGCTACCGAGGAGATACACAGCAGTGCATCTGAGGTTTGCATATTTTATGTTATCATGAGACCCAGCCTGGCCTTAATCATGATTGAAATGTGAAGTTTTCCATTTGCCTCCCCCCTCCCTTCTCTTTCCAGTTGTTTGCCATTTGTTTTGATTCTCCTTGCTCTCTGCCCGTCCTAGGCGGAGATGTACTTCTGAATGTGGGAGGCGTGGGCTCAACATACATGGTCCATGAAAGTTGCCCTGCAGATCTAAAATTTAGGGACTGTTGAGAAGCTATTCAACTTTGGGATGGAGATCTTGGCTGAGAGTGGGAGGAAGGCTTAATCATAGCCTTTCTGTCTCGGGGGTTCACGGACTGCACAGGGTGGAGGCCACATGTAGCCCCAGACAAAAGGAAACCCTGGGAAGTGTGTCCTTGTTTTGGTCTGTCCCCATACTCCACCCCCTTCCCCATCCTGCTCCTTTCTGCTCCCAGGGTCTCCAAGCCCTGCTGTAGTCCCATTTCTTGGCTTCCCGCCTCCACCCCAACTAACACGTCAAACTCCAGGAACTTGATCCCAGAGCTCTTGGACCCATTTCTATGACAGCAGCTACAACAATCTTCTCACCCAGTGCCTCTCAGCAACACTGGAATGTCAGACTTTGCACAGATTTTTTCAGCCAATTTTGGAAAGTAGTTTATATTGGCCGCTATGTGTTAATGAAAAACTCTGGTTGTATTTACATACTTTGCTGGTGAAGAGTCTTTTCTTTCCCTCTGCGTCCCAACTTCAACAGGATCCTCATCTCTCACAATGTGTCTGGACCCCACATGAGCTGTGAACCTCATTAAAGATGGGCGCTAGGACCTCATTGTGCTGTGATGAGTGCCAGGCTCCTGCCACTGGCCCATCCCCTCAAGGGATGTGGTGGGAGGCTGCAGTCTCAGTGGTCCAGGAAGATAGGCTGTTTACCTGTATTTACAAGAAAACCTTAAGGTGAATTGGAATCACAAGAGAGCCTGGATCAAAGAAACACTCTCCCCTTCTGATCTCATTCCAAGTGAAGCGGGAGGTTGGAATCCACATCTGACCCTGTGCTGCTTCCCAGCCCTGCACTCTTCCTGGGGTGCAGATGAAAAGGGTCTTGGCCGCCGTGTCAGGAGTGATTCTTAACCTTAGTGGAACATTATTAAAGCATGGATTTGAAACCTGAGGAATGTTTTTTGAACTCCTTCTGTGAGCAGAGAATTCACGGTGGAGGGAAAAATTCAAGGCACTTGGCGGTCTTAGGAATCGTCTTTTCAGTGATGACCCGAGTTCTTATTTTCAGGTCTCACGTTTTCTGGGAGTGCAGTCTGGCCATCTGGATAGTGTTCCGTGTTCCATCTCCTCTCTAGGAGGAAGCATTCTTGGTGCCCTTGGGCCTCCTCTCCCCACTGTTGAGGGAGATCCTAATGCTTGCCTTGTCTATATGCTCGGATTCTCCTGAAGTGGATGGGAGTGGGGTGGGGGGAGTGCTGTGTGAAATGGCTCTGTGGATCCTATAGAGAAGGATTAGGTAAATGTGGGCCCCTGGACAGGGAGGAGGACTCTGGACCACCACTGTCAAAAGAATCGAGCACAGTGCCTGCCACCGACCAGACATCTGCACAATCACGTTGATTGAATGAGTGATTAAAAGAATCACGTCACTCAGGTTTCTCACCCTTGGCACTGCTGACATTTGGGATTGGATAATTCCTTGGTTGTGAGGGAACTGTTCACTGAGTTGTAGGATGTTGAGCAGCATCCTTGGCCTCTCCCCCATCAAATGCCAGTTCCCCTCAGGGTTGTGACAAGCCAAAATGTGGCCAGACTTGGCCAGATGTCCCCTGCGGAGCAAAATTGTTGTCTTCCTTTCCCAGTGGAGGACTACTGATCTAAATTACGAAATTCATTGACAGAAAGGTAGGACTTTGGAAAATCAACAACAAGAGGAAGTATTCGAGCTAATGTATCTATAATTATCCGCCTCCTCCTGCCTTTTAATAGAATATATAACATTTATAAAGAAAGGATGAATTGAAATGCACAAGGCTAACCTTACAGGAAGAAATCACCCCAGACTTTAAATGATGCTACATACATTGAATGCTCCATAAATGTGACAAGGAAATGCACTTTATGCTCCTTGGAAGGAAGGTTCTATAGAATCACAGTGTTGTAGTAGAGCAGTGCTTTTCTAAGATATGTTGGTAGGTATCCGTTTTTTGTTTTTTGTTTTTGTTTTTTTTTAATCATCCAGCGTCACATTGCCACACTATTGCTGAGAAAACTTAACCTACCCGTGTCCGCCCAGCTCTGTGACACTTCCTGGGAGAAACATCAAGTGCACTATTTTTGATTTTGCATTAATAGATTCAGGGGTGGTCACTTTTTCTTTTTCTTGTTTTTCATGGGGGTACAATTGCCAGAGCTTCCCTTATGAGCTGTTTGCAAGACTTTACATTAAAAGAAGTGGGATAGGATTATAGGAAGAGACAAATGGTAGAAAAGGAATTTTATCATTTTACCATGATTTAAATACCTAGTGCCTTTGTGTGGGAGCCACAAGTCCTTTTGAGTGGTTTTGGTATCTTACCACTGTGTACAGTACCAGAAATGAGGACTGATATTTTCTCACTGAGAGAGATGATTTTTATTACAAACGGAAGCCAATTGCTCTGGAATACCTTCCACAGGGTCCTCCCAGCCATTCTCTTCCTTCTTTGCTCACCTCCGCCCCCGCAACCCACCTTCCAAGGTGGTAGCACCTGGTTGTCACTGTCAGTCATCCTGTGCTGGAAAGAAGAAAGGAAAGTTCAAAGCTGTCTCATTTTTTCCTCCCTCTTTGTAAGAAATGATTTTCTGCGATGGTGGCAGGCCTAACCTATAGTATCAGTATTTATTTCATGTACAGGAAATTGCATTCTGGCCCTTTTTCTAAAGATGAAAAAATGTCTCCCAGATGAGGATCCTAGAAGGTGAGCTGGGAAAGAGATGGGGACCTGAGCTAAAAAATGCAAGGTTGGAGCGACCTCAATCTCAGGGTTGAGTGGATTCTTTAAATCTGGATGCAGTTTTATTCAGGTGTCCCAGAGCTTAATTTAACATGTTTGGAAGCTGTGAAGACTGTGAAGAGCTTAATTTAACATGTTTGGAAGCAGAGGAGGAAAATGACAGACATCAGGGCACGGTGGACATGAACTTGAAGAAGACTGCCTTGGAGCAGACTCTACTCAAATTCGAGTTCTTAAGTTATCATATGTTCCAACAATGTGACTCCAGATATCTGGAGAAAACTCTAATTTAAAAAGATACATGCACCCCAGTGTTCACAGCAGTACTATTTACAGTAGCCAAGACATGGAGGCAACCTAAAAATGTCCATCGACAGATGACTGGATAAAGAAGCTGTGGTATATTTATACAATGGAATATTACTCAGCCATAAAAATGAATGGAATAATGCCTTTTGCAGCAACATGGGTGGACCTAGAGATCATCATACTAAGTGAAGTAAGTCAGACAGCGAAAGACAAGTATCATATGATATCACTTATATATGGAATCTAAAATGTGGTACAAATGAGCTTATTTGCAAAACAGAAATAGACTCAAGACAGAAAACAAACTTATGGTTACCAAAGGGTAAAAAGGGAGGAGGGATAAATTGGGAGTTTGGGATTAGCAGATACTACTATATATAAAATAGATAAACAAGGTCCTACTACATAGCACAGGAAACTACACTCAATATCTTCTAATAAACTATAACAAAAAATATGAAAAAGGGTATGTATGTATAACTGAACCACTATGCTGTACACCAGAAACTAACACAACATTGTAAATCAACTAGACTCCAACTGAAAAAAAAGTAGGGCTTTTAAAATGGAGACACTTCACCCTCTGTGGCTATGAAGGAGCCACCAGGATCTTGTTTGAGAAAGGGGAAAGAGAATGGGCACAAGTACACTGTTCAGGGCAGTCATTTATTAGTTCAAAACCAGCCCTATGGGTTCAATAGTGGTTTGAGTTCATGAACATGTGGGTAGAGCCTAGGATAGCAGGTTGGGGGTAGGGGATGGGGGTGGAGATGAGGAAAATCTCCACTGTGAAATGCAGATTGTGTGAATTTCAAAGATCCCTGTGCCAAGTCAAAAGCAATTTCTTTTATTTATGGTCACCATTGACATGAATGGAGCCCGAACATTTTCCAGTAGACCAAAAAATAATTAGCCCTGACAACTGAAGTCAAATCAGACCTTTGGGAATGACCTAATTGTTCTTTCCTGAGGGCTGGATGTGAACTTGCCTTTGGCCGTAGCATCAGCCCTGGAAAGCCTGGGAGGTCTCCCAGACCCTGGTGGGATTAGGTCCCTTTTTGCCACAGCAGACACAAAGGACAGAGAGGTTTGGTGAGTTTCCAGCTCTCCCTGGTCCTCTGCAATGCCTGCCATCCTGAGAATTTTGTGAGTTAACACTACCCAGATTCCTGCTGAAATTCCCATTCACTCATTTTATATTTGACTTCCTACCTCCTTGGTGGTGGCTGGAAATTTCTCTCAGCTGCTGGCAGGCGGATGGGTCTTCTAACCTTGTCCCCACCTCCATTTTTCTGGCAGCTGCTCAAGTTTTCAGGATAACACTGGTGACAGTCATCAACACTAGTGCTCCAATTCCAGCCCGGTTATTTTTGGCAGCGGTGAGCAAGCCAGGCTCTCAACTTTTGGCACTGTGTGGTTGGGACATTAGGTAACCCTTTCCTCTGCGAGTACAAGGGAGAGTCCTGACCTGCATCCATCCATCTATCCATCCGGTGTCTCCATGTCATCTTCCTCTTTGAGAACCTTAGCAAATGCACAGTGAACCCTCTCTCTGACATAGCCCTTTGTTCCTAATAAGAGGTGGCTCTGGAGGAGGCTGAACGTTTATTGAGTGTATATTGTTTTCTTTCCCCCCCCTAGATTGAAAACATAGATGCCTGCTTGAATTTCCTGGCAGCTAAGGGGATAAACATCCAGGGGCTGTCTGCCGAAGGTGAGTCAGAGCACGCCGTGAAGCTGCCCTTTCATCGTTAGAAATGCCCACCTGTGACTTTTTGATGATGTTTATACAGTGAAGCCAACGGGTGCGGTGGCCTCTTCTGGTCTTGTTTCTTACTGGTTTTGAGGCAGCTTGATGCTTGTCTACACTTGAGGCTGCAGACTTTTTGACAACCTAGAGAATCGCTCCAAGAGTGCCGATCCAACCGTGCCAGCCGTGTCTGCAGGACACTGAGGGAGCAGTGAAGACCGAGCTGCTTCTCTTTGAGAAGGGCTTACTCAGATAATGCTGGTTTGATTCACACGACTGGCAGTTCAGTTAATTATCAAGCCAGTCCTTATCTGTGGGAGAGGGAACACTTAACCATAGAACATATTTAAACTGTACAAGTTCCCAGGGAAAAATGCCTAATCCTTTATCTCTTACTTTTATTAGAAGAAGCAGCGCTTTTCCTCGCTCAAAAAAAAAAAAAAAGCACATGATTTATGAATGAGATGTTCCATTTTGATGTCCTGATTAGTTTTTAATTAACTCCAATTTGGTGGCTAATTAACACATTAGCGTGTGCTGGTGGTTGGCTGTTCAATTAGGTGCTGGTCTGGAGATGGCTGGTCTGAATTCTTAGCCTCCTTAGGCAACATCTCACTCTGGAAACTCACTCTCTCTCCTGTTGTAAATACAAGCAGCTGCCGTCGGCCCCGGCATCCTCCCAAACTCATTAGGCTGCACCTGCCTCCAGTTTTCCCAGAACAGGTAGAGCCGTTTGGGCTTCAGGTGACACCACCTTTCCCTAGCGTGGTTGTGTTTTGAAAAGCTGCTCGTTAGCCTCCAAGCTGGTGGTCGGCCGGGAGGCAGGGAGCAGTGCAGAAGGACACGGCCCAGTGGAGCAGGTAAGTTTGCAGATGTGATCTGTTCAGGGCCTGTTCCCTGCCTCTGCTCTGCTACGTGGTTTTCCTGGCTATGTTTCTGGATTGTCGGCTCTTCCAGTATTGGTGGGGTGGGGGCACTGTTGGCGTCTCATGGGTGTGTCATGTCTCTGAATGGGACATGTTGGGATTCCCCAGGTGGGACCTCTAATAGTCTGGGCCTCTCCCAGGTCAGGCATAGTCACACCACTTCCAGAGATCTCTGAGACAGCCATCGGATGGTCAGCCTTAATCTCAGCTCTGAGAGAAGCTTCCACGGAGAATTCCCTTGCCCTGGGGTGTGGGCCGTCCTCTATGGGGACGAATGAGATCTGGGTTGAATGGCACGTAGCCTGCACGATGCTGGAGCATGGGGATTGGTTGTGGTGTTTCCGTGGAGAGGTGGGGAGATGAATATTTCTGTTCCAAGGAGCACGGTACTTCCTCCTGGAAGAGAGTTGTTGTGCCGGTGTAGGGGGCAGGCAGTCACTTCCTAGTTCCTGGGAGGGATTGGATCTCAGGCCTGTGCCCCCCCGGCAGGGGCCTTACAAATTCATGCTTAGCAGAAAGGGCTCTAGGGGATGCAGACTTGGGAGGCCAGCTCCATCCCATGTGGCCTGGAGGTGACCCCTGGCCACCCTGCCATCTGTCTACCCTTTGTCCTGCCTTCTCTTTGTCCTGTCCCTCCCCCCACTTTGCCTCATCGTCTCTATACTTTAAGGCATAGAGAATCTACTCAGTAAATATTGTTAAATGAAAAAGTACCAACTGTGCTTCCAAGGCTTTTACCTGCATCTGCTCCAGCTCTTAAAACTGGTGTTGGAGTTTATAATAGGCTGAGTTACAGATGAAGAGGTTTTGGCTTAAAGAAGTTATGAGTGACATCCTAAGGCTGTAGTTAGTGGGCAGCAAAGCCAGGATTTGAACCCAGGTCTGTGATCTCAGAGTTCACGTTCATGGTGTCTTTGGGGACAGGTGAATAAAATCTAGGTATACCATGTACAGGTGAAAGAAAAAAAAAAAGATCTAGAACCCTTTGTTGGCTGGAACACTGTCTCAGGTGATGCTGGGCAGCCTGTGGAGGCGTATCATGCAGAGACACTCAGCCCCAGCCCTTCGTCCAGAGTGGAAGGTATTCCTTCTGAGTTTCTGAGCAGACAAGGCAGACTGTAACCAGTGTGTTGAGGAATCAGTTGCTGGGGTATAACTATGAAGTGGGTTTACCAACTGCCACCAGTGGTGCTATGTTGACTCCCATCTTTCCACCCAGGTCGAGACTCACTAATGTGTTGGCCAGTCATGTGCCAGTTATCTGAACAGTTTTATGTTACTACTTATGACCCTGTCTTGTTCTTTTTTAAACTTCAGTCTCAAACTCCAAGCTCTTTTCCCCCAGCTCCCCGAGTGCAAGTGGCTTTGGAAGGTTGAAGGGGGATGGAGGTGTGATGACTTGACTTTGTTTCCTTTCCCTCATTCCTGCACCTGGGCCTCCAGGACTGGAGCAGCATCAGAGAAAGCAGTGTTCTGCTGATGGTGAAGTTGCTATCCTCCTCTTGGGTAGTCGTCATTGCCACTGTCCCTGCACGTGAATCTCTGCCTGCTCAGGGCCTTGGTAGTCTGTTGTGAGATTGAACCAGCCTTTCCAGCTCACCCCCAGCTGGTAGCATTCACATCCCATCCTTCTGATTCAGCCCTCTCCCCTAACACCCCCCCCCCCCCACTTTTTAAATGGAGGTCCTGGGGATTGAACCTAGAACCTCACACATGCTAAGCATGCGCTGTACCACTGAGCTATACCCCACCCATCCTGGGCCCCTTTTGTCCCTACACTAAGGTGGTCCTGGTAAAGCCACAGACCTCAGGTTCATGATCCCCGAGTTACCCACCATGGAGTCAGCAGGAAGGTGTGCGCTCTGTCTTACACTTGCAGTAAACAGAACGGGCCTTCTGTCACCTGGAAGTCCCCACTATACAATCTCCTTTCAGCTCTTTTCCTCAGATTTAGGTGGCCAAGAGGCAGACCTGCCAAGTCTCTGCTAAGCAGAATTCCCAGCTGGGCATGAGAGTGCCAGTGCCACCACTTGGAGTGATTCTCCTGGAGCCTCTAGCCCCTTGACTTTAAGCTGTGCAAGGACCTCACCTTCTTGCTTTTTGGTGAGGGGAGGAAATAACCCATCTCTCTGATCATCACCCTCACCACCCTCAATGACAGTCTCTCATCTAGATCTCTCATACTGATTTTGGGCAGGGTGGGGAGGGATGATGGTGATGGTCTTTAGTAGTAAGACCAATTCTGGACCAGTGCAGTCTTACGGGAGGGTGACTGGCCCCAATGTTTATCGGTTCCTTGAACTTAAAAAGCAAGGGTACTTGGAGCCTTTTATTTTATCCTCAAATGGACTTTATTCATCATTGCAGGGTTACAGGAAAGACCTCATTTGACCTGTTAAATTATTGGAATGGAAACCATGTACTGAGAACTCACCACATGTCAGTCACTGAGATAATAAGCACTGTGCACATTTTATATCTTACTTAATTTCCACAGCAGCCTTCTGAAGCCCGTATTTGTATTACCTCATCATACAGATGAGGAAACTAAGGCCCAAAGTGATTGTTACGTGTGGCAAAAGAGAAGCCCACATGGTCAGCCCTGGCCAAGCTACTCATACCTGCTGGTTCAAAGGCCTGGTGTTTTCTCCTGCTCACCACTCTCTGCGCTTCCAACCACCTGCCTCACTACTAGAAGAGCATTAGAGTGTTTAAAGAAATAATGCTTTTGTTTTAATGCTTGTTGTTTTCCTTTTGAAGCTGATTGAGTGCCCCGAGGCTCCGCCTCTGATGAAAAAATAAATCAGCAGTTGGAAAGTCCCATAGGTACATCTCCACCCTTCTGCAGTGACTAAAGCTCAGTTTGGAACGGGAGGGTGTGTGCACCTGTCCTTGAAGCATTTCAGCAGCTCAGGCCCTGCCCTGACCTGCCTGTGAGAAAGCCACAGAGAGCCTTTGTTCCGGGGCACAGATAGCCAATGCCTGCGAGCAGGGGCTGCCGGCCAGGGGAGCCCCATGGAGGTGCTGCTGTTCTCTCCCACCCCCTCTGTGTTCCTCAAGGTTGGATTCATCTGTTTGCTCTTGGAGACTTGCCAGAGTCCCGTGAGCTTCGGCCTCTCCCTGCCCTGGGTGATTTTCAAGATCCTTCAGCCCCTCCCCAACACACACTCCACCTGTCATGACCATCTGTAAACCTGTCCCTGTGAGGAAGGATGGCCTTTACCCCTGGGAGTTTTGAGAACACCTGGGGTTTATGCTCCCTCGCCCTGAGCCCATCCTCCTGCAATGGGAAAGCGGAGGTCTGGAAGGAAAGGCATATCACATTTAGTTAAGCACACATTTGCCGGGCACATCCTATATACCATGCACGGGGCTGGGTACCAGGGTACACAGAGAGTCATGTCAGTTGTACAAAACTAGCTTTCATTCCAATTAATAAGATTGCTATTGAAGGGAGGGTATAGCTCAGTGGTAGAGCACGTGCTTAGCACGCACAAGATCCTAGGTTCGATCCCCAGTACCTATATTTAAAAAAATAATAATAATAATAAGAGAGCTGTGCTAATGGTATGTAGAGGATCCAGCAGTACCCAAAGAATGGCAACAGTCAGCGTGGCCCAGGGCAGTCAGGGGACTTCAGAGGCGGCCATGTTTCCCCTGAGTTTAGTAGGTTGAATAGGCATACATCAGGCAGAAAAGGAAGGTGAAGGGAAATTTAGGTAATGGGGCATAGGTAATATGATGGGGACAGAAGACTGGCTTTTTATCAGTCTGGCAGACTGGAGAAAGAGGCAGGAAGATGCTTTTGGAGTATATATGCTTTTGGAGTCTATATGCTTTTGGAGGAAAGTTGGTTGCTGGCTTGATGCGCTCAGGCCCGGGTTTGCTGCCCTGCTGGTCAGAGACCCAGATGCTGAGCTGTCTCCTCTTTTCATCCTGAGCCAGAAGGAAGGAGGTCTTTCTGGACCATTAGGGTAGAAACAGCAGGTGGATCATTTCTGTTTCCATCTGCCCACATCACCTGAGTTTGGAGTGTGTGGGACCTTTTCTGCCCCTCACCAGCACCCTGTAAGCTCTGCTCCCACCTCCTCGTCCACCTGCCCTAGGGGGTAGGGTCACTGCCAGGCTTGGTGAGCAGTGCACAGAAAGGCTGCGGAGTGGGGTGGTTACGTGGTGAGTGCAGGTTGTGTAGATGACCCGTCCTGGGGAGTAATGACCCGGAATCCACAGCCTCAAATCAGCCGCATGACCTCACACTGTGACTTCAGGGGACTGGAGGGGAACCTGAGACTGCAGTCTGAGTCCCTTCCTTTGTATTAGATTATTCTGATGCCTGTGCCTTAGTAGTAAACCAGGCCTGAGGTTTGTTCTAAATAATGTTGAAAGAAAATGACTGTTATCCTCCAGCCTTACCCAGCATTCCCTACAGCATCCATGCAGATTAGTACCAGCCGGTGGGAGTGGAGATCAGTCAGAGCCCAAGGAGATTAAGACTCAAAGCAATCCTGAGTTCTAGTGGAAACTGGACTATGTCCTGTGTCATTTATTCCTTAGTTTACATGTGGGGGGGGGGCCAGGAGAGAGGAGAACAGGGTTCTCGTGCTGGTTTACAGCAGCCTAGCTCATGTCTCCTTTGACAAGCCCTATCTCTCTAGGTCTACATTTTTTTCCCCTTCTCTACAAATCAAGAGGGTGAGGCTAGTTGATCAGAAACAAAATGATGCTCTTTTTTCCCAAAGCTTTGGGAAATGTCAAGAAGGAAACATTTTTGTGGGTTGGTGGATTTTGTTTTTACACGGCCCGTGGAGTCGGCTTACCAGGCCTCCTGGAACATAGACAAATGCCACTTGGAAATAGGAAACAAACACAATTCTAGCTATTTTGGAGACTGTCTCTAACCGACCACCCATGGCATAAACTTTGTGCCTGTCAACCCCAGACAGAGCATCCACCATTCTTGAGTCCTGTGTTCTGAAAAGAAAATGTAACAGTCCAAACATCCGCCAACTGGTAGGTAGATAAACAAAATGGGTTCTCTCCATATAATGGGATAATGCTCAGCAATATAAGGAAACAAACTCTTCAGTGCTCGCACATGGATGAACCTTGAAAACATGCTCAGCACTAGACGCCAGATGCAAAAGACTACATGCCACATGATTCCATTTGTAGGAAATGCCCAGAATAGGCAGACCTACAGGAGCAGTGGATTCGAGGTTGCCTGGGATGGGTTCGAGAACTGATCGCAGATGAGCACTTTTCAGGGTGATGGAAATATTCTAAAACTGGAATTTACTAAACTTACTAAAAATTATTGTACACGTGACTTTATAATGTACATTATACCTCAGTAAAGCTTGTTTGTTTCTAAAGGCTCACCATTGGATTTTTCTCTAAAATGGGATTATTCATGATTGCTTTTCCTCTGGAAGCCTGTGACTGGGGCACAGAGGAGATGTGTGGGAAGGAGGGGCAACTTCTTAGGCTTCTTGTAGGTGAAGGGCCCTGGGCTGAGTTCTGAGGAGGCTGCAGGTACAATGACCATATTTTCTGAACCAAAAAGGGAAGTACAGAGTTGGGAGTGCCCCGGGTGCCTTGGACTTACTTTCTCATTTAATCCTCTGTTAATTCTCGTACCAGCCCCATGGGAAAGGTGCAGCACACATGTGCCCAGCGTAAAGAAGAAACTGAGGCTCAGAGTGGTTGAATCTTGCAAAAACTTTGAAGTCTGTAAAGGATGGACTATGAAGATTCAAATCCAGGTCTTTTTGGCTCTGACAGTCAGTGATCTTTCTAATAAGAATGCTTCCTCCTAAGAAAGAGTGTATTTATGGGAGCACTGGGCTCTTTCACAAATAAAAAGATGTTTCAGGGAATAATAGAACAGACAGTTATGAACAATAAATGACTTAATACCCATAGCAGACAGCGAATGTGGCATAGTGCCAGTTCTGTTCACCTGCTCGGCGTGGCGCTGCTGGGTTATGAGGATGTTAACGTGGATGTGCCTGCTTTCTGCAGGGGACAACCCCTGAGTCCTTGGATCTGCTCAATTGTTCGTTCCTTCCTTCTTTGTTTTTTCTCGTGTGGTTTTTTGTTTTTAATGTATTATGGAATGTCTAGAAGAAGAGTAAAGAATATTTACGTGCCCACGAGCTAGCTTAATAAATAAAACATCTGGTGTGCTTTTATTTATTTTTTTAAATTAAAAAAAATTTTTTATTGAGGTGTAGTCAGTTTACAATGTTGTGTCAGTTTCTGGAGTACAGCACAATGCCTCAGTCATACATGAACATACACATATTCATTTTCATTGTCTTTTTCACAGTAAGCTACTACAAGATATTGAATATACTGAGGTGTGCTTTTAAATTCACGACACATGATGGGTATGCAGGTAAGCTGAGTTACATCGCGTGGGGAGACTTGGCTTTGAGCTGGAAAAACCTAGATTCAAATCCCAGCTCTGGCATTTATTACCATGGAGAAGTAGTCACAAATGTTTCTGAGCCTTTGTTTCCCCTGCAGTAAAAGATGATAATACTCATTTCCAGGCGGTAGGGACTGAATAAGATCATGTGTGTAAAAAGTTTAACTCAATACATACTAACAAGTAGTAGCTCTTGTTATTCTAAACTGGATAATCTGCTGGTAATTATAAAAGGAACAAAAATCTTACGTAGATCTCATCTATCGTGGTTATAGTTCTTTTTTCACCCTTCAAGGAATTCAGTTTTGAGGGGAAGTTGTTTCCCCAGGTTCCCTTGTAATGGGGCAGGACCCTGGGCGGCCCTCCCGGGACACACCCCTCCCCCTATCCTGTGCTGCACTCCTCTCTGAAGTACCTAGATTACAGCCACCCAGAATGGCTGCCCTCATACTAAAGCACATTCTGGTGTCAGGGAGGAAAGAAGGCAGCCCCTGAAAGTTCACAGAGGTTTATCAGGAGCTCTGTTCCTTGGAGTCTTGCAATAAAACTCCCTGCTACCCCTCCCCAGATCAGGCTTACAGTCTTGAGGCATTAGCCTGCTGTGACCCCCTTTGCCTGGCAAAGAAACAAAGCTGTTCTTTCTGCTTCACCCAGAATTCTGCCTCCGGATTTCAATTTGGTGTTGGGGCACAGAGGCCAGGATTCGATAACACCTTAACAGGTCCTCACCTGCCTGTCAGCTCTTGATTTTTCCCTGCCTCCCGTCACTGTCCAGATGAGTGACTGGGGTCGTGTCACTTAATCCTCCATCTTCCCATGAGTCAAATGCCCTTTTTAAAGAAAACTGGAGGGGGCGGGGAGGGTGTAGCTCAGTGGTATAGCACATGCTTAGCAAACGAGCTCCTGGGTTCAACCCCCATTACCTCCATTAAAAAAAAATTCAATCCTCGGTACCTCCATTTAAAAAAAAAAATCACCCTCCCCAAAAAAATTAAGGAGAGGTGGTTGATAACAAGTACCCTCTCCTTTGAAAAAAAAAAAAACAAAGAAAACTGAGGCTCAGAGAGGTTGAATCTTACAGAAACTCAGTCTATAAGCTGAATCAGCCCCTCCAAGCCCCACATTCTGTGACGATGTCCCTGTAAGAACATTTAGAAGCGGCAGCAGAGCAGGCCACAGGTGTGTTCTGTGGTTTCCTTAGGGTGGAGGAGGAGGTGGAGCTGAAAGGTTAAAGCTGAACCACCCAGAGAAACGAGGGGGCGGGCTTTCGGGAGACTTTCCGACCTCTGCGGAACCCTCTCTGCTCCCCGCATTGCATACAGTGGTTTGCGATTATCTTGGCTTGTCCAGGTCAGCCCTGGCTCACACCTGTTGTCCTGATGTAATTAAGAGCTTCCCATATAAAATAGATGAACAACAAGGACCTACTATATAGCACAGGGACTATATTTAATTTCTTATAATAACATATAATGGGGAAGAGTCTGGAAAAGAAAGTATGTATATGTGTAACTAAATTGCTTTGCTGTACACCTGAAACTAACATTGTAAATCAACCACACTTCAATAAAAAAACAAAATTTAAAAAAAAAGAGCTTCTCCCTTTCACTCCCCAAAATATCATAATCTGCATGGTAAATTATAAGGTCACCCTAGTAAAGAAACCATCATTTTTAGATCATGGAGCCGGAGCTGCATGGGAATCTCAGGATTCTGGGGCTGTGGTTGTCATACCGTAACCAAGACCAGTGAAGGACTTGACTGATGACAATGTGCTTCCACACATATGCTCGTTTGATCTGCAAAACAACCTTGCATAATGGAACAAGCTGTGTCAGTATTGTCATTTAAGGCCCAGCGAGATGAGGTGACTTGCCCAGGATTGCACAGCTTGTAAGTGGTGGAGTGGAACTCAGGGCTTTGGTTTTCCCAAAGCTGGGCTTCTGCCAGTTGTGTCCCACAATCAGAACATGCTGGCTCCCGAAGCAGTGAAAGTTGGACTCCAGTAGTTTGTATTGCCAGTTTCTTCAGAGCCTGGAAAGAGGAACTCTTCAACAGGAAGTAATTCAGCCTGACCTCGTCAGCCGATCACACCCCGGGGTGCTGGCAGGCTTACAGGGAGTGGGGCTGGTTTCTGAAAGGACCCCATTCATACCTTCTGCTTCTCTACTGGTCCTTGGCGGAAACTCCGGTTCCTTTATCAGCATCCTCTTCCCCAGCCTGGGGCTAACCTGGAGGTCTGTGTGACCCTCGCAGGCAAGGGAGGCCTCCCTTCCTCCAGCTCCACTCCCTCTAACCCCCTTGCCAGTTCAGAAAAAGAAATTCAGCCTAAGGGTGGAAGCAAAGCAGAGGAAAGCAAAGCTTCCCCCCAGGCTCCTCCTCCTCTGTCCCTCGAGCTGGGTGGCCCTATCACTTCACCCTCAGGGTCAGTTTAGACCTTGGCCATCAGCATCTGATGTTAAAAGAACTGCATAAAAGGAGGGATTGCTTTGCATCCAAATCCTCTGCCTGTGAATAAATATTTTATTCCCTCTCTGCGACTCTTTATGCATGCCTCGAGGCAAATACATTTTAACATCTGAAAAAAATTCTGTCTGGAGCAAAAATTTTCACATCCCCAACTCTGCACGAATTTCCTATAAGGGAATTTTTGCGTGAGTTCTCTATGGAAGCAAGCCCTATTACCTATCCCCACACCCACCCCAAATTCAGGTTATTTATTCAGCAAGCAGGAGAGACTCAGGGCCATAGGTCTGAGGGAAGGATGATTGGGTAACGCAGGGCAGGAACTGTGGAGCAGGCCGGCAGCCACTTGGCACACTTGAAGTGGCTTGAGGCACAGAGCACGGACTTAGCAGAGCCACGTGGAGACCAGTGAGTTCCCCCGCAGCCTCTGTCCTTGTATCGCTCGTGCTGCCTCCCGGACAAGCACAGTCTTGCTTGGGACTCTGACTTTTCTGGTGGTGTCCTGAGAATTTCCTCGGCCAGACATCCCAGTTGCAACTTGCCTCACATCTCCACGCCAATCCCAGTAGGGAGAATAAACTAATTTCTTTGTGGTCTCAGCCTGATTTTAATTGACTGTGATACCAATTAGGTGTTGGGGAAATCTGTCATCTCCTAGAGGAACTAAACTCAAAGGAGGGCTGAAGCAGCCTACTGAAGGGACCGGGAAAAGGGCTCCCCAGAAAGGATTCTTCCCGCTAACCCGCATCTCTTTATTGTCTTGCAGAAATCAGGAATGGCAACCTCAAGGCCATTCTAGGCCTCTTCTTCAGCCTCTCCCGGTACAAACAGCAGCAGCAACAGCCCCAGCCCCAGAAGCAGCACCTCTCCTCACCGCTGCCGCCCGCCGGGTCCCAGGCGGCCGGGGCCCCCTCGCAGTGCCAGGCTGGCACTCCCCAGCAACAGGTGCCAGCCACCCCTCAAGCCCCGGGCCAGCCTCACCAGCCAGCGCCACATCAGCAGTCAAAAGCACAAGCGGAGATGCAGTCCAGGTGGGCTCCTCGCCAGCTGAGAGTTCTGCTTTTCCAGGGGTCTTCCGCCCCGCTGACCACACCCTAGCCCGCACTGAGCGTGTTTTTCATTTGTGCTTCCTTGGTGCTGAGGACTACTGGTCATTTGTGGGGAATGAGCGTGACCTTGAAGTGGATGGATGCGCCTGGCGGAGATGTGTCCTTTTCTAGATCAGAATCGCCAGCAGCCAAAGCTAATTAGCTGCTCCTGCCTTAACTCTGCCCTATTACACGTACACATGCTCTTAGGCAATAAACAACCCCTAAAATAGACTTCAGACTTCTGCGTGTCTGCCTCCAAGCTGGGTGTTCAGTGTTATATGTGCAAGTAATTTCACTGAGTGGAGGCAAAAGGTCTCCAGCAGATGCCTCTGCTTTGCTATAGGAGAAATGCAGAAGAAAGATGGCAAGGGGTTTTTAGCGGGGAAAGAGGTAGCCCCCTTCCCTGTGAGGGCCAACATCCCCTGATGGGAGCAGTTATCATTAAAACGTGACTGAGTTTTGCTGACCTTAGAAACTGAGTAGTGGTGTCAGCTGTGATCCTCTGCTTTTTAGGTTAGGGCCTAGATTTTGTTGATGTTTCTAGAGGGACCGACCTTGCCAATGGGACTCACTGTAGAATAATACACCAGATACACCAACGGAACACCAGGGCAGTTGCCATCTACCCTGTCATGATGCGAATAGTTGCATTCCTTAGCAACTCTGTAAAAGATCACCTTGTAACATATTTGTTCTAATGACAGAAAAAAAGGGGGGGATGAGGAACTAGAAAGTTTTTGATTCATAGGGAAGTTCTGGAGAAAAGCCCATAATAATTATTTTTCAAGTCATAAACCTTTAGCTATCAAACCTAAATGTCACTGATCAACTTGATTGCTTGGTTTCATTTAATATACACTAAAGAGAAATAGCTTTTTCTTTCCAGTCCCCCAAAGCCTCGGCATTAGTAATCATAAGGTTTCTCACTTACCTTCATCCTTGGTAGCCCGTTGTAGTTGCGCAGAGTGGTTCAAATAAAGTAGCTGCCTTACAGATGGTTACGGCTTTTCTCCCCATGAGAACTGCTGTTCCCCAGTTTTGATGGTGTTAAAACCAGCAGTGATAGATATGATGTAAATCAGTCTCCCTAATTATCTAATTATGTCCAGTTCACATTATGGAAACTAGTGTGTGGGCTGGTAGAGGTGCATTGACCAGCAATAAGGAATAGACAGCCAGGCAGCCAGCCTCTGCCCCTTTGCCCTGAAGCACCACCTGGGTGGGAGCCATTCTTTGGTGAGAGAGGTCCCCTCCCTGATGGAGTGGGATGATTGAATGATCAGAACGCCATCCCCCACACTGCATTCTGCAGAGGGCCTATTCCCTGGATAGTGACTTTCAGGGAGAGGCTTCTATGGGGGAAAAATTGGGAAATAATCTGGGTTCAGTTGTTCTAACTGTTACTTCAGGGAACTACTGAGATCCTGGAATCTGCCAATATGCATTCATTTATCCAGCTAGTGTTTGAATGCCTTCTGTGTGCCAGGCACTGTTCTAGGTACTTGGGGGTCAAGGCGAAATGAGATATCTAAGGTGCCTGCTCTGGCATTCTACTGGAGGAGGCAGGCAAATGAAAGGGAAAGAGACATATCAGATAGTGGTGCTACAATCAGATGATGAGATTCAGAGGGATTGGGTTAATAACTTAGGTTGGATTGGTAGGAAGGTTTCTTTGAGGACATGACACCAAAGTGGAACTATGAATGACAAGGAGCTAGCCAGGCAGGTGTGGAATAGATGAGGCAGAGGGAGCAGCTGGTGCAAAGGCCGTGTGGTGGGAGTAAGCTTGGCAGGTTGGAGGAGCAGAAAGAAGGCTAACGTGGCTGGAGTTCAGTGGGTAAAGGGAAGTGGGAGGTGCAAGCAAAGAGGGCTGCCACCACTTACGTGGGAGACAGTGTGAGTGGTGTCCTCTGAAGTTGTGTAGTCCTGTAGCCCTGAAGCCAGGTCACAGAGAGACAATTAAACTGGGTAAAGTTCATATTTCATCCTAAAGCTAACAGGAAGCCATTGGAGAGTCTTGAGCAGGAGAAAGACTTGATTTGATTTACAGTTTTTTTTTAAAAAAAAAAGGTCACCTTTGCTCCTCTCTGGAGAATAAGACTCTGGAAGAGCAAGAACAGAAGGGAGGACCCAGCTCAGAGGCTTCTGTGGTCCTCTTGATGACAGTGGCTTGGATCAAGGTGGTAGAGCAGATACAGAGATGGACCAGTTCTGGGCCATTTTGGAGGATGAGCCAACAGGACTACAGGCAGATTGACTCTCTGGAATGAGGGAGAGGAATCACAGGTAAAGGTTAGATTTCTGGCTTAAGCAGCTAGGAAAATAGTGATATTTATTAAGATAAGGAAGCTGGGGGAAGGAACATGTGTGCACAGAAGAGGGCATAGGAAGCATTCTCAAACTCAGCCACAGAACTCTTCTTGTTTTATAGAGCATCTCATTGCATAGGGTTTCCAGGAACATGTGTTGAGAAAACTCTGGGCTTGTGTCACTGGGCTGTGCCAGCCTGAGATATCCATTTCCATGGGAAGCATTTGTCTTCTGAAAAGAACCAGATGTTCCATTCAGGACACCCATCTCCCAGTAAGAAAAAACATCCTACCATTAGTAAATGCCTTACCTAAAGATGAGCCAAGTTCATTTAAGCCAGCTTTTTAGATCCATTTATTCCAGAGTAGTTTCTGCCATCGTGGTGCCCCACTCTGTAATGTGGAGACAAATTTTGGAGTTACTGTATGTCCTCATTCATCCTTTATTTGGCTCAGATTGGGTTCCTTCTGCAAATGACTGGTTTTATCCATTATATACTAATACTTTCTAATTTTATTTCCAGAGAATATCTTGTTCTCAAGGTCTAGAAATACGATACCCCATGCTGATGCTCTAGCTGTAAATTTAAGAATAGTAAAATAGCTTCACTGGCTTAGTTCTATTGTATTTCTCTTCTCAAATTCTGACAAACTCCCGAGGGTAATGGTTCAGACCCTTGATCATCAATGTCAAATGTTGACACAACACCCAGATACCAGGTTTGGGTTGCCCCTCCCTTAGAACTCTGCCAGATATGAACACACCTCAGTACCGTACCTCTTGGGATAGCAAATATTAAAACTTGGCAACTTTTCCATAATGTGTGTTAATGAAGCAGTTGGGGAAGCTGAGCAAGGAAATTGGAGGCATTGGCATGAAGGAATCAGAGCAGCTTCTCTTAAATTCAGCTCTTCTCAGTACCTTATGTGATGGCTGAGAACTTGACCCACACTCCACCTCATGAAATTCTTCCCCATCTATGTCTACCTTACATATTATCAGTATTTAGCTTTTTAGGAAAAATCCAGAAAATTGCTTTAAAAAAAAAATTCATTCTCTGTTGTCTCTTTCTCCACTTCCTAACATTGCATTCCTCATCTCAGATCCTTTTATGAACATGGTATAGTATATATGGATGCAAGAAAGATAAATATTTCTATCTTTCACAAGGTAGTAAATAAATTTAACTTTTTTATGAAGTCCAACCATGATTCTTCATATTTATAAATTTATGGCTCAAAGCCCAGAATTTAGCAAGTTCAGAAGACTTTAAGACATTCCCAAGACCAGCAAACCTTGCAAACATCTCCACCCTTTTTTGGGGGGCAACTTTATGGGATATTCAGGATATTAATGGAAAAAGCACCCTGGTAGAACAAGCATGTGAAATCAAAGCTTCTAAATATGTTGGAAAGGCCAAAGTGTACTCGTCAGAGACCCCCAGCTTCAGCATCTTATTATGGAAGAAGGGCCTTATAGTGACTGATAGCAGAGAAGACATTTGGAATTAAAAGAAAAAGAAAGTCACACAAGTTCTTAGATAATCTTGATAGCAATTTCTTCACAGTGGAGATTTATCAAATCAGAGAAGTCAGACCTAGAAAGAAAGCTGCATGTTGTGGGAAAAGTGGGCGGGGGGAACCCTGGAGCCGGTCCCATTGTCACAGTACTCTGATTATTTGCTTGTGTGTCTAATGCATCTTCTCTCCCCTCACTCACCTCTTCCACTTTTTTCTTTCCTATCATGCAGTGCATCATCCAAGGACTCATCACAAAGCAAAATCATCCGCTTCACTCTCGGTCAGAAAAAGATCTCTAGGTTAGACTTTCTCCACACCCTGCAAAGCATGGTTTCAACCCAACTCCTCCTGCCCTTTGTTCTGGCTGCATTTCCTTTTGGTCCCTCTCCCTGTGTCATGTTTGCAGTTTGGGAAAACCCAACATGCTTTGGCTGATGACCCAATGTTGGAAAGTCGAGGGTGGCCGCGGGGTTGTTGAGGGTGGGGGGCATGCGTGTGTGTGTGTTTGTGTGTGTGACAGAGAGAGAGAGATTGAGTGTAAGTGAGGCTGAGTTGTGTGTGAGGTTTCTGCATTTCATTGATTTTTGTCTTTGATTGCTGGGGTGTCAAAGTCCATTCTGATTTGTAGAGAGATGAGTTTCTAGGTGGTTTTCCACAGTGGTTTTATCATGACTTTGGCCCCCTGCTCTGTCCTGGCCCGATCCCACCTCACCTGCATCTCATTTCTGTGTGTGATGTTTTTTGTTATTGTTGCTGTTGCTGAATTACTAATGTGAGATTAGTTTTTCTCTTGAGTTTTAAAGACCTGAAGCATGAATCCGATTATTCAGAGGGGACAAAGCAATAAGGCAGCTCTGTCTTATTTTTATTTCTGGATGCTCTTGTGTACCGTGGAGGGATCACCCCAGTTTCCTGAAAATAAAAATTAGGACTGCTCACTAATTAATTCTCTTGACTCAGAGTTTGGCATCTGCTGCATCCTCTGAGGACCCATTCCAGGGAATGGGAAATGGCAGTTACATCCTTGTATCTACTGTTGTTCTAAAGGTATCGACAGCTAACATTTATTAAATGCTTATCATGCACTAGTTTGAATACATTATCTTATTTAATCTTCACATCAGCCTTCTTGCGGTAAGTCATGTTATTATCCCCATTTTACAGATGAGCAAACTAAAACTTAAGTTCGGTAAGTTACTAAAGTCACACAGAAAGTGGAAAAACCCAAATTTGAGACCAGGTAATCAGAACCCTCACTTTAACCACTGTGTTAATCTCTCCCCTCAAGGAGGAGGACCTCCTTGAATTCTGGTCTTGATGTGGTTGTTGAGGCTGCTTTTTAAAATCTCAGGCTTCAACCATTTCTCCTGGCCTTTTGCCTCCCATTGCCTTGTGGCATCCTGTCAGAGATGAAATCTCCGCGTTACGGCTGGTATTTCTTTTTCGTCAAACTCTCACTTAAAGCTAAAGGAATGCCCATGCTGCATCCCTCTCTGTATTTGCGTCACAAATACGGAACCCACTCTCTTAGGCTCTAAGTGGGTACCTTTTCTAATCAGAGTTAACTTTTTAAAAAAGCTTATGCAGGGGGAGGCCCGACTCAGGATCTTCCTGGCTGGGGGGAGACGCCACAGGGTGGTTGCTTCTCTGTAGAATAAGTCAGCATGTTACCCAGACTTGGTTCTGCATCTCATAGCCACATGTCTTAGCCAGCTCTGGTTGCTGTAACACATCACCATAGAGCAAGTGACTTAACAGAAATTCACTTCTTGCAGTTCTGGAGACTGGGAAATCCGAGGTCAGGGTGCCAGCGCGGTCGGGTTCTGATGAGAGGCCTCTTGCCGATTTACAGATGGCCGTGTCCCTGCGGTGTCCTCACAGGGTGGAGAGCAGGGAGAAAGCGGGCTCTCCTGCCTCTCTTCTGAGGCACTCATCCCATCATGAGGGCTCCACTTTTGTGACCTAATTACCTCCCAGTGACCCCATCTCCAGATACCGTCACGTTGGGGTGACAACATATGAATTTGCAGAGCGGGAGACACAGAGAGCCCATAGCAGCGTGCTGGAGAGTGACTGCTTTCCCTGACAGCACAGGCCCAAGTCAGACAGACCCCCGCTGCACTGGTAAACTGGGTCCCCCCCCCTTTTTTTTTTGAGCATCACGCAATGTCCATACATAGGAAAGGAAGTGGGGGTGGGGACCTTGGCAGAAACCTGCAGTCTGGTGTTTGTTCCCACGATGCCAAGTTCTGGGAGAGAGAGAGAAAACAGGAGCTGGCTGGGGAAGTATCTAATTGGAAGCACATGCCCATCCGGTGAATGATCTGTTATCAGTCCCAGATGATGGAGGAGGGGGGGGGTGGGAATGGGAAGAGAGGAAGAACTGAAGGATGAGGGTGTGTCTGCCCTGCCCTGGGGGCATGCTGGGCATGGGGCTTCCGAGGTGACCGAAACCAAGGTCTGGCTTTCCGTCAGGGTCTTATCCCTCACCTAGGGTTTCTTTTGGACACATTGTTTCTGATGAGCCCAATAAAGGGATGTTCTTCATTTTATTATTTGCCTAACACTCATCCTTGCCTTACCTTCACCCCACTTCCCCGCCCTTAGCCTTGAGCACAATCTTGATAAGCATTTTAGCTGATCAGGCACCACCAAAAGTAGCAGTAAAGTTTGGTTGCCAAAAGAAACAGCCCTACCCCTCTGGCTGAGTAGGACACCTCTCCCAGAGCGCCAGAAATAGGTCTCTTGTTCAGGTGCAAACATTGATTGAACATCTGCTGGAGCCAAACACCTTGACAGGCAGCAGGAATGTTGAACCGGGTGGGAAGCCTCACCCTTGAGTCTCACCACAGGGAAGGGGCTTATGGAGGGAACTGGTGCAGGGTTGAAGGATTTCTATGAATTTCTGCCTTTGACCACGATATTGCCTCTGGGCATCCCTGGTGAGCCTCAGGTATTTAGGCTTATTCTGCCTGTGGGAAGTAGTGAAGCGTAATGATTAAGAGTGCAGCTTTGCAGTCAAACCTAGCAAACCTGGTTTTCACCACGTACTATGTTATCCAGGCCAATTATCTAATTTCCATGAGCCTGTGTTTCCTTATTGGTAAAATGGGGTAATCCTGCCTTATCACAGCGCTATGTGGATTAAATAAAGTCACTTCCAGTCCTTGACTACCTGGCATGTAATCAGTGCACCATAAATAGCTGATACAGTGATGTTGGTGGTTTGAGTTGATCTGGGCCAACTCTAGCAAGTCCCACAGAGTTGATCTCAGCAGGACCATCTCGCAGAGAGGAGTCATTGCCACTCGTAGTTTGGTCCTCTCCACCCAGCTGCTGAAAAGCAGATGCCACAGAGATGAGAGATTTAGCATTTAATCATCTTGTCTCCAAAAGCAGCTCTGATTATGACCTCTAGCCCGCCGAGGTCCTGAGCATGTGCACACAAGCTGCCTTCCTTCCTGGGAGGGCCATCTTCTCCCGGCCTTTGAAGTGGTTTTAGGGAGAAGAACCGCTTTCTGCCCATCAGCACGTACAGCACATGGCGCCAGGATGCAGGCGCAGGTTACGTGCCAGGAGTGACAGCCTTCCTGCCCCTGCCTGCTCCACTGCACACATGCTGGAGAAGTTGACCATGGTTCCCAGGGCTGCAGGATTTTTCTGCCTCCTCTTAATTACACCTCTTCCCTTAAACTTCATTTCTTTAAAAAAGCAACGTGTGTGTGTGTATCATAGAACCCACCCGTGTCCTCTGTCATTTTGTAAGTGTTGTCTGAATATGGAATGATTGTGGGCAGCAGAGTTCCTCCTGCAAAGGAGCCGTCAGAACCTACTGGGCTACTGGCACTCTGAATGTAGCAGGGTGTAAATGATTGGAGGTTGACTTGCCGCATTCCTCTCTGGCTACTTTTTCTCAGTGAGGCAGGCACCAGGGGCAGCATCTGTTGTGGTACCTGCAGCTGTTCCACAGGAGCAGGACCCAGCTCTGCAGCAGAGAAGAATTCTAATATACAGACAGCAGCTGGCTTCCAGGCTGGGGCTTGACAGAAGTTCTCCCGATGCACAAGGGTGTTAACAATAATGAACTTCAAGATGTTAGCCAAGGGCCTGTGTCACTATAAACTGGAAGATCCTCTGCCTCCCTGATGAATGCCTCATTGCTGGAGGACAAGACCAAGTCCCAGATTCATAGAGTGACTTTTGAAGCTGGCCCCTCCTGCTTTTCCAGCCTCATTTCCTTCCACGCTGTCCCCCAGGCCCCAGTACATGCTACCTCTTTCTTTCCTCTGTGCTTTTTTTTTTTTTTTTTTTTTTTTTTGCAAACTTCCCTCCACATGACCCCTCTGCCACCCTGCCTTCTTGCCCCTGGCTGACACTCATTCTGTTATCTAGAAAAGGAAAATAAGAATTACCTTGGTTCTTTGTCACCTGAAAAAAAGATTTTTGACGAGAGACAGGAAAAAGCGTGATAAGCAAATTTTATTAGTGGAGTAAACTAAATAGTGAAAGATAGTACACTCCTGAGAACTGGGAGCGGGCCAGTCCAAGAGAGGAAAACTGGCGCCGCTCTCTCTTTCCTCCTGTTTTTATATCCTGGTTTCGTGGTTGATTGATTAACTGATTGATTAACTGATTGATTCCCTGTGCTCTGGTTAATTGACAGCTCAGGTTCCTTGTGTTCTGGATTGTTCCTTTCCCCTTCCTCTCCCCCTGCCCAGTACTCATTTCTATCTAAACTACCTAACAATTCCACATGCCACATTGTGCTCTGGGGTGGCTTTTATTTGGAACCTTCCCTGAACATCTCACCAACCTCCCAATGTCATCATTTTCCTTCTTTGAATTACTTCTGACCTTTCATATATTTTATCAGCACATGTGTAATTAAGATGCCAGCTAGGATCAATCTGCCCCTGAAGATCTAGATAAGGTTGAGCTAGAACCCTGTGGTCGTCTGTTGGGGCTGCCATCTTAAACACCACAGATTGGGTGACTTACAGGCAACAGAAATTTATTGTTCCCAGTTCTGGAGGCTGGAAGTCCAAGACTGAGGTGCTAGCATGATCAGATTCTGGTGAAGGCCCTCTTGCAGGTTGCAGACTGCTGACTTCTTACTGCGTCCTCACATGGTGGAAGAGGCGAGCTAGCCGTCTGGATCCTCATTTATAAGGGCATTAATCTCATTCATGAGGGCTCTGCTTCATGACCTCATCACCTCCTAAAGGTCCCACATCCTAATACCATCACGTTGGGCCTTACGATTTCAACATACGAATTGGGGTAAGGAGGGACTCAAAAACACAAACATAGCACATCACTCCTTCAATTTGTGAGGTCCAGTCCCCTTCCCAGGATTGCTCAGGTATCTTAGGATCTCATGGTCACCTTTGGCTTTGAAATCCTGGATTTACAATTCATTTGGTTAATTCAGATTGTGGATGGACTCATCCATCTCAAGGAGTGTTTTGGTTCCCTCATGGGTGGGTCCAAATTAAGCTTTTTTCCTTACACCCACCACACATTCATTCATGGCCTTTGTGAGGCTGACTCTGCTGAAAACTGCAAAGGGATGGAGGGTTCTTGCTTGGGAGGAAGCAAGTGTCCAACCCCATTCACAAAAGAACCCAAGTTTTAAAGCACAGTGTTGATGTAGATTCCTTCCGACACTTGGAAGAAGTTGTCCATCCAGTTTTCCCATTCAGTCCAGTTAAGGGCGCTGTCCTTACTAGGGTGTAGTGGTGATGAGGTAGAGGGTGACATGAGTTGGCATGAGCTTTATGGTGGGTTTTGATAGCTAGGTATTTGCCAACCGTGTCAGCTGTCCTCAAGGCCCTCAAGACCGCTTCTTCCATTTCTCGGGAAACTTGGTACCACCTGTAACCATTTGAAGGATGAGTCACTCCCATCAAAGGAGCACCTCTAGGTCCTGACTTGAGGAAGAGGATCCAGTGGTGACCACCCCTGGGAAACCAGTGCTGTGTCAGTTAATCTAAGACTGAGGATGTGTCCCTCTGGGGAGTGGGGCCCACAGATGGCTTGGAGGTACCCCCAGGGGCAGGTCTTCTTCACAGCTACTTGGATGAAGCAGTTTCTCTTCTCGAATGTTCCTTTGGGAGATGATGAATCGTGTCTGCCAAAGCCTGTCTTGCCTCTTTGGAAATGTTGATGTCTGACTCTTGTGTGTTGACTTTTGTCCAGCTCTCTTCTGCTTCTTGAACCTAAATCCATCCATTTCCTTCCTTATTTGTCTGATTCTTTGTGCTATCATAGCATGTTTTCTTTATGACAATGTCCAATTTCTTTATGAATCTATGCTCAGCAGAGAGGATGGGAAGGGAAACCAGCATGCATCGAGTACTTACAACAGGCTGGACATTAAGTGCCATTTCAAGGTTATACCCACTGGGTGTACTTATTATTATTCTGAAGTTACAGATCTGGAACATGAATCTCAGATTATCAGACTGGTCGAATACATGGAGAAAAATCCATATTCTATCCATTGTACCACAATGCATCACAGAGGACCAGGTTGCCTACATCATTCAAGGTTGTGCCCATTCCATCCAGCACTTTAATTTCTTGCCCCTATAAAGGCCCTGTGCTGCCCTAAAAAAAATTCTGTGGTCCAGTCCCAGGTCAGGGCAGGGGGGGCCTCTATAGCAACTCTGAAAGGAATGCATCTTCTCCCTCCTCGTTGCCTTTGGCTTCCCTGTTCTTTGCCAATTCCCCACTGATGCAGACTGCTGTGACCTGTGTTACCCTGCACCACTTAAAACTGTTGCTATGACATCATCTTGGAACAAGTCCATAATCCTTTCCCAGGCCTATCTGTGGGCATAAAGACTCCTGCAGAGTCCAGCCTGAAGGAGCCCCACGTTTGCACCTGCAACAGCTCTGCCACTGGCTGAGTCCTCAAATAACAGTGTCTATCTTGGAGGGCTTGCAGGATGCTGTTTGCATGGGAAGCAGAACCAAGAGGTACCAAGATCCCACTGCTGGGTAGAGCTCCTTGATGTGTTGAGCTGGCTGCCTCTGGTCCCCAAACACAGGCACTGGCACTGCTGATTTTGCATCCTACCCTGTGCCTGTCTTCATAGGGCGACCATCTTTTCCAAACAAGATGGTTAACGTGCAAATCCTCCAAGTGAGGTGGGAGGTGAGGCCTTCCCTCTGCCACTTGTTGGGGGAAGAACTCACCCCCTTCCTTCTCTGCTAGCTCCCAGTTAAGGAATTGGGCCAGCTTCTTCTTAACTGTATAAATTTTACAGTCCTCTCACACCAGCTCGTGTTCCCTGTTTACTCTACAACCATCTTTCTTGCTCAGCCAACAAGAAAAAGTTTAAAGTGTTCGCCTGCTTATATCTGCTTCCAGACTGCAGACTTCTTTGGTACTTACAGATTTGTGTGGAAAGAGAAGGCTGAAAGCTTTATGAGTTGAAAATTCAGACTTATCACTAGATCTGATGCTAGTCAGCTGAGGTTCCAGTGGCTTTAAAACACAGCTAAGTGGGTTTTAGCTGAAAGATATAACTAAATATTTCGTCATTTATTCATCTTTCAACTTTAATGATTGGAAACAGTCCTCTTAGTAGTCCCTGAACCAAAATTCTGATTTGGGAAGTCTTACCCTTAAGTCTTTCGGGAATAGGCCATAATTCTTCAGACACATTACCAGAAATTAGTCTGCTGACTTTATTTCCCAAACCACCCCAAAATGAAGTGTTTTATTTAAAGAGAAAGTGTGTGTTTGTCTTTAGACTAACAGATTCCTGCTCATTTTACAGAAAAAATGCATGATTTTATCCATCTCCTGTGCAGAGAACCTGGGCTTCAGACTTAGAGCAATGTCTACAGAGATAGGCTGTCAGGTGTCGAAGGAAAATGAATGTCTGAACAAGTGTTTCCATCCAGGCCATAAGTTTTCATTGCAGATGGCTTGGGTTCTGAGGTAGCAGCTCCCTTTCTGATCATGATAAATTAGGTCTTTTTCTTGATGCTTACATCCCTAGATTATGGTGAAGACCATTTTTAGTACCTACCAGAAGAGATGCCCACACACAGTAAACAGTTTAGAGTCTTGACAAGCCTTTACGTTCCACCCTTGATAGAATTAGAGACGACGTGGTTTGGCCCTCTTGAAAAGTAAAATTACTCATCCAAGAGAAGAAGGAAGATGAGCTTTGTGTTTTTTAGTCAGCAAACACATTCATATGCTTTTCCTTCAAAATTCCTCTCTCTGCTCAAAGGAAAATTGCTCGTGCTTTGCTCTTGGACTTTACTGGGGTCATTGCTAGCCTAGATGTTTGTGGCGGTTGCATTAAATCCTCGGGCTGGTAGACCTCCACAGACCCGATGTCCTGCATGGCTGCGGTTCCTTCTTCTGAGACAACTGCTGTTCTGAGACTGAAGCCGTTACTCTGTTGCTTTTGCATTTTAGACTTCCAGGTCCTACCGCGAGGGTATCCGCTGCGGGCAGCGAGGCCAAAACACGCGGAGGGTCAGCCGCTGCTAACAACCGGCGGAGCCAGAGCTTTAACAACTATGACAAGTCCAAACCGGTCACCTCCCCTCCCCCACCACCACCGCCAAGCAGCCACGAGAAAGGTAAGCCACCTTCTTGGGATTCCTTTCTGGCCTCTTTTATAGCAGATCCAGTTCCTCTGGGTGAATGTGGGGTTGTAAATAGAGTGATGGGCATGGGTCACACGGACCTGCTTGGCTGGTGGGAACTTTGTTAGCAGAGGTATTAATGAAGTGGGGGAAATACTGTCGTCTTCACAGTTGCCAGCTGAAATAGCAGTGTTTGTCTGTGTGGGGCCCGGAAGACACACAGAAGCAATATAGCATTTGGAATTTGAAAGTAAACTTTCATAGAACGTGCTCTATGCAGTGGGTGGTTTTCTAGAAATGCAAGCTGCTTGGGGTGTGAATTTTGTGAGCTGATAAGGTTTTCTACCCATCAGAAGTGATGTGAGGGGAGATAGGAACACAGGGGTTTTCACCCTTTGAAATAGTCAGATATGTGAGTTGGCTAAATGAATATCTTGGCTACACATGAGAAGTAGGCAGCATTCCTCTTGGTGTTCTGATAATGTAACTTTTACCAAAAAAGGATATGATTTTTAACTATGCGTAGTGCTAAGCTTTTAGGTTGGGGAAGAAGGTAAGTAGCCCTGTGGGGACTCTGGCGCAGAAAGGAGGAGAACAAACCTTTGCTTGCAGCAGTCTCTGTCCATGATTCTTGGGAGACAGAGAAACTGAGACAGCCTAGAGGACTCTTCAGTAATAGGCAGAGCTCTCCTTTATTCCTCCCAGGCAAAGTGGTCTCGACTTCTCAGAGGGACATGCCCAGGTCTCTGGGAAGCATTTCGTGCCTGGTAGTATGGAAGCTTCCTAGGGCTTGTCCTGGATGTACCCCCCTCCTCCCCTGGGACCAAGGAGAGCTGCCTCCTGCTCCCCAAAGTGCTCCGGGAGACTGGGCGGCCCTCTCACCATGAATAAGATCAGAACCTCCTTCACCCACCTCTCCAGCTCAGGATAACTTGGTCCAATGGAACTGAGCTTCCCGCAGCCCCCACCCCATCCCCACCTAGTATACTGCAGGAAATAGGAAGGACATTTGTGTCGGGCTGACATACACGTAGCAGAAGGTTTCCCAGGCGAAGCGTTGGCAACTCTGCAACTAGCACCAAAGCTATAACCAGAATGTCTCAACCAGTCAAGACTCTGATCTAGCCTTTGGCTTCTGCCTCAAACAAATTCTTTTTCTCCTTCTCTCTCTTTTCTCCCCTCCCTTCCCATCTCCTCCATTCCTTTCCTTTTCATCACCGTACCCAAGTGTGTTCTTTTTAAATGTGTGTTTAAATTACCAAAGTAGTAAATGCTCGTGAAGTGGTATAAGTTTATATCAAATGAAAGTTCTCTCCACGCTCCCTGAAGGATACTAATATAAACCATCCTATGCATATCCTTCCAGAACTTTCACGGTGTGTTTATGTATATAAATAATATATATGGAAGAGCTATTTGTTGAGTACCTACTATGTGCCTCATTGAATTCCCCAGACAAACTGCGTTGCTATCTACATTTTACAAGGGATGAAGCGAGGTGAAGTCCTTGCCGAGGTCACACCAGAGGCAGTGAGAGGTGGAGGTGGGGCTCAGCTTAGGCACTTTGGGTCCAGAGCCACAGTTAATGCTGTGCTTCTCCTGGAAGTGGAACAGCCATGCTCACAGCTGAGCTAGTTAGAGATGTGCAGGTGAAGGAGAGAGGGGAGTGAAGAGGGTGTAGCGGAAAGCCGGCCCCTTTCCCATCGTCCTTTAGAGAGATGCTGTCATTAAAAAAGTCTGAAGGATGGCTGTGAGGCCAGTGTCCAAAAGATTGAGAAAATGAAGACAAGGTTCCTCATTGCTGCAACAGATGTGGTTCGAGGAAGCGGGGTTGCTGGCTGGACCTGTGTCTCAGAACCAAACACAGGTGCAGGGTCACCCACGCAGCCCCGCCAGGGGTTCCCCATCAGGGCTCGAGCAGCCACCAGTCTGCCTCCGTCCTGGGCAGCGGTTGTCACGGGTGCCCCAAGCAGACAGGGAGCCCCCAAGGCCTCTTAGAGGACAGGGGCTGTGAATTCTGAGAGAGGCATTGCTCAAGGGACAGGCTTCAGTGTCAGAAGAGAGGGAGCTTGTACTTAATCGCTGAGCACGTTGTACTTGCCAGGACTCAGATGCTCGCTATGCTTCCTGAGCTTCACACACTCCAGGAGGTAAGTATGAATCCGGTTTTACGGATAAAGAAAATGAGGCTAAATGAGATTTAGTACTTGGCCCTCCCTGGTCAGTGAGTGCAGGTGTGACTCCCAGATTTGAGCTCTGGCCCCGCCTGTCCCGGGGGTGTCTCTGGGGGAGCAGGTGAGGGAGTACGTGGGGAAATGCTGTGTGAGCTGTGACTTGCGGAGTCCTCTAAGGATTCGCAGTGATACAGATAACTGACAGTGGTTCCAGGTGCAGGAGCGGTGAGCCTGTCCCCCTCTCCTACTCCAGGGAGCTGAGGTAAAGCCAGGCTGGCACAGGCCCGGGTGTTTTTTTTTTTTTTTTACTAATTCTTTCCCACCATCCTGAGGTAAAGGGGCCGTGCGATTGTACCTTCAGAGACGTCCGTATTTCCCCCTCCTTTCTTCATGGTCCCTGTGTTCTCTCTTGAGTCTGACCTTGATTGCAGACTGTGAGGTAGCCAGCTTACATGCAAAATATATTTTGTGGTGAGGGAGCAGAAATAACTCAACCACCTGGCCGTGTATAAGACACTACATGTACTTGGGGGCATAAACTGTCATCCTTCATCTGGAAAAATCTCGGAGAGAGAACTCTCGTGAGCAGATGAATTGCAGTTCGGTGTGGCTGGTGCCCTGGTTGAGGCGCAGACTGCTTTCGGATGAGGTCAAGTCCATGATACAATCTCATTACCTGTCCTTCCTTGAAGCTTTCTTGTGAGTCAGTCAGGCCCTGATTATATTGTATTCTGACATTTCATTCTCAGGTAAACCAATTCGTGGGCTTTTTTATGTGACCCAGGAATTTCACTGCTAGGAATTGATCTAGTTACATCAGTAGGTTCAATGAGAATTCCTTACTCTGTCAATAAATGACAAAAAGTATTTTAGCACTTCGTCCCAAGTTTTAAAAAGGATTAAAAGGAAATTGAAACAGGCAACTTTTTAAAAACCCCAGGGCACTTTATACTTTGTGGGGAAATACTGAAACATTCCTCTTAAAATCAAGTCTAAAGAAACAAGTCCCCATTTTGGCAGCCTCACTGAATTTAGTTCTGATTATACTGCGCGGTCAACTGGAATGGAAAGCCGAAGAAAAGTGACGGGTAGTACTCCGAAGCTAGGAAACACGGGGGGACTCACACAGTTCGTTAGCTCATTCCATAAGGTGATCAAATACATAGTTGATAGACAAAAACCCGGAATGTTCTGTACAGCAATATGACCTGTTAGTTTCCCTAAAGATTCAAATTTCAGATTTTGCAGGTTTGAGGGAAAGTCTGCAGATCCTTAGCTTTTAGGAAAACCTGAGAATTGTTTGCTGTATCATTATGGGATATCATAGTTTTGCTCCACCTTTGGATTTGTGTTCCTGCAGACAGTGATCAGGTTAGAGCCTTGCCCGGCCTGCAGGATGTGTGAGCAGGATTGAAGGCAAAACCTCCGTTAAAGGATGGCTGGGACATCACGGGATGACCAGGACATACTGTGGCCCTTGGCTTCCTCTGGTGGCTCTAAGTGGCTCTAAGCCTCCAGGCCAGAGTCACTGATTATCAGGGGAGAGGAAATGGTTGTCTTTTTCAGCATCTATGACAGTTATCTGTTTTCTCTTCCTTCCATTCCCTCTCTTACATCCTCTGAGTGGGTGAACACTGCCAGAAATCTCATGCATTTCTGAGCTATTTAGTCCATCATACAAGTTTGAAATGTTTAGTATTCCTGGACCGAATTCTAATGGTTTTCATTTTATAGAAGGCACATCTTTATGATATTTTCACTACAATAATAATTATATAAAAATATTCAGACAACACCTAAATTTCTTAAAAGAAAAAGAACCCTACGTAATCCCACCTCCCAGATAAAGCCACTGTTTACCACTTGGTTTATATTCTTCTATATGTTTTTTCCATACACAGACTGTCACATTTTGATAAATTTTTCCAAATGTTTACTCTTTGCTAGGAACTATTTCAAGTGCTTTCTAAGTAATAATTTAATTCTTACAGGAGCCTTATACATATACAGACACTCTCTCTCACATGACATCTTAAATCTCATAAATAAAATGAATAAATCATGGACAGCCTTTTGTACAGGTCAATCTCTCTTCATAAGATAGTTGCGTAGTACTCCATTGTATGAATTTACCTTAGTATTTTTAACCACTTTCATTTAATTTGCTTCTAATTTTTTGATATTATAAACAGCACTGAATTGATGTCCTCATGTATCTTTTTTGCACATATACAACCATTTCAGTGGAATTTCTGCATTGGAGGGTGTATGCACATTTTACAGCTATTTAAACAGTGTCAAATTTTGCTCCCAAAAGATTATCCTGATGTATAATTCCTGTCAACAGTGTGTGAGAAAGCTAGTTTCTCTATACACTTGACACTCTTCATTCTCTTGGGCAAATTACCCTTTGTCTTTGAAATGAAGCAAATTGTTTTTAAGAGGCTGAAATAAGATCATTTGCTAAAAACTGACCTTTTTTATTGACAGTTTGCTGAGCATTACAACTCATGACCTTGGCATAATACAAAAGTACTTGGGTTGGAGATCAGGCTCACTCCCACCTGGCATGACTTCCCTCAAGACACTTAACTTCTCCAGACCTCAGTTTCCCCTTCTGTACAGTGAGTCTGAAGTCCTCTGTCATCAGCCACTGTGGAGTGTGAATGAATTCTTTCATTTTCACTGGCTGTCTGGTCTTGTCTCACGTGAGCCCCAGCAGCACTTTTCTGACGGGTTCCTTTTTCAGGTCTTCATGCTCTGGGTCACTTTCTTCCTCTTCGTTCACTGCTGCCTGTCATGGGCAAAAGAGGACAGCCAGATGTGGCTGGAGATAAAGTTTTCCAGCCCTCAGCACAACGTCATGTCTGAGTAACATTGGGGCCATTGGTTTAGAATCTCTGTAAACTTGTCACTTTGTGGCTGGCAGAGCAAGTTCTTTATCAGACTGAGCGATCGGAGATGTGAGCATGAGGAAGTTGCCCACATTCTGCCATTAATCAAGATGCTGACCTACAATTACAGTCTGGACTGGATGGAATTAATTTGGTGGTCCAAGTCATGCAGAAGGGTGCATGGTTGGGGTGCCCCTGTTTCGTGTTGTTTCTTTCCTCTGTTTGTTTTGTCACCAGTTGTGTCCAGCATTGGGCTGGTCATGCTAACAGTGTGGACTGGGCACAGACTCTGCTTCCTGGAGGCTCACAACCTCGGGAAGGGCGGTGCTCATTTGTCTTGTAATAGAGCTGTGGTCAAAGTTGTGAGCAAGAAGATGCACTCAGCCAGAAGGCTCGGGGAGGACTTCAGAGAAGTGATATCACCTTCCCTGATTTCCGTTTCAGGATTTCTGCCGAGAGAAAAGGAAGGGGAGACTGGGAGGGAATGACTCCTCTCCTGGTCCGGTGCTTATCTGAGAGGACATGTGCTGGGCTCACTGTGTTAATAAACTCATGTCCTGCAGAGTAGGAGAGTAGAGGGGAAACTTCTGCAAGATTGTCTCACTGGCGGGGTGCGGCCTCCCTGGGTCAGCAGGGGGCCCCTGCCGTTGCAGAGCTGTTACCCGGGGCAAGGAGAGAGCTCGGTACCTGTCAGCACTCAGGGGAGATAATCATCTCTGTTTGGGAATCAGCTCTGAAGTCACCATGACTCTCCTGCCAGAAGGCATAGTTGTCTGAGGGCTTAAAACGCCATCTTAGAGGTTCGAACCAGGGTATCGTTGTGTTGAAATTAGTCTGTGGGGATCATGTAGAAATGGAACTCAGTGAACTAATAGACCAGCTGCTGAGTTGGGCAGGCGGGGTGAGTTAGAGGATTCCAAACCTAGGCACGTGGCACTGCAGGGGAGAGGAATGTCTGGTGGGTGTTTGTTCCAGTTGCACCAGTCTCTTGGACCAGAATACAGTTATCTCAGAAGAAGAGGTTGGGCCCTGCAATTAAAGAGAGAACGTGTACCTTGAAGGCAGCCAACTGAGTTTGAGTTCTGGCCCTGCCGCGTCCCAGGAGGGTGGCTTTGGGCAAGTGCACTGCTTATCAGGGCATGTGCTCAGGATGGCAGTCAGACCATCACAGGCCACACCTGGCACCATTCTCCTCCGAAGGGTATAGACAGGAGTCACAGGCTGTTGGCGGGGCAGTGTGGGCATTTCTGTTCCAGAGCAGTGGTCCTCACAGCAGTACCGACAGCAGTCCACACAGCATCCCTGAGCTGTCCCTGCCCCCTCCCACCTCAGGTGATAGCTCAGGTGTGAGGTTAACAAGATTCACATGGGGCAGGCACAGGAGTCCCTCTAGTTTAAAAGCCCCGTGTCCCATGGAGCCAGTATCTCTTTGTAACAGTTCCCTGTGTATAACTTCTATGGTTCCCACAAGGCTTGGGCCCAATCAGTAGTCACAGTGCTCAGAGGAGCCCAGGATGGTGGCCACCAACAGTATTTATACTTCATTTACAGCTCTTCCCCATCCAGATGTAGTGTAACTGTCCACGGTCATTTTTTTTCATGAGCAGTGTTGCTTAGTAACATAGCTGACATTCTATCTTTATCAAGTTTCCAGGGGAACAGAGTTAGACAGTGAACCCAAGGTCAGATCCTCATGCAGAAGGGGAAAAGGTTTTGTTCATCCTTTTCTAATAGCATGTCACCTCACCTCTCAGAGATTCAGTTTTTTCGTCTATGAAGCAGCAGTGAGCTGCTCTAACCATAGTGATGGGAGCAAGGCAGATGTGAAGGGTTTTTTCTCATTTTTTGAGAAGCTCAATTCAGATTTTCTGTCCTTGTCACCTCTGTTGGTTGTAGACATTTCTCTGAAGGGTATGATTGTTGTTTCCTGGTTGCTGGAGTTTATGGACATGGTGGGTGCTATTTGCATAGTACGAAACAATCGCTACATTCTGATCTTTGTAAATAGTGTGTAAGTCAGTTGGTTTGCTGTCTGTTAATAGTGCTGTTTCACAAGTGGGCGGGTGGAGGTTACGGCTTCTGCAGTGAAGGCAGATTGCATTTTGTTAGATTGCATTTCACACCCTAGTTCCCTTTTGTTGTAAACAAATTATTGCCATTGTATAATTGAAGAGATAAAAAGTCCTAAAACACATGGCACCTCTCTCCAAAGATAATGCCTCAACAGAGTATATGCAAATTGCTGCTGTGTAACTGGGGAGAAAGCAGGTCCCACATGGTAGCTCTCGGTTAAGTGTGAAGCACACAGCTCCAGTCCCATGATCTGATGAGACGGTGAACTTGAGACTGTTGATGCTGCAGGTATGATTAATGAGCCGTCTACACTAGCATCCCTTGAGGAAATTGCTAAAAACAGAAATCCTGAAGCTTTACAAATCTTGTCCTTCAAATTCACATTTCTGAATTAGAGTCCCAAAGTCCGCATTTTACACCCTGGTCATTCTTACAACACTGAAGTGTGAGACCCCCTCTCCTGGGAGGACTTCTTGGTCCCCTCCGAAAGAGCGTGCCACCTTCTCATTGCCCTTCAACTCTCAGCAGCTACTTTGTAGTGTGTCATTCCGGGGAACGGAGATTAAGGTGGTGAGACCCCTAAACTAATGCCTGGTGTATGGCAGGAGCTCAGTACATGGGAAGCTATTTAAATCATCATATACATACATTTTGTTGTGCACAAATTTTAATTTATTCCCAGAGTCAGCAACTTGCCTACTTGCATAGGTCTTTGTGTCTTTTGGTTTCCTGCTGTTGCCTCACTCATCTCTAGCAAAGTTCTCATTTTAATTAAAAAAAAATAATGCTACCTTGTTTTAGCTGAGCTAATAGAAAAGAAGGAAATGGATTTGGATCCCATATTCAGGTTAGATATGAAGAAAAAGGGTCCCTGTAGGATCTGGATATGGTAGCAGAGGGAGGGGGAGAGTCTTCCCTGATTGGAGAACCACCTTCGGGCTCTTTCTCTGCCAGCACTTGAAGAGCTTGCTGTTGCTTGGTAAGAGCACTCTTCTGTTCAGAGTAAGGGTGAATTCCGAGGAAGGGTGAGCACTCGCAGGGCTGCCTGGAGAGGAGCCTATGCAGTGTGCCTTCCTTCCTGTTCTCCATCCTAGCTTAACCTCCAGCACTAAACTAAAGTCAAACATGGAAGGTGAAGGAGCTTGTATCTGGTATCGTCTCTCCGGCCACCTCCGGGAGCCGTTTTCTTGATCTACTGTGTAACTCAAAGAGCCTTCAGAGCAGGAGACGCATCAATCCCACTAATGTGTGAGACTAATAACCTTTAATGCCAAAGCCGTCCTTTTTCAGGGAGAAGAATAAGAAGGATCTAACCATGTGTGCTCTTCTCTAAATATGGATGTGTCTGAAAGCCTTGCGTGAGCTCCTGGTTCTGCTATCTGTCCTTTCTCGAAAAGACAGTAAACATGACTTTTTGTAACAGGATGAAGGAGTTGAGAAAAAGAGAGAAAAGAGATCATTTAGGAATATGAAATAGCTATTTGATTAGTCTTGTGTCAGGAATGAAAAGTGACTAGTTGATGTTCATCTGATCTTCAGGTAATCAATCTCAGCATCTCTTTTGCTTCCATCTGCTGTGTGGAAAACATCACACGTACACAAATTCAATTTAATTTCAAGGATCATTGGTAGGGGAAAGTATTTATGTTTCTGGGGGCTCCCTTCGGAATTTTTATCCAGGTATCATCTGGAGTCAGAGCTTAAGTTCAGTCATTCATTCAGATGTTCTTCTATAAAAAAAAATTTTTTTTTCTTCTCTAAAGTTAGGTACCTGACAGTGTTTATTAGCATGAGAAGATAAATAGCTTTGGGGATAAATGAGATTGACTTTTCTATGAGCACATGGGGCTCATGTTCACAATGCAGAGTACAGGAACAGAACGCTGGCCAGACAAGGGAGCGCTCTGGAACAGTAAAACTTGACGGCTCATGTAGCCGCCCCAACCTGATGAGACCACGTGTGTGGCTGCCTGGGTGCTGAGGACGTAGCATCCTCTAACTTAAATGAACCTACCAGATAAAATTCCTGTTTCTCTGGGGCATTTTGCCTTCCTCAAGCTCCTAAGTCTATGCATTTCATCAGGAGACCAACACATAACCTGTGTGTCAGGGAACCATCTTCTGATGAGGAGGTCGGTTGAGGGGTCACACTGAAAATATCCATTTCCAGGATGATGGTCACAGCCATCTACATTGTGATAAGAGGGGTACACGGGCCACCCTCAGGTGTCATGCCGTGGAGAGAAGTGTCATGCTGCAGAGTGGTTTATGCCAAGGCACTGTGTGCACAATTTACATTCTTAGTGTCCTGGGAGCGCCTGCCTCGATTTCTTGGCGGCTGTGTTGGTTCATGCGATTGTCCAGGCTCCCCGAACTTTGTGGATATTCTACAGCTAATAGCTGCTGATGGAAATCAGCGGTCTGGCCCACTTCCCTCAAAAGAGCAAAGGTAAAGGAGACCTCGCCACACCTAATGCTCCCTGTGCCCTTTTCAAAATGGGAGAATCACAGCATTTTTATGAAATGTGAAATGAGGTGGGGATCAGTGTCCTGTAATAACTCACCTTGGGCAAAGCAAAGATTTAAAAAAAAAAGAAAAAAAGGTTCTGTGGCTCAGGACAGCCCTGATGGTGAGTCTCTGCTGCCCTCTACTGCCCAGGCTTTGTTTCACATCCGAGTGGAGCTTTGGTTTTCAGCCTGGCATCCTTGGGACGTCCTGGGAAGATAACGACTCCAGACAGAGCCTTCCCACTTGTGTTTCCACAATTTGGGAGAATGTACATGGACTGAATAAAACCCACATCATGGGCACGATCAGGTTCATGTGGCCATGATGGAAAAACTCGCCAGTGTGAGGAACTGAGAGCAAGCGTGAGCTAAAATCGGTCTTCACAAAGCCATCCATCCTTCTCTCTTCAGTGGGCCACCAGCGAGTAGGCTCTGTAATCAGGGTTAGCCCGAAAGAGAAGGATCTTTGAAGGTTCTAGGTGATGACTGCTGCAGGAAAAGATATGCTAGATTTGGCTCCATTTTTAAGAGCAGATAATTCCAACCAGACTGTACAGTATGAATTAAATGGGTCTCCCCCTTCTTTTCGGGCATTCGTATACTTGGAACTCAGATTTCATCCTTTAGTACATTATCGGGTGCCTTCTGTATCTCAAGCATCATGCCAGTCACTAAATATTCAAAAGTGAAAAAGCAGATAATGATCCCTGCCCTCATGGAACTTAGAGTCTGGTGGCAGAGACAGCTGTTAAACATGGCACAAATCTTCTCATTGCATTTTGTGACACCTGCGCTTGACAAGGTGATTAGGTGTTGGGAGGATGCATATAGAAGGGATGAACTGAATTCTCTGGATTAGTTAGAACCTCATCAGGGTGAGACCCAGAGACGAAATTTGCAGGGGTCTGTCTGCTTTGCTCAGAAGACCCGTTCTTGCACCAGCGGTTAGAAGCAAAAGATGTTTTAGGGAACAGTTTACTGGGGAGAGACCACTTTCCTTTTAGAAATAAAGCTCTGTATCCTGGGCCAGCTTTTTTTCTCCCTCTAGCCACAGCGGGTAGAACTAAAAAAAAATTACAAGGAAGCAAATTTTCGCTTTATTAAAAAAAAAGAACTTTTTCACATCTTTCTTCTCACAGTTGAGCAGGCTGTCTTGAGTAGGGAGGTCCCTCACTCCAGAGGAACAGAAACAAGCTAGACCATCACTCACTATTGTTAACAGAGGGGAGTTTTCTTATATTAGCAGGTAGATTGGAAGAGATTTTCTCTAAGATCCTTTGCAAATATAGGATTTGATTATCCCGGGCAAAGGGTAGAGTTGGTGTGATTTTAGTAGGTCTTGGAAAAGGCCTGGTAATGACAGTAACTCCCCCACAGTTTATTTGAGTTCCCAGAGCACCCCCCACGCCCACACTTCGAGTTGGTTCCTTTGAAGGTCTTCATTCATTCCAAAAGTGCACTGTATTCTTGACGGTGCCGCTTATTCTCTAGGGTTCATTACTGGAAAAAAGTTGCATTTCAAGCAGATAACAGCCTCTGTACGGTTTGTGATAAATTCCTTTACTCCGTTCACATACCCGGGGACGATTTTTCTCTTCACTTCACCTAAGTTGTTTGGAACTTGCCAAGCTCATGCTCTGAAGCCATCAGAGAGGCTGCAGGCAAGGATCCCTGCCACACGAAAGTGGTCGTGGCCACTGAGTGAGAAGGGGCTTGTGGCTGCTTTCAACTGTTTAACACTTGGACTCGTTTTCTTACCCTCTCCAGAGAAGAGCCAGATACACATCTTAGGGCAGGTATCCCTGCAGGATTGTTTTTTCAAGTGTATTTCCCATAGGTGCTGTAGGGGGCAGCATCCATGAGGGAAAACCAGGGAGAGAGTCCACCTTAGAGAGAAGAGTCTGGGGCTGTTTGTAAAGATTTTCATGCACCGGAGATTCGTTCTGCCCTATTGTTCATGTATGAATGAGGCTCTGGCCCTTTGGGGATGAACCTCCTTAGCGAGCCAGGATTACTTTGCCTCATTTTAAATTCATCTGGTCTCGAGTCAATACCAGTGAGTACCTGTAGGGGGCGGAGAGTGACTTTTCCATCTAGGAGTCTAACCCAAGTCGTTTGACTCCAAGTTTTTGTTCTTTAAGCCAAGTTCTGAGCTATTTCAGTCTTGAATCTTCTATTAAGAAATAATAATAATTTTCCCCAGAGCTTCTGCAAACCTGTTACTGCTTACTAGTAAATAATAGTAAAACTTGTGGGAGTGAACTTTTTTCTGGACTTCTGTCTTGATAAGACTGGTAAAGCTGGTTCTGACTTGTTTGACTTTTATCTCCCCAGGGCCTAAACGTTCTGGTTTCAAATGATGGCCATTATTCAAACCTCCAGATGGATGGGACAGCTCTGCTGAGGTGTGTCAGCCTCTGGTGATATCCTGGTGGGGCTTGCTCATGCATCTGAGGCCGCCTGGGTGATGGGCTGGATGCTCTCTGGTCTGTACTGGCCTCAGCTGAGCCAAACCAGCTTTCTCTATCTGGTCTCTTGTTTGCCAGCCAGCCAGTTCAGACTATTCTGTGGTGGTGGACAAGTTCTGAGACAGGATTGAAGTGTGCATGGCCTTTTAAGGCCGAAGCTCCAAAAATCATCATCAGTTCTCGTATGCTTCATCCTGTTGGTCAAAGCAAGTCACACGCCTGCCCAGGTGCATGAGGCTGGGAAACATACTCTCTCCATTGAGGGAGGTGCTACCAAGGCACATTGCAAAGCATGCATGATCGAGAGAGGGGCAGAGACTTAAGGCTGTTTTTGCAATCAATCTACCACACAATATAAGTTGGACCCAGTATATGTATGTGTGTGTATGTGTGTGTATGTACACACACATACACACACACACATATATATATAGATGGATTGATTTCACTTGTCAAGGTAATAGTCTTTTTTTGCTGCAATCGCATGAAAATGAGAATGCTCTGAGTTCATAAAAGGTAAGTTGGCTGTGTGTAGCTCTGAGAATTTTCAGTGGGCAGAGTGGCTGAAGCATCCTTGGTTATTCAGTCCCACAGAAGTTCTTTCTGACAAGCAGACACAAGCCATTCATTGTAGGGACACACACCCTTTTTGCTTTGTGAGCCCCCTTTCACCAAGGTAGAGACTACCTGTGAAAGTAGGAGCCTGCAAAACAGGTCTGGCTCTGTCTAAGCTTGTTCTCAGGCCTCTGGGATCCTTGGTCTTGAGATTCCCTTTGCCCTTCTGGGTTCTCTTTTCCATACCAGCTGGCACGGGTTGTCATATACTGAAGATGGCCTGAATGCCAGCCTGGGATTCAGAACACCTGGGGTCTGGTCTCAGATGGCTGTGTGACTTTGATGGATTCTTGGATATCTCTGATTTTGCCGTTCCTCAGCTCTAAAATGGGAATGAGAATAGCATCAACCTCAAAATTAATGGGAAGATTACATGAGATGAAATAGAGGGGAAAAATACCTCGAATTATGAACATGTTGAATGCATGAATTCATGAATAGACAAAGTCAGAAATGACTGTAAGGGGCGGAGTAACCACAGCAGCTGAACTGAGAACCCTAGAGAGCCAGTTCTCCACGCTTGGTCTGTTGCTCAGGATCAGAAGTCTAAAGCATCCATGGACCTGTCTCTTCCTGCTTAGCTATATCTCCATGGTGAAGGATGTTTTTGAAAACCAAGGGACCAGGAAACACAGAGTGCTCTTCCCTGAAAGAAGAACTTATTAGCAAATGAACACTTGTCATAGCTTGGTAAATATCCACCTGGTTCTCTTTTGCTCCTGGTATCTTAGAAACGTAACCTATTGATTTTTGAAATTCCCCCACTGCCCCTCATTGAGGGAGGGGGGATTCAAGACAAATGTATTGATCTAGGCAAGCAGGCACATTGGAAGAAGCATTTATTAGGTTGTCTTTTTTTTTTTTTTAAATAAATTGGCTACTAAAGATGAAGAAAGAAGAGTTTTAAACAAAAGGACATTAGCCAAATTGATAATACTCCTCTAGGACAACTTTAAAAGGTGATGATGGATGATTTTTGCACTGTGATTTGGAACAAAGGGCCCTTGGATTAGTAAAGGACTTTTTTTCTGAATGTGATTCTGTTTTTCCTTTTGTTTGTCCATTGTCCTTAAGTCTGGGCTCTCTGATCATCTTAATGCATCCAAAACTGCAATTTGAAATACCCTTTTGTCCTGCTCCTGGGAGTAGGTGACTGCAGCATCTTTGGACAATAAGAGGAAAGACATCTTAGCTGAACTAGTGAACAGTCCGAGGAAAGGGGTGGAACACAGGGCCTGGGCTGCCTTCTGTCTGAGCATGTCAAGATGCCATGGCTCTGGCCTTGGGATGTCTGTCAGCCTTAGGGGTCACGTCTTGGCAACCAGAGTAGCCTCTGCTGGCCAGAAACTGATCAGGACTGTTCACTCTCATTAAGGAGCCCCTCAGATCACCTTCTGGCATGCAGCACTTTAGAAATCATCAAACAACTGAGGTAGAGGCTAGATGCCTTGAAGTGCTTCCAAAGACTTTGGCGTATCTGCCTTTTGGATGAACTTAGCTGAACAGAGAGCTTTTTAGGTCTGGGGCCTGGCCAGGGGAGCACCCTGGGCACTGAGAATAACACTGATGTTGGGGTGGGAAGGGTGGGAGGAGGGGGTTAGCTCCTCCTGGCCCACCAATCCCTTCCCGCCTCCTTCCTTCCCTCCCTTCTCCCCCCTCCCCCTCCCCTGAGCTCTTCCTTACTTTCACTCTGTCTGCAAAGTTAACTTTTCAACACCAGGAGGAGCAGACATTGCAGAGAGAGTGGGTTTGTAGTTAATCAGCAAATGCCTTTGTATCCTCTGGGTCAGCAAGTTCCAACAGAACTTTCTCCAGTGATGGTAGTATTTTGTATCTGTGCTGTCTAATAGGATAGCCACTAGCTGCGTGGGGCTATTAAGCACTTGAAGTGCGGCTGGCGAGATGGAGAAACTGAACGTTAAATATATTCAATGTTAATTTAAATGGCCACATGTGGCTCGTGCTATTAGTGATGGATAGCACATCTCTGGATCATAGTTTGATGAGCCATCAGCTGCTCGTATGTGTTGTTAAAAGATGGCTTCCTAGGCACAGAAGACCAAATATTGCATGATTCCACTTTTATGAAATGTCCAGAGTTGCAGGCAAGTCTATAGCAACAGAAAGTAGATTTGTGGTTGCCTGGGCTCTTGGGGCCAGGATGGGGGTGTAGAGAGAGGTGTGGGGAGTGACTGGTAATGGCTACAGACGATTCCTGGGCCTCAGTTTGCCCTCAATAAAATAAGAGCATTGCTGGGGGGAGGGTATAGCTCAGTGGTAGAGCACGTGCTTAGCATGCATGGGGTCCTGGATTCAATCCCCAGAATCTCCATTAAAACAAACAAACAAACAAACCTAATTGCCTCCCCCCAAAATAAAAGAAATATTTTTAAAAAAAAGAGTATTGCTTTTGTCACAAGGGCAACACAAAAGAAAATTCCTAGTCCGCCTTTCCCTATATCTATTTAACTTTGTTTTTAAATTTTTAAATTAATTTAATCTTTTAATTTTCATACAATTTTAAAGGGTACTTTCCATGTACCATTATTACAAAGTATTGGCTGTATTTCCCATGTTGTACAATTCATTCTTGAGCCTGTCTTATACCCAGTAGTTTGTACCTGCCACTCCCCCATCCCTATATTGTCCTTTCCCCAACTGGTAACCACTAATTTATTCTCTGTATCTGTGAGTCTGATTCTTTTTGTTCTATTTACTAGTTGTATTTTTTTCCACCGCTATCTATTTAACTTTCATCCAGTTTGGCTAGGCTGATCCTGGAGTAGAGAATGAGCCCCCTTTTTCTAGGAACCGAATTCCAGAAGCTGCCCCCGTTCCAGGAGAGCCCCGGGCAGTGAGTGTTAGTTGCTTTGAGGCACGTAACAGACCACCCTGCTCTGTCCATTCCCTCTGGAATCAAAGTGTAGAAAGCCTTTGGTGCCCATCTAGGAATTTTAAGTAATGGCTGAAAAATTTATCTTTTTGCTCTGATACAGATAAAAACAGATCATAACTTGGAGTTGTCATTTGATGTAATGCACAGAAACAGCTTTCCATACCCTGGGCAAACACAGATTCCCAGGGGGTAAGGAAGAGATTCCTGGTTGTGAACCCTGGCGCAGTTCTCTGGGTCTGTGGTTAGGGGTCCTGTGGAAGCTCTGGGAAGCACGTTTCTTCAGGAGCAGGCTCCTGCTGGTCTTTTTCTTCTCCCACTTCTCATGTGGGCTTTCGTAAGACAGGCCGGTCAAAGGGTCCACAATTACTGACATTAGAAGAAGTGATTGTTCTCCTCCTCCTCTTCATTGCTGTTGTAAAGCCTTGTGTGTGTGTGTGTGTGTGTGTGTGTGTGTGTGTGTGTGTGTGTGTGTGTGTGTGTGTGTGTGTGTGTGTGTCAGCAGGCAGCTGTTACAAAGCCCTGCCTTGTAAATAACTTCAGGGCCTTCTTTGTTGTAGGTGAGGTGGTGGACTGCACAGAAAAGGACATGTAACAGCAGTGATGAAGATAATGGTCACCGTATTTGCTGGTTATTCGGTGTTCAGGTGCTTGGAGGTGCTTTACTTTGCATCCATAATCTCACTTAACCCCTCACACCACTACCTGGGAATGTCAGTAGTATCTGATCCATTTCCCAGACACAGACGCCGAGGCTCAAAGTGGTTCAATAAGTTGCCTACATCCCATAGCTGAAAAGGGCCAGAGTGGAGATTTGAACTAGGATCTGCATGATTTCAAAGCTAGTATTTTGCTTTTAACCATCATACAAGCTAGCTTTGACTAAACTTACCCATCCATGAGCCCCTTTTCTGTGTCAAGTACTGTATAAGTCACTGGAGATGCAGCTATGACCAAAACCAGTGAATGCCGGTGGGATGGTGAGTTAACGCCATGCAACAGGAAGAGAGTGTTCTAGGCAGAGGGAACAGCGTGCCCAGAGACTAGCCGGTGAGAGAGAGCATGGCAGGATCAAGGGAAGGACAGCTGAGAGCTTTCTTTGTGTATCTGTGTGAAGCAGGCAAAGTCACTTTCTCACTTCTACCCAGCAAATCAGTGCAAGATAGATTCTTAAGTTCTATGCAGACAGGGAGCATGCCTCATGTTCAGTAAATCTTTGTTGAAAGAACAGACGGTGGCCGAAATGGGAACAGAACCCAGGTTTCCTGAATCTCTTTAGTGTTCTGGCCAATCTTCTTACTGTGAGAACTCTTGGACAATTCCAAATTGGCCTTAGAAGTGAATGACTGTGATGTTGTGATTTATAATAAGAAATGTTTATTGTTCTTCATCCTCATTTTTGACACAGAGCTCCTTTAAGTCTTGGAATTTCCTAAGTGATGAGATGTGATGAGAGTGATAAAGATGTCTTTTATTATGTTGATGCAGTGACTTTGGACCGCACCTAAGGATAGGGCCATGGCCAGTGGAGCCAACCATGTGATTAAAGGGTTGGAACTTTGAGTCCCACCCTTTGACCTCGGGGAAGGGAGAGGGACTAGAGATTGAGTGCAAGCACCGATGGCCAAGGATTTAATCAATCATCTGTAATGAAGCTGCCATAAAAACCCGGCAGGACAGGGTTTGGAGAGCTTCCAGGTTGGTGACCATAAGAAGATCACCAAGGGGAGAATGGAGGTCATGGCAGGCCCTGGTCCTTTCCCTATATTTTGCCCTCTGCATCTCTTCTGTCTGGCTGTTCCTGAGTTACATCCTTTTATAATAAACCAGTGATCTAGTAAGTGAAATATTTCTCTGAGTTCTGTGAGCTGCTCTAACAAATTAGTCAAACCCAAGGAGGGGATCATGGGAACCTTCAGTCAGTAGCTGGTCATTCAGAAAAACAGGCTTGTGACTGATGTCTGAAGTTGGTGGGGAGTGGGGATGGGAGGCAGTCTTGTGAGATTGAACCCTTCACCCATGGAATTTGACGCTAACTCGGAACTGAGTTGAATTATAGGACACATGGCTGGCATCAGAGAATTGCTGCAATGCATGGGGAACCCCCGAGTCCCCAGAAACACACACACACACACACACACACACACACACAGAGAGAGAGAGAGAGAGAAATTAGTACTAGAATCCTTTTAATGACCTAGTGTGCCTGCATGGACCAATCAGGGCAGAAATCAGTTTTCCTAACATCGTGGAGTGAGAAATCCCAGCCTGGGGGCAGAACTGCCCAAGGAGCTTTGCTGACTTGATGAGCTTACAGTATAAAGGAAGGCACATCCTGACCCAGTGATCGTTTTACCTGTGGACACAAGGGACCTGACTGAGCTGTGTGGAGATGAAGACCTGGGCCAGCTAAATCCCAGTAAGTTCCCCAGTGTCTGAACACACGGGATGCCTCCCATCGCCGCTGTGGCCGCCCTGACGGCTTGAAGGGATCCCATCGCTGAACTTCTGCTCAGTCAGATCTCAGCCGGGTAACTTCTTGGGATGCTTCCATTCTGTTTTCTAAGCAAATTGTCTATGTTTGATAGTAATTCTTTAATTTTATCTCATTAAATAAAAGGTTAGGGAACTGTCAAAAACGACATGAGCTGAGGGCAATGTTTTTGAAATAGAAAAAGTAGAAGTGGGATTTATATCTGAACTCTAGGACATTTTGGCCTGTTTGCTTGCCAAAAAAAAAGTGCAAAAAAGTGATTCTCACGCATTTCTCTATCTCTTGAAAAAGGCTGTTCTGCTTTCAAATACCCACAGCTTGGAGCAAATATTTACATTCCACTTAAATACATTTGGACTTTAATGTCTGTACTGCTGGTTACAAAAATGTTAAATAAAACAAAAAAAAACTGTTTAAATGTAATATTTTAGAATGCTTGACTCCTTATCCACCCCAAGGAGATTGATCACTGTTGATCGTTGTGTTCCTGTGACCTGGCACAGAAGAGACATTCATTAAGTGAATGACTGTGTCCTGGAGGGTTAATTTTAAACGCCCATCTTCATGAAGACCATCTCACTAGCTTAGCTGGAAATCCTTACCCTTGGGAATGTGGCCCTGTGGGTGGGTCTCTTTCTAACCCTGGGATAGTTTTCTAGGGACCCAGTCTATGTCTAATATAGCTCGGTACCCTGTCCGCCCCTCCGAGGAGCATCACTTGGTACGTTTACTCATCCAGCATGTTTGCCGCTAGATTGGCTTCCACGAGCTGAAAATTTATTGGCAACTCAAGAGGGAAACTAGATGAAACAGAGACTTTGAGTGCATAGTTTTGTTTAAGGCAGGGACAGGGCATGTAATCTGAGTTGTCCAAGGGAACCCATGCATTCCTGGCTGCTATTTTAAGACTCTCCTCCTAAATTGATATCCTTCAGGTTTATTTGGTTTAACTCCTGCTCTGGAAGTTGGCTTGTTTCTATGCATCAGAGTTGTCATGAAAGCAGCTCCTCCAGGATTCCGGCCGGACAGCTGCGGAATAGCTGGCATTTTTCTTTCCTTCGCTCTGTATTGACAGCAGGTTTGAATCACCCTGCCCTGTTTTCTGTAACATAACCAGGCCAGAAATCATTTGAAAAACATTTAGGATGCCTAATTTGATCTTCTTTTCAATGAGAGGGAGACATTGCCTGGTACATTTTATATTTGGGAGGTTTGGAGATTTAAGATTGTAACAAGGACCTCCCTTTTCTGCCCCTCCTGTTTCCTGCTTATCACCATGGGACGGGGGTGGGGGGGTGGGGGGGATCCTTTCACAATTGGGAAGATCCCATCAGCCCTGTACTTCCATCCACATCCTTGGAAACTCTTGGAGAAGGCTGTCCGCTCATTCCTTTGTTGCTGGTCACCCCAGTTGGGTCTTCGCTTCCTATTAGCTGAGTCTCTGGTTGGCTTTCTTCTGCTCACCCAGATCCCTGGCAGAACTCTTCATCTTCATACAGAGTCAGAAGTTCTCCAAATGGTAAGCTAGTAAAATGTAAAACTTTAGCCAGAGCTGCCCATGTGTGCCCTTGCCTAGTTGCAAGCCAAGTTCCTCCCTGCCTTGCCCTGAGAGGAGGACTTTGAGGCTCAGAGGAGAGGGAGGCAGGCAGCCCCAACTCCAGTTCCAGACCTGCTACTAATTTGAAGAGTGACCTTGAGCAGTAATCGTGCTCCCTGGGCCTTGGGTTCCTCCTCGTTGAGGAAGGGGATCACACCAGCCGAGTGAGTGCTTCCTTTCAGTGCTAATGCACCTTGATCCCGTGACGGCTCCCTGATGCATGGTGCCCGCCTCTGTGCCTTTCTCATCCCTTGCCCTCCCTTACCCTCCTGTAGGTAGTGCCTAGTCTCCAAAAGCTAACATTACTATGGGTAAAACTTCTTCTGGTCAAAGCCAAGACAAGGACTTCATCCATGGAAACCACCATTAACCTAAATGCCAGCCGTGGGCATCACGAACCAGCTTGTACCGGCTCATGAGAGTCAGTTAAAAAATTTTGAGTCTCACAAGACTGTCGATTTCGTGTTGGTAGCTTGATATCTGCGGCGGTGGGAGTCTTTACACCACAGGAATCAGCACGCTATGAGTAAGAACTTGCTTGGTCTTCTTCAGAGAGTTAGTTGTTAGATATTCACCAGCCTACCAGGGAGATTCAAATGAAATTGACTGATTCAGCAACTCACAGGTGGAAGAAGACAGTGGCCTTCCTAATCTTTCTGAAAGTGTTGTGTTTTACTTCTTTGGTTTTGTTGGGGGTGTGGGTGGGGTTACGTTATTGTTGGTCAGTATTTGTTCCTAGTTCCTGTTGTGATGAAATACTTGAGCTTGTAGATCATGTGTCTTACCATCCTGTGTGCAATATCCCTGTCTTAGCCACTGGAACTGCCCCAACTCATCTTGTCCTCAAAAGAGTGATGTAAGGCTTCAGGCACAGATATTTCCTGAGAGTTTAGGGCCATGGAGGGGTTTCAGTGTTACAATACAAAGAGCTTCAAATTGAATATTGGATGTTTCTGTTCCTCAAAGTCCTTCAGCTGCCCTGCCACTAGGAATTTCTCAGGGACTGGTTTTTGTTTTCTTTTTAAGACTCCATCTTCCTACTATATTGTTCAGTTCTCCTTCTCTCTTTTCCTTTCTTACACTGAGCTGTTGATCTCTGTTTTCTGGTCTCCTTCCAGTCCATGCCCCACAGCCTCCTCTTCCACACTCAGGGTGGCCTATGTCCACAGTATTTCCTAAACAAGCTTCTAAGAGGAGCTCTGGTACCAGCTGTTAAAATCGTACTGTTTTTTCCCATTCCTCCATCTCCAAAGCTCATAGCTGACAACCTCCAGTTAATAATTTATTTTAACTCAAAGATGGTACGCGGCTTTGCTGCACCCATCCAGTGCCATTCATTTGGTGCATATTTATCGTGTGTTGACTTTCTACCTGCCATTGTGGTTTCATGGAGTCCATCAGGGTCTTACTTTTTGGTGAGAGGGAATCCCCAGTCAGAAGTTATCTGATTTTCATAAAGAGGAAAATGACTTGTTTTGAAAGGGAAACTTGTCAAGTGGGCCTTGGAATACTTAATTACTGTTTCTCCTCTCTGACCAGGTAGAGGGTGTCGACACATCACCATGGCCTGCGAAGCCCCTGGGAACAGGCCTGCCTTCTCACTGGAGGCATCCGCCATATGGAATAGTTAGTGGTTTTATGAAGGGTCCGTGTTTTGCCACCTGTGTGGCCTTTGTCGGTGCTGTTGTCTGAAGTGCTTTCTGCCCTCCTTACTCCTCACTCTTCTTCCCACCAAGTTTCTCTTTCACCTTTTAGGTTTCAGGTCAGACTGTTTCCTCTAGAAAGCCTTTCCTGCACTAAGTTTGAAACCCCTTCTCTGAGTTCCCACTGCACCCTGCCCTTCTTCTCTGGTCATCCTCATCATGCCTGTCGACTGAAATAAATGCACAGCCTAAAAGTTGAGAGTTATGTGCTATTTGGCCGGAGGACTTGAGCCAGGATGACAGCCTCTCAGATGCTCTGAAGAGGTAGGGGAGGAGCTAGGATATGTAGGAGCTTTACAACAAAGACCAGGTAGTTGGAACAATAAAAGATTACTTGTTATCTAAAGAAAACCCGGCATCTCAAGTTAAAGAATTTAGTGCTTTTCTATGTATGGGAGGAAGCAAACATTTGGGCTCATTGAATTCATTCCTTTGACAAGCCCCTAGCTATCTAGGGCCAGTATCTTGCCCTTTCTTATTCTGAGTCCCCTCAGAGAGCACCACTGTGAGTGGCTGCAGAGGCCGGGCTGCAGGCTTGTCTTCACTGGGGGGTGGCGGCAGCTGCTGAAGACTTGATGGTTTCTGCATTCTTTGTTTACTGATACGGTTTGCAGTATTTTTCGTTCACTGGCCTGTGGTTATCTTGTCCGTGCTTCCTTCGCAGGTGAGCTCTTTGAGGTTGGGGAGTGAGCCTTAAGCTCTTTTCTCTCTGTTGCCATCAGAGAACTTGGTATATAGACACTTAGATAAATACTTGTTGGTAGAGTGAATAAATGAATGAGTGAATCAACTATAGAATAATTATTTATAACTCAGACACTGGAGCCAGTAGAAGTGTACCTCTCATTTGACAAGCTGCATAATCTTTCTAAGCCTCAGTTTTCTCATCTGTAAAATAGGGGTGTAGCAGGATCTACTACTTAGGGTGATTATGAGGAATAAATTAGTCAATGCAAGTAAAGTACTTAGGAGAGTGCCTTTTACACAATGTATGCTCAATGAGTTATTGAGCCATTTTCCGTGATTAAAATCATTAAATGATTAAAATCATGAAGAGCTGAAGATGGGGAAATAAGCTGATATTTGTGGTATATGTACCGAAAAGCAATAACTTTCAGCATTTAACTGGAAGACAAATTATCCTCTTTCCAAATGACATCTAAAGCTCTCTGTGAGATTCTTCAGTAATGGATACTAATGTTCAGAAATGCAGCTTGAAACATCACACAGAGCTCTCAGTGAGACCCGAGTACTAAGGAAGAGAAATGGGGTAACATGCTTTTGAGAAAAAAGCGAATCAATATGCGTTAAAACATAAAAATCTTTTGTTATCGTCATTAACTGGCTTAACTGGAAAGCACAGTTCACTAGAATATCTCTTTTCAGTTATTTAAAGCACTTCTAATTAGCATCTTTGTAGTAACTGACCTACTGTTTATCTAACCCTCAAGCTTGCATCCAGCCACTTAATCAAGCAACATTTATCCTGTATCAGGTACTAGAGATAAAAAGATGAGTGAGACAGAGCCCCAGGGCTGGAGGAATTAATATTCTAGAGCAAGGTCAGCAAACTTTCTCTTAAAAGGCCAGACAGTAAATGTTTGGGCTTTACAGGGACATAAGGTCTCTGTTGCAAGTACTTAGTCCCCTCATTGTAGTGAGCAGATAACTACAGACAATATGTAAATGAAGGAGCAGGGCTGCTTCCAGTAAAACTTTATTTACAGAAATGGGTTGTGGGCCAGATATGGCCTTTAGGCCCTGGTTTGCTCTCCTCTGTCCTAGAGAAGGAGACGGGTACTTAGACTGAGCGAAGTCTGGACCAGGCTTGGTAAGTACAAAGGGCTAAGAACTGTAAAGGACAGAGGACGGGGAGATGAGAAGAGCGTGAGTTGGGCTGTGACCCTCACAGGGGGAGTGGGTTAGGGAGGTGGGGGTGCTGGGCGAGGTGAAGGAGAGCGAGCTAAGGCCAGGAGGAAGAGATGCCTGGCTGGCCCTTGTTGCCAGAGCAGGAGATTCTGGTGTAACTAGAGATCAGCTGTCCCGGACCTGCACTAACCAACCCTCACACTTGCCAAGACCTTTTGGCTCTTGGGAGATCTGACTGAACTGTCTGGAACCCACTGCAGGATTGCTGTGAGTTCCCATGGACTGCTTCCCCAGCTGCTCTCTGGGAAGGTGTCTGTGTTCCACCAGCACCCTGAAACGGAAGCCTACTTCCTTGCAGGCTGCCAAGAGAGACCCACTTATGGCAAGCATTGCCCATTCTTCAGTAGCTTTTGCGGCAGTTTTTGGTAATGCCATAGGGAAGGACGTGTTACATATCACGTATCTCCTTGGCTTGCTTGTCCCGCCCACTTCTTTTCCCTCTTTTTCTCTTTTTGATGGAACCAAGCCACTGTCTCCCTTGTCTTCTGCAAGATGTTCAGGTCCCCATAGGACCTCAGCTTCTGGCCCAAATGGCTCATCGAGGAATTCTACGAGAGACAACTCTCCCATCCTAACAGAAATTCTGGTGTTCTCGTTACCCTAACAGAGAGTGGCTTCCGTGAGATAATCTCGTATCCACTTCTCATCCCACAGCCCCCTGACTCCATAGCTTTGCTCCCATAGGTCTATTAATTTTTACAAAGCAGAGTGAGGGTGGGGCAGCAGGCTGTAGCCTCCATGTTGGACAGACTTTGGCTTGAATCTCACCTTTGCATTTGCCAGGTGTGTGTTATCAGGCCAGGGGCTTGACATCCCTGAGCCTGATTTACTGCTCTGTGAAACAGGCTTGACACTGCTCTCCTCCTGGGATGGTTGTGAAAATTCAGGAAAAGAACCCGGTTGCCAAGCTCAGTCCTTGCTGGTGCGGGGCTAATGCTAGTTGTCTTTTCCTGCCTTCGTTTCCTCCTCTAAGTCCCAAATTGGGTGCATAAAATTGCGTTTGGGTGTCTGTCACTCATCTTTGTGACTGTGTCATGTGTCTCTTGATAGACGTTCAGCCACTGGCCTTGAATTCATGGCTTCTGGACTGACAGCTGGGAGTGACTTGATCAGTAGTTGGCTGGATGTTATTGGAGACCATCAACTTTGCTCATGGCTTGTCAGCCAGATTTGGGAAAGAACGAGAGAGGGGTCTGTATGCCTGTTTTCTCCAGCCCTGACTGGGAGGTGACTTGTAAGGATCGCTCATTGTGGAAACAAATTCAGGACTTGTGCTGAGTGGAGTATATGCGTGCTGGGTGAGCAGGGACGAATAACATTCTCATTGGGTTACATGTCCCATTTTTCGTTATGCCTTGATACAGTGGCCATGTCCCCAAGCTCCTGGTTGTGGTTAGTATCATGAATGCATTTGGCTGACCAGATTTTACCCTGATCAAGTGGAGAATCATATATTTTGATTTTAATCATTAGCTTTGGTTGCCTGGACACTTTATTTCCTTTTAATGCTTTGTAAAGAATTAAGTTCTGAAAGTTCCATCCAAGAGGGGTAAAACATGGCTTGAATGACTTCCTGGACCACCTCTTGCTCCCAGACTAAGTTAAGGAACCCACTGTGTGATCCCTAGTCCCATAAACATTCGCCTACCACAGTAGCTTCACACTTTGTTGTTACTTCTGCTTTATGGTCTGTCTCACCCATAAGACTTAGAACCTCTTAAAAGCATAGATCTTACATTCATCACGGTATCTCCAGCGCCTGGGAAAGTCCTGGGAATAGAAGAGTCAGAAATGTTGGAGCAATGGGATGGAGCTGGATGGATGGAGGAACAAACACGAAATGTTGTGGTTGTTTTAGGATTCCAAGGAGAAACATCACCAAATAACTTTGAGCCTCAATCATATCCCTGGTTCCTGTACCTCCAGAATTCATTATTCAAGATGACAGAGATCCCCTGGAACAACATTTAATAAGCTTTGGCATGTGTAAGTGTGCGCTCAAACCTCCAGGCTGGTTCGTGAGCGAGCCTGGTTTGCACATTATATCTCACAGCCCTACACGACGCGGGTGAGAAGCTCCTTGAATCCTTTTTCACCGTCATGCACGTGAAGAGCCCTTTGAGTCTTACAGAAACAGAGCAGATGTTGCCAGGAGTGTCTGAGTCATCACGGCAGACAGTGAGAGCTGTGTATTAACTGGGCTGCCTCCAGCAAGCCTGGTGAGGCAGACGAGGCACACAGGCCAAAGCCCGCCTCGCACGGGGCCCTAGTTCAGAGAGGAACAGAGCGGAGCTTGCCAGCGATCTGCAGTCGGCCTGGATGGGGCCGTGAGAGGCTGCTTGTAAACTGTGGGTACTTGAGAATGCACAGGGCCTCAGGAAGCGCAGTCCTCTCTCCCTCTATGAAGTCAGATCAGAGAGAAATTTTGGGGTGCCCCCTGGTCCCACTCTGCTTATGGAAGACAACAATTCCACCAGTATTGGGTTCAGCTATTCCTTACTTAAAGAAAGCCCAGTATTAGTAGTGGGATGAAAGTCAAGTCAATCTGCATGCAGAGATCTTTGCAAGATGCTCTCCCATCCTGACTCCTTTGCTCCTCGTGGTGAAGGAAGAGAGCTTTGGTCACCATCTGCATTTAATGGAGTGCGTGGAGTTAGGGCATGGACTTCAGTGTTCCAGTTCTTGCTCCTTCGCTTCCTAGCCGTGACCTCGGGCAAGTCGCTAACATCTCTGAGCTGCAGTGAATCTGCTTCATGAGATGCTTATGTGTGAATTAACAAAATCGTTAATTAAATGATTTTGTTAAATGAAATTCTTTAAAGCACTTAGTACAGTACCTGGCACTTGGACTGGCACTTGCTAAATGGTGGTTAGGGATGTTCCTCTTAGTTTTACTTATGAATGAACTGGAGCTCAGCTAATGGCTAGGTCAAGGTTACCAGGCTACTAAGTTGGACTTGACCCAGCCACAGAGTTCTATGTTTGTATGATTCTAGGAGGGGGGATGTGTAGCACAGAGCAGAATAAGACAATTACCTTGTCATTCTTTCTACTTCATCATGATTCTCTAGTTTTTAAAAAGTGCCTTAGCTTTACAGCAGAACTACCAGATTTGTCTAAATGAGCGCTCCGCCTACAAAAACTCAGTCTGCCCCTAGCTTGTCACAGCCAGGCCTGTTGTATAAAACAAAACAGACACCTGGAGGAAATTGCTTCCTGATTTGAGTGAATAAAGCTGAGCAGTCTTTAGGGATATTTTCCACCTCAGTGTATGTTGGCTCCCCCCACCCCCCACCACATCCCTCCCCCCAGAAGAAAAATTCTGTTTTTCCATTAAAAAGACAACTGTCAGGTAAAAAGGCTCAGAAGTCTGTATGTAGCTCAGTGACAACTGTGAATCCCCCAAATTATTTGATCTATCTGATACCACATGTTCTGCATACTTGGCAGAATCAGGATAAATGACTGCTTTTTTTTCCCCCTCCTGTTCTTGCAAATTTGGCATAATACAATCAGAGGTAGTGAATAATCGTCCAATTCAGCTCTCAGTTTCAGCATTGATTCCCCCAGAGAAATACAGTAAGTCAGTTCTTTGGTTGGCTGCTGATTTTGATTGGCAGAAAAAATAACAGCCGAAAGATTACATTTTGCCAGCATCCTAAATTCTGAAGAACAAAAACCATACTTAAATTCTGGCTCAACTGTTTGACATTCCCATTTTTTAAAAAGAACCTACAGGAGGGAAAATTTTCTCTTTTTCCTCTGGGAAGGAGTTAAAGATCAGAGAACTTCTCTGTAGCATCTCCTGAAGCTCTTGATGGAGGACTTGATGGAGATACCATCCTCATGTACCAAAAGAGGAGCACATACTTTGAGAGTCCAGTGTATTATTGTCTCACCTTAAGGCGGGTAGATTGGGAGCTTCGCTTAACTGTGTGGATTTTTTTTTGTGTTTTTGGACATAGCATTTGAACATTCATTCATTCAACAAATATTTATTGCGCACCTACTATTATGTGCCAGGTACTATTAATGAACTAGAGAAACGGTCAACAAAAGAGAAATGCCCCTGCCTACTTGACATGTAATAGTTGGGATATAAATTCAACTGTCTTTAACAGTGACCACAAATAAAAATGGCTTAAAAAAGATAGAAGTGTGTTTTTCTGTCATCTAAGAGTGGTCCTCAGTTATTTAGAAATTACACCCTACTGCGGCATCCAGGGACCCAGGCTCCATCTGGTATATTTCTCACATTCACGTGGTCCAAGTCGGTGCATCATTCTGTCCATGTTCTCAACAGTAGGAAGAAGAAATGACGTGACCCTTCCTTTTAAAGGACACACCCCAGAGATGGTCCACTTCGTGAAAGGTCTGGACTTTGAAATAAAAGTTGCCTGAAACTAATCTATTTGATCTTGGGGCATCAAAAGCCCCACGCCTGTTTCCTCACTAGTAAAATAGAATTGTTACTACCTATCTCATTGGATTTTTAGTGCAAATGAAGAACGTCGATACAATTAAAAAAAAAATGCTTTCTAGCACAGTGTCTGGCTCCAAGTGCAGGCTCTGTAAATGCTGGCTGTTATTCTTATTAATACAGGATTATTAACGTTGTTACAGGTTTTTTTTTTTTTTCCCATGGAAACCTTTTGTCAAATAAAATCTTACACGTGAAGAGAGCTGCTCTGGTACAAGTGGAGCAGAGAACATATAAAAATAGGTTGGCTCAAGTCCCCTTTTCCACAGTTGCTGTAACACTCCCCTCCCCACCCTGTCCCCTCCTTGGCAGGGGAGCCCTGGGGGCCCCCACCTTCTAGTGCTGTTGTGGGTCCTTGACCTCTCTCGGTCCAGATGGTCTTGTTCAGAGCAGACCTGAGTTATGGGCCTGCCCTGACAGGTGTTGCTTCAACCCTTTTTGGTGGTTCAGTGTCAGTGGGCAGAAAAAGCCAAGGGCAAGGAAGCCACCTTAATAATGAGGTTTGTGCCTTTTCTCAGGTCCTCTCTTCTCCAAGCTGAATGTCTCCATCGTTCCGGCCACTCCTTGCTGAGATTAGTTCACGGTCATCCTCAGATTCTAGTCCTTACCCTGGGCGAGTTAAAATTTCTCAGCAAACTGTACTAAGACACGAATCCTTCAATACCTGGTTTTCGAATTTCGGCGTGGATGACACCCAGCTGGGGAGGTAGTTAAACCTCTGGCTGCTTGGGTCCATCCTCTGCGATTCTGAGCTGGGGTATTTAGGGGTAGGGCCAACCAAGCTACTTGATTGAACAAGCTCCAGAATCCCAAGTTCAGTGACAGCTGTGCCATTTACTGATTGGGAGACCTTGGAGAAGTCATTACCTGCCCGAGGATCTGTTCCCCTTTGAGGAAATGAGTGGCTTTAAGTAGTGGATCTAAGAAGCCTTAACAGGTCCAAAATTCTAAGGATTTCCCCCATTCTAGCTCTGGTCTGAGCTGTGCTCAGTGGGGCAAGATCCTCACCTCCCTTGTTCTGAGTGTCCTTCATGGGTTAATACAGGCCAAGATCGCATCCGTGGTGGTGGTTGCCATGTGTCGGGACTGAGTCACAGTGAGCCCGCTGATTGGAATCCTTCGGCTTTCCCCTGTACTGCTGTGACTCCTGCTTCCTGTTTTCATGTACTCTTTGGGCTTTAGTGCAGAGCCTTATACTAATCCTTTTGAAATAAAAGGGAGCAGGTACATATTAAGGATATTTAGTGCTCAAAATGCATATCATGAAAGCATTCCACAGTTAACTAGATTATAACTTTACAGGGGGGAGAAAAGGTGCATCGTCTTCCTTCTCCTTTACATAGCTCGCCTGATTTTAGTGACTGCTCCCTGTTGGACAGCTGTCTTATCTGATTTGGGCTATGTGCCCATTTTCTGCCCCCTCCATTAGGACGTTTACCAAAATGCATCCCATGATAGACTGTTTCCTTAAGCTAGCCCATAAACTCAGTTCTATGGCAAAATAGGTTGAGGAGTCATACTATTGTATTATCATTTTGGTTATTTCCAGTGCACGTGAGCACATTGAAGGCTCTGAGAAGTCCTGCAGGCAAGAAACCTGACTAAAACCCTTTAGCCCTCTGAGCCTAGAACGCCTTCTCTCTGTTACTGTCTGTCTGTATTGTTTCGTGGGAAGCATTCTGGTTTAACACTGGTTTGGAGGCTTCTATTTTGGAGTGTCCATTCCTTGCCCCAAGAGAAAGCAAGGAGATTGGGCTGGCATCTTAGGGGGAGGAGGGCCTACAGAATTCCTTAACCAGCTCCATCTTAGGGGGCTGTATTTACAATAGCGTCCAACCATTGCACTCTGCCAAAGAGCTGTTAGCTGTGGACAGTGACCTCCTGCGAGAATGAGATTTGCCCCCTGTAAAGTGTTTACGATCTCTGTGAAATTTCATACACCCTTGAAACGGGGAGAAGGTTTTCTACAGCCAGTTTTGTACTTTCTTATAGCCATATATGGTTCAAGATAGAGAAATGGCTTGACCAATTAAAACCAAAGCTCTCTCCGGAAACATACTGCTTGGGATTTTGAACAAATAAGTTCAAGAGAGAGGAAGGAGTTGTTTGGAGGGTGATACGCCTTCAAGAAATGAAAGATAAAAAATAGGAATGCTTTTTATTTTTAAAGGTATCTTCCTTCAAGTGTCAGCAGTCAAGTGATTTGTCTCCTTACCCAGTGGAGTAGGAGGCCTTGCAAATATGTGTAGGATATCTTTTGACGTAAAGGGTATATGGGAGGGAGAAAAGGATTTTAAGAATTCTCTTTCTAAGGTGTTATTACCAGGTCAACCATAAGCCCAACCGTAGTCTGACATTTCCAGCAAGTTAACCTTTATTTAGCCCTCCCGGTTTTTTATGGCATTAAGTGGGATTTGAAAATGTACCTTGTAAAACTGGAGAAAACGTAGTGAAAGCTATATAGGAAAATGGTACTTTCTTATTTTCTTTTGCAGCCTCTTAGCTACATTTAGAAAAACAAATGACCTAATTACCCAAAGTTTCACTTGGTTTTATCCAAAATAAGCCACTGAAGAGAAAGAATTACCTTGTCATATGTGAAAAAGAAACACAACTGTAATTACTCCAGCTGTCAAGGGCCTCTTTTCCATTTCCTCTGGGGTGAGTGTCATGGAGGTAAACTGGGAACTTGGTGGCTCCTGCGGTCATAGAGATGGCTTCAGGCTATTAGGAGAACGCACTTTCACATTCTGCACATTTGTTTCTGATCATGCCCTTGTAAGATACTAGTGTACTTGGACATGATCTTTTTGGTGACCTGGTGTAGCAAAATTTTCACCATACAAAGAAGAAAAAGCATTAAAAGGAGTCTAGTTCACTTAGCTATAAAGAGAGCAACTGGCATGATTAGCCAAGAGGGACAAGCCAGGCACATCTGATTTTAATTTTGAGCCATGTGGAGGGATCCAGGGTAATAGTTTTTATTTGTTTATTGATTTCTGAGCACCTGTCAGAGCATCACTTAGGCTGCATGAAATGAGCCAGTCATGAAAAGACAAATGCACTCATTTCCAGCAAACATTTCTGGGACCTAGTGCATCAGCCATTCTTGTAAGTAAGCCAAGTGTAACCACTGCTAACTATAATGTGGGGCAGCAAGTGTCAGGACCCCAGAGAAGCCCTGGCAGAACCTTCTGTCTCTTTAGATGAAAAGAGATGGCTTCCAGTTTGGTGGTTCTGGAGGTTTCCTAGAAGAAATGGCATGCAAGGTAGACCGGGGGTGAATGTCAGGTAGGGATGGGAGGCAATGGAAGGGGAGGGCAATGAAGCATCTAGTCCCAAGAAACAGCTTGACCAAAGAGTCAGTGATGGTCAGTTTAAGGAGGAAGGAGCCTAGTAGTGTTAACTTGCTCCCCTACTAGAGTTTCCTTCTTTCTTTCCTTTTTTAATGGAGGTACTGGAGATTGAACCCAGGACCTTGTGCATGCTTAGCATGCACTCTACCACTGAGTTTTATATATCCTCACCCACCCCCTCCTAGAGTTTTCTTAAAAAGGATCATCACCATTCCTTTGAAGCAGAAGTTTTTTCAAACTAGAATAAAATAACAGTAATAAGGTAATATTCAAAACTATGTAATTTCATCTGGTTCATTAATCATCAAACTAACAGAGAAACTTTTTTCTTTTTTTAACTTAACATTTATTGAGCCCTTAATATGTGCCAGACCCTGTGCTAAGCACTGGAAATAAGTGGTAAACTGCTCCCCTGTTTAGGCCATGGTGGTCAGAATTCTGTTACTTGCAGCCAGGTGCAATCCTTTTCTTCCTTCCTTTCTTTCTTTCTTTCTTTCTTTCTTTCTTTCTTTCTTTCTTTCTTTCTTTCTTTCTTTCTTTCTTTCTTTCATTCATTCTTTCTCTCTCTCTCTCTCTCTCTCTCTCTCTTTCTCTCTTTCTTTCTCTCCTTTCTTTCTTTCTTTCATTACAAGCATTTTTTTAACATTTTTTATTGATTTATAATCACTTTACAATGTTGGGTCAAATTCCAGTGTTCAGCACAATTTTTCAGTCATTCATGGACACATACACAATCATTGTCACATTTTTTTCTCTGTGAGTTAACATAACATTTTGTATATATTTCCCTGTGCTATACAGTGTAATCTTGTTTATCTGTTCTACAATTTTGAAATCCCAGTCTATCCCTTCCCACCCTCCACCCCCCTGGCAACCACAAGTCTGTATTCTCTGTCTATGAGTCTATTTCTGTCCTGTATTTATGCTTTGTTTTTGTTTGTTTGTTTGTTTTTGTTTTTGTTTTTTAGATTCCACATATGAGCGATCTCATATGGTATTTTTCTTTCTCTTTCTGGCTTACTTCACTTAGAATGACATTCTCCAGGAGCATCCATGTTGCTGCAAATGGCATTATGTTGTCGGTTTTTATGGCTGAGTAGTATTCCATTGTATAAATATACCACATCTTCTTTATCCAGTCACCTGTTGATGGACATTTAGGCTGTTTCCATGTTTTGGCTATTGTAAATAGTGCTGCTATGAACACTGGGGTGCAGGTGTCATCCTGAAGTAGGGTTCCTTCTGGATACAAGCCCAGGAGTGGGATTCCTGGGTCATATGGTAAGTCTATTCCTAGTCTTTTGAGGAATCTCCACACTGTTTTCCATAGTGGCTGCACCAAACTGCATTCCCACCAGCAGTGTAGGAGGGTTCCCCTTTCTCCACAGCCTCTCCAGCATTTGTCATTTGTGGATTTTTGAATGACGTCTTTCTGTCTGTCTGTCTTTCTTTCTTTCTTTCTTTCTTTCTTTCTTTCTTTCTTTCTTTCTTTCTTTCTTTCTTTCTCTTTCTTTCTCTCTCTCTCTTTCTCTCTCTCTCTCTTTCTTTCTCTTTCTCTCTCTTTCTCTTTCTCTTCTTTCTTTCTTTTTCTTTCTTTCTTTCTTTTCCTTCTTTCTTTCCTTCCTTTCTTTTCTTTCTTTCTTTCTTCCTTTCCTTCCTTTCTTTTTCTTTCTTTCTTTCTTTCTTTCTTTCTTTCTTTTCTTTCTTTCTTTCTTTCTTTCTTTCTTTCTTTCTTTCTTTCTTTCTTTCTTTCTTTCTTTCTTTCTTCCTTTCCTTCCTTTTTCTTTCCCTTTCTTTCTTTCTTCCTTCCTTCCTTCCTTCCTTCCTTCCTTCCTTCCTTCCTTCCTTCCTTCCTTTCTTTCTTCCTTTCTTCCTTTCTTCCTTCCTTCCTTCCTTCCTTTCTTTCTCTTTCTTCCTCTCTTTCTTTCTTTCTCTCTTTCTTTCTTCATTGTGAAAATTCCTGCCTCCCCCCCCAGCCCCTGGCAACCACCCTTCTAATTTCTGTCTCTATGAATTTGACTACTTGAGGGATCTCTGATAAGTGGAATCAAAAATATTTGTCTTTTCATGATTGGCTTTTACACTTGGCATAATGTCTTCAAGGTTCATCCATGTTGTAGCAGGTGTCAGAATTTCCTTCCTTTTGAAAGCTGAGTTTAATATTCCATTATATATGTATAGCACACTTAGCTTATCCATTCATTTACTCAAACAGTATCCATTGTTCATCCATTGATAGACCCTTGGGTTGCTTCTACCTTTTGACTATTGTAAATAATACTGCTGTGAACTTGGGCGTACAAGTATCTGTTCAAGTCCCTACTTTCACTTCTGGGGATATACCCTGAAGTAGAACTGCTAGATCATATTCTGTGTTTGATTTCTTGAGGAACTGCCATTCTGTTTTCCATGATGGCTGCAAAATCTTACATTCCCACAGTGTTACACAAGTTCCAATCTCTGCACATCCTCACAAATGCTTGTTATCTTCTGTTTTTGTTTCTGTTTTTCTAATAATAGCCAGCCTAGTTGATGTGAAATGGTATCTCCTTGTGGTTTGGATTTGCATTCCCTCATGATTAGTGATGTTGAATGTCTTTCTGCATGTGTATTGGTCACTTGTATATCTTCTTTGGAGAAATGTCTATTCAGTCTTTTACCCATTTTTCAAACAGGTTGTTGCTGTGGTGTTATTAAGTTAAAGGAGTTCTTTATATATTCTGGATATTAAGTCCTTATCAGGTACATGATTTGCAAGTATTTTCTGCCACGGGTTTTTTTTTTTTTTTTTTTTTTTATTCTGTTGATTATGTCCTTTGATGCACAAAAAGTTTTAACTCTGATGAAGTCCAACTTACCTTTTTTTTTTTTTTAGATCATGTTTTTTGTGTCATAGCCAAGAAACCATTGCTAAACTGTCATGAGGTTTTTGCCATGTGTTTTCTTGTAAGAGTTTTATAGTTTTAACTATTATGTTTAGGTCTTTGATCTATCTTAGGTTCATTTTTTTATATGGTGTAAGAATCCAAATTCATTTTTTGCATGTGGATATATAGTTTTCCCAGCACTGTTTGTTGAAAAGACCATCCTTACCCCATTGAGTAGTCTTGAAAATTATTTGACTGTATATACAAAGGTTTATATCTGTGCTCTCTAGTCCTTTGGTCTATATGACTGTCTTTATATCAGTATCACACTGATTTGATTACTGTAGCTTTGTAGTAAGTTTTGAAATCAGGAGGTGTGAGACCTCCAACTTGGTTCAAGATTGTTTTGGCTATTCAGAGTCCCTTGAGATTCCATATGAAGTTTGGGATGGTTTTTCATATTTCAACAAAAACATTGTTGGAATTTTGATAGGGACTGACTTAACAGAACAACTTTAAAGAAAATGTTTATTTATATAACTCATCATTCTTATTCTAACTTGGATGTTTAGGAGCCTATAGAATTGAAGACAAAAAAAGATGCTTGGGGGATGGTGGATCCAAAGCTCAGCTCCCTCTACTCCACACCCTTTCACTTTCCTGTCCATTTTTCTTGGTGGTTTTCTTGACCCCATTCTCCATCTTTCTGTACCTCCAAAGATCCTCTCCAAGAAGGAGTGGGAGAAAAGACGTGTTTGAGCACCTACCCTTATATTAGACATCGATCACATCGGTGTTGAGAAGGCTCCTTGGGCCAGGCTCAAGGAATCCTATAGAAGCACTCAGTGGATTGAGTGAGGTTCATTTACGTGTCCCTCTGTGGTCTGGTGGCTAACGTGGTTGTGAAGAAACTGACCTGAGTAACTCTGAAAACACTCTCCAGCCTGTGTGGCTGGAGTCCATGCATTTTAAAAATAACAACAACAACAGCGACATCAACTGGTTTCAGTTATCCTAACAAATTTAAATACTCAAGATTGACAGCGTAACAAATTATAGGGAAATGTAAACATTTTCCCAGGCCCAATTATCAGGCCTTTTCCTGAAGACTATGGAGAGGATCTAGGTGGGAAACATCCCAGGGAACGTTTAAAATCTCAGTAGGGTGACAGGAGCTGAGATCAGCTAGAACACACTGCCGGAGGGCCTGCTGACCACTGACCAGACCACCAACATCTCCTTAACTTCAGGAGGCTGAGGGACCGAAGGGACCTGGGAGTGGTGTCGGCTCTCACAGAGGGAGAGATGAAGAAATGCTTATTTATCTGCCTTGGACAGTATTTTCATTTAGCAAGTATTTTGGTTACCGTCGGGGAAGGTTAAGGCTGGTTGCCAGAAAAACCAAACTTTCCCCCTTCCCCACAGGACGATTAATGCTCTCCCTAAATGCTTAAAAAGAAAAAAATAACCCTTTTCTCTTCTTCAAAGGCCTCCTGCTTCTGCAATATTTCAAACGAGACTTTTCCTTTTTGTGGTGGTTTGTCAGCTGATGGTGAGTGAGTTGGTGAGCTGGTCGTGTGGAGCTGAGATGTCTAGGCTACTTGACATGATCCGCTTGCTAGGGGGTCATGAAGTCTGCTCAGGGGCTCTGTGAGCAGCTCTTGAAAAATGGACGAGGGCAGAACATACCAGAGTCCACTGCAGACAGTTAAGTCTTGATAGTTACAATTTTACATATAGATATTTGGGACATTTATTACATGTGATATAATGTGTTGTTCTTTCTATGTTTAGTAACCATTTATTCTTAATGGTTTAGATAATTATTCTTAAAAATTACCTTTGGCTAAACAAAGGCCTAGTCATGTTTCCAGATGTGGCCATTCTCAGTAAAATATCACACTAAACAAACATATATAAATAAACAAACTCTGAAAGTAGCCATTTCAGGTTACTTTTGAACCTAGTCCTTATTTGGGCCTTCAGATTTGATTTCTTTTTGGTTGATTGCATTTTTCAAAAGAATAGGTTTAATATAAAACAAGTATTTTGAAAATACTTATTCTATATTTTATATGTAAAATATTTCTTGATTTAATGGAACAGCGTTTCCTCAACCTCAGTCTTTCACAAACTTTCTGTGTGATTTTTACCAAATCGGTGAACCACTTGTGTTTTTGATTCATATTTTCCCTAAATCAGCTCAGATTAAATCTACATTTACCACCCATGAAACTGTTGATTTATATATGGGCTATTTATCATTTCTAATATGCAGTAAAATAAATATGTAACTTTTAAAATATAAAAAATTCATCCACATGGCATCAGAAATGCTACTTCAGCAGTCCATACCTTTGCTGAGAGAATACTGATGTCCAGAACGTTTCTTGTGTGCTTTCCTCCTTCTTCTCTCTCAGATGCCTGTGCTCTAACAAAGGTTCATACACATGAGACAAGAAGCCAGAGCTGTTAGTTACTAGAGAGAGCAGTGCTCTTAATTTTAAAGAACTCACCCCACCCTCCTCCCCTACCCTGGTTTTCATGGAATACCAGCATTTTTTAGTTTACTAGCAACTCATTCAAGGTTGACTCTACCTCGACCCAGCTGGTTTTCTCCGTGTATTGGTAAGCATCTTAAGAGAACCCTGGAGGGGGAATGATGGAAGACAGAGAAACACCGTATGTCACAGCACAGCTTAACGGTAGAACTGAGTGAGCCAGTGAACTTAGTTGTGTTCTTGGGGCCCGGCTTCTCGGAGACTCACTGAGACTTGAATGGAAACAGAGCTGAAAAGGACTCGAGAGAAAGAGTCCATCCTCTTTCTTACCAATGGGGCGACGGAAGCCCAGAGAGGCTAAGTGGTACACCCAGGGTCACACCATCAGCCAGTGAGAAAATGTGAGGCCGGGCCTGCCTCCCCACGTCTCTCCCGCATCTGTTTCACCATCTTGGAGGGCTGGTGAGGAAAGTCTCATGCTAGGAATCACAGAAGTCTGGTGTTAGAAATGGCTGCTGTCCAAAAAAAGCAGAGCAGACCCCAAACAGACAAGTCAGCTGAGAGCGGAGACCCCTGGTGTGATAGCCTAGGAATGAGAGAAAGATGTCAAGTGGACAAGACCACTCATGACCTGGAGTCCCTTCGCTTTTAAGGGGATTTCTGGCCATGACATAAGCACCAAGTATTGATGATCTGATCCTCAGGTGCCCTGGTGTCCTTCTCAGGAACTTCTGTTCTAGAAACCAAATTCAGAATCAGCTCCAGGGACTATTTCTTGTAGCTATAATGAGTAGCCTTGAAATGTCCCCATTCAAGAGGAGCCCAGGCTAAATGCCAGGTGGAAATTCTGAAGCTCTGAGTCGTGATCCTGAGTTTGAGCTGAAACATCTTAACAAAACCCTAATGACCGATCACAAACCTTGGGTCTCTTTTGCCTTAAATGTGACTTGCAAATGCCCAGATTACCTACCAACAATTCAGAAACCATTTACTATTTTCTGTACTCAGGCAGGCTTTGGGACACGAGGATGAGTCAGGGAAGGGGTCGGGGTGGGGGATCCTCTGCCCTGGAGGAATTCACAGACCAGTGGAATAACAAATCAATCCATCACACCTCCTCTGTGAAGCTTTCCCAGATTCTCTGAGGAGAATTGAGATCCTAACCCTTGGATCTCCTGTGACCATATACAGTCTGTTTGTTTGTTTATTTGTTTAATGGAGGTACTGGGGATTAAACCAGTGCTCTACCACCGAACTTTATCCTCCCCCATCCCACATACAGTCTTTACATTGTTTCCGTGCTCTGTGTTTGGGTCAGCTGCCCCTGTGGATAGTGAGTTCTTGGAGGGCAGGAGCTGTATCTTACTCACCTCTATTCCCAGTGCCTGATGTGAGTATGTGGCCCTCCAAATGCTTTTACAGGGAGGTATGGACAGTGTCCTGGGGAAACAGAAGAGGGGAAAATACCAGGTGATATGATGCAAACCAGCCAGTTCATTAAGCTCAAGGGTCCCAGGTAGCTTAACAAAGGAAGAAGGCATTTGAGCTGGTGTTCAAGAGCTAGGTAGGGGTTTCTGGGAGCCGTTTTGGTTTGGCATGAGAAATAACTCTGACCGTGATGCCTACGTTGTGTGAGCCCCTTCCCTGCACCTGGCGCCTTTCCTGGAGGAGACACACACCTTCGGTCAGTCTCTGCATTTCTCTTAGACCAGCCAGGCATCTGTTTAACTCTGGGCTGTCCTTATCTCGTTAATTGTTGGTTAATTTCTAGGTGTGTGTGTGTGTTAGGGTTAAAAATACAAAGAAATGCTAGGTAGGGGCTTTGTTAGAATTCCAAGGAACGTGGGGGAGCAGAGAAGTCACGAATCCATGTACCTCTGCTCAGAGGGGAGTAGGCCTGAAACTTAGGACAATAGCGAGGTAACTCTGGATGTGGTTTGTTGTAGCTCCTATAAGGACACTGTTGCAACCTGTTCCTAGAGCCCCTTTCCTTTAGAAAATGTATCAGGGGCTGAGTGTGGCTCAGTGGTAGAGCACATGCTTGGCATTCATGAGGTCCCAGGTTCAATCCCCAGTACCTCCATTTAAGAAAAAGAAAAGTATGTGAAAAGCACAAGAGAAAATGTATTAATTACATTAATTATCATCTGTTCCTCACTGCTAAAATGTAATCTCCATGAAGGTGAGGATCTTTGTTTTGTCACTGATGTATCCCAAGTGCCTAGAACAACGTGTGGCATATTCTTGGCACTCGCTGAATTTTGATATGAGTGAATATATTAAATGAGTGGATAAATGAATACTTGTGCCCTGGATCTGAGCCCTGGTAAAGGAAGAGACAGTTGTCCTGAGAAGTGGGACTGGGGATTGGAGGGTCCCTAGTACCTCCTCCCGGGGGCTGGTCTCTGGCATAGGCTGCCCCCTTTCCATGGCGAGGCTGGTGTGTGCCCCATCGTGGGCATCGTGAGTACACCTAAGCAGTAGAAAAAGCACTGCCCAAAGAAGCAGTCTAGCCATTGAAGCGGCTGCTGTTTAAATGTGTCCCTTATCACAGGCGGTAGCTGCAATGCTGTCACAGGGAACACTGTATCAGGAGACCTGGGTTCAAATCCCACCCATGTCCATTTCCCGCTCTGTGAGGGTGGGTCCGTCATTAGGCCTTCCTGAGCCTTAGCCTCCCCACTGGTCAAACGGGGGCAGTAATCCCTTCTTCACAACGTGCCTAGCACTGCCCCTCGTGGGACCCAGGAGGCCCTCCCCAAGCAGCGTCCGGCCCGGGGAGACCCCCTGAAAGGCGGGCAGTGTGTGTGGGTTCTGTGGGCCTGTTTCCCGGCTAGTCCCCAGCTCTCCCCAGGAAAGGATCCAGCAACGCCCCACAAGTTTGGTTAGAGAGGATCGTGCAGCAGCCCCCGCTCCAAACCCAAATCCCCAGTAAGTCAGGAAGATGTATGTGTTTTAAAACATTGGGAGGTCTGCGTTGGATCACCCTGGCGCTGCGGCTTCCCGGAGCAGCCGCGAGCGGAGGGAAGCAGCTCCTCTGCCGGGAGCTCTCCCCGCGCTCGGCGCTCCTGTCCCACAAGGGGCTGCCTTCACTCGGCGCTGGCGGCCGTTGACTTTTAAATCATAAAAAGCCGCTCTATATACAGTTTACTCTGTTGCTAGAAGGCGGTGGAACGTAGGTATTTAAAAAGAAAAAAAAAAAGAAAAAAGAGCAGAAGCAGCAGCCGTTAATCCCGCCAGGCTTCTGGGCACTGGAGCAGATGCGGATGACAAAAGTTAATTAGAAACATGAGCCGTTTAACCGAAAACACTTGTGACAATTGGAAGGCCAGCCTCTCCGGTTGGAGTTTTCCTAGGGAATCGTCGCGGGGGAAAGTGGCCGCAGCTGGGTAAGTCGCGTCCTCGTGGCTTTGCAGACACAGCCGTCTGTGTCTTTGAGGGCCCAGGTGCCGCATCCTCTCTGGGCCAGGCGGGCGTGGCTGTGGGTGGGCGCCGGTGCTGAGCTCCGTGGTCTCCCTGCCATCTCCTCTCTGACAGCTGCCACGACGTGGGGGATGGATCTGCGTGGCTCTGAGTGCTGCCCCAGGAGGGGTGCCTCAGTCTTCACGTCTGTGATCCAGGCCACCTCAGTGCCTAGCAGAATGCCTTTGGAATCCACCCTTCTCAGAATAATTCCAGTTCTAGTTTGGGAATATTTTGAGGCTGTTCTGAGAAGAGTCTGGCCTGGGAAATACTCCCTGAGCGCCAAGGGGAAAGCCTTGACTCTCAGATAACCTGCATGTTTTCCTGCGTGCAGTGAAACCTCGTGCACAGTTCAAACTCTTACGCTCAAATGCCTTTTTTATTTTAACTCCTGCTTGCATCATGCTCATAAATGTTTCAAAGTGCCAGTGTAGGAAGAACTGTTATGCTTTGATGAGATTTAGCAACTTGCACGGGTAATTCTTCTGTGAAGATGATACCTGGTTGGTTTCTCTTTTTCTGTTTTTTGTTTTGTTTTGTTTTGTTTTTTGATTTGTTCTGTTTTAAAATCTTGGCTACATTGTTTATTCTTAAAGTTGGATAATTCTCAAATGTTTGGCTTAACTAGGAAACAGGGTTATGGGTTGAGATACTTCCTACATCATTTGTACACCATCACAGTGGTGGTGCGGGTTGCTGTGTGTTTTCCCATAAATGTGTGTTTCCTTGTGTCTCATGCACATTGATGTTAAGATCAGTGTGCTTTCACACAGCATACTGCCAAATGTGACAGGGGGGCATGTGAACAGACGGTGATGGAGAGCACAAGGAAGTCAAGGTGGGGTTTAAATTGAGCCACGGATAATGCACAAAGCAGACTGGCACCTGGGTTGGAGCCGTCAGCTATGTCACTGTGGCCGACAACCCCTCGTGATCAGTGCAGGTCCACCGGTTTAATTCAGGCTTCCTTCTCTTCCCCATCTCTGCAGAGCCATTGGCCGGCCCAGCCTCCTCCCACCCCGGAATGATCGAAGATGCACCTGCTGCTTTGGAGAGCGGTGGCGCCTCCTCAGCCATCCCCCAGCCCGGCGCGGCCTCCAAGCCCTGGCGCAGCAAGTCAGTCAGCGTGAAACACAGTGCCACAGCCACCACGCTCTCAGTCAAGCCCCCAACGCCGGAGGCTCCCCGGCCCGCCCCTGAAGCCCTGAAGCCAGCCCCCAACAATCAGAGATCCATGCTGGAAAAACTAAAACTTTTCAACAGCAAGGGGACCTCCAAGGCAGGCGAGGGTCCAGGCTCACGGGACACAAGCTGTGAGCGGCTGGAGATTCTGCCCAGCTTCGAGGAGAGTGAAGAGATGGAGGCCGCTGGGCGCCCGCTGTCTGTGACAGGGCCCCCCTCCAACAGCCCCAAGATCGCACTCAAGGGCATCGCCCAGAGAACTTTCAGCAGGGCACTGACCAACAAGAAGAGTTCCCCGAAAGGCAGTGAGAAAGAAAAGGAGAAACAACAGCGAGAGAAGGAAAAGGAGAAAAGCAAGGACCTTGCCAAGAGAGCCTCGGTGACAGAGAGGCCGGACCTCAAGGAGGGGCCAAGAGAAGAGCCCAGCGGGCTGGCAGTGACCGAGATGCCAAAAAAGTCCTCCAAGATCGCCAGCTTCATCCCCAAAGGCGGGAAGCTCAACAGTGCCAAGAAGGAGGCCGCGGCCCCTTCCCACAGTGGAATACCAAAACCAGGGATGAAGAGCATGCCCGGGAAGTCCCCAAGTGCCCCCGCGCCATCCAAGGAGGGGGAGCGGAGCCGGGGTGGGAAGCCAAGCTCAGGGCTCCCCCAGCAGAAGCCCCAGCTAGATGGCCGACACTCCAGTTCCTCCTCCAGCCTTGCATCCTCAGAAGGGAAAGGCCCAGGAGGGACCACCCTGAACCACAGCATCAGCAGCCAGACTGTCAGTGGGTCTGTCGGGACCACCCAGACCACAGGAAGCAATACTGTCAGTGTCCAGCTACCTCAGCCCCAGCAGCAATACAGCCACCCCAACACTGCCACGGTGGCGCCTTTCCTGTACAGGTAGGAGTGGCTGCCCGCCTGCCCAGCCTGGGCCTGTGGGCAGAAGAGCCTTTCTGGTGGATTCTGGGTCTTTGAGGGCTGGAATCGGGATGGCCTTCCAGGGACCTGGAGGCACACAGCTCAGGTGCCGTGTGAGAAGCTCCTAAGAGAGGCGTACAGTGTGCTTGAGGGACCATCACACAGCGCTGCAGGGTAGGGGTGCAGAAAGCTAAAGGGCGGGAGTAAAACGTGCGTTGATCCGGGATGAGGAGGAGTGGACCGGCACGTGGGGAGCCAGGGGCGTTGCCGGAGCAGCAGCAGCAGCGTGAGCAGCAGCGAGGAGGGTGGTTTGGTATCCCCCACAGGCTCCCACATTGGTCCTAAAGCATCCTTTTAAAAAATGCAAAACGAAAAACCATCATGCTGAGTGAGGCTTCTTCTCACAGAGGTGCTTATCTTGAAATTCCAGATTCTCACAGTTTCTCACCCCATCACACATACTAAGTGTTTTTTTTCAGGCCCTCCTGTGTTGCTGGGATTTTTTGAGAGGAGGACAGGACAGTGGTGAGCAGGAACTATTCTAGAAGAACAAAAGAACCCAAGTTGTATTTGGGGAGACAAGCCTGGGTGTTGGCATATGACTCCCTCCTGTCTGTCATTGGTCCCTCAGTCTCTCTGTCTCAGACAGCATGTCCCTGGGACCAGGGGAGACCTCGTGGAGCCAGGTACTGCTGGCTCTGGGTGTTCCTGGCCCCACCAGGATGGTGGACGCTGGCTCCTGGTGATGCTTAATATGTGTGATGAGTCCTCTCCGGGCAGATGGAAGCCCCCCAACCCTGCTTTTAGGGGTTTCCAGGGCCTTGTTCAGGGCAGTGGGCCACACTGCCCTGCTGAATGGTAACTAATACCTCTCCACAGGTAAAGGGGGCCTGTGATTCAACGTCACAATCTAGGCTCCTATTTTATAGCTTCTACCCTAAGTGTACACACATGCACACCTGTCCACACACACTCGTACACCCGTCAGGGTGGATGTACATCGTGAACAGTCACACGAAAGTAAGGACACAAGTGCACATTCATACAGAACCTGCAAATGCACGTGTTCAGGCGTGTGTTTACACGCCTGTTCACGCACACAGACTCATACCCACACGTTTATTTTTCCTCTGTTGTGGTTTCCCAGAGAATTAGGTCTTCCCCCTCTCCCTGCCTGAGCTATGTGCTAGTTGGCTCTGTTTCTTTTCCTGCCAAGAACTGGTAGAACAGCTGGTCCAAACGAGTGATTTCAGAGTCCAACCAGCCGTGTCCAGCCAGTGAGGGACTGCCAGGCTTCTAAGAAGCTTTTTCCTCTTCTCTGTTCACCCTCCCCTTCAGCGTGGGCCCCGCCAGGCCTTTTTAAGTGAGAGATGGTCATCTTTTTATTAAGTCAAGCTATCAGCTCAGCTCACAGTCCTGAGAAGGGTGCGAAGGCTCAGCTAACGACTCAGCACTTGTCCCCATGCTCAGCTTTGTATACAGTTGTTCTCTGAACCATGGAGGCCGCTGAATTGCTCCCTGTGACATTTTTATCATTACAGTCACATTAAGAGCCTTGAGGTAATGCATATTTAAGCTGCTCTTCCCAGATTCTTGATTTGCATTTTCAAAATTAAAATATGTGACAGCCTGATCACCATCAGTCCCACTCCCCCCCCACCTTTTTTTTTTTTTTTGGCTGTAATCATTTGAAAAATTCTAAAACATTTAACCTCTTTTTTTTTTTTTAATTTCAAGATTTTCTATAAGAGGAAAAACTCTTAATGATAAAACGCAAATGTCTCACAAAGAGGAAGAAGGAGAAAACATCAAGGTGTCTGTCAAGCTGTATTTTAGCATTAATACCGACCCCGTGTGATGTCCTTCTGGCTCCCCTGAGATGCCAGGGAGCAAGCTGGAAAGAAGAGCGCTGGGGTAGGAATCAGGACGCCTGGACTCTGCCTTTTATTAGCATTTGAGTCCCTCTGTGGCCTTGGGACCTGGCTGTAGGGACAGCTGTTGAAGATGCACCGAGTGTGTGTAGAGACCCAGCCATGGGCTTGGCCTGCCCCAGCTGGTTTGATCATTCTCACAACTCCATGAGCTAGGTACCTTTTCATCCCCATTCTACAGACGAGCAAACTGAGCCTTAGCATCATTAAACAACTTGCTCTGAGTCAGTGAGCTGATAGCTGGAAGAGCTAGTGTTTAAAGCCAAGTCTGTCCACCTCGAGGGACCAGGTGCTTAACCACAAAGCAGTCTTGACTCCAAATCACTGCCTCTCTCTTAGCCTCACCTGTAAAGTGAGAAGATGGGGCTAAATTAGAGGATTTTGGAAAAGGGTTTAGACTCCTCTTATGCTCTAAGATTCTCTCTCAAGTTTACAGCTCACTGTGTGTAACTTACAGTGTTCCCTCCAGAACCTCTCCATGTTAGTGATGTTACCAAGGGATAAAAGGAAGATAAATCACTTTTCAGAATTACTGGTAATGAATTATAGTTATCAATTCAGAAGTCACACTGGACACCTCCATTGCTTTACACTTAAGTGCTTTTGTGTTGTATTCACCTGTAATTTTTGTAGCAGCCAGGGGAGGTCGCTGTTGTTACCCGCTGATGTCCAGATAAGGGCTCAGACGTTCAGAGAGGTGCAGTGACTTACCCAGATGTGTGTGGCTATCGAGTTAGAGACCCCAGACTGCAGCCAGCTCACTGTTCTGCCCCCAAGTCTGCTGCTCCTTCCAGTACCCTCTAGCCTCTTTCTAGACTTAAAAACTTCTCACGTGTTCACTCAGCACACCCTGCTCAAGTGTCTGTGCACTTACATTCTCATGTGCACACGTCAAAAGAGCCAAGCTTTGCTGTCAGAGAGCTCTTAGTCTATTAATTAGCTCATGTTGTAATAAGTAGGCATCCAGAGAATAAGGAATGTGCTGCAGATACGTGCAGAACGTGGAGCTGTCTGATGGCAGAGTCAGGAAGACTTCCAGGCCAGGATGACGTGGGGACTGTGCCTTAAAGGCAGATTAGGAGCAAACTAAGGAAGAAAGAGGAAAAGCTCCTTGAGGCAGAGGTCATGATGACTTCAAAGACAAAACTGTAAAGGGCAGGGTATGATCTGAGAGAAACCACATGTGGGTGGGGCACAGGGCAGGGCTGTGTGCAAAGGGCAGGAGTGGTAGGAGATGGGGCTGAAAGTGAAGGAAGGGAGAATCCCACAATGTAGGGCATCTTCTACCATAAAAAGGACTTGAGACCTTATCCCACGGGCAGCGGGAAACCATCGGAGGCCTTTAACCAGTGGATGACAGGATCACATCAGTATCACGGAGATCAGTGGAGGAGGGAGTGGGGAGTGGACCAGGCCTAGGAACAGTCCAGAACAGAGGTCGTGGTTCGGATGCCTGCTTGGGCCCACAAAGGCCATCCACATGTGTGGTTCCGGGTGAGCGGGACAGTGGTACAGGGCACCCCATGCCTCTCTAGAGGGAGCAGCCACCACTTGTCACCAGCAGGTGCCACCCTGCATGAACGTGAGCTCAGTCCTTCCAGACTTGTTTTTCCCGGGAGAAGGCAGAAATCCAGATTTCCTGTGAAAATCTCCCAAGTTTTAAATGTGGAAATGAATTAAAGAGCTTTAAAATACCATACAGACCAATAAGAATAAATCCATGGGCCGGTTTCTATACCTGGCTGTCATTTGCAACCTCTAGGCTAGAGGCAGCACACCTGTTCCCAGAGTGCTTCCAGGACCTCGGCAGAGGTGGTGAGAGCCTGGAGTCTGCTCAAGGGATGGAGAGGAGCCCTGGGAGTATCACAGTCCTGTAGAGGTAGAGATGACAGGAACGGGGAACCGTCGGAACCAGTAGGAAGGCAGAGGCAGGGAGTATGGATGAACGATGTGGGGGTTATCAGTGCCTCCGCCCCAGCCTGTTATAGACATTTCATAAAATGGAAAGCATTTTCTTCACAGAGCGTTAAATCTGGTTGAATTAGCTCAGGATGCTAATGAATTAATAACGTTATACCCAGGGTTATGTGTCTGAGTGTAATTAGACATTTGCATGACACCCTGAAAAAGCAGAGGTAATTGTGGTAAGAGCACATGGCACGAAGCACTTGCCTTGATTTGCTGGACAAATAAGGGCATGGAGAGAAAGTGTGGGGAAATACAGATTTCAGTCATGTGTTGAAAGAATGATCAATGAGACCTTGCATCTCAGAAGACCTGAGCTCTGAATCAGACCTAGAGGGCAAACACACCTGCTTGGCACCCAATCCTGGCTGGTTGTACAGTCAGCTTTCCAGAGGCGGCTGTGTCAGGAGGATCTAGGGGCCCGTGGGGAGTCATCATCATGTCAGTGGCGTCATCGCTTGCTTGCTGGCGTTGCTGGTTCCTTAGAAGTTGCTCTTTGGTTAAGTGATCCAAGCCACCTGGTCTCTGCAGCATTTTTCTGGCTAGACCTGGCGCCCCGATGGGGATGCAGGGACGCAGTCCACAGTGAAGGATTGCAGATCCTCCATTTGGGTGAGGAATATTTCATCTTTTCCAGGTCAGTAGCTCTCTCTGTTTCTAGAACGTCACTCCACATGCGCTAATGAATTATTTAGTGTCAGTCTGTTCTGTTTTAAAGCTTCTTGCTGAAGGAGGTGATGGTGGGGCTGGGGTCGGACTCCAGTGGTTCAGATGTGGTGGTCACCGCTTGTGACAAATGTGTCTGCTCTAATTTGTGTGTGAAGGTCCCAGACAGACACCGAAGGGAATGTCACTGCCGAGTCCAGCTCAGGGGGTGTGACCATGGAGCCCAGCCACTACACCAAGAGTGGACAGCCTGCCCTGGAGGAGCTCACTGGTGAGTATGGCACCCGGAAATGCCGTGTCTCTTGGTGAGGAGGCCTCCCGTGCAACCACCTGCTGGAGGGGCCCAAACCCAGCTGGATGTGAAGTTGCTTCACTGTTGCCTTGATAGATGAGACTAACAAATTTATTTTCTGTCTTACTGCCTTCTTTCCCTCCTCTCTCTCTCTCATGGTCTACTCCCTCCTTCCCAGAATTGTCAGTCTTTTATCTGTTGGCAAATCTTATTTTAGGATAACCCTGCTTCGCTCATGTAGGGGCTTTGGGCTGCTCGGGTACTTTACTTTGAACCTCCTTGGTTACTCTTCAGATGAAGTGGCCTTCCAAAAAGCGTGGGAACTCTGAAATGAATTGACTTTTTTTCTCTTCCCTTTGTGGAAGCATTGATTGAAAACTGTTCTGAGCACCCTCCACTAATTGGAAGGATTTCAGCATGCTGCTTTTACCAAAAACAAAAATATCTAAATTTTATTTTAACTATAACCTAAGACAAAGGTGATTAAAGGGGCATTCATTATATCATACAAAAACATAAAATCTGCACCTGTCATATATTTAATTCCACAAATGTTTATTTGTGTTATACTGTTCGTTCGTTTGTTCCTTCCTTCCTTCCCTCCTTCCTTCCCCATTTATCATTACACATTAGTGCAGTATGATCGCTAGTAAAGTGACCACAGCAGTTGTGGGCTATAGATGTAAAAGTCCTTAAGGAAACAGAAATAGAAGTGCCAAAGGTGGCAGGCCCTGACCACCAGGCCTGCTACTTGTCACTCCGCCTCACAGCTGCACGTGCAGACAGTGCCGTGGATAGAGCGAGGCCTGCTTGGCTGCTGTGTTTAGAAATTCGCCCTGCTCGCGTCTGTGCACTCGAGGCCAGAGCCTTTAGATACTTGGCACCGAGGGTTTCCTCCTGCCTTCTTCTCTGGCTGGCTCCCTCTTCTGCTTCTCCTCCACTTCCAGGATGTCCTGGTGTCCTTTTATTTTATTTTTTTAAAGTGAGGTATATCACATTCTTAAAGAAGATGCTAACTTTTTGGCATCTGAATTAGAATTTCTACTGCCGTGCATCCTGACCTGCCACCATCTCTGTCCCTGGTCCCCATTCCCCAGCTCTGAGCCCTGTGTCTCGGCAAGGTCTCATCGGGGAGGTGAGTCGTGACCCACACATTTAGCAGTGACTGTGTCGTTCTTTACACATCTTAGCACTTCCAGAGTTGGGGTAAAAATCAAATCCATGTTTGAAATCCATTATTAGACTAAATATCCATGGCCCCTCTATTTTCATAGCCACATTACAGCTGTGGAATTGGTCTGCAGCCCATATGATCGACTCCTACCCGTTTGACCATTAGCTTTGAGTATTAATTTCAGAGGATCTGAGCGATTTAACTGTTTCCTTCTGGTTCTGCTGGCTGGGCACAGAGATGGGCCAGAGAGGTTTTAAGCCACTTGTAAGTAAGTGATCCATCTTACTGTGGTTCAGGGCCGCACATTTGGCATTGATTTTATGTTTATTTCTTTCTCAGGTTTTAGCTCCCTTGCCACTGAGGACATGGGAGGGCAGGAAAAGGGCCAGCTCTCAGGAGAAGGGTGTGGAGTTTAGATGACTCCTCAGGTCTCCACACACATTCCAGACTGTGTTCTTATGTGCACACATCAAAAGAGCCAGGCCGGTGCATCAGATGTGTGTCCCGGGGAGGAGTGTGGATTATGTCAGACGTGGGGGCTCAGTGAAATTCACAACATGAAAAGCAAAAGTGGCAGCCAGAGAACACACCACATGGCACTTCGATTTCAGAGCGACAGACGACAGCCTGGGATCCTTTCACCCCTTTTCTCCCCGTGTCTCCTCTGCATCAGGACATTAAAACCAAGTAAGAGCTCAGGAAGCCAAAGATGCTGTCAGCTGGTTTGGGGACCAGGACTGTGCAGCCAGTCACGCCGGATAAAGCATAGCACGCGTTGGTGTTAGGTCAAAGGGTGTTGGTTGCTAAGGAAAATTTCTTAACCAGGATAGCTTGCCTTTACATTCAAGTGGTGGAACTCACATGTGGGCTGTACCACGCGAATAATTTTATGCGGATGCTACATATAGCATGATCCTTTGAAACTTACCTACAGCCGATCCCTTGAAATGACAGTAAGTGGCTATATTTAGAAGTGGACATTTATGAGACTGTTTGATCAATTGCTGCGTCTTTCCCCTCACTTATGCAAGTAGGTGAATTTCCCCATGGTGCTCTGTCACTTACATAGTGTTACAGGTGAGACATGCACCTTGGATTGTAGTGTTAGAAGGAACCACATCTGCGTGTTATCCGGTCCGTGAATCCCTTCTGTCATTCATTGGTGAATCGTCTTTCAGTCTCTGCTTGAATATTTCTCATGACGGAAAGATTATTCCTTCATAAGGGAGTCCTCCCATATTTTGTTGGCTTTAACTGGTAATGGAGTTCTTTTTTCTGACATTTCTAAATCACTGGATATAACCCAGCCTCCTGAAGCTCAACAGACCATTTCTGTTCTTTTCCATGTAGTGGCATGCCCCTAGCCTCCCTCTTCCAAGTAAAAGTCCCATATTCTGCCCGTGTTCCTTACGTGACACCCTGACATCCTCACACTCTGCTCTGTTTGGTCAGAATGTGGTTCTCGCCATTGTGGCCAGTGGCTTGAGGGAGGACTGCCCTTAGCAGACGCAGGTCGGGCACAGAGACACGTGGAATAGCTCACTCGGTATTTTAAGATCTCTGTCTATGGGCCGAAAGGGCCCAGCCATTTCCACCGGGGCATGGTTGCATTTTTATTTTATTCAGGCTATGAGTTGGTAGGAAAATCTTACATTAAAGCCATCTTCTAAGCAGACAGAACTAGCAATTCAGAACGTGATCACCTAAGGAAGGCAGGTGGATTACTGGTTTGTGCTTCTGTGTTTCTCTTGGAACCTGGTATATGCTGGGCGGGGGGCAGACGTTTCCCAGTGGGACCCCTCAGAGGGAAACAGGACGGTCAGATTCAACAAGCCTTCATTTTGTGCCAGATGTATCACGTGTCATCTGTGCCTCCTAAACTTGAGAGAAGGGTTTCTATCCCCATTTTACAGATAACATTCGAAGAAGATAAGTGACTTGTCCAAGGTCAAGTGGCTAGTGGGTGGCAATGCTGCTGTTCAAACCTTGATTTGTCAGAATGCAAAATCTTTGCCTTTACTTCAGGGCTGCACGGACCAGACATCTTTTGGACAACAAATATTTCTTGAGCATCTATAGATTTGTATGGGGGTTACCAAAAATAAAGGGAAGATTCCATCCCATATGGAAGAGCTTTGGATTTCTAAAGGAGAGTTAACACAGGCAAATATGTCATTAGTAGAGACATGGGTCATTAGCAGAGACATGGAGATATTGCAGGTTTGCTTCCAGACCACTGCAATAAAGCAAAGATTGCGATAAAGCAAGTCACACAGATTTTTTTTTTTTTTTTTTTTGGTTTTCCAGTGCATGTAAAAGTTGTTTACACCAAAAAAAGTTTTTAAAAAAGTTGTTTACACCATACTGCTGTCTATTAATGTGCAATGGCATTATGTCTAAACAAATAATGCACATACCTCAATTAAAAACTACGTTGTTGCTTACAAATGCTAAGCATCATCTGAGCCTGCAGTGAGTCATAATCTTTTTGCTGGTGGAGGGTTTGAAATAGTGTGAAAATTACCAAAGTGTGACACAGAAACACAGCAAATGCTGTTGGAAAAATGGCACCAGTAGACTTGTTCGATGCATGGTCGCCACAAACCTTCAGTTTGTAAAAATCACAGTATCTGTGAAGTGCAATAAAGAGACAGCACAGTAAGACAAGGTATGCCTACAAATATAGTTACTACACTTTTGTGTGTGATTAAGTTAATTAATGAGGGTAATTTGAAAACTAGGGCCTAGAGCTATCCAGAGGATCAGTACTTTTTTGGCAGCCTTTACACAGATAAAGTGTGGCCAAGCTGGCAGTAAGAGATATTTAATTGATGGCTCAGGAGATAGATGCAGTTACATTCCTCCAAGGCCACGAGAGGAAGGTAAAGTAGACATTTATCTCTGTGTTCGTTTAAGAACACGTACATACACATATGTATTTTAAAGAATTGGGTGAGAAAGGCAAGTTTGACCATTTTTCAGATAAGAGAAAAATGCCTTCCAAATTTCTCTTGGTTAGGAGGGAGCAAATTGAAAACACAGGCGTTTTCAAGGATAGAGAGCTTGCTATAGCAAATTTCCTCCAGATAATCAATCATTGAACCCATCCCCCAGCCTCCAGGCCCCACCACGCTGAGGATAACCTGAGGAAACGGCCATCTGTCTCAGAAGGAAAGTTGCTTCCATGACATTTTTCAGGGGCCTGTTGCCCTATGAATGACCATTGCTGGAAGTCCTACTTGGTGTCTGCTGTAAATTCCACTTGCTGCTGCCCGTGTGTGCTAAGTCCTCTATGGAGATTTGTTTAACGGTATTGCTTAGCACTTAGAATAGTCATCAACTTCTAAAGACCCTTGACTGTGGTCTTCTCAGCCTTCCTGAAATCACTCTCAGGGAAGAAGTGTGATTCCTTTCATCACGGCTGTAGGCGTTTCACTTTGCCTCTTCCCCCGGTAAGCCCAGGAAAACAGAGTCGCCAGACAGCCTGACATGAGGCTGCTCCGAGAGGACACGTGACTTCCTGGCTTGTGTGTAGCAACTTCTGTGCCAGCTTGACCTCCCTGGTCCAAGTGTTTAGTGGGAAATGTTGCTCGGAGAATGGAAGTCCTGTGTCCCCCAGAGAGCCCGAATATTCTCGAATGCACCCCGCTCTGCAGCACCAGCTGGCGCGAGTTGAGTGCTGGTGGCGGGCACTGCCCTCAGGGCTCCGTTTAGTCCCTCCAGACACCCCTTGAGGTCGGCACTGTGACTGTGCTCCTTTAGGGTTGTGGAATCTGAAGGATGGAGAGGGTGATCACTCAGCCACGGAGGAGAGGAGCCAGAATTTGAGATGGCATACACAACAAATTGAACAAAGAAAAAGGCAAACCTTTCTCCGTAGAAATATTTGTGATTAATAAGGGCAGATCTTTAAGCCACGACAAGTTAACTATGTGTCACTTGAGGCCAGTGGATAGCAGCACCTGGGTAAGATACCACCCCTGGGTAAGAAAACAGTGCCTCCCCTACTCCTGCACAGGTGGAAGATGATTCCCCGGCACTGGTCACACCTAACGCGAGTGTGTCTTTATGGGAGACAGTGTGTGTAATGTCTCAGACTCCGTGCTTTGCTTCTCCCATGGGCTGGACCTCACCTATTGCTGGAGGGGCCCGTAGGGAGAAGGACTTCTCTCTTGAGATTTAATACGTTCTCTGGGCATCCATGCATGCATGCATTCATTCATTATCTGTTGTGTCTTGAGCACCTTCAGTGAGCCAGGCCCTGAGCAGGGAACACAGTTATGGTCACAGGTGTGATTGCTGTTCCCATGAATCTCACCATCTCTCTGAGAGTTAAAGTCTTCTCCACCCTCATCTCTCCAGGGGAAGATCCGGAGGCTCGGCGACTGCGCACAGTGAAGAACATCGCTGATCTGCGGCAGAACCTGGAGGAGACCATGTCCAGCCTACGGGGCACTCAGGTCACACACAGGTACCTGGAGCGCGAATCGCCATACTGAGCTCGCTAGTAACTTGATTTTCACATGGCTGCACCTGCCGCTAGCAAAGTGATTTGGTTAATAATGGAATAAATAACCGTGATCACCAGATATGTTAGAATTCACCCAAGAATGCCGCGCGGCGTGCAGAAGTGTCAGGAACAAAAACCAGTAGAGACAGGACCCTGCCCAAAGCAGAGGTTTGCCCAGTCTGTTCCACAGAGGATATTGCAGGCCAGCTGCATTTAAATTTCCCCTTGCTTGTGTTTTCCAAAACGATACTGTGCTGTTGAAACGAGCAGGTGAACTGTATTTGACCTGTGTGATAAAGTGAATAACTTGAATTCCTACCCTGTCTTCTGACCCACAGCACTCCGTAATGTTGTTAGTCATGCACGTGTATGAGACACGTACGGAAATATTTACAAAAACGTAGGATCGTGTTTAAACCGTGATTTCGTTGGATGAAATCTAGGATTACATTGGAACCATTTATCAGCTTCTTTTCATTGTTGAGCCAGAGGGTGAAGAGGATGCAGCGCCGGGATACCCTTGGTTTTGGCAGAACCAGGTCTCACGGTTTGCGTTTGGCCTTGATAATCAGTACAGGCCCAGCTGCCCCCAGTGAGCTCCTGGGTGGAAGGAGGGTCTCCTTTGCTTCTCCAGTTTCATTCAGTCTTTGATAAATGAATACAGCAAGGAGACTGCAGGGCTTCCTCCCTGCCAGCAACTTTGACAGATCAGGGTTAAGCACTGTGGGTTCTTAAAGACCAGGACCCGAACCTTAGGGGCTCCTAATGTGAGGAAAGTCAGGCCCACTGCTTCCAGGTTTGGAGGGAAACAAAAACAGTGGAGGCAACAAACTGGTTCTTCTTTAGAGGAGAGTAAATTGTCCAGGGGACATGGATAAGTCCGTAGATTCTTGACGGCGTGGAGCCAGGTGCTGGAACCCTGACTCTGTGATTGAGTTTGAAGTACCGCTGTTTCCACCATCTTTGCCATGATGACTTACTGTGGATTACAACAGCTTGGTGGACCTCTTGGCTTGGGCTAGGATGGTAATCATGACTGGAGGGAGAGCCCAAGCTTTTTCTCCTATGGGAAAGATCGCTCTCTCGGCTCAGTTACTAGATGCTAGCGCAGTTCTGAGTACACTGGTTGTCTATGGTGCCATAAGACCTGCAAGGCTAGAAAGACAGTGGACTGATTGCAACAGAGGCTTCTTGACGGCCAGGAACATCTCAGTCTCCTGAGATTCAGACCCAGCTAGTTTGATTTATTACAGATCCCAGATCTCGAGCAGAGGCATTTACCACTCTTTCCTGGCCTTTTGCCACCGAAATGTAGTTGTCATTTTGCACAAAAGTCGGGGGAAAATTGATATTACAGAGTTAGAAAATCCGGGCCCTCACTACCTGCTTTGTCCAGAGGGAGCTGAAGATGTGAAATGATCTTAGAAACTCTGGAGTGGACGCGCACATCCTGCCTTAGGAAAGGAGAGCTGAGATGCAGCATCCTTGGACCAGGGGGGCGGCGGCTGCCCATCCTCACCAGTCCAGCATTTTCTGCTTCCTGTCCTGGGCTGGAAAGAAGATTCCAGTGGTTAAGATCATTTATTTAAAGTAATTGGAAATGGGTATCTTGTAGCATGTTTTAGGGGAAAAGTCTCCACTGGGCTTTTGCAAATGTCACGTAGATGGCAGCTTCGTCTTAACGAAGGACTGGCACTGGGTGGTGTGTTGGTCCCTATTATTTGTTCCTATTTTGTATATGGGAAATATTTCATCATTCTGAAAAAAAAATTAAAGAACTGCAAAGGCTCCCAGGCACATTGGGTTCTAACCCAAGGCTGGTTTTGTGTTTTTAGCACATTGGAAACCACGTTTGACACCAACGTCACCACGGAGATAAGCGGGCGCAGTATTCTCAGCCTGACGGGCAGGCCCACCCCTCTCTCCTGGAGGCTCGGCCAGTCCAGCCCTCGGCTCCAGGCGGGAGATGCCCCCTCCATGGGCAACGGGTACCCGCCCCGCGCCAACGCCAGCCGCTTCATCAACGCCGAGTCAGGCCGCTATGTGTACTCCGCCCCCCTGCGGAGGCAGCTGGCCTCCAGGGGCAGCGGCGTCTGCCACGTGGACGTCTCGGACAAGGCAGGAGACGAGATGGACCTGGAAGGCCTCGGCATGGACGCCCCTGGCTACATGAGCGATGGGGACGTTCTGAGCAAGAACATCCGGGCAGACGACATCACGAGTGGGTGAGTTCCTGGGCCTTCCCTCTATTCCCAGAGCAGGGCAGGGCGTGGGTGGGGGGAGGCGTGGCACCTGCTGCCTCTTCTGCAGGGCTGATTCACATTCTCTGGAGGAGAGCGAACCGCCTTCCTCCCCTTATGTCCACCTCGGCGCATGTGTGTGTGGAGGGAAGCCTTCTGGGGTGAATTACAAAACCTGGGCGGCAGTCAGGTTTGGCAGTAACTTGCTGGGCAGTTCCAGCAAGGCTCCACCAGCAGCCAGAGTGACACTGGGCAACCAACCATATTGTGTCAGTGCTTTAAATGTGCCTTGCACTTAGGCTGCCTGGCCCTACAGGATCTGGCCTTTATCTGCCTCTTAGATCTCATCATCTTCCACCCTCCTTGCTTCTGCTGCTGCAGCTGTTTGTTCTATTTCTCAGTCTCATCAAACTCTTTTCTGCCTCAGGGCCTTTGCACTGTTTCTCTGTCTGCATTCTGTTGCCCAGATCTGTTTCCCCGGTTCCTTCTGGCTGCTCAGCAGGCATCTCTTTGGAGAGGTCCTCCTTGCTCCTTCAACTTGAAGTCATTTTTGTAGCCTGCCCCAGGCCTAGTCTTCTCCATCACCCTATCTTATGCTCTTTTTGAAAGCTTATCACTGTTTCAAATTATCCTGAGGATGGGTTTTGATCTGTCTCCCTGCTCACTCCTTGCAACAAGAAGGGCTGTGCAGCAGAGGCAGCATCTGGCTTGGTCACCACTGAATCCCCAGTGTGTTGTCTGTGGAAGAGCTTACAAACATTGCTGAATTAACAAGCATGTAGCTCAAGGAATGAAGGAACAAGCCCAACCTCTCTGTAGCAGGTGAAGTCAAGGGGAGTGATGAGCTGGTGTCCGAGCCGGCCTGTGACCGCGTGTGGCCATAGGCTTGGCTTCTTTTTCTGCCCCACTTCCAGGTCACCTTGTAAACTGAACATGCATCTGTTGACTCCACTTGCCTGTGACTTACTTCTTCATCACTCTTTATCTGGGTTGCCCAGAAGTTCTCCAAGATCCTTTCCTTCTCTGACATTCTAGCAGGCAAAATTACAGATCATAAAAATCAGGCAGAATGGCCATGCCACTCATTTTCATGAGCAAGCACCTCGTGGGTGAGTCAGTATTTTCATAATTGTAATAATAGCTCGTTCTCCCACTGCGTGCCAAGCACTGTGCTGGACGCTTTCTATATATATATTATCTGTCCCACCCTCACAATAGTCCTTCGAGGGAGGTAACATCCCCATCTTATGGGCGAGTAAACTGAGGTTCAGGAAGGCTAAATAACTTGCCCAGGTTAAGTGGTTAAGAGGCAGAGCCCAGGGCCAGTGGCTTCCTAGCTGTCTCGCTTTAACCACTATGCTGCCCCGTCTTGCCCGACATTGTAGCGCTGTGATGAAATAGCACGACTACTTGCCTTTATTTCAAAATTGATTTACTTTTGCTTATTTCTGCCTGTCTGACTGGAAGTGTTCTTTTAATTAATTAAAATCTTACAGAGAGTTGCTTTGGCTTCCTGCCTGTGACTTTTAGAACCATGCCATAGTGAAATCTTGGAAGACAGGAGCCACCAAACCCTTATAATATGACAAGTTCCTGCTCTCCGGATGGCTAGGAAAGTGAATGGCCTGATAATTCAAATGATCCAATTAAGTGAGAGCATCATTTTGTGTCTCCAGTTTTACATGAGTGTGGAAGTAGTAACGAATACCTATTACTAAAGTTGCATGTAATTTAATCTTCTATTATTATTTAGAAGACCTTTGGTATTCAGCCTGGCCTCAAGGTTACCATTATCATTTACTACTGTAATATACTACCAAAATATTTTGGGATTATTTTGAGATTTTTGTATCCTGTAAGAAAGAGTTCATTTTCTTTTCAGGTCAATCTTTCGATCAATACGTGAAGATGTATTTATGTTGATGTAGTACTGACAGTTTCCACAAGGTGGAGACATTGAAACACCCTAAACTGAACCTTAGCGGGGAAATGCTTAGTTTCTTCAGCTATTCAAACCAGAGCCTTTGCCCCTGCTAAAAAAAAAAAAAAAGCACAAATGTTTATATTTCACTTCTGCTTTGGGAAGCTTACATTTTTAGCACGTGAGATAGCGCTTAGAGCAAGTGTAGATAAAAGTGCAGAAAATGTAAGCAAACCACCCAGTTATTGAAATCAGAGAACTCTGTTCTATTTCCAACCCACTCCCCTCCCTCCCTTTTAATGTAGACATTTACCTGCACAATGAAGAGAGGCAGCCCAGATGGCATTTAGTGCTCCTTCTGGTTGTGACGTTGTACAGCGCTGTTCAAACATGACTGCCCTCTATTGGAGATGCACTCGAGTTTCTGCTTTGAGGCCAGGTTATCGGTTTGGCTTTACATGCAGAGTTCAGGACACGCCATTTAATGTCCTTTGTACTCAGTTCTTTTTCCTGTTCTAAACATGACAAGGTTGTAGATATGGAAGGACTAGTCATTTAGTCTGTGCTTCAGAAGCTGCCCAGTAAGTCAAAATCCTGAGGCAACTGGTGTAGTGGGAAAAAGACAGCAGATGAGCTTCAGTCCTGCTCTGTCCCTCGTGAGCTCGTGACATTAAGCACATCATTCAACTTCCCAAAGCCTTGAAGCACTACAGTTAATTGGGTTTTTAACCTTCTACCATGAGATTTCTCTTTGAGGCTGTGTCTGATTGATGGCAGATATCTGATAAAGACACACAGTTTCAGACTGGGTCTGGATGTCTTATCAATCTCAAAGATCCAGGCGCTTGGAAACAATGAAATGATGGCTGTTTTCATCCAGATGTTTGCTTGGCTTAGTGGAAACAGCCTTGATGTATGAGGAATATATAAATCAGTATGGAGGCTCTTTGAGGAAAGTTCTTGTAAAACTTTACAGCGAGTTTATTTAGCCAGGCTGATAGGGAAGTAAATTTCTAGTTTCTGAAGACATATGGCCTTTATTTAAAAAATAACACTGTACCTCATCTTGGTAGAGCAGCTGTCTTTTGATGTCTCCAGTTCATTGTCTCCACTGGATCTGAGCGCACAGGCACCTGTGTGTATCATTCAGTTCTCTCTAAGCGGGGACTGACATCACTTGATTTCCGTGGAGTTTAACTAAGAAACTAATGGCACATGCCTTTGGTCTCTGTGTATGTGTATTTATTAAACCCTTCTATTGCATTTAGTATGTGCCAGGCATGTCTAAGTACTTTACAAGAAATTGACTGACCTCACTACTTCATTTTATTAGATTGATAAATTGGGCTTCAGCTGTAGTTAGTGGAAAAGAAATAAAAGTAACAGAAGAAGATGTCTCTGACTAAGTTTTAATCTGTGAAGTCAATCGGTCTATTCATCTTCTAAAAATTCAGAGTGCCATATGGTATAGACTAAAATTAAAGGGAAAGACTTAGCGTCCATATGTTTGGAAAGATTTTTATTTTTCTTTTCAAAGGAGGCACTGAATTGTATAATGTTCCAAAGTATGACTCTACCTCCCCTTCCGGGTGAAAAAAAAAATACCATTTAAATTTAACATCAGAAATTTCTCCAGGAGCCTTTGATGGCTTCCCATTGCCTGTGGGAACTGATCTCAACTTTTTAACTGAACAAGGGAGGCTGTTTATGGTCTTTCCCTCAGCTGCCCTCCCTGCCTTCTCCCTGGCCACCTCCCTCCTCACCCACCCCACACTCCCCACTGCCTTGGACTGGCTGCCATTTGTTACCAAAGGCTGTTTCCTGCATTTGCAAAGCTCCGTGCCAGAGGACATGCTGCTTTCTCCCTGGAATTCCTTTCCCCTCTAGCCCATCTGACTGATCCTTTAAAAAAAAAACAAAAAACCTCCTCTGTGATGCCCTCCTGGACTCCCTCAGTCAGAGTTAGCTCTGTCTTGTGTGTTTCTGGTGGCCTTGGTTCACACCTAGGTTAGGTGAGAACCTTTCTCTTTGCATAGGAAGCATTTGAGAGGGACTGGGTGGCGTTGAGGAAAGAGTACAGTCTTAAGAGGCAAGCAGATTTGAGATTTCATCCTGGCCCTGCCAAATGAATTGGAACCCGTTTTTAACATTTCGGAATTAGAGATAGAACTTGAAGAGCACCTGGCAGAATCTGGGATGCTCAGGAAATGTCATGCACTGTGTGTGTGTGTCTGTCTTCTCCGCCAAACATGGAGCACCAAGAAGGCAGAGGGGCCCATTATTTTTCTCAATGCCAGAGAATAACATAAGTAGGAATTTAATAAATATTTTGTGAGTGGTCTGTCTTTCAGGCCTGCCCTCTCAGGACCTTGGGCTTGTGTGACTTGCCACCACCAGCTGTGAAAGTCAGTGATTCTATTTGCAGAACATTCGGAGGAAATCAATTTAGTCTCTCATATCCTTTTGGTACAATGCATAGCTCCATCTAGTGGCCAATACAGGATGTGCTTCTGAGCTTTGCTTTTAATTCAAAAAATCATCATATTTGGCGTAAGACTGAGAGATGGTGTTATTCAAGGCTGAGAAAGTGGAGATTGTGGAAGCTGACTTATCTTTAAATGTGGCCTGACCCATAGTGCAGTGTAGGGGAGAAAGTGGGGTTGTGAGCAAGCTGGTCTTCAGAGCCTGGTTTTTGATGGCTGAAGTCTTCCCTGTTAAGGTGTCGGATTGCTCCATCCAGAGCTACCATGTGTGCCTTCTGGGAGACTTGAGCCCTCAGAAGGTGAGGAACCATCCCTGCTGAATTACGTGTAGCTCCGTGAGCACGTCAGGGTGTGTCTTAGTCACCTCAGGCTGCTACAGCACGATACCACAGGCTGGGTGGGTACGCAACGGACGTTGTTTCTCACAGCTCTGGAGGCTGGAGGTCCGTGATCCAGGTGCCGGCATGGGCGGGTTCTGGTGAGGGCCCCCTTGCTGGCTTGCTGTGTCCTCCCACAGCAGAGAGAAGCTGTGGAGTGTCTTTGTCTTCCTCTAAGGGCACTAATCCCATTATCGGGGCCCACCCTCATGACCTCATCAAACCCAGTAACCTCCCAGAAGCTCCACCTCCAGATATCATCACATCGGTGACTACGACTTCGACATATAAATTGGCCGGGGGTGGGGGAAGCATAAACATTTAGCCTGACAGGGTACATCATTCTCATGTGCAACACCCTGCACTTAGGTGGCCTTCCTGTCTTTGCCTGCCAGGTCACCTCCTCAAGGAAGCCTTCCCTGATTCTATCCAAGCAGAGGTGGTGATTCTTTCTTCTGGGCCCTCATGGTACTTGACATTCCTGTAATAGCCCTGATAGCACTTCATTGGAATTATTGCAGATATCTATGTGTGTATAAAATCAAACAAGGCACCATACAAAATATTTTTTTCGACTGTTTCAGTGCATTAATTAATTCTGGAAGGGACAGAGCCCATATCTGTTTCCAGCTCTTAAAGATCAAAGTTAGATCTGCCTCAGATGCTCCCCTATCTTCATTGGCTGGCGCAGGGCCTATTCCATAGTCAGTGGCTGGTGAATACTCACTGAATGAATGAGACAGCTGACCGTCAGCAAAGCAAGCAGTTACATACCTCTGGATGAGGAGGGGCTTCAGATTGAAGCCCCTTGAACTTGACACCCCAGCTGTGTGGTCTTCCTCTCCTCGGCCCTGTCTCGTACAGTCTGCTTGTTCCAGACCTGGACCACCTCTGTCCCGGTGAGCTGGACCCTGGCAGCACAGGAACCAGAGACAGCTCAGGTCCCGGAGCCCACACCGCGGGGGTGGGGGTGGGGGCCGAGGTGCCCCTCCCTCTTCCTCCCTCCAGGGACCTTCAGGGGACAAATGAGGGAAGCGTTTCTCACCAAGTCAGCGTAGAACACAGCAGGCGACCCCCTGAGTCAAAAAGGTGGCATTGATAGCGTGAAAGGCTCTTTCTTATCTGGAGAAGACTTCTCATGGTCTTTCCGGGCCAGACCTGCGGTAACCCTGATGGGCTGTTGTTCCTGGCAGACTGGTAGGAACCAAAATACGCCTTGTGGCCAAAACGAGCCTGAAGCCAAGAGAAGTGATTTTAGGTGAGGCCATCCTGAAAGGCACGGTGTCAGGGCAGTTTCCAGCCGGGTGTGGCCAGCATCTCTGGGATTTGAAAAAGATGGGCTCTTGTTTCTCTGGGTCAGTTTCTCTGAAATGATCATGGCTGGTGGGGCTCTTGGAAAGCTTGAGGATCCCAGGTTTCCGGTAAGCCACTGGGTGAGTCTCAGGGATGGTAGGAAGGTTGAAATGTCATGGACAGTTGGAGACAGCCCTGCAGACAGACAGATCTTGGCCTTGGGCAAACTGCTTGGCCCTAAAGAACTACATTTCTCTACACACACACACACACACACACACACACACACACACACGTGTGAAAAACACACTGGCACTCCAGCATGAAGCCTCAGGCCCAGCCAGTTTGATGTGGGGCTGGGGCAGGTCCCAGTCTATAGGTCTTTCCATTCCTCTCTGCTCCCCTTGGGTTTCCTCACTGACAGGTCTTAGCGGTGTATGCATTCACAGAAACCAGGAATACTTTGCCCCGTCTGGTATTTTCCGTGGTGTTAAATATCCCAGGCAAACATAATGACCCCTGTTTTCCTAAGCGGCTCCCTGGGTAGAGTAAGTGAGCTCAGGGCAGGATTAACTTCCCCAAGTGTTGGAGGACCAGCAACAGCTTTCCCTGCACGGCTGTGATGTCATCTGACACGGGTTCGGCTGATGGATGGCTCTGGCTACCAGTATCAGCTGTCCCTGATGGCCGGGGCAGCATCCGTGTACACGTCTTCTTCTTCCACACACCGCGGACTCGCCGGATTGACCGAGTGTGGGAAATGGCTCAGCCCTTATCAGCAGCCGAGCAGGCGGCTTTATTATCAGAGGAGAAAGAACAATTGCGCTAACAGCATGCTGAAAGCAGGGAAATTCTCCAGCCTTTCCAAGCCTGCTCTAGCCACCGTTGATGACGATAGATTTAGCAGACAGAGAGCAGGATTCCAAAAAGATTTACTGGAGAACAGCCCCACGGAGAAATGAAGTATGGTCCAACTTTGACATGGGCAGCCCAGACCGTTACTCATAACTAATGGTGAATGTTGGCTTAGGAATTTCTGGGGAAGAGAGAAAAAATAGGGGTGTCTTGTCTTCTCAGGAAACTGGGCTTAGGCCCTGACTTCTTGGGAATTTCCTAGCTCCCTTTGAGATTTGAATCCATTCCCATCTCCCCCACCCACCCGCATCCTGCAGGGAAGGAAAGGGAGCTGGGGACAAAAGTGGGTGCTTTGGAGAAGAAAACCATACCTCAGGCCCTTCTGAGGTGGCCCCTTTGCATGCCAGTCCTCAGAGACACCCTCTAGCATTCAGGCTCTCCTGGAGGTGGAAACTGGAAACCCTTCCTTTGGTCTGCCTTCTGGGGAGGCTCCAGGCAAAAGACAGTGAAATTCCATTAAGAAAGTGTTTATTGAGTTTCTTGTGTACTGGGGACTGTGCTTCAAGACACTGAGGCCAGGGGAAATGAACCAGACCCAGAGCCGCCATGGTTCTAACAGCATGGGGGGAGCTCCTAGAAGGAGGAGGGCACTTAGGTCAGCGTGGGATGGTGTGGGAGCAGTGCACTCTGCAGGGACGTGAGGGGGAGACCAAGAGCCTCCTGAGAGATGGGGGCCGTGGGAAGTCCAACGTGGCGGCTCCACCACCCGTGGCCCTGGGTCCTGGAGCACGTTCCCGAGCTGGCTTCAGTGGGCTCATGCCTGTGAACTTGGCACAGAGCCCGGTGTGCATGGACAGAGCATCAGCACTGCCATAGCGTCCACCACCAGCAGCGGTGGCAGCACCTTCAGGGCCTGGGAGCTGGACACTGAAAGATGAACAAGTGGCCAGGCCGAGCAGGGGCATGAAGACATAAGGGCATGAGGAATGTTTTTATGAGAACGGTGCCTGGGATGGGTTTGGAGATTCAAGACAGGTAGGGGGGCTCAGGTCAGAAATTCTGGGAGTCCAGAGAGGGGGGTCCCAGCTCCAGGTAAGGCCCTGGGAACAGACACACAGGGGTTAGACTTCTCACACTAAACTCTGCCGGACCTGGGGCCACTTGGACAAGGGACATGGAAGCGTCCAAGCTGACACTGGCTGGGAATTTTTGACCTTGGTCCTCAGCACTCTCCATCTTTACCAGCTTGCCCTCTTGCCTGTTGGCACCCACCCAGTGCCCTCAGACTGTCTCAGGCATCCAAGCCACCCCCAGACCAGGGCCAGCTGAATATTTAAGCAGAGTACGTGGCAGCCTCTGGAATGTGCTCTCTGGGGCTTTAGGAAAACCCCAGTCCCAGAGCCTTCCATTTCATGCCCTGGAGAAGCTTTGGCCCTGTGGTGGGGACCACCCTGTGCGCCACACTTAGTTCTAACCCAAGGCAGGTGGTGATAAATGTTTGCATTGAGAGGCACAATGGGGTGGGGAGGAGTCCGAGAAGAGGGCAGGTTTTTCTGTTCTCACTTTCTTCTTTTGGGAAGCCAGCTTTCCTCCTCTGCAAATGAGAACGATGCCTGGAGTTGCAGTGACCCGACTGAGTGAGCTGACACGTGCCAAGTGCTGCTGGACTCTTCCAGACCCTCCTCATAATAACGAGCATGTTGCCAAGATTCTATGCGATGGGATGTAATCTCATACCTAGTTCAGTGCCTGGTGCAGAATAAAAGTACTCAGTGTATCTCCCTCTCCTCCACCCTTACTCATCCCAAACCCCTGTGAGATATCTCCTTAGGGTGAGTGGGGTTTGCGATGAGATCGTTAGGGATGCTCACGTAGGAAACAGCACCCGGAAGCACCCCATCCCGCGCCCACCACGCCATGCAGAGGAGCTGCTGTGCTGAATCACGCTTAGCAAGGCGCTCCTTCCTCTCCTTCACGCCATCTAGACTGTCTGGTGTCTTGTTGGAACAGACTTCCTGCCCCTCACGGGGCTCCTCTTCGGTAAGGTTGTCAACAGAACACACAGGCGCTATGGGCCTGGCTCAGCTTGGCCCCAGGTGTTCAGCCAAGGGAGATTGCGCTTTGGGTCCACTAATCAGCACTGCAGAGAAGACTCTGTGTGTTCATTATTTCAAGTCAACAAACATTTAACAAGTGTCTCCTCTGTCCCAGGCTTTGCTCTGAAGTATGACTGGTAATGACTATTTGGTACTCTTCTTTCTGGGGCCTCACTTTTGGTCATTTTAAATCCTCATCAGAGTAAACCTGGGACCCAGGAGCTCCCACTCACCAGAGGGTGCTGACGCGTCCAGGGAAAACATGCTCCACCTCCGGAGCCCCTGAGGGGTGATGGGGAGTAGGGGCTGATGTGCATCACACCGTCTGTGAGCCAGGTACCATCCATAACCCCGAAACTCTGGCTCTGTGGGGCATTTTCATTTTATGAGTAAGAAAAATGAAGACCCAAGAGGGTTACTGTTAACCTCATTGTTTTAAAGCCCAGGGAAGAGATGGAAAGGATGCTCTTCTATTGCTTCCTTCCCCCCATGCTGGAATTTCAGTGTGATTCTGGTGCCTTTGTTGCTTTGCTGCAGTTGGCTATTTTCTGCCTCCTTCAGGACCACTATCTGGTGTGTGTGCTAGTCTGCAGGCTCCTCTGTCTCCATCTCTTTTCAGCGCTTTGCAAGTGTACCTTGAGTGGAGAGAACTGTGCCCCAGGTAGACCTGAAGTCCCCCTAGTTTTGCTGTGAAGCCTTTGCATAGCTCTCATCCAGAAAACCCGGTCTCCATTTATCTTGTGCAGATAGATCACTGAAAATTCCCTTCCTAGTTACTTGTTGAGGGCCGGCAGCTACAGAGTGGCTCAACAGATTTATGGTGGCGAGGTTGGAGGACCCCAAGTTCGAGTTGAGGTGAAGATGAAAAGAAACATTTGGATGAGGTTGGGAGTATTTTGGCTCTGAGACAATAAGCCCATGTTGAAAGACTCAAAAAAAAAAAATAGGCCATATGTGCCTGTACTCAGATCAAGATAAGAAACTTAAATTTGGTCGGGAACTCGTGGTCCTCTCAGCATGCTGCTCTGGAGATATAGTATAAGGGAAGAAGCTTTAGACTCAGAGTCAGAAGACCTGACTTCATATTCCTTGCTTGCCAGCTGTGTGACCTTGGTGAATGTGCTGCCTTTTCTGAGTCTGTTTCCCAGCTATGCAGTGGTATCCTACGTCTTCGGTGGATAGTGAGGAAGAAAGGAGATGGTGTTTCTAAAGTGTCTGGCATGTGTAGAATGGTGTGGAGCGGTCATTCCTTTTGGGCTTTTTGGAATTGTTTCGTCTGTTTGGCTTCCTACTCTTTTCTTCCTACTTAGAACATTTATTATGAGGATTAACATGTCATTTCTTACGCTTGAGCATCATAACCAGTTCTCTGGTAACTGAGTCAGAGTTGATCTGTATATTGTTCTCCAGAGGAAAAGTAGATGTTGCAACTTGAGTCCAAAGAGCCTAGAGGCAGAATTTCCTCTTCCTTGGGGAACATCAGTCTTTTTCCTCATTTGGCCTTCAACTGATTAGATGCGGCCCATCTAATTCTGGAGAATAATCTGCTTTACTCAACGTCTACCAATTTAAGTGCTCATCTCCTCTGAAAAGTACCTTCACAGCAATATCTGGACTCATGTTTGCCCACGTATCTGGATCTCCCATCCTAGCTGAGTGGACACATAAAATAAGCCATCACAGTCTGCACGTAGTAGGCCTTGCCGTGTCATCAGTGAGAATGAGTCCTCTGGGGGCAAAAGGCAGTTTACCTGCAGTCCAGAGACAAAGAACAACACATCAGCCTGTAGAAACATCTGTGAGGGCTTGAGGCTCATGCATCCTGCCCAAGATACGACCACAAATCAAGAGTCAGTGCATGCCTTGGAAAATCATTGCATCCCTTCCAGAATCCCCAGGTCCTGATAAGAAATCTCCCTGAGAAATTAAGGTTTTAACCTTTTCTCTTAATCCTGAAATAGCTCTGGAGTAAGACAGACACCCTGGCGTGGACACCTGGAGGGCTGATGACTTTTGAGAGCCCAAAGTGAAATAAGATTCAGATAAATCAAGCCCACGTGCACTTTGTGATCTGGGGACAAGTGGGAGACAAGGGTCTGTGGTTCTCTCTGCTGCATTGTCAGTGTCCCTGTCCCCGCGCCCAGAGCTTGGTACTTAGAATCGCCCAGGCATCTGTTTTGAAATGAGAAATTTCACATACCTGAGCAGTGAAGTTTGCCGGGTGAAGTCAACTCAAGTTGTCAGAAACATAGGCCAGGATAAGTGTGTTGGTTCTGCTGAGACGGAGAAGGCCACAGAGAAGGCGCTAACAGTGCTTGCTGGCGCATGTCTTTTTGTGTGTCCTGCAGCAGTGGTGTGGTCTTACACAACAACTTAGCTGCTTTGGCATCTCTGTTGTGTGCTAGGTGCTCTGTTGAGGTCATTACATATATCGTCTCACTCTTTACATCAGTTTTTTGCAATAAAGGCTGTTTTTCACCCTCTTTTTATGATCAAGGAGACCAGGCTCAGAGAGGCTGAGTTACTCGAATAGGTCACGCAGGTAGTAACTGCTAGAACCAAGGGGTCAGCAGGGCTGAATTCAGAGCCTGTGCTCCAGGAACTCTGTAGTGTGGTTTCTCACTGTAGCTCTGATTATATGCAAGGCAAGACCACCAAGGAGGAGTGGCCATCTGTGGACATATGGAGACCCTGGATTTCCCCATCGCCATATTTGGGAGCAATAGAGCGATAAAGAGAGCAGGAAGGTGGTATTCAGAGGGGTAAGGCTCCGAGGACTGAGTTGCACAGGAACTTGGAGAAATATTTGGCAAATGCTTGTGCCAGGACCACGGAGGCTGGCTGTGGCGGAGGCAAAGGCAGATACTTTTGTTTGCCTCGAAAGCATTATTTCACAATTCATTTCAATTAAATGTCACAGGTCTTTACTGTAGCATTAGAAACACTTATGTCAACATTCCCCAGGTGCTTGTGCAGAAAGTGAATGGGGACAAAACTGGTTCTGTGTGTTTTGGAAACGAAAACCAAGATGCTCAGAGACAGGAAGGTTCTGAGCTGAGCCGTGTTGCACGCTGATTTACCAAAGCGCCTCACTGCAGTGTGGCTTCCGGGTGTGAAATCTCATGAAAGTGGGCATTTCAGTCACCTTTGTCGGGGTGATACCTGCATTTCTCCCAGGAAATTCTAGCGGCGTAGCCTCCCACCCACCGCGAACCCAAACAAAACACACAATTACAAGCTCAGCGCCACCCGGAGACCCCGGAACCATGCACGGCAAGTGAGAGCTTTATTAATCGAGTGACTTTTACCTTACTCTGTGGGAGCTGTTAATTAAAACCACTCAGCCGTTGAGCTGGGAGAGAGGGAGGAAGACAAAGACTGAGGACGGCTGTTGGGCTGGCTTCCCTGCCGCCTCTGCAGGCTGGCGTAGCTGTTTTAGAAGTGGACACAGACTTCACGGTTGAGTGGTCTCACTGCTCGTTCACCAGAGGTGTGTGCGAGGTCCCTTGGGAACGGCTCTCATGTGATGCCCTGCAGCCAGGCCTTTTGCATACAGAGGACCTGCCAGCCTCTGACCAAGTCTACCTCCCAGTTAATAATAAGGATGGTGATGATAATAGCAGCTACCGCCTGGAGCGTTTCTAAATGCCCGGCACCACGTGCAGCACTTCACACACATTGTCTCCAGTCGGCCTCCCCGGAATCTCTGTGGTCTTCTTCCCATTCTTCTGACAAGGATGCAGGGGCTTGGAGGGCGTCAGTATCTCGCCCAGAGCCGGTGAATCCGGGAGTCGGGACTGGAACGCAGGCAGACTGACTGCAGGCACAGCCGCTGTGCCTCAGGGTTTTCACTGAAAACCCTGGAAGTTGTATAAACATATTGAAAATCTAACTCCTCTTCTCCCCCTCAAAGCTATTCCTCTTCCAGTATGTCCGCATCCATCTTTCTTCCCAGCCAGAACCCGGAAAGAATCTCAGACTCCCGCTCCCTTGTTCCTGGAAGACCAGTCACCAAGGTGGATGGATTCTGCCTTCACAATCTCCTGCTGTGGTTCTCTCTGTCACACTGCTCATGTCTCTCCCCCAGAGGATTGCCTTCGTCCCTTCCTTGCTTTCCCTGCCTCTGATCTCAGAACTTGTCCAACAAATCCACCCTCCACCCAGACAAGAACAATCTCTCTAGAGCAGAAATCTGATTACGTTACGACCTGCTTATAATTTCTCTGTGGCTCCACCTTGCTTGCTGGGTAAACTCTGTGTTGTAGTTTCTATGGCTGTATAGCAAATAACTCCAAAATCTGGCTGCCTGAAACCACCATTTGATTTTTTTTTAATTGAAGTATGTTGATTTACAATATTGTGATAGTTTCTGGTGTACAGCATAGTGATTCAGTTATACATATATGTTCTTTTTCATTGTAGGTTATATATAACCTACTGAATATAGCTCCCTGTGCTATACAGTAGGACCTTGTTGTTTATCTATTTTATATATGGTAGTTTATATCTGCTAATCCCAAATTCCTAATTTATCCCTCCCCCTCCCTCCCCTTTGGTAACCATAGTTTGTTTTCTATATCTGTGAGTCTGTTTCTAAATGTTTTGTAAATGAGTTTCTTTGTATCATTTTTTTCAGATTCCACCTATAAGTCATATCATATGATATTTGTCTTCCTCTGCCTGACTTCACTTAGTATGACGATCTCTAGGTCCATCCATGTTGCTACAAATGGCATTATTTCTTTCTTTTTTATGGCTGAGGAGTATTCCATTGTGTGTGTGTGTGTATGTATCACAACTTCTTTATCCAGTCATCTCTCAACACACCTTCAGGTTGCTTCCATGTCTTGGCTGTTGTAAATAGTGCCGCTGTGAACATGGGGGAACCACCATTTGAAGATGCTCACGGGTCTCTGCTTCAGGAGTTGGGACAATGTACAGTGGACCCAGAGATGTTTCTAGGTTTTAGGGAGCTCTATAAATCCCAGCTGTCAACTGGATTAATAGGATAATAATGTGGGAGGCAACAAGAGTGTATTTTGTTCTTGGTGCAAGTTTGAAGAGGTTCAGAATCAGGCAAAGGTTTCTTTAGGGAAGGATGATGAGGAAGGGAAACAGGTTCGGGATGTAATAGAAATGTTTATAGAAACTAAATCTGCTTGGCACAAGACATGCTTAGAAGAGAAATAGGTTCCAGAGGATCAAACTCAAACTGTGGGTGGACATTAGACTTTCATTTTTCGTCTCCTAGACACCAAAGTGACCATTAATGAGTGTAATGAAAATCAGGCTGAAAAGTACACCTGTCCAAACTAGGGTGGGCTCTTTCATAAGGACACAAGCCTCCCGTTCCTAAGAGTAATTAAGCAGGATCTGGAAACCCAGGTCCACGTGTTGCAGAAGGGATTCCTGCATGAGATGAGATGCTGAGAGAGGGGACCTTTAAAAGTTCTTCCTGGTGTAAGATTCAGGGCGTCCAGTTCCCACAGGAATCACTGAGGTTCTAACAAGGTTGGAACAGAGCTGGGCATTGTGCTCAGGAAAAAGAGGTCTCTTTGACAAGCCAGATTTCCACAGGTTGTGCCGGCCTGGGAGTGGTAGCAGGGCACCAAAGCTGTCTCTTCTAAAAATATTCTCACCCATGCCCCCTTCAAATAAACACAAACATCAGACCCAGCTTCTTCCCCTGCTGCAGGTTCTGGTCTGGCAGATATCGGGGTTTGGAGGCAGAGTGGACCGTGGCTAACAAGAACCACTGTTGGCTCAGGGTGTGCACACCTGCCGAACTGTTCCTGTGAGTTACGCTCTGTAGATTGTAGGGTGAAATTCAAAGTTTTTTAAAGTGTAAAAATGTTACAGCATTTAACAAGCTCACACTCACTATGCAGAGTCTAGACGATTGGGCTTTGGCCCTGCCCAGCTTGAATGACTGCTTCAGCTGGTCTGTCTCCCATTCTTGTGAAAGTGGAAACGCTTGGACAAGTGGAAGAGGGAGAAAGTCAGGCCCCTGCTCCCCCTGTGTCTGTGCAGCCCCAGACAGCTGTTGTGACTGCAGCTCCTGCTGCCCTGATAGGAGGTAATTTGAGGAGCCTGTCAGCCACCAGCTCTTGCTTGATTTCTGCCCTGGAGGTCACTGGCTTGGGTTTCGGCTCCCTCGCAGCCCGCCCTCCCCGCCAGAGAGTTGCCTCCGCCAGGTGCCCCTGCCGCCTCGGGCACACACAGCCCTGGGCCGCCCTTTGTCTGTCCCCAGGCTGCTGGTTTGCCTGGACGCCTGGCTCCTGGGTGTCTCATGCCCAGGTAGCCTCCCAGCCCCAGTAGCCGCCTTGCTGCGGGCAGACACACCTGTCCTTGCTGCCGGCATGCCTGTGGCACCGTCCCGGCCCGTACATGCTGGTGTTCTAGGGGGAGACAGTTTTTGCCTTTCACACTGAACTCCCTGCTCTACCGGTTTTACTGTTGACTCCTTTTTAGGAAATCATGGACGACAGAGAATTTAGCCACGGGGCAACGTGACTAACTTCAGCTCAGGTCCATGAGCCCTTTGCGGTGGCACTGACATTGCTCCTTACACAGGGGGCTGGACTGGTGCTGCCCTTGAGTGGGGCCTGTGACGCCTCCCTCTAAACCTTTTCTTACTAGCTTCCCATGCCTGGGGGGCCCCCGTCTTCCTAGAAGTCTTCCTTGGAGCCTTTAGCTAACATGGCTTAATATTATTTCACTTTTCTCTAAATAGATGCAGGGATGTCTCATTTCCCTCTGTACCCCCCAGATACTCAGCATGTATGTTTTATATCATCAGCCTTAGTAGGAACGGCCCTTTTCCTGTAGGCTCGTGTGGGAGGGACCCAGGCATTATTCGGGATGTGCCCAGCCGGAGGATGGGCTGATTTTTCCTTTTTCTGGAGGCTCTTGGTTTGTTAAAGATGCCTTTTTCACTTTAGGACTCTGTTTTGTTTTTTAGACTTGGAGAATTTCGACATGCCCTATATTACCAGGATTATGCAGTGCAGCTCTTTGTGGGGAGGAGTGGGACCCCAAAGAGGCAGCCGTGAGATCTGCCTATTGTGGCTCAGGGCGCAGACGGGCCACATCCGTGCTCTCAGCTGCAGCCTTGTTCCCTCCACGTGGCTGTGTCCTGGGCCACTTGTCAGGCTGCACAGCACTTGCATAGATAGCCTCTCTTCTTATGGAGGCCTGGTACTTAAATAGTTCAAAATCTGAACTTCCCAGGAGGAAAATGGCTGGTTCCCATCCTCATAAATCTTAACTCGGTGCTTTTCAAACTTTAAAAATCGCATGCCCCTTTCTGCTTGACATAAAGACATCGCACTCTGCATGGGGGTTAGAGTGTGTGTGAGGATATTTGTTTACAATGATAAATTTGTAACGCTGAAGATGCTTTTTCAAACTCCTGCCTGGCCTGGCGATGAGCCCACCTGCACAGAGAACCGGTGTCCCGAAGGTGACCGGGGCTCGGGGACACATGGGAAAGAGCACAGGGTCAGGCATCCTGTGTTGTCAGCTGTTGTGTCTGCTGGGCTTGTCGGATTTACTGGCAGGTAATTCGAGTATCCTGCGGTCACCCAGTTTTGGCTTAATCCCTGTGCTTGAAGCCCAGAAGCCTATATGTGGATTTCCTTATATTGGAAATACATTTGTTGAATTCCACTTGGAATGAGTGCCCAGAATGATGCTTTTCTTAATGAAAATACTACCTGGTAGGAATTTAGCATCTGAGACAATTCAGTGAATCCACTGTACGTTTTATTTTTAGATCCTTTGTATTGGTGCATGTATGTCTGTGTGAACTATCTTAATTTCCTTGCCCTCAACCCAGGGCTACTGGCAAGCACCTTCTTATCCTTCAAGATTCCAATCAAGGATTTCTTCCTCTACGAAGGCTTTTCTGGCCCTTCTCCCTACTCTGGGCCTTGCTGAACCCCATGCAAACAGCGACACTTTTCCCCTCACCTGATTCTTGTGTCCCAAGCACCCAGGCCAGTGCCTGCCTCACAGCAGGGCCTCAAAATGCGGACCATCTCTAGGGCTGCAGCCTGCATGTGGTTCTAATGTGGCACTTCCTGCAGCCCCCTAGCTCCTTCCAGGCTCCGAGGCCTGCTCTGTGCCTCAGTCTGCAGAAGGGTTGTCCCCAAGTTATGTTAGTCACCTGTATACTCCACCTGTTTTCAGAACACCTGAGCATTTCAGCCTCAGCCAAGATAAGACAAAGTGAAACCTGCATGAGCCTCAACTCAAGGGCTCGCTGGCTTCTGCCCAGTCCAGTAGTGATGCTGGCTGTTACCTGGGGGCGTCTCCATGAGACAGGAAGGGAAGGAGACTCTGGATGTCTGACTCCACCGTCAGGAGCCTCTAGTCTTCTTTGAAAGGGAACACACAGCCCTGAATGCGGGCATCAGTTCCACCGACTTTAGGCGAATAGCAAGGGAGTGCTCTTGTGTCATAGAGCACTTTGGGGTGGGGTGGGGGGTCTTGTCAGAAATTGCAGGAACGATAAGGTGTGGCAGCGTCCAGAAGATTGGCACGCGGTCTCAGGGTCTAAGAAGTGCCTGGGAGGGTGGATTGTTTTAACCAAGCGGAAGGCTTTTCCAGGGTCGAGGCATCTAATTACGATGCCCCAGCTGTGCCCCCCATATGCTGCTCCCAGGACTCTGCGCTCAGCCTCCCTGGCACTGCCCCCTCAGTCCCTGCCCGGTCTCAGTTTCCACAGTTGGTCTGTTCTGGGGCCTGTAGGCCAGAAAGTCCACGACCAAGAGTTAGCAATATTTTAGAAAAAACTTAGAGCTCTAACAACTCTTATCAGGCCTTGATCTGAGATAGAGGGGCCATTAGGAATCGGGAATCGGGTACTCTTAACGTGCACATGGTCCCCTTAACAGTACAGGGCCAAGACTAATTTACGTGAATTTGAAATTTAAATTGCCATCATACTGTAGTCACAAGATGGTGACTCTAATTCCTAGGGAAGTTGGGGCCAGCCTAGCTCACAACTGCTCCATCCAGGTCTCAAGACTTAAAGCAGCATTTCTGACAGCTTGATCCTGACTGCCTGCAAAAAACCAAAGAGCTGTACAGCACGGTGCACTCTTAGACGGACTTTGGTTAATAACGTATCAATACTATTAATCATAATTCGTAATGTTAGTTATTACTATCAAATAATGATAAGTATCAAATAATAATAATTTTATCAGTAGTAGTTCACCAGTTGTAGCACATGTACCACACTGATGCAGGCTGTTAATTTAGGAGAAACTGGCGGTAGGGGAGGGAGGGTGTAATGGGACCTATTGTCTTCTGTGCAGTTTCTCTGTGAACCTCAAAATGCTCTTAAAAAAATAAGCTCTATGTAAAAATGCTAAGTCTGGGCCCCTACTCGTGGCGTTCTGCATCTGTGAAGCTGGGGCCTTGAAATCTGTGTTTTTCTCAGGTTCCCCAGATGATTCGGGCATATTCTGAGGTTTGAGAATTCCTGGATATCAGTCAGTCTCCTCTCACCATCTGTTTCATTCCAAGAAAGAGCTTAAAGGGGCTTTGTCTAGGGAACCGTCTCCTGTGTGCTCGAGTGTGTTTCATCTTTCAGTAGGTGGACAAAAAGCTTCCTGCTAGTGCTGGAAATGCTTGCTGCAATCCCACACTGACAGTTGAACCACAGTAAAGCGGATTCAGGCCAGGCCAAATTCCAGACACGGGGACTGTCAAATTTGCAAAGCGTGCAGCCTTTCTTCAGGAGGGTGCCCTGCCAACTCCGATTTTAAGCAAACATAGTTACGGGCTATAATGAAAAATTTATCAATGTGTGTTTATTTAAATAGGGGTGATAAATAGGATACATTGTTAGAATCCCTGGCTCTCTGAGTGATTGCATATTTTATTAGCACAGTTATGGATTTTTAAATAAATCCGTATAGAGTTGATATATGTATAGATCCTTAGGCAAGCTAAAGCGAAATGCTCTGGAAATCAGCCCTAGGTGGAACTTTGTTTAATCTGTAAAAATCTGCATTGCCTTTTGCAAAAGATGCGAGGAACTTGGCAGCATGTTTCATCACCACACAGGAATGTTCCCGCTTGATCAGTCTGTCCTCTGCTAGGAGGTCGGTGGGGGCCAGCCCACACCTACCCCAGTGCTGAGATCGCGTCTGTGTGCTAAAATTCGGGGTGACTAGCGAGTTACAGCAGTGCCACGTGCCACCACTGAGTTCATTTACAGCAAACACAAGCAGAAATCTCACTCTGTGGGAACTTGGAGTATGTTGTAGGGACAGACTCAGCCAGCATCCACTTCTACCCTGACTCAGCATGGGGGCCATGAACGTGGAGCCTCGGCAGTGATGCACATTTTGCACCGAGGTGAGGTGGGCTCTGTAGCTTTCACCAGTTTCTCAGAGGGATTTGTAACTTAGAGGAAGATTTAGGAATTTCTGCTTTAGGTAGTGGTCTCTAAACTGGTTTTGGTTGTGTCAAAAAGAGCTTGTTCCTCCATTAGACGTTGTGTTTGTTGTTAAATTATTAAAATACTGTGTACATGCTAAAACCTGCACATACGTAGGATTTACAAGGGATGTGATAAGACAAATATAAGGAGAAGCGTGGTAATTTCCACCCCTGTGGGTCGTCTTACGCTGCCCACTACGACAACCACTGCCTAGACCACAGCTTCCAAGTTTTTAACGCACATTAGAATCACTTGGGGACCTTGTTGAACCGCGGGGTCTGACTCAGGAGGTCTGTGATGCCACAGTTCTACAACGCTGCTGGGCAGTGCTGGAGCTACTGGTCCAGTGGCCCGCATTTTGAGCAGCAGGTGGAAGATGAGGCAGGTGTTGAGATTTCTCTTCCCTTCAACCCGCTTTGCCGCACCTAGCTTTCGGGAGGAAAGTCTGTGGCACCAGTTCACCCCAGTGAGGCTTAACGAGGCCCTCTAGGGCCCTTAGGCCCCTCCTTTACTCAGGCCTGCCTTTTCCTGCTGCTACCTCTGTCCCCATGGCCCGCTGGAGCTGAGCTCTTGTCTGACTAGCTTAGCAACGTCTTTGTAGCGCTGTGCAGAGGCGTGCTCCGGGGACCAGGTGGCCAGCACAGGCTCCAGACGTCCCGAGCCCGCTCACTCCTGCCGCGCGCCAGCCCTCCTGCTGAACCAGGGTCAGAGGATTGAGCCAGGGTTTTCCCCGTCATCGGGCGCACTTCATCTCCAGGACCGACTCGGGGAGATGGAAGTGAACTGCAGGTGAGCCCCAGAAGTGGCTGGTGTCCCTAGAGCTGTGGATACTCCCGATTGGCGGTTCCCAGCCATTGAAGGAACCTCCCTGCAGTGACATCTGTTCTCCATGGCTGTGTTCTGTGCTCTGAGCCCCAGTGGCTCATGGTGTGGCCTCAGGTGGCTCTTCCAGGCTTGATCAAAATCAGAGCAGATTTTGCTTGAGATGATAATTGAACTCTCACACCCTCTGAAAAGGAGCAGGTACCAGTTCCAGGATGTTCTGAGGAGCCTGCAGTGCTAGAGCGCAGTGGGGAGCGGTGCTGAATGGTGCCCCAGCCCGCACGGAGCAGGAAGTTAGGAAACGGTGATCTGGGTGCCTGTCCTCCTCAGCCTCTGCCAGCACAGTTGTTGGAGGAGTTCCCCAAAAGACATGAACACCAAAGAAATATTTCTTGATTACTTGTGCTGTCTAGTCTGTATTATTTATAAAGTCCTATTGTTGCAGGAAAACCTAATCAAGGATGACATTCGAACCTGAGACTTTCTTTCCAAAGGCTGCTTTAAGTTTTGTTTCATTGTGTGTCAGTTGGGGACAACCCAGGATAGAGAAACCGCAGCGCCGTGTTCTTTGATTAGGACTCGCCTTGATTTGGTTTTAACGTGTTAAGCCTATGCTGTGAGTCTCAGAATCACTCTGTGATATGTTTCCACCTGGAGGTGAACGTGGCAGGGAGTGGATTGGTAAATGAAATGGGCCATATTTGGCCTCAGCTTCTGTGCCTAAAAACTGAGGGCAAAGCGGTTTCCAAGTGTTTCCTTAGTAAAATTGTAAGTGTTTGCCTCAATTTGAGTGCTGCAGTTTTATTAGTAGCACTGACAACTTTAAAATAATCCAGTTTTTTCCAACTATATTTTTGCATTTCAGATGCATCCTCTTCTTCCTTTAAGTCAAATGTAACAGCTTCTTTTCTGACAAAAAGATGGGCTTTCTTCAAAAGGACTCAGGCAACTTTGTTAGACTGTCTTGTCGGTTTGTCCTTCTATGATGCAGAGTGAAGTTTATTCATCTGATTTCTAAGAGACCCTAAACTAAATGGATCCTTTTACAGGTTTGTCCAGAAACTCTATTTACATCCTAATAAACTGAGAATATAAACGTCAGGCCTATTGTAATGGAGTAGAGAGCACTGTGAAAGCATTTATTGTTTAGGGACTTGGATGTTGATGAAACACTCAAATGCAAGGATTTTTCATCAGCCCACATCATTTTTTTTAATCTTATGCAACAAAGCATATGTTGATATTTATGTTCATATATTTATATTGCTGTTGGCAAGGAATATTGCATATATATGTCTTCTGTGCCATTTTTCTTTGCTATGTTCACATTTAAACCAAAAGTGTGTCCAGAAAATAAAGACAGACTGATATGTCTTTGAAGAAAAGTAATCACCCAGACTTGATTTTTTTTTTCTGTTTATATTGCTTTCATTTCTTGCATCTGAGGGTTTGTTTGTTTTTTTAGTGTTGTGCTCTATTAGAAATACAGTGAACTCAGAGGAGGGTCTAGCTCAGTGGTAGAGTGCCTGCTTAGCATGCATGAGGTCCTGGGTTCAATCCCCAGAAGCTCCATTAAGGAATAAATAAATAAGTAAATAAACCTAATTACCTCCCCCAGCCAAAAAAATTTTCAAAATAAAAACTAATTAAAAAATAGAAATACAATGAACTTGATCAGGTTAGTACATACATTTCTTGCCCATCTCATCCCCTCTCTCCTCCCTGAGTTCTTGATAGAAGGTGATTTTTTTCATAATGAGCGACAGTCCACTTGTGTTCCTTATACAGGCTGGGGCGAACTGTGAACTTTGAGAATGAGGGGTCATCTTGCTCTCCTTCCGAAGGTGACTCACAGACCCATTTCACTTGTTCCATATTGTTGCCTCATTACATTTAAAGGAGGAGAAGAGGTCTGCTGAGTAAACGTTGGACTCAGAATCTGGCGTATTTGTTCTAACAGGTCCTGTGAGATTCCAGAGTTTTTTCATAGCTACATAGGATGCACCTATTTTGTTGAGAAATTTCCTTATATTAGGCCTGCTGTCTCCACAGGTCTCTTTTAGCTAGAGGGGTGGTGAGGTCTACCCTGCAAGTCTGGTCATTTCCCAAAGGTCGGGAGTGACTCAGACAGAATCCAGACAGGTAGTGTGTTCTGGAAAATCTGTAGAAGGAAGTATCAGTGAGACAGTGCTTACCAAAAATGGCGTGTGGAATGGTGGAGGTACTGAAAAGTCCGTGTTCTCTTGGAAACGAAAGCCAGAACTCATTACTCATTTGCGCACTGCCTTCTCAGTCTCACCTGGCATCAAGGCCCTTCCCGACTGTGCCCCAGTCCCCTTTTCAGCCCAGTTCCTGTCTTTGTTCCTGCTGCTCTAGTAATAGTGAGCAACTTCTCATCCCCTTACCCTCCTCTCTACTTCTCTCTGCTTCTGTGTGTGCTTTCTGTGTGTCTAGATGGATCCTCCTCCTTTGGCTGGCAAACTCCTATGCACCCCTCAGAGGCCATCTTCAACAGCGCCCCTCTGTGACTTCTTCCTGTGTGTACACAGAGCCTGTCATACATCCATCTGGAGTACCACTCCTCATGGAGTAAGAGAGTTACCTATTGGCATGTCTGAGACCCTTGCAGACTTTGCGCTTCATCAGGGCAGGGCAGGAACCAGGTCTTTCTGTCTCTGTAACCCCAGCCTAGCACAGAACCTGGTATGTGATATTTGTGGAACTGAAAGGGGAAAAGGGAAGGCAGAGTCATTGCTCTGTAATATGAGCCATTGCTGCTGCTCTCGTAACGGCAGCTAATAAATTTTCAGGGCCCTTGATGTACCAGGCACTGGGCTTCCTACACACTATCTCAGTCAGCCCACCACAGACTGGTGAGCTTAATATGTGGTTTCACCCATCCTGCAGATGAGGAAATTGAAACTCAGGGAAATTACCCCCATAGGTGACAAAGCTGGCATTTGGACCCACCTTCCTGCACTGTGATCTTGGCCACAGTTTCATTGTCCTCATCTTAAAAATAACAGTTGATAAGATTCCTTTGACGCTGAAACGTCAAGACTTTTGTGAAGCTCTTCGCACAGTACCCAGCAAGCATCAATAACCATTAGTTCTTTTTAACGAGGGTAAGCACAAGGGCCTTTAGCTAGCAAGGGGCAGGAGAGACTCTGAACTCAGGACTCTGACAACAAAGCCATGCTTCCTAACTCTGAGGCTCGTGGGCCAGCCCAGGATGCCCAGCCTTGAAAAGCAAGAAAAACAGCCCACGGACACCCTGTCTCTTCAGCGGAGGCTCCCGCTCTCCATCCAAGGGCCTCTGGTCAGGTGGAGGGAGAGAGCCCCCTCCACCCATCACTACAGAGCTTAAGAAGATGATGTGGAAATTGTTCGGTTGCTTAGTGGCTTAGTCAGGACCCCACCAAGCCAACATTAGGCTGCTACCTGCACCTCATTAGGCTCCAGCACTAATTATTTACTTCCCCAAGGAGAAGGTAAGTGTGGCACTGGTGTTCAGGGGTTCGGTCCCCAGATCAGCTGGTTCCTTTGCTTGTGACCTCAGGCAAGTCATTGCATCTCTGTCCACTGAGAGTCTCTGATAAAGCTCCCAAAGTTGGGATGCGGCTGTCCCTCCTTGCCTCCTGAGCCTTCTCGAACACAGGCTTCCTGGGCAAGGGCCAGTGTTTTATTGTATTTTAATTTAATTTTATTTAATTTAATTTTATTTTATTTATATTAAAGTATAGTTGATTTACATTGCATTAGTTTCTGATGTACAGCATAGTGATTCAGTTATACACACACATATATATTCTTTCTCATATTCATTATTATTATAGGTTATTATAAGATATTGATTCTAGTTCCCTGTGCTAAACAGTGAGACCTTATCGTTTTTCTATTTTTGTATATAGTGGTTGATATCTGCAAATCCCAGACTCCTGATTTACCCCTACCCCCCTGGTAACCATAGTTTGTTTTCTGTGTCCTTGTCTGTTTCAAGGGCTTAGTGTTTTGGATCAACACCAGTGACTGCTTCGTCTCTAAATCATGCTTTCTTAAGGGATGAACTTGATTAAGGCAGTCTATGTTAATGTAGTCTATGGTCAGTTCCTATAAAAATTTGGGTTGAACAAAAAAAAGTATGTTTTTCATTGAGACTAGAAGAGTTATTGAAAGTACATACAGAGCTTTTTGAAAATCAGACTGTTGCTAATTGGTGGATGGTAATTTAGAAACCAGTATTTTAAATTAGGCTCTTGAGTGCGAGACTGGTTCTAGAGACAGCTGTCTCCAGTGCTGCGCTGTCTCCTGGTGAGAGGGTATGTGCAGAATTTATTTTGAAGACTATTATAAAAAATACATGATTGAATATATTTTTACAAGCCCCTGGGAGAAGAGGTAAATTCCCTATTTTCCTTACGATCTTCTCCCCCTCGCCTCTCTCTCTCTCTTGTTCGCTCACTCGCTCGCCTGCATGGGGCACACACTGGATCATTGTCACTGTGGTTGGATTCAACACCCTGGCATTCAGGCCTTGGTGCATTTGAGAAGGCAGAGGACCTTGATTTATCCTGGACTTTCCTCCCCTTTCTCTGCCTCTACAAAATCAGAATTCACAGCAGCAATTGACAAGCTAAGTTAGCACATCCATTCCCGTTTCTCCAAGGCCCTCCATCTTCATTGGTGGTCATTTTCCGACACAACCTCATTGCACAGCCCGGTGTTACCAGTCTAGGGGCTGCAGCTCGCCTCAGCATCCCCCTCTGGAATGATCACCAGGCTCTGCTCTTGGCCTTCACAGGAAGCCAGGGCCGTGTATGTGTGGACCTCGTCTACATGCCCGGGTGCCTGTCATTGCCCGCCCATGTGTGTTGTTTCACCAGCCATAAAAATCTAGCAGGGAAATAAATGAATGCTAAAATTAGTTTGTCCTTTGACAAGATCTCTCCAGTTGAAAAATTGTTGTTTATCTCTGTGCCTGGGCAGGCTTTGCTAAAATCGAAATTCACTGCCTTGCTTATTGTTGCTGCAGAAGGTCCTCTGCTGAATTCTCCTTGAAAGGACATTTGAACTACAAAGTCTAGCCTCTGGCAGACTACGCCACATTTTGCTATAGGTTTTTTTTTTTTTTTCTCCTTATGCTAATTGTTGGAGGCACACACGGAGTCTACCGCTGAACCCTGGGCCTCTGCATCTATTGGATTAGTGGGTGGCTGTATGGATGGACAGGTGAATAGACTGGCAGATAGTCAGTTCAATTGCCATATGTCTTAGATGTTGAATTTGCTGCTGTTTAAGAGGAAGAAAAACCTGTAATTGGTGTCCTCTCAAAATGTTTTTGCTAAACTTCACCTCATGGCTGTGTCTTTGGGCTTCATTTTAAAAAAAAACAGTATTTATTAAGCATTTAGTATGTGTTAGGCACATGGGGTATAGATTTGAACAAAATAAGAATAGTCCCTGCGTTCAAGGAGCTTACTATCCAGTGTGGGAGGCCAGCATTAAAGTCATTACACAAATAATTATAACTATAGCCGCAATTGAGTCATATAGCATAAAATTTACCATTTTAAAGTGTATAATTCACTGGTTTGTAATATATTCACAGGGTACCTTTTTTAAAAAATGGTACACTTGAGTGAAAAATTCAGTCTCTTCTGTTGTTCTGTTGGTGCAACCACAGTTTATTGGTTTGACTGACTCCAACAGATTTCCCATTATGTTGGCATTGTGATCATTAACGTCATAAATGGGGAATGAAGGGGGACATCAGAGAAATCCAGTTCAGACATGGTATCCTGGAAGCTGCCCTAGGGAGCTTCTTCTTTCGACCAAGAGCGGAAGTCCTTTGACCAAAATGGCTCCGGTGAGAACTTTCTTCTCTACCCCTCACTTGAACTTATTGGTCCTGGAAAACCTGCCCAGCATCCTAGAATTGCACTTTTTTCTAAGATATATCCTAAGAAGTTCCTAAACTAGAGGTAGAAGAAACTCAAGGATTGAGAACCCCTAGCGTCTACCCCCTTATAGTCTACATCCGAAAAATCAAATGCAGTGAAACATTTCATGACATCGCTCAGCTGACTGTTTAAGGAAAATGACGGCTCATTCACTAGTGTTCTTGAAATGTAAATCACTCTTGTTTTCAGACACATTGCAGGTCTATCTGATGGGGCCCATGTGGGAATTAAAGGGATCTGAGTTTGGTTTCTGGCTTTGCCCAAGTTTTGCTTTGCCTTCTTGTTCTCCTCTGGAGATTGGCGTGATGCCACAAGCAGTCTCCTTTACGGGGTGTTGAGATGGAGATAATATAGTTGAAGTAAAGCTGCTCTGGACCTGATCTGTCTCCTACTGGTGAGGAAGCTCTCAGGAACTGGTCTGGGATAGTCAGCCATCTATACAGAAAGTTCCAAGGGTCCATCCCTCCCCTGACAACACTGATTTCATCAGGAGATAGCTCTGTGGCAACCCCAAGGCATCTGGAAAAGTCAGTGAGCCTCGGTGTTGTTATTCAGAGAGTTTGAGACAACGTCCTTAATAGACATCAGTATCAAAGGTGAAGTTCATCATTGTAGGCACTTCAATATGATGGCAATCCTAATAACTTCTTCTGTTTATATGGTCTCATACAAATTATAGAGCACTTTGGTGTCCCTTATCTCACTCATTCTCATGTCCACCTTGTAATGCAGGAAAGCTATGATAATCACATAGTTTAAATGTAAAACCCAGGACTCAGAGAAGCAACTTGCCCCTGATGACAAAGGTGGCTCTTGTATCCTCCACCTTTTCTTTCCACCCCTTCTTAAAACCTCATCTACTTTCTCCACTGTGCTGTCTTGCAGTTTATTTCCCTATGATTTGCCCATGACTTGTCAGTTCCATTCACAGTTCTTAGGTAAAACACCTGCTGATATAATTGCTGACATTAAAAAGACTGTCATGAATACATCTGACAATTAATGTGATTCCCTAGTTCCCTTCTGTTTCATAGATTCCTGTGAGTTTGGGTTAACTGAGTTTTATTTTTGCTAGCAAGCTGGTGATCCTTTGGGTTGAATCAGTGACAGAGCCCCGGGAAAGCCTCAATTCCTTTCCCCTTGGAGCACAGGATGACCGTGCAGGGCCTCTGGATATGAGCGGCAAGATGCTGCAGGACTTGCTTTTTAACCATACATCTGCATCCTCCTCTTCTCCTTTCAAAGGTACATGACCGATGGTGGGCTTGGCCTCTACACCCGCCGCCTGAACCGGCTCCCTGATGGGATGGCTGTGGTACGGGAGACCCTACAAAGAAACACCTCCCTGGGCCTTGGGGATGCTGACAGGTAAGCTTGCTCCCCTTGGGGTTGCCCAGGTGCGGAGGTCATTCCAGAGGGGCCTGAGAACTGAGAGTGGTGAGAGTGAGAGTGGATGGGTGCTGCTGAAGCCTATCCTCCCAGAGGTTGGGAGGCCTTGGAGGCGGGCCTGGGGTTAGGAGCTGGCTCAGCAGGTGGGAGAAGGGCTCTTGAGTCCTGGCTCTGGGTGGGGTGGTGCGTCTGACGGCAGGAACACCAGGAGCTCAGGCTGGGCGTTGTTCTTGCTGTTGTTTTGACTGTTGCTACTGCATGCTGATCGGTTTAGCGGGCCCCAGGGATCTGCTTTGCGTCCCCTGTCAGCCAGCTTTCTAGGGATTGTGCCTCAGAAGAAACAGAGTCCCTGGTGATGCACAGAAGGTCTGTGTGCAGAAGGGTGCTCTCCTGGCCTGGGCTGAGCAGGCTTGCCCACAGCTCTCCTGTTGCCTGGGGCTGGGAGGCAGGTTTAGCCATGTGTAGCTTTACACACCACACGCTGAGGAGTCGACATCGTAAAGCTTGACTGGTCTTCATTGCTTCAGGGAGAAAAAGAGCTTCAGAAAACACTACGATAAAGAGGAGTATTTGGCCTCAAGTTTCTAGTCTTTCCTCTGACACAAACCAATTCCATGACCATGAGCAATCTGTTAAGGAAGGGGTTTGGACTGTATGATTTCCAGGATCCTTTCCAGCTCTGATGTGCTGTGTTTCTAGTTCTCAGTACCCTCGAATGATCTGACTGTTGAAGGATTTTTCAGGCATACTTGACCTCTTTCCACGTCTGGGTTGATGAGACATAACATGGAATTTCGATGTGAGTGGTTGGAAATCACGGTGCTCTTTTTGGATGTGAAATCTCACACGTTGGAGGGCCAGCTCTCAGTAGCGCGGGTCCAGCCTCTTGCTATTCTCTTAGCCCGACATACTTTTTGCAGAGAACGTGAGGACTCCTGTAGTTCTCTGGCTTCGGAGAAATAGGGCACCATTGTTAAAGAGACAGACAGTGAAGTTACCCCCCAGAAATGGAATTTGTCTTGGCGGGGAGGTAATTAGGTTGGTTGGTTGGTTTTGATGGAGGTACTGGGGATGTTAAGCTTGCGCTCTACCACCGAGCTATAGCTCTCACCCCACCACATGGAATTCACTGCAGGGGAACCTTCACCTTCTCTCGGGGGCAGCTGAGAAGCTTGGGCTGGGGTGGAGACTGCCGAACTAGTTGTCGGGAACTTGACATCTGCCCAGGGCCCAGGCTCTGCCACCAACTTGAATGTGTCCTTCTCAGAGTCTCCCCACTGTCCAAGGTGGTGATTTATACCAGAGTTGACAAAAGACTGCTCCACTCCACTGCCAGCTCAAGTCAGCTTTTTTCCTGTAATTTTATTTAAAGTATTGGTTTGAAAAGCCGTTTGCAAACTACTCCTTCTAAGGCTAAGAATCTCTATAACTAAACTCTTTGGAGTAAATATCAGCCAAAAAAAAAAAAAGTCAGTTGTTTTAACAGTCCCACTGGAGATTTCACTGTTTGCTAAATTATTTTGCTTATGTGTGTTCTCTTGTAAACATGGAGTTGCTTAGTAAATCTATTAGCATAAAGTGGAGGCCTTACGAGGTACATTTCCCCTCGTAGCAGAAGCGGAGTCTGCGCTAGGCAGTTTAATTTAATGCTTCATTGCAGGGTTAATGGAATTATTATAGATCACAGCTGAGCTTGTTTCTGCTTTTTGGAGGTGGAAGATTGGGTGGGAGCTGGAGAGATGGGTGGCATTCACTCTGCTGTTCCCATTCAGCCTCTGTGGTGGGACCAAATGGACAGCAGTGTCTTCTGGTTCTTCCCAGACTGGGAGATGTTCTGCCCAAACTGGAATTGCTCAAATGTGATCAGTTAAGACTGAATGGAGGGGGTGAGGATGTAGCTCAGTAGTAGAGTGTGTGCTTAGTGTGCACAAGGTCCTGGGTTCAATCCTTGGTACCTCCATTAAAAACAATGAATAAATAAATAAACCTAATTACTACCCCCCCCCCCCCCAAAAAAGAGATGTTTAAAGACTGAATAGATAACTGACCACTTTTTGAAGAAAAAATTCAGGTGGCTTAGGAAAAAGATTTAATAATGCTTATAAATTTCCTATTTCATATGGGTGGACCTGTAGGCTGTGAGATACTCTGCATTGTTCTTGAATATGTTAAATTCCTTTAATCCCCAAAGTTAGTGTAAACAGACCATAGAAATGCTTTATCTTTGGCTAAGTTGAAGTAGTAGTAGATTTATTTCTTTAAAGTTCCTCATGTAAACCTCTTCCCAAAAGTATATTCTAGATGAGTGTTTCCCAAAGTGAGAGGCTAACATTAATAGTATAGGAAATAATTCTAGATGGTAGACAGGAAAATATTTCTTTTTAACAATTACATTTTAATTTTAATTAAAAAAAAAAACCCTTATAACTAGCACAGCAAACCCATGATTTAACAAATACGGCTTGGGGTAAGGGTAGCGTAGGCTTGAGACAGTTTAATGTGATCTAGCAAGGAAGGACATCACAGATGGCGTAAAGTTGTTAAATGAACAGTAGTGTGCAAATGGCTACAAGTTAGGTGATCTTAATCTTACCCCTGTAGTTGGAAATACAGTGTTTAAATAATTTAGACAACTGAAAAAAATGCAGAGAACCGAGCACCTTTCCAGAATTCTTCCCTTTTAACCTGAAAAAAGAACTAAGATGTTTCCATGACATTTTTAATAAAAAAACCCGGCCATTTCCTTAAGGATTCACCCACAAGCAGCAAACTCCATGAGTTCTGCAAAGGAAATGGGAGAAGTACCTAGAGCTGACTTCTGATTAGAGCTCAGCCAAGGGAAGACCAGCACGAGAAGGGCAGGTCACCTCACTGTACAAACAGGAACATCATTAACTTTGGCAGTGCAGCCCTGGAGGACGGCTACCCCAGGGGAGGCCCTCAAGGATGCTGACCCTCCTGGCAGGCTGTGGCTGTTTGCAGCAGGATGTGGCTGGGGTATCTTTGGGGTTATTAAAAGTAACTGATAATAACATGTACCTTCGGAGACTGGGAGCCTAGACCATGTCTGCTTGTGAGTCTCATATGTCACCAGCTGGCTTCTGAGAAATAATAAATGACGATAGTAAATTCAACATGCTAAGTCTGCCCTTGATCTCCTGTCACTCTTTAGGGTTGCCACCCAGGAGCTCCAGTTTTTACCTGATCGTCATCAGGGGCTGCTTCTAGCAAACTGAAGCCAGCCAGCTGGAAAGGGAGGATCAAAAGGGACAAATGGAGGTGGCTGATTACAAGCTGTTGGCCCCAGATAACAGACAAGTAGAGAGAGCTTTTGCCTAGAGGTCTCTGAAGTGGCAGCCTGGGAGGAAGAAGAAATAGGACAAGAAGGGCCCCGAGACTGGGCTGGCACAGTCAGATGGCTTGTTGAATTTTTGCCAGTGGCATGCACTGCTGTCTCCTCAGCACCCGTCAAAAGTTCTTGAACTCCAGCGAGCTGAGTGCTTTCAAAGCTTCCAGCTCTGCTCTGGGAAAGTTTCCACTCTCAGGTCCCTTTCTTTGTGCCCCCAGAGCATCAGTGCAGTCCATTCTGGCATCGCGCTCTAGCCCACGGTGGGCCGAGGCACTTGGATGCCCCCCCGACGGCATCCCCTGGTCACCTAAGTGTCATTGAGAGAGAGCACATGGAGGACAGAAGTCAGGCTCCTGTTCACATAGATCCTCAGAAGGACTTTGCAAAACTACTTGGTAACTTTCTCTCAACCATTAGAATGCTTAGTGAATACCAGTGGCTTTTACTAACTTAGGTAGTAATAAAAAGAAAAAGCAAAAAACTCACGCTGCTTGGTAAAACGTCAGTCTGAGACGTGAGCAAAGGAAAGTTGCCCTCCCACATCACCAAACAGGAAGAAGAAACTGCTTTTTTCCTTGTTACAAGGTGTTCTTTGCCCTGCAAATTCGGCACATTTTAGGTATTGAGATGGCGTCTCACTTGGGCTTCGGTCATTGTGTAAACCTGACTGTCTACACTGAGGACTCTGGCCTTGGTGCCCGGAGCCGTCCAAGCCTCAGCTCGAACAGGGAGTCCCACAGTGTGAGGAGCCTGCCAAGCCGAGCCCTCCTTCCTCGCCAGGAGGAGTGTCACAAGATCTCCAAGAGCCCAGGACACCGCTCGGCTTTGTGATCTGTGTGGAACAACACAGCCTCCTGGCACCGAGCAGTGCATTCAGATTCAGGCCGACCTGGGGAGAGGAGTTTAGTCCAGGCCAGAGCTCCCCAGCCAGCAGATGGAATTGGGGGGAGCCCTCACCACATGGTAGGTTCCCGTCCCAGCTATTCCTGAAGCCATAGCCCCTGTGGAGGTCTGTGGACTGGAGGGTGCACGGATGGGAATGTCTTCTCCCCTCACCCCCCCAACAAGCTTGGGGTAGGGAGAGTGACCCCCCCCCCACCCCTACCCAAAGACATCCACGGCGTAATCCCCAGCACCTGTGAATATGTTGGGCTACATGGCCAGGGGAATTAAGGTTGCTTATCAGCTGACGTTGAGATAGATGGACCTGGATTATCCAGGTGGACCCAGTGTAATCACAGGGTCCTTAAAAGTGGAAGAGGCAGGCAGGAGAGGACGGCAGAGTGATGAGATGTGAGAAGGATGCCACCTGCCCTCGCTAGCTTTGAAGATGGAGGAGGGGGCCACAGCCGAGGAAGGGGGGTGGCCTCTAACAGGAGGAGAAGGTGAAGGAGCAGACGCTCCCCGACAGCCTCCAGAAATGGGTGTGGCCCTGCCGACACCGTGACTTCAGTCCATGAGACCCAATGCAGACTTCTGTCTGAAAGAACTATAAGAGAGTACCTATTTATTATTTTCACCCAACAAGTTGATTGTGATTTGTTGCAGCAGCAATATAAAACTAATACACACCTTCATCAGAAAATAATAAAAACAGTCACAGTTGCCATTTCCCCATGGAGGGCTCTATGCTGGGAGCTGTGCTAAGCACCTTACAAACATTGTGTCGTGAATTCCTAGCCCTGACCCTCGGAGAGGAGATACTATCTTGGTTTCATCATCTTGAAGCCATGAGAGGGTTAGTAAACTCAGCACGGATGGGCTCGCCCTCACCCCTTATCCCTCTGTGGTCTCAGACCTTGGGAAAGGCCCTTTCTGACACAAAGCTGGGCCAGTTTACCCTTGGCAGCTTTGGAGGTTCGGAGATGGGGTGCCTTTTGTGGATTTTGACCGGCTGCAAGCTTGTGTTGTTTGCTGGAGGAGGAGTCCGCAGTTTCAGGATCCCAGGCCAGAGCTGACCCTTCCCTGTAGTGATGCCGGAAACCCAGGACCCCCAGAACCTGCAGACATTCTGCAGTCATTTGAAGAATTCACCCTGCTCCTGGCCCACCACTGTGTCGCACCTGAGGCATTGCTGGAGTTTCTCTCCCCAGGGTTTGGGGTCTGCAGGCCTGCAGGGCTGGGCCATGGTCTAAGGAAGGCTCCCCTAAAATGTTCCCTCTGCCCTCTGTGTCTTTTCTGCACTGTCGTTTCCTAATCTTCCCACTGGCACACTTCATACCATCTCTGGCTGCCAGTCTTTGAGCCCTGTTCCCCCTAGATCGACGTGGTGGGAGAGAGAAAATACAGATCTGCAGTGCCTAGCAGGCGAGCCCCGAGGGAGATGTGGGAGATGTGGCCATGCAGTGTAAAATAAACCAAGTTAGAAGTCCACTTCTTAGTCATGACAGCCACCTTTCCAGTGCTCCCAAGTCCCAAGTGGTTCGGGGCCACCCTGTTGGGGAGTGCAGACCCTCTGCAATAGATAGACAACATCTCATCACTGTGGACGTTCTTTTGGGCAGCGCTGAGACAGACCAACTCATTTCTGTTTCAAGAGGCAGCTGTGGTGTAAAGGGAAGATGTAGAGTTTGCTGTAAGGAGACCTGGGTGTGGTGAAAACCCCTGAGTTTCAGGGTTTTGTCTCAAAAATGAGGATGGAATTCCCATGTGCCTCACAGGACTGCTGTGAGGAGCCCCCGAGTTGATGGGGGAAAGTGCTTTATAAAGTACCGAACAAAGATCAATACTCTGATGGTTCTTCCATCCTGTAAGCTGTTAAGGGCAATCTGGGTTCTACTACTTTGCAGTTTTCTTTCCTTTATGTTTAATTAATTAACTAATAACTAAGCCCTCTTCTTTCTATAACAGCTTAGAGTAACAACGTATAACAAAAGGACAATTGTGAATTAAAAGAATGAAGTGTTAGGGCAAGGGAGAAATGTAAGTTAGACTATGACACGTAGAAAAGGGAGAAAATTGAGAGTACAGATGTACCAACCGTAAGGCCCTCCACGGTTGCATTTGTGTGGTAATTCAGCACTGAGCTTCCTGCTGGCCTAAGTGAAAATGAACTTGGCCTTCCTCCCGCTCCCAACCCCCTTCCCAATTAGTCCAGTACTATTTTGTCTTCATTTTGCTTTGCTTGGCTCCATCACTTGATTCATTCTCTCTCTCTCTCTCTCTCTCTCTCTCTCTCTCTCTCTCTCTCTCTCTCTCTTCCCCCTCTCCCCTTCTCCCCCTCTCCCCGCTTCTCCATCTCTCTCTCTCACCCCCAGCCCTTCCCCTCTCTTGCTCTCTCATTCTTCTTGCCAGCTCCTTCTGCCTGTGATACCCACCAGTGCCCCCGAGCGCTTTCAGAGTCCTGCATTCCAGGGTTGTACTCATTTTCTTGGAATAAGAAGATGCCTCTCGCAAGGCCCCCAGCATCAGTGATCTTCATTGTTTCCTTCCCACCCCATTCCCCTTTCTTGTCCTGCTTGTGTGTAGCAAGAGAAACAAAGTAGGAGAGAGTGAAAGCCGCTTTCATTTTAAAGCTCACAAAAGGAGCCTTAGAGGCAAACCTCTACTTCTGTGGTAACGGGGTAATAATTACTGCCTCGGCCTTTCCCAAGGGCCTCTTTTCTGCTGCTTCCAGGGGCTTCCTTTTTTAAGTCAGAGCTACTGCTTGTGGAAGAGGTGGGCAGGGGCCACCTGTGCTGAACAGGGGGGTTTTGCTGACAGGAAGCAAACCATCTGCACCTTAAGCCACAAAGGAATTCTCCCAGGGGGCTGTAAAGAGAAGGGCAAGAATGCTGTGTGGGGTATCATTTCTTGTGCATGCAGTATTTTCACTTAAAAAAAAAAAAAAAAAGCAGTGTAGTGGCCCCACAGGAATCTTCTGCTCCCTAATGTCACCCAACTTCAGAGCTTTGCTCTGGGCTACGTCATCATAGAAGCACAGCGGAGTGTGTGCGTGATTGGGAGCTGGGAGGACAGTTACTCCCCCAAAGTACGTTTTCCAAAAGTGGTGCCTTTTCAGTAGTTATTTAAAGGTAATTTGGAGACGTGATGATTGTTCCAGGTATGGATGAGAAGACATCTAGCAATACAAAAGCAGTAACTAGTGGACAGAGAGAAAAGTCTTTTTCTGTGGTTCCTCCCCCAGCAACCCAAAGCTTGGGCAACCCCCCCCCCCCCAATCCCAGGTCAGAATCTGACTACACCTGTGCCCTGCAACAGAAAATCACATCATGGGTTTTAATCTGGGTACCTGGGCAAGTCTTTGCATCCATCAGGATAGGCTGGGTTATGCTGTGTAACAAATAACTCCCCAAACCCACCCTCACTATCTGGCCATTGTAGAGCAGTGGAAGGCTATGTTGTACATCATTCTCACCCTAGGACTGAGCATCCCAGAAGGACAGCTATGTAGAGCAATGACAGTCCCCATGACAAAGAGAAGAGCGTGGTGAACCACATAGTGTCTCTTAAAGCTTCTGCCCTGGAATGGCTCCTTTAACTTCCACTCACTTGTCATTGGCCAAAGGAAGTCACAGGGCTACACTTAAATTCAAAGGTGAAGAGAAGGACATTTTTGGTGGGTGCCTGTGAGAACAAAAAACACATGGAGAACGGCTTAGTGACTGTCATTGTTTTATTACATGCAAGTGGCAGCCTGAGCCTAATGCCAGCCCCCCTCCGTTATTTAACCAACTCTGTATCATGCAGTTTGTCACAGATTTACTACATAGCTCTCAGACGCCAGGGACCATGCTGTGCCATCTGGCTGATGGCCCCCAGCAGCTCCCCTCAGTCGGGGGAGTGAGCACATGGATGAGGAACGCGGTGACCGAATTGGCTGAGGAATTTAAAACAATGCTCTGGGTCGTTTGTATTTCAACAAAGTATTTGGACAGTGTCTTGATATGTGACAACTTATAGCAAGCAATGATGATTGTTCAACATTGACAAAGCACCTACTATGCACCAGGCCCTGGGGATCCTGGTGAGTAAGACATAGTCCCCGCTCCCTGCCCTCAAGAAGCTTGCGGTCAAATAGATAGGAGAGAAGCCTCAATGAGCCATCATAACTCCATGTGCCAAGTGTCAGAGAATCTGTGTGCTCTGGAAGGGCCAGGGTAGCCTTGAAGGCTAAATGTTGTCCTACCTTGAGAACATGCTGTTACTGTAATAAAGTGCGGGAGGTTACTTTTCCTGTCAGTGATGATTGGAGAGATCCTTTAGAAACATTACCCAGGGTCAGAATAGGCCTGCTTATCTCTTCATCAGTTTCGGATTTTCCCTTTGTTTCCTTTAATATCCTTTGTCGCATTTGAAGAGCAGCCTAGCTGAGATTTCTGAGACTGAAATCTTAAAAGCTGATTGAAATAAGGCTGGTGCATAAAGGCAGCCCTTCCACCGGCTGTGGAGAAGTGTCCCTTGTCACAGTGTAACCTTTCAGTTGCTCATGCTGGACAGCTGTGCCTGCCCAGAGTTTTCATCCAAGATTACCTTGCATGTAAATGTATTTTCCCAAGGCTGCCTCTCCTAAGAGAGGCTTACCATGCAGGGCTGGGTGAAACAGCCTTTCAGGAGCATCAGCTGCAGCCCTCACTCTGCCAGTCGAGGCCGGGGAGATTGTTAGGGGCCCAGAGACCCTCTGTCCTCCAGGCTTCGGGGAGCAAAGTCATCTCAGCGTGTGTTTGGGAAGCAGGAACTCTGAGTAACTGATGAAACCACACACATCTCTTTGGTGAGGATGAATGCAGCCCATGCGCTAAGGGAGGGAGTGCACTCGGAACCAAGAGGCCTTATCAGAGATCCAGTTCTGCCACCGTTGAGCATCTTGGACAAGATGCCTCCCCCTCCCTGCTCCTACCATTCCTTCATCCGTGTGGCCAGACCTGCTGGTGTTTAAGGTCCTTGAGCTCCTGGGATTCAGTGTTCTTGTTTGTCGCTTGAAGGACAGTTACAGAATGACTCAGGACTGTGACTCATCCACGCGGGGCGAGACCCCACGAACGTTACGGTCTCTGATGGTCCCAGTGAAGGGTGTCGTCGTGTGATGGTGTTTCAGTTAGGAGCATGGGGCTTGTGCAGGGCCCCTGGAGTGTGCAGACCCAGCAGGCTGAGGGGCTGTCTTCTGCATGAGCAGACCTCTTCCAGAGGCGAGAAAGCCTCATTGTCCATCCTCATTGGGCTTCAGAGCTAAGCTGAGAGGCACTTAGCGGGAGAGGCAGTTAGTTGCTGATGGCAGGCACAGCAGAGTGCCCAGGGCTGAAGGGCCAAGTGAAACCTTCCCAAAGGGGAGCGCAGGGCAGACAGAGCTGCAATCAGGAGTAGGGGGGCCATGTGCCTTCCATACATGACGATGGATTTTTGCTCTAACTTGGAACTTCACCAAAATTATATTAGGAGTGGAAGCTCATAGGATTGTAGTCTTATTTTCATCCAGATAAAATTCCAAGTGACCGATAAGCAGTGAATTGTGTTTATTTGGGTGAGTGTTTTGACTCGGGATTTAATGAGACTTGGAAGTACATTGCTCCCTAAATCAGCTCTAGCAGGGGCTCTGCCTGTCCAGAGCAGGGCTGTTAGCCTTGGGAATGGGCAGTGTCAGGGAACTTGGAGCCCTGCCCTGTGATTTTTATGTGATTGGAAGGCTTTGTATGGTATATCGGAGTCCTGGAGGGCAAAACTGGGACTGACTGGGTTTATACAAGACCATGAACTTTACATATAAGGGAACAGGCCCTGAAAGGTGACGCTTCTTCCCAAAGCCGCAGTGCCGGAAGGGGCAAAGTCAGGATTTGAATTCAGGTCTCCGGGCACAGACCCTTTGCTTTCCATCACTGGGCATGCCTCCCTCTTTGTTCAGAGACTCGATGGCATCCCTCCAGAAAGGCGGCCCTCGCTGAGAGCTCATGAGCAATGGGTGAGCATATCCTAGGTGCTTTATACCAACTGAGGTGCTCACAAAGGTGACAGCATGGGGACCACTGACCTTTAAGACAGTCCCCCTCCAGGTCTCATGTCCCCATCTGAGGGTGAGGCTCCGGCCAGGCCCTGCTGCCACCGAGGGAATGTTTGTCCTTCCTTAGGAGGATTTTAGGGACGCTTGAAGCTGTGGGAGGAGTGTTTTCCTCTTAGGAACATTCAGCTTTTTCAGTGCCAGGACCTCCGACAGAGGCTTCAAAATTGCCTTTGTCCTCCTGGTCACACCTGGTGGCCTTCAGGGTCTGCCTGCAGCCGTCTTCTCCAGGAGTGGGCTCTGCTGTAGAGATCCCTGTGGCTTTCGTGTCTCGGGATGTCAGGCACAGGAGGTCGGCTGGCTGTGTGCGCTCCAGCCCCGTTGTTTCCCCTCGTCCATTGCACGCTTTGATTTATCTCCCTCATTAATCCTTGGTGCTCAGGACTGTAAAATTGCCTGAAATGAGATCTGAAGAGACTGACATTTTGAGGGATGTTGCAAGCTTGTATGGAGGAGATTAAATGGAGACTGAGGGAAATGAGCTGGTTGCATGGCTCAGTGGCCTCAAACCCCCTGACTCAAGGACTTCTATCACCGCCTCTCCCTTCAGCTTACCCTGAGATTTGGGGAGAGGGACTCCCAACCTTACTGGTAGCAAAACGAGGCTAAAAAAATTAAACAGTCCTCCTTTGCTGCCTCCTCGGGCTTCCTGGACGTGGACCATGATTAACCCATGAGAGCACGGCAGTTGCAGCGCTGGAGGAGACACGCAGCAGCACCGCCGGGCACCTTGGGTGGCACTCTGGCGGGTCGTCATCTGCAGGGTGCACAGGTAGCGCGTGCAGAAGCCACTCTGGTTTCCTCCCATCAGCCAGAAGCTACGTACTGTCCGGGCAGATGAGGGTGGATCTCCAGGTGCCCTCTGCTTTGTGCTGTAGGAGCTCTTGCAGGGAGAAGGCATCATTTTTCCGTTTTCAGTGTGGGAGCAGCTCGTGAAAGCTCGGGGCACACGAGGGATGGAGGTCCCTTGGGAGGCTGTCTAAACTCCTCCAAGGACTGTTGGCAGCCTGCAATCTGTAGTTCTGGCCTCTGAGTCTCATGTTGGCAACAGCTGCTCTCATTGATCGAGCACCTACTGTGTTTTAGGTATTCTCCTAAATGCTTTGCACATTTGCTTTTTTGTTGTTGTTAATGGAGGTACTGGGGGCTGAACCCAGGGCCTCATGCATGCTAAGCGTGTGATCTGCCACTGAGCTCTACTCACCCACTGCCTGCATGTTTGCTTTAGAAGCCAGGTGCACAGACGAGGAAGGAGAGGCACAGAAAGGATGAAGTGCCTAAATCCGGGATCTAGGATGTAAGTGTGGGTCTTGCCAGCCCTAGGTCCAGCGCTGTGGCCACCTGCCTATATCACTTCTGTGCCACAACCTACCCTTCTCTTTGTGATTTGGCTTTGGGGGGCAGTCTCACTCAGCTACTGTCCCCCTGCTTCTCCTGTCCTTGAGGAATGATGGTGGGAGAAAAAGCAGAAGATGCAATTTAAGGCCTGAGACCCCCACGGGTAATTGGCAAAAGCTGAAGTAGTCGGCACACTCCACGTCCTGGCAGGAGGTCCCACTCTGGAACCCAGCAGACTAACCACAGTGTAACAACATCAGAGGTGCAAACCTGTTAAAATCCCCAGCAAAGGTCTTGAAACAGAACTTGAAAGGGTTTATGACCCTGTGGATTTGAATGTCTCTCTGAGCCAAGCTATAATTCCAGCTCTGCTTTTGGAAGTAAAGATCAGAGCCATGATTTACAGAGGGCCTCAAAACGCAGACTGATTATGTTTCAAGACACAAGCTGCGGCCTGAAGCTGCCCTGGGAGGGCTTGGGGTACTGACCAGGCAGGGGGTAGAGGGGAGGGGAGCCCAGAGTAAAGCAGAGTGTCTAGCTGAGGCAATTAAATGTCCTTGCTTCTCACTTTAAACAAAGGCCCCGAGGTACCCTCCCAGAGGGCTATGCTCTTAATGATCTGGAATAAAGGGCTAGCAGGGCAAAACCAGAAAGCTGGTGGAGCTAATAGGGGCCCTGGCCTTGAGTGTCCCTGCAGGAAGTCTGTAGGGGAGGATGTCTGTCCACAAGCAGCGCTTGTCATGCTAATGACTCAGCCACTCTGGTGCCACAGAGGTCAGCTCCCAGACTTCAGATTTGAGCTCCCCTGGAGCCAGAGAGCCGGGACTCTTTCTCAGCATCCCCCATTCACCCGCTTCATGTGCTGCGTTTCCTGGCACAGCCCCTCAGCTCGCACCACCACTGTCCTTTTACTCCACGCACCAGCCCCAGCACAGCCACGGTGATCCTCCCCAAGTGTAGGTCTGACCATGTGCATCACCCACCTGCTTAAAACCCTTCGTGGCCCTGCTTCGCAGAGAATTAAGTGCAAGCCTCTGGATCGGTCCACTCAGCCTTGGCCACTGCTGCCACGCCAGCCTCTCGACTCCCACTTCATGGTCCACGGCACCAAACTCTTCGGTCCCTGGCACGCTGCACGGTGCTGTCCGTCTCTGTGCCTTCTGCTGGAGTGCCCTCTCCTGCCAGCCTTTGCCAGGCTGACACATGCACTTCTTTCAGCGTTCAGTTCCAACATCGCCTTACTAGACATCTCAGACATTATAAGTTTTCTTCCTCAGAGCTCCCGGAAGGACTCCATGCAATCCTTTCACTTCCAACAAAATCTCGACTATTTTTTTTTTTCTATCTTCTCTAAGCTTGAAGGCAGAGATTATCTTATTTTATCATTGCGTTTCCAGGACCTGATAACATAGTGTCTGGCACAGAGTACATGCTCAGTCAACACCTGTTGAACTGAACTCCAGTGTTAGCCGGATGAGCTATGTCTCCCCAGCTGGAGAACTTGGCTTTTTTCACTACGAACACTTGTTTTTTTCACTCTCAGCACTGACTCAGCCCTGAGCAGGGTGGGTGGCACTGAGGAGGTCTTTGGTGACAACCAGGTGCCAGCCTGACTGAGATGACTCAGGCGTGGCTGTCCCATCCAGCTGGTGTAGCACTCACCAGGGACTTGGCATGTGTGGGGTGCTGAGCTAGCCCTGTAGGTAAGGAGTCTGGAGTGGCACCTTCTGTAAAAATACCAAAGGCTTTTTCATTATCTCAAAGACCGGGTTGTGAGCAACTGTGGGAGAGGGCAGCGTGGGCAGGGCAATGCCGATGCCTTCTGGTTCAGGGGTCAGAACGAGAGCGCTGGAGCAGAGGGTAGGCTGAGCAGGATTTCTGGAGGAGAGGGGACTTAAGGTGGATCTTGGGAAACAAGTGGGATATGTACGTGGTGAGGAGGATAAGGAGTAATGTAAGTTTGGCAGGGAGGGAAATGGGATGGAGGGAAAGGCTGTCCTTTCTCTGCACACTGACTGTGTGTTTTCCAGGCTGGTTGGTGCTTCACTTGGATACTTAAAGCCTCACCTCTAGTTTCCATGTCCCACTGTGCCCTTCAGAAGTCACCTCCCCCAGCTCCAGGCTGTGCCAGAGGTCACCTCTGTGCCCTTTAGAGAAGCCTTCTGAACACAGACACTGGAAACAATAGCTGACTTATCTGTAGATGCCCTGGGCTTACAGCATTGGGACTGGCCACCTCCTAATGATTAAACACTACACAAACACCCAGTGACCAGGGTGTCCTGCCATAATTGGGCTGTAAAACAGAGGGGGCCGCAGCCGTCCCACCAACAGGAGGAGAGAAGGCTGGAGAAATGCTTTCTGTCCTAAGCAACGAGATCTCCCACAGGCAACCAGAGAACAGGCCCAGAACACTCCAAGTAGGGGCAGGGTCGGGGAGGGGAGAGGTAGGGCTCTGAGGTCACTGAGGGTGGAAAATGACAAGTACTTCCCACCCCTCTCCTGTGCAGGGTGCTCTAAGTCGTGCATTAGTGCACATCATAGCCTGGCTGGTGAGTTCGATGTTACAGGTGGGGGAGTAGAGCTTGTAACCAGTGGGGCTGGATTCAAATGAGATCTGTATTGACATTCCATTTCATCTGTATATCTGTCTGTGAGGGGAAAACTACTGTTGCCATCACCTTCAAGTTATAGAGGATGCAACTGACTCAGAGAGGCTAGGTCATTTCTCTGGAGTCACACAGCATGCTCAGTGGTAGAGCATGTGCTTAGCATGCATGAGGTTCTGGGTTCAATCCCCAGCACCTCCATTTAGAAAGAAAGCGTTAGCCCTGACCCTGGCCTGCGCTGGCCACTGCTTTTACTCCACATGCCACCAGATGGGCTTTGGGGAGTCGCGGTTTCTCATCCACCTTTTTTTCCCTCTCATACTCTTTTGATTCAAGTCCTTGAACCCGAGGTGAAGTGCAGTGGGTAAGAGCAGAGGCTCTGGACCACAGCAAAGGGAATGGGATCTCTGAGCACTCCCTGTGTGCCCGACAGTGGGCTCCGGGCTCTGGGACTTCCCCTCATTTCATCCTGCCAGACTCCTTCCTGCAGAGTCTGTGTGAGAGAGGTGAACTTGCCTGAGGCCAGACAGCTGGAGAAGCTGGGTTAATAGGAGTGGCAGCAGCGACATTTACGCAGCACTTGCTATGAGCCAGGCACTGTACCCAGATTTACTCACTTAACCCTCACTTACTCCGGTGAGGTCTGCTCATTTTACAGATGGGGAGACTGAGGTGCATGGAGGTTAAGTAACCTGCACACCGTTGGAGGTGAGCTGAGGCTGGAACCCTGGGCTCCAGAGACCGTTTTCTTCTTGTCTCCCAGAGAGCATCAGTAAGGACTCTGTAGAATACAGAAGAATTGGGTTATTGAGTAACATGGTGGACTTCCTTTCCTGGAAGTCTTTAAAATGAGACTCACTGCCCCTATGCCCAGAGCGTGTGAAAGGAATTTTTCCCGGCGGTGTTGGGCAAGGACCAGGGAATCTGTGAGCCCCCTTAGGACCCACCCACATCTCCCCACACTGATGGGGTTGGCAGTATGATTTTCCCTGGAGAAACTGACCTGCCCTTCTCTGGAGTGAAATGGCAGGTTAGAAAAGGCTCTCAAAGTCTAAATTTAGCCAGCCGGGTGTATTCACGGTCACCAGGAGAAGATAGGTTTGACAGGTTGGCTGGAGGACAAAAGCCAGTCCTTGAAGAAGTCAGTTCTCCTTTGAAAGGTAAGTCGGGTTGGGTATTTATTTATCTCCACTGAGCCTGGTGCCTGAGCCCGCTGATGAGTGGCTGCAGCAGGGGCGTGGAGAGGTGGGTACCGGGGTGTGGAGCCGCCACCTGTCCGGGGTGGCTGCCGTGATGGGCTGCCCACATCAGCCTGCATTACAGTAACCGCCTGCTACACCCTGCCCCACACCATGGATCCTTTGCTTTATGGTGCCATTTAGAATGTGTCAAAATGTTTTCCGTCCACACAATGGGAGAAGAACATCATTGTGCTTTATCCCTTGTGTTCGTCAGAGGAGACGCGTCAGTGTGGGAGCCCTGTTTTGTGGACCCAGGGGAGCAGAAACCAGATGTTTCAGAAATCTCAGTCTGTGTATTTCAAGCTTAAATCAGTTAGTCTGCTTTTCCATTACTAGAGAGGCCTCCTTATTGAAATGTTCAGTTTTCTTTCACGGTGAATTTTCATTTTCACCAAAGTGTGTGTGTCTGCCTTCATTTGTGAGTCCTTTCTCTCTTACCTTTGTTGTCCTTTCCTCAGTTACTTCTTGAGTCCAAAACCTTCCAGAGCTTTCCCTGTCCCCTGAGAGCAATTTCAGAGACACGAGCAGAGCATACTTGCAAATCAGCACCTTCAGCATGACCCTTAGGACTTTGCTCAGGCAAAGACAGAGGGTCCGGTGAAAATCATTCACACCATGCTGTGTCCACGCAGCCGCCAACACGCTCTGGAAAAGAAGGTCGCCAGTGTGGGAGATGACTAAATTTAGACTTGTGTATTTCTTTTTCTGCTGCTTGTGTCTTTGATCTACTTGGCAGTTGAAAATTGAAGTTCCTCAGATCTTTTTTCCCCTGGGTATTTTGCTAGATAAACCATTTGCACCAAACGGTCTGTGTGCCTGCACATGCTTAATTTCCCTGGCATCTGATAAATGTTTTGAAATAGGGTAGTAATGCTGGAAGCACTTTTCATTACCTTAAAGTGCTTCGTGTAAATAGAATTGATCCTTTTCCTCGATTGCTGTGATGTTACTGCTTTTTTTTTTTTTTTTTAAATGGATAAGAGCACTCTACCTTGCTTCCCTTCTGATCACTTCCATCCTGTTCAACCATCTTTTCTGTTCCTTCCTGCAGCATTTGGTAACAAATGAGATTTCATGGCCCTGCTTCGCTGCACAGGTGTCCATGAGACCTCCCTGACTTTGGGATGGGAATTTGGAATCCCTGGCCTATAAGAAGAGAGGCAGGAGGGAGGGAGAGGGGTAAAGCAAAACATGGGTTGGGGGCTGGAGATCTGAGGTCTCACCTTGGATCTGTCATTGAACTCTGTGATCTCATGCAAGTTACTTTCTCTCTGCCAGAACTCACCCACAAAATGAGGGAATTGAGCCACATGGCACCTAAGTTTATTTTCAGATCAAAACTTGTAGGATAATCTCAGTTAAGCAGACAGCCAACCAACCCTGTATAAGATTTAGGGTTTGATTATTGAAAATGAGTTGCGTGAAGGTGGGTGCTTGTTGAACTCAGTGAAGTCTAAACAAAATCTCTAAAACCTGCAACAGATGAGCTGTAAGGTCGTTGGAGCTCCCATGGGCTAGACATAAGGATTTTTTAAATGCTAAGTTTGCTAAAGAAATTACATAAAATGTAAGCGGCAGAGGGAGATTTCTGAACCGGGCAACAGAGCTGAGTGACTTTCCTTTGGTGTATCTACATCCCTGCTTCCCATAGCAGTGAATGTGTCTTAGCTTCCCAGTCCCTCTCAGGATCAAGTTCAAACTCTTGTTACAAGGCTTACTTCGAGATCTGGCCCCCATTATTTCCTGCCCCTCTTCCCCTTTCTGCATCCACACTGGTCTCCTAACTATTCCCCCAAACTACCCTCTCTCTTGTTTTATAGACTTTGCAGAGGCTGTTCCTTTGACCCACAGTGTTCTCTTCCAACTCTACTCGGTCCTGCCCATAGACCGATCCTTACCCTTATCCACATTCAGTGTCACCTCCTCCAGGAAGTCTTCTCTAACCACCTCAACTGCCAGGACCAGATAGCTGACCATCTTATTTGCTTCCATAATATCCTAGAACTTTCCTTTATCATAGCACCAAACACATCATATTATAAATGTCTGCTGATCATCTGTCACCTCATCTAAACTCTGTGCATCTGTCTTACCACCATCATATCATCATTACCCAGGCCAAATGAGAAACAGCCCAGGCAGGTAGACGAGTTTCAGCTCACCCAGATTAGCTTTTTCAGGGAGCCGGAATTCACTCCCAAGGCTGCCTATATCCAAATCCTACCTCTTTTCCACTCTTAGACTTCTTACCTTGATCCCATCTTCCCCTAATTATGAAGAAGTCTTCTCTTTTGAGACATCTTCTATGATCTCATAAGAAACAGTGGGAAAAAATGAAATTTGTGTCTCTGGTATTTGATTTAGAGCCTTACAAGACTGCCCTGTGTATAAAGCTAGACATGAGAAAACTCGTGTCAATTGACTTAAATAGCTCAGGGTCTGCCATACTGATGGGGGCTCAGTAACAGTGAGCCTCCTTTTTCCCCCAGAGTTTGCCACGACCTTCCCATCCCAGGTACATTTGTGAGATTAGTGTATTAGGCACGTTTTCTGTTGGTTGATTGGTTGGTCTTGTGCGTGTGTGTGCGTGTATGCATGCGCGCACGCCCGTGTGTGTGTGTGTGTGTGTGTGAATTTTGAAATTCAAACCCACTTTCTGCACCTTGACTTCTAGCAGCTTTAAATGTCCTTGGACTTCGTAGGAAGGGACCCAAGTCTGTAATATGTGTACAGCTGTGACTCTTATCAGAATGCGGACATGCCTCTCATTCCTGCTCATTACAGTGCTACCATTGGGTGATGTGGGCTCAAACTTCCTAGTTCTGTGACTGGTAACCTGTTTTATAGCATTGGCCGCGTAGGATACATTACAGCATCTTCCAGGCAGCTGCTCTGTAGGTAAAGTAACACCTGGGGTCTTTTTCCTTCCCTAGGAAACTTTAAGTGCTGTAACAGGCTTTCATGTAAGGCTATGCAAGGCTGATTTCACCAGATTGCTATTTGGAAGTTCTAACAACACACCTTTATGAATAGCGGCCGTAATGCCTTTAATCCGCTAAACTTCCTGACGTTTTCAACTAAGTGGATCACTACGAATGAAGTCAGGCTTTCCTGTCTCTCTGCTCTCTTCCTCTCCCTGCCTGTGCATCTTCAGGACCAAAATGCTGGGGTGCAAAGTCTTTCTTGTTATTAGGGCACTGAACTGTCTAGAAAAGACAGGAAACACCCTGCCGTTTCTCCAGACTCCAGGTTTGTCATTACTGGGCCTGACCTGCAACGTTTTTGAAAAACAAATTTCGGTGAGGTTTCTGTTTCTCATTAAAGCCTAGGATTTTTAAAAAATTAAATGTGATTTTCTTTCTTATTAAAGGAAAAAAAAAGCACGTTTTATTACGGAAAAATAGAAAATGCAATTGAGCAAACAGTAGGGAAAAAGCAAAACATCCTATCAGTATGACCCAGTGAGATTCACGCTCAGCACCTTGGTGCCCTTCGGGCTTTTTTCTATGCATGTAAGCACATTTTATTTTGAAAAAATAAAAAACGTCTTGAACCCTTGCTATGAGCCAGGCACTGTTCTACGCTCTTTACATGTATTGATTCACATAATATTGACAGTAACTCTAGGAGTAAGAACCCATCATACAGGTGATGGAGCTGAGATGTCTATTGCTTAAGTAACATGTCCAAAGTCGGGCAGCTGCAAGTAGCAGAGCTAGGGGTTGTGACTCCATAGTCCTTCCTTTTAACTGCTACACTATATAATCTCTAAAAAAATGGAAAGCATTTTATCATCTACTTTTGTCGTTTGACACTGTAGCGTGAGCATCTTTTAATATCAGGATCCATCAGCATCATTTCTGATGGGCACGCAGATGTCCGATCTATAGAAGAGGCACAATTTGATTATCTCTTTCCCCACTGGGGGTTATTCAGGGTGTTCCACTCCTTTTGTTATTATAAACAACAATGGAAAGACCATTCTTGGAGCTAATGTATGCACACTAGCATGGGCTGCAAATAAAGCCTCTATTCTATATTTTGCTGATAATCCTGACATCTGTGTGTGTGGAGATGAAGCTGTTAGGCACTGTTAGGAGAACATAGTCTTGAGTATGTCCTGGCTCCTGGTGATGGGGCCACCCTGAACCATTCACACCCTTGTTGTGTCCACACTCCATTGTTCGTGGTACCATATTTGGGAGAGTTTTGGCTAAAGAATGGAGTTTCTGTCTAGGTCCCACTAGCTGCCTGCAGCTGACCCTACAAATTCATTGTCAGTTTGCACTATGCTCTGAATCGAGTGAGAGTTTTTATGTTCCTCTGTGAACTTGAATGAAAGTACAGAACTGGGATCTACCGTGATGTTATCTATCCTTAGAGTCAACTCCTCCCATAGAGAGGCAGAGAGGGAGGGAAGCAGTAAAGGACCCCAGAATTTAGGTTGTGACAGTGCAGTCTTAACGCTCGACCAGTGAAGTCGCTCCTGGTGAGGTGAAGAAAATTGTCCCCGGTGTGTCAAGTTACCAGGCTCAAGGCCAAAATTCAGAGGTGATGAGTGTGGTTTCAGTGATGGGCTCGCTTAGTAGGGTCTTAGCGGCAGTGTGGCCTTGGGCAAGTTACTTAACCCACTGCTTCTTAATATCCTCATGTGTATTAGGGATAATAATACTTAGTACATAGGGGATAATGTCTTCTACATAGAGAATGTCAAAAGGATAAAATAAGACTGGAGAATTTAGCACAATAACCACCACAGTAAGAACCCATTAAGAAGGAGAGCTTAAAAATCCCAAGAAGAATGCTGATCTGTTCTTTAGCACTTACTAGCTGTGTGCCCTTGAGAAGCTTACCTCACCTCCTGGAGGTGTGCATCACCTGTGAGTCGGGGATAATCAGATCTATCTTGCTGAAGTAGCGTGAGCTTTGATAGCAACAGTGAACACCCGTGGCACACAGTTGGTTTTCAGTACCCGTAGCAAGATTTGTAAGCACTTATTGTGTGCTAGTCACCCTGTTTTATTTCACTACCCTTATTCAGAAGTTTTTCTGTTAGAGACTGATAGTCAAATGGAAGGAGTTTAATTCTTAACCAGTCTGTAACTTTTCAGCTAGCCTCCCCGCTAGGCAAGTACCTAAAATGAGTTGGGCTCTTTGCCAAACTTTTCTTTTCCCCCTTTGACTTAGTCAAGACTGTGGTTTAGAGACTGTGAAGCTATTTTATAAACTCAGAAGGGGAACAGTGAGATACCAAGCTAAGGTAGAGGACAGCTTTTCTTACAAGAGACTCAGGGTTGTAGGAAGGGTTCTGGGGGATGAGGTATTTGCAGCGTTGGATACAACACCTGCCACCTTGGAGGTCTGCAGTAAATTCAGGGGCCACTCCCAGCAGGGCACAAACGGACCGGACCGTGAATCAAATTCACAAGGCAGATGAATTTTCTTTTGAAAAGGGATTTCAGTGGGGGATCTAGGGGTGTAGACTTACAAAGCATTTATGCTGGGAGGGGTCTCAGAGAACCTCTGTGGTGGCAGGCCGCACACTGAAGACAAGCCATCCAAGAGCCACAGTAAGGAAGTGATTCGGCTGAACCGGCCCCCATCAGTGTTTTCTCCGCTGGCATGAGAGCTGCATGCCCTGGGGCCAGTGGGAGCACTTCGGGTGCATGGAGTAAAGTGACGCTGGAGTCCCCCACCTGCTGGCTTAGATCACAGCCGGCTCAAGGCTGCCCGTGATTAGAACCCACATGTTTTCTCTCCAGTCTCTCCCCGCCTCATTATCTCATCCTGCAGTTGACACGCTCAAGGATGTCCTTGCAGCTGGAACCACGTGATCAAAGGCCAAAGTGTGGCTTTGAAACATTTTGTTCATTACCCATCCATCTTCATAGAGACGGATAATAGTCCAGATGCAAAAATAAATATTTGCACTCTTAGGATTCTCCCCCTGCACCCACAACACCATCATCAAAATACGACTCCTTATAGCCAATGGTATTATTTTAAGTTTCCTTGGATTTTTTGTTTTTCAAAAGGACAAATTGCCACGTGGATTTGCCTCTGGGTTTTTTTTTTTTTTTTTTTAACTATTTTCTCCTAAATAACCAGGTTTATTACCATGATCAAAGATGCAGGAAGGCCTAGCTCTAAATTGTTCCCTAAACACCAGATGGACTAACTTTCTAATCTGCTGTTGTTCCATGGGGACAAGGGCAGGAATCTTTGTGGCTGTCGTTAGCATAGAGTGTTTGGGATGGGGTTTTATGGGATAATCTAGATTGTATTGTTATGTGGAAAGCTGTACCTAGACACAAATTTTTAAGTTTTCACCAAATTGTCAACTTTCAGCATTGCACAGCTTTCCTGTACAGACAGCCTGGGCACAGATTTTTCTGACTTTCTAAGCAGTGATCTTCTCTTCTCCCCTCTGCGGTGCTCCCACTGCTTGCTGTCCCTTCGTGGCCTGTCTTATGGTTTGCAATTAAATATATTTGTTTTTTATTTGCCTGACTCCCCCATGACTATAAGCTCCACAAGGAAAGAGAGAGAGACCTTTTCTCTTTTGCATCTGCTGTTTCCCCAGCACAATGCCTGGCCCATAAAAGTCAGCATGCACCCAATATATTAAAGAAAACAGTCACTGGGAATGTAGTAGAAGCCATGATATCATGGAATTTGGTAAAAGAGTGGATCTAAACTAGACTTAGTCCAAAAGTATTAGAAGCAACTAAAGGACTTGGGGGTAACCTCTTAGTGTCCCTGGCCTACTAAATGTCTTAGTGGCATCTGTTGGCGTAGTGACCTGGAAACGTTCACCACTCTAAGCACGTGGAGTTGTGGAAACTGAACAGGATTTGGGGTCTGAAGGCATGAGCTTCGGTCTGTTCCTTAGTAGTTGTGGACTATGAGCAAGACATCTAGAGTCTCTGAGTTCCAGTTTGGTTTTCTATAACATAAGGATAATAATACATGTTGGCCCAGTTGTGGGAATTAAATGAGATGAGATTTTTAGTCGGTAAAGTCTATGAATCTGAATTATTGTTATTGAAAATAACTTTGGCCTCACGTGTGCTTCGTTGGAAGTGCTGCATTTTGGAGTTGATTTGTGACTGAGTGGTGCCCTGTTAGAAAAGGCATCAGTGATGCTGGGTTGAGGACGGAAAGCCTGGGTTTGTGATTTTAGGCGGAAGATGCTGGCACCCGGCCGTGTTCTCCAGCCTCCTCTGTCCAAGGCTTCATTAACGTGCCTCTGGTTTCAGATTCAGAATTGGAGGGGAGTAAACACGGATAACAGATTGAATACTCGTCCTGATGAATAAAGCTTTTTGTTTAGAGATGGAGGAGTACGTGTATGCCTTTACGTGTGGGAACCCACAAGTGTGGGCTCCCCACAATCTCAAGAATTAACCAGCTGAAGGTAACAGAAACTACAGCCCCACGAGATTAAACATCTGACTCTGAAATGCAGCTCATTCTGTCTTTGTAATAAGATTGGAGGACAGTACTGCCTCCTCACTGAGAGGGAGTGGGGCACTCACAATCTATAAATGTAAAGAATAAGCCAGGCCAGGACCATGTGGAAGCAGAGACTCTGCATAAGCACCTCAACAGGAAAGGGGGGCTTCTTACTTATCTGATTGGTCCTGAGCCCCAAGAAAGAACTGGGGAGATGGGGCTGCAGAGGCACACTGACAGCATCCCCCGAGCTCATTCATCAGTACCGCACCTGATCACCTGTTACTAACGGGTTGGGAGTTCTCCAGAGGGTGGACTTTTTTTTTCCCATTAACACCCCCCACCAAGGCTCTAAGCACAGTTAGCCCCTCTTCAGCTCACAGCTAAAACACACAGCTATTCCCTCCCTCTGGCCTTTGCACAGAACGTGCACTCTGCCTGGAACACCTGGCTACCCTCCTGGATGGCTGACTCCCTATCATCCATCGCGGCTTAGCTTAAAGTCACTTCCAGAGATGCCTTTCCTGATCTCTCTATTTAAAGCCTCCTGGGACGCTCCTTCCCTGCACCCCGTTTGCTTCCTTCATCGCTTTCACCGCAGCATCCAGAATGACTTTCCGAGTTTGTCTGCTCTGAGGAAAGAGAGTTTGTCTGCTCTGAGGAAGGAGCTCCATCAGCCAGGGCTGGCCGTTTTCTTCTCCTCACCCTTTCACCCCCAGTGCCCGGTCTGGAGTCCAGCGCAGGTTAGGCCCGAAGTGGCTAATTGTTGAATGTTCTACCACAAAGCTACCCAGCGCCTTATAACTTTTGTTAAAGCTCACAAACTCCCTCGCGTTAACTCCGATGCTTGGAAGGCTTTGCTGAAGGCCCCTGGAGTTTTTCTCCCCTTCAGTAAAATTCCATGGCGGGCAATGCAATGCTTCTCATTTTCACAGGTCTTCTTTTAACCCCTTATCTTCCCTTTCTCGTTCATCCTTCCAGGAGCACCTTCCTTTCTTCTTTTCTGTCCTTGTTCTGTTGTTAGCAAGCCAGAAGAAAGCAACCCAGAAGAACATCAGGCTGGCTCCTGAATTAAGGAAACAAGGTGACAGTATGAAAGTGAAACTAGACCTAGTATGAAGTCAGCGCCATAAACCTTTAAAGCAGCTTCCCTCTAACCTGGGGTTTAGGAACAGGCTTCAGGGGGTTAGCGAATCCCTGAAACTGTGTGCCACATGGTGTCAGCATACATTTTTTTTTTTTAAACAGAGAAACAGATCTGGATTTATATCAGTTCTCAAATGGGTCTGTGACCAAACAAAAGATTAAGAACCACCGAGTTAAAGTCCTTGACTTCCAGAAGTCCCCAGGAGACTGCACAGAAGGTTCAGTTCACTGTTTCGTCCTCTCACACCCAGCTGGTCCAGGACCACAGGGTCGGTGCCCAAGGCACTGGGAGGAGATCTCGAAGAACAAAAGCAGACAGCATTCCTGCCCTCAAGGAGTTTAGTGGTATTATTACTTTTTTTTTTTTTTAATACAGATAATAACACCCCCTCCAAAGGAAAAGACAAATGATGAGTACCATGAAGTATCATGGGGTAGAAAGTAACTGGGCCAGAGTCAGGGGGAATCCGGAGGAGGTGACATTCCAACCAAGACCTGAACCATGAGCGGGAGGCAGCTGTGGAGAGATGTGGGGGAGAGCATTCCAGGCAAATGGAAATCAGCGCAGGGCCTATGGAATAGGAAGAGGCCTGGTATGTTCCAGGGCCCAGATGAGCCCTACACTTGACCAAAGTGAAGGAGAGGGGCAGAGGGGGAGTGGGCAGGAGTCAGATCCCTTTTAGACCAAGGGATCAAATTGGGATTTTATTCTAATGAATTTGGATTTTACTCTAAGTTCCCTGGGAAGCTGTTGGAGGGTGTTAGGCAGAAAGGTAACTTGATCTGTTATAAACTTGAGAAAGATCATCGTCACTGCTGTGTGGATGATGGATCCTCGCAGGGCAAGAAGGAAGGCTGAGCAGTCAGGGAGGTGGCTCTTGTAGGAGAGAAATAATGGTGGCTCGGACCAAGGTTAACTTACTGTAGGTGCTGAACAGTGATCAGGTTCAACATGTATTGGAGAAGTACAGCCAAAAGGACTTGTTAATGAATTATATAGGTGGCAAGAAGGAAAGAGAGAATTAAGGATGGCTGATGGATAATTGTACATTGACTGGGATAGGGAGGACTTTGAGAGTGCGGTGCACACAAATTGGAAGTTGGAAACAGTTTTGTATAAGGTGCATTAGATTTGAGATGTGTTGAGTACGTAAAGGGGGCCAGGCTAGAGGAGCAAAGTTCAGAGTTGTTTGTTTCTATCTAGTATTTGAAGCCATGGATGAGATCTCATAGGAAAAGAGAGGGGAGAAGAGTCAGAACCCTAGAGGTCTGGAGAGGAGGAGGTTGAGCCAAGGGACAGAGAGGCACAGCCAGTGAGGCAGGAAGAAACCAGGTGCAGATGATGGCATGGAAACCCAAGAAGAGACCCATTCAAGAAAGAAGAATCTACCAGCCAGGCTCCATGCAGCTGAAGAGGCAGGTTGAATAAGGACCATTGACTTCGACAAGAATTAAGCCAGTGATGTTCTTGGGAGAAACAAAACATAGTTTCAGTGGAGTCATGGGGGCACAAGTCTGACTGATGGGTTGAGGAGGGAATGGGTCTTAGGAGTTTGGAGTATAGTCAGCTCGTTTGAGGTGTTCTGCTGTAACGTGGAGCAAAGTCTAGTGTGGTCATGGAGGAGAATATGGACATGGGGTTAAAGAACAGTTTGTTTTACTTGATAAAACAGATGATCTATTTCTTGGCTATGGGACAGAGCCAGTAAAAAGAGGGAAATGGATGATGCTGGCGGAGAAGGAACATAGTATCATCATTAGCATTATTTCATAAGAGTGCTCATTAGAAGTAAGTCAGCACCTCCTTAGGTTCACTTCAGTGGTTTTCTGTTTTCTCTAATTACATACTGTACTCTAAGAATAAAGTTTTAATCTACTCTTTGATACCTGGGTAGAGTTAATCAGCTATTTTTCTTTAAAGAAAGAAAAGAAGCTCTGTGTGTTAACCTGAGGGTCTTGACATCACTGATAACATTGTTTCTATGGAGAAAAATGTTATGAGTTCTAGAAGGTCTTTGGAATTTGGCCTGTTTGGAAACCAGGGTCAAAAATGACAGGGGAAGATTGGCTCTTTGAAAAGAGCCAAAGGGCATCTGCCCTCAGAGAGTTGGTTGACCTCCCTTCCTTTTTTTTTTATCTCCTCCTGTTGTTGAATCTCTTAGCCACACTGGTTGTTGCCTTTCAGAGCATGGAAAAGCACTAGCTAAAATTGAACCTTTAGCTGCAAAGAATTCAGAGTGTTTCATATTAATGACGTGATCCTTTTAACCACAGGGAAAGGACTGAGACCCTTTTAAACTGCATTGTCTTGTGTAATAATGTCACCCTTGAGGAAATTGTGCATAATCAAAATTATATATTTAGTGTTGAAGGATATTTACATGAACTTTTATGCAGGGAGAAATTCCATTATTCACCCTCTGATGCATCCTCTCTTAGAGTAAAACACAAGATGCTTACGGCAGCTTGCTGGACTCTCCTCAGGCATCCTCCTCCCTCCCTTCAGCCCTCTGACCTGACCTGCTAGGTTCCCTTTTCTCTGCTCCAGCCACACTGGGCTCCAGGTTCTCGGAATGAATGTACAAGTTGGATCCTGTCTCAGGACCTTTGCACTGACCTTTTCCTCTCTTGGAAGGCTCTTACCTCCAGATACTCACCTAACCAGCCCCCACACTTCTTTCAGATCTGTAGTAATCATCCCTTCTGCAGGCCTTCCCCGGTCACCCTGTATAAAATTTCGGACACCTCTCCTTGACAAATCACAGCCCCTTCTCTGCATTACTTTATCTCCTTAGCATTTATCTTGATAATATACTGTATAATTTACATTTTGCCCCATCTATTTTGTAGTTCTACCACTTAACTGCAAGTTCTATTAGAGTAAGGAACTTTTTATCTGTTTCATTGACCCTTGTATAGGGGGTGTTCAGTAAATATTGGTTGTTTGGATGAACAAATAAATGAATAAATAGACATCTTTTGGTTATCTTGACAGTGAATGTGGATTTTTACATATTATATTTGCTTAAGACAAGGAACAACTACAGCAAACAGTGAAAATTTTTTATATGTGTGTATATATGTGTGTGCGTATGTATATATATGCATTTGTACGTATGTGTTTATGTACCTATGTCTCCATGTACATAGTCATTCCACCCAAATTAACCCCGAGGTCAGCCAGATTCTCAAACAAGTCCTATTGTAAAGATAAATTCAGTTCCCAAGACAGTGTAGAAGGTAAGAGGAATGGTTTAAAGCACCTTTGTCAGTGGAGCTTGGGTCCCTACTGACTTTGTCTCAATAAATCTGGGCCACACTGGCCTCCCCTGAACTAACCCCTGCACTCACCTGCCTCCGGCTCCCCCCTGCAGATGCTGGTTGCAGTTTTTCACCTGGGGGTGGGCCCTGAGGGGTGAGATGTGAATGATTAACTTTGGTTGGGACTCCTGCAAGATTACAGTCTCTGCTCCTGGACACATTTGCTTTTTCATTCACCTGGGAAGCCCCACTAGACCCTGGCTTCCTCTCTTAGCTGACCTTTTATTTGCCCCCTTTTGGGTGGGGGAGGACTGGCTCTTCGTTTCCCCTTTGAAAGGCTTCTGTTTGCTGAGCAAAGGTTGACCACACAGAGACCTTGCTTGGGGCCAGTTATTGCTTCTTCCCCTAGCCCCCATCCCCCAAACGACACACAGACACACACAGAAACACACACACACAGATACACACACGACCCCCTACTCCCCCGTCAGATTGGAGAGGCAGCCCAGGCCAGGGGGAGTCTTTCTCACAGAGTCTTTCAAAGCTGCCGGGAACCCACTGGAAGGATTTTTGGAGAGGGACTAGGGGTTTTAGAGACCATCTTAATCCTCCTTCATTTTGAAATAAAAGCTTGTGGCTGTAACATCATTTTGCTTTTGAATTCTCAGTAGTAAAACCGTTGTTCATTGTTCACAGCATCTGTTTACATAGTTCCTTCTGAATTCCTTGATTACAGGTTTTAATAGGGATTAGTCCGGTGCAACCCCTTCCCATCCCAGGACTGACCCCCCCCCATCCCACCTCCCCTCCCAGGCTCTGTACCATAGTGTTTAAAGTAGTCATGCATAGAGCGAGCTTCCTTAAAAAAAAAAAAAGCATGAAGAAATAATGCGTATTTTTGCTGGCACTGCATCAAAATCGACATCACCAAAAATAATGTACGTCATTGTTAACTGTACAAATAGGTATCTCTGTAGGCTGATCATTCAATCAAATGCTTTTGCATTCAGTTGTTGATGGCATTAGCCAAGAAATGTTACCGTCAGTGACTTCTGTGTCATTGTTAATAGTAGCAGTTTTGGCTGAAAAGACTTTTTCCAACATTTTAGTACAGTCCACAGGGGTTTAGAATATTTTTCACGCCTAAATTTTATTCAGCTTGCCCAGCTATTACAGACTCCCTTGGGACCATATCGAGGGCTCTCCCACTAGGTGTTTTACGGTAACAGTTTCCGAGTTTGGTGTTAGCTTTTGCTTTGCTGAAACTTTTCACAGCTGACTTGATACTAGCACTCACGCCTGACCTCTCACTTCTTCAGCACTTGAGGGGTTAATTTTGTTGGTGGATCCGGTTTCTTTCCTGGGCTGGGAATGGCGATCCCCTTCTAGCTGGTACTTTAGTAGCAGAGTTACTTGGTGCCTGGGATTCCCTGGCCCCGACGTGGGCTGACTTGGCTGGCTGGCTGGCTGGCTGACTGGCTGACGGAGTTGCCATCGTGAGATTCATTCAGCTTCTTTGTCTGCTTTCTCTAAGGACCACAATGTAGTGAAATGCTCTGGCCTAGGAACCTTACAAGGTAGGACGATATCCTAAAATTTCCAGGGCCTGGGGCGGGGTGTGGCGCCTGTAGTGCCTTGGATGGTATTGGAAAGCCCAGAGGTGCAGCCAGTGGTGCAGTTGCCAAAATCCCCGTGGGCTAAGTGGTGGGGGAGTCACTGGTCGGGAAATTCAGCACCCTTTTCCCTCCCACTCCCTTCCCCTTTAATTTTAACCTTGATAGTCTTAGAGGGAGCCGGAGCGTTACTCAAATGTCCTTGGTCCACCTGGACACTTGGGTAATTTCAGTATTTTCCAGACTGCCTTATCAAATTAGGCTGCTGAGACCAAAAAACAGGGTGTTGATCACCAGCTATCTTAGGTACTTATTCCAGGCTTTTTGGGAGAGACCTTTGAGCCTGGAGGGGAGGGAGAGCTAGAGAGAGGCAGTGTGGGCCCCAGGAAGGGCTGCTGGTGGGTCAGAGGGCCCTGATTAAAATGACTTGCAGTTGGAGGTTTGGTTTGGAATCTAAGAAGCTGAGTGAACTTGTGGTTGTGTTTACTAATACTGCAAATTACTGGGTGGGTTTTTTTTTCTGGAAACTAGGCTCCAGGAGAGAGGGCAACAGACTTAAGTGTGAGTATTTTCCTTGTTTGTTAGGGCTGCTAGAAAGCTGCCCAAAGAGGAGCGTTTCTATTTTTAAGCCAGACAAGGGAAAGAGAAAACAATGTTCATTACACCTACAACTTGCCAAGCATCTAACAGATATTGTCTCGTTTAATTTTTCTGGCAAAGCCAGAAATGCTATTTTTAATTTTGAGGCGAGGCAGTGGGAACTAAGTGAGGCTAAGTAATGTGCTCAGGGTCACGCAGATACTAGGCAAAGCTGGGGTCAGAACCCAGGTCCACTGCACCACTCTGCCTTCCTTGTTGGGCTTGGCAGATGGATCTGGATGGTTTTATTTGTAAGTTGAAAGGTGGGTGCAGCTGGATGAAGGACACGTTTCATTGTGGAGGACTTACCAAAGTGCACATAATACTTCCAAGCATGGCCTGCCTGGCCTCTCAGATTTTGCTTCTTTCGGGAGGGAAACGGTGGGATATTAAGAAGCAGTAGGACCTCCCTGGGAGTTCTCTAATCTTTTGGAGGCTTTTGGACTGGTGGATAGATCTTGGCCTGGATTTGTGCTTGTACCTGGTTCAGGTGGGGCAGAAGCTCCCGTGAAAGTCAAATCTGGGAAGGTCAGTGGCCTTGGCATTGGCCTTGGGCTACTGGAACTCTGGAGCTGCCTCCTGAGAAGCTGGCTTTATCGAGTCCTGGAGAGAGATGTTGCTGTCCACCCGGCATGCTAATGCTGACCCAAGCTTGGCGCTAGCCGCTCACAGGTGTGCCTGGGGGTGGCTAATGAGCTAGATCTGAGCTGCCCATGGGTTGCAGAGCCGATTTTGAGTGTCTGTTTCTTGACCTGAGTTCCTTCCCTTCCCATTGCCCCAGAAGGGGTAGCTGAAGGGCAGGTCCCTGCCAAGTGGCAGAGACAGTGGAGGCCAGCCCCTCTCAGCTGTTCTGGGCCAGTTGCAGTTCTGTTTTGTGCACGCAGGTTCCCAGACTCCTAAGATATGTTGGAGAGTGAGTGTGAGTTTGTGTACGTGGGTGGTGTTAGTGGGGGTTTGGGGACCCCCGTATCTCCCCTCCACCTACTCTAGATCCAGGGCAGCCAGTCAATGCCCTGTCTGGGATTTAGCTCCCCCGACCCCTACTTCTTTAACTACTTGGAGATATTTTAAGAATAATTTGATTGCATTAAAAGTGGCCTGGAGATTTTAGATAACAGATGGGAGTTCTGACTTCCTATATGACTGTGATCTACTTAAAAACATCTTTGACTCTTGCTCTTAGGTTGAATGAATGTGGCTAAGAAGAGCTTGGGTTTTTAGAAGTGGGTAGATCTAGGTTCAAATCCATCTTCATGTATTAGCTCTGGCACTGTGAGCAGGTTACTGTAGCCCCCGTAAGCCTCAGTTTCCACATCCATTAAAAAGGGAGCATTAATAGTTTGTGCCTTATGGGGTAATAAAGAGGCGTGTGTGGGATAATGCATGTAAAGTGCGTTAGTGCAGTGCCTGGGGCCCACTGTGAAAGCTTTTCAGCTTGCGAGAGTAAGTGCTGGCTATCGTTTTCATTCACGGTGTGTCGTACGCTGAGTCCTGTGCGTGTTTAAGGCACTCACATCTTCGGGTAAACAGAACAGCAGGATGAGTTTGTTGAGATGTGCGGCAGAAGCCAGCCGGCAGTGGACCAAGTGCCAGCAGCCTTCTCTAGTGGGGCCTTGGAGGAGAGGGGCCTTTGTGTAGCTGAGGCCAGCAGACACGCTGGTGCCTGTTGTAACAATGAGGGTATAAGGCATCCGGACTGGAGCTCTGGTGTTTCTAGCCCAACCAGCCCTTGGAGCCAAAGGAGGAATTTCACGCTTACTCAGGGGACCACCTACTTGTTGAAGGAATGAGTTACCAAAATGGGACAAAGGTGCCATGGGGTGAAACTCAACGCTGGGCATTCTGAGTGCTACTAAATCCCCTTGGAGCCTTCTTTATGGGGTTCCTGTTTCCCTCTCTCCACCTCTAGCGATTGGCCTTGCACCTGGCACCGTCTGTCTGTAGAAGCTGCCTCTCCCCTGGGACATTGCTCATTTGTGGCAGCAAGAAGCAGCAAGTTCTTGCGCTAGAACCTTATCGTCTCTTTCATATTGTAGGCCTGCACCTCCTTCCTGCGGTCCTTGCAAAGTCTCTGGATCCCGGACTGCATCTGAGAGGAGCTAGTTATCTCCTCTGTGCCTGGATCTGATTTGGTCCCCAGAAAAGGCTGGTGAGGACTGGGTGTTACTAGCACCAGATCACACGGAAGGAAACCTGGGTCTCCTGGAGGTGAAGGCAGTCTTACAAAGTAAACAGCAGAGCCAGGGTTCAAACCTAGATCTATTTTACTTTTTTCTCCAGAGCTTGTGCTGCGTCCATTCAGAGCCTCCAGGGTTTATGGTACCGCTGCTAGATGAGACTAAATTCGCTGGGATTGGTATCTGACTCTGCCCTGGCTTTGATTCAAGCTCAGGTTCTGGATCATTTTGCACCGAAACAGCAAACCACGTAGAGTGATCCCAGAAGTGGGACCCAGAGGGGTGGTTTGCTTGCTTGCTTATAGCTTTTTAAAATTAATTGTCTTTCTTTAATGTGGAAAACTTTTAAGTCCTTCTGATACACATAATAGATGTTCATTAAAATGTGTCAAATAAATAAATCAGTGAGGTGGTTGAATACTCTTGGATTTGTGTCTGACCCTCAGCTTCAGCGTTCCCTAGTTGGTATGGCCTTTGGGCCTTTCTTTCCAAGCCTCAGTTGTCTCATCTCTAGAATGGGTATAGAATGAGTCTCTATCTCATGGTACCCAGGAGAAAATATAAGTAAGCCATCAACAGTTGTTACCATGTTTACCACAGGGTGGGAGGATTCAATGAAATAATGCAAGTAATATAATTAGCATAGGGTCTGGCACAGCTTTAAACTTCAGTTAAAGCTGGCTTTTATTATCATTCTCAGATAGGCAAGGAAAGGTGGGACTCTGCAGGACGTCTGTTGCACTCTTTGAAAGTGGATTTTCTTAATAGGCCCCCATGGTGTTTAGAGGAGGTGATGCTCCCGAGAAAACCTCCTGGGGAGGAAATAGTTAACATACCTGTCTGGTGGGAAATGGAGGTGGCCAAACCCTTTCCCTTCCCCAGGGGTGACTGCTGAGCCCTGGTTGGGCTTGCTCACTCATCCACACCAAAAGATCTCATTCCGCTCCGGGGCCCTGGGGTTTCACAGGAACAATTGCCTTGAACAATAGCCAGAGAACGAGTTCCACCAGTCTGGGCTTTTGCAAGCGAATGCAGCTGTCTGGCAGGGGGCACAGGGCCCTGGATCTGGGCCCCGCTGTGACTGTGGAGCAGAACTGGAAAAGTGAGCAGGTAAGGCCAGGACACAGACCCTGGGGGCCCTGCACCCTGAGTTTAGTCAGCAGGAGAGAGGTAGAGAGGGAGGCAGGGACCAGGCCTGACTACTTCTGAGGGCGGTCGGGGCCTTCTGGAAGTACACCCAATCTTTGTGGTTGGGGTGGGGGGGCCGTGGGGAGGATTAGGAACCATTGTGAAGGCTGCTTATGAGAACCATGGTACAGTACTTCATCTCTGCTAACCTGCTGTGATTTATTAGTGAGCAGAGGATAAATACTTATCTGCAATCTGATTTTTTTACAACATCATCTAAGCCTGTCTTTCCCTTGCATAAACAACATTATCTCACAGGGAGTCCATTTGCAAAGTGTAATGACCGCTCCAGATCCTTCAGGAACACCTCTTCTCAGAGTCAGTCTTTTGCTGAAAGCCGGGATTCATCTTGTCTGGGCGTGTAAATCCTAGTGGAAAAATCTGTTTAATCATCCCTCTGACCTTGGGATTTGGTTTTTCTTTTTGCTTCGTGGAAGACAACATTGTAAATGTAATATCGCATTCATTCAGAACCATTACAGATTCTTGCTGTTAAGATGAAGTTGCGGATATAATATCACATTCATTTAGAACCACTACAAATTCCTGCTGTATCTAGGCACTCCCCATAAGGGCTCGATAGTAAAAATTTGTCCAAATTGGAGGTGATTTCTCAGGGAACCTGGTGAAAGCAGGTTTCCCTCCTTGGTTCTGTGGAATGCTAACTCCCTACAGCAGTGAGGGAAACAGGGAGTGTGAGAAGCTGGAATAATTTATGATTCTTTCACCTGCGTTTTTCATAGCAGATAGCTTGTGTTTGGGCTGTGAAAATTGTGCTGTAAGCCCTCTGAGTGGCATTTGAATTCCTCACACAGTGATGTCAGCATCTCTTGTAAGACTCTGAAACTGGATCTCCTTGTTTTATGGGCCATTCCCTTTTTGAATGGATTTTCTGCTCACTTTGGAGAGCCTTGACTCTGATTTAAATGCTCTGTCTTGGCCAAGATGCGATCTCATTGTTACCATACTTGGTTGCTGCCAGCCAGTGGAAGTTCTTTTGAGATGAGCCTGGGTGGCAGGCAGAGATACGGAAGCTGACCTATAGGTACTCTCTCTGATGAGCTGGGAGGCTGCATGGAGTCATTAGACCCTGGTTGAATCCTATCCCGATGGGCTCTGGGCCCTCATCCAGTGGAAAACGGGAGGTGGAGTAACACCTGTACCATGCCTAGTGCAGCGCCTGGCGCTTGGTAAGCGTCATCAGTGATGGCCTTAAATGCTAGGTAAGGGCTCATCTTACTCCCTTGTGGAGGAATGGCATGGTCTAACGCGGAATCTCTGTTGTGAATTGGGTTGTAATGTCTCTGTAGGAAGGTTGCAAACTCAAATTGCGGGCCTGGTCAGGTAGCATGTATGAGTGAGTGGAAAGGCCCAGATGGGGGCTGTGTGTAATGGGAAAGCACAGCTCTGTCTAGAGAGGGCAGTTACTCCTCAGGGCTAGCTAATTGTCTCCTATGTGTGAGATGTTGGCACCTGTTCCAGATGGTTAAAAGACCCTGTGTGGGTCTAAACAATCAGCTAAGGGGTGAAATCGGCAACAAAGAAGCCCAGAGACTGGGAAGTGCAGTAACCCCTTCAGCAGCTTTTACTGGGTGGAAGCGATGCTCTGGCCAGCGGGGACCTTTGGTTTGCCCCTTTGCCTCTACCGACTTTACTCTGAGCTTAAACTCGCAGGATGTTAGTTAGAAAGCAGCTTTTAGAATGGCTGCATCCATCTCCCTCGTACGGGAGGCTGGGGCCTAGAGAGGAAGTGACATGTCGGAACTCCGATAGGAAGCAGTTCTGGGGGTGGCTGGGGCCAGGCCTGGCCCTCCTGGCTCCTTGCCTTTACCACTTCCATGCCCGGAAGGAGAGAGCAGCCCAGGAAAGAGCACTAACGGGCCTGGGCTTTGGCACGCTGTCCCCCCGTGCCTTGTGCTGGCACTCGGCTGGTGGCTTGAGGAGCTAGCGAAGGCTGTAGAGATGTCTGGAGCCAGTGCGGTTTCTGCGTGCTGTCCTTTGCTCATCTCGCTGTTTTACATTTTCATCTGTGCCTGAGCTATGTGTTCTTGTCTGTCACGTCTACCGGCTTTGCAGACAGGGGTGGGGACAGCTGAGGCATCACTGCATCCCTGGTACCTCGCGTGGTACCTGGCACACAGGGGGTGCTGGCTGACTGGGTGAGATGAACAAAATGAATTCAGAGCCCCTGGCTTGGGAGTCTTGAGGAAACATAGGAAATGTCTGATGGAATTTTTTCCACCCATCCATTGGCAAAAATAGGTGAAGGCTGTTTGCAGACCTGATCACCTGTAACTCCACCAGATAGGGACATTTCATTGCGTAGAGAAAAAGGGACATGGCTGTGATCTGGGTGGGAAATGCTTTTGTCTTCATGGTTCTGAAGAGTCAATGGAAGCGTCTTCTTGCCATTTTTCTATATGTCCCAGCCACAGAATTTATAGGGCATAAGCATCGTAAGCTGTTTTGAAATTTAAAAAGAAAAAAAAGACAGAAACCAGCCAAGCTCTGGGCCCCACAACCCTTTTAGTTTCCTATTATAGAACCCAGGACAGGAGGAGGCCCCCTGAGTTCTTCTTGTTTCCCAAGGCTGCGGAACACGATGCTGCTTCCACTAAGATTTTTGGAGCGGCTTGGAGTCGTTTTGGCAGTCTTACAATGTAGAGTGAAGGTGAAGCGGGGCGGGGAAAACTGGTGAAGAGAAGAGATGCTGTCTTAGGTTCATTTATTCTAGTGGTTTATCTAAAAGTCATTCATTCACAAAATGAAATCTGCTGTAATAGTTTTCTAAATATTGTGCCCCAAAAGAATGTCTTAGAAGAGTTAAGCTTTCCTATTCAGTTTATTGAGGCTTTAATTTTTCGGGACGGAGGTAATTAGGTTTATTTATTTACTTATTTTTTAGAGGAGGTACTGGGGATTGAACCTAGGACCTCATGCACGTTAAGCATGCACTCTACCACTGAGCTATACCCTCCCCACGAGGCTTTAGTTTTTAAACCTGTGTTTTCTTACAAATCTCATTCTACAAATCCAGTATTATTATATAAATTAAGAACGTCTCCACTTGTTATTTGATTAGTACCTTATTAATTCAGACTTAAATTGAATTTAATTAAATAAGTAGTACTGTTTGCAAAGTTGGATAATTAAATTTCTTTAAATATTTTAGACTGCATTCATAAACTTAACATACCTGATTTCCTCAAGTTCTTTGAATGTTTGATATGGTAGACTTTAGTAGTCTAACAAGCAAGATCTTTCTAAGCACTTAAACAACTCTTGCAAATCAAATACTTTATGACATTTGTAACTTCAGTTTGTCTTAAACTACTACTTTTTATGGTCTGAATCCATTTCTTAAATCTTTAATCTGAAAAAAATCTCAAATCAGAAACCAGTACTTATTTAAATTCGTATCAGTAGACTTTTTTTAGATACTCTAATATGCCATATATTTTTAAAATATTGTAACTGTATAGAAATTACCCCAATGATCACAAAACTTTCACCCCAAGCTTAAGTATTAATATTATGATTTATTTCAGTATCTCCCTTCATCTTTTACAACCTATCCCAGGATTTAAAGTCACTTACTTCCCACTAAGGGGAGGAGGTGGGCTCGGAACCATCTCATGGTTTTTCTCAATCAGATTCAAGAGCAGAATGCACGAATGGTCAAATCATACTCCAGAATGGTTGTCCCGGAGCCAGGGCTATGCACGCCGGAGTTCTTTCTGCCGTGTCATCAGGGTCCCTCCAGCCTCTTAGCTGGAATTTTGTTTCACTGCACTGCAAACACAAATCCTCTGGGTTTCTTTCAAGTTTTAGTCATAATCAAGTTTTGTAACCTCTTTCAACATTTATCACCCGTCTTGGGTCAATGGACTTTTGTACCCCAGATTGTACCTAATTTCCTTTGCCACTTGATTGGATTCAACTAATGTTCTTACTGCCTGAATGAATTCTGCATGCTTTCCACATTTTTCCCATCTGACTCTCAGCCACATGTCTGGAGTCGTTTTACAGACAAATGGCAATTCCCTGTTAGTTAGCATGAGTATACCAAGTGACAAAAAGCTAAGCGAGCTTGATTTGAACAAAAGAAAGGAATTTATTAGTTCTCACTCTTCCATCTCCCAGAGGTGGCTTCTGCCTTTAGCTCTGGCTGGATCGGGGAGGCTCATGTCATGTCCTTTATCCTGCCCCTGCTTCCCTCTGTGCTGACTACCTTCCAAGGCAGGTGAGGAGGAAGTGGGCACTGGTAGCCCTAGGCTTCCGTTGTGTTTCTTCCAGAGTTGTGCGTCTCCTGTGTGGGGAGTGCTATTTCAGGCAAAGTTAAAAAGATCATGCCAGCCCTTCACAACTGTTAAGAGTTCGTGTCTTGGAGAGGGGGATAGAAGAGGCAGCACACCCCGCGTCCTCTTGTTGGAAGCACGTTGTTACTACAGATCATCTCATGGAAATAATTTTCCTGAGGATACATCGTGGAACTCACTGCCCTTGATCTTGGTGGCACACGGCCATTTACAATACCCTGAATTTTAGGAAAAGGACCAGTTGGGACTAAGTGATTTTATAATTAGGTAGACTTGCCAGTGTTCCAAAAGACGCAGAAGCGAGGGAGATGTGGCTGGTTTTCCAGGGGCAAGAACAGCTGTGGTTTCTGGCACACAGACAGCTCTGGAGGACACCAAGGCACTCTTGCTCAGCGTGGACTTCCCTTGTGTCACTGCCCCCTTATCCTCTTAGTTTCCCCACTCCCATTCTTCTGTTGGGGGGATCACTGATTCTCCTGGGCGGGCTCGGTTACACCGACTTCCTGTAAACACAGGGCAGCCCCGTGATGCTCTGGGCACCAATGTGGGAGGAATCGTGTGTGTGATAAGTGTCACATGCCTCCTGGAACAGTATCTCCATGTTGAAAGGCCACAGAGGAAGAGCGGATACAATTTCAAAGCAAAAGCAATCTGAGGGTTGGATTCATGGGCATCTGTTACTAACTTCCTTTCCTCCCTTCCAGCCATGCTCCTCTCCTCTCCCTTTCTTCGTCGGATTATAGGAAATTGTAGATACATTAAATGGCTAACTCCAGAGAGCAGATGCAATGAAAGACTCATGGGATTTCCTTTTTAACCACAAGAGTAGATTTGAGTCCTTTTTCATCTGTTCGCTCATGCCTTTCCTGGCAGAGACTTACATAGTTGCCAGCCTAGGTGGTGTCATCCACATGTCAACCATAGGAAACTGAGGCACAGAGTTGTGACTTGTCAGAGGATGACACGGGAGGGGGCTGGGCTCAGAATCCCCTGCTGGTGGTACGTTTGCTTCAAAACTTGCCCCGTCTCTCCTGCACGTGAGTTCAGTCAAGAAGCATTTAATAAACATATCGGGTGCCTGGAGATGGGAGATGGAGTAGGTGTGAGGCCAGCATCACTGCAGCACCGCCCTGGAGGTGGTGGCGGAGAGAGGTGAACTTCAGGGTCCAGTAGTGTTTCACTGCCAGGTCTTTCGTGTGTTTGTAGCGAGCCCACGGTCCTCCCAGCCTCGGGTTCCTCATTATGAAGCAAGGTCACCTGTGAGACAGCAGGAGCGTTGTTGAGAACACGTGCAAACGCTGAATAGTTGGCACTTGGCGAGTGCTCAGTGCACGGCCAGCTGTTGTCATGAGAGACCACGTGATTCAGGCCAGAGGGAGTGCGTGTTCTGAAATTAGACAATTCTGCACTTAAACCCAGTTTCAATGTGGACTGAAGGACACTGGCCAGGATGCTTGTTCTTTCAGCCTTGATCTCATCGTCTGTCACTTGGGAAGGATAATAGGTCCCTTGCAGGTGTGATGTGAAAAATGTAGAGAAATATATGGTATACCGGAGGTCCCTGGCACGTGGGATGCACTTGTTACCATCAGCAAGGCCTGCGTGTATTTGGAAAGTGGGGCAGACCTTCATATAGGAAACAACTAGAAAACTGCCTTAGTGTTTAGAAGGAGCCCAAGCGTGTAAAACTGTGCAGAAACTCAGAGTAGGGGATGGTGAGGATGGGCCGGAATATTTGGAGAAGGCTTTAAGGAGGATTTGGAGCAGGATGGGGCCTGGGCCAGAGCAGTGGAGTCACAAAAGGGAAGTGGGCTCAGACCCAGAGCCCTGGGACCCTCTGGGCCCCGTGACTTCATCCTCACTAAGCCCCTTACACTTCCTGCCTTTATCCTCCGTACTTGAGAAACCACCCTTACCCATTTCCCCTGCATGTGTGTGAGCCCCAGACTCTCCAGGTGGGCTCTGGAAGCCAAATTGGTGGGCTTGAGGGCAAGGTGTTGAAACAGATTTCCACTAGGTCTCCTCTTTCCGCCTAATCAGCAGAGCTCAGGCAGGCATCCTACAAGCTGGTGGAACAAACTAGAACTTCCTTTTGATTACCTGGGGGAGCCTGGGGTGCTCCTGGCTTTCTAAATCTCAGAGACTGACATTTCTTTCTGTTTGTTTGTTTCTTTTATTGTGGTATAGTTTATGTACAGTATTATGTAAGTTTCAGGTACACAACATAGTGATCCACAGTTTTTAATGGTTATACAGCATTTATTGTTATTATAAAATATTGGCTATTTTCTCTATGCTGTACAATATATCCTTGTAGCTAATCTATTTTATACATAGTAGTTTGTATCTCTTAATCCCCTACCCCTATATTGCCCCTCCCCTCTTCCCTCTCCCTACTGGTGACCACTAGTTTGTTCCCTGTATCTGTGAGTCTGTTTCTGTTTTGCTATATTCTCTAGTTTGTTTTATTTTTTAGATTCCACATGTAAGTGATATCATATAGTATTTGTCTTTCTCTGTCTGACTTATTCCACTTAGCATAATACCCTCCAAGTCCACCTGTGTGGTTGTACATGGCAAAATGTCATTCCTTTTTGGCTAAGTAGTATTCCAGTGTGTATATATATTATACACACAGATATATATATATATATATATATATATATATATATATATATCCCCTACATTTTCTTTATCCATTCATCTGTGGATGGACATTTAGGTTGCTTCCATATTTTGACAGGTATAAATAATGCTGCTGTGACCATTGGGATGCATGTATCTTTTTGAATTAGTGGTTTTGTTTCTTCACATATGCACCCAGGAGTGGAATTGCTGGGTCATATGGTAGTTCTGACACTAGCATTTCTGGGGCATCAGGCAAGGCATACGGTAGAGGGCTGAGTGGTGGGGTAATGTGGTTAAGTCGACGCTTCGTCATCACACAGCCCTGGGTGTAGATACTGGCCCTGCCGCTCTTGCTGAGTGACATACCAGCCCCCCGAACCTGGGCTTCCTCCTGGGGAAGCGGGCTGTGTCATGTGCCTATGTGCACTGAAAATTGACGTAATGGAGAGCCATCTGGCATCACAGCAAAGATGGTGGCTCTGGAGTCTGGATGGCTGGGTCCAGGTCCGGCTCCACCTCTTACTAGCTCTCTGACCTTATACCAGGCGTCTTACCTTTCTAAGCCTCGGTTTCTCCACCTGTGCAATAGAAAAACAGTAAGACTTACCTTTTCCCACTCGTTCAAGTAGGACAGTGTCACACGGACGTCGGAAGCTCACTTTCTAGCCTACCCGACTCCTACACCCATGTTTTAGTCAGCAAGTATTTATTGAGTACCTGCTATGTATCTGCCACACAGCAACCAAACAAATGAGAAAATGCAACAGACTTCATGGAGGAGGAGAGGACAGCACTGTCGTAGAGGGACCAGGGAAGGCCTTTCTGGGGAGGTGACAGTTCAGATGAGAAGGAGACAGGAACAGGTGTCCAGGAAGAGAGACAACCAATGCAAAGCCTTGAACATGAAAACCCAGACCCAGTGAATGATGTGAGAAGGAGCCTGGAGAGGGGAGGCTGGATCACAGGGTCTTGAGCGCCAGAGTAGGGAATCTGGGTTTTAGGTCCCCGAGAAGCCGCTGGAAGGTTTTAAGCAGTGGAACAATAGACCTGATTGCTGTTTCATAAAGATCAATCTGGCTGCTGTGGGGAGAATGGGTGGTTAGGGAGCAGACAAGGAGCGTGGAGGCCAGCTAGCCTGTTGGCGGTGGCTGAGGCAGAGCTGAAGCAGCAGGAACCACGGGGCACAGGGATGGGGAGAACTGTGCACCTTGGGAGAAGTTTTGCAAACAGAGCAGGGAGGACCAGGTGGTGGATTAAGTGTCGTGGTGTTGGGAAGCAGGAGTTGGTAGAAGAGAAAAGAAGAATCATTGCTGGGAGACTTGACCTGAATGGTGGGGGGTGATGGTCTCAACAGATTTGAGGGTTCTGCAATGAAGAACTCTATTTTTGATGCATCCTGGGATATTATTAGAGTTAGAACTGCCAGTAGAGTTGAAGGATTTCTGCTGACTTTTGCTGTTTCCTTCCCTGGCTTCTTGTTCCAGGAGTGAGGCCCAGCGAATTTGTCTAGCAGCTCTTCTTCCCCCTCCGAGCCCCAGGGAGGGTGCTGCTGCTCGCTCTTTCTCTGTACCACTTTCAGCTCTATTTTCCAAGCCCCCTGCTCCTCCCCTACCTCCAGGCCTGGGAGGTGGCCACCTGCAGTTCCCAAGATGAGGCTGAGGATGGGGTACGCAGTGTGTCTGTGTTTAGCCACCTCTGCTCAGGGAAGCACTCACCCTCTGGGGGAAGGGACATATTAACTTCTGCCCCAGCTGCTGGACAGAAACAGCGAGGATGGATGGCCCTCTTGAAGATGAGTCATGTTAGAGGCAAAAGAGCTTTGTCTGGGAGCTGACACCGGGAGCCTCTGGGGATGGTACGCGTTTGTCAGTATCCTCAGCCTGAGCTGGTGCAGTGTGAGGTCTTGGTGCTCAGGGTGTGTTTGTCTTGGCAGCTGGGATGACAGCAGCTCCGTCAGCAGTGGGATCAGCGACACCATAGACAACCTCAGCACGGATGACATCAACACCAGCTCCTCCATCAGCTCCTATGCCAACACACCTGCCTCCTCACGCAAGAACTTGGATGTGCAGGTAAGGAACAGGGTCCCTCGCAGGCTCCTCCCAAGGCCACTGCCAGCAGAGAGCCTTGAGCTTGTGGGCCACGGGGGTCATTTGGGGTGAACATGATCCCCAGGTCTGTGAAATGAGGCCTGACCTCCTGCTTGCTGCCTGGTCTCTTGTCTCCAAACTGAGGCCTCTGCCTACAGGGAAAGAGGGTTGGGCAGGGGGCACCAGAAAAGGGAGTGGGGAGACCCACGAATCTCACTGTGGTGGCCTTGGTAAAATCATGTTTTCTTCCCGGACCTCAGTTTCATAATCTATCTGGGGAAAAAAAAAGACTGTTGGACTCAGTTGGCTGTTCTTAGCCTGGAGTGTGTGTCCATGGCACAAGTCTGATCCCTCAAGAGTGATGGGGTGGGAACAAAGGTTGAGAGCCCTGGACCAGGAGATGAGTGCATTCCAACCAGAGGTTGAGAACTGTTGATCTGTGGGTCATTCCTCCTACCAGCGTGTTTTATTTGGCCCCCAATATCAGTCTTCTTTTAAACTGGATTGCTTGTCAAGTTTTTAAAAGTGTGTTATTTTCCTTGAAAATAAGCTTCTGGATTCTCTTGAACAATCAGAGGATACTGCCTCCTACATTCTCTACATGGAGACAACCCACAGATGTCCAGGTGTCTTTCCCTTTTGGACTGGGCACCCATGCCCCAGTGTGCTGGCTAGCTGCTCCCTTCAAATACCTGCCTTCCCAGAGGGACTTGAATTTCCAACCCCTGCTTTAAATTCTCACATTTGATATTTCCAATGCAGTGTTTCCAAAGCAGTTTCATGTGGGCACATTCACTTGCCCTCACAGCATTGCTCTGTGGTCAGAGGGGTTGGTTCTAGTCAGCCCATTTTACTAGTGGACAAGCAAGGTGCCATCCTCTGACTGGTATCCATGTTGGGACTGACTGGCTCGAGGACTGGCCAGCTGTGGTGGCACTGGCAATGAGTGGATTTTCATGATTCTTTTCATGATAGGCTCCTCCCACTGGTAGGGGCTGCTGCCTCTGGTGAACCCATGTGAAGGTCTGATGGAGACAGAGTCTCCCAGAGGGACCTTGGGAGGACAGAACTGCCACTGCCCCCTTCCTTCACCCCCTTCTTCCCCTATCTGCTTCCTTAGCTATTTCTCACTGTGTACAGATAGGAGCTGCTTCGGGAATCTCTTTCCTTTCAAAGGTATCTTTCTTTGAGGACAGAGCTAAATAAAAGATGTGTCAGAGTGCGGGAGTGCTGCTGTCCCGGAGAAACGTAAGCATAGGCTGCCTGACGAAATCCATTAGCTGTTGTCTCTGGGCTTGCCTGTGACTTCTTGAGTTTTCATTTTAGCTTGAATTTCTAATTATTGTTAGGGAATGAGGGGGTTGTGGTGGTTGTTAAGGAAAAAAACCACCCAAATGAAAGGAGAACAAAGATTTTGGGGGTGCTGGTAATGTTCCACATGGGGATCTGAGTAGTAGTTATGTAAATACGTTAATTTCATAAAATTTATTCAAATTATATACTTAAGATTGTACTTAGTATATGAATGTTATATCTCAATTTTTAAAAGTTGATTAAAAAAAAAGCCTAAGCCATACCACCCAAGTGATCACTGTTTAGTTAGTTATTAGATGCAAATTAGAGACATCTAGCCAAACTGTGTTCCTGCCACTTGCCAAATGTTTTAATAACCACCGTTTTCCTTCCCTTGTGGACACTGTTTTTTCCCCCTGAGACTCATTCTAATTTCAAGGTAAAAACAACCACCAAGGTTCTAGACTGTCCTTAGATACTGAGTTGGGGACCTAAGAGAGAAGGAGAAAGAGGGAATCAGAGAGAGAGGGGAGAGAGGTCTGTAAATCAGTAGGTTTCTTTCCTGTTTACTTGCAAGGTAGGAAGAAGCTTGCTCCTAAGATGCTCACTGAGCCAACAGAACACTGTTGGAACAATCTCTTGTCTTTGTTCCCATCCTACAAAGCTGGAGTTAGAATCCATTTTCCACATTGATTCAGAGTAAACATCTGATTTTTACAGATGATACATTTGAATTTTGTTCATGCCAAGCCCCCCCCCCCCAACCTGACCAACTCTTTGCTTTCCATCCAGCAAATGTCACATCAGAAAAGTCTCAAAAAAATTACACAAACATGTCTTTTTGATCAAGATTAGAAAGTTAATTTCAAGGCATGGAAAGGGTTTACTATTCATAGGATTGTTTTTTGCTATAGTACTACCTGAGTTTAAATATTTAAACAAAAACTAAGTAAGTAGGTCTTGGAATAAAATAAATGTAGGCTTGCTCCAGTAGTTACTGAGAGTCCTGTTGGGGTGGTTTCTTTGGCATCCCTTTGTTCCTGTCCAGGGAGCATCTCTGAGTATCGGAATCCGTGTAAGTCGCAGCCTTCTCCCCTCCTCCCTTGTACCGCTCTGAGGAGTGCTAAGGGCCATTGCTCCTCTCCGAGCAGCATCAGGCAGCAGGAAGGGGTGTACTGCCATCCTCCCCAGGGCTCACTCAGGTTCCTGTCACATGCTGGTTTCCCTGAACAAACTGGCAGCACACAGCATCCCCGGCAAGACATGGAGAGGCAGAAAGAAGCAGCCCAGTGTGTCCACTGGGAAAGCAGGTTGCAGACAGGTGTCCTGTCTGGGTTTTCATATTTGAAAGCCTCTGAGGAACTTTCAAAAGGAAATATATCTAAGGAACTGGGAAGCTATCCTCTGGAAGCCTAAGGGACAGCCTCGTTTAGCTGAGGGAGGAGGCGCGGGTAACAGAGGAGCGAGCCTTGGGGGAGGGAAGTCCCCTTTGTCTGTGAGTGATTATTTCCCCAAGGATGTTGAGGAGCACTGACAGGGCCCTTGACAGGGCACAGGTGCCCAAGATATTCAGCATCAGCCTCTGCTCAGTACTTCTCAGTGTGCTGGGCAGAGAATCCCCCTGCCTGAGGTCTGACAGCCCCTTGGTCAACTTTCTCCAAGAGAGCTGGTGAGTCTGGTTGTGGTGTCAGGGAAAAGATGTGGCCTCTGAGGTCAGGGTTGAGCTCCTAGCTCTGTGACATCTTTGGATGGGCTCAGCCACTCCAAACCTCTGCTTCCTCTTCCATAAAACCATGGTAATTAGACTTTATCTTGAAGGGTGACTGTGAGAGTGATATGGACATACTTTATCTGAACATGCTTTCTGGTGCCTAATTCTTTTTTTTATTGAAATATAGTTGATTTACAATGTTATATTAATTTCTGGTATATAGCACAGTGATTCAGTTATATGTGTGTGTGTATGTGTGTGTGTGTGTGTGTATATATAACTGGAAAAATATATATATATTCCTTTTCATATTCTTTTTCATTATGGGCCATTATAAGATATTGAATATAGTCCCTGTGCTATACAGTAGGACTTTGTTGTTTATCTGGTTTATATATAGCAGTTAGTATCTGCAAATCCTAAACTCTCAATTTATCCCTCCACCGCTTTTCCTCACTGGTAACCATAAGTTTGTTTTCTATGTCTGTAGTCTGTCTCTGTTTTATAAGTAAGTTCATTTTTCTTTTCTTTTTTTTTTTTTTTAGATTCCACATATAAATGATATCATATGGTTTTTTTTTCTTTCTGTTTCTGCCTTACATCACTTAGTATGATGCTCTCCAAGTCCATCCATGTTGCTGCAAATGGCATTATTTATTCCTTTTTTATGGCTGAGTACTATTCCATTGTAGATATACACTGCATCTTCTTTATCCAGTCATCTGTTGATGGACATTTAGGTTGTTTCCATGCTTGGCTATTGTATATAGTGCCTAATTCTTAATAGTTGCTCAGATGTTTCTTTTCTTTCCTTTTCTATTCTTGTCTTTTCTAGTCTTTTCTCCCCTTCTTTCCTTCCTTCCTCTGTATTACCTATCCCTTTGACTCCCTCCTCCATTCATGTCAGGAACCAAAAGCTGATTGTTCTTAATAGATTTTTTTTAGAGTTTCAGAGCAATTCATCTTACATTTTTCAGCATTTTATTTTTAGGACAGTGTATTGACAGAGGTGACAGGGGACTTTAACAGACATCTCTTGCACACATACATGTTCATCTGTCCAATCCTGTCCTGTTATTCACTATTTCCTCTCAGTCTGTAGAAGCTCCATTCCAGTTGCCAAAGTACAAAAAACGTCAAGATGCCTCTCATTTTCACTGCCCGTGAAATTTTAAATAAAATATACTGGGGGGAGAAAAGATAAGATTTGGCTCCTGAAGGAAATAAAATTCTGAAATCCGTGGCGAGGATCCCTGCCCTGTATGGACTTGAGTGAGCCTGGGGCTCTCTGGATGTTGGTCTGGATATTGGGTTTGGGGTTGGCTGGGGTGGACGTGGGTGCCCCTTCTGCCTCCTGCTGGGTCCTGCTGCTTGTGACTTTAGGCAAGTTACTGTTCCTCTTCAGGCCTATAATTTCCTTGTCTGTAAAATACAGATAATAGTACAAGTTCAGAGGATGAGATGAGCTAATAATGGATGCGGAGGGACACAGGCCTGGCATGGAAAGCGGCAGGTGACGATGCTGATCATTATCTCTCTTATCACTGGGACTCAGACTTCAACCAGTTCCTTGTCTTGATTGGCAGGGGATGATACGGGTGTGAAGAGGGCAGTGTTCCTGGCTTCTAGAAGTTTATGGCCTGAGAGCAGGAATGATAAGTACCCTGTTCACCTTAATACAGGACAAAAATAGGATAAATGCTAAAGTGCTTGTGCTTTTCAGAGGCGGGACAGTTGGTGACAAAGGAATCACTCTCTATTGAGTCCCTCCACATTTAGCTCATTGAGTCCACTGTCAACTCTGTGAGACACCTGTCTGCTGCCATCCCTGTTTTATGCACAAGGTAACAATCTCCCAGAGGTTCCACCACTTCCTCCAGGATCACACACAGCAAAGGAATGGCAGCACCTAGTCCTTGAACTCAAGTCTGTCAGACGCCAAACCCATGCCCTTCCCCCCATCACTCCCCACAGCTGCACCTCACTCCCCAGTGCCTTGTTTTCACCCTCTTACTCTAAGGAGATTGGCCTCCTCTGGGCCAGTCAAGAGAGCTCTCTTCCGTCTTCCAGGCCCTCTCCCTCCTTGTGTGTGGCTATTTCCCCGCCTTCCCTCTTGGATGCTGAATGAGTAAGTAGACTTGCAGGTACAGGCAGTAGGAACGTTCTACATACAGGAGGTACCATTTGCAATGGAAACAGTTGGCGAAGGGGAGGGTGCAGCTCTTTGTACATCCCTACGTGGCTGTCCTGCTGGCCCTCCAGCTCTGGGAACAGAGAGGCTGGGTCTTTGTCATCTCTTAATTCCCCTGGTGCCACCACATGATCGGCATATAGCTCAGGAGGGGTTTGCTAAGGAGATGTGAACTTAAAACCAGGAGAGTGTCCCAGGGCAGGTGTCGCTGTGCACAGAGCAGCTGGGAGCCTACCCCCCAGACCACGTTGTGGAGGCTGTGATGATTGGATGATTGTTCTTTCCAGAGGGAAATTCAAGTCACAGTCTCAGACTAGGGACTTGAGCACTTTGTCTGCCATTGGTGGTGGAACCTCCACAGTTCTGAAGGTTCAACCCAGAGGGTACCCTGGAACTGCTCCAGAGTGGGAGTTGGGGAAGGCCACTACAGGCCATCCAGAGTAGAAGGAAAATCAGCTGGGTGTGGCTGTTGTGTTAGGTACCACTGGGCATGCAGCATCCTCACGTACTTGGACTTATCCTCCAGGAAGGTGGTATAGCATTGTGGCTAAAATATGGGCTCTGAACTTAGGTTCCTTGGAATCCTTGCACTGTGTCATCTTGGCCAATTCTCTTTTCTACTCGGTGCCTCATGTAAAATTGAGATTATGAACTGTAACTTCCTCATAGCTTTTTTGCTGAGGATTAAATTAAATGATACATGTAAAAAGCACTTTAGCCCAGCGCCAAGCACATAGTAAATGCCTAGTAAGTTTTCATTTTTACTGCTACTACTATTAGCACCACTACAATTTGATCAGGAAAAATAAGGTATAGGAACATTAAAAAATGAGTTAATGCAGTACCCCAGGATGTGGTATGTGCTAAGTTTTCAGTACCTCTTAGAGTGTATTAGAATGTGTTAGAATATACTTGAATATAAGCTCCAGGGGACTAATAATTTGTACTTTGTTCTTATTCATTGTAGTATATCCAGTATCCAAAAGCTTGCTTGGCACATAGTGGCACTCAATAAATATTTATTGAGTGAATATTTCCAAAGCCAACCTCTTTTCTGCCTCAGGGCCTTTGCACGTGCTATTCCTGCTACCTGGCATGCTCGTCCTTAAACTCTTCTCTTAGTAAATTTCTTCTCATTCTTTAGGGCACTTCTTCAAAAAGGTCTTACTGGACCACTGTCCTTACCCCTGTGTTCATCATCTGAAGTTACATCAATGTCTGTATTTCTTTCTCAGACTCCTGGTCCTTTCCTTTTTTTTTTTTTGTCTTATATTTCCAATCCCTGCCTCTTTCACTGAATCATAAACTTCAGGAGGAATGGGAACCAATCTTACTCCCAGACCCTCAGACCCACAATGTCTGCTGGTTCTCCTCCACAGGCATCCTGGAGGAAATTCTGGTTGAATGAATATACTGAAAGGTTTAGAGGAAGGAACATGGGCTGGGGTAGTTGGGACACGGAGTGAGTAGCGTGAGTTTCCGCTCATCTGTAAAACTGAGATGAAGACAGTGCTGCTTACCCTCCTTGACCAGATATTGGTCGGAGTCACTTTGTCACAGCGTTCTGTGGCTGGAGAAGCATGTGTTCATTCATTTGCTCGTTGACTCATCAGGCCTTGATTGAGTGCCTGCTGTGGGGACACCTGTGTGCCTTGCCGCAGCTGAGGGATGAGCTTCTCAGTGTTTCTGTCCTCCTCCTCCCTCTGATGCCTGGTACCTAGTGGGAACTTAAGCATGTGTTTGAGGAATGACTGAACAACAGAAGGCACTCATGAGGTCGCAAAGGGAGAGAGAGGGAGGCTGTGGTGGTGATGATATTGAGGCAGCTGAACTTGGGCTGCTTGTCTGTGTGTGGCTCTGGTCCCCTGTCATCAGTGTATTCCATGGGAGAAGTCGTTCGTACTAGTCTTGGATGACAGGCATTGGGCCAGATTCTTGCCAGGGCATCGTTTTGATTTCCTCCTCTTCTGATAATGTCCACTGTTGGTAGTTAACTATCACAAACATGGGACTTGTATCCTAGGAGAGCTACCCTAAAGTGTTGGTGACCTTCCTTCCCCATTCACTACGCTGCTTCTCCCTGCTGAAATCTCCTTGAGCTGGCCGCAACCCCTGGGGAGGTCCCCAAAGCTTTCTATTTAGTGTTATGCCTTTTAACTGCAGCAAATCATTAACATCACACTTCTGGCCCCTCCTGGGCTCCATGGCCAGCAGGTCAGGCCTCTTCCAAAGAAAGCTGGCTAATTATATCCCTTGTCTGCACAAAATCCCACAAGACGAGCAAGCCGCGGCATATAAATGGAGCTGGGGTGGGAGCAGACACTCGCTGGCTCCTAGTGTTGAGGGGGAAGTGGCTTTTGAGGATTTGCTTCCTCTCAGCCCCTCTCTCTCCCTGATTTGAGGGGAGCTGGCAGCTGCCCTCGCTTGCTTGCTCTCGGTGTGTTAGACTGTGCGCTGTGCTGGATCCAAAGATCTCACTGCCAGTGGAGCGACAGGGAGACGGCAAACAAAGGGAAATGGGCTGGGAGGCTGGAGGCTGGATAGAGATCAGGCTGCCAGAGTTAGAAGAGGCTGGTCGCCAAGTGGCAGAGTTGGGGGCTGAGTTCCTGCCACATCTCTGTCTGCTGGTTCTCCTCCATGGGGCTCTTTCCCTCTTTTTCCTCTGGCTTCTTTTACTCTTCCTCCCTCACTCCCTTCTAAGACATATTCGTATTCCTTACTTTCCTTAGACCCAACAAGTCGAGCTTTTTAACCAGATAACGAGAGTACAAAGACCCAAACATTTTCAAGTAGTTATCTGTTATTTTTCCCTTACCTTGTCCAGTGCATTGACATTTTTCACTCTGGGGTGAGGGGCTCCCTCGCCTGGGGTTTAAGAAGGGCTAATTCAGAGGGTCTCCTTCACAGACCGATGCAGAGAAGCACTCGCAGGTGGAGAGGAATTCCCTGTGGTCCGGCGATGATGTCAAGAAGTCAGACGGAGGGTCAGACAGCGGCATAAAGATGGAGCCGGGGTCCAAGTGGAGGCGGAATCCCTCTGACGTGTCTGACGAGTCTGACAAAAGCACGTCAGGCAAGAAGAACCCTGTCATCTCGCAGACAGGCTCGTGGCGGCGAGGCATGACGGCTCAGGTGGGCATCACTGTGCCAAGGACGAAGCCAGCTGCTCCGGCAGGCACGCTCAAGACCCCAGGAACTGGTGAGTCAGAAGCGCGTGCTCTGTGTCGCATGCACGGTTGTCAGTTTCAAAACCAAATCTGCACAAGGACTTGATGATGTTTTAAAGTCCCTATAAATGTGCAGGTATTTCTTCTTTGGGTTTAGATCCTGCTAATAGCCAGCTTTCAGAACTTACCTTTTTCCAAGTGGCAATATGTAAGTGCGTGAGCCTCTTAAACTCTGAAGGCAGTTCACCTGCGGAGGTGTGTTGACTTGGTTTAAGCATGTGCTGGGTAAGAGCTAACAGGTACTCAGTGAAGACTATTCAAGGGCACATGGTTATGAGCTATTGGTTATGTTGAATTGATGTTGTCCATGATGTGAGGATATGTGTAAACAAAGGCACTGTTTTTGTAGGAAGGTGGGGTACCCCCTGAGAATATTAGGGACAGCTTTTTAATAGACAAGAGGAGAAAGGTCAGTAAAAGACAAGATCTCTTTCCCAGACCTATCAGTGTTTGGCTGGCTTTGGTTTATTCTAGGTAAATTTAGACTGCTTTGCAAATGAGGAAAGTCATTGACATCTCCTAAAAGGCTGACAGTTGTAGATGAGGTTATCTTTACAAAAAGCTCTTTCCTCTGACTCCCAATGGGACTGCTTCCCCTTAGGAGAAAGTGAACCAGTTCTTGGAAGGAGGGGAGAATTTTAAATAGACTGAGCTGGATGAGCTGGCTTCTTGGTTTGTGGTCTAACTTTACTGATTTCCCTCTTAGGAAAAACAGATGATGCAAAAGTATCTGAGAAGGGAAGACTGTCACCCAAAGCCTCCCAGGTGAAGCGCTCCCCGTCAGATGCCGGCCGTAGCAGTGGTGATGAATCCAAGAAGCCCCTCCCCAGCAGCTCCAGGACACCCGCAGCCAATGCCAACAGCTTTGGGTTCAAGAAGCAGAGTGGCTCTGCCGCTGGTCTGGCCATGATCACAGCCAGTGGGGCCACTGTCACCAGCAGGTCAGCCACCCTGGGCAAAATCCCAAAGTCATCTGCTCTTGTCGGTCGGTCCACCGGTCGGAAGACAAGCATGGATGGAGCTCAGAATCAGGATGACGGGTATCTGTCTCTCAGCTCCCGGACAAACTTACAGTACCGGAGTTTGCCAAGGCCCAGTAAGTCCACCAGCCGGAACGGGGCTGGGAACAGGTCTAGTACCAGCAGCATAGATTCCAACATCAGCAGCAAGTCAGCAGGCCTGCCAGTGCCCAAGCTGAGAGAGCCTTCCAAAACAGCCCTGGGCAGCTCTTTGCCAGGTCTGGTCAACCAGACGGATAAGGAGAAAGGCATCTCATCTGACAATGAGAGCGTGGCTTCCTGTAACTCAGTGAAAGTAAACCCGGCAGCCCAGCCTGTGTCCAGTGCGGCTCAGGCCACTCTCCAGCCAGGAGCCAAGTACCCGGATGTGGCCTCCCCCACGCTCCGCAGGTAAGTGGGTACATGGCACCGAGCGGAACTGGAATACACGGAATGGCATCCTGGATCAATAATTTCCTGCTTTTCAATTGAGGCAGCCTCTCTTTTTCTCCATTTCTGGTTTGGTCAGATGCTGCCGGAAGTTTTACAGTTAACGGATTATTTTCCCATATTGAAAAACATAAGCCTCTGGCATCAGTCATCCTGGGTTTGAATCCTAGGTCCTCCTTAATGAGCCGCCATTTAACCTCTCTTAACACTTCTGCCTCTGTTTCCTCATCTGTATAATGGGGATAATGATACCTACCTGAGAGTTCTTGTGACAATTAATCTATGTAGCCATATCTGGCCCATAGTAAGTACTCAGTAAAAGTTAGCCACCATCAAAGATGAGACCCCAATATACCCTCAAATCTGGATGGGAACTCAAGGGAAGCAGACAGGTTTTTTTTTTTTTTTTTTCTCATCTTAATGCTGTGACTCAGATTCCTCATCATTATGCCAGACAGTGATCTTGGCCAGATCTTTTTCCCAAATAGTCCAATATCCCCCACATACTTCTTTATACTGCATGCATAATTCCAAATTAGTCTCTGCAATTTTAGCTTCCTTAAAAAAAAAACCTCTTAAAGCAGAAGGATTTCTGAAAAAGAGAAACTGATTTCCTATTACCTTAAAAAGACATTTTCCCGCATTTCCACACTGGGTAGAAATTGGTCCATGAAAATATGATTATTTACTTTTTTTTTTTTAACAGTTTCTTTTCAGTTTATGCAACTTTTGCCTCTTCATGCTATCTCATTATAATATCCACTGGACCATCCTCAAAACTGCAGCTGCATAGGGCAGAGTTCATCCTACCTTCCCACAAAATTTCTTGTCATAGGAAAGAGTAAATCCCAAGAATAGAAAATTTAGCAGTGAAAAAAATTAAAATGTGCGCATGTACATATAGGGTGAAAAGGAATGTTTGCAAAGACTTCAGAAGAAGCATTCCACATGAAAGGTGTAATGAAGCAAGCTGTTCACTGTTCTTTGTCTAGACTTGATTATTAGAATTTCAGTAATGATTCTTTTTTCAAGGGAAGGTCCTATTGGGCTCCTCTTTGTTGTTTTAACAGATTGCTTATAAATGAAAATTTTCTCTGCTTCTTGCCTCAAGTATATTATATATAATATTAGTTCTTTGGTATTATAGATTTCCTTTAGTAACTACAAAGGCTTTTTACTAGACCCTTAGGCTAGTGTAATAGAATAGTTGAAAATGCTTGCATGTTCTTCGCCTCAGCGTTGAGCACCTTTCAGCCCATTCCTGGCAATTACATTTTTCCCTTAATAGTTAAGGTGTTTTCAGTTCTCTCGTGTGTTGGTTTGGAGAAGACAAATCTTAGGTGAAGTGTGATAGCTGTCTTCAAGTGATTTGAATGACGAACAGACAAAAGATGGGATTTTTTTCTATGTAGTTCCATTTGGCAGGACTAGGAGCAATGTGTAAGAGTCAAAGGTGGATGAGATTTTGATTCCCTAACTGTTGGAAGTACTAGGCAGCAGAGCCACTTATCCTTTGGAGTGGAGTAGTGAGGCCCCCATCACTGGATGTATGTAAGCACTCTAAAGCCAATGTTCTGCAATGGGATAGTTCTTTCTCTGTCACCAGGCAAAAAGTGTTCCTCATCTGTCACCAGACATGGTAGTGAGGGTTGATTATGTGTTGGTGTGTTTATTTTGACAATAATTAAGGTTTGTAAGGACTGTTTGGAGATGACACAAGCCAAACACACCACTTTGAGCAACTGGGTGGAAGGGAACCTGCCTAGCATAATATGCAGTGGTATCATCACTTTCCAGAGGGTTCCACCGTTCCCTAAGGGTTTTTGCAGATAAGTAAAGGCATTCCCTTACTGGAACATGTATTGTCCTTTGACTTAAGGACACTTTCTCCATCCAGCCAGAGAACCCTCTGTCAAAGAAGGAAGTATTTGTGCCTTTCCCTGTGCTCTGACAGCATGCTCTTGGTCACGAGCAGTGGGGGAGATGATGTGCACTGGCATTTCTGGTATCTGTCCCACAGTCACAGTTCACACCCAGCACGTCTGGTCCAGCATCTTGTAAACCCAGCAAGGTTTTGTGTCTGTCACTGGGCAGTGCTGGCTCTCTGGACCTAGGCCCCAAAAGACACATCTTTCGGGCTGGGCTTTCATGTGAGAATAAATCTGTGAACATACGTTGCCCAGGCCTCCTCTAGATCTGGACTCCTGTTCTTGATTCTACATGTTGTGCTTAGAGATCAAAGAAACCAAATCCTCTGGAGCTGAACTGTCATAAACGGAGCGCCTGCTTTGTGCCTGAGGTCATGAATACAAAGATGATTAAGACAGCTCTTTTCCCTCTAGGTGGTTCCTGGGCAAGGGTAATTTTCTAGTTACTCTATTTAGGGAAAGAAACAGAAGCAAGATTGGGACCAGCGAGGGAGAGGCCCGTTCTGTAGAAAATTATTACCCCGTCTCCCTTTGGCCCAATGACTCAGTGGCAGCCTAGAACTTGAAGGTGGAGCCTTTGCTGTCCCAGGGCCCAGCCCCACTGCGTAGCAGCCTTTCCCAGGGAATCACCTTGAGCCATTTGAGTGGGAAGGACCATGGCTCCCTCCCCAGGGACTCTCACTGGCTCCTTTCCTGGGCCCCAGTTTCTGGTGCCCCTTGGTGTTGGGCATTCAACCCACACAACCCTCTGTCTCTTCACAGACTCTTTGGTGGGAAGCCTACCAAGCAAGTGCCCATCGCCACAGCCGAAACCATGAAAAACTCGGTGGTCATCTCCAACCCTCATGCCACCTTGACCCAGCAAGGTAACCTAGAGTCCCCCTCGGGCAGTGGCGTCCTGAGCAGTGGGAGCAGCAGCCCTCTGTACAGTAAGAACGTGGACAGCAACCAGTCCCCTCTAGCCTCCAGCCCTAGCTCGGCCCACTCGGGCCCCTCCAACAGCCTCACGTGGGGCACCAATGCCAGCAGCTCCTCGGCCGTTAGCAAGGACGGCCTGGGCTTCCAGTCGGTCAGCAGCCTCCACACCAGCTGCGAGTCCATCGACATCTCCCTTGGCAGCGGAGGGGCACCGAGTCACAACTCCTCCACCGGCCTCCTCGCCTCCTCTAAGGATGACGCCCTGACCCCCTTTGTCAGAACCAACAGCGTGAAGACCACGCTGTCAGAAAGGTTGGTGCTGTGTGTTTGGCTGCCTTTGTCTCCCCAGAAGACACCCTTCCGAGAGTCAAAAGATGACGTTAGGAAGCCTGCATGTTAATTCACATTGGCCTGAAAGGTTTCCCTCTTTCTGGCCTTGCTCCCTGTTGTCTTTTTCCTGGTGGTTATTCTCAGTGCTCAGAGCTGCTGGAATTCTCAAGAGGGCAGACTGAATGCTTTCATTTGAAATGGCATTCTGCCTTTGAAGTCCTTCCATTTTGTTTTGTTTGTTCATCGACTGCTTCTTGCCCCGCCCTTTGTAACTGCGCAGACCAAGCAGGTGGAGTGCGCAGTGGGGTGCCCCTTCAGCACGCTGCTCCTCGGAGCAGACACCCTCCCCCTGAAGGGCTGCCTGCCGGAGTGATAGGAGAGCATGAAACCAGAATTGTCCTCAGAGCTGTGAATTCCACTGCCGTGGTGATTCATGTCCATTTTCTCCACGTGGGGAAGAAAGCCAGTGTCAGCGCTGGGAATGAGAAAAACGTTCCGGTCATTGTGTATAACAGCACCCCTCCCCCCACTTCCTTCCAATCTAATGTTCCTTCTCTTGTTTTCTACCTGCCGGCCTTCTAGCCCTCTCTCTTCCCCTGCCGCTAGCCCTAAGTTCTGCAGAAGTACTCTGCCCAGGAAACAGGACAGGTAATGACATTACTGTAGGCTGGGGACCCCACTGAGCCTCTAGGGTCCTCCACCCCCATCTGTGTCAAGCCGGATGTTTTGTGTGAGGCTGTTGGCCTGAGGCTTCTGCTTGTGTTTGTGGCCCCAGTGTACTCTGTGTCCCCCCAGGCATGCCAGTGAGGGGCTGTTCCGCCATCCACAAGGCTGGGGGAGAGGTGGAGTTGGGCCGGCCCCTTCCTCCCCAGCTTGGGAAGGAACCTCAAACCTGCCACCTGACGTGGGCGGGCAACAGAAGCTCTCACTCGCATCTCCGCGTCCCCGTGGCATGCTCCTGCTCCCAGCTCCCAGCTTCCTGCCCTTTCTCCTCTCTTTCCCTGCCCCCCAGAGGTGACCTCCCACCCACCACGTGGCTTGGCCCTCGCCTATGTCTCCCCCATCCGCACTCCGCAGCTGGCTCTCTCTGTCTCTGAGTCCTCTGCTGCAGTTTGGCTCTGTATCTCGCAGGCTGTGGTGTTCTGTGTGCCCGTTTCCTGGGATGGTAAGCAGACTGTGTACAGTGCTGAGGTTTTACAAACAAAGAGGCTCGCTGGCCTCCAGCTGCCCTGTGGGTGGGCGGGCCTCAGAAATGAACACTGACCTTAAATTTGTGGAAGAGCCATGTCTTGGCCAAACATAATAAGCAGACGTTGTTTCATGCTAGGAAACAAAATTAATGAAAACCCTCTTCACCTTGTCAACGGCAAAAACTTTGTTTTTGTCAGACGCACACCGAGCCTTTAAACCTGGCTCTTTGGAAATCCAAATGCCTTGACTTTATCAGCCAGCAAGTTGTAACCTGCCCTGACTCTGCCCAGGGGGCTCAGCCCCTAGCTACGCCCAATGAGGGCCTCGCAAACTGAGAGGGACCTGGAATTCACTTGTTTCAGATGAATTCCAAAAATGCAGACTGCTGGCCTCTTGAAACCCTCCAACAAGTCCCTGCTGTCACTTGAAGTCATCGCCAGTGGCGTTTGGGGGTGGGCCAGATCAGGGGTGCGGGGAGCCTGACATCTCTCTCTCCGAGAAGCAGTGGCAGTACAGCTGGGCGACTAGGCCGCGGACGGCATGGGCTCTGCTTCCAGGTCGGGGCGGCCCCCAAGTTTGGCTTTGAACCTGTGGCAAAGGAAGAGGCACTGGGGTTGAGTGGCTCAGACCTCCTGGTGACTGGGGTGGAGGATGCCCGGGCGTGAGCGCAGACCCGGGTTTCCTCCGTTTCCCGAGGCTGTGGATGTGTTGCATGCGGTGGAGCGCTCCCTGGTGAAGTGAGTCTCTTCCTCCAGATCTCTCGGCCCCTCCTGAGCCTTTCCCTCCTCACGTTGCCTGCTCTCCCTGCGCTTCTCTGAAGTTCTCATGTTTGTTTTAACTTTCCTACAGTGACCCGCACCTTGATAGGAACACTTTGCCTAAAAAAGGACTCAGGTATCTGTGTTTCCTCCTTGCATCCGTGCCATCTGGTGTGGCTCTGGGGCTTGGCTGTGTGACTCTCTCATGGCTGGCGGGGTTCGGGCTGGGCTGGGGTCCCCGCTTTGGCCACTGCAGCAGGACCCTTTGGACAACGGCTCCCCTCGCAACCCGCTTGTTCTCATCTCTCCATTTGTTGGCTTATTTGCTTGCGCAGAGGCTGTGGTCTTTCAGGCTCACTGTGGTCACCCCATCTCATGACAAGCATCCCTGTGCAAGCCCAGAGGGCAGTCGCTGCCACTTCTGGGGCCAGCGGGCTTAATCACAGATCACTTCGCCATGACCATTCTGTCCACGGGCTGTCTTCCGAGAGAAAGGATATGACTTGTAGCATGTTGATTTGCCAGCCGGGGCACCCACAAAGGAGAGAAGATTTTCCCCGCAATTTGAAGATATTTAATTTTTCAGCCCATAGAAAATTGCTAAAGACAGGCACTTTGCTCTTGTCTAAATATTTTAATTGAAAATTGACTTTTCAGTGCCCAGCAAGACCTGGGTGTGATCAGTGTGGAGTATAAAGAAAGAAAAGACAACCAGGAAGGAATGAATGTCCCTTCATTCACTCTTAAGTCATGGCTCGTTCTTGGCGCTGGCCCTGGTGAAACAAGATGCTATAGGTCACCACTGCTTACACCACCCACCTCACTTTGCCGGCCAGAGGGACTTCAGTTCTAACGCCTGCCCCACGGTCTTCATGTCTTATGGTTGCCGCTGTCATTTCTCCTGCTCTCTAAACACCTTGTTCTCTGTAGCATTGGCTTCACCCTGCACTAAGCATTAAATGCTTTTGCAAAACATGAAACTTGGAATGAAATGTTTCGTTGCTGTCATGTATGTCTGTAGTTAATAACCTGCAGCTCTCAAGGCTCAGAGCGTTTTGAACAGTAATGGGAGGTAGGTATCAATGCTTCCTTTCAATAGGAGCTCCGAGTAAAGCCAAACACCAAAATCTAAAAATAAAAGTATTGAAAAGGCCCCCAGCAGACGTCCCAAGGCAGGAAGTTCAGCCCAGTGGCCTTAGAGGGGGGAGTTGGCAAGATCTTTTGTACCGAACAGTTTTCATCATGCCTGTGAGGGCTGCTAGTCAGCACCCAGGTTCGTGCTTAAATCACGGCCACTTAACATGCGTTTGAACTCAGTGCCCCACTGTTGCTCTGAGAGTAAGCTGACTTCTTTGAATATTAACATTTTGAAATTCTGTGTTTATTTCTGGAGCAGATCTATCCTATGAAAATGATGTAGCTCTGACTTTTAAACATTGTTTTTTTAAAAACTGAGAATAGAGATATGTGACAAGGTATATTCAGGCAATTGGTGTGACCTAGGAAGCCCATCAACTGTTGTGAAAACTTTCACATTAAATACTATGGGAAAAGCACTTGGTGCTCCCTCTCGCCCTGACTCCCTTTCCAGCTCACCCACTCTGTACACACACACATCCAGTGCCGCCACCCCAGTGACTCCTCGTCCTAAGTCAGAAGACCCCCCTTTGTTTACGTAATCAGTAGTCACTCCCTGGTAATCTGTTTATAAGTCCAAAGTACTCTGGCCACTTGGGCACTTTAGAAACCTGAGATGCTGCCTGTGGTCATAGTGAGAAGAGCATGCATTTGGGAATCAGACAGATATGGACTGAAATCTCGGCATGTGATTCAAGGCAGGCCGTCATCCTCTCTGAATGTAAAATGGGAATAAGAGCATCTGTGCTGCTGGGAGGGTCTGAGGCTTTGGCGAGATAATGTCTTTGAAGGCACCTGGTACGTTGGAGACATTGAGTAAATCATCACCAAATATGCTTCAGAATAAATGAGGAGGTGGATCACGTGACTTCAGAAGCTCCTCCCCTGTGTGAAACCCAGTGATCTGGGGTTCCTGTTGAGAAGACTGTCTCATGCTGGATTGCAGCAACTACTGCTGGCGTCGGTCTCCTCACACCTCCCTTTACATGTCTGGTTTCTGATACTCTGTGATTCATGGCCACTTACTTGCGCTCTTGAGTGCAGATGCCATGAGCTATCTAATTAAAACTTCCTCCAAGCTCTGACAGCGGCTTGTTTTGTTGCTTCAAGTCTGTCAAGGTGGGAGCTTTGAAATGACACTGTCATGAATTAACAAGTTACAGATACGCCAAGGGACGGCTCTTCTGAGCATTCACCAGTCTTGCTCCCTTTATGTAGTTCCCTCCAAACTAAAAGGAATCGCAGTTTTCCCCCAAAGACGGCCAAGTAACAAAAAAGGTTTCGAGGAACTTCGTAAGTTTCAGGAGGTGTAGTGAGCTGATTTTTCAAACAGTATCTTTGGATGTATACTTTCTTGGTATACGTTTATCATCAGCTCCAGGGAGCTCATTTTCACAAGCATTGTTCACAGTTAATCCCAGTCTGATTTCTGTCTGTCCAGGTATACTCCCACCTCCCAGCTTCGCACACAGGAAGATGCAAAAGAATGGTTGCGGTCGCACTCTGCAGGGGGCCTGCAGGACACCGCTGCCAACTCCCCCTTTTCCTCTGGCTCCAGTGTGACTTCTCCTTCCGGAACCAGATTCAACTTTTCTCAGCTGGGTGAGTAGCCACTTGTCATTAGCTGGGTTGAGCTTAGGCCTTAGGCCAGAGCTTATCTTGCATTTTGAAAGACGCATGTGGTCACAGACAGGTGGTCACATCACTCAGTATCTGATCAGCCCTCAGCAATGTAGTTTGATTATAGGAGAGTGATAGCCAAAGAAGTAGAGAAGAGAGAAACATTTTTGGTTCTCTCATCAGTAATTTCCTGTCCGTGGCTGATACAGTGTTAGAGCAGAGAGCAAACCATCCCACGGAATGAGAAGAACGTATTCTGAGACCTCTGAAGAAGTAGATTTTACAGCATATCCCATGTTTGGTCATCCTCGTTACTTTATTAAACTGGAAATAAAGATCAGGTTTTGACTGAACAAGTGTTTGGAAGTGCCTCCTTGGAAATTCTTGGAAATACCTACCGGTGACATAATGCTTTGACTGGCACAGGGAGGAACAGAAAAGAATTCGTAACACAGTCCCTGCTGACATGTCAACGGATGCTTTTTTAGAGAGACCAACACCCACACAGACTCATAAATAGGGTCACAGGGAACAGTCCAAAGCTTTACATGAAAGTGAAAAAACTGAGTATGAACAGATAGCAAGTATTACATGCAGTTAGAGAAGTCAGAGAGCTCAGTCCTGGCTGGAATGACTGGGGAAGATTACATGGAGGTGGCAGGATGAGAGCTGAGCCTTCTGAGACGGACAGAGAGGGAAGTAGTTTTTCCATTCTCATCTCATTCTTTAGCGAGGCAGTGTTTTCTGATTATTGCGAATCATAGACTCAATCTTTAAGGACAATCTCGTGGCTCATAATCAAGTAAGGCTTAGCTCTTCCTTTTTAATTAACCGAATGCATGCTTCTGAAATACTTAACATCAACAGAAATGGGCAAGATTTTAGTAAGAAAGCCAGATTCAGCTAAGGTAAGTGCGCCCACCCGCTTTATGTTGGAGCTCCGGAGGCACCATTACTAAAGCTTCCCCATCTGAGGCAGTGAGACCCATATTCATATTCTTTCCCGGCTGTAACTCTTTGAGGCCAGAGTTTCTTGTCACGCACAAATGCTTCCCATCTGATCAAAAGCCCGGTTGGACTATTTTGGGCTTTCGGCTTTAGAGAGAATTGTTCCAGATGAACCCAGAGAGTAATTAGCTCATGCCTGGAAGGTGACACTAGCTTGTCTGAACGTGCCAAGTTGGAAAGCTGAGGCCCAGAGCCTTGGTTTGGAACTGACCCACCTTTCCTCCCTTATTTTTAGCTCGAAGTGTGTAACTCAAATGCTGATGTGACTACCTTTTAGAAAATAGACAAGGGAGAGAATTTGACAGGGGCAGATGTGGCTGATCCGAAGCAGTCCCCTCTTCGTCCCCATTCAGGATTTAAACAGAGACATGAATTTCCAACCTTTTGACTGACTCCTGTCCTTCCAGCGAGTCCCACCGCTGTCACCCAGATGAGCTTGTCCAACCCCACCATGCTGAGGACCCACAGCCTCTCCAATGCTGATGGGCAGTATGACCCGTACACGGAGAGCCGCTTCCGGAATAGCTCCATGTCCCTGGATGAGAAGAGCAGAACCATGAGCCGCTCGGGCTCATTCCGGGATGGGTTTGAAGAAGGTAAGCAAACCAGGAGATTCCCCCTCTCTCGGGCTGTGCAGAGTGGTTTATGGTCCTCTATACCGAATTCACTTGATTGACCTAAGAGCCCACTGGTATGAGTTTCTAATTTGCCTGCTTAACTCTGGGGGTTGGGCCTGGGGAATTCTGAAAAGTAGTGTCTGAGTAGGGTCTCACTTAACCTCGCTGAACTTGAAGGAAGAGGCTGCTGAAAAAACACTGGTGAACCCTCGGGTTGACCGAGTTCCACTCTAGGTTTCTCTCTCTTGGACTTGGTCCCTAGCTTCTTGGCACACGCATCCATCATGAGGTTCAGCTGCTGGTGCCCCACCTTGGCAGCGCCAGTCACTGCAGAGTTCATCTCCGTGTGCTGACGCACCTGCATGGCTCTATGGGGGGGCTGTGGGCAGCTGGGCCTCTCCACCTTGCTCCAGAATTTTCTATTTCTTTTCTCCAGCACCAGTTTTTTTGGTAAGTTTATTGCATTCAGTTATGCCCCACTCCTTCTTTGCTCACTAATTGGGAATATTTGGGGTTGGGTTTTTCTATTTTGTTCATTTTCATCAGAATTTGGGGAGAAAGCTACTGTGGGCATCCTCCCCAGCCATCTAACTCAGTTCATGTCTCTTCATTCCTTCACTCAAGGTGTGAGTTAGGGGAGAGCAGTCGAAATGTCATGAAAGGACACCCCCCCGACCCCCCAAAAACTTCCCAAAGATGGGAATGGTAAGACATGGGGGTCAGTGCCGTTGACTCATGGTGGAGGATATGCGATAGTGCCACCACGGTTTGAATTCCAGCCCCACTACTTCTTAGGTATATGATTCTGAACAAGTTAACTTCACCTCTTGGCCCCTCTGTTTTTTTCACTGATAAAATGGGAGTACTCAGTTCGTGGAATTATGTGAATTAAATGAGATAATATATATAACTGTTAACCCAATAATGTTAGGACCCATCCATCACAGCCTGAAAACGCGGCTTCAGCATTGGTGTTCTGGCAGCTGAAAGTCCCCAGCCAGAGATGGGAACTCTCGAAGCAAATGGAGCCCAGGCCGAGGGCCATAGCCCTAGCTGTACCTTTTTTGCCAGTGACAGAATGGAGTAGGGGTGGAGAGGGGAGTCATGGGCGCTTTCCTCTGCTCCCAGTGCTTGTGAGAGCGGGGGAACATGCCCGGCGTCCTCCTGGTAGGAAAGAACAAATAAACTTGTGACTGTCGAGGAAATCCCTAAATAAGTCAAGAGAGAGAGATGCAGGATATCCGCTTCTGCTATGCCCAGTGTTCTTTTAAACAGAAATCTTAAGAGTTTAGTTCAGAGCAGTTGCCCCCTGGTTAATCTTCCTTAATTCTCTCCATTCTGACTTATGTATCATTTGCATCCAGTGACATCCAGTGAGCAGGCACCAGTCTGGAAATCCATCTATGGGGACCTGCTGGGACAGCGCATTAGGAGGGGGTGGAGCCTGAGTTGCTGAGTGTTTTGCTGGATTTAAGAGCTAGAAATGAGTGCTATACCCACTCAGAGCAGTACTAGTAAGAGGGTATATTGACTCTAAGGTGAAGGAGTAGGCAGTTTGTCTTGAACATTTTTCGGGTCGGTAGGCGAGCCAGGTGTGGCCCCAGAGCACTTCAGGCCTCCTGGTGGCGGCTCGAGTAGGGAGTGCGTCTGGTGCCGTATTCATCTCCTCTGTCCCGCTGTACCCGAGTGAGCAGTGTTCAGTACTGAAACTTGTCCAAACAAGCACACCTCGCCTCATAAAGGTCCAGGGCCATTCCCGTGTCATCATCAGATGGCTTTTATTTATTCCATCTGGAATCAAGCTGTCAGGGAGCACAACTGTGGAATAGCTGGGATGTCAAAGTGACATTGATAAAAAGTGCTTGCCCACAAGCAATGTCTAGACTTTTGTAAACCCTGATGATTCATGGTGACATGGAACTGAAGCACAAAGGTGAAGATCAAGTTTGGGGAGAAGGGGTAGGGACTGCTGTCGATAGACTAATAAACATGTAGCATTTTCATCTTTGGGGAAATTTGGCATTGGATTGATTTTATTTCTTCCAGGGCTGTTACGTTACAAAAACAAAATAGGGCTTGTGCAGTTAGGTGTTTTTAGTTCCATTGGGTGAAGACTTTTTTTCCCCTGTTGAATATGTAAACTCCCAGTGTTGCAGAGACAGTTGGGAAAAAAATTCACATCTCATGTTCAGACAGAGTAGAACTTCCTTATGAGAGGCAGTTAGGTATATCATATGCCAGAAGGCGGGATAGAAATTTAGGAAGAATTAGCACAAGTACTTGGGTGAGGGTTTTGTGGGATTTAATTAGCACTTTCCATTTTGAAGGAAGTGGGAGTCATAAATATGTAGATCAGGTACAGGCATGGCCCAGGTGCAATCTTTCAAATATTTTCAGGTAAATTAATTTCTATCAGATGCATTATGCAATCTTAAAGTCAACTTGAATACTGTACTTTAGGGAGATGCTTGAGGCATTTTTTAAATGAATGTCTTTGGAGGGAAAAAAAAATCCAGGAACTATACAATCATCCCTAAGAGCTGGTGCCATCTAAATCAGTTCATGTGGAATCCACAGGAACAGAGCAGCCTGTTAATAAAAAAAATCTTGTACTGCAGCTTACCTGTGTTTCTAGCCCCTGAGTTACACTTGGATTCAAATCCTGGCACCTCCACTGTTAGCAGTGTGACTTTGGCTAAGGGGTTTGACCCTGCTGAGCCTATTTCCTGTTCACTGAAATGTGGAAAGTAATTGTATCTCCTTCAAAGGTTGACGTGAAGATTAGGTGAGATGCAAATCCTGGAAGGCAGTTAGCAGAATGACTTAGAGAGGGGTTTACTAAGTACTCAATCGGTGGTAGCTGTTGTCACAGTTGTCATGTTTTGTTTCATCCTTCTCCCCATGGACCATTTCAACCTCATTTTGTTTATGGAAAAATCGAACAGAAGTGACTTGGGGACTTCTTGCAGCCAGAACCAGGTCCTAAACGCTTGATTCTCAGCCCTCTGTTTTTCTACTCAATCCTACCTTACGCTTGGCTGTGCCTTGGCCACAGCTGGGCTTCCTTACCTGCCTGAGACAAACCCTGAACCTTCACCATCATGGGCTCCGTTTTCAGTTACACTTCCTTCGCTGATTGAGAGGGTGGCCTCTTAGCCATCAGAACTGCAACTCATTCTCACTGGCTCCTTCCCCAGCCCCTGGCGGTGGAGTGTGAACTAGAGTGTGATGCCCAGATTCACCTTCTCTCTCTGCTCCCGACCAGCAGTGTGTGCTTGGCCACATCACTTATCCTCTCTGGGCCTTAATTTACTCTTGAGTTCATTAGGAGTAGAAACTCCCGCCCTGTCTGGGAATATTACCTACAAATTCTCTGTGATGATGAGGATCACTTCAAACAACAGTATGAAGCAGAAAGTGCTTTGGTTAGTATGAAGCTGGATGGGTGGATGTATGTATGTATGTATGTATGTAGGGATAGACAGACAGATATGGTTCCCAAGTGTGACAGCAGAGGCATTTGTTTGCTTGATTGGCTGGAATATGCCCACTTGTCTCATTCTATCTCCTGATTTCACCCCGACCTATGCATTAGGTAAGGGTGAAAGCACGCTCTTCTCAAACATGCACTTTTTGCTTCTTTGGTCCCAGCTTGTGCCTGTGTAGGTTGAATGAGGGCCTTAGGAAACCATTGTAAATATACCAAAAGACGTTACTAAAAACAAAACCCTCAGAAACCAGTAAACGAGGTCACTCAAGGGCAAAGCAGTCTCCACATTTCTGGTCCGCAGATCCTGTTCCTGATTGCTCTAGGACCTTAGGCAGGTCATTTAACCTCTCTGGGTCTCAAATTAGTCAATGGCAGAGACGGCCGATATAATCTCTGTAGTTTCTTGTAGCTTCAAATTTTTGGAGGTCCAGGTATCAGGAGGAAGATGCATGGCATGCCTTTGCTGTTCTGGCTTTGCAAGTCTCGTATGCATTTTGTCGTTTGAAAGTATCCTGGCCACATGACCCTGGTTCTGCCTTGGCTCAGTTCACTTGAAGGAGAGCCAGCTGCATGATTCAGGCAGCCACATTCAGTTTGGGGGTGATTCTGGAAAGCAGGGGCTCTCTCTCTGGACCACAGCCTTGCTGTTGCTTTTTACTAGTGAGAGGAGTTAATTACAGAGAAAAATCCTACTGCCCCCCGAAGCCTGCCAGATGTGCTCCTCTCTGCCTGCGGCCCCACGCTTGTCCTGGAGCACTGCTGAAGGCAGTGTCGCTGAACGCATGTGTATGAGGTGGAGAAACAAGAAAAAAGTTCCTTTTTGCAGCAGCCCTGCGCAGACCTCTGGAGCGTGTCTGGAAGGGCGATGTGTTTGAAGGGAGGCTCCATGTTTCCCACATCCCTTCCTCCAACTTGGCCTCCAATATAGTTTCCCCCCAAGTGTCTGTGTCATGGGTCTAAGTAACTTTTCCCCTTGGCCCATTAGGCCACTAGGTTGGGGCATGAGAGGTCTCTGTTAATGTGTGGACATCTTAACACTGAAAGCCATTATTGGCCATTAACACCTTAAACTGCTTTTTATGGGCGTGGGCCAGGTGAGTCGTGGATGGAGGAAGTTGGTGGAAAAGACTTAGAATCCCAGGCATTGCTAAGGAAGGTGGATGTGAATGTCCGGGCAGGGGTAGCCTCAGAGCAACTGGCATCTTCTAAGAGAGAAGAGGACTAGAAGGCCAGGCCAGGAGCTGTGTGAGTTAGAGGAGGGAGGAAGCCCATCAGGTGCCGTCAGGGAAGTGAGGAAGGGCTCCAGGAGAAGCCGTGTGAACTGATCCTGGAGATTTGGACGGGCAGATATGAGACGCATCCCAGACCCGAGGGAACCGCACAGGCAGAGACTCTGAAGTGGCCGACTACTATGCAGGGCGCTCGTGAGAGAGACGTGCAGAATTCAGAGTGTGCTAGGAACACATGAAGGAAGAATGGGAGGTTGGGAGGTTTATTGGGAAGACGGTGTGGAGTCACCTGAGCTGTAGGCTGAGCCATTGGTCGGACATCTGTGGGCTGGTAGTTTCTGCCGGCTGCTGATCCAAGTTGAGTTCGCTCCTTGGGTGGTAAGTGAAAGCCATTTAGTACACACGGAAAGTTACTCCCCAGCCTCCCACTCTCAGACCACAGGAGAGAGCACAGTGTGGAGCAGAGGCATTCCACTCCTGGTCAGGGAGGCTGTGCCCCATTCAATATGATGTCTCGACAGGCATATTTCCACCTTTCAAACAGGCTGTTGAGAGATGACTAAGAAAATGTCATGAACAAGTCTGGTTCCCAAGAAGAGAAGTAACCCATAATACCTAGTCCTAGAAATGACCATGCTTTAAAATTACACGAAAACAGATCATAAAATGTCTCCATTGGCTGGGGGCAGGAGGGGGTGCAGAGGGCAGACACAAGGATGGTTCTAAGTCCCAAAGTACCAGTCACAAATGGAAAAGAGGACACCACTTGCTTGTCATTTTGTAGACTTGATAGAAATTGAACAAAGAACCTACAGGGTCATCTAGAATGAATTTACTGTGGCTGACAGCCAGCCTCCTATGTTCCAGATAATCAGCTCATCTTTTTGCTTCTACAAATGACAAATGCCAGCAGGATAAAATATATATGTGCAATACAATCCTAAACCTAAAGGGAAACATTAGAAAAAAGAAGGGAGTAAAATATGCTGGCGCGGAGCAGGTAAAGGTTGCCTCTGGGTAATAGAATTATGAGTCACGCAGGTGATGGCAGGGAATATGTTTCCTAACGCTTCTCTGTACTTGAAAACTTTTACTTAGTAACTATGTATCATTTTGATAGTTAGGGGAAGAAAAGTATTTAGAAGTTATTAGGAAAGAAAATGTGGTAATAGAAAAGTGACTTTCATAGAAAATTATGGCTTATTTGGCACTGACCTGTCACCGAACCAGGAAAGGTTGGATCAAGGTGAAGTTGCTCCAAGCCTGGTAGTGTTCTCTAATGCTGAGTGTCTCCTTCCCGCCCCCTTTTTGGCTCCATAGGAGCCAGATGTATAATTCACCTTTCCTTTTCTTTCTTTCTTTCTTTTTTTTTTTTTTTAAATAGTTCATGGATCCTCGCTCTCCCTGGTTTCCAGCACGTCATCAGTTTACTCTACAGTGAGTATAAATCAATGCTGAGGGGCTCTGATCATGAGAGCTGGTGTTCCTTTATCAAATGTGTCAAAAATAAAATATAGGCATGTCTCCTAGAGAGAGTATTTCCATTATAAGGGGATCAATTCATTAGGAAACACGGTCTGAAATTTACAAACAGCTATTGATTCTAACGTACCAACCAATAAATCAGGAGCGGGCCGCTTTGTTAAAGTGGCGTCATGCTTTGGGTGGTAACTAGTAAGAATGTGCAAGAAGCTTTAGCCACCTGCGGGTAGACTTGACAAGAAAGGCTTTCACTTTTCAACCTTCTGTCTGCCTCAGTTTCTTTATCCATGACATAGAAAGAATACTCCCTTGTGGAGTTTGTAATGAGAATTAAATTTATGAAGATTCCTATTCATTGCAATGCAAATTCCTTGAGGACAAGGACTTTTTTCTGTGTTTATTCCTCATGCCTAGAACAGGGCCTGGCACATAGTAGGTGTTCACAAAGTAGGTTTGAATGAAATAAGAAAATGCACGTAAAGCAGTGAGTGGAGTGCAGCCAGCACAGAGGAAGCTGTCTTAAGTGTAGCTGTCATCGGTGCGAGGTCTACTGAACAAAAGCCAAATGCAGTCAAATATGGTGCTGGATTTGTCCAGTGATGCTTTTTATAGCTATGTACATAGCTATCTTAAAAACTGTAATTCTGGAATTCCTACAGGAAAAAAACCATTTTGTTCATTGGGAATTGGGAATTCTTCAGCCGTTAATTCCATGGAGAACAAAAGTTGTAATAATTCAGTGTTTGGTTATGCCAGCTATGTAGTGGGACACGTTGTAGATAGCCCCTTGTAAGTTACAGGCCATCCCAGAATCAAGTTGAAGAGACCAGGGCCTGACTCTTCTTTCTTAAACCTATAACAAGCAAACAGACTGGAGTGATTGCTGACATGGTCTGATTTGAAGGACCTAGAAACGCTCTCTTCTGCTTTTACCCACCTGGCCCCTCCAGCTCCAAAATATCTCTTTCCTCTGCTAGTCATCTTGTCTGAAGTTTCTTCAGAGTCCTGGCTTTCATTGTAAAAGCTTCATATAGAGTAACCTTGGGAAGGGGTTATTTAAGCCATTATCTCCGGGCGCATAGAGACGGCCTTCTAACTTCAGCTGTTGCGTCCACTGTGTCCTTCCCTCTAGAGTGAAGCTCGGTGATGTGGGTACTAGAGGTGGTTCTTTCCAACCTAGATTCACTTTGTCAACAGTATTTACTGACAGCAAGTACATGCCAGACTCTGGGCTGAGCCCGGAGGATGTAGTTTAGGTGGAGATAGGGGCCTGCTGACGAAAGAGGAAGCCGGAAGGCACAGGGGGACATGGAACTCTCATTTCACAGGGCTGGTGCAGCGCAGCCACAGCAGACGTTTCAGTGCCCGGGCCCGTGTTTTCCCAGGGAGTTCCCAGGGTTTCCCATCAATAGATAGGGGGTTGGGCCCTTCTCAGAAGACTGAAAAATGGGGGCTGGCCAGCATCAGCCAGCCTTGGAGGGAAAGAGCATGAGCTTCTCCACCTGTGAGAATTCAGATACGGGAAACCATCACTTGCAGTTCCTGGCTGCTTCCCCTACATGCCCACCGTGGAAGTTCTTGCAGCCACAGGCCTCTCTTTCAGTAGCCCTTGTTCTGGGTATATGGACATGAGGCTGGTATTTTCATGAAATTTGAAATTGTCCTTTCTGACTTGATGTAAATTCACAAATTACCAAAGATCTAGTAAGAATGTTTAATTCCGTGTTTATCTGGATAGCAAGAGACCTGAGGCCGAATCATAGTTTTTTCCTTACTGCGTGACTTGGAACACATGACCTCTTTATCCTGGGTGTCTCCATTTGCTCCTGGCCTCAGGGAGCTAGGCCAGGTGTTCTCTGAGGTCCCGACAACCTCTGACATTGCACTGGTCACTGATTCAAAAGTTCCCCTGTGCTGTTCTTTACATATGCCTTCTCTGAGAATAGAGGTTGCTTTTGCAGACTCTTTAAAAAATAGTCTCACCTTTGAATGTTTTCATGATGGAGTGGTATGCTCCATCCGAGGGAGACTGCAAATCCAGCTAGGTGCTGTTACAGCCAAGCACTGATGTGTGGTCCTTTTTCTAGTCCCAGCTACTTGGTAATGATGAAATTCTGAAACAAATGCCCAGGCGCCTTTGTAAGGTGAACAAGTTTGTATTTGTTGTTTAAAATGAGATCTTTGGAGTCTCTTTAGTTGCCACCAGCCCAGACCAAAGAGTCTATTTAACACCTGAGTGTTTTAAAGGCTCTTACTGGATGATAATAGGCTCTTCCCCACCTGAAATCTCTGTAATTCTTAGATGTTCAAGAATGCTCATTTGGGCTGAAATTTGCCTATAATTTTAATCATGAAGGAAAGACAAGACGACCTGATGCTTAACAAGTGCCATGGAGAAGTCATGGCCAGCCCTTGGAACAGAAGAAAATTGGAGAGGCCACATCTGGCATCAGACTTGCTTTCTTGATTGGTAGGGAGCCGCAGTTGAGTTCCCAGAGGAACTCTGGAGTGGAGGGAGGTCGGAGCTTCACTCAGAGTTCCCAGATGTGCAGAAGAGCAGCAGAACCTGGAGTCAGGACAAAAAACACATGATTCCTCCAGGCTGCTGCTGAGAACAGGGGCCCAACCCCAGAAACAGGTGGGCACAGAGACAGACAGTGACAGAGGCCTGGGGAAGGAGCCTTAGGCCTGTTGACGGAAGTGTTTAGAAGTAGAGCTGGCCCTCGGTGGATGGTTCAGCCAGTTAACAGACCTCCACTCGCCTCCCACATGGCAGATAGCTGTGACCTTATCACCAAGAACTTGTCTCTTTTGGATCAGACTCAGAAGCCAGGTTATTTCTGGAAGGCCTCCAGGAGAATGTAGCTCTAGTCAAAGAGCAGGAGAATGGGCTGGTTATGATCATAGGCTCTGGAGCCAGACTACCTTGGATCCAGTCCCAGTTCTGCCACTTATCAGCTGTCACCACGGGCACATTAGATTAGTACCTTCTCAAAGGGTTGTTATGAGGATTAAATGAATAATGAATGTAAAAGTCTTGGAACTGTCTCTGGCATATAGTAAGTGTTCAATAAATGCTATTTCTTATTACCAGAATGTAAGCAACATCAGGTGAGGGACTTGGTTACGTTCACAGCTATATCTCAGGTTCTTAGAACGGTGTCTGACACATAATAGGAAATCAATAAATATTTAATAGGTGGTGGTATAGGGATGAATTGATGGACAGGCAGACAGACCAAAAGGGATGGCTCAAAATTATCAGAGAGGGAAGAGTAAGAACATCTGAGGACATCTTCCAACCTTCTCCTGAAGGTGCTTCTTAGATGAGGAGACTGTCCTACAGTGTGACTTTAGGTAAGATACCTAACCTCTCAGAGCCTCAAAAGGAATACAAACCTACTTTGTGGAGTTACTGCAAGGATTAACTGGTTTGGCTACAGTGTACCTAAAAATTAGTTGCTGTGATTGGAAGCCGGCCTGGAGGGAGGGCCTTCTTGGGCAGGATCAGGAGTGAGAGCAGCAGGGAGCAGCGTGTACAGGGAGGTCAGACAGGAAACAGCAACCCTCTTGTCCCAGCTGATGGGTATAGGGACTGTGGGGCCCAACGAATCATACCCCTCTGCATTCTGAACTAACAGAGAAGTAGACGCCAGAGTCAGGTGCTGATTTTTAAAAACAATGGGTTTATCACTAATAAAATTGGATTAGGACACACAGAGAGGACTTAAGGACAAAACAGGGTCCTTACTGATTTTCACTCACCTACCTGGCTCCCAAATCATTGCTCCACCCCAGGAGGTACAGATGGTGGAGTGTGGACAGAGGCAGGAACATTTCCAGCATTCCCAAGAATGTGTGTGTTGCGGGGTTGGGGTTTCTTCTTTTACGGCCCCCACGGGAACTCCAGGAGAGAGAATGACAGGTTCCCCCTGCAGCAGGTTCCCCCCTCCCCTGTGGGCTCCCCCTGTGGGAGGGGTAAGTAGGCTTGTAGTCTCTGGCTGGCAGATTGCTGTGACACCACAGACCCAGGGCCCCGTATGGATGGCTTTGCCAGTAAGAGGGCCTACAGGCTTCGTCCTTACTCCCCAGGGTCACAGGTAACTGGGGGACTCAAGATAGAGCAGCAGGAAGGTGCAGGCCACATTCATCCTTTACAGTCTGGGGAGGCAGCAGGCTGGCTGGTAGGCGCCCCCGGCCCCCCTCACTTTGGGGGAGCCCTCCTGCCCAGCTACTGTTTCTGCTGCGGTGCCCCAGGGAGATGCGAGGGGGGATACAATGGGGCAGAGTTAACCTGTGAGCGGTCCTCCCCGCCCCTCAGGTACGATTGCCAGGATACGTACAGAATGCCTAGTTAAATTTGAAGTTCAGATAAAAACACGCAATTTTTTAGCATTAATATTTCTCCACTATTGCACAGGACATACTTAAACTAAAAAAATTCACATTTAACTGGGTGTCTCGTATTTTTATTGGCTAAATCTGGTAGCCCTGCCCCAGCTCATTCTCTTCTCATCACACCTTCTCCTGAGTGCCAGACCCTAACATCATATCCATGTGAGAGCAGGAGTGCTCTTCATGACCAAAATAGCTAGAGTATTTCCTTATTCTTCCTAATTTCTTAAAATAATGTGCTGTTTGTGGACCTGCTGTATAGCACAGGGAACTATATTCAATTTCTTATAATAACATATAATGGAAAGGAATCTGAAAAGAAAAAATATATACATATGTGTGTAAATAACAGACAGAACTGCTTTGCTCTACACCTGAAACTGACATTGTAATCAACCACACTTCAACAAAAAATAAAATTAAACAAAGAAATAAAAAATATGCTGTTTGTATTTGGCCTTTCTGATTGGTCAAATTAATTAAACCAGTCTAGGAAAGTATACTGGGAAAGAAACTAGTAAGTCTTCAAGACTGCTGAAGTATCAAATCTGGTGCTCCCTTCAGGCTGGGATGTGCTTTTCTTTGTTCCTTGGCTGATCTAATTTTTTCTCCATTTTCTTTACAGCCAGAAGAAAAATGCCAGTCAGAGGTAAGGAACAGTTTGCTGATTTCCTTTATCGATTATCAATTATTTCGCCCAGCTCAACCTGGAAGTGGACTCCCAAGGCAAGTAACTCTGTCCCTTGTCATCTTTAGATTCGCAAACTACGGCGGGAGCTGGATGCCTCCCAGGAGAAGGTTTCAGCTCTGACCACCCAGCTGACAGCAAATGTGAGTAGAGACCCAGGGCGGTGCCCACGACTACCTTCTGAGCATTATAGAAGCCATGTGGTGTCATAAAAAGGACACAGGCTTTAGCATCGTGGGTGTGGATGTCGGCTTGGACACTCACTAGCTCTGTGCTTTGGGCAAATTCTTTAACTTCTGGGCCTGCCTTTGCTCGTCCATGCATTGGGGGATGATAATACTTACCTCTCAGGAGTGTCATGTGATCAGTACCTGGAATATATTCAGTGCTCAGAAATGTTCCTTTCTCTTCCCTTTCTCTGAAAATTTTCATCTTAAGAGGAAAAAAAAAAAGAGATCTAAGGCGCCACAGTAAATATCTGACTGCTCTGTAATTATAATATACACAATTACGTGTTCAAGAGACACTGCCAACTGGCGTTCAATTCAGCAACTGTCTAAGTGCCAACTCTGCCCTGGGCACTGTGAATTCAACAGTAAAGCAAGCACAGTCACCGTCATCTTAGTGCTGTCTCTCTGGTACAGCAGAGAGACAAAACAGTTTTGCTATAACAAGATAACTGTTATGATAGAAATAAAGGGTGAAGGTTGTGGGAATAGATAGGAGGAGCACTTAGCACAGCCTTGGTGAGGCAGGGGGAGGTCAGGAAAGGCTTCCTGGAGGAGGTGACCTCTGAGGGATGCTGCGTAGGGGAGGATGCATGGGAAGGAAAGCATTCTAATGAAAGAGAGTAGTTGGTGCAAAAGCCCAAGGTGAAGATCTTGGTGCGTTTAGAAATTGTAAATAGCTCGGTGTAATTAGAATCTGTGTCTTGGATGTGGGGAAGAGCCAGGGGTAGAGGGGAGAAGGAAATGGGAAGGAGGAAGGCATCGAAGAAGGGCAAGGGTCAGGCCACATCATGGAGGTCTCTGCTGTTAGGTGGAGAGTTGAGCTTCCAGCGGAGAATAGCGGAGCCCTATGAGCAGAGCAGTGAGGTAGTTAGGGTGGCTTCCTCACTGCGGTGTGAGTATAGGATTTGAGGGGTCAGAGTAGGGTCAGAGATCTCCATATCCCATCAGACTAGTTTATGAATGAAGGAGCCTTGCTGCAGAGCCATGAGCCAGCCAGGGCTGAAGCTCAGAAGGCAGAGCCTGAGGTTTTGGAAGGTGCTAAGATACCTTAGAAGGAGGGCTTCCTACTCAGGTGTGCACAGCCCAGCCTGAGACCACAGGCTCTGTGTGTGAGCCTGTCAGAAAGAGACCTGCGTGACCCCTGCATGCTGGTAAAATGAAAAGCAGCTTCGAAAGATTGCCTTCTTTGAACTAGGAAGGTAATTAACATTTACCTGGAGCTTTCGCCCAGGTAATTCCTGGCTTGAGCCTTGGTCTGCTCAAGGCAACCATTGCACGTTAAAGTCTGCACATGAAGTGCCTAGCACAGTGCTTGACCTTGATTACAAACTCAGTGATCGGTAGCTACTTGCATTATTACTCATTCTCCTGCATTCTTTTGCATTCCTGAAATCTTTGATTTTTTTCCCCAAACCCTAATATACTAGGCTGCTATGTGTTTTGTAATCCTTTATCTTCTTAACCTTTTTTTCCGTCAGTAACTTTATCAAAAGAAGATCAGAAATTGCTGTGAGATCCGAATTTTGAGGTTTAGATCCCAGTCAGAAGAGCAGAGGTATTCTTGGGTAGTTGTCTTCTCGGTAACCAGATGCATCCATTCAAATCCAGAGCCTGCCCAGGCCCAGTGAGCCAGGGTCTCCTGGGAACATGTGAGGTTGGACAGCAGGTGACTTGGAACTACCCTCTTAGTTAAGAATTACAGCTGTCAATTGCTGCTCTGTACTAATCAGAAAATAGTAATTAATTTAATTATCCATGAACTTGGATCAGTTCCTCCGATGACCACATGCTGCCCCGAGGGACCTTACATCAGACCATTTGGAACTCTCCTCTCTGTTCCAGAAGAATAAGGGAGACCCCTTACATTATTATTACTATTCCAGAAGTGTGTTTTGCTCTTCACCAAAGCCACTGAATCCAGTATTGTTTTAAAGTAAACATTTAGTCTTGCCACACACGGCCAGCAGTGCTAGCATGTTTTATTGTCTGCCATCTTTCTCACAGGCCAAGCTGTGTTTGTTTTTCTAGGACAGACTACTCAAAGCCACCTTCTCTGGGTGTTTTTTTACCACTTGTGTTTGTTTTCCTTGGGAATGTGAGAATGGTGCTTGACGTGAGGGATGTTTTGTGGCTCTGAACCAGGCTCGGAACAGCCTCTCAGCCTGTATTTTTAAAGTTGCACACAGGACCCCAAGTCCTTTTGCTCGGCAGCAAAATGTGATCCTCTAGTTCTTCAGAGCAAATGTGGTTTCTTCTTGAATTTGCAAAAACTGTCTCTTCATAGCAGTCTTCATGGGGTCAGGTTTTTGTTTTTTTTTTAACCTGAAGAGAAATTAGGAATGTCCACAAAGAGAATCTTGGGTGCAATCAAACAAAGAATTGCAATACATGGAAATTCGGTCATTTAAATTTGACCTTGTCATTCCCTGGAAAGGCAAGGGTGTCCGTTGTCCTTTTTCACATCCCTGTCCTGGTTCGCTTCCTTCATCTTCTATGTGCCTTCTTGAATTGATTGGCTTTAGTTTTGCCACATTTTCCAGGGCAGACTAAAGCGTATCTCTGTATTTTAAATCACAAAGGCATTTTCTCAATTTTCAATGAAGGGAGGATGTGCCATCGGAAAGAAACTGACCAGTCCACTTAACATTTCTATCACAAGAGCCCCTGCTTCCTGCCAGCTCCTACGGCTATCGGGAAAGAGACTCAACGGCTGATCCTAGAGATGTCTTACCCTTAACTCTTCCGGCCTGATGAAGTCTAGTAACAGAGTAACTCACTCCTCAAGTCTCTCCTCCTCCAACAGAAATGTCCGCTGACCCTGACCCAGACCCAGCTCGCAGCTCAGGGCGATGGCCCCTCCCCTACACAGTTACTCCGCTTTTCTCCCTCACTCCTGCATCAGTCACCTCTTCCTCTAGAACTTTACAGAACCATCAGATCTCACTTCTCTCAAGACTCAAGTATCCTGCTGGCCCTTCTGATTCCTCCCGTGACCTTCTGAGTATCTTTCCACCCAGCTCCTAGAACCCTTTCTCAATCTCGCTGCACCTGTGTTCTCATAGGTGTCTCATCTTTTGTCACCTCACCTCGCCTATGTTCTCATCTTTTGTCACTTTTCATTCCCAAACCTCTTCCTTTCCCCACGGTCTCCAGTCATTTCTACATTTTGCAGTTCCTTAACAGTTTATTTTCAACTATGTTGTTGCATTCAGTGCTCACAGTCACCCTGGGAGGAACATAGACAGGTGGCCCCCATTTTATAGATGAAGAAACTGAGGCCAGTAGACTTAGATGACTTGTCCACTCTTTATCCTGGGTGTCAACAATATTATCAGGATCCTCAGTCAACCAACTAATATTTCACCTACCGCTCTGTGGAAGAAGGAAGAAGGCTTAGTGTCAAGACAAAGAGTTGCATCTTGCCCTTAAAGAGGGTTGCAGAGAAAGGGGCAGACGGGGAACAATCACGGTTCTCAATTCTAAGATATGCATTTTTTTCATGCTTTTAACATCTCTGAAAATTGGATGCATATTTTAACTCTAATTGGCAGCATTTGAAAAACCGTCTTTGTAATAGTAAAATAACGGTGTCTCTGATGCCATCTTCTAATAGAGGTGTATGAAAGTGCAGGGGGGCCCCAGGGAAAGTCGTAACTGCCCGGGGGACAGGGGGTTCTCTAAGGAGGTAGCAGGTGGGCCTTCTAGTGGCTTTTTATTAACCAGGATTATAACAAGCAAACTCCACTTGGTTCATTCATCCTGCAAACAGGCTCAGTGTGAGCCTCTCCTGTGAGCCTGGTGCTGAGGAAACAAAAGGTCATCCTGCCGTGTAGTAGAGACAGGCGAACATCAGCCATCACAAGAGACTTCGTAGCATCACAAGTACTTTGCGTGTGATACTGCGAAGTACAGATCGGCAACCCAGTGTGCTTTAGAGAGTGAATGTGGAGACCTGACCCCGCCTGGGGGTGTTATGAATTCATGCACGGAGAGCTCTCGAGAAGAATATGTAAAAATCAGTTAGAGAAGCAGATGGGAGGAGAGTAGCCCAGGCAGAGAGGAGAGTGTGCAGAAAGACTCTAAGGTGGGAAGGAGCCCAGGGCGTTGGAGGACATGAAAGCCTCCAGGAACCGGATCCCAAAGAGTCGTGGGGAGCGGGGCTCAAGAGGCGGAAGAAGTAGGTGGAGGCTCACACACGTGGCCCCGGGCGGATTTTAGTCTTAAGACCTGGCGCTCCTGCCTTGCGAGGTAATATAACTGAAGGTAACGTAAGGGAAATGTCTTTCCTCTCCAGGCTCACCTCGTGGCAGCCTTTGAACAGAGTCTTGGAAACATGACAATCAGGCTCCAGAGCTTAACCATGACGGCTGAGCAGAAGGTAAAGCAGAAAGGATGCTTTTTCCCTCCCCGCTTGGAATTAACAACAGACCTAAAAACACTGTTCTCTTGGACTCCAGATAGTTGTATAGATTTTAGTATACTTGTTGAACTGTAGGAATTAAATCTGAAAGAGTAGATCTGTTGCATGACAGAAACGTCCTGGACGGAGTGGTGGTCACTCCATCGGCAACAGATCTTACTCCTGTTCCTGCTGCTTTCGGCTGCTCACGGATGCCTGTTGAAAACTGATCCAACCTAGTGTTTGAGACAAAGGTTCTCTCCCCTCTAAGTTGACACTGAGTTGCACTTCAGCGGAAAACTATATGGAATGATTTGGGAATGACCGGTAACTTTTTTCTGTTCCTCAGGATTCAGAACTGAATGAGTTAAGAAAAACCATTGAGCTGTTGAAGAAGCAGAATGCAGCTGCCCAGGCGGCCATTAATGGAGTAATTAACACCCCGGAGCTCACCTGCAAAGGTAACGGCAGAGAAACAGCCTTCAGACCAGCTGCCTGCCCGCCCGTAGGAACCCTCCCCTGACAACGTACGATGCAGCCTCCCTGCCAGAGGGTGGGTGTCCGTGTCACTCGGACAGGTCCTGGAAAGCACTTAATCCAGTTCCTTCCGGCCTCCAGGAAGACAGCTGTTCCAGCTCGCCCTCTCCTCTGATGCATCTCAAAAATGGAAGAAAATGTATTTCTCTTGGCAAAATGTCAAAGTGTTTCACAGCCTTAACTTCACGAATGCTTTGATACTCACATGTTGATGTGGGGCAACCTGAAATGGGTTTGTCTCTCATTTGTCCCAGAAAATATTTCGGAGGAAATTGCTGTGTCCTTGTGTATCTTCCTTGGGGGGCACGGGTACAGAGGTGAGCCTGAGGATGAGTTACCTCCAGCAAAAATGATATTAATGGTAATAATGAGAGCTAACATTTATGAACACTCACTTTGTTCTAACCCCTGTGCTGTGTTCTCGGCACCACGCTCAGTGTTGCACTTACTTAATTATCCCGTTCTCTCTCCGCAACACCCTTACGTGTGCGATACGGGTCCTCTTCACTTTGTGCTGAGAGTAACACTGGGCTTCAGAGGCGAGAGTCCCATCCTGAGGTCATAGGATGTAAGAAACAGAAGTGTGGGGCCAGAACCCAGATCTGACCCTGGCACCAGTGCTCTTAAAGACCAGATGGCCAGTGTCGTGCTGTGATTATGAGGAACGCTGTCTGCAAACTTTATTTCGGTCTCGCTGCCGTTTTGGGCAGTGTTATTTCTGGTACCACTGTTACCTCAGACATCAGGCCTCCTGAAAAAGCCTGGACTTGACATGGGAGGGCAGAGCAGAGGGAGATGAGCATTCCAGAGAGAGAGAGCAGCACTTGGAAAATCTTGAGAGGAGATGGGCTTGGCATTTCTGTGGGTGTGTGAGGAGGCTGGTGCAGCAGGAGCGGACAGAGCAAAGGAGGGGGTGCTCTCAACATAGGTGACTGTCGCTGCAACTCGGGAACACACTCTAGCGCCTAGGTCTAAGGCTCAAGGGAGCAGGTGTGGGGGAATTCTCTCTAAGCCTCCTCTGACTTTTGTAAAATGGAGAGAGCCTTCTTTTAACTGACCAAAGCATAGCACCCACTTATTCGAGGACCCTAAAACTAGCATCGAGGGACAGGAGGTGATGTCTAATTGGGAAATACCTCCTCATCCTCGAATGTGTGAGTTTAGGTGTAAGGGTCCTTCCCCAAGTCAGCAGCTCCTGATTTCCTGCCCTGGGTCTCTAGGAAATGGTACCTCCCAGTCCGCAGACCTCCGCATCCGCAGACAGCACTCCTCTGACAGTGTCTCCAGCATCAACAGCGCCACCAGCCACTCCAGCGTGGGCAGCAACATAGAGAGTGATTCAAAGAAAAAGAAGAGAAAGAACTGGGTGAGTACATCCCCAGACCCCCGTGGGTGCTGCCTCACGGAGTCGAGTCTCAGAAACCGCATCCCCTCGGATGAAGCCCAGGCTGGCTCTTCCCTTCAGTGCACAGACCTTTGGGAGTCGATCCAGAGAAGTGGTTTGTGGACAGGTTTCTACTAAAATCAGTGCTGGGCTCAGCTGAACGCCAGGATTGAGGAAATAACCACCTCCTTGTAGTTTTTTGTTTCATGAGACTTTACGTGAAGCACTCATCTTTCATTCCATATGTGTCATGTCTTCATCATCGTATGTTGGCCACAAAGTCCCAGATCCTAGAGCAGTTACTCTCAAGTGGTTTTTACTTAGTTCCAAAGTATTTTTTGGAGTGTGCGTCGCTGGTTATCCCATCACGACCCATACTCCTTATCTATTTATTTACACAATTGCCTATGATAGCATTAAATCACCCTTCTCTTGGAAAAATTTTTGACCTTGTGCTGTAAGTAAAAGTTTCACAGTGTGGTTGTTAGCAGTCAGTGAATGGTTCTCAACTGGGGGGCGGGGCTCAGCCTCAAAATGGCAAATTGAATAGATCCAATCTCCAGTACAGTGTTTCTCCATGTTTCCATAATCCCACTGAGCCCCTTGACTTTCTTTACAATGGCATTTTGAACAGTTTTTCCCATTCCGCTTAGAAAATTCCACCCCCCAGTTTTTAGCTTTGCTACCGAGGTTGTGGAGTTGATTGGCGTTTGCTTCTCCCTGAGTTCAGTGCAGGGATACCCCAAGTGGATCTGAAGTTGGCCAGTACTCACAGGGCCCCATTTGTCAAAGCTGACAGCGTCGTGTTTTCACAGTAGCTTCCATGTCCTCATTCATTCCATACCCTTCTCACTCATTTTGCGTTATCTTGGATGGGTGGCGAGGTCTAGCAACGGAGGAGCTGAGGATTTAGTCATGCTGGTTATTGATAACTCACAGTGCAGGGAAGCTCAAAAGCCAGTTCAGTGTAAGCCTCTCATCATTCTGATTAAATGTTTCCTTTAAGTTACTAATGGCTTTTAGTCAACTCATTTGCTATGACTCAAACCAATACAATTAACTCATGTTGCTATTTCTAATATGCTGTTGATAAATAATCTGATTTGATTATCAAAGTGATGAGAGAGAACTGTTTTCTATGAAAAATCGTGATTAGCCATTCTCTTCCATTCAGGAAATAAAACTTACTTATTTTAAGACAACTCTTGATTACCAGTGCAATTGGGGAGGATGAATAATTGGCCATCCTCAGAGAATCCCAAAGCTGAATTTTGTCTCATCTTTGTAATCTCTTCTGCCTAGCATTTTACCAGAGGTACAGGCCGGAATTCAGGTGCCAAACCTTTCTATTTCTATTACTGCTGTCTGGAAATATGGCCAGAAGTAAGAAATGGGAGAGAAATGGGATCTAGATTTGCCCACAAGCTGGACATGCAGTTTGTTATGAATGAAACTTTGCTGGGAGAAACGTCTCATTATTTCAGAATGGCTCATTTTTCTGGACTTCACAATGGTTAAGACAACCCCCAGAATATGTTTCCAGAGGAAAAGAGGCTTTAGAAAAAGGACATTACTTTTTAAAAGACCTTTTTCAAGATGAAACTTTATTTTTTTGGCCTAGAAAAATACATGCTTACCATGGCTTTCAGAGAAGACGTTGCACTTTAAAATCTTTCTGTTCTTATTAGAATTTTCAGATCAATCTCATGGTTTGGAGAATTTGTGATATACCAATTACCTTTTCCCAATATGGTTAATAAATTTCTTTAAAATATCATTTTTGAGCAACAAGTGAGATGGCTAATTCCCTGCTTTTATTATATTATCTTATACGTGTAGAAGGGCAGCAGGAGTCCTTAAGTTCATGTATCAAAGAGCTACGCGGCTCTGCTAGGACCAGTGCAGCAATAAAGCTACCCTCGTTGAGAAAAGGCTTGCCCCCCTCCCAAATATATATATATGTATATGTATATGTATATGTATATGTATATGTATATGTATATGTATATATATATGGCTTAGGGATGTCTGATAAGAGGCCAGAAAAGAGTGAGGGAACATAGGAAGGTGGGGCAGTCATTTCAACCAGACAGAGAAGCTAGCGGAGCTCGGATTATAGGGGAACTTCCAGACCTGCTGTTCCTCACCTTCTGTAATAGAGGAAGAGGCCCCTAATGCTTTGAAAGACTCCTGATCCTACCAGAAACCTCCTCTGTGTATGGTATTTATTATTAGCCACGTGGTGTCTAAAAAGTCCAAAGCTTTCCCTGTCACTGGCTTTCTCTGTTAAAAATTGTCTTTTTTCCTTCCCCTTCCCCATTTTTGCTTGCGTTTTCTCTGGCAGGTCAATGAGGTAAGCAAGACCAACCTTAATATCAGATACCAAGCTAACCCATCCATTGATATGACTAACCTCATCCGCATCCGTCCCGTGTCTGAGCACCCCGCCTTGTTGCTGTGTAACCTCCTCCTCCCCACATCCGTCCGCTGAGCCAGGCTCTGTCTTGCAGTGGGCATCTAGCCTCGACCCAAGAGTAGGCATGAAATGTCACCCACAGGTCCAGTCCTCTGAGCTGTCAACACCAGATAACTCTTCTTCCCTTAATGCACTGACTCGAGAGCGCTGTCGGGAGCCTTTTCCATGGCGGGAGGAGAACGCGGGAGAAGCGGCCTGCTCCTCGGTCTGCATGCCTCTGGCCGAGGCCTGAGTGTTGGCCGCAGCCCCGGCCAGGCTGACGGTCTCGTGTAATTCAGTTACGCAGCTCCTTCAAGCAAGCTTTCGGGAAGAAGAAGTCCCCCAAGTCGGCATCCTCTCATTCGGACATCGAGGAGATGACGGATTCTTCGCTGCCTTCCTCACCAAAGCTGCCGCACAACGGTTCCGCGGGCTCCACTCCGCTGCTGAGGACCTCTCACTCCAACTCTCTGTAAGTCTGTCTGCTGGGGTCACTCTGGTCAGGCGACGTCTTTGGCCCCGGGAACCCTCTCAAGCAGGAATGGCCGGGGGTCCTCTTATGCTGTATCTGCTCCTTGGGTCCTGTGTGTCTTAGGTTCACCGGACCACGCGTGTTCTTGCAGTGGCTCAGGACTGGGGACGTTGAAAGAGAGAGAAAACTCGAGTTTTTGCTCTGCTGGCATCAGTGTGGATAATTAGCTGGCTCGTCTTGGGCAGGCGGCTTAGCCTCTCTTTGTTTCCATTGCTTTGTCAAATTGGGATAATTGTTGTCTACTTATCCTATCCTAGGATTAAACAAGATAAGTGGATGTGAAAAGCTACAACCGTCCTGCTGTGACAGGGAGATGATGATATAAATGTTGGCAGTTTGGGTTGAAATTCTGGTTCATTTGGGTGACAGGGCTTAGAGAGATTACACTTTTCTTCTTTGATCAAAATTTAGTGTGGACTCTTTCTCTGAGGTCAGTGCTTAGAATTTGGAAGTTTAAAAAAACGGAGAGATTCAGTGGCAGTTCTCTTTAGCGAAGGGCTCTCTGTTTCATAGAATGATTCATCACCGTGGCCTCTCCCAGTGAATTGGAAATGGGTCAGTTTGTACAGAGCTCTTCAGGAACACAGCTGGTTGAGAGAGACAGGTGATTGCTCACTTGACATTGGTTGAGATGCTGTTCCCCTGGCACCAAGGTGCCCAGCCCACCCCCACCTCCCGTGGTTTCCACTGAGTGCCCAGCGATCGTTGTTCCATCAGCGTCATAGGAGACAGCCCTGTCCTCCATCTGAAAACGTAAGGCCCAGACTCTAGAGGCAAGAATAGGTTGGGGAGGGTGGAGGGGAAGGTAGAGCGCATGCTTAGCATGCATGAGGTCCTGGGTTCAGTCACCAGTACTTCCACTTAAATAAATGAATAAACCTCATTACCCTCCCCACGAAAACATCTTTAAAAAAAAAAAAAAAGAACAGGTCAGGAATGGCGTGGGACAGACAGTCGGGGATCCAGGTGCCAGCTCAGAAGGCGACACGGCCGGCTTCCGGCAGCAGTGCAAGCGACTGCCCTTTCCCTGCGGGGCCGAATCCCACCAGAGACCTTGGTAGAGCCAGGTGAGAAGTGGAAGGAAGACCGGAGCCAAGCAGTCTGCGGGGGCAGTTCCCACGAGATCAGACAGTGCCTGGGAGAGGATGACCACGGCGCCGCGCTCAGGACAGCCTCTGAGAGTGGGTTGAGCAAGGGAGTAGGGTGGCGGTAGACACCTCCATTTCCTCACTGGTGAGCATGAGATGAATGACATCTGCGTCACTGGCGTCTTGGGAGGGCCCGGCTGAGTGCTGTGCACGCAGGGCCGCCTCCTGCTGTGCCCTCCTTCAGCCTCAGGAGGCCAGCTCTGTGGGGCCACTCCCCGGTCCACACAGCCTGCTAGCCCACCCGCTGAAGACAGCGGCCTGTGCCAGTGTCCCAAGGCCGGCCTGCCAGATGGGTGCAGGAAATGCAGGTGAGAGGGTGAGCCAGGCCTTTGTAGCACGCGGCCTGCCGGACCACACAGGAGACAGGAGGTGGAAATGAGGAGACAGCCTAGGGCCCTGATGTTTTTATCAGCCCACTCGCCGGTGCAGCACATCAGGGTCTCCATTTTACTCAGATGAGGAGCTCCTCTTCTCTTGGGGAGCACTCTGGTAGGAGGGTGGCCATGGGGACAGGCACTTCTGCTTTGGGCGAAGGTGTAAACAGGGGTCAGGGGAGAGGAGCACTGATGGCTGGACAGCAGTGCCCCTCCAGCTGCCCTGTGTGCTGGTGTGAGGGGTTAGGCCAGTGATTGGGAGTGTGAGTCCTATGTGACCTGCAGGGAGCCCAGAAGGCAAGTAAAGGACCGGCCATCATTGACTCACATGCCATCATCCCAGAGCTGGAGGGATTCTCCAAAGGGGTTGAATAGAGGTGGAGAAGAGGCAGAGGGGCAGGGTCTGAGCTCTGGGGTAGGAACCCAGGAACAGAGAGAAAACTGTTTGGAGGCGGGAGTAGTAACTAGGCCAAATGCCAAGTGGCCAAGTGAGGTAAGGGGAGGGTGGCCATGATGCACTCAGCCACATGGGGCTCCTGGAGACCATAGCGAGAGAGCGCTCTGTCCAAACCACTTACCCCATCGGGATTGGGTGGGGCTGCCTCTGGGCTCGGCAGCCCTTCCCTGACATTCCACAGCATCCATGCACACTGCAGATGTTTGTTTTGGGTCTGGTTTTCCAAAGGGTGGGCAGAAAGCAAATGCTTCTTTCCAGCCTTGAAGGGTTTATAAGAATGTGCAGATCTAGACATGAGACAGAGTTCAAAGAAGAAACCAAAGGCAGAGGAGTTGGGGCTCAGAAAATTTCCTACTCCGTGGGTGGAAGGAATGGCGGTGTGGGAAGGCAGCATTTCCCATATTCGGGCGTTTAAAATTAGGTCTTCCACCAGCCCTGCCACCTGGGCAAGACTGGCGGGAATGTGCTGGAATGAAGTGCTAGGGACTGAGTAGGAAGCGGTGAGCATCAGGCTGCTTCAGTAAGTAGCCCATGGAGCGGACGAACGTGAGTGCCCGCTGGTTGTCGTCCAGGAGTGTGGGCCCTCAGGTTCAGCAGACCCACCAGATTTGTTTCTGATTCTGGCATTTCTTATGGGCACGTCAGCCTCTTTGCCTCAGCCTCCCCATCTTTAGAACGGAGGTCATTGCAGTACCACTTCCTGGAGTTAGTGATGTCCGTGGTACCTTAAATAATGTACTGCAGATGCCTACCACAGTGGCCTACGTGTTCAGTGAGCGTTTGCGGGGCACCTGCTACGTGTGGATCAGTGACATCAGACACGACAAATGAGGTAGAGAAGAACCCTGGTCCTGGGAGCCAGCAGCCAGGCAGGGAGGGGTTATCAGTGACAGAGCAGAAGTCTAGTGCCGAAGGGACGAGGGGCAAAGGCTCCGTCCTGGGCAGTCGGCATAAGGACTAACTTAGTTGGGGCTTGTTTTCAACATCATCTCTGTGTTGTGTGTTTCTGAGAACTGGCCGATTTGAGGGGCTAACTGAAGGGCCCAGGACCTTTGGTGCAGTTACTCCCACACAGACTTTCTTCCTTCTAGTTTGCTTCCCTTTGTGACGTCATCATTGGCCAAGCTTCACAAAGTAACCCATGTGGTAAATTCCAGAAAGCAGGTCCTGAGAAAATGTGGCTTCTCTTGCTGAGAAAGCCTCCTGGGGGAAAAGCACAGACCCGGTAAAAGAGACTGCAGCAAAATGCCTTGCCGTGGACTGACAGACGGACTGACACAGTGTGAACCAAAGCCGGTTCTCTGCGGTGGACTGGAGCCTTTGAGATCTGTGCCGGGCATGGTTTGGCTAAGACCAGAGTGTCACCGTGGAACTTTGTTCAGACTTTACACTCCATTTAAACCCGGAAACCATAGTCCTTTCTCCAGAAAGAACCAGTTTCTGCATGCTCCTGCTGCAAACCTCCCAAACCAAAAAAAAGCACGACTGTCATTAAACCCTCCAAACCACAGGCTATTCACATCGCAGAGATCTGTGTGGGGGATGATCTGATTTCTAAAGACAGTTCAGCACCAAATCTGTTGACTTCAGTTTCTTATAGGTATGGAGTGGGAAGAATTATAAGATTTGAAAGAGTCCATTGGAAGTGTTAGAAGATTTTGAAGTAGAGGAGAAGTTTCCTTGGCTGCTGACAACTTTTGAAAATAAGAGGTGGTTTTGTAACTCTCGCAACAGTTCAAGTGCAGGCTGGGAAAACAGCCACAAAAAGATTTGGCTGTTCAGATGTTAAATTTTTCTTCTAGTCCTCTCTGCCCCCGAAATACAATTGCATCTCTTTTAACCATGATAATGCTTTTCCTTTGGCAGTGAGCGTTTCCACACCCTCTACCAGTTTCACATGTCAGGTTTGGTTTGGCCTCACATCCAGTACTTGGGTCTCCCGTGACCATTTCTGCAGACACCACATGCTCACCGTGCCTTTCAGAGATAATCAGCTTCAGCTTTGTAACTTTATGGACTTGGGTTTTTTTGTTTTTTTCTTTTTTCTGTTGTCAGTCCAAGAAATGTCAAAGCATTCTCTTTTGGATCACCGCTCACCTCAGCTCCTATAATCCTTGAAATCAACAGAACTTTTCTTATAAAATAGAACTAACTTTTCTAACATTACAATTTATCATGACTTTTACTATCTTCCACTTTGTGCTGACCTGCCAGACATCGAAAGAGCAAACCTAACTAATCAAATAAGGGACCCAGCCTGGAAGGACCACTTCTTAAGACAGAGGGACTCACGGGGTCCTGCGGTCCCCTGATCTGGTGTCCAGCTGGGGAAGGAGAACAGCTCGCCGCGCTGTTGCATGCTTTCAGATAAAAGTTGGGCTTCCATGTCACATCATCCTTACTCTCTGACCACCCGAGATGTTTCTCTTCCTTGCTGTGAGCTTGTTGTAGGGGTGGGGGAATAAAAGACTGCTCTCTAGACCCTTTTAGGGGAGTGGATTTTAGAATGTGTCCAGGAGCAGACTTAGCATCTTCCACCCATATCTTCAGGTTTCTTCTCCTTTTTGGCAGATAAATATCATCCTCAGATGTCTGACCCTGGAGTGTCGAATCTTAAAAACAGACAGATGACATCGTTTCTCTGAGTGGGTTTAGATCTCAGAGGCCATGTAGTGTCAGCATAGGGCCCAGCTGTGTACACATCACAGAGGCTTTCAAAGCCCCAAGGTTGCTGTTCCATTCCGCAGGCTCCTCTTTATCCCTAGATTACTGGGATTTGGCTGAAAGGGGCAACAATGCCATTCTGATTGCCAGAGCTCTGCAGAGAGAGTGTAGAGAAGCAGTAAAGTCTGTGAATTTCAAGTGCTTTGATATTTTCACCCCCAGGAAGCACAGGGCAGCTGGTCGTACAGGGTTACTCCTGAACAAACGTGATGATGGACATGGAGTGGTTGTCAGTGGGGGACTAAAAGGGGCGGAGCTCAGAGCTGTCTTGGTCGGTAACATTCCTCTTTCTCTAGCATTTCAGAGTGCATGGACAGTGAGGCCGAGACGGTCATGCAGCTCCGAAACGAGCTGAGAGACAAGGAGATGAAGCTGACCGACATCCGCCTGGAAGCCCTCAGCTCTGCGCACCAGCTGGACCAGCTCCGGGAGGCCATGAACAGGATGCAGGTGAGAGTCGGAGCGCGACTGAGCCCCAGGCTGCCCGGGAAGGAGTGCCCTCCGCCACGCCCGAGGGCTGCTTTGCCTTCCTAGCCTTGCTCTCTTTATAGGCCCTCTCTGTTGCTCAAAGCCAATCTTTTGGAAGTGTCAGAGTAACCAAGCCCCTTGACTGCCACAGCCTCCTGCCTGCAGCACTGTCTCCTGTACCTGGCCCACAAGGCTTCTACAGGATGCGTTGTCCTCTTACTCCACCACCCACTCCGAAATCAACCTTCCAGACTCTGCTCACCAGCCAAAGGGAGCCACCGACGGCCCCCTTTTCCTGCCCCAGGAATTTGTTTCCTTTCTTCCCTCCACTGGGATAGCCTTCTATACACCCTTCCCTCAAGGCCCAGCCTGATGCCTCTTCCTCTGCAAAGCTTTTCCAAGTCCTGCAGCTTCAAGAGTTAGTGCCCTGACCTGAATTCCTATAGATTTGTTTGTAGGGCCCTTCTCTCCTGCCGCGGATTGAAGGCTTTTGAGTCTTCTGAGCTATTATTTTGCACCCCTTTCTCTGGATGTAGCACCAGTGCTTAACACACAGTAGGTTCTTCGTAAATATTCAGAGAGTGAAAGAACACTGTGAGTTCTACTAAATTTCCCAAGGGAGGTTCCTTGGGACACTTTCCACGAGAAGCTCTGTGAAAGGAAAGCGCCTTGATCAAATATGTTTAGGAAGTACTGCCCCCCTCAGATTCACAACGCATATACCAACTCATTAAAGTTCTGAGAAGTCCTGCAGTAAAGGTCTGGGTTGAGAAACCCAAAGTTTCTCAAATTTCTCAGGTAAGACTTTTTCCACCTTCCACTCAGACTCTGGGAGACATTTCTGAGGTCTTGTTAAAGGCCAGGTCTCGAAAAAGACAGCCCCTCCCCGGCTGGAGAGGTCTTGTGTATCCAGCAAGGGCAGGGGACACTGTTGAATCTCTCTGATGGTGTAACTTACTCCATCTCGCCTGAGATTCCCACTCGATCCCTGCAGAGAACTTTTAAATCCCTCCTCCATAAAAGGCTTTTTTGCATTGTATCCACCTAGTAAGTGAGCTTCTCCCTTACCCTTCGCAGAGTGAAATAGAGAAGCTGAAAGCTGAGAATGACCGGCTGAAGTCGGAGTCACAAGGCAGTGGTTGCAGCCGGGCGCCCTCCCAGGTGTCCCTCTCTGCCTCCCCAAGGCAGTCCATGGGCCTCTCCCAGCACAGCCTGAACCTCGCCGAGTCAAGCAGCCTGGGTGAGTGGTGTCACCGGGCCTGCAGCAGGCACTCTGGTCTCCAAGCAGAAGCCCCAGGATGAGCAGAGCAGCAGATCAAAAGGAGAGGCAGCAAGCGTGTGTGCACTTAGGGTGTGCGTGTGTCTGGGTGTGCGTCTGCTACCAACATGAGCCCAGCCGTTAGACTGCTGTCATGCTTCGCTCCAGCGCCCCAGTTTCTCCAGGCTGTGAGCTTGGATCCCCTCGCCCACCATGCTGAGTTTTGTTCGACCCATTTTAAGAGGCTGACCTGCAAGCTGTATGCTACATACAACCCCTGCCCCCCCACCCTACCCCATGGTAGCCAGTCCCACCTGGGCAGTGGCTTGGTTTATGACCTTCCTGCCTTCGGGCTGGATTCCAGGCTGTGTGGTAGTTAGCAACCATGATCCAGGTTTTCATTGTAAGCACATCGAGACTGACGCTTTGAGTTCTTATCCATGATGCTGCTGTTGCTAGCGTTTCGGTTGAGTCTCCCTCGCACTTCCATTTGGCAAGGCACGTCGTCAGCCTGCTGGCTCCTTGGTTGGTCCACTGTTGGTTTCTGTGGTTGCATCCTCCATTCTGCCCTCGCCCCTTCCCCTGCCCCCACCCCACGCCCCCCCGCACCCTGACACCTGGTTTGTCCCGCTGCCGTGCCGACAGGCGGCGGGGGTGTCAGGAAGCCGGCTTTGCTGTCCCCACGTGCCTAAGGCTGTTGATGTTTTCCATTCGCAGACATGTTGCTGGATGACACTGGTGAATGCTCGGCTCGGAAGGAAGGAGGCAGGCATGTTAAGATAGTTGTCAGCTTTCAGGAGGAAATGAAGTGGAAGGAGGTTAGTTGGATCCCTCCCCCTGCTCTGCCTGTCCCTGCGCCAGGTAGAACTACCTAGCGTAGTGATCTCATCCTTACACCCTGCCACCTCGGAGCCTGCGGGGACTCGGAAATAGTACTAACGCTTTCCCTAACTCACGCTAAACCCCAGCAGCATTTCGACACGGTGGAAGTGAGCCAACGGCCATTCCCTGTCTCTTATGTTTGGAACGTCTACGAAGAGCCCTAAAGATGGCCCGTGTTGCACTTTCATGTCACTAACTAAACACTCGCATCAGTCAGAGATGGCTTTTCTGAATTTAATCTCTTCCCAAAGCTCTTCAAAGGCAGCTAAGCACATGTAGCACAGAAGGTACAGAAGAGCAAATTCAGCCGACCAGGAGCACCAGTTTTAGCCAGTTGTCAGAGGCTGCTGACCAGGTAGACGCTGGGAGACAGAGGCGGCCAAGCCCGGCAGATCGCAGGAGGCTCGAAATGAAGGTGGCGGGGCGTCCTCACTCACTGAGGCTGGAGGGGGCGGTCCTGAGTTTTCTGAGCAGTTTCTGTTCTATTCTCTTCCAGGGTCTAGAGTTTGTACCCCTATAAGCAACTGTCTCAGGGTATGGGTGGGGATTGGCAACCAGAGTCGATTTTTAGTCATTGATTAAATCCAAATGATGCTCTGAATGACCATCTCTCAGATACATGGGAAGACTCAGGAGTCCCTAATTTACGTCCCTTTGAGTTTTTTGTTTGATTGTTATTTCTTAATATTCTAGCCAACATGCTAGTGTTGTCTCTGAGAGCTAGGGAGCCCGCAGTGCCCTCCAGAACAAAGCGTCTGCAGCCAGACTTCTCTGCCAGGGGATGCCACTCTGTGGCTGGCTGTCTAGACTCACTGAAGGGGGTAACCCCAGGATTTTGGAGCTGCCAGGGGTTTGAGCATCACCTAGCCTAAAGGATCCAATAAATAGCTTGATTTTCAGAGCTTAGCTAGCAGAGTGATAAACTATCAAGGGGAAGTCTGTTCTTAGAACATTCTGTTAACAAATGCAAGTGATACTTGTGAATGCATTTTATTCTAATGATCATCAGCACAAATAGATCTTATATTTAACAAAAGTTTGAGTCTGAGTCACTTTCAAAAATTGCATTGTTCTGGACTACCCCAGCACCCAGATGAGGTTGGTTGTCCAGGTGTGATCTCCATTTTACAGTTGAGAAACCAAGACCCAAGCATCACTTACCTAAGGCTGTGAGGCAAGTGGTGGGGCCAGACCACCTCACGGCAAGATTGGTGCTCTTTTCTCCACTGATTCTGCTTAACTGCCAAATACACCCTCTTCCCACCTCCCTCACGCTCCTAATTCTATATTCTTATGAGCATGTCAGATACTTTAAAATCAAACACGATGGAATGTTCTATTAGCTTGCCTTTAATCAGTATGATCAGTTAGCCCCCACTATGCAGAGCCCTGCGGGCAGAGATACAAAAGAAGTAGGAAAAGATGATTGTGAACTTCCTGGAGTCTGACTAGTTTTCTGAACTGAGCATGTTTTAACTTTTAATTAGAAGAAAAGAAATCAATACTATTTAAAAAAGAAGAAGAAGAAGAAGAAATAGAAACATAGTCTATCCTGAAGGAGTTTAAGATCTAGCAAGGAGACAAACTTGATAGACAGATAAGACAGAAACACCTAAAAATAAATGAGTGCAGAGTACACATATAAATTGTGTACAGAACTATTGAAGTGGTGTGAACTCTGAGCCTGGTGGGTTAATCATTGAAGGCTTCCTGGAAGAGGTGAGTTTGTAAGCAAAGTTTGGAAAGACGGGATAGCAGAAAGGGGAGAGCATTCCATGCAAGGGTCTACACACTATACAGGGTACACGCTTGGTAGAAGGCTCTAGATTCCAGAGAGGAGATCCTCTCTCCCTGACCCACAGGTTGCTGTATTAGCAATAGAGGAGGAGAGTGTTTAAGACTGTAGCATTCAATCTAAGTCACAGCTGGTGTTAAAACAATAGGAATTTTATTCCCCTCTCAAATCGTTGGTGGAGTTCTAAGACAATCTGAGTCCTCTGCTAAACTGAGTCAAAAGAGATCCACCCATTTTTCACCTGCGTACATCTCCTTGCCCTTAGGATTCCAGACCACACCTCTTTCTCATTGGCTGCATTGGCGTTAGTGGCAAGACCAAGTGGGATGTGCTCGATGGGGTGGTTAGACGGCTGTTCAAAGTAAGTGTTTCATGAAGACGGCTGTGCCGGTCTCTCTCCCCGAGCGGGGGCCTGGGCTTAGGGAGGGAACGGGAGGTTTGTGTCCAGAACCTGGTCATTTCTCGGGCCTGTCCCCTCTCCCACATCCTTATGATGCTGGGACCTGTGAACAGAAGGAGGAAGGTAAGTACAGACTGGGAACAGGCCCAACTGTTCTTGTCTGCCCTTGGCAGGGGTTGGCCAGCCAGTAAGAGTCATTCCCTGGCCTTGAGCGATTATTTGAGCCTCTCATGGTGAACTGCTCATGTCCACATTCTCTCTTCACCTTAGAATTGTGTCCTGTTGAGTATGTTTTGCAGTGTGTGTCCTGTGGCTGGGGCTGAGACATCAGATTTCCCTCCTTCATCTGAGGGGAGAGGATTTGATCTAGCGTGCCTGGCGTCCTGTGCCAACACTTTCAGAGTCTGCGATTTGCACTCCAAGTGACACTGACTTCTGATCCATGGCCAGTGTCAAAGATGTTGGCATAGTTATTTTTCTGTTCGTTCTAATCCCATCATTGGAGTGGGTGTTTGCCACAGGAGAAAAAACTAATGAGTATCGAGGTGAACCTTGACATACTAAGTGGTTTGAAAGAAGCTTTTGGTACATTTTTTCTATTGACTTGAAATAGGTTAACAACCAGAAGTGTTCATTAATCATATCCCCTGAGTACGAATAATGGCCCACATTTTTTGAGCCAGAGATCACATTGGTCTCCTTGAGTTGGTCTGATTTCAAAACCTGACTTTTAACCAGTGCTCTCCAGTCTCCTAACATCTAGACTCAGGAGGCTTCACACACAGGAAATTCTGTTGTCTGACCAAAGCTCGCTCCCCGTCTTGGCGGGCCATCTGTAGAACTGTGACCAGGTGAGGGACAGGCGTGGCCTAGGGCAGCCCAGGTCTGCTTCCCCAGCCTAAACCTGGTCTCTGCTGGCGTGCCGTTGGACATCTTTGGATTAGAAGGACGACAGTGTGGACAAAAAGGTTCTGTGGGGAGTCACACATGAGGAAATGGGGCCATTAAAGGGAGAGGCTTGTTATCAGCCTTCTGCCCACAGACCTTCATTCCAAGTTCAATGACCTACAACCTTTTGGTCACTCACCTAAGAGGGAACACCTTCCAAACTCCACACACATTGGCTTCTTTAGAACTCAAGAGTTGCTTTTTTTCTAGCAGCCCCAGGTTTTGTTCCCTTTGTCAATAGGATGGGCCTTGACCTGAGCCAAAAGAAGGGGCTGGTAGAGAGATTTCTTGTCCATTACTTTTTCATGCATCTTCCAGCACACCTCACAGGCCCTGACGTCTTCAAGACTTCAGCTGAACTTAGAGGACAGGCAGCCTAACATTTCCGTGCTTGGTTCATCCAGACTAAACGTCCACCATCCTGTTAGGGTTTCCCACCCCCCACCCCCATACCACCATCACTAAGCAAATAAATCTGTATTTTAAGAGGCCTGTGGTACGAGGGCTTCATCCCCACAGAAAGTCAGCTCTTCTGTCCCTCGTTCCACAGTGTTGGTATTTCAACTCAGGCATCAGCTGAGACAGAGGAGAAGGTGACTGTAAATCACCCAGTGAAAACATGAGTCACGGGCAGATTTTTGGCCACGTGTTTGACGGGGTCTTTATTTTGGGTTTTTTTGTTGTTTTTTTTTCCAGGAATACATCATTCATGTCGATCCGGTGAGTCAGCTGGGGCTGAATTCAGACAGCGTCCTCGGCTACAGCATTGGGGAGATCAAACGCAGCAACGCTTCCGAGACCCCTGAGCTCCTCCCCTGCGGCTACCTGGTCGGAGAGAACACGACCATCTCCGTGGCTGTCAAAGGTACTCCGGCCGCCCGCAGACGCGGGAGCTTTGGGAGCCACAGTCCTTGTTCTGTGACTTGGCACAGGAAACCGTGGCTGCAGTTGTGTTGGGGCACGTGTATGCGGGTTGTATTTTTTTTCCCTTCCACCACAGTTACTCTTACCTAAGCAAGCTGAACAGTCTTTAGCTTTTTCGACCTCCGTCAGGTACAAATAATTAGAGTTTATTGCTGAAATTACATAACAAAAGATCCCATTAGCCTTATGACTCTGAGATGATGGAATCTTAATAACCCTGTTGACATGGGGCTCAGCCGATACTGGTGAGTTACTCTTGCCAGAGAGCCTTGGACTCGGTCCCTTTCTGCAGATGGGGAAAGCATGATTTGCTGTAGGCTAGCGAGGGGTCGCGAGGAGCACGCTGAGGAAATGCTGGAGCTCTTGCCCACGCATGATGCTGCTGGAGCTTCCTGTGGCCTCATCAGCTAGAGACGTTACGCCCCAGGCCAGAGTGGGTTCCGTGGAACTCTAGGCCCACAGAGAATTTTGGGAAAAAAAAGTTCATGGCCAAATAAGTCTGGGAAACTGCATCATTGCCATCATCCGGGTTGGGAGGCAGCGGGGCGGGCGTGTATTGGTACTCTATGAAGGCTTTGTTAGTGTCCTAACTCTTAGAGCTGCTAAGCAGGCTGTGTGTGATCCAGTCTGACACAGATGTATTTGACCAGAGAGTCCTTTTTCCTGTATTTTATGAACCACCTAAAGAATAGACTGATAAACACTGCAGAACAGAATGATAGACATAGAACGAACAGACTGATAAACTCAACTTTCAAGGTGCCTTGTTTCTATTCTGTAAGACACTGATCTCAGCTGTAGATTTAACAGTGCGGCTTGGGGGTTGTTTGATACAAGTTTGGTTTCCTGGTTGGGAGGTTTTCCAAAAGCACCCCCAGCATTCCTCATCAGCAGGAATGACGATCTCACTCTGTTGGCGACAGGTGGCATATTTTTGTTTGAGCCTCACACAAGCCTTATCTTGCAAGCAAGTCGAATTCCACAGTTGTGGCCTCGGGCCACAGATGCCAGAAACCTACTCAAAACTAAATTCAGCAAAAAAAAAAAAAAAGGAAACATAGGCTCAGGTACCTGGAAAATCCCAGAATATACTTCAGGCATAACTGGATCCAGGTGCTCCGGCAGTGCCATCGGTACTAGGCCTCCCTCACTCAGCTTCGCTTATTTTTTGAGCTTTCTTCACATGGCTGATGAGTGGCCCTGATTCATCCTGCTAGCTTAGGAAGCAAAAAGGGAGTGTCTTTCTGGACAAGTGTGAGAGAAAAATTCTTAGAGGTGATTCTTAGGTGAGTCAAATGCCCATCACCAAATCAGTCATTGTGACCAGGGAAAGGTGCTCACAAGCCCACGCCCCTGGTGGATGAAGGTGTGGGGTCAGCCCTGCTGGAACCACCTGAAATGAACTCCGTATCAGAAAGAAGAGTCCCACTGTAAGGGGAAGGAAGGAGGGCTGACGAGCACACCCTGACCACAACTGTCCACTCCAAGAACCCTGTAAGGAAAGCTGGATTCATCATGAGCTTACATTGCATTTTATCCATGCCAATGAGCAGGTGAGCACTGCAAGCCCTAAAGAGTGAAAGGAGTGCCCTACTGCAGAGACCAGACCAGACCTCTGCAGAAACGGCGACAAGACCATCTGCCCCTGTGGAACAGGTCGCCCCACCACAGAGCCGGATCTGGTGCTGGGTCGGCACATCAGGTTGTTTTAGCATCTGGAGGGATCAGCGCAGGTTTATTTTTAATCAAGACACGACTCTTCTGTCTTCTGGTAGTACTTGACACTTAGACCTTCAAGGCACTAAAAACCACTCAAGGATTTGAGCTGAAAGAGATCCGTGAGCTGCAGAGGACTGACTTCAGTGGAACCAGGAGAGGGGCTGTGGCTTTGTGTGCTCTGAAGTGAGTTGGTCTGCAAAGTAGTCACCCCCGGGGGGCGGATTATGTCAAGAGACCAAAACAGCCACATATATGCTGAGAGAGCGGTTTCAGGGAGTTTTAATTCCCACCTCATGTTTGTTATTAAGTTTCAACAGGACACCCCACCCTCCATACTTGGCATTGAGCTTTGAGCCACTGTAGGCTCTGTTGAGGCCACTTCCAGGAAAGTTTTAGACCTGTACCCAGAAGATGTCATTTGGGATTCTTCATCAGGACAATCCTAGAACAGTCCTTGCATTCAGGAGCTATTCTCAGTTGTGGAGGATTGGAAATAAGCATATGGATGCATTAGGAGGGTCTGTTTGCAGTGAATAATTATGTGGATGGAAGATGCTGTTATAAAACAATAAATGCTTTTCAGTTTACTTTTTACCTACATATACTGGTTTCTTTTTTTAAATTTATTTTTATTTTTATCTTTTTTGTTGAAATTTAGTTGATTACCACATTGTGTTAGTTCCAGGTGTACAGCAAAGTGATTCAATGTTCTCTCTCTATATAGAATATATACATATTCTTTTTCAGATTCTTTTCCATTATAGGTTATTACAAGATACTAAATCATATACTGGTTTTTTGAGGTGCTTATTTAATAGAATTACTTTAGGTTCTGGACAGATATCCTTGGCTGAATCCTCTCTTGGCAGTGATATCAAGAAAGGCAACAGCGCTGAGTAATGAAGTTGTCCTGGGGGGACGGGGAAAGATGTTTCCTCTTAATGTTGCTGAGGCTCAGATGTCTCAGCAGGTAGCATTTCAGCCTAGGTCTTCCAGTATTCACATCCCTGAATCCTTGTGTTTTTCCTCATTTTAACGATAAGAGTGTTGCTACCTTCCTGGTCCATGAGTGTGGGCAGCAGTGCACCTGGCACGCAGGAGAGGACAGGGTGAAGAGGCAGCCCCAGGATCCGGGTGGACATGGGGGATTCATGTTAGTTTTAGCAAACACCATCGGTAATGGTAAATCCAGACAGACAAACAGGGCTCTCAGTCTTAGGAATTGTGCAGAGAGTGGATGAGGACAGAGGGTCCAGATATTAAAGGTGAATCTGAGTCTGAGGAGGTCAGCCAAGCCAAGGGCCAGAGCACGGAGTGCTGGTGAGCAGGGAGCCTGCGGTGTCCCTGGGTGGGCGGGGGTCTCAGATGAGGGGGCTGCCCGGGAAAGGGCTGGCTTCAGGTTTTGGCAGTCCAGGTAAGCAGGCACAGAGACCCACCCTCTCTGCAGGGCTGCAAACACTTCCTGTCTCTCTCAAATGCAGGACTTGCAGAAAACAGCCTGGACTCTCTGGTGTTTGAGTCCCTGATCCCCAAGCCCATCCTGCAGCGCTATGTCTCCCTGCTGGTGGAACACCGGCGGATCATTCTCTCTGGGCCCAGCGGCACTGGGAAAACCTACCTGGCCAACCGGCTGTCAGAGTACCTGGTACTCCGGGAGGGACGGGAGCTGACAGACGGGGTCATCGCCACCTTCAACGTGGACCACAAGTCCAGCAAGGTGAGGAGGTCATTTGGAGGCTGCTTCCTAGCCACGGGTCACTTTTTGGCCCTTTCAGAACTATTGATGCTGCCGCCACCCTGATGGCAAAGCAGCGTTTCCTACAATGCTCACCTTTGGTGGTTTTAGAAGCCTGGAGAAGGAGGTCAGAATGAAACTAGCAGAAAGGAAGGCTTTGACCCAAAACTTCCCAGTAAGACGCTCCGTCTGTAAGTCGAGGTCATTCGTTTCTTACTTCCTCACTGTGGGTCAGGCATGATGCTTAGTGATGGCAGTACTTTAAGGTCAACCCAGATGCATCCACTTCAGAGCAGCAGGAATTTATCATGTGCCTAGTAGGTGCTATTGTTTTTCCAAAATGAAACCTCCTTGTGTAAAACAACAGTAACAGTAAGAACAACAGCCCACATTTATAGACTGCCCCAGGACCAGCAAATCAGCCACCCCACAGCAGTACCTTCGAGGGAGTAGTTGTCATGATCCCATTTTATAGAGGAGGAAACTGAGGCCCGAGGCAGATGGCCATGTACCTAAGCCCACTGACATGGTCCTAAGAAGTAGACTGGAGCCCAAGTCGATGTCTTAGACCCCAGAACCAGCAAATAGGTTCCATCCTGCCTCACAGGGAGTGATAGAAACATTTGGACAGTCTGACCTAGTCCCATCCTAGGGTTGTGAGGTATTTTCTCAAACCTGTTTATTATCCACGCAGTGGGATTTGGGTAATTCCCTCTGCCTGGCCCTCTGCAAAGGGGCTGGAGAGTCAAAGGTGAATTGGCAGTGATTCTTTGACCTGAAAAGTCACCTGGTGTCCTTGAAGATGCAGATTCCTAGACCTCGTTCCTTGATGATCTCTCAGTGGGTTGTGGGGCCGGGGATCCCCGCCGTGCACAACTTCCCCAAGTGACTCAGGTGTAGAGGCAGGACTAGAGGGGAGTGGTCAGAACCCCTGTATCGAGGTCCTCTGTGCATAAGCTCAGGGAAGGCTCGCTCTAAGGACCAGTGAGAGCAGGCTCCCAGGCACATGACTGGGCGTGGAACCAGGCTGGGTTTCAGTCCCCACTCTCCCTCCCCTCAGCTGCGCAGTCTCATACAGAGCACAGCTCCCCAACCGTACCCCACTGCATAAGGGAGGGAGGGCTCCACGCCTCAGGAGTCCTGTTTCTGTCAGGTGCCTGAGGCCATGAACCCACAGTGGAGAGGAACTAAAAGAAGGAAAAATGACTGGTAACTTTAAAAGTTGGGCTGTTTCTTTTTCTTTTTGTTTTTAATGGAGTATAGTTGATTTACAGTGTTGTGCTAGTTTCTAGTGTACAGCAGAGGGGTTCAATTATACATATATACATATTCTTTTTCATATTCTTCTTCATTATAGGCCATTACAAGATATTGAATATAGTTTCCTCTGCTATATAGCAGAACCTTGTTGTTTATCTGTTTTATATATAGTAGTTTGTATCTGCTAATCCTAAACTCCTACTAATTTATCCCTCCTCTACTCCCCCTTTTCCCCTTTGGTAACCTTAAGTTTTCTATACCTGTGAGTCTGTTTCTGTTTTGTAATAAGGTCATTTGTATCATTTTTTTAGATTCCACATTTAAGTGATATCATGTTACTTGTCTTTCTCTGCCTAACTTCACTTAGTATGATAATCTCTAGGTCCATCCACGTTGCTGCAAATGGCATTATTTCATCCTTTTTATGGCTAAGTAGTATTCCATTGTGTGTGTGTGTGTGTTTGTGTGTGTATCACATCTTCTTTAGCCATTTATCTGTTGAGGGACATTTAGGTTGCTTCCATGTCTTGGCTGTTGTAAATAGTGCTGCTGTGAACATTAAGGTGCATGTATCTTTTCAAATTAGTTTTAATTTTTTCTGGATATATTCCCAGGAGTAGGATTGCTGGATCATATGGAAACTGTATTTTTAGTTTTTTGAGGACTCTCCACACCCTCTCCAGTATTTATTGTTTGTGGACTTTTTAATGCTGACCATTCTGACCAGTGTGTGGTGATACCTCACTGTAGTTTTGATTTGCATTTCTCTTATACTTAGCAGTGCTACGCATCTTTTCATGTGCCTATCGGCGATCTGTATGTCTTCTTTGGAAAAATGTCTATATGGATCTTCTGCTCATTTTTTGATTGGGTTGTTTGTGGTTTTTGTTACTGAGTGGTATGAGCTGTTTGTATAGTCTGGAAACTAAGCCCTTATCAGTTGCATAGTTTGCAATATTTTCTCCCAGTTCTCCCAGCCCATAGGTTATCTTCTTGTTTTGTTTATTGTTTCCTTTGCTGTGCAAAAGCCTGTAAGTTTGCTGAGGTCCTGTTGGTTTATTTTTGCCTAGATTTCTCTTGCCTTGGGAAATGACCTGGGAGAACATTGCTGTGATTCATGTCAGAGAATGTTTTGCCTGTTTTCTCTTCTAAGTGTCTTACTTTTAAGTCTTAAGCCACTTTGAGTTTATTTTTGTGTATGGCTTGAAGAGTTGGGCTTTTTCTATTGCTACAAGCCGCATTTTGACTTGTAAGGGAGGCCTGGGTGTATCGATGTGTTTATATGAAGCAGAGGAGATGGGACATTCCAAGCAACCAGGCCAGCATGCAGGACAGTCTGCCATGGGGAAGTGCATACCCTGAGGCAGATGCCAAGTCCAGATCCAGCCCTGCTGCCGACCTTCTGTGCTATCTCAGGCTGGTCACCTGACTTGGATGTGCCTCAGCTTCCCCATCTGTAAAATGGAATCATAGTGCCCACCCCAGAGGTTTATCGGGGGCCACAGAAGTTCCTATGTGTGAGGCCCCTAGAGCAGTACTTGGCACAAGGTCACGCCCATCATCATTGTCATGATAATACCATCAGGCAGTTGTTCTGGCTTCACCGCTGGTCCTTAGCTCACTGTTTTGGCCTTTCCCCATTGCACATTCTTTTTTCCCTTCCTTTTCTGACACACCCCTCACCCCAGCTGTGCTGGGCTGCGTTCTAGTTCCAGGTCCAGACAACGCACCACCCATTCTTCACAGTTAAGGCCAGAGCTTACCCTTTGGACTTCCCAAGGCCCCCTGTGCGAGGAGACCATGCCCCCTGCACCACTCACTGTCCGTCTGCCCCAGCGCTCATCAGCAGGATGCGTGTGCATCGGGGGGCAGGGGAGGAGGTCTTCGCTGTATTGATTCATCAGTGTAAATGGCTCATAGTGCTGTGGATGCACAGAGATGTACGAGGCACCTGCCCTCAGGAGCTTCCTGGGAGGTTGGCATAAATCAAGAAAAGTGACAGCACTTCTAGAGAGTGGTAGAGCAGGTGCGCAGCCATGTCTGGGCACCCCTGCGGTGCCATGCTCTTGCCCGGGGCTGAAGGTTTGCTGTTACCTTGCAAATTCCAGAAGGCAGGACCCAGGCCTTCCTTTCCCCTGCCCGCCCGAGTCTCCTGAGCCCAAGCTGAAGCAGGCAGGCCCTCAGCATGTGTTTCCCGCGCGGCCTGGGGAAGGGCCTCTGCCGGTTTTGGCCGGGCAGAGGGAAGACCCCAAGCATATGCAGCTTCATCTTCGTGGGGGTGTTCACTCACTTGCTCCTGCCCGACCGCCACAGGAGCTGCGCCAGTACCTGTCCAACCTCGCGGACCAGTGTGCCAGTGAGAACAACGCTGTGGACATGCCTCTGGTCATCATCCTGGACAACCTGCATCACGTCAGCTCCCTGGGCGAGATCTTCAATGGGCTACTCAACTGCAAGGACCACAGATGGTACAGGCCGCTCTGGACCTTCTGGCCCCGGGGGAGACGTGTGCTACAGGGGGCGCGGGGGTGGCAGCCAGCAGCCATTCAGCTGACACTTAGGTGCCCTGGGGCGCTGAGAGACCTCCCACAGCTACTTGTCCTTCATCTCTCCCACAGCCCTTACATAATTGGCACAATGAACCAGGCTACCTCTTCCACTCCCAACCTGCAGCTACATCACAACTTCAGGTAAGCTGTCGCTTTTTGAGTCCCTGTTACATGCCGGGAACTATGGGCATTTTTCCCAGCTTAGCTCACTTGATTCTCACAACAGCCTCAAGTCCTTACATTTATCCTTCTCAGTTTACAAACAAGGAAAATTAAGTGACTCATGAGTGTGAGGTCACGCAGCCAGTCATTGGCAGAGCTGACTTGAACCCAGGTCCCTGACTCTAAGCTCTGGGTTAGTGGTGCCAGGGCGGCAGCTCTGGGCAGGGGCTGGAGGCACGCGATGCTGCCCATCACCAGTGGTGCATCTCTTGATCCCAAGTGCACATGAGCAGTGAAAGCCCTTGCTTAGGACGGTCCCCATGGAGCGAGGTCTGTGTCTGTGGCCTTCAAGCTCCAGCCGCTGTGAACCCTTTGCCCCAACCCCGAACTGGGCTCTCCCGCGGCGGGGTGTCATGTGAGGTCATGTGGCCGCTCGCCTTGCCGTTGCTAAATGCCTCTTGCCCTGTCCTGACACCCAGCTGACTCCAGATACTCCTCTCCTGCCTGGGCCCTTAGATGAGGGTGAGCAGCCGTCTCCTGGGTGAGACCCCCTGGCCCATTTTCAATGGCTACTCTGCGGGCATCTCTGCTGAAGGTCGACCTGAATTGTAGTTATCAGAGAAGTACCGTCTCCTCCAGGCCACCAAGACCACCAAGACCACGGCTCACATCTGCATCCAGACTGTCCCCATCTTGTCCATGCTTCCTCCTGAATGTCCCTCTGGTCCTTTCTCCTCCTCCTTCCCCCGTCACTGCTCATCCTCTCCCAGCGCACTGTTGCAGTCATTTTCTAACCAGGATGTCTGCCTGCACCTCAGCCCCCTGCAGGCCACCCTCTGTGGCAATGCCCACTGGAATGAACATTCTAGAATTCAAATCTGACCGTAAACCTTCATGTGTGAAGTCCTTCAGTGGCCCCATCGCCCCCAGGATGAAATCCAGGCCCCTTGGATTAGCAGGTCAAATCTAAACTCTGGGTACACGGAACCTCTGGCTATTTCTCATGCCTCTGCAAATCTGCAGCCTGCTCTCTGCCCACCTCACCCCACCTCACATGGCTGCTCCATTCATCCCCTCTGGTCTCAGCTCAGGCATCCCCTCCCCCGAGGAGCCTTCCCTGATTGCCCAGGTTTCGTCATGTCTCATTCCACTTATCTGCCTCCTCCACTAGACTGAGCTCCTGGGGAATAGGAACCGTGTCTCAGTCATTGTTACAGCTCCCCAGCCCAGCACAGGACTTGCCACAAGCACAGGGGGCAGCTGAGTCAGTGGTTAGAGCTCAGGCCCTGGAGTTGGATGGTCTTGGTTCTCATCTTAGCTCTGCTGTTGACTGGCAGTTTGATCTTGGACAAGTTACGTAACCTGTCTGTGTCTCAGAATTTCTATCTGTAAAATGGAGGTTGTGGCCTTATCTGTGTTGCAGGGCTGCTCTGAGGAACAGTGAGTCAGTATAATGTGCAGTGTTCGGAAGAGTCCAGTTTTAGCATTAATATGTGCCCCTTCCAGCTCTGATGAGCTTGGGTGCATGAGGTGAGCCATTGTCACTGTCACTGAAAAGCGTTCCTGACTCCCCCCAGGTGGGTGCTTTGTGCCAACCACACGGAGCCCGTGAAGGGTTTCCTGGGCCGGTTCCTGAGGCGGAAGCTCATGGAGACGGAGATCAGTGGGCGGGTGCGGAATGTGGAGCTGGTGAAAATCATCGACTGGATTCCCAAGGTCTGGCATCACCTCAACCGCTTCCTGGAGGCTCACAGCTCCTCGGACGTCACCATAGGTAGGGAGCGCCAGGCGGGCATCGGCAGGCGGGCTGGCTGGGAGTGGGGAGGTCTGGCCTCCTCGGATGGCTGTCCTGGGCCCTGGCCAGGTCGGCACTGAGCAGCCGCAGGTCAGCCAGTCGCTGCACTGGCCACAGGGATGGAGAAGGGTTAGAGGGACAGTCCCAGCCCCACACAGACCCCAGGCCACCAGTCACCCGCATTCCCGGGCTGTGTCTCCGCCCCTCCTTCCCTGCCCAGCACACCGGGGCTGATGAGCAGCATAGAGAGGTGCCCGGTCTGGGCTGCTGCCGGCTCAGGGAGGGGCCCCCACCCTGGGGCTCCCCCAGGTGGGAGCCACCCTGTGGGGTTGGCTTTGCTTTAAAAATAAAATGATGTTGTCAACATTCCTGAAGCTTAGGCTTCAGAGAAAAAAAGATCACCGATCATCCCACCATCCTGATGTAATCATGTAATTCGCGTTTATCTTCCCCGTCCTTGTCCGTACATGTTTTATGTAGTTGCACTCAGAGTGTACACACAGTATGTTCTTTTTACTTTTTCACTTTGCCTTGTCTCATGAGCATTCTGTGTTGCTCTGCAAAGTAATCGAATGTGGAGGTACCATCACTTCCTTAACCGTTTCTGTTCCCTTGGACATTTTGTGTGCTTCCATTTTCAAAGGTCAGGATTAATATACTGCAATGGACACCTTTCTCCATAAAGCCTCCTCTCTCTTTGGGATGATTTCCGAGAGGAGCGAGGTCCCAGGTGGGGTTAGGGAGTCCAAGCAGTCTGCTCTGTGCCCAGCACCTGGCAGCTGGTATTTCTGCTGTCACTCCTAAAATTCAGGGTCCTTCCTGTGAGGGACGCTGGGACCGGCTTTTCTTGGCCACCCCCATTTCGGTCTGACTGATGTTCCCTGTGGTCCCCAGGGCCCCGGCTCTTCCTGTCCTGTCCCATCGACGTGGATGGTTCCAGGGTGTGGTTCACGGACCTGTGGAACTACTCCATCATCCCCTATCTCCTGGAAGCTGTCAGAGAAGGACTCCAGGTGAGAAGCTCACTGCCCGCTGGCCTCTAAGCTCGAGGGACTGTTCTAGTGACCACAAGAGTTGTCTTTCTCTCCCCCTTCAGAAATCTGACTGACGTGTCGTGACAGCCCCTCATCTGTGAAGCCATCCGTTCAGCAAAGTGTAGAACACACTGGGCTGCAAATCCTGGCTGTGCCCCTGTTAGCTGTGTGACCCTAAGCCAGTCATTCAGCCTCTCTGTGCCCTAGTATCTTCATCGGGAGAAGAGAGAATCACAGTACCCTACCACAGACAGTTGTTGCCAGGGCTCAGTGAAGTCATGGCCGCAAAGAGCTCAGTGTAGCAAGAGCACAAGGAATGGAACAGGTAGCGCTTCACACTCCGCAGAGTCTTCTCGTGGCTGCTCTTTGGTTCAAGCTCTGTATTAGTCCTTGGACTTGGACAGAGATTTTTTTCTTTTTGGTCTCCATTTTTTTAAGAGAAAATTGTGGCTCAGAGAGAGTAAGTGACTTGCCCAAGGTCACGAAGTGAAACTTGAAGAATCTGGGATTTGCAGCCAGGCCGCAGGTTCTCAGCCCTGGGCCCCATGGTGCTCACTGCCTGACATCGGGACCCCGACAGGTGACCCTGGGCCCCACACGGCTGCCCGTCCCTCCTGCCCTGCCGCAGCTGGAAAGCCCGAATCCTTTACTTCTCACTCAGCCCCGGGCTTAATATTAGGAGCTTAGCAGTAAACTGGAGTTTATAACAGTTTTATTGTTGAGCCTGGAGGCAGCCTGAGAAGTCTGTCAGTTTTCAGCACCGCTCTGAGTAATTAGCAGGCATCACGCAGGACTGACTCATCCAGGACCCAGCTTAGCAGCCAGGTTCCTGAGGGCTGTTTCCTTGGTACCGGGCAGTGGGAGACACAAGATGCTGTCGGAGGACCGGGGGGCGTGGTACACGCATGCCCGCACACACGTGTGTGACGGTACGCGTTAATGGCTTCAGTCCGGGCTGGTCGTTGGTGCTCGTTTAGCTGAGCCGGGCGCATGTTCGACGGCTTTGTCTCTGCAAGTGCAGCAGCACTGACGGCCTTCAGAGACATTCAGGACAAGCAGAGCTAGAAAGGAAGAGTGCGCCTCTGGTCACTGGTAGTTCATTGAACTGGAGCATGTAGGCTGCAAATTCGAGCTGCCGTGTTCAAATATAAGCGGTTATGAAGGCAGAGAGTAGCAAGAAATTAGGCAAGTCTGTTGACTGACCCCAAATCCTTAGTTAGCAGTGTCTGAAGATTGTTAATAGGCATTTTTTTCTTTTTTTAAAAATTATAATTGACATACAATATTATATTAGTTTCAGGTATACAACAGTGATTTGATATTCTTATACATTATGAAACCATGGTAAGTCTAGTTACCATCTGTCCCCGTACGGTTATTACAGTGTTACTGACTGTATTCCTCGTGCTGTGCGTTGCATCCCTGTGACTTACTTACTTCACAGCTAGAAGTCTGTACTTCTTAATCCCCTTCACCTTTTTCCCCCATTGATAACAGCATTTCTGTTTTATCGAATGTGGCCTTTATTTTTTTAAAAATGATATGAAAGATTTCACATCTTTGCGGCAGAATCTCTCTAGGTAGATAAATTCACTGGCCTGGGTAAATTCACCATAATTTATTTAGTCTTTCATCAAATGGATCTGTTACTACCACAAGCCCAAACAGCCATCCAGTCACCCCTATTTTCTTGGGCCAATAGAAGTATCTCCCGCCTGCTGGCTTCTTGGGCTCTGTTTCTTTTCAGAAGCCCTTCTCTCTTGTCATCAGTGGCTTCTAAGACTGCAGAAGGCAGGCGCCCCTGGGAAACCCAGGCATCTCAAAAGAAGCAGAAGGAATTGCAGGTGGGGGAGCGGCACCATTCCCACCCCCTCATTTCTGCTTCCTCTCAGTTCGTCCACGTGCTCCTTTGACCGGATGTATCTTCTGGGTGGGACGGGGAGTGACCAAGAACATGCTTGGAAGACGTCGTGGGCACTGTTGAATAAAGGCCTCCTGCCCAAGGAGGCACTAACCCAGAGGGGGTTCTGTCTATGCTCCAGCCTCAAGCTACACATCAGAGGCCCCCCTTTGGTTCTCACCAAGGATAGACAGAGCTAAGGCCAGCCCAGCTCCTTGGACCTCAACTTAAAAGAAGGCCTTGTGGGCATGGCTGTGAAAGTGGGGTCTGAACGTCCTTGCTCGTGCTGGAGAGGCAGCCTTTCCAGAGCCTGATCTGGGGACTCCACTTCTTACCTTATGACCTTGGCAAGGGCTTAGCTGCTTTGAGTTCTGGAAAGGCTGTCCAGGGGGAGGTAGGCAGTACCAAGACCCTGCTGCCATCAGGTCTCACCATAGCTTCCAGTCAGCCCCTCCAACAGGCCCAGCCTTGCCAGGAGGAGATGCGGCATTGCCCCCTAGTGGATACCAGATACCTGCAAGTTCTGACTCCTGAGTCTGTATGTGTAACTGCTTGGAGGTTCTTCCTGAATGTGTACCTTGATGCCTCCATGTGTGATGTGCATGGGCAGAGTCAGGAGGCGCCCAGGAGCCGAGGTTTCAGTTTCTGATGTCTAGGCTCCCTGTTACTGACCCAGTGAGCTTGCCAGGCTCCTCCGTGCCTTGGGGAAATTGAATGTCCCGTCTCTCTATACAGCTGTCTCTGCTCCTTCCCAGAGCTGCCTCGGGGCTCTGCCGTGCATAAGAAGCTTTATGATACATCCTTTGCTTGCCAGGGTACTTACCCAGCCATTCATCACCTGGACTTGGACATGTCCAGCGGCAAGTGGGGAGGCTTGTAAAAATATTAATACCCCGTTGTTGCAGATGATAGGTGCACCCGGCTGTCTTTGTCTTATGACTCAGTCTTGTTCCCCTTTGGAGTTGTCATTGTAAACACTTGCCAAAGTGTCTCAAGTCGACAGTAACTCAGAAGACACCTCCATCCCCCTGGTGAAGAGGGGAGAGCAGAGGGGCAAGGGGTACATTTATCAGATGACCCGACCTGCTCTGAGACCCTGGGCAGGCCTCCCATCTCTAGGCCTCGGTTCCACATCTGTAGTCCAGAAAGTGTGGACTAGAAGAGTTTTTTCAGGCTGGCTCTGTGAAGCCCCAAAGTTCCCCGAGCTACTCAGAGCACAAACATAAAAACCACTGGGCCAGACTCTCTCTCAGAAGTTGATGAGCTCAGAATTCCGGCCTCTGTGGTCCTGCAGCACTGAGCGTCTCCTCTTCCGGCTGCAGGCTGGAGACAGATGCGTAGCTGTCAGAACCTCATGTTTGGTTCAGCTCCACACACGTGAAGTCCAGCTTGGTAAAGTCTATTGAGTTCTATAGGGAAACCCTTGGAGGGAGAAGCTTCTGAAAACTTCAGGAACTTGGAATGGACTTTCTCAGTTCTAAACATCCCCAAATGTTTGCGTTCCCTCCCTCCCTGACCCGCACGCCCGTGCCCATGCACCTTCGTGTGACCCCTTCCTGCTGGGACTGTGCATTCCCTTTAGACGGCCAGACTGGATTCTCAGGCCTGAGTCACCACTGCCCCAGGTTAAGGAAGATTTAGCAACAGGCAGGACTGGAGCGCTAGAAGGGAGGGGTGCTGGTGTCTGGAAGCGATGAGGTCATAGGAGGCTGTTTGTGTCTTAGTGGAGGAGGAGGTGGCCACCGATGAAGAGGGGGGCGGGCCCGTCTGCAAGGCAGGAAGGGCAGGTGCTTCCCAGACAGAAATGGTACGAGAAGGTCAGAGGTGGCTGAGCAGTCTTGAGACAGCCGGAAGGGCAGCAAGCCCAGCCCGGGTGACGTGTCCTCCCCAGGAGGGCAGCCTGGCCAGCATCTCCCTGTTCCGGCTTTGGCTGAGTCATGTGGCTCTTGCTGATACCAAGTGGTTCAGAGTAGAGTCAGTCAGGAGACGTAGAGAAACAAAAGACCAGACAAGGAAGCTGGGATCCTGGGTTCGAAGCCACCTCTGCTCCAGATTCTCTCATCTGGCTCTTTAGGCGCCAGCTTCTCCGTCTGGTACATGAGGGCGCTGGGCTAGGTGACCCCAGTTCCCTGCAGCTGAGACAGTCTCTGACCTGAGAAAGAAATGGTTTTGTCAGTCAGAGCTCAGCTCTCCTCTCCTGTCATCCCCTTGCCCTCTCTCTCGTCTCAACTGTCAGAGTCCTGGGAGGACAGAGGGAGCAGACAGATGGACAGACAGGCTGTAGTCTAGATGTAATTCCAGTCTAGAGGTCCCCTGCTGTCTTGTGGTTCAGGGGTCTTTGGTCTTTGTACGCCGTGGTCCCCTACAGAAAGGATGCCCTCCCAGAGCCACTGGCAGCACTGTCTAGGGTGGGCTCATCTTGTCCTGGCTGTGAGCACATCCTTCCTCCTCTTCTCGGACTCCAGTGGTCCACGGACAGACTTGGATTCCAGTTCTGCCTCCTCTCCTCCCTGGGTTTATCTCTGAGCAGCGTGGGTAGTGATGCTTCCTCGTGACGTCACGTGCTAGTTAAACCAGAGATTTGTCAAGTGCTTCTCGCCATCCCTGGCAGACAGTGAGCTGTGAGGCACGGCGGCAGTGGTGGTGTCAACGAGGAAGGATCCAGCGACGGCAGCAGCTACGTGATGCACAGAGCCTCGCCCTGGGAAACGGTGCAGCCTAGGGTTTTGTTCTTTAACGAGTGGATATATTTCTGGAAATTGCCAGGAAAAGTCACTAAAATAATTTTCTTGTTAGGTGTTTCCGGCTTAAAAAAAGGAGTTTGGAGGCATGGTAACCTGTCTTCCAGAATTATGTGATAAATCTGTTTTAAAAGCAAATTCATTGTCATGGACAATTTTGAGAAATACATGGGGGAGGAGAAGCACTAAGAATTCCAATACCCACATGTAACCCTGGTTAACAATTCGCTGTTTTGAAAGTGACCAGCACCTCTAAAGAGGGGCTCTGAGAGTCAGACTCACTTCAAGAAATGCAGTTTTATCAAACCAGGGCCAATGGTGACCTCTGCTTGTGGTTCTGATGCCCAGCACCCCATCTGTGTGCTGGGGGGGGCACCCAGTGTGATGAAAGTCAGCACCTCTTTCCAGTGCCACATTCAGTAACTGATTGGCCACGGTTGGGAGTATTTATATGACAGAAACTGGCAAATGCTTCAAATCAGATGGTGGTTTTCCAAGTTGGATCAGCAAGGCTTAGAGTTTAAGGTGACACCGTCAGTCAGTGGCAGAGCTGAGATGTGAACCCAGGCCAGTCTGACTCCAAAGCTAGTGCTCTTAATCCCTGGGTCACTCTGCCTTTGATGTTAGCACATCACGCTGTCTGTGCCTTGGATGATTTCCTTAGGAGAGAATTCTGGAGGTGGAATTACTCCATCCAAGGAAGCCTGATGCTGGGTTTGGAGTGTTTTTCAAAAAGCTGCAAAACCAGGGCTGCAGCAGAGATCTCGGCCCCTTCCTCACTGTTCTTCTTCGTTTCCAGCTCTATGGAAGGCGGGCCCCCTGGGAGGATCCCGCCAAGTGGGTGATGGACACCTATCCTTGGGCAGCCAGCCCACAGCAGCACGAGTGGCCTCCCCTCCTGCAGCTCCGGCCTGAGGATGTCGGCTTCGACGGCTACTCCATGCCACGGGAGGGGTCGACCAGCAAGCAGATGCCCCCCAGCGATGCTGAAGGAGACCCGCTGGTGAGTTCTTGGCTTCCAGAGCAGCTCAGCGTTCACTGAGTGCTTCCTGTGTGCTGGGTGTGATGCAAGGCACGCTGGAAAATCGGAGGCAACTGAGTCCTGGTCTTGCTTTGGAAGGTTGGACCCATCCCAAGATTTAAGGACGGTTAGCCAATACTTTCTTCCTTGGTTTTAATTTGTCACTAACATCTTTAACCCCTCTGAAATTTTTTCAGGTAAGAGGTTAAGAATTTGATTTTTCCCCCTAAATGTCCCTACACCACTCCCTGCCCTCTGGTTTGAGTGCCACCTTCATCGTGCCCTGTCCTGTCCCTTTCATCTCTCCCACTAGTAACTGAGCAGAGGCACAGCTTGCGAAGGAGTAGAAGCCCAGGCCAAGTGGTCAGGATCTCGGGCGGGAGGGCTTTGCCGGCAGGAGGGACACAGAGGGGAGGGCGGGGACCTGAATGCGGGTCCCCGGGCCAGTGAGAGGAGCTAAGCCTCTAATGCTGCCTGAGCTTCTCTACTCCACCAACAAACCAATTAAAGCCCTTTAAGGGGAACCTGGGCCAGGGGCCGTGACACTGCAATTCTGGTACTGTCTGCCCGCGTGAGACCCGTATATAGGCCTCCTGGGAAATCAGACCTAATAAATCAAAAGCCCTATAAAAGAAGGTGGAATCACATATACCAGAACCTCCCGGGGTTGAATGACCATTATCATGCTTTAAATTTTGCCCTGAGCTCCCCTGGCGGCTAAGACAAAAGGGAAAACACTGCAGAGGCTATCACTTGCTTTACCTAGTGGAGGAACGTATCATAGGAGATCCAGCAGGAGTGAAAGACAATTGACTTGCTGTTCTTTCCCTGGTGACTGACTGATTTGCTAGGTAAGAAAAAATAACCATAATAGGTGCTCTGGGGTTGTCTGCACCCCTGATTGGGGGCATGCAGCCCCAGTCCCAGTGAGACTTTTCTACAGGAACTTTATTTTAAATGGATTTATGGTCTGCGTTACTGTGCACAACCTAATTTGCAGTGTTTACAACAATGGCTTTACAGAGGGAAGGATCAGACTGTAAAAAGCCACTTCTAACGTTACCCGTTGCTAAAAGCCAAAGGCATGGAGATATTTTTGTGGGTTCAAGTTCATGGGGTCTTACCTTACATAAAAACAGAATTGAGGATATCTAGAGGAAAGAATGGCCAGCTTGTCCCCAGACATTCTTTTCTTAACCAGGAATATTTGTGGCACCGACTGAACATAGGCATTTAGGTAGAACTCAGGGTTCTCTGAATAGTTACATAGAATTCTCTTTCCAGCCTCAGGCCCCAGACATCAGCCATGCCAGCCCTGCCACCCCTACTTACCAAGTTAAGTGCTTGGTGTTTCCCCCAAGTCCTGTTCTCTCTGCCCAGGACCACCGGCCTCTGCTGTCATAGCCCTTTTGTCCGTGGATCTCTCTGCCTTACGAGACTGGGGCCTCCAGGAGGGCTGGACTGTCTTGTTTCTATTCCAGACCACATACTGTGGGCACACGGGGAATGTTGGACGAGTGAACGAATGATCCTGACTGTGGAGGATTTTCCTTTGTACTTGCCCTCCACCCCTTCCCGGTTCCCGCCATGCAGATGGACCCCAGCTTGTGGTGCTTGTGTGCTGGGCTCACCCAGATACACCCTAGGGGGGGCTCGCCCAGGGGAGGCTGGCCAGGGGGCAGCTGGACTTCATGACCAGCTGCACCAAGTCTGAAGATAGCTCAGAGAGACCCTATCTTCCTAACGTCCCTAGAAAAAATATAAAACACGCACACAATTTATAGTTGTAAATAAAATAAACGTAGTTCTTAATGCCCCGTCTCCACTCCCACACGTATGACCAATAGACTGTAGACTAGGAGAGATTCAAGGACGTTATCTTTAAACTCTGAAGACAGCTGATGATGACAGCAGACTTATGTTTGTTGAGCAGTTACTATATGCCAGGCCCTGTTCTAAGGGTCATTTCATTCCCTACTTGAATCCTGGGGGCGGTGGGTGCTCCCCTTCTCTCCAGTCTGTAGGTGAGGAACTGGTGACTTAGATATGGTAGGTAATCGCCCAAAGAGTCCTGAACCGGACCCCAGGCCTCCCTGCGCCCTGAGGCTCTGCGTGTGACCCATGCTGCCCTCCGCTCCCCGTGAGGGCCTTGCCCGGAGCTGGGGCCCAGGGGCCTCCGGGCTGCCCTCTGGCCAGAGCTGGGAGTACAGGTGAGCTTGATGCTCATCGAAGGGGCAGCCCCGTGTTCTGAGGTCAGGGGTGCTGATGCAGCTGCTCCAGAAGCTGGGGCGCCTGACTGGCCTCTCACCCAGGCTGAGGGCCGTGCTGGGGTCAGGAGCTCCTCCCAAGTAAAAAAGAAACAACATTCATAGAGGACTTTCTATTCTGTTTTCAGTGCTCTCCATAGATTCACTTAACCCACACCATAACGGGATAGGGCAGGTACAGGTATTCACGTGTGCCCAGGGAAGAAACTGAGGCGCAGGCTTAAGTAACTGGCTCAAGGTCACGCAGCTAGTCAGTGGTGGAGCCGAGACTCGAACCCTGGAAGCCTGGCCCAGACGGCCTGCTCTTGTCCCCGGCCTCCCCGGTGGGCCACGGTCCCAAGGTGAGTCGGAAGACGTGGCATGAGCATCAGAGAAGCCAGCGCTGGGGAGGCTGACTGGCCCCAAGCTGCTCACGCTCCCTGCTCTCTCCCCAGATGAACATGCTCATGAGGCTGCAGGAGGCGGCCAACTACTCCAGCCCGCAGAGCTACGACAGCGACTCCAACAGCAACAGCCATCACGACGACATCCTGGACTCGTCCCTGGAGTCTACTCTGTGACAGGGGCCAGGCCACGGAGCCTGCCCCCTCGCCCTCCTCCTCCTCCTCGCCCTCTCCACCTGCATCCTCTGCACCATCCCGGAGATGCCCTCCTGAGCCAGCCCCCGGCCGCGGCCAGAGCGCCACAGGAAGACCCAGCCCCTCGCCCTCCAGCCTTGACCTGGGTGCAGGCATCCCAGGCCAGCCGCCTTGGGACCGCGTCCTTCCACTGCACTATCTTCTGTTTGAATTATTGTTTTGCCTCGTTGCTGTGACCTCCCTAAGACACTGAAAGGTACTTCTCGGGAAAGGAGCATCACCGTTGAAACAAAAATGGCAAACAAACAAACCAACCAAGCTCTGAAACCAAACAGCATCCTGCCCTGAGCTGCCCAGAGACAGAAGAGACTAGAGCAAAGTCGGAAACGGACACGGCATGGCTTCCCCCTGAGCACAGACCCTGCAGACCAGGTCTTGCCGCCAGCACCCCCACACCCCGCCGATGCCCTTCCACACCGCCGGCCACAGAGAGATCGGGGGCAAGCTGGGGCCCTTGCTTTGGTCACACTCAACAAACTGCAGAGCTACAACACAGGGAACCTTAGGCAAAACAAATCGTGCTTTCTCTCTTTTGTTTTTTAAATGGTGCTCTCCTTACCCGAGAGGTATTTTGCCTATTCCAGTTCAACCCCACCTTTCAGATCCGTCAGCCTCCAGTTCATCCACGAGCGAGAGTGAAGGTGTGAAAATGTGGCCGAGCGGATGTGGCTGTAAACCCAGAACAGCATGTGTCTGTTTCCTCCTTGTTTATAAACGAATCAGGTTTTTTTCCTGCTAACACTGTGTACAGTGAGAATTGGTCTACTTTGGAGAACTGATCACCCCTTTGAAAATGAGGTTGAGTTTCTCCCTTTCTGACTCTTGGTTTTGAAGATTTTTGTTTTTTTCCCTCCTTCCCCTCGTGGTCAGAATCCATCCTTTGGTGAACGTGAGAACCGCAGGAGTTGGGTTTTGGTTTGGTCCTGCTGAGTTTTGGTTTTCAGTTGTCCACCCTCTCAGTTCTGTACACTCGCTGCCTCCTGCTGGGGCTGGGGTCGCTGTGTCCCTTACGGTGGACCAGGACCCCGTCCTCAGCGCGTGGGTGAGCGGGACCTTGCCTTTCCTCCTCGTCCTCGAGGCTGTAGGACGCCCATCGACACCTCTAGTGTGCCAGCCCCAACCTCGGATGGGGTGTGAGGTCACCTCGTCAAACACTTGCACTTTCCTCGGAACCAACGTGACGTCATACAATTCGACAGGTGGGGGGGCGGCCGCTCCCTTCCAGAAGCCCCAGCCTCTGTCGGACGAGTCTTGCCTGACCTCTTCGGTGCTGACCTTCCCAAAGCGATGCCTTACTGGTTTTGTACTAACCGCATTCATTGATGAGTGTCGTGCCTGCCTGGGGTCCGTTTTTTTTGTTTGTTTGTTTTCCCCATGAGAGCAAACAGGGCTAAAAAGTCATCTGCTCATTAGGAGAACGCAAGTTAATGTGACTTTTCTCATCCAAAAGAATCATTTGTGTGGGTGCGTGACCGTGGGAAAAAGAAAAAGAGAAAAAAAGGAAAGATCTTTTTTTTTTTTTTAGATTCTTAGTTTCCTGCTAACACCCTGCTGCCTGGACGATGAATCTGTCTTGTACATGAAAAGGCAAAAGTTCTGACAACATTACATGACATCACTGACCCACACTCTGCTAGTGTGTGTCTTCCACATGCTGGAATTTTCTCTACAGAGCTTGGTAAATCTTTGAGTCATTTGTTTCTGTTTGATAAAGAAAATCTTTATTGGACCCCCTTGGTGGGGGTGTCTCTGTTAATGATCAGGGTTTTTCCATTTTTTTTTTTAACATTTCTTTTTCCAACGGTCCCTCTCTCTACACTTTTTCTTATTTTCTTCCCACAAGAGCTTGACCTGAAACTGCTCACATTACATTGGTCCTCATCATTTCCTTCCTCCTTGAAAGGAAGAGGGGGATGTGTCCCGCCAACAGGTCAATGGAAAACCTCTCCGTGTGCTCTTTTCTTGAATCTTAGTAAACTCCGACTGTATTCTCTCAAGCCTTCCTTAGTCATCCGGGTGTGTGAGTGTGTCTTGTTCTGTTTCGTTTTTCATAAAATGTTTGAAGCATGTATCTAGCCTGTGACCGCGGGCCACACCCTGAGCCTTCTGGTAAACCCGAACAGTGATCCTTCCCAGTTTATCTCGCAGCGATGACCTTACACGCTCATACTGTGAATTCAGGAGGAGGTAAAATTGACTTCTCCTCATGGGCAGTTTTCCCAGTCACCTTGTGAGTCGACACCTGCCAATATCCTTTGGAACTTTTTTTTTTTTTAATTATTTAATGACACCCTCCATTCTCTTCCTCGTCTCCCCAGTCCTACAGACTTCCCTTCCACTGGGTCCAGGCTCGGCACCGAGACCTCTGTCCCTGGTGCTGCCTGACTAGGGAACGGTGGTTTCAAGGAGTGTAGCCCTTGTATGATTCGCAACTCGGTGTCCTTCCTCAAGTTTCGGGAAGCAGGGTTGTCTGATATGCACATTTCTTACTTTGGTCCTGTTTTACTTTTGTGTCGCTCACCTTTGACAAAGTGACTTTGTGCTCATTTAGGGCTCTGTCCAAAATGCTTCCATTTGCCTTTTTCTACAGTTAGGCTCATTTTGAAATGTATGAAATTCTATGCAACATTTGTGTTGAGTTACCAGTGGAAGCCAAAAGTTTTCTTCCCAAACTGCCAAGAATTATACAGGCCATAAATGAGATGGGAATACCTTTTAATTTAAGGTGGTGGGTGGGATAGGGGTGGGACAAGGAACGAGACTTGCCTAGACCTTTGTTGTATCTTGGGGACATTTTTAAATTGTTGATGCTTAAACTTCAAAATTCTGTGTGTTCAAATTTGATTGTGGCGAATCTACTTCAAAAGGAAAAAAAAAAAACCATCCAACTTTGTGGATATTCAATGGAAGGTTTGCTGTTTTGATCTAGTTGTTTCCAGTGGAGCAGTTTATGAAATATGTTCTATAAGATGTACATTTTTTCATTGTAACATAGAAATTGTAAATAATTGATTAAAGTGCTGCATTTTGATGAATTTTTTCTAGCCATTTTTAAAGAGAAAACTAGGAATTGAGTATTTTGTGTACGGTATGTTTCCATCCTCCGTCCCCTTTCTCCTTCTCTCCCTCCTTCCCTATTTAATTTTCATTTGTCATGAGGTTTTTGGATTTGCCAATGATCTGCCGGAGATCATGCCCCACGTCATAGGGAATAAAGCTGATGATTGTACCAGTCTTAAATTATTCATGATTCAATAAAATTGATGCTTATTTATTCAGATTAGTGGTTTGGCTTTTCTGTGCCAGAGAAAGCCCTCATCGGAGTTCAATTTCCTGCCAAGAGGAAGTCATTCTTATTTGGATGCAACAAACACGGAGAGAGTCCTCCAAAATCTGCAAACCCATCTTTGCCACTCTGTCGTCAGCATCCTACCTCTTCTCAGTTCCTCGCTTGCATGGAGCTTATTAACAATGCAGGACTTCAGGCTCCCCTCGAACTTTGAATCCCTGAGGATCTTGTGGAAATGAAGATTCTGATTTAGTAGATCCAGGCTGGGGCCCACGATTCTCATTCTTAATTTCTACCAAGCTCCTGGGTGATGCCAACACTCTGGGCCTGGGACCACACTTTGAGGCAAGCACTATCAGTATCCAGCCACCCCCCAGGAAACCCCTAGGCACAGGAAAGCTTTTTCTTTTTTTAATGTAGTGAGTACCGACTAATTGCCAAATGCTCTCCCAAATGTTCCAATATAATCTGTGAAATGACCCAGAAGAAATAAATTTCTTACTCCCATTTTACAAGTGAAAAAAGAATAAAAAAAAAAGTTCAGAGAAAACACCTGTCAAGACTCCGAGGGTAAGTTAAGAGGTGAGAGAGTTGGAGTTTCAGCTCCACATTCCAACCCCGAATCCTGCCCCACTGGACTGCCTCTCATCTTGGGGCCCCGCCCCACATTGCTCCTGACACCCAGGCAGTGGGAGATAACATCCCATCTCAGCCTTTTCCCAGCAACAACAAAAATTCTAAGGGCTTGGTTTGACGTGCAACCCAAGGGGTCCCTTTGAAATTGATCCTACCCAGCTGGTTCAGCTGCTAGTGATGTGAAATGTCCAAGTCATTATAATGCACGACAGTGGCCCAACCGGGGGAAGATAAAGAATCCAGACATTTGGCAGGGGCAGTTTTTAAGCCTTTAATGCCTGTCAAGAAGGATGAAGGGGAGCTGGTACAGTGGTTTGGCAACTAGATATCCTCAATTTCCAGGATTTTCCACGTCTGGTATTCCACATGGCTACACAATATACTCTGTTATCTAGGAAATAGGATGAGTGTATACAAAGGGCATGATGGGCTAGAGGACATTTAATAGAGAAGGAAGGAAACAAGACATTTAAGTACCTACTATGTGTCAGATGGTATACTGAGAATGTCACTTCCTCACATGTAATCACAGCACTTCTAAGAGGCAGATATTATTATCTCCATTTTACCAACAGAAAACCTGCTGAGTGATGATGTTACTTACTGTGTGGAAGAAATGGAGTTCTCTGCTTATCTGAGTCTAAAACCTATGCTTTTCCTGCCACATGATGCCGCCATCACCTTAGTTGGACTTTGCAGGGAGGATTCCATATCCCTTCTGCATTAGTTATCTACTGCTGTGTAACAAATTGCCCCCCAGCATTTAGCAGCTTAAAGCAACAAACATTTTCTCTCAGTTTGTGTGTACCAGGCTGGCGGAGCTGGGTCCTCTGGCTCAGGGTTTCTCTCAAGGCTGCAATCAATATCCTTAAATATTTACGAGAAATATTTAAAAGCAAGAACTATAGAAAGCATTGTATTTGATAGTAAAATGTCAACTGTGTTGCCTTTCAGATTCAGAGACAGATACAGATGCCTGCTATCACCACATAACATCATGGTAGAGACCCCAGTCAGTGCAGAGAAGTGAGAACAGTAAATCCTGAAGATTGGAAAGAAAGAAATTGGACTGTCTCTACTCACAGATAGCATCATGTACTTGGGTCATCCAAAAGAATTCACAGATAAATGATTACAAATAAGTCAGAAATTTTTGCTGGATACAAAATTAGTACGTGAAAATCTATTGAACATCTGTAGTCAGGCAGAAGTTTAAAAAAAATTAAGAGCATCAAAAATACCAAGTACCTAGGAATAAATTTAATGTTACGATGGGTCAATCCTCTACCGAGAAATCTGTGAAACATGGGGAGAAATGAAAAGGCCAAAGGAATAGAGGAACCTGTGATATGTGTGGACTAGACAACTCAGTGTTGTGAAGATGTCAGTTCTTCCAAAATGATCTGGAGAGTTAATGCAACCCCACTCAAAAGCCCGGCTAAGTTTTATGGAATTGACAAGATGACTTTATAATGTATATTGAAATGTAAAAGACGAAGCATAGCCAGTGAGGCAGAAGACCAAGGAAAGAGAGATTTCCCTACCAGATGCCAACGCTCATTACTGGGAGGAGAGTGTAACTCAGTGGTAGAGCGCATGCTTAGCTTGCATGAGATCCTGAGTTCAGTACCTCCATTTTTAAAAAAAGCTAAAAACAGAAAACAAAAAACACCTTATTACAAAGGTCATTAAGACAGTGTGGAACTGGTGCAAGAACTCACAAATAGTTCAAGAAAATAGAACAGACATTCCCCAGATAAACCCAACACACCCTTGTTTTACTATATGGAATCATGAGTAACACTGTCTCAGACCAAACAACCTGTTTATGGAGAAGGGAACTTGACCAAGGACAGGTGACTGTTGGATCTGCTGGTTCCTGCTATAAAGCTGGAGGTTGGACTAGCCTTTTAAAGGCTCAGTTAAGGCACCAGCTTGGGAAAGACATGCTGTGTTGGAGCACTGTTCTCTAGGAAACTGTATACATTTCCAACCCTCAGCTGTTACTGGTTGCTGGGGGCCCAATAACTAGAATACATGGGTTTGGGAGCTGAGGGGTGGAAGAGGGGGTGGCCCCCTTCAGCAGCCCACCTGGGGAAATTTTTGCTTTCCGTTCCAAGATCTTTGAGGCTCTGCAAAATTAGAGTTTGTGTGTGGAGCAGGCTGGGGGAGGGGAGGGGGAGGGTATTTCTACTCTTCTACCCCTGAATTTAAAGCAGACAACCCAGTTAAAACATGGGCAGAAGACCTAATCAGACGTTTCTCCAAAGACATACAGATGACTAACAAGCACGTGAAAAGATGCTCAACATCACTAATAGAGAAATGCAAATCCAAGCTACAGTGAGGTTATCACCTCACTCCAGTCAAAATGGCCATCACCAAAAAAGTCTACAAGTAATAAATTCTGGAGAGGGTGTGGGGAAAAGGGAACCCTGCTACACTGTTGGTGGGAATGTAAATTGGTGTAGCCACTATGGAAAACAGTCTGGAAGCACCTTAAAAAACTAAAAATAGAGTTTCCACATGATCCAGCAATCCTGGGCATATATCTGGAAGAGACAAAAACTAATTCAAAAAGATACATACACCCCAATGTTCACAGCAGCACTATTTACAATAGCCAAGACATGGAAACAACCTACATGCCCATTGACAGATAAATGGATAAAGATGTGGTGCATATATATATAATGGAATACTACTCGGCCATAAAAAGAAATACTGCCATTTACAGCAACATGAATGGACCTAGAGTAGAGATTATCATACTAAGTGAAATAAGTCAGAAGAAGACAAATATTATATGATATTACATACATGTGGAACCTAAAAAAAATAGTACAAATTAACTTATTTCAAAGCGCAGACTCTCAGACATAGAAAACAAGCTTACAGTTACCAAAGGGGAGAGGAATAAATTAAGAGCATGGGATTGACAGATACACACTACTATATATAAAATAGATAAACAACAAGGACTTATGTATAGCACAGAGAACTATATTCAATATCTTGTAATAACCTATAATGAAAAGAATATATATATCATATATATATCTGAATCACTTTGCTGTACACAGGAAACTAACACAATATTGTAAATCAATGATACTTCAATACAGTTTTTTTAAATAATAATAAAACTACATCTGCTACCCGATCACTTGGAGCTGCGCACATTGGTAGTGACAGAACTTACTGTGCTGGTGGCGTAACTGACCCTGATAAGGATGTGGAGCTGGGGCTATGGAACGGAAGCTGGGAGACATCTGTCTGGAACTTGGAGCGCTCTCAGGGTTACCTCTTGGTATTTCCGTGCGTGGTGACGACTGTGAATGGGCATTTGCAGCCACCACAGCCCAACAAGGACAAGGTAAGTACTTGCTTGGATTCACTAGGAATGAAGGTCTGGCACCCGGACCTAGAGAAGTGCAGGCCAAGGGTGAGGGTAACACAGAAGGGAGGACCGGGAACAGTGGTGGGAAACGTCAGCTATGACCCGAGGAACAGCCAGAGCAGTGGTGACTCACTTGTTCCACTAACCCTCCCATTCTGAGTCCTTCTGTAAAGATTGTGACCAGCCACCACCCGGGAGCATCAATTGCAGAGTGGGCTGGGCATGCTGAATGAGTGGTCTGAGCACTGTAAGGCGTGACCTGTAGCAGACACTGACGATGCCTCAGTCCCCAGCCCGAACCTGCAGTGGGCAGCTGGCCGCCAGCATCTCACCGCAAGGACCAGCCTCTCTTTGCCTCTCCATCTGAGACCTCTCTCTGGTGCCAAGAAGCATGCTCAGCCTACGTGCAGAGCCGCCCTTGAGGACAACCTAGAACCTACAAGATACAGTAGTCCATAGACAAACGCCCAGCTTTCCCATCCTTCTGCGGGACAAGTGGGAGGCACGTTCTGTAGAGCTCTTCAGAGGCTCCCCAGTGGGACTGACCCCAGTTGCCCAGAGTGGTGATCAAGGAGCGCTTTATGGGCTTTCTCCCTTCCTTGTCACTTCGTCTATTCCCTCATGCGGAGCTGGTGCGTTGAGGCACCTCGGGTGCGAGAGTCGGCCTTACATTTTGTAGTCCAGGAGCCTCACTTGCCTCAAAAGTGCTTGCTGACACCACAGCATAGACTAGCTATACTCAAGTCTTTTCTCAGGATCTGATAAGACAACTCAGCATTTGCATTCTTGTTATTATGAATTGAATTATGTTCTCTAAAAACATATGTTGAAGTCCTAACCCCTGAGTACTTCCTAATGTGACGTTATTAAGAAATAGGGCATTTGCAGATGTAATTCATTAAGATGGGGTTCTACTGGAGTGGGGTGACCCTTAATGCTATGTGGCTGGTGTCCTTACAAGGAGACAAGGTAAAGGTGTGAGGGAAGAGTGCTGTGCGAAGATGGAGGCAGAGACAGGAGCTGTGCAGCTGCAAACCAGGGAACACCAAGGACTGATGCTCCTTGCTCCCACCAGAAGCTGGGGAAAGACAAGAAAGGAGTCTACCCAGAGTCTCAGAAGGAGCACAGCCTGGCTGACATCTTAGTTCCTGACTTCTAGCCTCCAGAACTGTGAGAAAATAACTTTCTGTTGTTTTAAGCCACCCAGTTTGTGATACTGAGTTATAGCAGTTCTGGGAAACAAATAGAATTATATACCAAACAGAAATGCACATGCCATGCACATATATGCCACCAAGAAACAAGAACACAGATGTTCATAGCAGTTACCATGTTCATTATAGCAAAACCTGGAAGCAATCTACACATCCATCGGCAGTAGAATGACAAGTAAAATTGTGATGTCAGCTTCTCCAGCAGTGAAAGTACCGGTGGGTGGATATTGAGTGACTGTTGAGTGAAAGCAGCTGGACACAAGAGGATGCCGAATGTGTGATTTTGTTTATAGAAAGTTCACACTACTGTTAGGCATGGGCACATGTGTAGGTCATAAACCTAGAAAGAAAAGTGGAGAGGGCAGGGGCAGTGGTCAGGGAGGCTGAGAGGCTCTGGGCTGCTGACAGTGTCCTGTTTCGTGACTTGGGTGGTGATTTCACAAGCAGCTGCTTTGCAATAGATCATAGAGCTGTGTATCTTTGGGCACGTTTTTCTGTGAGTGTTATACTTCACAGCAAAGTTTTTAAAAAATAAACGCTACCCCAGGCTGCCCACCTGGCTACCACACCCAGTGAATGCCGCAGCACAGCCGCGAATGCTCCTGAGCGTGAACACACTGAGGTTCCCGAAGCCATAAATCAAGGCCACCTTTTGCATCCACCTCCACACTAACTGGTGTGTGAGCTTGGACAGATTTATGCCCATTCCCTATGCGTCAGCCCCCTCTTAAGTAAAATGAGGCTAACCGCGCCTGTCTTGCAGGATTCGGGGAGGCGATGCATCCATAGGGTGCCAGATGCTGTGAAGTACTTACTCCATCGTCCTCCCAGCTCTGACTGCCCAGGCCATGTGATCTCTGTGCTGTGGCAGAGGATGGAGCTGCTCAGCCTCGACGGTGGAATGGGTTGGAGGATGCAGACAAAGGGAAATATCCTGCAGGTCATGAACAGGGAATAGGCTGCTTTATAAGACAGTGAGCACCACATCACCGTGGGAGTCTGCGCACAGGCTGGAAGACCACCTAAACAGCAGCAGCAGAGGAATCCCCTCCCTGGTTGACAGGTGAGTCCAGGTGGCCTTGGAGCTTCTCTTGCCTGGCAGGATCACTGAAAACAGGGCATGATGGGAAGAGTATTGGGGTCTAGAGACTCGGGTTACTGGCTCCCATCCTGGCAGTCTCCTTCAGAGAAGTCCCACCTATTCTCAAGGCTACAGTTTCCCAGTCTGTTTAATGAACAAATTGGACTAGCGGCAATTATGGTCAGCCGATTCTACTCACGGTGACCACGAGGGGGCAGCAAAGCCCAAGCAATGCCAATTCTGCATTGGATTGGAGATGACTTTCTTGGCAAAATATCTTCCTTTTTCTCTCTCATTAAAAAAAGCTGGGGGGTGTGCATATGAGTGAGTGTAGTATTTTCCCTTCTACCCCATGCTTGGAGCATAAAGCTGCATTCATTATAAAGAGAATAGCAAAAGGAATTAATGTGTCTGGCATCTTGTTAAATCAAGTAATTTGCCTTCATGGGCTCAAGTAATCTGCTTAACGATCAGGTGAGGTTGGTATGATCATCCCCACTCTGTTGAATGACTGGTTAAGGGACTTGTGCAAGGTATCACTCATCAGGGACCGAGTAAGAATGTGAACCCAGGGCTGGTCAGATTTCAAACCTTGGAGTTTCTCCTGCCACACGGCAAGCTCCACTTGCAGCTGCCAAGACACTTGCGTCCATAATCTCATCGGCAGTGCACCTCCGCCTTGCTGGTTAGGCCAGAAGGCATCATTGCACTTAGAGGAGGAAACGGAGGCTCAGAGAGGGGAAGGAAACTGTCCCAGACCACATCCTGAGCTAATGGTGACAGAACTTTGTATAATTTAGTGGAATATAATCTTGTATTTACTTGTAGGGGTTCTGATGGTCATGATATGGATGTAGTAACCTCCAATACCATTTTTTTAAATTGAAGTATAGTCAGTTACAATATGTCAGTTTCTGGTGTACAGCGTAATGTCCCAGCCACACATATATATACACATATATTTGCTTTCATATTCTTTTTTATCAAAGTTTATTATAAGATATTGGATATAGTTCCCAGTGCTATACAGAAGAAATTTTTTAATCTATTTTTATATATAGTGGTTATCATTTGCAAATCTCAAATCCCCAAACTTATCCCTTCCCACTGTCTTTCCCCGATAACCATGAGATTGTTTACTATGTCTGTGAGTCTATTTCTGTTTTGTAGATGAGTTCATTAGTGTCCTTTTTTTTTTTCTTTTTCTTTTTTTAGATTCGACATATGAGTGGTATGATATGGTGTTTTTCTTTCTCTTTCTGGCTTACTTCACCTGGAGTGACGATCTCCGGGTCCATCCCTGTTGCTGCAAATGGCATTATTTTATTCTCTTTTATGGCTGAGTAGTATTCCATTGTGTAAGTATACCACAACTTCTTTATCCAGTCATCCTTCGAAGGACATTTAGGTTGCTTCCATGTCTTGGCTATTGTATATAGTGGTGCTATGAACATTGGGGTACATGTATCTTTTTGAATGAGAGTTCTCTCAGGATATATGCCCAGGAGTGGGATTGCTGGAACATATGGTAGGTCTAATTTTAGTTTTTAGAGGAATCTCCATACTGTTTTCCATAATGGCTGCAACAAACTACATTCCCACCAGCAGTGTAGGAGGGTTCCCTTTTCTTCACACCCTCTCCAGCATTTGTCATTTGTGGACTTTTGAATGATGGCCATTCTGAGTGGTGTGAGGTGATACCTCATTGTAGTTTTGATTTGCATTTCTCTGATAATTAGCGCTATTGAGCATTTTTTCATGTGCCTATTGGGTTGTTTGCTTTTTTTTTTAACATTTTTTATTGATTTATAATCATTTTACAATGTTGTGTCAAATTCCAGTGTTCAGCACAATTTTTCAGTCATTCATGGACATATACACACTCATTGTCACATTTTTTTCTCAGTGAGTTATCATAACATTTTGTGTATATTTCCCTGTGCTATACAGTATAATCTTGTTTATCTAGTCTACAATTTTGAAATCCCAGTCTATCCCTTCCCACCCTCCACCCCCCGGCAACCACAAGTCTGTATTCCCTGTCTATGAGTCTATTTCTGTCCTGTATTTATGCTTTGTTTTTGTTTGTTTGTTTTTGTTTTTGTTTTTTAGATTCCACATATGAGCGATCTCATATGGTATTTTTCTTTCTCTTTCTGGCTTACTTCACTTAGAATGACATTCTCCAGGAGCATCCATGTTGCTGCAAATGGCATTATGTTGTCGGTTTTTATGGCTGAGTAGTATTCCATTGTATAAATATACCACATCTTCTTTATCCAGTCATCTGTTGATGGACATTTAGGCTGTTTCCATGTTTTGGCTATTGTAAATAGTGCTGCTATGAACATTGGGGTGCAGGGGTTGTTTGCTTTTTTGTTATTAAGTTTTACGTGCTGTTTATATATACTAGAAATTAAACCTTTGTCAGTCACGTCATTTGCAAACATTTCCTCCCATTCTGTAAGTTGTCATTTTGTTTTGCTTATGGTTTCCTTTGCTGTGCAAAAGCTTGTCAGTTTAATTAAGTGCCATTTGTTTATTTTTGCTTTTATTTCTATTGCCTTGATAGACTGCCCTAGGAGAACATTGCTAAGATTCATGTCAGATAATGTTTTGCCTATGTTTTCTTTTAAGAGGTTAATCACGTCTTGTCTTACATTTAAGTCTTTAAGCCATTTTGAGTTTGTTTTTGTGTATGGTGTGAGGGAGAGTTCTAGCTTCACTGATTTACATGTTGCCGTCCAGTTTTTCCAACACAACTTGCTAAAGATACTGTCGTTACTCCATTGTATTTTCTTGCCTCCTTTGTCGAAGATTAATTGACCATAGGTCTGTGCCAATACTATCTGGTGAGTAATGTATGTAGCTTAAAGCAAATATACTGTGTGGAGTATCAATAATTCTTACATACTGTGAGAGGAGGGAGATACAAATATGGAAAAGGGGAAGAGAAGATGAACCCTGTGCTGCCATAGATCATCAGTGTGACCTCTCTGTCTCTCTCTCCTGAATGGGGGTAGAAGGATATTACACTACAAACCAACACACTTAGCAACCAGATCTTTTTTTAATATAAAATACTTTTTTTAGCAGCCAGATCTTGCTATCTATCTAAATACCAGCCCCATTTAAAAAAAGAAAAAAGAAAACCTGAGATTCTTGGAAAAGTGGCTGATTCCAGATACGGGACAGAAAAATAACAAGGTAAGCCTCGAACCTCCAGTCGTGCGGGAAAGCTCACGTTCTGTGTGAGTTCCCTGGGGACTTGTTGGTCTCTGTTAGTTTCTCTTCCTATTTCAACATAAATGTGTGTTCTTAGTCAAAGCGAACCGATGGATCAAAGTGTGGTCATTTTGGGCCGATCAAGCACTTTGATATTCTTTCCTCTCTCTTTCTCTTGGGCGCCTCCCAATATTCTGCCAAATTAACTATGGAAATACTGAGGTCTGAAAAATTTTAGCCAAAGGACACACAGTAATAAGTGGCAGAACTAAGATGTGAACCATGATCTACATGTCTTCTTTTCTCATGTAACATACTGCCTCTTTGACAGTACATTTTAATTTAAAATTTATCCAAGATCAGAGAAGTTTGGATCCAACTTCCTCTTGTTACTCTTTTCAAGCAGGTAACACAAGCCTGCTGACTCGAGGGTTTATGGGCAATGCCTTACCTGACTTCAGTAGCATGCTTTGTGCACAGTAGGTGCTCATCTCATCCAGTGATTCATGGGTATTAGACCAAAGAGCAGAAATCTGAGGCATAGCAGCAGGACAGAGATTGGGGGGTTCTTTTATTATTTTCCAAATCATGCCCTTCCTTCCCTCTGTGCTCTAATCCTTTCTTGAATACCTCCCATGTGCCATCCACCATAAAGCAGCTAACTAGCAGGTATGGGTAAACTAGTAATGGTTAAGGGCATGACCTCTGGACCAAGGCTGTTTAGGTGTGAAGCTTTTCTCTGTCGCTTGCTAGTTGCATGACTTCCAGCAAATTTCTTAACACTTTGTGCCTCGGATTCACTATCAGTCAATGTAAAATAAGTTTATCAAACAGAACCTACTTTGTAATGTTGTTATGAGGAATAACTTAGGAAATAAATGTGTTATTTGTAGAATGATACCCAGTAAGCATTACAAGATGTGTAAATGTTATTACTCAGTCTCCCTGTATCTTGGCCTTGAATGAGAGAGGTCCAGCTTTGCATCCCAGTCTCCACCTCCAGACTGGAATCCCAAAACAGTGTTCCCATCTCTCCTCTACTCCCCTTTATCATAACCCACTCCCCCATCCCCCCAACTCTTCTTCTGCAGGAAGTCCCATTTTCCCAATACCTCCTTACTCCTGGCCCCTGCTCCGCATCTCTCCCGGAGCCTGCCCCCAAGGCTCATCCCCCTAGGGATGGCTTCGCCGCCTGGATCACTCCCACGCCTTGTCTTTTTCCTGAACTCCAAAAGCACCTGTTGTGAGAGCCCTGTCCAGCCTGCCTGTTTGCCTGCTCTGTGGCTGCCTTATCACATCACACAGACTGTTAGCCATGGCACGGGGTGCAGGGTGTGGGGATGTGTCCCATGTCTGCCTCTGTGTCATCTAAACACCAACCAACCCCCCATCACACACACACCTGTGTATATAATGACTGCCCATCAGAGCCTGCCAGATGTCTGCCTGACACCCCTCACTCTCACACATCCCGTCTCACCTTCACCCCCACCCCTACTCTGGTCCTAATCATCAAACCCTGCTTCTCTCTTGATTTATCTTTCATCAGCCCACAAACGTGCTTCAGAATCTGCAGACTTAAAAAACGAGCCAAGAACCTCCCTCTACAACACATACCTTTTCAACTCCTGTCCATTGCGCTGCTTTTTTCTACAGCCAACCTGATTGAAAAACGTGTCTATCCTCATCTCCAGTGGCTTTCAGACTTTTTTGACCGTGACCCATAGTGAGAAACACATTTTATGAAGCAACCCATGGCACTCACACTGGTAGTGTGCAAGCACACACTCGCACAAGCACCCACACTCACACAATGCACTTGCACGCAGTCGCCAAACACACGTATTGTGTTTGTGCGAAACTGAAATAAACGCTTCACAAAACATTACTCGTGGAACGTACACTGAGATTTTCTATTCCGTCTGATGCTATGTTATGCCGTTTCATTAAAAAAAAAAAAACTGGCAGCTACAGACTGAAAGTGTCCCCCCACCTTAATTGCAGCTGCCAAATTCATCTGAATTCATTCACTGGGGAGACCTAATCCCCAGTGTGATGGTATTTGGAGTTGGCGTCTTTGGGTGGTGGTGAGGTCATGAGGGGGAGTCCTCATGAGTGGGGTTAGTGCCCTGAGAGCAGAGCCTCCCTACTCCCTCCCCCAGGTGAGGAAGACGTCTCCTCCATTTGACACGGTGACTGTATCCCAGGACGTGGCCCCCCATCGGGCCCTGACTCTGCTGGTGCCTTGACCTTGGACCTCCCAGCCTCCAGAGCTGTGAGAAGTAAATTTCGGTTGTTTACAAGCCGCCCAGTCTGTGTCGTTTTTGTGTAACAGCCTGACAGACTAAGACACGCCTAGACGTTTGCTCCACTTCCTATTTGCTCCTATTAATTTTTTTGACATTGAGAAATGTTTAAAGTTCAAAGCACAGTATAAAGAAGTCTGTTGTGATCACCTAGGATTTACAGATGTTAACACTGTCATGTGTCCTTCAGATGTAAAACTGTGTCTCCCACCCTCCCCCCACCCGGCTCGACTCCCTCCCTCCCTCTTTGGAGGCAAGAATTGGGTATTATCCTGTCCGTGTCCTTAAACGTCCTTAAATCTCTGTGTATCTACAACAAGATGCATTTTCCTAAGTATCTGAAAAATTCATATTTCACATTTAGGTTTTGGGTTTCCAATTCACGTGAATTTTTGCATACAATGTGAGCTCAGGATCAAAAGTATATATAATTTTGGAGAGACGGGTGTCCCAACATTCTTTATCGAAGTGCAGCCTGTCTCTCCATTGCATGAAATGCCTCCTCTGTCAAACCTCAAGGTTTCCTGGATTGGCTCTCTTTCTGGGGTATTTAGTCTTCAATTCACTTTCAATTTGCTCACACCCCCCTCCCCCCACCTCTTAAATAAAACCAGTCTTCTCAGGGTCCCCAGTGATTTCTATCCAGTCAAGTAGTTTCTATACTAATCTTTCCTTTCTTTTTAGAAATTTTGGGAGAATTGGCATCCCCCTGCTTCTTGAAACATTTCTCCTCTTTGCCTCTACGATAACCAGTCTCCTGGTTTTCCTCCCACCCCTAGGCCTGCATCCTCGCAGGTGGCCTCCACTCCACCGGGTCCCAACACAAGCTCCTCCTCATCCTTCTCCAGCCCTTCTTTGGCTTAAAAAAAAAGTATGCAAATAATACACAAGTATGTTTCCAAAGGATAGAAATGAAAAAGGCATAACCATAGAGGAACGTAAACTATGCTTTTGTATCGCCCGCCACCTGCTTCCCCACAGAGGCATCGTGGACTGTGTGGGGCAGAGATTGATCCATTTTCCCCTTCATCTTCTGTAATGGAATCACCCAAGTTAGCTTACATTGAAACAGCACATGTGGCATTGACCAGCTTAACCTGGTTTTGCTTCCTTAAAACAGGCTGTGGATGAATCTAACCTGGAGTTATTTTACAGAGACAACACTGCACGTGTGTAAGAGGGGAACCTGTGTCTCCAGGATAACCCTGGAACCAGGAATCTTCAGTCCATGGAACTCAAAGAACGGAAATGTTGCCACCGGACCCTTTTACCAAGCAAGAAGTCCTTCAATAAAGAAAATCTGGCTTCAGGCAGCCCCAGTAGCTTGATTACTATATATGGACTGATTCCAGACTAGCCAATTAGCTTCCAAGTTTGAAATTCTCCTAACCACTTAAATTTCACCCCAGAACTCCGGGTAGACGAGACAGATTTGAGCCCTGTCTCCAGTCTCCTTGCCAGTCAACCTCGCAATTAAGTTCTTTATTTTCTCAAAAGCCGGTGCCATACTCTGGGCTTCCATGCATGTGGGGCAGCAAGCCCTTGCTCAGCGATGACATCTCCCTCCCGTGCAGCTCTGTGCAGCTCTGCGACTGAGTTCTGGCTCTCGATGAGGTGGAGTTGGTGTGTGCGATGCAGGGACGTCCCCTCACAGGAAAAGACATGCCCTGCTCCTTCTCTTTGCTCCTTCCTGCTGTTTGGTTGCCAGAACCACAGCCGCCACCTGGGACCCTCCAACATGTGGGAGTTTTTTCTTTCCCACACCAAGCAATTCTATGACCCCAGCTGGGAGTCTTCAGTTCAACTCAGTGCTGACACTACTCACCTGGAGAGAGTGTCAGCTGCCCCAGGTCAAGCCTCAACCCCCACCCAAGACTTCAGATGCCAATTCCAAGTGCAGGTTGTCGCTTGTGCTTCTGACCAAATGGCTGTAGACTGGAGGTTCCCACCAAGCCCCCCCTGATTTCGATTACCTTGCTAGAGCAGTTCACAAGACTCAGGAAACAAGCTGACTTACTAGATTACCGATTTATTATAAAAGAACAGAACTCAGGATCAGCCAGATGGAAGAGGTTCTAGACCAGCCAGTCAGCTTTCAAGTTTGTAGGAAGGGGAGAGGATCTCCTGCACTCTTTCCTAGCCACGTCCCAGTACCTGCATGTGTTCACCAACTGGGAAGCTTTCCAAATCGCGAACTCTTGGGCTTTTATGAAGGCTTCATTACAGAGGTATGATTGTCCCTCTCCCCTCCCCACAGGCGGTGGGGGGGGACTAAAAGTTCCAACCCTCTAATCACAGGGTTGGTTCCCCTGGCCACCAGCCCCCAGCCTTGGTGCTTTCCCAAAGTCACCTCATTAACATAAACTCGGATGTGTTTGGAAGGTGTTTGCCATGGATATCAAGATACCTTTATCTCTCTTATCACTTAGGAAATTCCCAGGGTTTTAGGAGCTCTGCGCCAGAAAGGGGGACAAAGACCAAATACATATTTCTTATGATAAGTCACAGTGTCACAGAGCTGCGTATTAAGGGAGACAGGAAGGCCGAAAAGACCCGAGACACTGTTCCACCCCCGCACCCGCATACGGGAGAGAAACGGGCGTGTTGTTGTGAACTGTTGTCATCTGGGGTTTCCTCTTACACCCAAAATCAACCTAACTCAAGCTGTAAGTCCTTTATGATCTTTCTTAACAAATTTATCTTTTCTTTTCTGTAAATGAATTCATGTATAGTTCTGAGGCTGGCTTTTTTCCTGAACAGCACAGTGCATTCCTCCGTCCTCCTCACTTCCCACAGTGAATCCATTCCTACGACCTGTGCATCCTTCTTTCAGCCCTCACCCCCTCTTCACCCTCCCTGCCACTTCCCTGGTCCAGGTCGCCCTGATTTTTAACTGTGGTCAACTGATCATCCTGTTTCCACTCCTGCCTAGGGTAGAACCCATTCATTCTTCAATCCATTCTTCACCTCATGCTCAGGATGATTTAAAAAAAAAAATCCAAATCATGTCAATCTGTGCTGAAAACTCTCTGTGCTTTCCTGTCCCACATAGAATGAAATGTAAGCCCTTTAACAGCCCTACAAAGCTGGGAGGGACTCACTGCCCCTCCTCCAACTCCATCTGGTCCAGGCTATTGTTCTCTTTTTGTTTGTTTGTTTTAACTTTTTTTGTAGAATTATAGTCAGTTTATAATATTGTGTCATTTCTGGTGTACAGCACAATTTTTCAGTCATACATGAATATACATAGATTCATTTTCATATTCTTTTTCACCATGATCTACTACAAGATCTTGAATATATTTCCCTGTGCTGTACGGTATAAACTTGTTTATCTATTCTACATAGACCTGTCAGTATCTACAAATCTCGAACTTCCAGTCTGTCCTTTCCCACCCCCCTCGCCCGTGGCAACCACAAGTTTGTATTCTATGTCTGTGAGTCTGTTTCTGTTTTATATTTAAGTTCATTTGTCTTCTTTTATTTTTAGATTACACATATGAGTGACATCATATGGTATTTTTCTTTCTCTTTCCAGCTTACTTCAGTTAGAATGACATTCTCCAGGGACATCCATGTTGCTGCAAATGGCGTTATGTTGTCGTTTTTATAACTGAATAGTATTCCATTGTATAAATATACCACAGCCTCTTTCTCCAGTCATCTGTTGCAGGCTGTTATTCTCTTTAACCACGTTGTATCTCTTAGTTCCTTTCTCCATCACCATGCCCTTTGCAGACTTGGTCATAAATCATCTGAATTATCCTTTTCACAATAAGTGCCCTACTGGTACCTGACTTCTGCTAAAATGTCACCTCCTTAAAGTGGCTCTCCCTGGCTAGCCCTGCATTCTATTTACCTCCTTTATAGCCCTATGACAATTTGTAATTATATATGCATCTATTCACTGACTTGGTCAGCCTCTTCCTCTCCTGCTGGATGGTAAGCTCCTGGGACCAAGGACCGTGTTTGTTTCAGGTGTCACTCCATCCTCAGGAAAAACCAGAGATCCAGCCACACAGAAGGCACTCAGTAAATTCCTGTTAAATGGAAGAGCCCTGCTGTAGAGTTAAGAAACTTTGGTTCAAGTACCATCTTCACTGCTTACAGGCTGTGCCACATTGGGAAAATCCATCAACTTTTCTAAGCCTATGTGAAACACGGGGAAAATGAAACCTGCTCCTGATGATCTCATGGGGTCGATGTGAAACTCAAATGGGATGAGGTAAGGTAAAAGTTTTAAACTCTGAACAAATGTGAGGAGTTAATTCGCTGTTGAGGCAAGGAAAACTTAGGTGAGAACTTGGAATGAGAAACTACTTTCTCAAATATCCTGTGTGTGACATAGGCCTCTGTAAACCAGTCTGTCCAAAGCCTTGTTAACAATTAATAACCATTCATTCCTGGTCATTTCCTCTTACTATACAGCGTTAACAGGAGGGTTTTCTTGGAATACAAACTTTAGCACTACTTACATCATCAATCCCAGTGAACGAGTCCTTTTGATTTAAGAATGAGGAGTTTAGTGGCAGCTGGAGTTGAAATGAAACTTTTTGCTAAGAACAATACAAACTCAGCTTTCTCACCCCTTGATCTGCTTTGCTTAGTTTGTTGGTGATTGCTGGGGTGTGATATTTACAGAAAAGTTTAGTAAAGTGCAGAGGGTGGCCTGTCCTTTCACACTGGATGCCTACGTGGTGTAAATAATCCTCTTTTAATCACAGTCTAAACACGGTCCTAAAACAAGATGTTTGTGCCAAAAAGAATTCCAGGAGGCATTACCCTGATGGTGGGGGCTTGGACGGGAGAGTAGGGATGAGTGGGTTAAATAATAGAACCATCAACCCCATCGAGCTTGGGCAGGGGGTGGGGTGCACACTTTTGTTGCTTGGATTAGCAAAGAATGAATTGAAACCTCACTTTTGCTTTTAATAAGCACCTTCCTCTAATAGTACTTTTGCCATTTAAACTATAAAGACTGTGATCTTGTTTTATCCCTTGCAACACATTTATGCAAACACATTTGGATTTTTTAATAAATGTTCGACTGCACCAAACTACATTCCTACCAGCAATGTATGCCTCTCTGCTGCCTCCTCCCCACAGCCAGTCAATATCACTTAAGAATGTACTTGATGAGGCAGGGAAAATTATTGTTATCAAGTTTAAACATTTAAGTATTTAATTTGTAATCCTTCTCATACTATGTATGATGAGATGAGAAGTGTGCATAAAGCCCTTCTGCTGCAGCCTGAAATGTGATGGGTATTTCAAGGAAAAGCATGTACGTAATTGAACTAGCCACATTTTTTATGAAATCCCATCTTTACTTGAAAGAATGACTGATAGACAAACTGTGGTTTCAGGTAGTATCCTGCAAACACTTTCTCAAAAAATGAATGAAGTGAGCCTTTCACTTGAAGAAAAACTGATCACATTTGTCCCCATCATAAAATTTAAGCTTTCAAATAAAAATTTAAATTTTGGAAAACTTGTTTATCTGCCACCGTGAGCTTAAGAGCTTCTCAAGACTCTTATGATGAGATGGGTGATGATATTAACAAATATAATGTTTGACAATATATGAAAAGTGTCAACATTTAGAATATCTGCATTACTCGGTGAACTACTGTTTTCCAAGTAACCAAAGCATCATGTTACAAAATCATACATGAGTAAAACATCCATTCAAAATGCAAGACAGAGCAATGGGCTTTAATGTAATAGAGTTGAAAAGCTCATCCATAGGAATTTAGATTCCAAATCGCTACAAACCTTTAAAAAACTACCGCTTGTCAAGTTTTGCTATTGTATCAAAGAAAAGCCACAATCATCTAAGGCTCTGCAAACAGTCCTCTTCCCCTCACTGCATATCTGCATGAGGCCAGGTTTTTTTCCTATTACAACAGACTGTAGCTACAGATAAGGAGGCTCCAGCTGTCTCCCATTAAGCCAGTCATTAAAGAGGTTTGCAGAAATGTAAAGCGGTGCCACTCTTCTTTCTGACTTTTTTGTTTCGTAGCATGTACTTCTCTTTCATAAAATGCAGCATTTATATGGATAGTTAATAGGATTGTTTTAAAAGGAAGTAATAAGTATATAAATGTTTTCTTAGTCTTGATTTCTTATACTAAAATTATCAATAGATAAAACCCACAGAAACAAAAAGTCTTTTAGATACTCAATGATTTTTATGATTTTTTAAAAATTTTTGTCTTTTTTTTTTTTTTTAATGCAGATACTGGGGAGTAAACCCAGGACCTCGTGCATGCTAAGCACGCACTCTACCACTGAGCTATTCCCCACCCAGATACTCAGTGATGTTTAGTAGTAGAAAGGAGGTTTGTACATCTCAGTTTGAGGATCACTGGTTTAGACCACAAGGAGGACGAGTGGTACAGTGAGACATTTAGGTGGATCAGAAAGATTTTTAAATAGCCATTGATTTTTTTTCCCCTCATAACTTCAGAATATTAAAAAACATAAAGCTCTATTGGTTGGAGTTTGATTAAATGGGTTTTTACCAGTTTAGTCAAGGAAGCAAGATGGTGTATTTAAGCCTGAATTTGAATTCTGGCTGAGATAAGCACTGGGAAATTACCAAAACTCCTAGCCTCAGTTTTTCCATCTGTAATGTGGGGATAATAATATCTACCTTAGAGGGTGAGAATAAAACTCCATGTAAATCTTTGCTAATTAAAGAATGTTCTGTGGACCAACAGGGGGTTAACAATGCTGAATACCCAGAGCTCTGGATCATGATCTGCATTTTTGTAAGATTCCCAGGTGATCTTATGCTCATTAAAGTTTGAGCAGCACTGATGTATAAGGCACCCTGCAGAATGCCTGCCTGCCACATAATAGGTGCTCGATAAAAATTCTTTCTTTTAGTATTTATTATTCTTCAGCTTGTAGTTATAACTATTTCAGTCTTTTCGACTACAGTAATTGATTTGGTTTTTAACAACACATTTGACCAGTTAATTTAGTCTTTTCCTTTTTCTTTATTATCAGCCTAAGTAATCCTTCAGCTCATTTGAAAGATTTAGAGCTTTCAGACCTATGGTCCAGACTCTGTCCCTCCTTTTATTTATTTATACAACACACATCAAACACTTAATACGTGTTAGGGACAATGCATGACACTAGGGAAACAGTATGCATACAGACATGGCCCTCACCCTTGTGATGCTCAGCTAAAAAGAGGCACTGAAATGAGCCTCAATGTGCCGTATGAAATTCTCAAGAAGTAAATCTTTGTGAATGTAGAGCAGTAGTATACTTTTTTATTTTAAATCTCCAGAGTATTTTTTTCCTTTTCTGGGTTTTCTTAACTTCTATTAATGTAGAAAAATACCTTCATTTACATCATATAACACATCTTGCTTTGAATTTTATGTTGTCTTATGATAATATTGCTTACCTCAGATTTTTCACTTGCCTGCCATAATTTTGACCATTACTGAATTTTTAAATCTTTTAATATCTAAATTATTTTTCCAATTTATTTTATTTTTTAAAATTGAGGTTAAAAAAACATGAAATTTACCATCTTAACCATTTTAAATTTGCAGTTCAGTAGTGTTAACTATATTCACATTGTTGCTCAGCAGATCTCTAGAACTTTTTCATCTTGTAAAACTGAAATTCTGTACCCAATGAACAACTCCCTATTTCCCCTGAACCTGGCCCTTGGCAACCATATTCTTTCTCTTTCTATGAGTTTCACTACGTTAGATACCTCATATAAATGCAATCATATAGTATTTGCCTTTTCATTACTAGCTTATTTCACTCAGCATAATGTCCTCAAAGTTTATTCTTGTTGACATGAGTGTGACATGAATGAATGTCTGACCGGATTTCTTTCCTTTTTAAGGCTAAGTAATATTCCATTGTGTGTGTCTGTATACCACTTTTTCTTTATCCACTCATCCATCAGTAGGCATTTGGGTTGTGGAAGCTATTGTGAATAATGGGAATGGTGTGAACGTGAACACTTCTTGACTACTGTAAATAATGCTGCAGTGCACAGGGGTGTGCCACCAGAGTACTTTGATGTAGGCATGGATCCATCCCCTTGCCTGAAAACAGTTCTTGACTGTAAGTAATAACTGCAGGCTTGAGCTGGTAGAGAGAAAAAGTGGGCCACTTCTGGTCGGGATTCCATCCCTAGATATCCCTCCTGGCAACAGCAGAGGGAAGGAGAAAACAACCTGAATCACTCAGAGCAGAGCGGGTTTCCTATCTGAAAGACTGTATGCCTATCATGCAGGACACCATGCTAATGCTTTCATATGTATTGAGGGGGAGATGTGGGAGATTTCTTGAATTAAGATAATTGATAATAAAGATCGTTTTCCCCCAAATTCCCATGACCGTATAAACAATGAGAACAGTGATTTCCAATGTCAGGAATGGGCTCAGCAGGGGAGGATTTCAGAACCTTATCATGGAGGGGGCTTTGTGTTATTTGAAAAGAGAGTTAAGAATAGAATATATTCAAATTTCAAGTAAAATACAAACAACTGAAATGTAAGCTTGACAACGTTTTTCCCCTGACTGTTGGGGTGTGGGTTAGGATAATAAACAAATGTGTGTCTGTGCAGCTGATGCAGCAGAGACCAATCTCTTAAAGGGCACAAAGCCCCTGCCAGAATTCTAACCTGATGTTCGTTACTCGTTGCTGGTCAAATAAATCATTTTTGCTGTAAGTTAGTCCTTAAAGAACTTTAGTTTGACTGGGGAACCCCAGAGTCTGTCTCCCAAGGGTTCCCAAGCCCTTCCTGTAGATGGCATTCCTAATAATATCAGTTCAGAAGCAAAAGTCAAAACCAACTTTGAGCTTCCCTGGAGACTAGAAAATATGCCTTCAAGGAAGGAAAGAAAAATCATTGCAAATTTGAACCACTAAAATTGACTTTCATTGATTTCTTTCAATCCATCATTTCAGTCCTTAGATTAGGGAAGCAGGATGCACACTCAGCTTGTCGGTATCACTTTACTGGAGCTATTTTACTTGTAACCATAGCAAATGTGGCTTTCTTAGGATACAGGGAAGCAGAAAAGGCACTGACCTCAGAGTCAGATGGGCTCTAGTTCCAGCTTGGCCACTAACTAGTTGGGTGCTTTAGACATATGCCTTCTGTGAATTCCAGTAGCTCTTAAACTAGAATAGCTCCATTCCTTGAACTAGAATAGCTCTAACATTCCGTGAGTTAGGGATATCACTTGACCATTGTGTCCATTCTACTTTTTATTTAGCATTTGTTCATTTGATACATACATACATATATATATATAAAAATCTGTACATAGTAAAAATACAAAATAAGTATTTCTTTATAAGTTATGCAATTAAACAGCTACCTTTTTAAAGTTTAAAAACCATTGCAAAAAAGAGAGAAGGAAATCTAGTCAGTCCTTTATATCATTCACAATAACCTTGGTATAAAATATCCATACCTGTGTACAAAATAATGTACAGTTCATAAAAGCTGTGCAAAGACAGCAAAGTTCCATGAAAAAAAAATCAAAGAGGCTTGTAGGTTTCTTTCTGTTCATATCATGCCCAGTGCTCAGTGAAACCTCCCCAGAAATAATAAAGGGGCACAAGGTAGAGTGCTTAGTGCATAGACTATGAATGCAGAAATAGTAAAAAAAAAAAAAAATTTTTTTTTAATGCACATACAGAGACTGACTCTTCCTCCTCCCATTTAGAGAACTTGCTTCTTTTTCCCAGAGAGCTTTTGGAATATGACACTTAGAAAAGACTCATTATTACGTGGTACCTTAGACCAAAAGGCACAGATAGGGGTTTTTTTGTTTTGTTTTTTTTTTTTTTTGAAATTCTTGAGCTTTCTAAGGACACTGCTATGGGGAAGACTGGGTTACCAGAGTCTGGAGTTGGGTAGGAGGCCCTTGCTACCTCAGATAGGGAGGGGGATGGAATCTAGGAAGTCAGGGGTCCTGAAGTTAGATGCTTGATATTGTGACTCCTAACTCGGCTTCCAACTTCATAAAGGGTTTCCTATCTTCCAGGGTTGCTGCTGCTGCAGACCAGCGGGGCCTGTCTCCGTTAAACGCAGGCTGTGGGAGTAAACACCCCACTGTGTTTAAAATTGCTTGCAATAAACAAGATAGGAGCCCCTGTGGAAAAGTTAAGGCTGGGACCAAGACCTAAACTTCTGTGGAGTGGCTGTTGGGAGGTGTTTTGTGGGGGAAGGGAATGTCACTTGGGGCAATGGAAGGGACCGAGGTGCCCTAGACGAGGTAAAAGCTCAGCAGGGCGCGGCAGCGTCTGGGCAGAGGAGACTAAGTGAACACGCACTGAATCCCACCTCTTCAATTTCAAAGCACTTATAATCAATCAGTAACACCGGGCGCGGGAAGGCTTCTAAGACACGGTGATCTCCTCCTCCGCACCCTCCTCATCGTCCTCGGAGTCGGAGAAGTCCGAAGGTTTGTCAGGGCTGCCTGAGTGCGCGGGCGAAGAGGGCAGCGGCCCTTGCAGCCGCAGCCGCGGGTCCCGCAGGTGCGGAGGGTCGGGGGACGCGTGATAGACCAGGCGGTGGCGGGGGCTGCCCTGGCCCTCGTCCTCCTCCTCTTCGTCCCCAGGACCCTTCTGACCCACGTCACTGAGGTCTGGGTGCGGATTGAGTTTGGTGGGAAGGGTCTGCTCACGGCAGCCCCCGCTAGACAAGAGCTCGCGTTCCTTGGAATTCCGCCACTTCATGCGCCGGTTCTGGAACCAGATTTTCACCTGGGGCGAGAGGGGTGAAAGGGGAGCCGCAGAGGTTAGCGCAGACCCCACCTCTACCCCAACCGCCCCAAGAGAGCGGGAAGGAGGCCGTGTCCTTCCCCTCCTTGCCTGCTCCCCATCCGGTAAAGTGAGTTCGGTTAGGACTGGGCGCTTACCCTGCCGCCACCCCCACCTCAGCTTCTCGCACCTCTCGCCACGTCCTCGGGCCCCTGGCCCAGGTCGGGGGTGGGGGTAGGGGGCTCTGAGCCCGAGAGAGAAGCGGGCTTTCCTGAGAGGTCTCTGCGAAGCTGGCTCGTGCACTTATTCCCTCTCTAGAGCTTCCCCATCTGTACAATGGGACCTATGCAGTTTCAGAGAACCCTGCCATTTGTCCGATGCGTGGGAGAGAGGAGCTGTGGGGATAGTGCCTTCACCTGTGAGTCTTTCAAGCCCAACTTGGCCGCCAGCTTCTTGCGATCGGGCTTGCTGATGTACTTTTGTTTCTGGAACATCTTCTCCAGCGCCTTGCGTTGCACATCAGAGAACACGGCTCGACGCAGCATGCCCCGGCGAGGCTTGCCGCGGGCGGCCAGCGGCCAGGAGAAGGTCCCCGGGATGGGCACGACGCTGGAGGACGCTGCGGAGACCAGGGGTGGGAGGTGAGTGAGTGGGAGGTATCCCGCTGGGGCCAGTGGCGTCCGACCCTCCACTGTGGCCTCCTTGCGTTTTTCTCTCTGATCCCTTCATCTTTTTAAAGCTCTCCTTTCTCTCCCTCTGGAGAATAGGCTACGAACCTACAAACCTGAGAGAGTGAAAGGCGCTTTCCGCCCAAATAACTTTCCCTTTCAACCGTGCAAACCCGGATTAGGTAAAACCAGGGAAACAGAAAACATCCCCCACAATAGCCTGTTTGGTTTTTTCCATTCAGCGGTCTCAGGGAAACAAACCTGCGTGCGTCAGTAAAATAGCAACAGAAAAAAAAATTACAAAAGTAAAAATAAAATATCCAGCCGAGGCCACTGGGTTTTCCCTCTACGCTTTTAGCACGTTGATAGCTTTTGCATTCTTTAGATGAAAATGAGGTGCTTTACTGATTTGATAGAGAGGAGAAAATCCGCTTTGGATTTTTTATTATTTGAAAAATCCAATCAGTATTCATCTTTTCTATATTAATCTTTCCTCCCCTCCCCCACAAAATGTGGCCCGATACATGAAAAGTGGCAGCTAATTAGCACATTGACCGCTTCCCAATGGGTATTGGCATGATAAAAGGGGGGGGGGAGTTTTGCTTTAAGGGAGAAAAAAAAAACCCCAAAAGAAACAGAGACTCTAATGAAGCGTGAATGGTAATTGTGTAGTAATGAACTAACAGAAAAAGACTGAGGACAAGCAGCGAAAGCCATATATTACTGGGACAAAAGAGATTTACACTTTCAAACTAAACACAACTGCAGGCCAAGACCATTGGGAGAATACTGATGGCAGAGGCTTCTCTTCCCCCAATCATTTTCATTAAATGGACATGAAAAGCTATTTATAAAGCTCGGGTTGTTTTTGTTATGGCATTGAGATGGGGGAGAAAGGGAGCAAATTCCATTAGCAGCAGCAGCATGAATGGTGGTTGGGGGGGGCATTGGTGAATTCTCTCTCCCCCTTTCAGAAATCAATTGCGTGTTTCTTTCGCTGATATTTGGGAGTGCTGTGGATCCCATCCCCCACCCAGTCCCTCTTCCCTTTATAGGAGTTCCTCTGTCTCCTCAGTCTTGACCAACTGCAGCGTTTTTGAACCATAGTTTGAGCCACCACGGGGATTCCAGGATGAAAACCTCGTGGAACCTGTTTGAGGTGTTTCTCCTTTAGACTGGGACCCAATTATGAGCTCTTATTTTATGAGCTCAACGGTCTTTAAAACGGTATAGTGGTGGGGGGAGGGTATGAGAAGAGTTTGGGAAATCAGGTTGGAAATAGAAGACTGGGATTATGGGAGTATCTAGTCCTCCTCCCCCTGGGCAACCCCAGGCATCCCACACAAGAGGGCACCCTATGTGGTCTTGTGAAAAGCCCGAAGCCCTGAATGAGTCTTAAAGAGAAATTAGCCCCGGCTGGTAGGTGTCTCTCCACGGCTCGGAGGGACGAGGGGCTGGTCTGTGTGTGGCTGCCCGGAGGAGCTGACCAATTGGTCATGGTGCTGAAACCTTTGTGGGGAATCGTGGCCAAGTGCACTGACTCTGTGGGAAAACGGCGGCGTGAAGGGATGCCAACAGCTCCTCTCCGGGAAGGGAACCGCCTCAAATTGGGACCATGACAATTCCTGCTAATTTGTAGAGCAGGGAATTGGTGCAAAGTGTCAAGCAGTCACTGCTTGTGCTAAATAGGGCATCAAATTGGCGCGACGGATTCGTGAATGTTGTACGCCTCGCAACCTCTGAACCAGAGCGTAACCCCGTGGGGTGGACGGAGAAATATGGCTTCGCAGGGAGCGACGGGCTGGGGCTGGTGCACCGCCCAGCCTCGTGAAAGGAAGGGGGATGAGACCTACCTGGGAAATAAGAAGATCTGATGAAAGGCTGGAAGGAGCCTTCAAAGTAGGGAAAGGTGAAGGTCTTGGGAGGGACACTCTGGAGCAAGGCGGGGGACGTTTCTGGGAGATAGTGAGGGAAGGAGGAAAAGAAGTCGGGAGACAGAAAGGGAATTTGATTACATACATGATTATTGTACATCGTATTGAATACATGACATGATTAACCCTTAGGCTGGTTTCAAAGGCATCTTCCTCAATGCACTGCCAGAATAAAATAAATCTTTTCCTAACACTGTCTTCATCTGTGGAAATCCTCCCCCCACCAATAGTCCTCAGTGTCGCCCCTGTCCCTAATGTTATCCTAGGCACTAATGAGATAGGTAGGACTGGGGAGGGGAAGAAAAGAATTGCAGATCCATAATACTAGCAAAGCTAGTAAATGTATTGTCTTGGGTTTAAAAAACTGGCTCCCAGAAGCTAGAGGACGCAAACGCAGACGCCCAGGGGAGTGCGCTCAATTTCGCTGCGCCAGGGAACTGTGCGCGCTCTCACACTGCAGGTATTCAATTTCATTCTGAGGGTGAGGCTTTTCTTCCGGGAATTCTGGACCTAAGTTTTACACTGCTTGACATGGGGCCTCGGGGATCGTGCACAGGTGTGTGTGCCGCTTGTGTGCGTGGGTACCCGCTGCATATAGGAAACTGAGGCCAGAAGGACTCCGCACTTAGACAGGCTCTCAGCGTTTAGCTCTCACTTACCAGTTCTGGGCGCCGAGGAGAGGATGGCGTTCACTCCAAACTTCAGAAACGTGGGCTCGCTGGCAGGGGAGGCAGCTGTCTGCGGTGAGCCGCCCCGCCGACTGCCCGGGCCCGGGGAGCCCAGGTCCGAGGCCCCGGTGTCTGTGAGAGCCGCAGGGGCCCTCTGCCTAGGGGGCGACATGCTGGTGGTGGGCACGCTGCGGGGCAGGTAGGCTGGAGGTCGGCTGATGCGGATCAGATCCTCCACCAGGAAGCTCGAGTGGCCGGAAAATGCCGACTGCAGGGATTGGGGCAGCGTTAAGGTGGGCGTGGGGCGCAGGAGGCTGGGGTACCCGGCGGGGGGCGCGAGGAGGCCGGGGAACATCATGTTAGGAGCGGGGCGGGCGGAAAAAACCCTTCTTCCAGTGGCCAGAGGGTAAATGGCTGGCTTCCCGCCCCTCCCGCCCCCTCAATGCCCCCTCTCTTGGGCTTAGCAAAGGTCTTCAAGTAACGATCCCTCTTGGGCGTCTGCGAGTCCTCCTTGGTCCTCCCGTCGAGGTGATGGTTTTATAGTAGCCCGCCCGTTAAAGCGCTTTGAAAAGTGACAGCTCTGACAATGAAGTTCAACAAAGTTCTCCACTCGAGCTTCATTCGCCAGAGGCTCTGGGCGCTCTGATTGGCGCAGGGGTGCAATTTATGATTGGATTAGTCTTCATAAGCATGGCCCGCACAATGGGCCGGCAACAAAGGCTGGCGCGCATCAATTCTGCATATCGACCGCCTCTTTGCAATACAGTGCGCCCCCAAAGCTCTCGCCGGGAGTTTTTGTTCCAAAGCAACACCGGGGCTAATTAAATGCCTATTTAGAAGTTTCAGATGACATCTTGCCTCATAGAAAAGGAATTATTTAAAGAACGCACTAAATTTATTTGCAGCTCCCCTGCTGAGCCTGGAAAATAAATCAATAAATATTCATAGAAATTCATCTCCAGGCAATCAGTAAAGTAACCCTCCCCCCTTGTGGGAAGGGCAATGGAAAATTTCAAGTCAGTGAACATGAAAATATACTCCCTTTTCAGTCTCAGCCCTATACATTACTCCAGCTGAGGCAAAAAGTAGATGCGAGGGGTGGGTTAAATAAATGTGGTGTAGGAGAGTGCCTTTCTAACAACTCAGACTTGAAATTAATGCTTTGGGGCTATTGGATGTGCGACCGTAGGGGTGGAGAGGGGAGGTCTTGATTTGAGTTATTTTATGTTGGGAAACTAATTGAGTTTGAGAGAGTTGGTGGACACCTGAACAGTGATATGACTCTTCTGCCAACTCCCAGCGACTTTGAAAACGATTTTCAGCGACGGGTCTTTAGAAGAGGTGTCACTGCGGAACGATCCACAGCTCACTATGGGGATTAGCAGAGGGCAGCTTCGCAACGGGGTAAGGCGGCGGGATTCCTATCGCAGGGGCTTACCTCTGTCGGTAGCTGCCTCAGGCAAGGCGACCTGAAGGCTTTGGGTGCTGCGCTGGCCCTCTTCCAACCTCAAGGAGCCCTCGGCAGTTTCAGTTGAAATTCACAGCCTGGACTTTTAAAGACACAACAGCTAAGACTGGGATTCATCCCGAGAGAGCCCTACGCATTTATCTGGCCAAAGGTTTGCTGCTGCTTAACCACCTGCAATACGCAAACAAGTGAGAACAGCGCGAAAAGAGGCGGTTCCCCAAAATATGGTCCACATCAGGAAAGACTATTCTTAATTTGGCGCTTCAAATGAGAATCTTCCTATAGACAAGACTTCACTTTCCTCTGGTTTGGGGCTGGAGTGGTGCTGAGCCTCAATTCCCAGTTTCTCTGCCCGGCTAGATAACAGATGTGTTAAATGTCCCATTCATTTCTTTGGTGTAGCTGAACCTCCCCAAAGAGAAGTGTGCAGCCTCGCCAGGCCGCCCTGATCCTATTAACCATGAACTAACTGTCACCTTCAGCTGGTTTTCCTTTTTGCTTTTTAACACAAAGCTTTCTCAAAAATCTTATTAACCAGCTTTATTTCTCTCGATGGTTTTGTTCAGGGTGTTTTGTGTTGATGATCTCCATGTCGCTGCTTTAACCATTCAATAAAAGTGCATCTGCGATTTATATCACATTAAACCAGAAACGGAGCCCGCTAAAGCTCTCCCTTGATTCAAATTAAAAAGTTATTTAGGGCCGAGCTCTGGAGCCGAATTAATGCTCCAGGATGACGCAAGTACAGAACTTCTGAGCCCAAGACTTTTTAGGAAGGCGTTCGGGGCAGCAGGGGGTGGAAAACCACTAAGGCAAGGAGCAACTTTTAAATAAGAGGCTATTTAAATATGGGGAATGCGTTGCTGAAGTTAACTGGGGTCCCCTGGAAATGGAAGAGAGATCTTTGAAGAACGTCAAGTGTTCCTCTTTTTGAAGTTTTGTGACAAAATAGGGGAGAAAAAGTCTAAAGTGTTTGAACACGTGTGCTTTCACCTTGCCGCAAAGTTTTCATTCCCCAAAACTCCTGCCCACCAACCGCTTTCTGGAAGCAGGAGGACCGGCTCTGGTTTTGCAATTTCTCCCTCCTTCTCTTTTCTTCTTTTTCTCCTCTTCTTCCTTCTCTTCCTCCTTCTCCTCCACTTACTCCTCTGTTCCCTCCTGCTTTCCTTCCATACCCCGCTTCTGGGAGCGGTTGCCAGTTGCCAGAAGGAGGAAAGCCGGGACTAAAGATGTTGTGTTTCCCATCAAGGAAGCGCTTGCCCAGTCTACTGGGAATTTCAGAAGAGAGCCTCCGTTTGCAGGGCTTTATTTTGAGGGGTGATATGAACTCAAAGTTAGTCCAGGGCCTTCCTAACGCCCCCCTTCCCTAGACCTCCTCTCCTGCTGAGGTATTTCCCTGGGTGTAGTTTTTACACTTATTAGCTTGCGCATTGACACCCTCCATGCCCCTCCTCTTACACACACACACACACACACACACACACACACACACACACACACATCGGCCATTCTGCCTCACTAGAGACTAACTGCTGCTAACTTTTCTTTTTTTAAAAAGGGGGTCTGACATTTTTTGGAAGGTGGGTCAACCCCTTGCTGCGATCCACGTGGACTTGGCTTCCAGCAGTCCGTCTCCATAGCCTCCAAAAGCTTCCCTAAGGCACCAAAGAGGAAAAGTGAGGGCGGAGGCAAGGGCTGGGCCGCCCGTGAAAAGGCAAAATAAATCCTAGGGAAGCAAGAAATCGAACGAAAGGATCTTACTTTAAGTGATCTCCTTGAACGCGTCTTTTCAAACCCCGCCACAGCCTAAGGGGCTGCGCGGCCCGGCTGCTGCGGCTAAGACCTGTGACTAATGCCGTTTGACCTGAGCCCATGGGGTTTTGTGCGTCCTGCCATTCATTGTAATGTCGTTATCTTCAAGTTTATTTCGGAGAAGTCACTCGCGTCCTCTCTCCCAGAGCGAGGCTTTCTGCCTATTTCTTTTTCAAAGGAAAAGAAGACGGGAGGGGAGAAGAGAGACTCGGAGGCCCGGGTTGGGGTGAAGGTCCTCGCCTGTGCCGCGGGCGCGACTGCTCGCTGGGGGAGGCCGCCGCAGGGGCGGCCAGGGCTCCCGGGGCCTTCGAGCCCATAGCTGCGGAGCCTCCCTGGGACGGCAGGAAGGGCTTCTGGAACGCGTTCTGGGCTTTCTTTCCCCCGGGGCAGCAGAGAGCGGGCGGGTCCCCGCTCCAAGCGCCGGGATCTCTTCATCGCGTGCCCTCTCCCGTGTGGGTCGAGCCCGAGCGCCTGCCCAGGGGAAGCGCAGGCCACCCGTGGGGAGGCGAAGGGCCTGCAAAGGAGAGCGTGTCTTGAGCTCCCCTGCCCTCCGAAAAGCTAACGAGCTCAAGTTAGGAAGGTTGGGATTCCCAAGGTCGCACTGCAAGGGTTCAAATCCCCGGGCCGCAGCGCTCCCGACCGGAGCTGCCAATAGAGAGCGCTTTGCAAGCTTGGCAGGATGCCGGGCGGCGTCGGGAAAACAGCGCCCGCCGGCTGGCTTCTGCGGTCCCGGCGAAAAAAAGGGAGCTGCTCGGCGAGGCAAAGGAGGAGGGCAGTGAGGCTCAGCGGGCTGAAAGGGCTTTCCTACCGCCCCAGCTCTTTCGGCAAGCCGCTCTATTAAGACACCTCTAAGGGGTTCACCTTCAGAATAGGCCACAAGGAGCTACCGGCCGCCCCAGCCCTTTCGAGCGTCTCCCCCACCCCTCATTCCTTTCACACTCACTCTCCCCCTTTTTCCCTGAAAATCCTTCTATTGTGCCAATCAAGCAGATGGTTTGCAGGAAATATAGCTTGGCCTCGCTGACCGAAACTAATTTTAACTAGCTTTCCAAGCCTGAAACGTTTGTTTTGCTCTTACAAAATAGCCCCCAAAACAGCTGGCAAGGGTGAATTAAACCCATTAAAGACACATTTATAAGAAATTATATTCACATAGATTGCCTGAACCCCCTTGTGCAGCCTAAGAGGGGAGATGAGCGCATTTAAATGAAAATGTCGCTGAACGCTCCCCTCCTTAACATAGCCTGAAAGTCTCAAAAACATTTTACTAAATAGATTAACTTGACTATTGTCTTGCACCACATTTATCAGCTTCATTAAGTGAATAGCTGAACAAATATATTACGCATGCATGAAAAGCTCTTTTTCAGAGAGCCTCATTGTATCCTCAGTCCTGACAGGTGGTTAACTGTGTGTTGTGTTTTTTTGTGGGTTTTTTGTGTTTTCTTTTTTCCCCCTCCCTCTTTTTTTTTTTTTTTTTTTTTTTTTTTAAACTCAGAGAAAGAGGTTCTCTGTAGAGCAGCGATGTGTGCAGGCCCGGTGTGGTGGGAGTTAACTTTAACTCACTGCTTGGACCCTGTGGCCCAGCGACATTAGCTCTGTGAGACATTGGCAAAGGCAATCTGAGACCATTCAAGACAATCAAAATTAAATTTTGGTGAGCCGAGCCTTAAGGGCTTTTTCTCTCCATCACTCCCACCTCCTTTGTCTGGGAAATCAGTTTTATAATGCTTCCTTTCAAAGCTGATGTTTCCCCCTTGTCTCTCTCCTTACAAGGGAATTACCTTTGCTTTTCCTTGATTAACCGGCCCTCCGCAGACTGCGGGGTTAAATAGTCTTTTAGCTCATATTTGGATCCATTTCATTTACTGTGTGTCCCTGGGGAAATTCAGTGTCCCTGTGTGGGGAACAAGGGATTGCCCAAAAGAGCTCTCTAAGGGCTCTTTTAGGTCTGACCTTCTAAGGTTTAAAAAGTCTCAGTTCTTTTTCACCCCACTGCAGGGCCCCAACCCACCAGCTCCCAGCTTCTGGCCCCTGCTGCAGACCCAAAAGACAGCTTCTCCAGGTATGAGGAACAAGCCCTGAGTGGAGGGAAGAAGCGTCGGGTGAGCTGGAGGCTTCAGGCCAGATAGACTTGGCTTCTGCATCTCAGGTCTTAGATCCACTAGGAGCCCTTTGGCCCTCACATTCGGTTCCACATCCCTCCCTGTGCGAGACTTCTCTTCCATCCTGGTCCCTCAAAGAGATGTGGCCCAACAACAGGTGTAAAACAGGAGGTGACCGTCCCTGGCTTGCTCCCCTGGTCCTGGGCATCACCTTTGAGCCTTTTTAATTACTTCATGAAGCCCCACAATGAACTCCTTCCTCACTTGCCCAGGCCCCAGGTTTTTTCCCTCCACTTCCCTTCACCTCAAATTGGAACTATTGATTTCCTGTCCCAGAGTCTTTCCAGATAAAGAGACTGAAAGGAAGGTAAAGTTGGCTGATGGGCGCTGGGTAGGAAACCATATGGAATCTTTCTCTGGTCCTGAAAGGGCCACTTTTGAGGGTGGACAGGAGAAATACGAGAGAAAATATGAAAGCCATTCTGACTTTTTTCTGGTCTTCCAGAACTCTGGTATGGAGAGCAGATGCCTCTTAATAAGGTCGATTTTGTGCTGAGGTGAAGGTGGCCCCCAGGGGAGTTGGTGGTCTAGGGAGTTGGGTGGTAGATTCTGGAGAAATGAACACGTGCCCACCGCCCCCTCCCACCACTACACACACTTCCAGAACAGAGGACTCTGAGAAGACTGGTCTTGTTTATGTAGAGTGGGTGTAAGAAGTTGGTGCTACCAGGTTTGTACCAATCTTTCAAGCTGTCTCCTGTCGCCTATTGTCTTCATATTAAACTTTAATCTTGCCCAACATTTAAAAGCCTGCAAGGGAAAAAGACTTTTTCCTATGGACTGAGATTCTTTTCTAAACCAGAATCTTGCTTCACTTTTCCTTTTTCTTTCTTTTTATTTCACATTAAAAAACCAGATGTTGTGTTTTCAAACATAGAAGGAAGAGGAATCATTTGAAGATCTAAGGCCAGTTGGTTGGAGAAGGTGGGATCTGGGACGGGGGGGGGGGGGACATCCTTGGCTAAATATTCCAAATTCTTCAACTCATCTTTGAAATTTAGAAATTGCTGTTTGGGGACAAAGAGGTGTTTTCTAATCCAAGTGCCCATAGAGGATTAGAGATAAGACTATTAGTTCTTTATAATGCAGTGAAATTTAGTTAAAAAATTATTTTTTGTCTAACAGGTAGGGAGTTTCCCCAAAGACACACAGTAAAGTGAAATAGATCCAGATGTGAGGGAGTCTTGATTTGGTCAGAGGAGGGACCTGTCAGAGAGAGAGGCTGCTTGGAACCACAAGTCAATACTTGAGAGGAAAATATTCTGAAGTGTGTGGGGCTCTAAGTTGCTGGAGGTTTGTTCACCCGAGGCTGAGGTGGGCTTAGGGGTTATTTCAGGAAAGAAAAAAGGAATAGACCCCCAAAGACTTTTACCTGCTCTGCAGTTCTGCTCAGTGAGTGTAGGGAAGAGGGAGGGAGGCATACGAGGATGTGGGAAGGAATGGGGAAAAATAGTCTTATTTCAAGGTGATACCCATATCACACAAAGACTTTAAGACTAACCACCAGCTGCCAGCTGCAGGAGGAAAATCAAAATATTCCCCAGCCTGTTCACCCTCATCCTCTATCAACTTTCCCCTCCAACTGCAAGGAGAAAAAGGTGGTCATCAGACAGAAATGCCTTCACTTTCCTTCCTACCAGCTTACTCTCCATTCTCCTTCCATCTCCCCTGAGTCTCCTTGGGGACGGTATTGGTTTTTAATCTCTGTTTGCCCCTCCAAACCTACCTCCTACCCCTTCTCCCCCTGCTGTTGCCCAGGAGACTAGCTAAATGCATCTAGGGAAATGCACCGACCCCAGGACACTTCGCTGGCTGGTTTCTTCCAGGTGGTTTCAGGGGGTAGGAGGCAATGGCACCAACTCAAGGATGGGAAGGATGGGAAGAGAGAAAGCTTGCAGGTATTTCCTCCTCCACTCCCTTCTTGCTTTTGCATTTCAGTAACTGCAGCTGAGGCTCCCAAGCTCGCTGGGCCCAGGCAGCATTGTCTTGCCAGCCTGCTGACCTCTGGGGGCCTAGGGATAGAGCGGATATAACAGCTTCCCGCTGTTGCTAGTCTCGGGGTGCATTAACACCCCTTGCTTATTCCCTTAACCCTGCCCGCACTTCTGTAAGTGGTTTCTTCATTTGAAATGTTTGCTGCTGAACTTCTGACTGATACAGGGGCCTTGTTTTTCATCATTCTCTCTGTCTATAGCTTCAGTATCCTCTTTGCCACTGGTTCTTTCAAATTGTGCTCAGTTCAAAAGGACCCTCTCTTGGCCTTCAGTCCACTCCTAACAACATCTCCTTACAGATTTCCCCTGACTTTTGTGAGGCCTGAGACAAAACTATAGATGGAAGCCTGTGGCCCACCCTACTTCACTTCCCACTCTGACTGTATCCTACACCACGCAGGACCATGCATCCAAGAGTGTGGACACCCAGTCCATGTATCCAAGATCCATCCATACCCTCTGCTTCCAAATAGCCACTTATGGTCCAAAATTATTTTTAGTATAAGTATGTCCCAAATATTGCATGGGATATACTTACACTAAAAAATTATTCATTGTTAATCAGAAATTCAAATTTAACTGGATATTCTGGATATCATTGCAGAGGTTTTTTTTGACAGCATTGACTAGAGTTCCTGAATATGGAGCTGAATCTGTTGCCCTGGGGAAGTGGAAACCTAGAGGAATATAACTGCCACATTCAAGTATTCAAAGGGCTGCCAAGAGGAAGAAAATTAGTAATGGCTTCTAAGTTACTAGAAAGAACCAAAGAGAGGCAGGATGCATACTTTGCAGCAACTAGGGATTTTAGAACATAAGTCAAATCTTATTGCCCCATCCTCTCCTTTCAATCCACAGATATTCATTGAGTTACTACCATGTACCAGCAGGCACTGTTCCAGGTCTGGGAACCCTGGAGTGAACAAGACAGACAGAGCTTGTGCCATCTTGGATCTTCCCTTCTATTTAGGATGCAGGACGAACAGGCTCCTGCCAGCCCCTCCCTCTCCCCTCCTCTCCCAAAGTCCTGCCTCCCATCTCTTCCCCCTTCCTCTGAAATGCCCAGCTCTGTCCTACTAGTTTACTTTGGCACGTGCTTTTCTCTCCGCTTGCTTCGTGTGGTTAACTCTTGCTCATCCTTCAGATTGCAGTTTAAATGCTACTTTCTCATCACTTGGGTTTTTTTCTTCCATTTAAAAAAAAAATTGAAGTATAGTTGATTCATAATATTGTATTAGTTTCTGGTGTACAGCATAGTGATTCAGATATATATATCTATATATATAGATATATATATGTATACACACACACACAAACACACATACATATTCTTTTTCATTTTTTTTTATTATGGGTTACTACAAACCATTGAATATAGTTCCCTGTGCTATACAGTAGGAGCTTGTTGTTTATCTATTCTGTACATAGTGACTTGTATCTGTCAGTCCCAAACTCCCAATTTATCCCTCCCTCCCCACTGTAACCATAAATTTGTCTTCTATGGTTGTGAGTCTCTTTCTGTCTTGTAAATAAGTTCATTTCTGTCATTTTTTTAAGATTCCACATATAAGTGATATCATATGCTATTTGTCTTTCTCTGACTGACTGACTTTACTTAGTATGATAATCTCTAGGTCCATCCATGTTGCTGCCAATGACATTATTTCATTCCTTTTTATGGCTGAGTAGTATTCCATTGTATATATACACCACATTTTCTTTACCCATTCATTTGTTGATGGACATTTAGGTTGCTTCCATGTCTTGGCCTTTGTAAAAAGTGCTACTATAAACATTGGGGTGCACGGATCTTTTCAAATTAGAGTTTTCTCTGGATATATGCCTGGGAATGGGATTGCTGGATCATATAGTAACTCTATTTTTAGTTTTCTAAGGAACCTCCATACTGTTTTCCATAGTGGCTATACCAATTTGCATTCTCACCAACAGTGTAGGAGGGTTCCTTTTTCTCCACACCCTTTCCTGCATTTATTATTTCTAGACTTTCTGATGATGGACATTTTGACTGATGTGAGGTGATACCTCTTTTAGTTTTGATTTGCATTTTTCTAGTAATTAGTGATGCTGAACATCTTTTCACATGCCTATCGGCCATCTGTATGTCTTCTTTGGAGAAATATCTATTTAGATCTTATGTTCATTTTTGATTAGATTATTTGTGTTTTTTTTGATGTTGAGCTGTCTCAGCACTCCGTATTTTTTCCTTCTTGGCAATATATCAAATCTACATCTATATCTATACATATATATATATAGAGAGAGAGCATTCATTGTTACTCACTAGCTGTGTGACCTTGGGCCCAGTTACTTAATCTTTCTGTTCTTTAGTTTTTTCAACTGTCTCATCTAAAGTTTTTTCAACTGCCTCATTTATTATTACCTCATCTATGGTAATAATAAAATGTATCCTAAAAGACTGTGAAAAATGTTTATTGCCTAGAACAGTGACTGGCTTATATTTAGACACATAAGAAATGTAGTTCCCTTTCCTCTCAAGAAACTAAATATCCTAACCCCATACCTGATTTCCTTTTAAATGTCAGTGAAGGACATTTAAACCAATAATAACAACAACAATAATTATAATGCTAGTTAGCTTTATCAAGAACTTACTTTATGCCTGGTACAGTGTTCAATATATTCCATGCATTATTTAGAATAATCCTCAAAACAACCTCATTAGGTAGATACTATCACTGTCCCCACTTACCCAACAGGAGAAGACACAGAAACAGAGAAATTTAACAGAGTAAGTGCGTTGGGTTTGCATGGCTGGGTGGAACTGTTTCCCAGAATTCCCCTTTCATTGTGACTCCAGTGATGGTGGGCCACCAGTCTTGAGGTGTTTGGAGGGTGGAAGGCAAAGTGGTCATTTTGCCGCTGATCAGCTGGCTCACATCATTGGTGTGAGACACCAATCCATCAGTTTCCCCAGCTTCTCTGACCACTATGTTTACCCTCCTGAGAAGAGCATAGGCTTTTTTAGGACATCCACACCAAGGTCAGAGGCAGCAGGGACCGACATGGATTTCAGTCTGTTCCTGTGGGGTTCCAGCTTGTGTTTGTGGGTTCCAGCCTGCTCCCGAGACATCAATGGTATACACACTATATTGCCTGTTAGTTCTGCTTCTCTGATTGAATCCTGATGCACAGTTAATAAATACCAGTGTCAAGGCTTGGAACTCATTCTGACCCTAGAGCCTGTGTTCATAACCACTATCCTGTACTGGCTCTGAAGAAAATCTTGGGAGTTTGAAGGCTGAGGAGACAAGTCTGAGGTTTAAATTCTAAGTCTGGATCTGGCTTCTTCTGCTTTGATGTACTGCAGTAATTAAGAGGTTTCATTATACTCATGGGCCAAATGGACACTCAGAGGGCAGATAGCAATGGATAAAGTTTACCTTGGTTTATAAAAATCAAAAGTTCTCAGAGGGGAGGGTATAGCTCAAGTGGTAGAGTACATGCTTGGCATGCAGGAGGTCCTGGGTTCAATCCCCAGCACCTCCTCTAAAAATAAATAAGTAAACCTAATTACCTCCCCCTCCAAAAAAAAACTTTAAAAATAAAAATAAAAAGTTCTCAATATGGGGAATGTAGCCAAAATTTTGTAATAACTATAAATGAAAGGGAACCTTTAAAATTGTATAAAAATTTTAAAAGTTAATATAATAATATAATATAATGTAATAATAATGATGTGAGCACATATTTAGCATCTACAAACTTTCAGGTACTGCTCGAAGTGCTTATGTATCAACTCATTGAATCTTTATTCTGATCTCAAGAAGTAGAAGCAGTAGTCCCAACACTTACTCAGAGAAATAGGTATTAAATTTCAAAACTGTGAACTTTGTGAGGGCAAAGGACCCAGAGTTAGGGGAGTTCTTAGTTCCCTGCTCTGACAAGGGGAGGTAGTTAAAGAAGAAACTTAAGTCTCCGATTTTGGCTGCATCAGCAAAAAGACTCATCTGAAATAGAGTAAACAACAAAGAAAAGTTATTATTTCATAAAACAAGAATTCCAGACGTATAACAGGTCCAGAGTCCGTGAACTCACTGTGTCATTGATATCATTGATATCATCCAGGTTCTTTCTCTCTGCTCTGTCATCCTTAATGTGCTGACTTGTCTTCTTTGGCTGGCTTCCTCATGGTGTCACATGGCTGTCCCAGTTCCAGGCATCATCACATGTAGATGACAACACCCAGCAGAAGGAGAGTTCATTGTCCTCTCTCTCCTTTTATTAGCAGGAAAAAAGTCTTTTCCAGAAGCCCACTTGGAGAATGTCTCCTCCTATCTTGTTGGCCAGAATAGTGCCAGTTGCTCATGTCTAAACTAGTTACTGGCACAGAAAATGGAATCACCATTTTTTAACTTATTTTTTATGTAGTGATTTTCTTGATGACATTGTTTATTGTGAACGTGTCAATTTTTGTTAGAAACAAAGATTTTAGAGGCATACTCTCATTTAAACCTATTTTCTGTGTATCAATCATTATTACTTCCTTATAAAGTATATTTTAAACAAGACCTGTTACCAAGAAAAGATTTTCTGTTTAGGACAGTTTTTAAAGATTTTTATATACAAATTTGATTTTAACTTTTTTAAAGTGAAGTATAGTTGATTTACAATGTTGTGTTAGTTTCTGGTGTACAGCATAGTGATTCAGTTATATGTTATATATATTCTTTTTCATATTCTTTATCATTATAGGCTATTACAAGATACTGAATATAGTTCCCTGTGCTAAACAGTAGGATCTTGTTGTTTATCTGTTTTATATATAGTAGTTACTATCTCAAATCCAAGCTCCTAATTTATCCCTCCCCTCTCCACTGGAATTACCATTTTTTTAAATTAAATGAATCAAGGAAAGAGGAAGGACCTAGCTTCCTGGAAACACATGAGCGTTAGATTTCTGAACAAAGAAGATACTGATCAGCAAAGGAAAAGGGGCTTGGCTTTATCTAGGCAACAAACAGAGGCTGTTACTACATGTTAATAAAGTGTATTAAAAAATAAAGTGTGCCTTACCCAAAGCTAGACCCATGGATGAGTTCTAGTAGCTGCCCTTTACCACTGTCTTACCCCTGTTTTAAAGAATTGGTACTGACCACCACAGATACTGCTAATGCTTACAGTACCCATTCTTCTCTTTATGAGCCCACAGTCATTTCCTAGCTTTCCTCACTAGCAGATGGAGACATAGTCTCCGTTCTGGGCAGTGGAATGTGGGCAGAGGTGATGTACATCACTTCTAGGCTTGGCATATAAAATCTCTCTTGCACAATCCTTTTCATTTTTCCTTCCATGGGGACATGAAGGCAATGTATTTGTGTGGCAGAGATACAACATGTAATGAGCCTGGACCCCTGAGTCATGGCTTGGAGGAGAGCCATCCACCTTGTGTTGGACTGTGACATAAGAAAGAAATAAGCTTTTATCATAAGATGTTGGGGTTATCAGAGGAGTTATCCTGTCTTAACTAATGTACCCACTAAAATCATCTTCTGTGTGTCTTGTGTTTTGGGTGTACGGGCTGCAGATCTGGTGTGCAGGTATCATGCTGCCAAGATGATTATTCAAACATGCATCAAATGCCATGCATGTTAAAAATAAAACCCCTTTCATGGTAGCCTTGCTTAAGTACTTCCAGTGATAAGGCACTCACTGTTTCTAGCAAGAGATAACTCTGGTTGGTAAGAGATAACATGTAAGTAAAAGATAGCAAATAGAACTTTAGTTCTTGTGCCAAATTTCAGTGATTGGTAGTTATATTTAAACTACTGCATAGAGGAGGATTCCGAGATCAACTCTGAGTGATGTGGGAAATTTCTCTGCTATTAAATAGCAATGCCTTCCAGGGCTCTGGTGGTGGTATTGGTAGACCCCTGCTCCATATAGCATCTGTGGTTTGAGAACTATGAGAACTGAGGAGAAAGCACATAGAAAGGAGATTTGCCAGTAAGTAACAGGACTCAGGGCATAGGATCTTGGGGTGTATTTCTAGGGATGATCTTACAGTTGCAACACTAATTATGGCTTCCATTTAGTGGGTTCTGTGCTTAATGATTTATATATATTAATTCCTAGTCTCCTCATAACAAGTCCATTTTACAGACAAAGAAACTGTGGCTCAAAAAGTATAAAGTAGCTGTTAGGGCATCATGCAGTTAATTTAGTGGCAGAGGCAGATTTGGACCAGGGAGGTCTGACCCAAAGTCCCTGTTCCTACTCTGTCACCTATGGAATTAGAGAGGGAACTGATTGTATCAAGATTTCTGAACTTGAATTTTTGTTGTGGAGGGCCACGTGGGACATTGTAGGAGGTTTAGCAGAATTGCTAAGCCATCAGATGCCTATAGCATACTCTCCCTCCCTCCCAGAGAAAAATGTCTCCAGACTACCAAATGTCAGTTTGGGGATCCAAATTGCCCCTGGTTGAGGACCAGTGTGTTAGAGGAAGTCAGGCCCTAAGTTTGGAGCATTTCTGGTTCTCAGTGGGCAGGTGATCTGGGAAGGTGCTAAAGAACAAGCAGAGAAAGAGTCGATACGGGAACTTAGGGGGCAAGGGGTTAATCAGGATAGCCTGGGAGCTGTGGTCACATGAAGGAGCCAACAACAGTGAGGGTGACTGGAGTCTGAGTCCCCTAAGCTCATGCAGTAAGTCTTCTAGATGTTTCCTGTTAAGGGGCAGGACTGAGTAGACCTGAGCTTGCAGGAGAAGGTTCCTGTGGCACCAGATTGTAGGTAAAGGAAGGATGAAGAGTGAGGATTCTAACCACACTGGTCACCCTGAATGCTATTGAGAGCCTGCCCTGTGGGCACATCTCATAATCAGTAGATACTAAAGGACTGTTTGTTGAGTGAATGGTAAACAGTCAGACCAAGTGAAAGGAATAAAGCAATTGCACTTATTTTTGAGTAAAAATATGGTATGAAATAACATTCTTGAATAGCTATAAAATCTGTATTTGGCAGACACAAAGCAGCAAATTTTAGACATTTGGGCAAAGGCATCAGCTTTTAGGTGAAAGGGAAAGAGAATGTCACTTTTAGTGAATATGAATTAGCCAGATCTAACGTGTTTGCTCAGTGCCTCTTCAACTTTTAAATGGAAAATGGAGATGTTCTCTCCTGGCATAAACAGAAAGCAAGTTGCTTTGGAAAAATATGAACAGTGTTTGGTAAAACCCATAACTTTCCTTGTATGTAAGTGTTCTGAGGGAATGTTCATGTATTTCAGTTCTTATTACTAATTTGCTTTCTCTTATTTCTAAAAGTGAATGGCTTCTTAATATACATATTTAGTTAGAATATGTTTTAAAGTGTTCCTCAGATTCTGAGCCTGGAGAGGGATGGTGGTGACAGAAGGTATTTCTGCTTTCATCAGTTCATAAACACAAGCACCCCTCATTATGCGGTACACCAGAAATTGACACATTGTAACTGATTATACTTCAATAAAAATTAAAAATAAAAAAGACAAGCATTCCTGCAGGGTCTCTGTCCCCTCTTTTAGAGAGCGCTAAAAGGAGGTCTAGAAATATTGAAGCTAATTCGCTACAAAGCTGACTAACACCCCAAGAGCACCCGTTGATGGTCATCTAGAACTTCTGCCCCTTTCTCCAAAAACCAAGCCCTACAATCACTTGGGGAGGCTTTTTAAAAAAAATAAAGCCAGCTTTGTTTTCATCCTCTGTCATTTCCATTTTCAGTATAGAACAGTTCGCAAATTCATATTTTTTTCTGCCACCATTCACTCTATTTTCTCTCAGTTCTGTGCAATACATGGTCCAAAGCATGAAGGGGGAGGGGACTGTGGAGGTCAGCGCTATTCACGTTTTGCCTGTTAATCGAATTACCAAGGTAGGGGCTCCTGAAACTGAGCTGCTCACATAGAAAAGCGTTCCCCCAACCTGGTGAATTGTTTGCCAAGCTTTTTAAATGGGCAGAGTTTGGGAGTTGGGGGGTCAGGGAGAGAAATGCATCTTTTTTTTTTTTTTTAAGTTTCTATGAGGAGCCACGGAAAGAATTTAGTGGTTGTCAACATGAGTTTTACCACAAAGGTACAGTTTAAAATGTAGGTTCATTTTGACAGAGCTTCAGGTCACGCAAGCCTAGGGAAACCTGTGCTGCTATTTGTTTTTTGTGTGTTTTAAAAAGGGTTCAGGAGACGGAAGGGAGGGAGATGAAGCAGAGGTGGGGGGTGGGGGGCGGGGAGCGTCCCAAGGGGGTGACATGCATTGAAGGGTGGATGCTTCAGGGGTGTTCTTACCAGAGGCTCTCAGTGACGGATTGTGTGAAAGGGCAGCTTTGAATGAACAGCCCCAGCCGGGCCTGATTTTGAACTGGTTTTCAGACCTTGATTCCTACAAACAGAATAAAATACCTTGTCGAATAGAGCCCATTGAGCGAGGATGATGGGTTAAGAGTGGGGGTACGAGGTGGTAGCGTGGGTGCTTGTTTATCAAGGAGGAGTTGTCCGTTGTTCCTGGAGCCGGTGAAAGGAAAGACGCTGGAGTCTGATGGCTGGGGTAGCACTGATGTGAGGTAACCGGGTAATCGGATTGAAAGGGAGCCATAGTATTTATGTCAGTTCACATTTCGTCAAAGGAATAATGTGAGATGCTACCTAGCTGAGGCTTTGGCCCGGGGGTTCAGTAGCCAGCACCCAGGCCTCGCTGGATTCAAACCTAAATTAATTCTCCCAGGAGCATTGGCTGATTAATCAATTTGCATAATAGTGGAAAAACTACAGAGTAGTTACTCTTTTTTTGTTGTTCCCCTTCTGTAGGGATTTGGACCAGAAAAGGTTTAAATTCATTTGAAAGAAGAGTGTGTGAGAAGTCAGTGCAGCCAAAGCCCCCTCGGGGGCTCCCAGCGCTGTTTTCTGGATGGAAGGGGATGGAGTGGAGGCGAGGCTGGTTCACTCAAGAAGTTTCACTCTTCCTGGAAAAAATCACCTCCTTCTGAGGCCCTTCCCTGGCACTTGCTTTAGGGGACTTGGCTCTTGGCTCAGATGCTAGTATCAGGTTCAGAGGAGGAACAGGCAATCTGTCCCAAGTGGACGGTCCCCCTGGGTTCAGATTCTGGCCAGAGATGGTTTTAGGAAATGTATAGATAGGTTCAGTTCTGACTTATTCAGGTTCAGTGGTGTTTCTGAAAAGAATTTCAGGTCTATTTTTCATTCCATAGAGAGATAAAGCAATTTGGTTTTTAAAACTCATGCCATTTGTAATCTATTTTGACTGAGTACGTTTATTCAATAAGCACTTGCTTAGCGCTGCCTGAGTCAACATGTGATGGTGGGTGTGCCAGTGGGATGGTGTTATCATTTTAAGAAACCACATTGTAAAAACAAAATGGAAAAAAGGGGGCTAAGGATTCCTGAGTTTCAGAATTTCAATGTCAAAGTTATTTGCCCTGCAGACATTTCAATAATAGAAATTTTCTATGTTGCTATAAACATTACTTAGTAAATCCAGCTTTGATTACTTCCAGCCTTTGCTCTCGAATAAAGAGCCTTCTTTTCAAAGTCCTTTAGACACTATCTTCAGTACTTCTTACTCATTCTTATTACCTTTATTCCCTCATCATCCATTGTTGTGATAAATAAAGCCCCAAGCTATTCAAATGAAGCTGCCATGTTGGCTCAAAATGCTTCTGTTTCTATGAGTTCCAGATGGAGATACTTTAAAAACAATAGCAGGGCAAATCCTATTTTCTAACTGATTGTGTGGTTAATTCCAAATTTTATCATGAAAACTTCCTGTTATAAAAGAAATGCCCATGGTAGGTGCTCAACAAATGTTACTTTCACTTTCCCTTCACTTGAATGTATCCAGGACGACAATGAGAAAAGTCTCTTGTTACTTAGGAAAACCAGGGAACAAGATCCTAATACAGCAAGGAGGGAAAGGGCTGTGCTGGGCAACTCAGCTGCTTTGGAGATGCCACCCAGCCTAGGAGCCCTTTCCTTGAGATCTGTACTCCCTCATCTCCTATGAACAAGGGTGAGCCTCCAACAGTTCTTTTTTTTTAAAAGACTTTTATTATTTTTTTTAGAGCAGTTTAATTTTACAACAAAATTGAGAAGAAAGTACGAATACATGCACAGCCTCCCCCGTTATCAACATCACTTACCAGAATGGTACACTTTTGCGAGCAATGAACCTACACGGACACGTCATAATCACCCCAAGTCCAGAGTTTACCGTAGTGTTCACTCCCAGTGTGCACATTCTATGGGTTTGGACAAATATGTAATAATATATGCTCATCATAATAATGTTATAGAGTATTTTCACTGCCCTAAAAATTCCCTGTGCTCTGCCTATTTATCTCTTTCCCCATCCACCCCTGGCAACAAGTAATCTTATTAGCGTCTCCATAGTTTTGCCTTTTCCAGAATATCAGATAGTTGGAATCACACAGGTTGACTTCTTTCACTTAGTAATACACATTCAAGATTCTTCCATGTCTTTTCATGGCTTGATAACTCATTTCTTTTTAGCACTGAATAATATTCCATTGTCTGGATGTACCACAGTTTACTGATCCATTCACCTGCTGAAGGACATCTTCGTTGTCTCCAAGTTTTGGCAATTATGAATAAACCTGCTCTAAATGTCTGTGTGCAGGTTTTTGTGTGGATGTAACTTTTCAGTTCCTGTGCATCAATTACGAGGAGTGCAATTGCTGGATTATATGGTAAAAGTGTGTTTAGTTTTGTAAGAAACCTCCAAACAATCTTCTAAAGGACCTGTACCATTTTGCATTCCCACCAGCAATGTTTCTGTCGTTCCAGATGCTTGCCAGCATTTGCTGTCATCAGTGTTCCAGACTTTGGCCATTCTAATAGGTGTGTGGTGGCATCTTATTGATGTTATGATTTACATTTCCTTGATGCAAACCAAGGGGTCTGCCTACTTTCAGAGTATACTCAATAATATACTTACTCTGAAAGACAATCATCAATTTTTGTCCGCAGAATTATGCTAGCTACTGAGCCAGAGAAGTTAACCGACACTGGTTCTCTCCAACATCTTATCTATCAGGGAAAAAGAAAACAAACACGCTCCCACCTACACACATGTATTCTCACCCACTGATCCTCAGTGGGAAACTGTTATGACTGGGAACCAAAGTGACTGATGCTCACTGGGTGAAACAGTTCAGAGAAGGAAGTCTCTTCCTTCTGCTGGGGCTGCGTGGGGCATGAGCTTGTGAGCAGCGGCCTCAGCGTGCCAAGAGTGGAGGGTGGCTCGTTCTGGCTGCGCCTAATGGCAAGAAATGGATCTCAGGCTCCAGCCATGGTACCTGGAACACTCAGCTTTGCTCTGGGTGGGTCTCACCTGTGACTCTGCACTCAGTCTGGGATAAAAACTGCATGTGAGAGGCACTGAGCAAAGTGGAGTGCTTCTGAGGACAGCGTGGAGTCTCAGGGAAGGAAATCAGAATCACCCATGTGGCCGCAAATAAGTAGAACTGGGACTAATCCAGGAACACTTCTTTGGCTAACTATAAATAAGACCTTTCTAATAGCTCACTCTCTAATCCACGTGGTCTCTGCCGAGCAGTCACAGTGACCTTTTTAAACATAAATTGCATCAAGACATGCTCCTGCTTAAAACCCAACTGAGACTTCCCATTGTGGTCTCCTGTGTCTGGCTTCATTGGCCCCTGCCCACTTCTTTTTCTTTTAATATTTTACTTTTTTGGTTGAGGAATAATTTACATATGGGGAAATGGCACATACCTGAAGTTCAGTTACAGCTTGATCACTTTGGGCAGCCATTATGAAAACAATATGGAGATTCCTTAAAAAATTAAAAATAGACTTAACTACGTGGCCCAGCAATCCCATTCTTGTGCATATATCCAGAGAGAACTCTAATTTGAAAAGATATATGCACCCCAATGTTCATAGCAGCACTATATGCAATAGTCAAGGCATGGTTTCCATTGTAGCTTAAAAATCACAGAACTCGATTCCCTCGCAGTTCTGGGGGCCGGAAGTCCAAACTTAAGGTGGCGGAGCACGGAGCTCCCTCAGAGGCTCTGAGGGTAAAACATGTCCTTGGCTTCTTCCAGCTTCTGGTGGGGGTCAGCCTTCCTTGGCTTCTTTGGCTTCACATCCCTCCAGTCTCTGCTTTGGCCTTTATAGTGCCTCCTCCCCTCCTGACTGTTCTTCTCCATGTGTCTCTTTTAAGGACACTTGTCATTGGATTTAGGGCCCACCTGGATAGAAGATCTCATCTCAAGATTCTTAATTACATCTGTAAAGACCCTTTTACCAAATAAAGTAACATTCACAGGTTTCAAAGATTTGACGTGCATATCTTGGGGAGGAGGGGCACATTTTTCAGCTTACCACGGGGAGCAAAGTTGAGAGAGAAGTTTCTAGAACTGGGCTATGAAGTCAGAGGGAGCCCACTGCAGGGCTGGCTGAGGGCCAAGCTGATCATCCACAGATCTCAGCTCCTTTATACTCATCCAGCCTAAGGTTGGGATTAGCTCCAGGGAACAAAGGACATTAACATTTGTGGAGCATCCAGTACTGCCCGGCACGGGAGCTGAGTGCTTCGTTATCAGATACATTTCATTCTAACAAAGACCCTCGGAGGGAGCTATGCCATTTCCGTCTTCCCCCAACTTTGTACTTTGGAAAAAGTCAAACTTAGAGAAAAGCGGAAAGAAAAGTATGAAGAACACCTCTATATCCTTCACCTGGGGTCACAGAGTGTTCCCATTTGGCCTCATCTATTCTCTGTGTATTGAATATACATCTGGGGACAGGGAGCTGAACCATTGGAAAGTAAGTTATTGGTATCACGATATTTCAGTTCTAAATAAATCAGCATCCTCACCTTGATCTGACACATGAGAAATAGTTACTTTTATTTGAAAAATGGGGAAAAAAAAGTGGAATCTCAGCAATGTTAGGGAAATTTTGCAAAGTCTCAGAACTTAAGTATAAAGCCAATGTTGGACTGCAAGTCTCTCAAACTCATGCTCTTTCTGCACATTTTATTTATTTATCTGTTTATTAGCTCACTGGTTTTGGTGGGGTTTGCAGCTACGATGCACTGAGGATACTTTGACTGCATAAAGCATGTCAGGTAGAAAGATAATGGATAATTATCTCAGATAAGTAACTGAGATCATTTCCAGGTCTGTGATGAAGCACTGGTAGGGGAACAGTGGTACTGCCTGGGAGGCTAAAAGGAAAACTGCTCAAGGTTCCTGCCCTAAAGGAGATTGTAATGGAGCAGGATTCTTCGAAATGAGAAGTGGGATTCTTAGCAGTGAGGGGACCTCCCTTCTACCCTTTCTCAAGAAGCTTCAGCAGGAGATGCTTTACCGAGAGAGAGGATAAGCCAAGAAAGGGAAGACATGGGATCCTAGAAATAAGAGCTCTAACCAGAAAGAGAAGCAAGGGGAAATCGGGACGGCAAGACTAGAGGTGCAGGAGACAGAACTGATCACCACCGGATGCATCTGACCACATGGAAAAGAGACCAGTATTTAGGGGTGTTTTAAAATTCTGAGGGAGAGTTTTAGAAGAACTTAATGATGGCCACACAGAGAGCTCTGTAAAGAAAAAGAAGTAATTATTAGCTTCAGGAAAAATAAAAAGCTTACACAATAAATGCAGTGTAACTGTAGTCTAATACTAGCTTCAACAATGCACAATATTTGTTTATTTGTAGTAAAGGAAACATGTAACGCTGATTGAACCAAAAATAGTGATATAATTGTTGTAGAAAGTGGTGGGAGGCATTAAGCAAGAGGGGCAAAACTTCAGTGCCCATTATAGAAAGTCAATAGCTGATGTCTACAATGCAGAAATCAGCAAAGAGAACTAGATGCAAACTATTGAGAAATATGGAGGTCAATGCCAGAAAAAATTGCAGCAGAAGAGAATGTGACAATGAATGTATGGATGGATGTTCATATATAACTGAAAAATTGTGCTCTACACTGGAATTTGACACAACATTGTAAAGTGACTATAACTCAAAAAAATGTTTAAAAAATATATGTATATGAAAATGGGGGGAGGGTATAGCTCAAGTGGTAGAGTGCATGCTTAGCATGCATGAAGTCCTGGGTTCAATCCCCAATACCTCCTCTAAAAATAAAGAAATAAACCCAATTACCTCCTCCCCCCTCCAAAAAATATATGAAAATAGTTCTAACTGGAAATTAGTAGGAGAATAAAAGGGGAGGAGGAAGGCGCTAAGGATTGTTATTGTAAGCTTTGTAGTGTCATTTAACAATTGAAATGATGTGCATGTACTACTCTGATATAAATAAAAATGAACAAAAATTGGTAAAGGGAAGAAAGAGAGGGAGGAAGAGAGAGAAAGCAAGAGGCAGAGAGAGGGAGGGAGAGAGGCGGACTGAGGTGAGTTGCCTTTACTCTGCCAGTCTAGGAGAGGGCAGGGCTGGGTTAGAACAAACGAAGGTACAGAAAAAAATAGCCTCAGGGAAGATAAGGACCGGAAAGGGACTTTGATCATTCAAAAACTGGATAATAGGAACTTAAATTATTTAAATTAGATGTTGTAGAAAGAAGGCTGTGTTTCCAACAAAAAACAAGGAATCAATACTCTTTAAGGTCGAAACCAGATTATCTAGAGGTGATCAAGAATTCAGAATACTTCTTACCATAGGAGCTCTTAAGATTGAATGGTTTTTTTTGACAGCTTCATCTTGAGAATGTATATGCTTTTTCCTCATTCCTAACTTTTATAACAATTTTATTAAGTAATAAGTATAGCTAAGTATAAATGAACTCCCCGATTAGATGTACTTCAGCTTTCTACAGATTTAGTAATTCATCCAAGATTTTTCCAAATACTTCTTATTTTCAAGAACTTTCAGAGTCTAGAGATAAATACATAAAACCTCAACTTTGCCCTTGATCTGCAAGGGATATTTAAAAGATTTTAAATTAGGCCACAGGACATAATATTTATATTTTCTATATTCTATTTGGTTTGCCAGGACAATCCATTTTGTATTTTTAGAATGTTAACACTCTGAATTAACATTAAATTTGTTATATTGGCTTATATTTTGGTTTCACTAATAATGTTGCTTACATTTTCTAGACCTTTCCCTAAAACCACATGTTTAATTCCCAGTGAGTATTTCCTGGGTCATTTTGGTTACAAGTTCTCCTGGATTTAATTTAGGATAGAAGTATTAACATACTAGTTTAAAATTTTCAGCTTTTATTCATCCACCCCCAGTATTCTGAACTGCTGGGCTTCATCCTAGTTGTGATATGAAAAGGGCTGTTTCCTTAAGGTCTCTTTAAAATTTTTCCTTTTCCTTTTTAACCTGCTATAGAGTTTATGTAGAATATTGAAACCATTTCATAGAGTCATTTTTGTGAAAATTTGCCTTGCACATAGTAGATAGTAAATATTTAGGATTGATGGCTGTTCTTTGGGATCATAATAGGAGAGAGTTTGGTCAATTGAATAGATGTAGAATTTAAACACAACCTTATGGGAAATAGGATACTCTTAGTGCCCTACCTTCAATCTAACACCCATTCTTTAAAGCTGCTATTTAAACGACGTCTGAATGATCTGCCCAGTGGTAGGGTTAGAAACGCCTTCCCCTATGATCCAGTGCCCTGTTTCCTTTGCTATTATCGTCAGTGATTGAATCAGATCCAGAAAACCCTAAACTCACTTTCTTTGAAGTTAAAGACTTTTGGCTCCACCCAAGCTTAGGATGTCAAGTAAGAGTAACAACCATTACTAAGACAGTATTAGGGTTAAAAAAAAAAGAAAAAGGAAGAAAAGAAGGGCATACAGAAGGTAAACATTCATTATTGTTTAGAACATATCAAGTTTCCAATTCATGAATATTTAATTGAACCAATCTGATATACCCCCAGTCCTCTACAAATTTTCCCATTTCCATAGAAGTCTCCATAAACTTAGAAATTTCAGTACTTGGGTTATATTCATTTAATAAAGTTGGATTGTATTGTATGAAAATATTTCTTCCAACTTATCTACCATAGTTTGATTATGCTACAAAATGAAATCAAAATCTATGACACCTAAAAATTGTTCCCATTGTAAATATTTATCCAATCATTTGAACCAGATGAAGGTTTTTTGAGGGTAATCACAAGAGTGGCTCATGGTCATAGGTTGTCTCCAAAAAAGCAGGGGCCAGAGAGCACAGATTTTTAGATCCTTTGTATAGAACTAGGAAAATGTGGTTTGTATTAATCTGGGAAAATAAATGGAACAAATACCACCACCCTTGTCTAGACAGCATTATCTCTTACATGTGTTAAACTTGACAGCCTCTATGTGGTTTCTCCTTTCTCTCTGGCCCAGATCAAACCCTTTTCCATTCTTCAATAGACCAAGGGATCCTTTCAGATTGAAGGTCTATCTTGTCACTTTCCTGTTTAAAATTCCTCCGAAGCTTCCCACTGAATTTAGTACAAAATCCAAATGCTTTTACCTGGACGTGTTGTTTTTTGCACCTGGCCATTTCTCCAGCCTCTGCTCTCATCTCATTCCTCTACATTCTTGCTACATGGGATATAATCAAGGACATTCAGTTCCTCCCAACAACTTTGGAAGGCATTTTTCTCCCCATGGACTGTTACATATGCTGCTCTCTCTGCCTGGGACACTCTACCCCCCCCCCACCCCCTCCCTGTAACATCAGATCGCAGCGTTGGATGCTTAAACGCTATTTCCTCTAGGAAGCCTTCCCTAACCACACCCACCAGGAGTATTAGGTCTTATGGCACCTGGCATTTGTCCTGTATCACGCATACCACAGTTAAATTTACAAGTGCATTGAGTGCATTCCTCCTGGGTTCTAGCTCCATGGTAGCAGTGACAATGCCTATCTTGTTTATCACTTTATCTCAACATTGTGCCTGATATACCACGGTAGAAAAAATATTCCCCATGGGAAACCATTCTTATTTGTGACATCTAATTCTTTCCCACTGTAAATATTTATTCATCTATTTTTAACTAGATGGTTTGTTTGAATCTAATCAAAGGATTGGCTTCTGATCATAGGTTGTCTCCAAAAAAGCAGGGCCAGAGGGTACAGATTTTTAGATGCCTTGCACAGGACCAGGCAAGGTAGGTTCTCCAGGGTCATTTTGCCTCATTCTTGCACTTACTGGATTTTTCCCCTCCATTTTCCACAAGGTTCTTACCCCTGCCTGGGCTATGACGTATATGACTTATGATTCACAGTACGATGATCTAGTCAACAGTATGTTGATTGATTGGTTAGATAGCTGCTACACAGTTTAGTGTGAAAATATCGGGAACTTTTTGATGCTGGCAATAATGGGACCATAATTATAATATTCTCAGAATATTTTCAGTTATAAGCAGCAACTTAATGATTGTATCAGATCTGTTTATGAACTTACTTAAAAAATAATAAAACCTTTCACAATAGTTTACTGACTCCCTATGACAACTAAATATAACCTTGAACATGAGGGAAAAGTCAGGTATGTCCAGAGAAGGCAGGTGACCATGGTGTGAAATGTATTGCTTCCGAGACAGAAGCACATCGGTGGGTGTTCTTAGCATCAAGGTGCGTTTCACAATAAAAGTATCACTCAAGTGAAAGCCAGAGCGAGGATATTGTCCCCAAAGAGTATCTCTTTTTCTGACTCCCTTCTTATTTACACCCTACTCTTACTTCAGTGGCTATTTTGATGATTTCTGAATTAAGGATAATTTCACCATGTTCTATCCCAGGTGAGAAATTTGTAGGGAGCTTATAATCCTGTTGAATGAATGGACATTCCAAGTGGAAGTTTTCCTACAGGCGCCTCGGTGATGACTGTTTAAGATGAAAACAGTTATGGTCTCGTCGCCAGCAGGATGACTGAGTTACTGTGAAACTCTGAGCCATTTGTGGAAGTGAATTGGGGAAGTGGGTGTGCTTTCTTGCGCTTTGGTGAGAAATTCTAATTTGTCATTTGAGGGCTTTTTTTTTTCCCTATTATTATGAATAAGCACATTGGAAGAAATTTATGTAGGGGATCATGGTTCAATCATTCTATTAGTTGACACCACAATAAAAAAGACTCAATAATTGTGAATAACAGTGCAAATCAAGAATGCTTTTTATATAGTGCCCGTTCCTAAAAAAAACCCATTTCGCTCCTGGTGTCTGAAGACTTAGAATGTGTCTTTTGCTAAAGAGAGAAAATAATTTTACTTCCAAGCTGACAGTAGCCTAAACAGCTGTCAGCAGAGAAGCCAGGCTGTTTTACATATTAAGAATTAAATGACCAGAACACGTAGTCATCTCGGACCCTGCTGCACTGTGCAGTAAGCAGGGTAGGTGTGATTTTTATTCCCATTTTTGAGATGAGGGAGCTGAAGCTCACAGGGGTTCAGTGACTTCCCTAAGATCACATGGCCGGTGAGTTGTAAAGCCCTAGCGTCTGGATTTCTAGAATTTGTCTGCCCAGTACCCCAAAAGTCCTGAGTCTTCTTACATAGGCCCCAGAAGTAGGGGGTGGTACCAACCCTCTGGGAAATCCCAGCTCCTGTTTAATTGGGCTTGAGAGACTTGGGGCTCCCTTCTCTTAGAGCTTGGGCTCCTTCAGATATTCGAGTGTCCTCAGAGAGGGGAAGGAGAAAATTGGAGCAGATTATAGCCTTAGATAGTACTTAATTTTTCAAGATGCTGTGCATTCCTTATGCCATAAAAGTTCTACATTGAGGCTTGGCAGATGTGATTTGCACACACACACCGGAGAGAGAGAGGCTCAGAAAGATAAAGAAACCAACCAGAGGTGTTTCCATACTTCTTGATCCCAGACATGGATAGACTTTTTCCAAAGGCTTATCTGCCACCCACTCCCTACACACCCACCCACAAACTTGGGTCAGTATTTTTCATCACAAGGAACAAAGTGGAAAACTGACTCCCATAGTGACATCAGCTTTGATTCCTCCAACTAGGCTAAGGGCATCACAGTGATTGAGCACAGCACATGGTACCCAGTAAATGCTCAAGGGGGGCAGGTGTGTTTCAAAGCCTTCTTGTGATCATAGGAAAAAATCTAAACTCCTTTGTATTGCGTATTCACAGAGCTCTGGTCCTCTCCCTGTCAGCCTTCCACCTCAAGCTCTTTGTATGTCATAGGCCAGCCGCAATAAGAGTGCTGTCACCTACCATTCTGGCTTTCATGTCTGCTCGGGGTCTCTCCTTTATGCTAGTCTGCCGACAAACCTCTCCTTTAAATCTCCAGAGCAGTCTTCTCTGAGAAGCCTTTCCTGATGCTTCCAAGCCAACTCAGAGTCAAGCCTTGCGCTGAAGCAATTTTATTTTCCTTTCTAACTGGATGCACTAAAATCAAAGATAGAGACTCCCACCCCTCAATTATTTTTGTTTCCCAGTCCTAAATGCTATGCCTAATGCAGAGAAGGCACTCAGAAAAGATTTACTGGATAAATAAATTATCTCATTTAATCTGTAAAATGGGTACATCTACAATCCCATTTCACAGACCGTGAAACTGAGTTCAGGAAGATGAAGGGACTTAGCTTACCATGGCTCTGCAGCTTAGAGCTGCCAAGCATCATATCCAGGAATGTCTACTGTCAAAGCCCCTGCTCTTTCTGCCATGTCACAGTGGTGGCTGCCTCACCATTCAGGGACGGTTGGATTAACAGCTAGAAAGGCAACAAGAAAATCCTCTAGAGATCAAGGCCATCCCAGCACTCTCTGTCTTGCTCTCAGGGAGCCCTGCACCTGCTCTGTGAGTCAGCACAGCTCAGAAAGCACCTTGCGAATTAGCTGCTGTGATTAAAGTTTCCATGCCCTTTGTTCCTGTGGTGATTATTTTTTTAAGAGACTTTTTCCTGATCATACAGTCTATTATTTCCATGCCCTTAACTCTCTAGAATAGCGTTAGGACCAGGGCTGCACCTGATTTTCATTAGGTTTTTATGTTCCTGTGCCCCCTGTCTCCCCCTCCAGATTAACCTGTGCTTGAAGTTGTGTTTCATTTCATTCTGCATTAATGGGGGATTCTGAACCCCCTGCTTCTTTGAAACAAGCCCCGCTGGTTCTGTTGGCTGTATGGTTGCAGAGGAAACGATCTTCTGCCACATAGCTATAGAAAGTCGAGCGGCAGAAGTAAATTAACCTGCCGCTTCCACAAAGGGATATGTTGAGAATTGCCAACAATATTTATGTGGGCATTGTGCTCCCAGATACACTTGGATGGCAGTGAATTGTCAGTTACTATGACAAAATGACTGAAGAAATCAATCTGCCAAGTATGAATAGCTCTCAATGGGCTTCAAGGTTCTCAGGTTAAGGGACCCGCAAAGCTGACAGCGGTTGGGTCTCATATCGATATGACCTCCATTGGGGAGCATGTAAATTAGCTGAGATGGAGACGAAGAGGTTTGTTCCCCCTGCCCAGCCCCTCTCCCAAGAAGGGCATTTTCCAATATTCACATGGAAATGAAAGACCATTTTAGAAGGCCTAGAAGTCCAGCAATGTTAATCTATTCAAATCAGGCCTTTTCTCCAGAAGAAACTTGAAGGCGCTTCTGAAACACATACCTGCCCAATTCCAGAGGGTAGGCTTGAGTTTCACCTTCTCACGTGACCTTTTCTCCCTCCATATTCATCCTCTCCCCAGCCTCTAGCTAAGTCATATTCGCACACAAAGTAAAACACTTATAAATCAAGTATGAATCTCCCCCCGTCCCCCATAAAAAGTGATTTTTCAGATTCCTCTCCATTGGATTCTAGGCCTTCCCTGGGGTCCTCTCCATTTCAGAGAGAGTGATTTTTAAATAAACCTTTTTATGGGTGAGTACTGGGTAATTTCCCATTCTAATACAAAGAAAGATAAAGCTATTCATTCAGAACACCCAAATGATTTGTAAAGATCTGACTTCTGGAGCAAGATTTGGGAGGAGGAAAATGATGAAAGTGATAGGCTGTTTAATTTCATTTCTGTTATCATTGCTGATTTGTGCTGTGATTTTAGGATGTTGCCTATAAATCCTTTATATATAAACAACCCATAAAGTTAAGTTCTGAGGAAATTTTATAGTCTTTATCCTAAAGGCAAAGGATTATTAAAATAATCATGATCAGAAAAATAAAAGAATTCATTTTTCTTTACAAAAAATCCAAAATATCAGACTTGGTTCTATTTCTTACCAGCTAAGTCTTCTTTGTAAGGTCTTTGAATGGTGTCTTACACATTTGAAATAAACTAAGAGAAAAATGTTAAAATAAGATTAGGATTTTATCTCAATGTAAACATGCTAACATGAGAACTAGAAGAAGCACTGCAGGAGGAGTCAGGGAGCCTGGCTGAGTACTTGGGATAACCATGTAGTAGCTGTTGAATCTGGGCTGAATCCCAATTCCATCCCCTGTTAAATGAGGATAAATACAACCATGTCATAGTTAATGACACTGAGAATTCAGAGACACCAAGTTGATCATCTTTGTAGCTGTTAAAAGACATGAAGTCTCCTCTGGAAAGGTATGATGGAGGACAAAGAAGAAACTCCAAAGGATTGCAAACAGTGTATCATTCAGTACTGAATATTGTATTAGGATTTTAGGAGCAAGAGATTTGAGTTAAAGTTGAAGGAGTCAGGAAAGCCTAATGAAAGATGCATAAGTTTCTCTGGGCCTTTAAAAGCAGGTCCAAATGTAGTTTTAGGCCTTTAATTCTTAATATGTAAAGAGCTCTTTAAAATCAGTAAGTCAAGCATACCAATAGCAAAAAAGGGAAATGACATAAAAGCTAATTCATAAGAGACAAAAAATATCGAGAAATATGTTAAAATAGTCAACCTAATAATGAAGGAACTTCCAATAATAACATGCTTTCCTCCCTCCACTTAGTTGGTGGAAATTTTTTAAAAATATCCTTACCCAGCAGTGAGAAGATTATTTTTGTATCTTATTCATAGAGGGCAAAGGGATACAACCATTTTGGAAGAAAATATGGCAGTATGAAGAATGTGAAAAGGGTTGTTTAATCTTGATGAAATTATTGGAGGTGTCCACAAGAATACAAAATACTTGTACAACACAGATCTACTTATAGTAGCAAAAAATAAAATTACTAGCTGCCTAACTATAGGGAATTGGTTTAATAAATTTTGATATGTAAGATTAAGATGAATGTTTTCAAAGGCTTTTTAATGGCATGGGATAATAAGTCTGACAGAATAAGCAATTAAAAAGCCAGGTTAAAAATTATATATAAGATACTCTAATAAAAATGTACCTATCCATGTATTACATATGTAGGCATACATATATATTACAAAAAAAAAAAAGAAAAGAAAATAGTGACCACCTCTGAGTGACATGACTATGAATGAGTTTTACTTTCTACTTTATAATTTTTCTAAATTTTCTATATGGACAATAAACGTTATTTATTCCTTTGTATTGTGGTTTTGCACTTAATCTAATAGAGAAGTACTGATGTTACTGTTTTGCTTTGTAGAAAATCAGTTCCATTTTCTTGGATGTTTCTTTGTTGCTATCTTCCCATTGGGCCAGTGATTTATTTTTGCTGCTCTAGAATCTTGTCCACATGCCATATTTCCCATTGAGTTAGGAGACACATATCCTCTTGTAAGATCATCTTTATGCAACGTTTTCTCCTCCTTTCCACCAGATTACCAAGTTTGCAAGACCACAGCAGCAGCAGTTAAGAATGGTGCTTAATGAAGAGCATGGACTCTAGTCTGATTGCCTGGGTTCTGTGAAACCTTAGGAGAGGCACTTTACCTGTACCAATATCTTTTGGGAGTGGTGGATAGTAAAAGATGCCTAATGAATATTTATTAACTTATTGAAATGAATGAATGATGCAAGAACAGATAACAGGAAAAGAGAGGACTTAACACCTACTATCCTATATATACTACTTCCCATGAGCATTTAAAATGTGCCTTCCTGCTCTTGAGTAGAGGCAGCAAATTTTGGAAAGAGTAGGCTTGAAGCAGAATTCCAGCCCTACCAAGTAGTTTCTGTCTTCCTTTTGCAAGAAACTTAAACTTTCTAAATTCATTTTCCTCATCTGCAAAAATGGGGACTAGTAAGAGTTCTTGTGATGATTACCTGTGTAATAGCACTGTTCAATAAATATTTTCTTACACTTCTACCCCCAAACCCTTATCTTCCCCTCCCCAAGACAAATGAAGTTTGTCTTTCCAGGCATGTCATCCCTAACTCTAAAATTAAGAACACTTTAGAATGACCTTCATTCTAGCTCCTACAGTATCTTCTATGGGACCTGGTTAACCCAATTGTAATGACAAACTCCCTTCTGATCAGTAAAGTTACAGTAACTGATGATAGCACAAAGAGTTCCCTTTGATTCATTCATTTTCAAACTTCTTTTTCTGCTTTTACATGCAAACATTTCCCTTTAACTCTCCATTTGAACTTAGCAGAGTCAGCTTCCTGTTTCTGGTCTGTGAGAATGTCTTTTTCTCTATGGTTCTTGGAAAACTATGCAGATTCACTCTTTTAAGGGAAGTGATTATTTGATAAGTGCTTGCAACTTTACCTTCAGTGTGGTCATATCTAGTCTCTTTCTTGTGTATGTCTTCCTAATAAATAGAATGAAACTAAATAAGTCCTCTCAGTGATGATTATGAATGACTTCAGAAATAAACCCCAGTGCCCTAGTAGGGAAATGATTTTGAGCCCACCCCATGTGACCTGTAATGTTTATAGTTTTTTAAGACTATGAGAGATCTGGTTTGGGAAGTAATGATAAGAAAGCCAGATTGCAGAGAAAGAAAGTAAGAAAGAACTCAATGGCACTGAATCCTAAAAGTCGGCCAAGCAAGAAGCCAGAGTAAGAGATAGGTAGTTCAGAAAAAGGTTCGACTCCTTTTGAACCTTTATACTTTCTAATCATTAAAACAGGTTTGCTCTCTTGTTCAAATTCGCTAAAGATTCAAAACAGCTGGGTAAAATCTGGAATAATATTGGGTTACTGTTAACATGTTTAAATTGAGATCAAATCATAATCTTTTTTCTTATTCTTTTCTTTTCTGTTTGTTTGCTTCAAAGGGTTTCAGGGGCACTGATGTGAATTATTCTGCATGGGCTTGATAGATTTTAGGCTTTCTGAGAGGCAAGATGCCTGCTGACTGTGAGCATGAAAAGACCACTCGGGTTTTCAGATTCAGCTAGTCTAAAATTAGTGACTCATGTGGGTCAATGTTCCCACAAAGGCAATAGACTTGTCTAATTGGACTAGGTGGGTAGCACAACAGGTGGTTGATATCAGGTTGTTTGTCTCTTTGCTTTAAGACAAGCAGAGAATATGTTTGGGGGAGATATGTTACTCCAATTTGTAAGAAGGTTCACAAATTAATTTTCAAATTGCTGAGTTCTGAAGAAGATTTTAGTGTTAGAAAATAAAAACTCGGATACCACCACATCCAACAATTCTGTTCCTCTTCTCCCTTGACTTAACTGAAATTGATAAGCAACTGCAATCATGTTTTTTTCAATTTCTCCCCTGAAATTTCAGGAGAAAGCATCAAAATCAAATGAGAACTTTTCCTCAAAGAGCCACATTAAATCGACTTATGTAAAAGATGCATTATTGATAATTCAGCTAAAATGTAGACTATTTAAATTTGATTATCTTATTTCTTCTTCAGAAAAAAGATGTCAGTTTGAAACGTATTTATTTAGTGGAGTTAAAAATAGTTTCATCTTCTCTAAGTGACTTTTTCCATTGCTCAAAGAGATACCACTAGGTTTTATCTCTTGTCATTTTCCTAATAAGAAAAGATGTCAAATGTCTTTACAGCCTATTCAATTTGTACTTGATTCTGGAGAATTGTTAATTTGAGTATATTATCAATATTGTCATGCTTCTGTGTAAGAAAACTATGCCTGTTTTTTTAAAGAGCTCTGATTTAAGAAAAATCCAACATACAAAACAGATTAATAAGGGGTGTTTATTCCCATTAGAAAAGCCTTTTTCACTTTACAGAACAGTTTGCACTCAAATTCCTTTAAATACACCAATATCTGTGCATTTGAAATATGATTTTGTATAAAGCAAATTTTTTCCAGAAGCATGTATTTATCAGGGTTAAAATCAGAACTTAAATTTTATTGCATTAGCCTAATTATCCAGAAAATTATGGTTTTTTAAAAAGATATACTTTCACTTGAACTACCCACAAACTGAGCAATAACGTTATTTGCAGAACATTAGAACTAGAAGGGAACTTAAAGACACTTTAATAGAGTCATGTGTGGTTTGGTTTTTTCCATGTTGAGCTCCCAGTTAGAGCACAGATGCAGAAGAGTTGATCAGCATTATCAGTTTACTCCTGCTCTCATTTTGGAAGTGTGTATGTTTGTGTGCTTGTGTTTGGTGTAAGAGGCTGGCCAACATTTCACAGCTTAAAAATGATAAAAGGTGCATTTTCTGCAACTCTTTATTCAGCAAGTGACAAATGAAAAGGAAGGAATTTTAAAGTCTTGATATGTGCTTTTTATTTTTAAAATGCACGTCACTCAGCAGAGATGAATGTAACAATTTTAAATGCTATTTGGCCTTTGTTCACCCCCATGCTACTGCCTTCTCATTGCCGTTTCTTTAAACGTTTGAATTTGAGACATCTTTTGAAAGGATTCCCCCACCCCACCCCCGCCGCCGCCCCCTCACTTCTCGAAGTCCAGAAGACAACACACCGAATCACACACACCGAAAGGTACTGGCCAGGGAGGGGAAGTGGAGTCGTTTTACAAGCAGATTTTGAGAGGAAAAATATCAAATCAGAGACAATTTTGCCCTGGGCAGGGGCAACGTATCTACCAGGTTTCTATGACCCTGAATGAAAGTCATGTTCAGAAATGGTGAAAGGGCTAGCGAAACAAACTGTCCAACAAGAGGAGGCAGAAACCTGGAGGAAATGGGCGCGTTCATCGTTTTATGGATTTAAGGAGGGACCGGCAGGGGCTGATTTAGAACCGCTCCAGGCTGCCGCAACGCAGTTTGCCAGAAAGCTGGGCGCTAGACCTTTTGAACTCTGGCCGCTCGACCAAAACACCCTTTTGAAGAGGTGGTATTCACTGGGCTGTCAGAATTAAGCAACAGCAAATTAAGGCGCTAATAAAACCGCGTTGAGCTCAGAACTGAGCTTCTGATTTTAGTCCCGACGGTTTGGATTAATTTCAGATGTTAATTTCAAGCATTTAGGGCAGCCCTATGGAGGAAATAAAGAGGGGAACATCATGCTTATTAAACTTTTTTTTTTTTTTTTAAGAAGAGCTGCGGGGTTGCGAGTCTTGTCTCAAGCACCCAGTAGCACTAATTACGCGCGAAGGGAGTAATTGTGAAGGCAAGCAAAGATCGAAACACCGCTCTGCTTTTCTCCAGGTGCTCTTGGAAACCGCAGGTCTGCAAGGGGGAAGCGCCCTGCAGGCACAGGTGTTTTGTAGAGGGCGGGAGACCCCGCTCCCCAAGTGACCCGGAGTCTGCGCCCCAAGGTAGGTACCTAGAGGCAGCCGGAATCTGCTTCCCAGCAATCAGCCAGAGTGTTGTGAACACTCCATCCGAGATTCCCCCCAAAGGGTAGCTTGGAGACGGTTGAACTTGGAGTGGAGTTGTTCTTTCTCCTTCTGAGTGCAGTGTGAAAACAAAGGACCGAATTGGGCCTCCTGGTCTGCGGGTGCTAGTGCGTTTCAAGACCGCTGTTCTGGCTGGGAAATCAGCCACCCTTGTCGCACTCCCCACCCCAGACTCCGCAGCGTTGAGAGCAACGGGGCCCTCGCCATATCTCACTCTTCGCATTAGGCCCGTCGGTCGAGAGGCCAGAGCCCGGGGTGTGCAGAGACGCGGGCACCCTCTGCCCCCCGCGCGCCCCACGGTGGGTTGCTGCCTTTGCTCCGGTTGCTTCGGGCCGGCCAGCCCTTCTTTCAACACAAAGGTTTTGAGGTGCATTGCTTTCTTTGGCGTAAAGCCCTACCCGGGTCAGAGTGAAATCTCCGCTTTTTTTCAGGAGCATGGCAACACAAAAGGTTTAAGGGGGAAAATTGTTAAAAGGAAGCCCTTTTCTCTTTAGGCTGAATGCAGTGGGGAGATTAAAACTTTCATTTGAGATTTTGCAGTATTCATGGTGGTGGGGCCGTGCATGGGGCTGAGTCAAAGCCCCCAGCGCTGCTGTGTGTGCCCTTTTATCTCCCGCACATCTTCAGACACAGGTTGTTTTGCACTTGAAAGAGGGTAGAGAGGGGAATGTGGGATTTTGACAGCTGATATTGGCCTCTGAACTCTTGATGGGGATTTTCTAATTAACCCCAAGTACCCCTTAGGTGGCCAGCACGGAGTGATTTCTGTCAGAGAGGGCAAAAAGTTTCCCGTTTTGATCAGATGGATGGGAGCGTTTTGAACTTTCAAAGTAAGGAAATTTAGGAAGAGTCTTTGAACACAGAATTTGAAAAGCCTGGTGGAAGAGGTTGGGTTGGGGGAGGCAGCCATGAGGACACCAGTAACAGAGGCTGTGTAAGTGATATCTTGGCATGACCATCATCAGAATACTTGGGAAAAGTAAATGTGGTTCCTGAGACCCAGAGCAAATGACTGTGGGTGCTTTGGGAGCTAAATCAGCTAAGAAATTTGGGTGGAGAGCTCTAATTTGTGATTTTACAAATATGCCTGGACTTGGGAGTTCCCATTTGTTAGGTGGTTTTAATTCTGGTTCAAACATAAGACTCTTTGCAAAGAGCCTAGCCTGTGCTAAAATTCCGTATGGTTTTAGTAAATGCATCTCCACTTGAAGAGATGATAGAAATGATGTATCAGTCTTTGTAAATGAAGAGAGAACTACTGATTCGTTGGTTCAAAAGCAAAACTATGTGGGTTGTTTTCGAACAAATCCTAAGAAGAAATAGTAAGTTTGGATGATGAACTTCCAAATTCTAAGTCCCTTGGGGATTTAGTTTCAGCGTATTTGGGAGCAAGGTCCCTGCAAAGTGTATGTTTAAATAAGGCTCCAGGCAGGTGAGTCTTCTGATAGGGCCAAGCTCTAGGGCAGTGTTTCCCAGGTTTCTCTGATGGTAACAAAATGGGGAGTGCTTATTTGGAAAAAAAAAAAACCCAAACTTTGGGTGTCTGTCACTGAAACTTCAGGAGATAGTTCTGTAACTATATTTTTTCCTCCTAGGCCACTGACTGTGGCTTCTCCGTCTCCTTCACAGGCTCCTTCCCATCCCTCTGACCTCTAAACATTGAGAGAGCATCATGGCCCAGCCTCCTCTTCTCTTCCTAACCCCCCTTCCTTGGCGATCTCGTTTTGTCTTGTGGCTTTCTCCTAGACCCCCAAGTTACAGCTCCAGCTCAGATGTCCCCTGAACTCTAGACTCTCCTGTTTGCCTGGTGTCTCCACTTGGCCTTGAACTTTGTCCTAGAACATTCTCTCAGGTATCAGAGAGAAGGCCATTGTGTCTAGAGCATGTAGGGGTGGAGGGCAATAGAGAGGAAGCCAAATCCCGATTAGGACGTTTTAGGTCATAGGAAGGAGTCTAGGTTTTATTTAAAGGGCCATTGGAAGGTTCTAAGAGCACAGGGAGTTGGGGAGACATAGTATGATCTGATCAAGGTTTCAGAAGGGCACTCTGGCTGCCACATGGAGAAGGAATTGGAAGGTCAAGGAATACAGAAAACGGAAGCCCAGGTGGGAGCAGCAGCCCAGGCAAGAGGTGAGGGTGACTTAGTCCAAGTAAAAGCATTGAAGAGGGGAAGAAGTGGAAGGGGTGGGGGGGGGGTGATTTTGCAAGTAGCTACAACTGGATTGGTTGAAGGATCAGAGTTAGAAGATGAGGAAAATAGAGAAATCAGGATAACACCAAGGATGTAGGCTCAATAATTTCGATAGTGGTGCCATTTACTGAGAGAAATAGAAGGCAGAGCTGCCTCAAGTTTTTCATGTTATAACACATATAAAACAATATTTGTAAGACACAGTAAGTAAACTAGAGAGGATTTGCAGATGTCTAAATGAGGCTTTGTGAAATTTTTCACTGTATTTTCTTTATATATTATTTTATTATGATAAGAAAAACAAAACACAAAGTATTAGGGAAGATATGTCAAATGCACTTAAAAATACCACAAATAAAATCTCTTAAAAACAATTTAATGAGAAGCTGGCTTTGGAACATGCTTGGGAACAATGAGCAACATTGCTTCAATGAACAGGACTTCCTTTTTTCAAGAGTCAGGTTTTAAACTGGAAGTAGCTATATACAATTCTGATCAAGACCATTTAATGATAAGCTCTTCAGATTCTTAAGAATCACACAATGAAAACGCTTTTTTTTTCCTCACACAGGAGACAAAATTAGAAATATGTCTCCAACCATTCACAAATTTCAAGAGCTGCGATTAAACATAAGGACTTTTCATGTTGAAACCTCTTGTAATATTTCTAATGGCTTTCAAACCCCATCAAGTGTTTCAGTTACTTACTGTTTATTCAACAAATACTTACGGAGGCGTCCTAAGTGCCAGGTACTGTTCTAGGCCCCCAGATACCAAGTATTTCAAAATAAGGATTAAGCCCTAATTTGCAGAATCTACTTGCCAGCCAGTAGCTCATCTGTCACAATATGTCATCTGATTTATGTGAAGGGAGAGAGTAGAAGCCACCTCCTGGAGCCCCACCTGTGGGGCCCCTGGCCCCTGCCTCCTTGTCCTGTGCACTGGGGCAGGCAGAGCTTCTCCAGTAGCCTGGTGGGTGCTCTGCAGCTGTCTGCCAGTGAAGACTTTCTCTCCCAGACATAGCTCATTGTGTTTGCTGACTTGGGGGTCCATGAGCCTGCCGGGCCTGGCATCCGGCCCTGCTCAGTGCTCCTTTCAACAGATGCTTGGGCAGCTGCATAGGCCCAGAGGCCTTTCATGGCCCCAGAATCCAGCGGGCCATGCTCACAATCTGACATTTCATTTTTTATTGTTTTTATTTATACATTACACATGGGTGCTATGGTACTTTAGGTAAGGGGCTCTAAATCAACCAGTTCTAGTCAGTGAGCAGAACTGTTACAGACAGAATTGTGTCCCGTCTTCCCAACCCATTCACATATGAAGTCCTAACCCCCAGCGTGACTGTGTTTGGCCTTTATGGGGGTGACTAAGGTTAAATGAGATCATAAGGGTAGGGTCCTAATCCAATAGGACTGGTAAGAAGACAGTGAGAAAGAGACAGAGAGATACTTTGAGATGCACAAAACACAGAGGAAGGACCGCAGGAGAACACAGTGAGAAGGCAGCCAGCCACCTACAAGCCAAGGAGAGATGCCTCAGGAGAAATCAAAGCTGTTGACATCTTGGTCTTGGACTTCCCGTCTCTAGACCTGTGAAAAAAGTCATTTCTGTTGTTTAAGTCACCTAGTCTGTGGTGTTTCATCATGGCAGCTCTAACAGACTAATGCAAGAACTGAGCCAAAAGCAGAAGGTTTCCAGACCTGGCTCCTGGTTGGGACCATCTGTGGAGATTTAAACAACACTACTGGCTGGATTCTCCCCTCAGAGACTCTGATCTTTGGCCTGGTTTGTAGCCTGGGTATCAAGACTTTTTAGAAGCTCCACAGGTAAGCCTAGACGTCAGCCAAGGTGAGAACCCTTGGGATAATGGGGAGAAGTGTCAAGGGAACAGGATTTTTTTTTTTATTGAAGTATAATCAGTTTACAAGGTTGTGTTAATTTCCGGTGTACAGCATAGTGGTTCAGTTATACATATAGATATTCCTTTTCATATTCTTTTTCATTATAGGCTATTACAAGGCATTGAATATAGCTCCCTGTGCTATACAATAGGACCTTGTTTATTTTTTATATTTAGTAGTTAGTATCTACAAATCCTGAACCCTCAATTTATCCCTCCACATCCCCCTTTCTCCCCTGGTAACCACAAGTTTGTTTTCTATGTCTGTGAGTCTGTCTGTTTTGTAAATAATTTTTTATGTGTCCCTTTTTTAGATTCCACATATAAGTGATATCATATGGTATTTTTCTTTCTCTTTCTGGCTTCCTTCTCTTAGTACGATAATCTCCAGATCCATCCATATTGCTGCAAATGGCATTATTTTATTCTTTTTTATGCCTCAGTAGTATTACATTGTATATATACACACCACAACTTCTTTATCCAATCATCTGTTGGTGAACATTTAGGCTGCTTCCGTGTCTTGGCTATTGTATATAGTGCTGCTATGAATATTGGGGTGCATGTATCTTTTTGAATTAGAGTTCCCTCCAGATATATGCCCAAGTGTAGGATTGCTGGATCATAGGGTAAGTCTGTTTTTAGTTTTTTAAGGACTCTCCATACTGTTGAGGAAACAGATTTAATTTGACTAGGGAAAAAAAACCCAAAACAACAGCAACAAAAATCTTTTGTTAGGGGTCTGCTTAACGAAATGATAAGCACCCCCCATCACTTCACTGAAAGCATTTAAGCAGACATTGGAAATTGTGTAAGGGTTTCCTGGGAGAGGCTGCACCCGATCACCAGCGTGCCATTCTACTGGGAAGTGGAGCCTCCACCCTGTTACCCCCCAACAGCCAGCCTCACCTTCGCCTGACCCCACACATGTGGATGGTCTACTAGAGCATCCTGGACCCTTCTCACTGGGTAGTTTCTGAGCTGCAGCACTCACTCTCCAATCTGTCTCGTTTGAGTGTTTCTCTGTGACCTTCCGGATCCTCACCATCAAATAAAGAGGTGAAACTTGATGTATTCTAAGCTTCTTTCCAGATCTCAGATTTCTGAATTTTAATCAAGTAATAATATAGCTTCCTGATTGTAACAGGAGATGGGAATTAAGTTAGCAACTTCAAGCCCTATCAAGTTCCTTTCGAAGAGAAAGCAGATTTAGTCAATGAGCTATGCTTACTTCTACACAAATTGAATTAGTAGAAAATGAAAGGGTCACCTGCTAGAGATGTCCCTTTGACCCTGGCAGATAAATGCTTTCCTAGACTGATTGCCTGGGAAAGCTTAAATTTGTCGTGGGCACACCTGTCAGCCTCGTTAGTGGCTTTTTGGCTGCTAGATGCTTATTATCCAGTAAGTCAGTGAAGAAGGGTGGGAGGATGTCAGGAATTCAGACAATGTCTGTACACCCATAATTGCTAGAAATCGTGGATTCCTGGGGAAGGGGAAACTTCAGAGGCCTTTCTGCTGTTTAGCCTGAAGACCTCAAGGGGGACTTGCCCTCCTGTATGCTTTGTTCCTCCTCGTTGTGGATTTTGGGACTCACCCTGCTCTTGTGACTTTGGGTCCTGCCCCAGCTCTCCCCTTTAGGGTCCCCCCTCTCCTTGCGAGTGCAGCTGGGGAGTAGAGCACACCTGCTGGAAGTAACAAAATTAGCCAACGTGAAGACGCTTCAGTGATGAAGCCATACAGAATTTTAGCATCAAGACCCCTGGTCTGCTTTTCTTGCTTCCTTCTGATGCAAACTAAGAGCCTATCATGAGAACGAGCATCATCAGCTTTCTCCCTGGTCCCTGCTGGCCTCCTTCACATGGTCAGTCAGGGTCTCCCGAGAAACAGACCGATGGAACACACGTGTTTGTGTGTATAAAGATATCTTAAAGAACTGGCTCACACAACTGTGGAGGCTGACAAATCTGAAATCTGTAGGCAGACTGGAAACCCAGGCAGGATTTGATGCTGCAGTTTTGAGGCAGAATTCCTTCTTTTTCAGAAAACCTTAGGGCCTTCCACTGCTTGGATAAGACCTGCTCAGATTATCAAGGACAAGCTCCTTTACTTAAAGTCAGCTGTTAGCCACATCTGAAAAACACCTTCACAGCAACACCTAGATTAGCGTTTGATTAAATAACTGAGTGCTACAGCCTAGCTAAAGTGACACATAAAATTAACCACTATAGACACTGAGGACAGCAACCTCTGGGCCCAGCTTTTGATTCAGTCTCTGTAATCTTCTGGGTTTGGGGAAAAAACATTTTTGACCTTGGTTTCTCTTTCTGAGAATCTGGCCTATCTGTGGACATTGCCCCCACTGAAAAACTAGTTTTGAAGGTCAAGACCAAAGAGGCTTAGACTTAAGATGATATTGATGAAAAAGCCTTGAAACGTGATCTGGTCAAGCCCCTTAATTTACAAATAAGGAAACTGAAGCCCAGCAAAGAGATGCTATTTAAAAGCAAGAGATTGTGACCCACGGCGGCAAAATGTCACTACAGCCATCAAGTGTCTTATGACAATAATTGCTGTGTTTTCCTAAAAATGGCTTCCGGTGACCATGTATTGGCCTGCATGTAGGCAGAACCCTACATAGACTCAGGAATTTTCACCAGCTGCCTACAAAGGAGGCTTCTGGAGACAGCTAGGTTACAGTCTGTTGGCATCTAGTGAGTATCTGTGTACTGGGAAGGCATAGACACACTGGATCACCTCGAGGTAAAAACCACATAAAAGTCAAGGTGGAGCCCCTCTGAGAAAGGAGGAAGAAAGATGGGTGCGTGGGTGGGGTGATAATGCCCGAACTACGGAACCACTCCGCATTGCCTCACAAGTGGATTGGCGATCTTTTAGGCAGCCCTTATGCAAGAACATCTGAGTGTGTGAATGTATGTGTGTGCATGTGTGTGCACTGCTTTGTGTAAGATCTGAGTGAGCACATGTCACACCTGAACACATGTATTGTCCCATCTCTATGTGTGACGCTTCAGTGAATGTGCAACACTGGAGAGTGAGTGTAAAACGCTGAACTGAGGGTGTGTGACCCTGGGATTTCTGTGGGTAGCACGAGGTATGGGGAGCTAGTACCCCTCATCACTCAGCACATGGCTTCACTGCGGGGGTGGGGAGGGTGGAAGCACTCAGATACAAGCTCCGTTGGCTTCCTGCTCTGCTGCCTCCACTCCCACCAGCTTCTGTGTTTGTTCTCTTTTTCTTCCCTGTAATTGGTGAAGAGTCTCACCTTCTGTCTGAGTCCACAGTCTCCATCTGTGCTCCAGCTCCACTGAATCCTGCCTCTTCAGGAAACTTATCTAGCATTCTCCTTTTCTTTCGCTTAGATTTTCAATCTCTGTCTCCTGGATCTTTCCCTTTATTGTTTAAACATGCTTAACTTTGCCATCTTTTAAAATTATTATTATTTTTATTGGAGTATAGTCAGTTTACAATTTTGTGTTAATTTCCAGTGTACAGCATAGTGGTTCAATTATATCTATATATCTATATGTAGATATTCCTTTTCATATTCTTTTTCATCACAGGCTATTACAAGGTATTGAATATAGCTTATGTAAATTTAAAAAAATCATTGAGGTATAGTTGATTTACAATGTTAGTTTCAGGTGTACAGCAAAGTGATTCAGTTATACATATACATACATATATATTCTTTTTCAGATTCTTTTCCATTATACAAGAAATTGAATACAATACCCTGTATTCAGTAGGTCCATGATTGGACCTATACAGTAGGTCCTTGTTGTTCATCTATTTTATATATAGTAATGTGTGTCTGTTAATCCCCAACCCATAATTTATCCCTCTCCATCCTTCCCCCTTTGGTAACCATAATGTGTTTTCTGTGTCTGTGAATCTGTTTTTGGTTTGTAAATAGTATTTCTATCATTCTTTTTAGATTCCACATATAAGTGATATCATATGATATTTGTCTTTCTCTGTCTGACTTCATTCAATATGATAATCTCTAGGTCCATCCATGTTGCTGCAAATGGCATTATTTCAGTCTTTTTATGGCTGAGTAATATACCATTGTGTATATATACACCACATCTTTATCCAGTCATCTGTTGGTGGATATTAGGTTGTTTCTATGTCTTGGCTACTATAAATAGTGCTGTTATGAACATTGGGGTGCATGTGTCTTTTCAAATTATGGTTAATTATAGGACAGCACATAACTTTTTAAGGCCATTTAGCAATTTCCTCTCCCTCTCCCTGTCTCTCCCCCATTCTCTGTAACTACCATGTCCTGGGCACTGTGGCAAGCACGTATATACCCTGTTTTATTTTTATAATAACCCCATGGAATAGATGGCATTATTCCCATTTATTTGTACATACATAACATATTTCTAAGTGGCAAAGCTAAGACACAAATCCAAGTCGGCCTGATTCAACATCTGTGTGTTACCTGTCAGCTCTGCTCCCTCCCCTGACCCTTGATCTTGAGAAATTGAACTCATCCCACTCAGACTAGATCAGAGGCCCTCAAAATGTGATCTCAAAACTCTTGGGGGCTTCCAGGATTCTTTCTTTCAAAATTATTTTCATAACAGTACTAAGATGCTGTTTGATTTGTTCACCCTTATTCTCTCATGACTGTATGATGGAGTTTCCCAGAGTCTCCGTGACATGGTTTATTGCCACAGATTCAAATGCAGCAGTAGCTGTGAAGGTCCAGCTGTCTTCTATTAAGCTGGACATGAAAAAATGCAAAACAATGTTACTCTTCTCCCTAATTTTTTGTTTTGGAAATAGAGTTATTTTACCTAAACCTGTTATTTATATTAACAAGTCATAGTTTTTGGAATATTGAATTAACAAATATTTTAAATACTTCTCAGTTTTAATTTCTAATAGAATAATAACTGACAGCTATAACACATAAACAAATCTCTTTGGAGATCTCAGTAATATTTAAGATTGTAAAGGGATCCTGAGGCCAAAAAGGGGAGAGTATATGTGGACATTTTGGTACTAAGTGATGATGCAGGTGGACCAAAGCACCCAGAAGCTGTGGAGTCAGATGCGTGATAAGCCAAAAGAAGGATCAATGTTAAGAAAGGCCAGCTGGTTTTGCCATTGTTTTTGTATTTCTGTTATAGGGATGAGACCCTAAAAGGTTGTATACCCCACTGTGGAGGCGGGGCATTATCCTACAATCACTAGATAACCAGTGAATGATTTTGAGTTGGAGAGTGATAGCAGAAGCCAAGGCAGAGGTTAAAGGTATGGTTGGAAATTGGGGTGGTTGGAGAACGAAGAGAGGAAGGCTTGTATGCAAACTTCTGGCTTGGACACCAGGAAATCAGAAAGTTGAAGGGACTTGCGTGTGGTCACACAGCCTGGTGGTAGCAGAGCATCTGAAATAAGTGTTCCCAAGCTCAGGTGCTTTCTACTCTCCTATATGAGGCATGTGTCCTCCTCCTCCCCTGGTTTCTGTCCTCTCTAAACCTCCATCAGTGAAAAGGAAGAGAGAAAAACCGGCACACTCTTTCCAACTCTGTGTCCTCCCTGTCGAGGGGGCACTACTGGAATCCAAAACACATTTCTTTGAGCAAAGCTGCCCTTGGGTGGGTCTCCTTAATCAATTATGATGGTGCTGCTGTGAGATGTTTGGATTTACAGGCATAAAGAGAGCCTAACGAGGCTGGTAGTAGGGCAGGATGGGCAGGGTGGTCGTGTCAGAGGGAGACGTGGTCGGCTGGGCTGGGTTGTCTCCAACGGCCCAGGGAAAGTGAGCGCTGCGGGCTTGTGAGGCTGTCAGGTTCTGGCCGGTTCTGGCTCCCCAGCCCGTGCTATAAGAGGAAGGCACAGTCATCGCAGTTCTGATGGGTGCTGGAGCCTGCAGTAATGAGTCTAATCAATCTTGCTGACACTTCTTGTTTCAGCTGTTGCTGTGACAAATTGTTCCTTTGCTGAAGTTCAACCCAAGTATCAGTGGTGTGTGTGTGTGTGTGTGTGTGTGTGTGTGCGCTTGGGTGGGGCGGGGAGAGGATTAAGGAAGTATGCCAAATTTTAGGAAGCCATAGTTGTGTGTGGTGGAGATGATGAGAGAAACTATTTCTGTTTATCTTATGTCATTCTTCTCATTTAGTTTTAAATCCAGAATGCAAAAAGTGGTTTTTAATCACAGTCTGTGAACGTTTCTACTTTATGTTTTGGAATGTTTTGACCTCACGTGACTAGATGAAAAATCAAAAGTTCCTGTACTGATTTATTATATGTAATTTAAATCCCTTCTCTGGGAGCCTGAGAGTAGTGACATTTCTGTAAAATATTCCTATCCAAGGCAGGAAGGCTTCCATTGGGAAAGGATTTGGTAGCAGAAACTGAATTCCTTTGTCAGTGTCAATTGGTAAAAACCATTGGTTTTGCTCTGTCCATGTGTTGTAAATGAACCCTCAACTTTCTACTAGTGATTTTCAGTTTCTGTTCTAGAATTTTATACATGTAAGGATTGGAGGAAAATTTTAGGAGAAATAGGTAACAATAACAGTCGGTCCCAAAGTCTTTTATGGTCTTTTGAATTACAGTATTCTATGTGCAATACTTTAGTATATTTCAACTCTTTATTTGGTAATTTCATTCAAATGTTGCATGAGCACCTTAAAGTCAGTATGTGACAATCCTGTTATTTTTGGCCCAGCTTGTTCCTGTTGTGTTCTCTGCATTAGTCATGGGAACCAAGAACCTCAGGGTTGTCCAAACCAGATCCCAAAGGACATCCTGTGCTATTCTGTCTCCTTCATGCCTACACCTACAAGTAAACATATAATTAATCACTCAAATCAAAGCACTTTTATAAGTGCAAGGGATCACTGTTAAAAATTAAGCCAAGAGAATGGATATAAACTGAAATTGTCTTGGGCAAACTGGGAACTGTGCTTTCCCAGTCATCTCCGTTGTAATCCTTAAATGTCACTCAATCTGTTTCCTCCTGTCAGGCGACTTGGCTACTGCTTTGATTTAGGCCCTTACCAGCCCCTCTGAACATGGACTAACTAACTGCCTCCTAACTGTTTTCCCTGCTTCCAGGCCTGGCTTTCTCCAGGCCACCCACCATCCCCACCCAGGTCACTCTCTGGCTTCAATCCCTTCGGTGGCCCTGTGGACTGGAGGATAAAAGCCTTGGATGTGAAGTCGCTTGGTCTCATCATTGTTACACCAAGTCTACCAAAGAGCACACGCTTTGACCCTGCCCTCTCCGTCAGCTGCTCCCTTCTCTCTGAGGGTGCCTTCTTCCTTATTTTCTGCTACCAGTCCTCCCACCCCACCACACTGGACTTGTCCCAGTGAATCCTTTGGCCATTTATTTCATTTTCTTACTGTTTTTTTTGGCTGGAAAATGCCAATTCAGATTGTTAATGTCTTTTCTCAGAGTAACATTTACTTTTGTCCACTTACTTAGCCTTACCTTCTTGACCTGCTCGCTTGATGGGCATGGCAGCTTATAGCCATCGTTGTCCCATGTGACTTTTGGACCCCACAAAACTGTGCTTTTATTGTATTTTTAAGGTTGCAAGTGAGAAAACCTCAATCTCAACAAACCTACCCAAAAGGAATCTGTAGTCTGTGGATTCTGCTGGGTCTAGTGGACACCGAGGACAGGGCTGCAGCAGGGTTCCAGGACACCTGGACCAAGTACAGGAATGCCATCAGGACACCCTCAGTCTCTTGCATTCTGCTCTTTGTGCCTCTGCTTTAGTTATTGATCCAACAGGTTGGCGTCTCTATTTTTCTGACCCACATGGTAGAAAACAAAGTCATTGGTAGCCCGTGAATTTTTATGATGCAGTCTTATCTACCTGAGAGGGACTGAAGGACTCTCTCTCAATCCCAGCTCCAAAATCCTGAGGCAGAGGCTTGGTGTTTTGATGTGAACCAGATATACTGTCCTGGACCAGTGGAGAATGTAACATACGAGCATGGCAGCTTCCTCAGCAATCATATAGAGGCAGAGCAGCAGAGGAGCGTTCATTCACTCACTCTCATTGAGGATTTACTCTGTGTTCAGTGTGAGTCCACACTGTGCTAGAAGATACAGTATTCAGCAAGCAGATCTGCTCCCCTGGAGCTTATGATGAGGGAGAGAACTCATTAACCAGGAGCCAAATGAACACTATCATTGTAAGTTGATAATGGGTATAAATAGGGTCAAGGAAGGCTGCTCTGAAGAAGTGACATTTAAACTACAAGTTAAAGGGTGACAAATGAACGAACTTTTGCAAGAACTGAGGTAAAAGCCTTCTAGGAACCTCTGGGCTGAGGAGAGGGCAAATGCAAAGGCTCTGAGTTGGGGAAAGGATTGAGGGGTTTGAGAACCAGAACCAAGCCCTCTGTCTCACACAGAGAATGGGTGAGGTTGAAAGTATTCTGACAGGAACACTGGACAGGAAATGCAGAGGATTATGAACCGTGGCAATGATACTCAACAATGAGAAGTCATTGAAAGACTCTGAGAAGAGTCAGCATCACCCGGTCCAGGGGCTGTATGGGAGGCATGGACTGGAGAGGTGGGTGTGTTCTGGGAGACTGGGAGCTTTGGACTAGATAGTTTGAACTATGGCTGCACTAGTGGAAATTCCGTGGGGATTACTGGGATATGGAAAGTGAACGTAGGGGAAGAATCAACACTGTCTCCTGGTATTTGCCTTGAGTATCCATATAGTCGTCATTCTCCAACAAAACTTGATTTCCTGAGGTACATTTATCTAAGAAATGAAAAGTAACTTCTGATTCAATGCTGTTGATTTCCTCTTTGTTGTGAATTTCCTAGCTAACAGATTATTCATTTTTATATTACATTGCTATTGCATAGTTGTTACTTCAACCTTATGGGTTAATAGATTCATTGATGAGTTGGGGAACCTAACTCAACATTTGTGGTCTTAGGAATAGTGTCCCAAGGCAAACAGTGGACTACCAGTGTACTTTTGCATTTCAATGTGTTTGTAAAATTTTGGAGCAATTTATTTCCAATCAGATAATTTTAGTGGCTTCCGTTCTTCCTCTTGGCAAGATTATTTTTCAATTCCTCTCATCCAGAGGCAGACTCTGTTTCCCTACCCTTTGGATCTGGGCTGACCTTATGTCTTATTTTTGGCCAAAAGAATGCGGTAAAAAGAATCTATGAGTTCTGAGCATAGACCTCAAGGAGCCTTGATTGCATCTCTTCTTTTTCTCAACTTTGCCATTGCCATGAAAACAAACTTGGACTAGCCTACTAGAGGGTGAGCCACCATATGAAAGCAGAGCTCAGTCATGCCAGCCAAAGCCATCCTAGAGCAATCAGCCCAGAGTCAACACGCTAGCTGACCATAGGAGTGGACCCTGCTGAGATCAGCCACATCTCATCCACAGAACTCAGGAGCAGTAATAAAGTAGTTGTTGTTTAAGCCACAAAGTTTTGAGTTGACTTGTTGCAGATCAATAATTAACCGATACAGTCATACAGCCTTGAACCTTGGGAGGTGGTACTTAAGATGGAAGCTGGGTGCTCTATGATTAGAGCAATACTTTTTTCAACTACTCGAAACTTCAAGATAGCATATGCTAGAAATTCTTTACTCTGAACATTGAGTTGTGGCTGTTATTAGCTCACAAAGCAGTGAGTATTTTGTATGTATTCTGAAGAAAAGCTTTCATGGGAAAAGGCCAGGTTAATTTTACTTAGATTCTTTCACTCTGACTTTCTTCATGCCTGTCACATGACCGTCTCAAATCTTAATGTTATGGCAACCTAATCACATTCTTTTGCTCATTAAGTAGAAGGATATGATTTCAATTTGGCCACTTCTTTGAGAGCAGAAAATTGCTGAAATGATACTAATGAAATGCTCACTGACTTACATGCCCTTAAAAATATCTCAATTATTTGTGCCAATCCCTTTTTCCCTTTGACCTTTCTCCATAATCATGTACTTGGCATATCATACAAAGGGATGTCTCCCAGCAGAGGGGAAAGAGAATGTTCACCTGTTTTAAAAAGCTGCCACCAGGATTCTGACCCAGGTGAAGATCTTTTCTCTCATCAGCGTATTATTTCCCTGAACAGACTGTAATTTCATCAATTTTCCATGCTTATGGTCATGAATGCTTGGCATTACCACATCTTAACGTTAACAAAAAAGGAATTTCATGGCTCCAGTTTTCATCTGAAGACAAAGAAGCATGAAGACCTCATTAGAAGTATGGTGTGTCTCATGTTGGCTTACACATGCTTTTTTTCTCTGCTTTCTCTCTCCTTCATGTTGATGCCCCCATGGCAGATGTTTCCCCACCCCAACCCGCCCTCCAGGCTCCACCCACCCATCCCCTTGCCCAATCCCCTCCTGTAGCAAGGAAGTCGAAGCCTTTTCTGAAGCCAGCTTTTGTGATACCTACACATGATGGTCCTTAAACAATTTGGACTCTTCTTTCCTTCCAGAATCAAAGAAGTAACCATTTATGGGGAAACTTAGGTAGCACTTATAACAACAGATTTATTTCCCTTTGCATTTCCTAGACTACTCATGTAGCTTTGAAATGAGATAAATGAATTTTTTTCTTTCAAAATTTGGAATTGTGAATTTATAATAAGACCTACTAAATGTTGGATGAACTCTGTCATGTGGGGAAGTTTGTTACTGCTTGAAGTTATTTCTGACTCTCTTACTAGCTGTATGACTTCAGACAGGTTATGTGGCTTTTCTGTACCTCGATTTTCTCACATGTAAAATGATAATGCAGTTGTCCCTCGATATCCATGGGGGATTGGTTACAGGACACCCAAGAATACCAAAATCTACAGATGCTCAAGTCCCTTATGTAAAATGGTGTATTATTTGCATATAACCTACGCACATCCTCCTGTAGACTTTAAATCATCTCTAGATTACCTATAATACCTAATACAATGTGAACGCTATGTAAATAGTGGTTGGTGCATGACAAGTTCAAGTTTTGCTTTTTGGAGCTTTCTGGAAGGTTTTTTTGCTTTATTTTTAGTATTTTTGATCCAGGGTTGGTTGGATCTGTGGATGTGGAACCCACAGATGTGGAAGGCCCGCTGTAGTAATACCTGCTTCACAAGACTCTTGTGAGGCTTAGGTTTGCTAACACCTGTGAAATGCTTAGACCAGTGCTTGGTGCATGAAGCATTTAATAACTGTTCATTTAGTTGTTATTCTTAAATTTATTTTATTTATATATATTTTGTTTTTAGGATCATACTCTTCCTCATAAAAACTTTCTCATAATCTCTTACATGAAAATGATGTTTAACAAGTTACAAAGGGGTTTTTATTTGGTTCTCAAAGCCCCATGAGTGTGGACAGAGCAGGGATTATCATACCTATTTTACAGACAAGGAGAAAATTAAACAGAATAATCAAATGAGGCAGCAATTCCGCTTTTAGGTGTATACCCAAAAGAATTGAAAGAACTCAAGCAGATGTATTTGTAGAAAAACGTTCATAGCAGCATTATTCACAATAGCCACAAGATGAAAGCAACCCAAGTACCCACACACATATGACTGGATAAACAAACTGTGTATAAATGTACAATGGGGTATTATACAGCCTTAAAAAGGAATGAAATTCTGAGGGTTTTTTCATTGACGTATATTTGATTTAAAATGTGTTAATTTCTGGTATACAGCATAGTGATTCAGTTATACATATATATTCTTTTTCATTATAGGCTATTACAAGATATTGAATATAGTTCCATATGTTATACAGTAGGTCCTTTATAAATAGTAGTTTGTATCTACTAATCCCAAACTCCTAATTTATCCCCCTACCTTTCCCCTTTGGTAACCATAAATTTGTTTTCTATGTCTGTGAGTCTGTTTCTATTTTATAAATAGGATCATCTGCATCATTTTTTTTTAGATTCCATATATATCATATGGTATTTGTCTCTCTCTTTCTGACTTACTTCACTTAGATTATCTGATTAAAAAAAGAAAAATTCTGATACATGCTACATATGAATGAACTTTGAAGATATGCTAATGAAACATCAGATACTTTTGGACAAATACTGTGTGATTCCACTTATATGAGGTACCTGGGGTAGTCACATTCATAGAGACAGAAGGTAGGTTAGTGGTTGCCAGGGGCTGGAAAAGGGGAAAATGGGGAATTACTGTCTAATGGGTACAGAGTGTCAGTTTGGGATGATGAAAAAGGTCTGGAGATGGATAGTGGTAATGGTTGCACAACAATGGGAATGCACTTAATGTCACTGAACTGTACACTTAAACTTGGTTAAGGTGGTAAATTATATGTTATGTACATTTTACTGCAATAAAAAAGTGAAAGTTTCTACACATAAGTATGAGCAATAAAAATACTCAGAAAAAATAGGTATCTTCCTATTTATTGTGTTTTAACTATATTGTTTAGAGAGCAAAAGACAAGTCTTTGAGGGCATTAAAGTTTTAAAATTTATTTTATTTTAAAACTAATACAGGTTCATTGAAAATTTAAGAAGCCTAGAAGGGCATAAAGTGAAAATAAAAGCCCCTTCTCACTTTCCTCTGATGCTCTACAAAGTAGTATTGACAGGTTTTTCTCAGCATCCACTCTCTCTAGGAGTATGTAAGCAAATATATATATTAGAGAGAGACTATTCTTTTAAAAACACATGTGATGAATGGTACTACTCAACGACTTTCATTTTTCACTTGATATCATTTCTCTAAATCAAGAAACAGATATTTATCTTATTCTTTTAAATAGCTGCATAATGTTCCATAACTTTTCCACTCTTTTTCTTCCCTTTCCCTTTTATTAAAAAAAATTTATTGAGTTATAATTCAGATATAATGAAGTACACCCATTTTAAGTGTGTAGCTCACTGAGTTTTGACAAATATATGGAAGCACCTTGCTAATCAAGGCATAGAATATGTCTATCGCCTCCAAAAAGTCCCTCATAGGTATCTCCTCAAGAATATATATATATATATTCTTTTGTGAAGTGACTGTTCAAATCTTTTGCCCATTTTAAAAATGGACTGTCTTCTTATTATTGTTGTAGTGTTCTTTGTATTTATTCTGAACATAAGTCTTTTGACAGGTATATGAATTGTGCACCTATGTTTCCTAGTAATATAAAACTTGACCTTTCCTTTTCTTTTTTCTTTTTTTTATTGTCGTTTTGTATATGTATATTTTTATTGAAGCATAGTCATTTTACAATGTTATGCCAATTTCTGGTGTACAGCATAATGTTTCAGTCATATAGGAACATACATATATACATTTTCATATTCTTTTTTCATCATAAGTTACTATAAGATATTGAATATAGTTCCCTGTGCTATACAGTGTGCACTTGTTGTTTATCTATTTTATATATATTAGTATCTGCAAATCTCAAACTCCCAATTTATCCCTTTGACCTTTCTTTTTCTTAACAGTGTTTTTTGAAAATCAGAATTTTAAATTTTGATAAAATTCAACTAGTCAGTATTTTTCTCTTATTGCTAATGCTTTTGTGTCATGTCTAAGAAATCTTTGCCTGTCACAAGAGGATGAAGACTTCCATGTTTCTTCTAGAAATTTTTTAGTTTTTCCATGTAGGCCTATGATCCTTTTCAAGTTTATGTTTGTGTAAGTGAGAGGTAGTGGTTAAGGTTCATTTCTCCCATAGGGATATTCATTTGTTCCAGCTCCATTAACCATTAGTTGAAGTGACTTCTTTTTTCTCCACTAAATTATATTATTGATATCCTTTTGAAAATCAATTGAACACTCTTCCCCCCTATCACACACGTACTCTATTCTCTTTCATTTCTCTTTATGCCTGTCCCTACCATAATAGCACACTGCCTTGATTGCTGAAATTTTATATGAGTCTTAAAATCAGGTATTACTAAAAACCCTCCAAATTGGTTCTTCTTTTTCAAAATTGTTTTGGCTATTCTAGTTATTTTGCATTTCTACATAAATTTTAGCTTTCAAGTTCTTAAAAAATATGTATCAGCTTGGGTTTTCATTTGGATTGCTTTGAATTTGTAGATCAATTTATGGAAAATGGACATTTTTAGTAATGTTGAGTCTTCCAATCAATCAACATTTGGGTCTTTAATTGCTACCAGTACCTTTTTTTGTTTTTACTATAATGATCCTAGTTATATTTTGTTAAATTTATCCTTAGATAGTTCATATTTTTGATGCCTTTCTAAGTGATATTAATCATATAGGTATCAAATCATTTTTCTTTCCTTTCAGCATTTAAAAATGCCATTGCATTATCTTTTAGGTTGAGGAATCAAAGATAATCCTCATTTTCATTCTTCTATATGTGTTGTCAATTTTTCCTCTCTGACTGCTTTTAGGATAGTCTATGATTAGTTTTTAGCAAAATGCCTTGATGTGTGTTTGTGTTTACCTCTCTAGGAATTCATTGTGCTTTATGGATCTGCAGATTAATGTTTTTCATTAAGCCTGGAAAGTCTCCAGCCATAATTCATCAGATTTTATCCTCTCCAATCATTCCATCTCCTTTCCATCTGGGAGTCCAATTGCCACTTGATGTTTTTCCACAGTTCATTGAGGCATTGTTAAATTTCTAGGCCTTTTTTATCTCTCTCTATTGTTTTAGTAGCTAACTTATGAATGTCATGCTAAGTTCACTAATATTTTCTTCTACAATATCTAATCTATTAAGCCCATCCAGGTCAAATTTTCATTTCAGAAATTTTATTTGAGATCTACATTCCCTTTATTTCTTTTTTTGTATTTTCCACCTGTCTCCTCATTGTGTTCTTGATTTTTTTTAAATCTTTGAACAAATTTATCATACTTTTTGTAAGTCTTTTTTTTTTTTCAACTTTATCATTTCTCTCATTTCTGGTCTGTTCTAATGATTTATTTTTCCACAGGTCATATCTTCCTGACTTCATAGGCTAATAATTTTTAAGTTATATTCTGGACATTGTAGGTTCTAAATCTTTGAGAGTCTAGATCTTGTGATCTCCCTCTAAAGCGTGTTGGATTTTATTCTGCAGACATTTAATTTTCTGAAAGATCAGATTTATTCTGTAAAGGCTTTTGGGGGGGGGGGGAAGGCTTTATTGGCATGAAACTAGAAAAACTTTTGCCCTTTACCCTTAGGCTAATTTAACCCATTTTTAAGGCATGATCTTTCTGGAGTTTCTGTCTGTCATGTCTCCCAGCCCTGTGTGAGCTCCTGTGGTTGTTCAGCGAACAGCACTCCAGCAGCTGTGCTTTGCCTGGACTGTGGAGTCTCACCCCGTGAATGTGCAGCTTAATATTCAAAGACTCAGGGACCCATGCAGCCTTACAGAGCTCTTTCACTGTGTAGTTGTCTTCTTTTCAGTACTTTTCCTTGCAGATTCTCGTTGTCTCAGCCTCTCTGAAATCCGAGCTCTGTCTCCTCTTTCCAGGGAGACCACAGTGCTCTGCTTGGATTCACCATACATGCATTGAGGTTTGGAAAATGCCAATGGAAAGAAATCTGGGACAGTCATAGTGCTTACTTCACACTCCTGAGCTGACTGTTGTCCAGAGTATCAATATAGTTGTTTCATGTATTTTGTCCAGTTTTCATGGTAGTTTATGTCCAATATTTTCCTTCCTTTTTTTAATATTGGAGAAGGTGGGAAATTTTCCTTACCCCCATAATTTATTGGTAGGATGGCTGTATAATTTATTGTCCAAATCTGGAAACTTTTGAGAGTGAAAGAGTGTTCTTAATAATTACATGGACACAAGAGTCATATCCTATCGCAGGTACCACAGGCTCCTGAGATGCTGAGCATAGATATAACCGGCCCTTTGTATCCTTGGCTTCTGCATCTGTGGATTCAACCAACCATGGATTGAAATATTTTAAAAAATTCCAAGAAGTTCCAAAAAAGCAAAACTTGAATTTGCCACATACCAGCAACTATTTACATAGCATTTACATTGTATTCGGTATTATAAATAATCTGGAGATAATTTAAAGTATTCTGGAAGATGTGCATAGGTTTTATGCAAATACTATACCATTTTATATAAGGGACTTGAGCATCCTTGAATTTTGGTATCTTTAGAGGATCTTGGAACCAAACCCCCGCAGATACCAAAGGATGACTATATAGCAAACATTCTTTAAAATGCCTGCTCTCAAAATGAGCTCAATTAAGCTCTGAGTGCATAACGGAAATTTGGGGTCAACATATCTATTATAGGAACGAATGTCCACTACATTTCTTTGGTTTAATTCTCCAGAGAATCTTGAAAGCTTCCAATAATTTTATTATTTGGGGAAGATCTTATTTTTCCTACTGTACTTCAAAAACTATGAGTCTTAAAAACATATGAGTCTTAGGGATGCAAAGTTATAGACTGAGTGAAGTATCAATCATGTAATGCTATGTTAAAATTTTCACATGTGAAATTCAGGATTGTTCCATACAACAGCCCCAAATGACAGAAAGACAAACAAAAATCTTTTAATGGTGTGGTTGTTGGTGGCATAATGAAAAGAATGCTGGATTTAACTTCTAGAATATTGCCAGTTATTGGAAAGAAGGTCCTTAGCAAGTTACTCTACCTATTTCAGCTTCAAAGGCTTCATATGTAAATACCTACCTATTGCTTTCTTGTTAATTACATAACACTTGCAAAATACCTGGGTATGCTATGGCTGGAATGGTGATTCAGAAAAATAACAACTACCACATATTCAGTGTTTACTACATGCCAGGCTTGTGCTGAGTTTGTCACTTCCATTATGTCATTTAACACTTAAAACAAGCCAGTGAAGTGCAAATATTTTAGTTTACAAGTGTGGGAACTGAGGCCCAGAGGGAGATGAGGTGGATGAAATCCCCTGGGTCATGTAACCATTAAGAGCAGGAACCAGGAGGTGTCCATCCATGCAGTTATTTGTGCAAGTACCAGGAGCTTATCCTTTCCCGTCCTACTTCCCAAGGAGGGCATTGCCTTGTGGCATGAATGTTAACCCGCAAGAGGAAGGAGAATGAGGAAGAGGGATGTCTGTCTTCCTGGAGAGAAGCACTGGTTTATGATGCTGTGCTGCCCTGAGCAAAGTTGCTCAACCTCTCTGGACATCAATTTCTTTTCCTTTTAAAAAAAATTTTTAAATATATATAAATTTTATTTTGCTATTAATTTCACATTTCTTATCTTTTATCATTGCAGCATTATGTTTTTGAAATCTGCCCATGTTTCCATGCATAGATTTAGTTTATTTCTCCTGTATATTACTCCTTAATTTCTTAATATGCCAGATGAGAGTACCGCATTAAATGAGCCCTCCTAAAAAGTGTTTTCTATGTTTTAATAGTCTCATCTTTCCATATAGTCAGGTCTTAAAAACTAAAGACGTCTGAATCCTAAAAACATTGACTCCTACCTCTTAACTCATATCCTACCTGCCACCAGAGGGCTCTATGCCGCGACGATCAGCTAGGTTTTCATTCCTCACCGAAAACCCTGCTAAGGTTTTTCTGTTAATACTCCCAGGAAAACTTGAGGCTTTCCTCAGACTTAGAAGCATGCCTTCTATGGAAGAGACGCTTGGTCAATATTTGCTGATTATAAGTAGGAATAAGCTAGGTAAAGAAGTGGGAAAGAGAACCCCAGAGAGCTGGCTTCTGGGTGCCCACTCCTCCACCAAGTGGCTGTGAGGTCTGAGGCAAAGCGACACAGTGTGCTGGGCTTCTGCAACTCTTTACGTAAAACAAGAATAATGAGGTTATTGGAGGAAATGAAATAAGGTATTTAAAAGCACCTTGAAAAGTATAAAATGCTATATAAATAGGATAGGTAACGAAATGTCCCTGTGAAAGTAAACCAAAAAAAAAAAAAAGTTCTACTCCCTGATACATTATGCTCTTTAGTAATGTTGCCCCCAAACCCTAACACCGTACACTTATTGCCAAGGGCCTCTAAATGTGTTTGCCTGCTTCTCTTTTCTGGTGTTGATGCAGAGGTGCATCACTTTTACCCTGGTTAGCACATTTCTGGAAACGGGCTCTGATGGGGTGGCTGGTAGTTGTGTGTCCTGGTTGGGCCTGAGATGTATCCAAATTCCTGCTGTGATGGGGAATTACATACATACACCCTTGCAGTAGTTGGTATCCGTTTCGTCCCTGGCATTCAACATGCAACCAGGGAAATTGGTCCCAGTACCACCCCCGGGCAAGGGTCTTCCATGGTTCCCTGACAAATGACATGTTCCTCAAAGGCACCTCTCATTGCTTTTCCAATTTAGCAAGAAGTAGCTGTCTTGGAATTTAGAAACAGATAACTCATAAATATGCTTTCAGTACTTGGTAGCCCAAGAACACAAATCCCTGCATTTTTGCTGTCCTGAAATGTGTTCTACTGAGATTTTCTTCTTTCTCTGCTAGGCTGCCCCATACAAATTAACCTTCTCCAACACTTTTAGCATCAGATTGTTCTTGGATCCAAAAACTCCAGTGGTTTCCCACTTTGCATAGAAATCAGTCACATTCCTCCAGACCCCAGGACCTCACCCCCTCTCCCTTTCCGGCCCACACAGCTCCTGTGTTGGGAGACTGTCCTGCCACTCCGCTGGAAGTTGTCCCTGACTTCTGCACATACTCCATGCTTCCCCAGCTCTGCTCATGCCTTCCCATTACACCCGCCTATGGCCCAGTCCTGCCCATTCTTCCTGGCAGAGTTTAAATACCAACCCTTTCGTGGAGTGATTTCTCCCCTTTTAACTCTGGCTTAGTCTCTTCTGTCTTGTGCTCTGGGGAGCTATGACTTTCTTCCTTTGGTGTCTGATTTATTTTTGCATTTCCTCGATATCAGCACATGATAAGCCCCTTTTACATATTTGCCAGGCAACATAATGGAATTTAATCTAAAAAGGCAGTATCCCATTAGAATCTATATTTATCCAAAATTCGAGGCTGTCTTTTCTTTAGAAGTGGCTATTGGTAGCCGTTTCTGTGGTCCTAGTTCCCAGCTGACTCCTTCTTGAGATCTGCACCTGTCCTTGCTAGGTTTTTGCTTTTCACCATATTAAATTTACAGTTTATATCGAGCCGCTTGTTTAATTTTTTTTCTGTTCCCACTGTTCACATGTCCCTTTACAATGTATGCAATTACACGCGCTGCCTTTGAAAGCAAGATTAGATTTTAAATCTTGTGATTAACCTTTCACATTACGAGATTGCCAGCTCCAAGTTTCTTGTGCAGTTCTCTTGTTTTGCTTTGGACTAATTTCTCTATTGCATCTCTTTTGTTTTGTGTTACTTTGTAACTCGATACTTGGCTGCCTAGGCCAACATGGGAGAATGTCTTGCCTTGCTACTGCACACAATCAAACAAATCTATAAATGCTGGAAACCACTGTACCTAACTCTATCCTGTAAGAGTGTCCAGGTGGCTGCCAGAGTTGCAAAGTTCTTGTTAGTTTGACATTTTGAACATAAGACCTTAGAAGGAGATGTTTTGAGAATTTACTAAAAATACAAATTACGTATATTTACACATGAAAACTTTTCCTAAATAGAAAACTAGTTAGCTGTAAATTAGAACATTAAATCTTTTCAAACTCATAAAATGCTGAGATTTGGGTCTACATGTGTTACATTCTTATTTTTATCCAATTTTTTTAAATTAAAAAAAAAAAAACCCTTTGAGCTTAGAAGACCACTCTAACTTCTATAGTTCAACAGAAAAATATTTTGCCAGTCACCCAACAAAAATGGTAAAGGTGTGTATTTTTAAAAATACAGTCAATACATTCCTTTACAAAATAACTGATGCTTGGCCTTACAAGTGAAAAAGATATTTGATATTTTAAAGTCTTTTCCTTTAGATCATTGCAATAACTTCCAAGAATACTTGATTTCCTGGCAGTTCAAATAAAACTAACGTGAATAAACAATCAGTCTTTAGACCTACAAAAGAGATTCGTTTATAGTAATTGCTTATAGACGACATTCTAGCATGAAATTAATTCCAGCCTGATAGTGTTAAAATGGAGGTTTAATGTGTTATTAGTTAATGATATTTCATCTGAGGACCTTATCGAGTTGCACACAGCAAAGCCCTTGTCATTATTTTTTACTCTCCCAAAGTGACACGTTAATGAAATGTGTCAGCACACCAGTGTTAGGATACATTTCATTAATGCCCAGCACTTTTGTTCTATGCTTTACATTTGGTAACAGATTTAAGTATTAAGTGCCTCTAATGTCTGCAGCCAGGGAATCCTTTCCGAATTTGTAACAGTGACCAGAACAGACCGCATTACACTCTCCAAATGGTGCGGTTTTGCATTTGAATGTCTGAATTATCCCGGTTTCTTAGAGACGACCACAACGCCAACATCTTAAATCCTCAAAATACTGTCCGCTTCATTGAATGCTCGTGATCTAAGCATATGTGTAATTATTCTGTAATTCTCCCCAAAATGTGATTCCTTGGAAATGCATACTAGGTTTCCCCTATTGTAAATCCAATGACTATTTCTTTGTGGCCACTTCTTTAAATACGGTAACAACCAAGCCTGTGTGTCTGGGTGAACTGCCTTGATAATGATGATTTCTTCCCAAGCTCTCCTTGGGACACCCATCAGGGAAAATACGCCCTGTATTTGTGTAAGAGTAGCGACCATGATCACAAAAAGACCATTTAAGATGGTATACAGGACAACCAGAGGGTTTCTTGCCAGAAACAGGCCTAATGTCACTCACGATAGCCTTAGAAATAGTCTCAGATGGTAAGTTAGCCTTTGCAAATGTTACCAGAACCAGCTGTGGTAATCCGCGGCTGCATATAGATTTTAGAGAAGAATAGAATCCCATGCTCCTTAAAACAGCTTTGGATGTGGTCAACCATGGAAAATTAAAACATACACTTTAAGAACTGACAGCTGGAAAGAAAGGTGGCGGTAGAGGTCGGTGGGATGAAGTAGAAGGGAAATTTAGGGTCTGCTTTAACTTCAGTTTTTATTTTAAAGTTTTGCACTTTTCTTTGGGAAAACCCATCAAGGGCACCTTACCCTGGGAACAACCTCAGTGGGCAGTTATTTCAACCTGTAAGTGAGAACCTGTGTGTGGAAGTCCTTTGCAAAGTGTTAATGCCCCGTTCAGATGTGGCTGGGCTGTTGTTATTACAGCCTCTCATCGACTCCAGCATGAGTCATTTAATTTGCCTTTCGGTTTAGCCGAGTGCAGGGGGCTTGTGGGTATTTCCTGGTAAATACAAACCACCGTGGAGCGGTGGCGGGTAGGAAAGTCAACTTGCAGGGTCATAGTTATGCTGTGGATAATTTGATAATCACTCCTCAGCAGGTGTTTGCATTGAGCAATTCCTCCTCTTGGCATAATTTTGCAAATCGCTTGGCTTTTACAGCCTGTGCCACTCCCACAGCACCCTTGCTAATGGTAGTTTTCAGCATCACGTGAGCTTTTAACTGGTCCATCTCATTTACTTGTTCATTTTTGGTGAGAGCATTTTTTAGAAATTTAGAGTCTAGGAGAAAATATTGGGACAAAGTAGGAAAATCAGCCTTACTGATCATTTAAAAGAATTCTAAAGTTTGAAGCAAGGGAAAGCTGTTTTAATCTTTTCAAAAATACACAATCTACAAGTGAAGAAGTGAAAATGTTGGCAATTTTTGTACTTCAGACGAGGGGACAGCAGCTGGGGCGGGGGCGGGGGTGGGCTGGGGGGAGGGGAGGAAGTGGAGAGTGGGAGGGAAACAGCCTCCATAGGGGAGGCCGGTCCTCTGTCCTTGCCAGGCCCTCATAAGTGATGCCACAGCTGTTTCCATTAGCTTTAGAAAAGACCAATTTTATGTTGCAAAGTAAATTTTAGAAATTTTAGAAATAAAAGAAGTAAGAATTCAGGACCCATTCTGTTGCTTAAGAGATTTAGATCCCTTCCCAAGGAAAGAATGATGTACATAAAGTCAGCAAAAGATATCTGAGTTCTTCACGTCTGTTTGTATCATCTATTTTTTAAGTACTGTCCTGTATTATTTATCCAATCTAAAGAGAAAAAAACTTTGAAAAGTTTCTGAGCCATCAACATATATGTCCCTCAGTCTGCTCACTAACTTTATGACCAAGAGAGCCTCTCAGCACTCACTCAGAGCCTATTTACTCTTAGGTTACAAATACTTCTAACACACAGATATCCACTTCCCCAGCTCACAACAGATTAGAAGCAGCATAGCAGATGGGGAACAAATGAGGAAAGGATCTCAAACATACTGGGACCAGCAAGAAATAATAGCTGACAGCTTGATTGTGAAGGAGGAGACAGAAAATCCATATAAAGCAAACATAACACTACGAAAGCTTAGCAGCCAGGAGCCATTCAGGGTTTTACAATTTCCCAATCCCAGACAGTCTCCCTGTATCCCAGCATAAACTAAAAACTGATGCTGGTAATTATGACTTTGAGTCATCAAGAGAAGATTGTGCTGTTAATGTGCCTGTCTTTAAAAAGGTGTATTTAGAATAACTTCCACTGGCATTGACTAACATTAAGATGCAAGTCTTTGCGCTTCAAAAGCTGACCTTTAGCACTTTGGAAATTTCTATTTATGGGGAGATTATTTCACTCTCCATAGTGCCAAATAATTAGTACATAAAAATTCCTCATGCTTTGAGTTTTAGCATAACCAAATGTTCTGACTCAAATTGAATTTTATAACTATAATTCTTTCTATAATGACACAGCTGGTATAGGAAGGGAAAACACACTAAAATGAGACCAGAAGATTTTTCTGGGTCCCTCCTCTACCTCTGAGATGTCAGGTGTAATGTCAGAAGTCAGTGACTCCCTGGTGCTCAGTTTTCTCACCTATTCAGCGGAGTTCTCGGGTCTCATCCAGTTTGACAAACTAAGACTTTTTTTTGGAAGTAGTAGCTCAGTAAATGATAGGTGATTCTCTTTGTGCTTAATGCAGAGCTGAACCACACAAGCCACCTTCTATCTTGTGGGAATTAGAGGGACTCACCTCAAAGTTTATGCTCACCAGGTATTTTTAAATGACTCTAAATGGACTTGGACACCCCCCCCAAAACAACAAAAAATCAATAAGAATCTTTATCTCTAAGTTCTAAGAACACAGGAGATGTTTATTTTCTTTCCTTAGGCTTTTCTCATATTTCCAACATTTCTAAGACAAATATGTATTATTTTTTATAAGGAAAAAAGCAATAGAAGCTATTTAAAAAATCTAGACACAAAAGAGAAACTGGAGGCTTTCTAAATGCTTGGAGAAGCTCAGTCTTAAAGGCAGAGCACGTTTGAAATAGAAAGTGGTTAATTTTGCATCCTGGGAGTAGAATTTTGTAACGTTGTTATCTCGGCCACATTCCAAACTCTCAAAATCAGTGGCAATTTTTCAGATTTGAGGAGTAAAAGTAGCATCTGGAAAAACCAAGGGAATATGGCATTAAAAGAAAAATCCCCAAACAACTACTTGTACCCCTGGCTCCCAGCTGCCTTCTGTCTTCTAGATTCTCATCCTGGCAAAAATATCCTTCGTTCCTGGGACAATCTCATTGTGATTTGTCCAGTGCAAACTGGTAAGACAGCATTTTTCTAGACTCTAAATCTCTTGCTACTTTCTCCAGGATCAACTCCTTGGATAATTATTCTTAGAAAATCTGCTGCCTACCAGAAGCCTGTCTATAAATGCTGGAGGGATAGAAAAGGATCCAGACTCTGAATGTTTAATGTCCCAGGGAACTGGCTGCCTGGACACTGCCAGCAACTTGGGAACAAGTCGATTGCGGCTTAGGAAAATGGGCCTGGCCCGGAGAGCCCCAACTTGGCAACAGCTTGTGTGAAGTAAATCCTCTCACTGGAGGTTTTACTTAATCTGAATAAACTCAATTTCAAAATCTGCCCTTGATCTAAGCCCCTTAAGCTTCTAGGGGAGGACTAAGGGCCTTCAGGGTCAATGCCAATAACAAAAGATAGGAAAAATCCACCTTTCCTCCTATCTCCTTGCTGCGTTCTATAAGCTGCTAACTCACTGAAGAACATGTTTCCTTTCAATAAAGTTGTCTTCAGAGGACCCTCCTCCCTTCACTTTCAGGATGACATTCAGTGTTTCCTCTTTTAGATGCTCAACCCATTCAGTAGAAGGAACACTGGACAAATGTTAGGAGGCCTGGGTTAGAACCCTGAATGGGCCACTACACCTGTGGGGTTGTGGCAAAGCACCAGCTCTGAGCTTCAATGTTATAATCAGTATTGAGGTGGTGGCCCAGGTGTATTTTTCTCCTAATTTTGGTCCTTACACGTGCTTTCCCAGGGGTGGGATGATTGTAATCAAATAGGCTTGGTGAACACTGAAGACCACATCCCTCCTTGGAGATTTGCAGTGTCTCTTAGCATATTAAAGGCTCCAAGAAGTCCTTTAGGAGAGAAACTTTTTCAAATGTTTTCAGCCCAATATTTCCCGAACTTCTTTACTAAACCAAGAAGCCCCTTTTGACTGCTAATTCCTATTGTGAAACCAGAGTCCCATTCTGACAATGACATAGATGCTTGTGTGTCTGGTCCACATTTTAGCAGTTACAAGACTATCAATGTAGAACATATACACGACTATATATGTATATGATCAAGATCAAGGCATGGTATTTTTATATTGCTGGCGACTTAAGGTTGGGAGATACAATTTATTCACTGGTTTAGGGAATTAAGATTTCAAACTACTCAGGAATTGTGTTAGTTTCCCGTAGCTGTTGTAACAAATTATCACCAGTTTGGTGGCTTACAACAACAGAAATGTATTTTCTCATTGATATTGTATCGCTATTGTGTAGTCATCTGTACAAACGCAAGAAGACAGAGAGTTATTACCCAAGTTCCTACGTGTAATGTGAGACCTGGTGTCCTGGGCCATAAAAGCAGTATTATGTAGTGGTGAATATAGTATGAATTCAGTTAGATCGAGATATGAATCCCAGACCTATCACTTAATAGCTACATAACCCTAGGAAAGTTATTTAATCTTCAAAGCAATAGTCTTCTCATCTGTAAAATGGAGATAATAGTACTCACCTGTATAGCGTTGTTGTGAGGATTAAATGAGATAAGGCCAGTAAAGAGTTTAGCACAATGCCTGGCTAATAGTCAGTGCTTAATACCTCTTGGCTATTATGGTAGTACTTACAATTGTAGGATGGGAGCATATTCTGGCAGACCTCCCAAAGGAAGAGGAGCAGTACAGTGGAGCTCTGGAACTATGGCATATGAAAATGACTGTCCCTGGGGCACAGGACAGGAGATCTGCCTTCAAATATACGAATATATTGTCGTTGTTGTTTTCCAAGAGAGAGAAATCCAACTTAGACAGAATTAAAAAAAGAAAAAAAGGAAATTACTAGTTTACTACCCCTAAACTTAAAAATTTAGGAAAGTACTAGCTTTGGGCCTCATCGGATACAGTTTGAAATCAGGAAGTCTGATGCATATAGCTTCGTTCTTTCTCAAGAATCATTTGGTTATTTGGGATCTTTTGTGATTCCATATGAATTTTAGGATTTTTTTTTGTATTTCTGTGAAAAATACCGTTGGAATTTTTACAGGAATTGCATTGAATCTTAGATCACTTTGGGTAGTATGGACATTTTAACAGTATTAATTTTTCTAATCCATGAACACGAGATCTTTCCATTTATTTATATTCTCTTCAGTTTCTTTCATCAAAGTCTTAAAGTCTTCAGTGTACAGATCTTTTACCTTTTTGATTAAATTAATTCCTAAATATTTTTTGGGGGGGATGTAAATGTAAAAAGGATTTTTAAAAAATTTCTTTTTTGGTTAGTTTGTTCTTAGTATACAGAAACACAACTGATTTTTATATGTTGGTTTTGTATCCTGCAACTTTACTGAATTCATTTATTAGCTCTAACAAAGTTTCAGTGGAGTCCTTAGGGTTTTCTATATGTAAGATCATGTCATCTGCAAACAGAATAATTTAACTTCTTCTTTTCCGATTTGGTTGCCTTTTATTTCTTTTTCTTGCCTAATTGTTCTGGCTAGAACTTCCAATACTATGGATTTTTTAAAGTAGTTGATGTACAATATTATCTTAGTTTCAGGTGTACAGACATGGTAGCTCAACATTTAAATACATACAGAATTCCAGTACTATGTTGAATGGAAGTGGTAAAACTGGATACCTTTGTTTTGTTCCTGATCTTAGAAGGAAAGCTTTTAGCTTTTCACTGTTGGTTATGATGTTAGCTGTGGGTTTGTCATATATGGCCTTTATCATGTTGAGATATGTTCCTTCTGTACCTAATTTTTTGTTTTTATTGTGAAAAGATGTTGAATTTTCAAATGCTTTTTCTGCATCAATTGAGATGGTCATGTGATTTTTATCATTTATTCTGCTAATGTGGTATATAACATTTATTGATTTGCATATGTTGAGCCATCCTTGCATCCTAGGGATCTGTATGCAAAAGAATGAAATTGGACCCTTATCTTATGCCATATGCAAAAATTAACTTGAAATAGATTAACATAAATGTAATACCTGGAACCATAAAACTCTTAGAAGAAAACAGGGGAAAAGGCAATGATATTTTGGATATCATACCAAAAGCATAGGCAATAAAAGCAAAAATAAACAGGTGGGACTACATCAAACTAAAAGGCTCTGTACAGCAAAGGAAACAATTAACATAATGAAAAGGCTACCTACAGAATGGGAGAGTATATTTGCAGACCATATATCTGAAAAGGGGTTAACATATAAAATATCTAAGGAAGTCATACAACTCAATAGCAAAAAGCAAACAACTCAATGAAAAGGGCAAAGAGCCTGAATAGACATTTCTCCAAAGAAGAAATGCAAATAGCCAACAAGTATGTGAAAAGGTACTCAACATTGTTAATTGTTAGGGAAATACAAATCAAAGCCATAAACCTCACACCCATTTGGATGACTATTATCAGAAAGACAAGAGATAACAAGTGTTGGTGAGGGTATGGAGAAAATGGGAACCTTTGTACATTGTTAGTGGGATGGTAAATTGGTATTGCCATTATGGAAAGCAGTATTAAGTTTCCTCAAGAAATTGAAAACAGAGTTATGATATGAGCCAGCATAACTTCTGGACATGAACAAAGGAAATGAAATCAGTATCTTAAAGAGATAACTGCATTCCTACTGCAGCATTATTCACAATAGCCAAGATAAGGGAACAACCTAAGTGTTCATTGACAGATGAATGGATCAAGAAAATGTGGCATGTACACAATGAAATCTTATTCAGTCATAAAAAAGAAGGAAGTCTTGCCATTTAGGGCAATGTGATGAAACTGGAGGACATTATGCTATGTGAAATAAACCAGACAGAGAAAGACAAACACTGTATTATCTCACTTATATGTAGAATCTTAAAAAGTTGAACTCAGAGAACCAGAGGGTAGAATGATAGTTGCCAGGGGCTGGGTTTTGGGGGGAGGGTAGAAATGAGGAGATATTGGTCAAAGGGTACAAACTTCTAGTTACAAGATGAGTAAGTTCTGAGGATCTACTGTGCATCATGGTGCCTGTAGTTAATAATACTGTACTGCTTGAAATTTGCTAAGAGAGTAAATCTTTTTTTTAACCACAGAAATATATCCATTTTATTTTAGACCACTCAGGCTTTAGTACAGAAAATATAATTAGGTAGTGATAGAGTTTCACTATAGAATTTACCAGGATGATATAACAATTATAAACCTGTAAGCAACTGAAAAAAAAGCATGAAAATTTATAAAACAAAATTGATTTAAACATACCATACACACATAACTGTGGGACATGATAGATATGTTAATTAACTCTATTGTGGCAATCATTTCACAGTGTATACACATCTTAAATTATGTTGTACACCCTAAATATACAATTTTATTTGCCAACTATATCGCAATAAACCTGGGCAGAAAAAAACCCACACCGCAGGAGGCACTGACTACACATAACGTTTGGAAAGTAGTCTCTTTCTACATGGAATAAAATGTGGAGGGCTTGTGTTGGTCAGCTGTGGGCCCTCTTTCTTCCGTCCACAATTACAGAAGGCTTCAGCTGGCTAACCACTCAGGTGACTTTTAGAAGATATCTAACCAGGAAGTCATGTTGCACAGGAGAGGAACTCAAAGCCAGCCTCTCTCTGTCGAATTGGGCTAGATGCTCACCTCTCTGCATCTCCAAGCCATCATCTGTAAACTCTTACCTCCTTTAGAGGATTATGGTGATAAATAGATAATGCAGTATACTTTTTATAAGAAAACATAATTAAAATTACATACATAAAGTACTTACATGGCAAGTTTTATTTAGAGAAATGTTACGTAGGCTTTAGAATAGAAAAGAAAATCAGTGCAGGTTGAACCAGAATACCCAAGAATAGTACAGATCTGGAAGCCAGATCTGTTTTCAACCACTGACTTATTATGTGGCCTTACCATGACTACCTGAGACTCAGTTTCCCATTTGTAAAATGAAGGGTTGGACCAGATGATTGCTAAGGTCCTATTAAGAATTTTACATGTCTGTTTTAGTTCATATTTATGTCCAGCAAATTCATGGTGGACTAGGCAAAGGGAAGCAGGACTTGCCTGGTTTCTGTCCCTCCACTGCACGGAGCTGGTTCCCACCTCAGCACCTTTGCTCCTGCTCTTTCCCCTGATCGGCCTGCTCTGCCCTCAGATCTTCCTGGCAAGGCTGTTCCTCAGGTTTCACCATATTGTCATCTCCTCAGATCTCTTTCCTAACCACTCAGTTGGAATAGCCCCCTCACTTCACATTTTGCACTGTTGACATTCTTTGTGGTGTGGGCTGTCCTGTGCATTGAAGGATGTAAAGCTGCATCCCTGGCCTCTACCAACTGGATGCCAGTGAGGTGTCGCCCCCCTGCTCCCACCCAAGACTATGATAATCAAAATATCTCCAGACATTGCCAAATGGCCCCTGGGGGCAAAATTGTCTCCAGTGAGATCCACTGGCATGAAGCAATTTCTCTCATGACCTGAGGGCACCAGAAAGAGTCCAGTAACTCCTGATTCAGTTTCTTGCTGGTTTCAGTATGTGTTCCCTTACCATTTACATTCCTCTCGTTAAGGCTTATGCTTTGTTTGACTATTTGGTCACACAGGGCTATCTCTCAGCTTCTCTCTCCTTTTCTTTTAATTTTAAAGTTGTCATTTTATTTAGAGAACACTGAAAGATAATCCAGTCTGTCCTCTAGCATAAGTTGATCAGAATTGTTTTACTTTTTTTATCGATTGTTTAAAAGAAAATTCCTTTGGTTTCACAATTTATTACTAATAATGTAAGTTTTTCTTGTTTTAAAATTACTTTTTTCAGAGCAGCTTTTAGGTTTGGAACATAATTGAGAAGTTATACAAATTTCTCATACACCCTCTGCCCCAACACATGCAGAGCCTCCCCCATTATTAACACCACTAATCAGAATCGCCACTTTTTTTTTTTTTTTTTTACCAAGGATAAAGCTACATTGATACTTCATAATCACCCAAAGTCCATAGTTTCCCCTAGGGTTCATTCTTGGTTTTGTGCATTCCATGGGACAGATGTATGGTGGCATAGATCCATTGGTATAGTAGCATACAGAGTACTTTCACTCTCCTAAAAATCCTCTCTGCCCTGCCTATTCATGCCTCCCCTCCTGGAATCACTTTTTTAATATTAATTTCTTGGATTGGGCATTCCAAATTAAGTGGAATATTTTCAGTGCCAAACTTATGTGAAGCAAATCTGTGACTGAGAAATTTCATAAGAATAATTTAAAAAATTTCTAGCCAGAGTGTAAGGCCATCACAAGATTCCTTGGTATCTCATAGGATGGATTTTTTTTCCTGGTCCAGTTTCACTGAGGGTGTAGTGCAAAGACTCATGTCCAGCTTGCATCTTTTCTTGGGTGAGCTCAAGACTTTACCTTTTCACGCATCTGGCTACTGTAGACAAAGGCCTTGGAAACCAAACCATTTTTAAACATTTTTTTTTAAAAAATTGAAATACAAAAACAAAAAAACAAACAAACAAACAAACAAACAAAATTGAAATACCGTTGATTTACAAGGTTGCATCAATGATGACTAGATAATGATTTACTCATGGACATTGGATTGGTTTTGATATGGGCTATTATAGACCTGCTTTGATGAACATCTTTGTACAAACATAGGATACATAGCTTGATCCACTCTTAGATGTAAAATTATTGTACCAAAAGTTCAAAAGCTTTCAATACACGTGTTCTCAATTCCCCTCCATTTTACTCCATAGAGTGTCCAAAACCAGTAATTTATTAGATGGTACTTTATTCACAGTAGTGATACAGTGATACAGAGGAGAACTAATAACTATAACAAAGCTAATAATAATGACATCTGGACAACCAGTTACGGTTTAGACAGTGCTTATCTCTCACTTACCATCTTCTGTTCTTAAGACTTATTTCCCTTTGTACTCAGGTGGATATTATTTCCATCTTACAGATGAAAAAAACTAAAACTTGAGACGATTAGTGATTTGTTCAAGATGACATAACTCATCAGGCATCCTATCTGTCCTTTCAACCACACCAAGAGGGTTAGAGACAAGAATGAAGAGGAGATGGGGGTTTGGGAGGACAAATGCAGCAAATGCAACAAAAAGAAACTTTCAAGTTTGGAAATATAACCTCAAAGGAGAGAGTGGCACATTTTGTGAATAGATCAGTAAAAAAAACTTTTTGAAGCTAGGGATGTAAATTTAAATTCTAGGAACATTTCACATAGGGCTGTCCCTTAAGCTCCTAAACCTCCGAAATGCTTTCCTGAAGTGCCCTCATAAGTTGGTACATTCATGGTCCCCTAATTGTGTCTGTTGGATTGTGTCTGTTGGAGATAACGTTCTAGGCTGGAGGGGGTTTAATCAGGAGGAAAGGACGTATAGAACTCGTTTTAGGTGCCAGAGACTGTCAGAGCTCAGAGGGACTTTAGAAATCATCCTAATTCTCTCATACAAACTAAGTCTCAGAGAGGAGAAGTAACTCATTCAAAGTCACATGGAGATTCAATGTCAGGGTTGAGGCCAGACCTGTGAAACACAGTGTAGATCTAGGCAGAGTACAGAGAAGGGACCAGCTTAAAATAAAGCAAAGTGACTTTTTTTTTTTTTTAATGTTCTGGACTGAAGGAGGTCCTAATTCTTTTAGCATAAGATGAGTATTCCTATTGTGTTATATCCAAATGCAGTTTTAATTTACACATGATGCAAGGAAACATCTGTGTAAGTCACTCAAAATAAACCTTCCCATTTCTTTGTTTTACTATACTTTATTTTCACCTTTAGCTAAGTAATTTATTTAATAGGATCATACGAGTCATACAAATAAGAAAGCAGAATCCTGCATTACTAAGACATCTTAGTGACATGTAAGTAAATCAGACCAGTTGTTTCTGAACCTGGTTGATTCTCAAATCACTTAGAGGACTTTTGAATATATAGATTCCCAGAGCCCCACCCCAGGGGTTCTAATTTAGTAGACCTGATGAACTTGACTGCTTCCTCCCTAACTTGCTTAAAAAGAGAGATTTTCAGTTGTAACCGAATCCTTGAATATAAGATAATGAATTCTCAAGAAATCTTAAGACACAACACAGAATGATATTTTTTTAGAAATGTCAAAGCCAAGTGACCATTGCTGCTTAACAATTAATTTGGGGAGGCAAACCACTAAATGTCTATTTTAAATGACCCTTTACTTAGAAATGCCTGAAAAAATTAACTTAGGGAGGCAATAATAGTCAATAAATGGACTTTCTGTTGTGTAAATGTTTATACAGATGTTGTAAGTGAGACTTTTCAAAAAAACCCGTAGGTTGCTGACAGCGGACAACTTTGCATATGTGTGTTAACAGGGGAATGTGCTGTGTTTCAAGTGAATGGGGAAGCGGATCTAAATGACTTTCAGATTAGCTGGAACAGATGGAAGGGTCACAGTTGAACAACCTGACACACCAGCATAAAGGCCACGTTGAAGTGGAGTTCATTGCCTCTGACAGATACTGTCAATCAACCCTGGTGCTCTCTCAAGTTAACCACAACCTGGACCTTTAAAGACTTAAAGAAGAATTTTTTTAAAAAAAGTATTTTGAGACAAAAACTGAAATTTATCTTTTTTTTTCAGGCCCAAACTCTATCCCAGAGTAATTAGAGTTTTTAGAAATAAAGCAATAGGTTATAGACACTTTGGAAACTAAGATGATATAAACTTGGCATTAGGGGCTCTCGATAATAAATTTTTAAAAATTTAGTCCACTTTGTGGCTTTTGAAGGCTCTATTGTCACAATAATTAGAATACAGCGTAGAATTCCAGAATGAAGGAAATGTGTGTTTTTTTCTTAACTGTTCAACTTGAATTTTGATCAACTGTTGTTATAACAATATGTACAACAAATATTTAAATTTACTGTATTTAGGTTACTTTTTCTAGCTCTACCATTGTAACTTGATATGTATTAAACTTTTGTATGATACCCAAATGGTAAAAAAAAAAAAAAAAAAAACACCCCACCAACCAATTAACCATATTCTCCTCCATTGTGAGCTGCTCCTCAAAAATAAGATAGGCCTTGAGATGGCTTTGCCCCCTCAGGCCACTAGGGGACCCTTGAAGAGTCTGAAGACCTTTTCAACCATCAGCCCCAGGTGGACTTTATGCAGAAAACTACAGTTTTCTTTCCTGCCTCAACACAGCTGATTAATCCAAATCAACACATTGGTTCCTATGTGTGTCTATGCATGTTGCTAGAAGATTGGAGCCCTAGAAAGTTCAAAAAGGGGATTGCAAAACAAAAAACCCAAAGAAAGAAAATTAGAAAAAGAAGTCTTACCATTCACAATGACATGGATGGACCTGGAGAGTATTATGTTAAGTGAAATAAGTCAGACAGAGAACGACAAAGACCATATCATATCATTTATTCTGTGGAATCTAAAAGACAAAACAAATGAACAAATATAACAAAACAGAAGCAGACTCATAGATACAGGGAACAAACAGGTGGTTCCTAGGGCAAGGGGGCAAGGGGGCGAGGGGATGAGTGAAACAGGTGAGGGAGATTAAGAGGTACAAACTACTAGTTAATAAAATAAATAAGTCATAGGAATGAGACTCAAAGCATGGGGAATATAGTCAATAACACTGTAGTAACTTTGTATGGTGACAGATAGTAAGAAGACTTACCATGGTGATTGTTTTGTGATGTATAGCAATATTGAATCTCTATTTTGTGCACCTGGAACTAACATAGTGTTATGGGTCAATTATACTTCAGTTAAAAAACAAAGAATAGAAAAGAAAGGTGATTGCTATTTGCACTTCTCCATTGTGGAGAGACTCTGACCTTGATCATTGGCTGACTATGGACCCTGATATTCTGAGAATGCCCATGGGGAATGGAGAGGAGATGCTAATTTTTAGCAGCGTAGGGAATCTTGCACAGTATGTGTCATGACTAAGTGGCTAACCACATAGCTTGATCTCCATCCTTTGAGGCTAGCACACATCTGAAACAGTGACTTAAAAAGCAGATGGATAATTGGAGCATCTTGTTGATGGTATTTCTATGGCTATCATGGTATTTTATATCCTAAAGACATTTTCATGGGACTATGGACTGCAGCCCAAACCTTCAAAGGGTAGAGAGAAATTCCCTTAACTCTGTGCTTCCCCATGTCATAGCATCACCATTTCCTCCCCAAAGATATCCATCTTTGAAAACTATCTTATTTACAGCCTACAAGAAGGAACCCAAAGGACTGCATGACTCCAGCCTGCTCACAGCTGCTTAGACGGATACAGACACCTAGGTCTTGCTTAGCCGATTAGAATCTCTCTCCTGGAAGCTGAAATTTAGGCAGAGATTGAGTCAACCCACAGTGTTGGTCACTGGCGCTGTAGGCATGTAGGGTAATCAACATAGCTACCCAAAGCCTCATGCAGGTAGAATTTGGGGAAAGTAGAAACTGAAAGGTTAGCAGAGGAAACTAATCTATAAAGAGGAAGAGTAGAATAAACATGGACAAAGGAGTCAAGGTGAGAGATTCACGTGGCTCCAGGAAGAGGTAAAGAATGGATAATTTTCTGCTAGTACACAGAATTCAGTAGTACCTTTAGATCAAGTAATATGTATAACAGGAATGCAAGAACAGTTTGCTATAGGAAATATATATAAATAAAATATGTTATAGCAAAAGGTTAAGTAAGAAAAAACATAATTATCTTAATCAGTGGATACTGAAAATGTACTTGATAAAATTTAGTGCTTATTTCTGATTAAAATGCCTAAAATACTAGCCATAGATTAGATTGTGGCACTCAACCCTTCTAGACGCTTTAGGAAGCTTGAAAGTTGACTCCCTTCACTGATTTCCCCCAAGAAAGGCTGCAAGCTAGGGGTCCTGTCTTGATTCCACTGGGATTTCTTCCATTTACAACTCAGGCAATCTTTTTTTCATCTGGCATAATGGTGGACCCTCCAGAAATACAATACTGCTTGTATTATAATCTGCAGACATTTCTTAAAATTGCTAGCACATGAATGGCACCATTCCCCTAGCTCCTAGTGGTAAAAATGGATTTTTTTTCCCCTATAACAGTTGATTATCTTTGATAATTTTAGTAGGAATTTTGTTGTGAGAAGGGACATTAAACATATGGCTGATTATCACATTCTTCAGTTAGAATCCGTTCTTCATCTTTCTTATAGTGTCACAGATTATAACTTGACAGACCCCCTCCACTACTAGGCTATATCCAAAATTAAGATATTAATATCCATGAGACTTTTTGAAGGATCGAAATCACTTTATCCAAGAACCCCAAGAAAAGATAAGCACCACTGTGTGTAGAGCAGTTTGGATAACTAGGAGTCATAAACCACTCGACTAATCTGAAGGAAAGGGGAGTTTTTGTAAGGATGAGCATAAACGGAATCTGGAACCAGAAAACCACAGGTCCCTCAGGTGGCTGCTCTCTTGGTCCCTCTCTTAGGGACCACACAGTTTCTCATAATGATGTTGCTTCTTCCATCTGTGTCTGGTCCTGTCTCCTCGTTCTCTACCCCCTGGCATCCTCCTAGGCTCAGTGCGCCTGTGGTCCCAAGCAGACTCCCCAGCCCCAGGTCTGCCTCAAAACCCTTCTGCTCAGCTCTAGCCGCTATTGGTTTGGGTTTGTTGGGGTTTTTTTTACATATACATATTTTTTCAGATCCTTTTCCATTACAGCTCATTACAAGAATTGAATATAGTTCCGTGGGCTATACAGCAGGTCCTTGTTGTTTATCTGTTTTATATATAGTAATGTGTATCTGTCCATCCCAGACTCCTAATCTATCTACCACCCCCCACCACCTGGTAACCAGATTGTTTTCTATGTCTGTGAGTCTATTTCTGGTTTATAAATGAAATTTGCATCTTTTTTTTTTTTTGATTCCACATATAAGTGACATCATGTTATATTTGTCTTTCTCTGACTGACTTCACTTAATATGATCATCTCTAGGTCCATCCATGTTGAGCAGCTACTGTTTTGTTCTCATTCTCAAAAGAAGGACCTGGATTGGCCCAGCTCAGTTTTGCTAACAGGCTTTTTGAGCATAAGTCACAGATTCGTGGGCAGGCTGCTCCCCAGTCCAAGGCCACCTCAGTTTGCCTCAGCTGAGGGGTGGAGCAGTGGGAGAGGCATGCGGAGCAGAACACGGCTGTTCAGAGCAGTAGGGACTGAGGCTCTCCGTGGTCTTGTGTGCAGTTGGGTCTAACCTAGGTTGTGTCCAAGACTGCTCCACGTTCATTGTCTCCCTTAGCCAACAAGAATAAATCCCCTCCGTCCTTAGCCACACATTCGAGACTGCACCCTCTTCAAGGTGCCCCCTTGCTGATCGCGCCTCCACTCTCCCCCTCTCTGACAGCCTCACTGAACTATTTCCTTTCGGCAAAACCCATCACGGATAGTCCTTCCTCTAGGCTTTCGCTCATGCTGTGCCGACCTTCCCTCCCCAACTCTGCCATCTTTCAGAGGCCGGCAGAAGTCGCTCTTCCTTTATACCAATGACAGCTACTGTCTGTTGAGCATCTGTCATGAACCAGCTGTTCTCCCAGATACTTTACTAAATGAGACAAAATCTCATTTAATCCTCTCTACTTATCTTTCAAAGTAGGTGTCATTACTCCCATTCTACAGGTGGGCAGAAGGAGGCTTGGAGAAGTTAAAGTATTTATCCAAATTCATGCAAGGAATAGATGTCAAACCGGGGCTGACTTCAAAGTCTATACTTTTTCTTAAATCATGCTTAGGAATAAAGAATTTCCTGATGACTTGAACCCCTGGTTTTCTTGCTCTTTTTTGAATAGTGCTTGATGCCTATTCTGAATGATTTGACTTTTAATAGATGATTACTTATAACCTGATTGTCTTCTGGGGTGTGAACCTTCCCTCCTCAACTAAACTCTAAACCAATGGTTTTCAATGGGGTGGCAGTGCCCCAGGAGGTCTTTTGGAAATATGTGTGTGTGGCGACTTGTAGTCACATTGACTGGAGAGGACCACTGTCATTTATTGTGCAGGGACAATGCACAAGACAGTCCCAGACAACTGGATAATCATCCCACCACTCAAAAGACTTTGTGATGTTCCACTAGACATTTAAGGTTAAAACCTTGTTTATAATTATCCAAGACTGAAAGCTTACTGTGTTTTACATATAGACCACAAAGTAATCTTTGCACAGTTTAACATAAGGAGAATTTTCCAGAAAGGCAACAACCACAGTTAAAAAATAAAAAAGGCCAGTTATACTTTGGGTAGCTTGACCTTTGACCAGGAGTTTTTCACCATTTCAGAAAATCACGTCCACGGATGGAAATACTGCTTGTGGTACCCGAGTTTCTAACAAAATATAGTTATGTTTGTCTGTTTTTATATAATATGCTGTCTTTATATAATATGCTGTTTTTATAAATGTTATTGCATTTACAATAATTCTGTATGTAGATGGAAACTTTTGACTTCTCATAACTGCTAGTGTAAGCTTCCTCAAGCATTTACATATGGAAATACATGCTTTGTGTTATAAATTATTTCCCTTTTGTTTCTCCTTTGTATTACTGGTAGGGCATCACATCGCTCTTTTGGAATTATGTACTTAAGGTAGGTTATATCATATGTGATGCTATCTATCGATCACTTTTAGAGTAAAAGGGATGCTAACTCTATGTGTTGGGAGAGAAGCAGACAAAGCAGCAGGGCTCTGAGCCCTGGGAGGGCAAGGACCACGTCTCATGTGGGTTGTTGTTCCCGGAACTCCTGGTGGAGCTCTATGTACTTCGGAAAGAGGTAAGCCTTGTCAGGATCTAACCAAGAGCAGGAAGCTGGCTCCAGACAAAGCTGCTAACTGCCGAGGCTATGGGTAAGGCAGGTTCTCATCCTTCCGAATTCATTCCTGTTTGAAAATTGGATGGACACATGTGACGTTGCCAGTTCCTGGACAGTTCCTTGATCTCCCACTTTTGAGCTTTGACTGTTTCTCCACCTGGAAGCTCATTTCCTCCCCTAACCACTCTCTGCAAGGACAAGTCCGGCTTTCCCTGTTAAGGCACAATTCAAGAGGATTGTCCTGGTCCCATCCTTTCTCCTCTCTGTGCTTCAAAATTGAACTAGTTTCTCTTTCTCTTGGACTCCCACAGTGTTTTATTTGCACCTCTTTCTTGGCACAGTGGATATTTTTTTAAAACTCTGTCTTAGAGTTCTTTGTATATAGTCTCATTCTCCCACCCAGAGAGTGAGCTCTTGGCTGTGGGGATGTCTTCCAGACTCATTTCTGTATCCTCACACCCAGCACAGGACCTGGCATGGAGTAGATGTTCAATAAATAGTTACTGAATGAATAAGTGAATTACTGACCAGCAGTCCTGCTTAATGAAACTGAGAGGAGAGATGTCTCAGAGTGATGGATTCTCTGTGGTGGGTTAGAATTGGGACAGGGTTTCTTTTGAACAGTTTCCCCCAGTACTTTGCTGCAGGGAACTTGAGTATCATCCTAAAGGGAGAACAACTCGAATAGTGCACAAAAGCATTTATTCTTGTGAATAGGAAGAATGTTAATGTGCTCAGTGAGGCAGCCTCCTCCCTAACCTCCAACCCTACTGAGTTTTGAAGATTTACACACCAGTCAGCATGTTGATCAGAAACCCGTGGATTCATCAAGGAAGCGTTGCTGGTGCTTGATTTTTCAAAACGGAGACCTCACAGGTGGGTCTGCTTGGTTTGTGTTTTGTACCAGTGATGCTCCGGAGGAAATGCTGGGGGAATAAGGGGGAAAAAAGAGGTTGCCTCCACTTTTGGACTCATGTTCCTTTTTCTGGCTGAAAGGATCTCTCCATCTTTCTGGAAGAGGGAGTCAAACCATTCATTTTGTTTATTTCTCCTGGTGAAATCAAAAGTGAGCAAAGAAGACAGAATTTTTAAAAAATTGATAAAAAGTCTTATATAATTTTCTTCCTAAGATGTCTCATGTCTTAATGATCTTAACAGTCTTTTGAAGTCACAGGGCTATTCACTTTGATTATTTGGATGAGGAAACCTAACAAAATGTGTCTATCTGGGCACATTCTGAAGAGCTGGGTTTTAAGGATGAAGGAGGAAGTAGTACCCCTTTCCTGTGAAGCCAGTTTAGAAAGATCTAAATGGCAAGTGGGCCAATGTCCTTCAAAAGCCAAAGACTGGCCTGAAAGGGCTCTGAAGAGTCTGGGGAATCAGAATAACACGAGAAAAGCAGAGGAATAATATAGCGATGAAATCTATCATTTGCTGAGTTCTGTTTCCTACTGGGCACCATGTTAAGCCCTTTACATACATAAACTAGTTTAACCTTTGCTAGAAAAGAGCCTGTAAGGTACGTTATTATTAGCCCTGTTTTATAGATGAGAAAACTGTGGCTCAGACAGGCGAGTGACTTGCTCAAAGCCCCATGAATGAATCAATAAGTGGATTCAAACCCAGCTTGGTGCTGCTCAAAAACACATGCTCTTCTAGGACATTCTGAAGACAGACATGCCCCCAGAGTCTCTATGCCCTATCCCCTGTAGGACACTGTTATTTTTCAAAACCAGAAGAGACAGGGCTCACACAACAAATAGAGGCTTTTTTCCTTTCATAGGAAAAAGGAAAGTCTTCTGCAACCCAAATGAGTAAACCCATAGGAAGAGCAAGAGGAAGGCCAGAGCCTCTGGGAGCTGGCCTTCACCTGCAGAGGAAAGCACAGAAGTCCCCCGCAGGGACCGATGGCCCCGTTTTCCCTCTTGTTTTGGAAAGAGGCTGGGCTGTCAGGCTTTGATTCAGACAGAGGTGCATTCAGAAGCGTCCTCCGGCGAGGCTGGGAAGCTGCTCACATCCCCGGAAAATTCAGTGGGAGAAAAAGTTTATGGAAGCGAGTAGGAGTTTATTCAACAGTGTCTGGGGCCTTTCAGAACCATGAGTGAGTGTCTATAAGGAAGCAGTCAAGCATAGGCTGGGAATTATCTCTGTTGGGTGCCTACCTGTGACAGGCCCTCCGAGCTGCTAAGAGGCTCATTCAGGGCCGGGGGCACAATGGCCCATGGGGACGAACAATTCGGAGGAGTCTATCATTCTGGTGGTGTTATCTTTAGCACTGAATAAAACCGGAGTTCCCCCTTTCTGCCTCCTCATCAGCACTGTTTTCAGGAGCCAGTGGTACTTTTCAACTCTCTTTCACTATTTTTCAACAGGTTCACAAGGGCACGAAGTGCAGTATATAAAAAGAGGATAATGACTTGACTCGAGTGCAGGAAAGGGCCCACTGAACAGAGCAGCCAAGCTTGCCGGGACTAGAATAGATGAAAGTTTGGGGAAGAGTCGAGAAGCAATGGCATTGTCTGCGTGGGGAAACTCCCCGTTTTACATACAGTACTTCTGAGATGCTGAAGTCAACTTTCTGAAGTTCAAAGTTTAGAGGAAAAAGAGTCCACTTTGAAGCACTAAGAGTCAGAAGTTGCAATAATGCTGGGCGGCCTTCTCAGCTGAACTGTTCCTGGTGGTCTCGTGTGTGCCTCCGCTTCAGGGACACTGACACATTAGCTTTCTTTTCGGGGCTGGTTTCGTGGGTGTGTGATCTGTGCAGTCACACAGGACCCCGTGCACAGAGGGGCCCACACCTGGTTTAATTCTCTGCCGTAGCTGTCTTGAAATCCTTCATAATTTTTGAACAGGGGACCCCACGTTCTTATTTTGCCCTGGGCCCAGCAAAGTATGAAGCTGGTCCTGGACTGAAGAAACAAAGAGCTGTCACATTACACAGTCCCAGAGAGCAGGCCTTTGCTGGGTCAGAATTCTATGGGGAGTTAAAACATAACTTATATTATGTAAACCTCCAAATTGTGTAGCTGGTCCTGGATTGTTGTTGTTGTTTGTTTGTTTTGTTTTTTGCTGTGTGTTTGTTTCATGCATTTTTCCTGTTACAGAGAGAATGTGGGTGCTGGATTTTTTTTTTAACAGATGCTGTTTTAAAATTCCCTGAGGAGGTATACGCAATCTTGGTCCAAACCTGTGTCTGTGTTCTCTCATTAATTCTATACTCTGTATTCCACCTGGGATTCCTCATCTGAGATTCCCTGATGTGATTCCATGGCCAGAGGCTCAGGAGGAAATGAGGTCCTTATTGACATTTTGGGGGACTTGGATTCATCTTGGGAAGATTGTTTTTGGTCTGCTGGTTATGGAGAGGGACAAAAGGAAAGTCAGCCTTTCTGTTGCTCAGAACAAAGATCATAATGCCTGCTTCTCTAAGCCCAATCATAGCCCCAAAGTTGGTGACATTTAGAGATAGAGGAGAAATAGAAGTTAACACTGTGAGGCAGTGTCTCCTTGGTTGGGGATTGGGAGTCTCCCACATTACAGAGTGGGGCCCAGGGCGTACCCCTGATGCTACCCTGCTCCAAATAAAAATTATGCATTAATGATGTGTTACCTAAGTGGCTTTGGACCTGAGGGTTGAAGAGAGCAATCAGGCCAAACTATGCTATGTAAACTTTCCACTCTTTAAAACTTTTCTGATTTGAAGGGCAAATGATTATGAACAATAATAATGACAACATAACGTAGGAAACACACTGGGGTAATGATCACAGATGTGGCTTCACAGCTTGATTCCTGCATTTCTAACTGGGATCTGGGGCAATTTCCTAGCCTCACCGATCCTTGGTGGCTTTATCTCAAACGGATGGAGGAGGTGGGGACTATCCTACATCTCAAGGCTTGTGAGTCTCAGACTTGGCTAACTTGTGTCTTCCATCACTTGAATGTGGATAATGTTGTCGTAAATGGTTAAAGGCAATCCCCAGCATTTCAGACTCCCTTATTTGGACACAGGGTCCTTCCCACCTCTGCCCCCTCCACCTTCCCTTCCTCCTCAAGCTGCTCCATCTTACCACGCTTAGGGTGCGTATCTGGACCCCACATCTGGAATGTCCAGGATGCCTGTGGGAGCCAGGACCTCTGTCCAGCGAGGGTCCTGGAGACCCATCCCCTACCCCCCACCCCTCTTCATGTTCATGGGGTGATCGTCCCAACGGCCATCATTCCCTCACCGCTGGGGTGTTCCCTCACAGATGGAGGACCCAGTCTGTGGGAAAGAAGAGACCATGACTTATCGGAACATATGGTTTCTTAATTCAAGTTAAAATGTCTGTACCCTGTTGCATCTGGTGCCATTTTAGTTTGTTAAAAATGCCACACAAGGCTGTGACTAAAGGGGAAGAAATGGAGAAAAATACAGTTATTACACACTCAAGAGCCGGGTTTTGCGGCTCATTACCCAGTGGCCTCCGTGACTAATTAGGTTTTGTCACTGTTGCTGGCTCATTATGCCTTAATTTTTTTGCATAGTTATTCAGCCGTCACTTGAGGGAAAATGAAGTCGAGAAATACCCTTCTCTGTCTCTCCTGCTCTGAATCACTCAGGCTAAAAAAAAAAAAAAAAAAAAACCTCTCCGGGCAGAGAGTACCCGAAACTGATGAAATGATCATTTTGCCACAAAGGGACAAAGCAGTGTTAGTGGATTAAAGAGGCGCTTCTTTATCTGATGGCAAAGACCTCATTGAGCAGCGGAGGGCACAATTCAGTGGGGAAGATCATTAACTTTGAAGTCAGTCATCCAAAGATAATGTTTGTCCCTTTGCTTCCTTTGTGGCCCGACTGGCCTTAGCAACCTCTATTTTTTAACTCATCCTTGAAAAACTGGGGGAAAATGCATAATAAAATAAAGGCCTTAGGTCTTCTACAGGCCGCGGGCCTAGGTTAATTTTTGCTGGCAGAAGAGGAAATAGAAGACACCACGGTATTAGCACAGTGGGGCTTGTGTTGGGTCCGGGAGAGTAAAAGGACCCATGGTGAGAGGGGAGACATTGGTGTCAATCATGGGGTGGGACGCCACAATGGCTGGTAATTGGCGTGGGTCCACCTTCTACGTCTGTCCTGCTGAGCCCGCAGCCCCCAGCCCACTCTGGAGCCCCATCGCTAACAAGTAAACAATTTATCAGGGTTAGGTCTCCCGCGGGTTGCTTCATCACATGCTCCATTCAGCCCCGGTACCCACCCTCCAACCCCCTTGCCAGCCCCGCCACACACACAAAAATTTACGTACACCGTGCAATTTGGGGCAGACGCGCCATGTAACAACAAATTTACAACAGGCCTACCATGAAAATGGCTGTGTCAATATAGCCGCAAACTGGGGTAGCACGCAGCTGTGTCGGGCCAGACCTGGTGGCCCCCAGAGGATGTCGGGGGGAGAGGGTCACAGGCATTGGATCATATCAGAGCTGATGATGACCCCTGCGTTTTTGACACAATAACTCACACAGCTGCTCACTAGAATCCATCAATGTCTTCTACGTCGCCGAGCCATTTGAATGTCGTTCTCTGGATTTGCTGATTCTGAGCTTCATGTTGTGAATGGGTTGTGGCTCTCCAGAAACCAGAATACAAGGGCTTGGGGCCTGTGGTGAGGATTTTGATGGAGTTGGCTGCTATATCGAAAACAGAACACGAGGCTGTTTGGAACCCCCAGCTCTGTCTCTTTCACCAGTTTAGTGTCCTTGCTCACGTCACGGGTCCCATACTGACGGGCACGTTTTGCAGACTGCAGGAGCTTTGGGGGAACTACAGATCTAGTATCACAAATAATTCTATATAAATAGAAAAGTAACTTTTATTGAGCATCTCCTACATGCCATGCTTTATCCCGTTTAATCCCACAACATCTCTAGGATGGAAATGTTGTCATTAACCTTTTACAGACCAGGTAAGTGAGGCTTCAAAAGGGAAAGGAATAGTAGTTACCAGAAATGGAATTTATAACCAACTCTATCTGCCTAAAGTTGATTCTGTTTCCTTACAGTTTTGCTAGGAACCAGGTAGTTTTAGGGAATTTTATTTTTTTAATTAATTAATTACTTATTTATTTTTATTGAAATATAGTCAGTTTACAATGTTGTATTAATTTCTGACGTACGGCATAGTGATTCAGTGTTTTATATATATATATACACATATATTCTCCTTTTCATATTCTTTCTTCATTATAGGATATTACAAGATATTGAATATAGTTTCCTGTGCTGTACATAAGAAATTTGCGTTTTTAATCTATTTTTATATTTAGTGGCTAACACTTACAAATCTCAAACTCTCAAATTTATCCCTTCCCACCTCTTTTCCCTCATCATTTTTATTTCTTTTTCTTGCCTGATTGCTGTGGTTAGGACTTCCAAGACTATGTTGAATAGAAGTGGTGATAGTGGGCATCCTTGTCTTGTTCCAGATTTTACTGGGAAAGCTTTCAGTTTTTCACCACTGAGTATTATGCTGGCTGTGGGTTTGTCATAAACAGCTTTTATTATGTTGAGGTATGTTTCCTCTATACTCACTTTGATAGGGGTTTTTTATTATAAATGGGTGTTGAATTTTATCAGATGCTTTTCCTGCATCTATTGAGATGATTATGTGATCTTTGTCCTTTCTTTTGTTAATGTTGTCTATTTTGTAAATAAGTTCATTTGTGTCTTTTTTAGATTCCACGTATAAGCGATATCATATGGTTTTTTTCTTTCTCTTTCTGGCTTACTTCACTTAGTATGACATTCTCCAGGTCCATTCATGTTGCTACAAATGGCATTATTTTATCCTTTTTTAGGGCTGAGTACTATTCTGTGGAGTGTGTGTGTGTGTGTGTGTGTGTGTGTGTGTGTGTGTGTGTGTGTGTGTATACCCCACATCTTTTTTATCCAGTCATCTGTTGATGGACATTTAGGTTGTTTCTGTGTCTTAGCTATTATAAATAATGCTGCTATGAACATTGAGGTGCATATGTCTTTTTGAATTAGAGTTCCCTCTGGCTATATGTCCAGGAGTGGGATTGTTGGATCACATGGTAAGTCTTTTTTTAGTTTTTTAAGGAGGGAATTTTAAATACACCATTTCATTTTCAGATTGATAAAATACAATTCTGTCTCCTGGAAAGCAATTCTTGGGAGGATTGAGATGAGAAAGGAAATTCCTTTGAGGTGGGAAGAGCTTATCACTACAAGGATTTTTGTTTGTTTATCAGTTTCTAACATTCTATCATTTCTCTGTGAAATTTAATCCAATCCAACATACCCTTAATTATTAGATACACACTCTTTCACATGCCACCAACAAAGAAAAATTCCTGCCATTTATAATTTTGGTGTGCTATTAATTATAGGACTTGTGGCTACTTAGGAGTTAATCAAATGTAGAAAATTGTGCATTTTAGAATCAAATATATATACTTGGATCTCAGCATCACAGAGCTGGTAATTTCTTCAGGTTCTTCTTGGAAAAAGCAATGACTTGATTTGCTGTTTCTCATCTCTTTCTTAGATGCCAGGAGTCTAGGCAAATAACTTGATAAGCAGCTACATCATTGTAGCCACTATAAATAGTAAGAGAATTTCTTCTGTAGAGCACAGGGAACTGTATTCAACATCTTGTAGTAACCGATAATGAAAAAGAATATGAAAAGGAATATATATGTACATATATGACTGAAACATTGTGCTGTACACCAGAAACTGACACAGCATTGTAAACTGACTATGCTTCAATTGAAAAAAAAAAAAAGGAAATGAGTGAATGAAGTCTGATGTCTTACCCTCCTACTCCTGAAGGAACAGAGAAACCCCACTTTGGGGAAGAATTAATTTCTGTTCTGTCCAGGTCTCCGAGTCCTGTTTTATATGCTCCCCCAGAGGTGAAGGAGGTTGAAGTCAGAGGCCCTTGTCTTGGTGTTTACAGTTGGAATCCAGCTGATCCTGGTTCCTCGGGGTCTTTGCAGCGGGGTGGCCTGAGCTCAGGGTAGAGGAAGGGAGAGGGACCATCTCCCCAGCCAGGAGTCTCAGCACCATGATCCTTCCTAGTCGCTAAGACAAAGGAACAATTTTCTGCTAATCAGCATACATGAAATGAGCATTTCTTTAGTATAAATTTTACTTCTTTCACTTGGAAACCCAATAACTCAGTAGAGCCAATGCAGCCGCATTCCTCAGTGAGGTGCACAGCTGGGGCGGCTTTGGTCCGGAGTGTGTGCAGGCCATGGAGAGCTTGACGGAACCCATCTGGCCTGGCCGTCTCTTTAGTTGGTTCTTCAACTTGGGGCCCTGTGCACTTGGGAGTGGTATTGCAGTGGGCTGTCTTTGTGGAAATGAAATTAATACACTCACCTATTTGAGGAGAGGATGATCCATCCTGGAGGGAGAGAGGAGTTATCTGCAGTATCAGAGGGCAAAGAAAGCAGAAAAGAGTCTGCATTAACCAGACCTACTGGAGGCAACTATAAAGGGGAGGCTTCTGGAATAAGGCAAGTCCTTTGAAAAAGCAAAACACAACACATCATCTGGTGGGCATTCTCCATCCTTCACAAAGTGTCACCAACCTCCTTGGATTTCCTGCAAGTTCCCTAGGTTCCCATGCTTCTGCCAGACTGTGTGCAGACTGTGACCTCACCAGATTTGGTGCCTTTCTTTTCCCTTGGCCTGTTGCTTCTATCACTGTGATTGCCTTTTCATTCACCTGCTGTATCTACTTCATCACCATATGTCAAAATCTTATGCATTCTTTTCATGTTCTGAATCAAATGACTGCCCCCCTCCTCCAGGCAGCCTCTCCTGATTTCTTGTATCGGGAAGGATGTGGTCTTTCCTTCCTTTCGACCTCAGGGATACTATCTTAGCATTCCCATGGTGCCTTGTGTGATAGTCATTTTGTGTCCTTTGATGAATATAGCTTAGGACAGCCCAATACTTCCAGCAGGTTGCTACGGCCTTCAAAGGAGTGTGTCTGGGAGAAAGACCCTCCACTAGGTGAGGACATTAAAACAGACACAGATATTTAGAAATACAGTTCACCAGGCTGAACATACAGCAAGTTTTATAACTTTCTTAAAATAAAAAACAGCATATTTAATAGTTCTTTTAAAAAATACATTGCATAATCCCTTGGCAGACAGATAAGAGAAAAAAATTATTTAAATAACCTGATTTTGATTTCCAAAATTGAGGCATTCTAGATACATGTGTACCTAGAATTATTAAAAGAGCATCTTTAATATTAAGAAAAAGACAGAAAAACCAAAAGAAGTTTTAAAAAATTGCCATAGTCCTATCACTCAAAGATGCCTACAGTTAACATATTAGACTTTTTTCCTTATTTTTTCCAGTGCACATACTTTTTCTCAACATGGTTTAAACTATTCCCCCTTTGTTAAATGTTCTTCTATTGATAACTTTTTGTTTTTTGACATGGAAAATTTCAAATGTATACAAATATAAAGAGAATAGTATAATGAACTCCAACAGTATAATAAAGAATATCATGGATGAATGCTATAATGAATTAACATATTTCTCTGCCCTCTGTATTCCTTGTAAATTTGCACTTATATCTCAAAGTGTGGTCCTGGGCCAGCAGCATCAACACCTGGAAACTTGTTATAAATGCATATTCTTGGGTCCCACCCAGACTTCTCCAAGCAGAGACTTCAGTTGAGGGTCCCAGCAATCTGTGCTTTCACGAGCCCACCTGGTGATTTGAATGCACAGTGAATTTCAGAGCCACAGAACTAGAGGTTTGATCAGACTCAGGTTGATTTTCAAGCATGACTGCTTTATAGAAGACGCTGTGTATTTCCATCGGGGGTGGGGGGCGGGACACAGTGTCTGCTTGTCTCTAATGTTTGCAGCCACTAGGGATTATTGCCTATATCAAGATTTCTCATCCTCTGCACTACTGACATTTTGAGCCAGATAATCCTTTATTCTGGGGACTGTCTTGTGATTTTTCAGATGGTTAGTAGCATTTCTGGCCTCTATGCACCTCCTCCCCAGTTATGACAACCAAAATTATCTCCAGAGATTATCAAATGTCCTCTAAAGGACAGAACTGCTCCATTTGAGAACCACTGACCTAGACTCATTATTTCCATAGAGAATGCAAAATATTGATATTCTAAATACATCATTCAGTCTTCAGTTATTAGCTGTTTTTTTTTTTTTTTAAAAAGACATAACTTCTCCTAAGCAGCTAATAATTTCTAGTGAGGTATAGTCAGTCCTATAAGAAAGACAGGATCAATGCTTAATTCTTTCCCTTTATCAGCTTTTTAAATAATGAATTAGTTCCCTAGGATCTTACAGAGATCACAAGTGAAGCTTTGTTTTGGAATCTTTGGATTATCACATTGAATTATGAATTTAATCATATTTAATATGTTCAACCCATTGATGTTATTATTATCATTGGTATTCAAATTGTCCCAGCTTTGGCCAGTAGAAAACTCATCCAGTTGGCCTAATTTAAATGGCTGCAGAAAATAGAATAATGTATTTGACAGTCAAAGTAAGTGGTGTTTGCAAGTCGGATCAGTAGTAGTAACAGCAGGGAAGTCTGGCCCCAGGTGACACATTGTGACAGATTCTTTCATTTATTCATTCACTCCTTCAGCAAATACGTATTGAACCCCATCACTTTGCCAAACCCTGGGAATATAATGCTGAAGAAGAAAAGGTTCTCTCCTCTCATAGGTAGGGTGGACATATAATTTCCTTTTTAAAAAACATTTTACTGAAGTATAGGCAGTGTGTCAGTTTCTGGTGTACAGCATAATGTTTCAGTCATACATATACATACATATGTTCCTTTTCATATTCTTTTTCCTTATAGATACTACAACATATTAAATATAGTTCTACTGTGCTATACAGCAGAACCTTGTTGTTTATGTATTTTATATATAGTAGTTAGTATCTGCAAATCCCAAACTCCTAATTTATCCCCCTGCCTGCCCCTTACCTGCCTGGGAACCACAAGTTTGTTTTCTGTCTGTGAGTCTGTCTCTGTTTTGTAAATCAATTCATTTGTGTCCTTTTTTAAAGATTCCACATGCAAGTGATATCATACAATATTTTCCTTTCTCTTTCTGACTTACTTCACGAGTACGACGATCTCTGGGTCCATCCATGTTGCTGCAAATGGCATTATTTTATTCTTTTTTATGGCTGAGTAGTATTCCATTGCATATATATACAACAACTTCTTTATCCAGTCATCTGTCAATTGACATTTAGATTGCTTCCATGCCTTGACTACTGTAAATAGTGCTGCTATGAACATTGGGGTGCATGTATCTTTTTGAATTAAGTTTCCCTCTGGATATATGTCCAGGAGTGGGATTGCTGGATCATAGAGTAAGTCTATTTTCAGTTTTTTAAGGAATCTCCATATTATTTACTATAATGGCTACGCCAACTGCATTCCCACCAACAGTGTAGGAGGGTTCCCTTTTCTCCACACCTTCTCCAACATTTATTATTTGTGGACTTCTGAATGACGGCCATTCTGACTGGTGTGAGGTGATACCTCATTGTAGTTTTGATTTGCATTTTTCTGATAATTAGTGATATTGAGCATTTTTTCATGTGCCTGTTGGCCATTTGCATGTCTTCATTGGAGAATTGCTTGTTTAGGTCTTCTGCCCATTTTTGGATTGGGTTGTTTGTTTTGTTATTAAGTTGTGTGAGCTGTTTGTATAGTCTGGAAGTTAAGCCTTTGTCAGTCACATCATTTGCAAATATTTTCTCCCATTCCATAGGTTGTCTTTTTGTTTTGTTTATAGTTTCCTTTGCTGTGCAAAAGTTTGTAAGTTTAATTAGGTGCCATTTGTTTATTTTTGCTTTTATTTCTATTGCCTGGGTAGACTGAGATATAATTTTGTATTCAGACCAGGACACTTTTTAAAGTGAAAGAGAATGCTATTAATAATTACACAATTATTACACTGGGTCCTTAGGTATTAACTAGGAGATTATACTTTCCTGGCTGGAACTCAACCACTAGGCTGTGTTTCAAGAGCAGGGCCCTAACCCTACTCTTGAAAACCCTGGGTTTGGTATGACTGTTGAGGAGGACCTGTATCCAGGCAGCCAAGTTGCCCATCATGTTACAAAGTCCCAGGGAAGAAGGCAGAAGCCAAGTTATCAAAACCTTGGCAACCCAGGTTAGAACCAGACAAGGAGGAAAGGTGACGATGCTCATACCCCAAACAAAGGTTCCTTGAATCCTTTTGGTTCAGAATCTGAAGATCAGAACTTACTCTGCAGACTGGGCAATAGTATGGCCAAAGTCAGAGACTAAATGATCACAGTGGTGAGACCCGGAGGGTTTGACGGATTGTGTACCTGTCTTCTACCCGCCCTCAAAGACAGGCTTCTCAAGGTCTCTGGATCGCTTCCCCTTTGCTCCTGCAGTGCCTCCTTGGATCCTTACACCTTGGATGCAAGGATGGGGAGAGTCTCTAAACTCTCTTGCCTGTCCCTTCATTTTGAGTGCCTCTCACTTTACTGATGAGAGCCCATTTTCTAATATTTATAGTATTTAACAGGATACTAGTTTAATAATACTATTCCCTTTTTGACACTAATAATATCCCTTTTTTGACTCCCAGTGTGCCAATTAGCAGCATGTGAGTTATTGATCAAGAATGACCAGGCCTCCTCCGGAGTGTGTCTTTTCTGAGTTAGTGTTAGCCAACTGCCCCTGGTAGTGCATCCTTGACACGTGAGCTGACCACCCCTAGAGTTACAGTTTAAGCTACCTGGCCCAGCCTCACTATCACAAGATTATACTGCAGTATTTTAAAGCACTGCAAATGTTGTAACCCCATACTGCTGACCACTACACTGAGCTGTCAACAGGAAAAGTCCCAGAATCATAGAAGCAGAAGGACAAGACTATTTCCCTAGTAGGTTTTACACATTAGTCTTTCATTTCACCTCTCAAACCCTCGGTTGCCTCATCTATGATGGGAATAACAATGCTGGCCACAGCTAACACAGTACAAGATTGTTGTGAGTTCAAACAAAATGTTTATTGTCACCCTTTCATTATGTCTCTGACCTGGCCCCACGTTCTTGGAATCATTTAAGTTAATTTGATGATTGAGGCCCTAAAATCCCTGAAAGTGAAAGAATACATTTAATATCCAATTTAGACAGCATATGATACATGAATGTGGTGAGAAATGAAGTGAAGCAGAATATTTATTTTACCAGTACAGGACTTAATACCCATATATTTCGAAACATCTTGAAGTGTTAATCTTTTTTTTTTTTTTTTTTTTTTTTTTTTTTTTTTTTTTTCAGATTTCATCTGAATGTGGAATAGGCCTAGTCTGAGCTTTGGTTTGGAAATTAAGCCCTACTCATTAACATCTGCCTGATCCCCCCTGTGGATCCAGGGTTGTGTTCTCAAAAAAAGTGAAAAACAGCTAATGATTAGGGCTTTGATATGAGATTCCAGACATCCAGACTCCCCCCACCCCTCCCCATTTCAGAGTCCTTGGTGGTGCAGAGACAAAGCATTTAGGAGATTAAATTAATGTTTCAAACACCATGTTTTATCCTTTTTTGTACAAATGGGAAGGCTTTGACTCTTTCTTTCCAAGAATGGAAACCTCTTTCCTCTTAGCAGGAACATACACAACCAAGATTGCCTCTTGGTGCCTTAACCTTATCAATTTTACTTTGGATTATTTTATCCCTTTGGCAATTTTTAAAAGATAGAAAGAGGTTCTGTTGAAATCCGTATTTCCTTTTTAATGTAATTTGCTGCCTGCTCTGTGGATCTTCATCTGTCAAAATAGATGAAATGATTCCCCACCTAACTGACCAGTGGAAGTTGTAATAACAAATTAAGTATTTGAAGTGAGCCAGCTTTGGAAAAGGAAGTCTAAAGTAATTAAGCCATTAGCCACAGAGTACATGTGAAGTTTTCATTCATGAATTTGTATTTTTATGTATTTATTCAATTAATTCAACAAATGGGTATTGAAGGCCTTCTATCTACCAGGTACAAAGTAAGTATAGTCCCTGTCTTTAATGAGCATCCAATATGCTGCATACAGATGCTTCTCTTGCTTCCCCAATTTTTAAAATCTCTTTTTTAAAATCTTCTCTGAATCTCATCAGTGTCCCTCAAAAGTGACACAAACCCAAACCGTGTTGTCTGGACTCCAGATTGAAGTAGCAAAGACTGGTGAACACTGCCACGTGGTTGCTTACTGTGAGGGAAAACACGTAGCAGACATGGGTGATTCTAGACTTTTTCCCCGACGAGAAAAGTTCTTTCTCAACATCTCACAAAGTAGAACATTTAAGTTATTTCAGTGCTTCAAATTTTTATGAAACAAGAATGGTATCAATGGTATCAATGGTATCAATTCATACACAGGTTTTTCAGTTGAAATTGCATCGTCCTATTTTTCTCTTCCTTCACAAAGGCAGTGGGCATTAGATGTCGAATAGGCTGTAGAGTTCATGCCAAAATACCTGGGTGTCCTCTTTGCTTAATACAAATCATGTGTATTTGGAAGGCATTGTACATATTTGGTTTTCATATTAGCCACATAGCTGGGTTATTAACTCAATTTTTCATTTTGGATTCAGATAAACAAAATAAAGACAAAACAACTTAACAACAACAAAAATAAACGAAGGGAGATTTTGTGATTCAAATATTCCAACTGTGCCCCCAAAGCAATTCTGCCCTAAGAATACTGCGGCAAATATGACATTGAGGATGTCTTCGTTCGTTATCTGGTTTGGAGGGTTGCTGAGTTACTTGCCACTGGACTTCTGTCCCCTATGTAACTAATCTCTAAAATCTGTCTTCTGTGAACATTGTATAGTTCTATTTCTGTTCAGTCACTGAGTGCAAATGAAGAACTACTTTATTGTGGAACTGTCATTTTTAAAGAAAATATCTGAAATGACAATTAATATTGACTAGAGTCTGAGGTGTGATTTATTCATTGTTTCTCCTGGTGGCCATGGCTGTTTGGGAGTGCATGAGGTCTGGAGTCAGCATTTCCTCCTCACCTGGTATCTGCAGGACCTAGGAAAATGATTTCCCCACAGGTTCTCAGTCTCCTCATCTAGATGTGGTAATAATATATGGAACCTACAGAATTTGTGTAAGGTTCAACTCGAGAAGATGTATGCTGTTGTAATGTGTAAGGAGTAATCCAAACATTGGCTGCACCTTCCGCCTTGTTTCTAATGAATAACCATTCATGAGGCTCTCTGGTGGTAGTTGCCACATCGTGTCTCCTCAGGTACCTGCAGCAAATTGATACCATTATCACAGAATTAAACTTGTGGGGTTTTTTTCCTACTGCCTCTTACCTCCTCTCTGCAAATGCCTAGACCGTCTGGATCCCATAAGCTTGCCTGAAGCTCTTTCCATGGCTAAGAATTGCAGCCCCTCTTGCAGTCACATGCAAGGAACATCTGCTCAGAGAAGCCAGTCAATATTGTGGAAAAGTTCAAAGAATACGGACCATTAGTAGTGTCAGCTTTACAACCAGGAGGTAATGGCATTAAAGGGAATGGTCATAATACCCAACAATAGTGACCTCATTAACCAGTGATTTATCATGATGAAAAGACCTGTTTAACCTTTGGTCTCCATAAGCTTTCTCCTTTGAACAAAAAGGTCTATTATTTCAAGTTGTCAGGAGATAATTTGTGAGTTGTTCGAGGACAGATTCAATTACTCTTAAGACAATTATATGAAAACTGTACTCACTGCAAGGTGCCTACACAGTTTTTGTTTTCCTCAGTTATTTTTTTTCTGGGAACAAGCAAGAAACACAGGAGTTTGATGACTTTTGCCACAAGAATCAATTGCAATTGTACCTTCTAATGACCCCTTCTGTAGATGCCTGATTATAAATTGGGCTTTGTTTGAAACTAGTGTGAAGGAGACTTGAGTTAAATGGACTCACTGGTATTTAAGAAAACAGGTCAAGGTCCTCTGTCAATTCTATGCAACGTTTGCAGAGGGACTATTGCATGGTCCACCGAGTTGGACACTGTAGAGGGGTACAGTGGTGGATGAGGCTGGGCTACGCCTTCCAGAAGCTCAGAGACGTCGGTGGAGATATTCTCTCAGTTTGTATATTTCAGAGCCCTTCTAATGATTCAGGGAATGAGTGTGTTCCTGTAGGTCTACTAATGGTTGGGTCTGGTGATGGCGAAGGGGCTCTCATGCTAAGGAAACTGATCAGAACAGACAGGGAAAAAAAGAGATAGAAAAGGGTGCGTGTTTGAGGTTGTGCAGATTGCTTGGAATTATTAACTCTGCTGGGTGAATTTTGTCCCTGTGGTCCTAGCCGAGGAAAGAGAAAAACTATGACATCTGTGCCACCCCAGACCTGGGCCTCTTTAGAGCAGAAACTGTCAGTTGTGACAAATTGAGCCCAATTGTACGGAGGCTTTTGTGAGGTAGACAAATGTCCATCAGGGTCTCAAACGACCACCAAACTCAGTGCACTTGTGCCTTCTCTAATTTACACCCTGGGGTCCTGAGGGGAGAGACCCCGTGCTTTGGTCGCCTGACCACAGTAAATAATACCAACTGGAGAACTTTTAGCTGAAGATGTTTAGAAAAAGGCCAACTTTCAGAATGGGATGGCAGACATTCAAGTGTCTGCTCACATTATGTGATTACTGATGCAGGAGTGTAAGAGATTTTGGAAATATGATCATCCTTGGTTAGACTGCATTCAAGGGTAAACCTGAACTCCAGATTTTGGTTACAGGTTAAAATTTTAGATGCTATCTTTAGGAAAACATGTTGCTTTTTATTCATGTTGTTCAAATATCTTGTATATTGTTCTGAATTTTTGCTCTTAAAGACTAATTTCAAATTTTTTTTTACTAGTATTTTCTTGGGGGAATAATATTACCCACTACCTGGTTTTAGTTGCTGGCACAATTTTAAATTTTCATTTAAAAAATTATCTTCTTCAGAAACCTAATAGGTTATTTCTGATTTTATGAGAAGAGAAAGAATAAATAATATCCAATTTTACCTTCATAAATATTTCTACCTGATTCTATCAGTACATGGATTTCATTAAAAGAAATAAATCTAGGCTCTTAAAAGACCTCAAAATTCAGTAGTTTATAGAAGTAGTAGTGAACAAAGACGAAGGACCTAATAGAATCCATTCTTAAATTGCCATTATTAATTTAATCGGTTTACTTTTGAGTGCTGTATACCTGCTAACTTCCACAGAAGTTCTGAGGCAGCTGAAATAAAGTTGCAAGGCAGATAAAATAAGAAGTAAGAAAAGTCATATAGAGGAAGGGTTAAGTAATTGTGGCCCAGAGACAAAGTTATTTGGCTTAAGCCAAAGGGAAATATGATAAATTACATAGTTCCCATGTTATAATAAATGGAAATACATGGTGGGTTCATCAGGAGAGTCAAATCTTTCCTGGGGAGAAAAAATTCTGGAAAGAATTTCTTTTTAGCTTCAAAATGAAAATCATTTAAATCATTGTCTCCTAAGGTCCTGGTTTTCGTATTTCAGCAAAGGAAGAGCCTGGAAATTAGCAGCTCTGTATAAACCTTGCACTCTTCTACTTGAAGATATCAATAAGCCAGAGGAAATTATAGCTATGTCTATGATTGCAACTGAAAAACCTATAAGTCATTAAGTAAATACAGAAAAATTTTAAGCAAAAAAGCTAAGACAATGGGAGAAAACAGGGGTGTATCAAAATCAGACTAACTATCCAAGTGCCTGTAGCGGGTTTGCAGACACTGGTCAGGCCCTTTGGGAATGGAGGCTGTATCCTTCTTGGATAACAGTTCCCAAACGGGCAGTGAAACCTTAATCAATAGGAATAAAAACTCTGAGGAATTTGGTGTTTGGGTAAAACTAATGCTTAATTTACTGAGATTTAAGGACAGAGCTCTTTATTTTGATCATTGTAAGTATATAATTTTTCTGACACTTCGGTCACCACTTTGTTACCTAAGGAAGAAAATGCAATTGAATGTTTCCTGATAATTCTGGATCTTACTGGCTTTGGGATCATTGTTTTGAAGATAATCATTCATATATAGATGAGCTATAAATCCCTTGAGGGGACAGACTCCACCTTGGTCATCTTCTCTGTTCTAGGACTGAGTAGGGACCTGGCAAAGAGTAACTGTAACCTTTGGCTGAGTTGAAGGGAAGTGTCCAGGATTGGTGAAAAGGACAGAACAAGGAGACTTCTCTGTGCAATGATCCTGGCCAACACCCTGAGCATTGTTTGTTTGTTTTTAATAAACCCTCGGTAAAATCTCAGGATTTTAAAACTGGAAGGATCTTCATGTTGAGGTTTGATGTGGCCAATCATACGCTTTCCCCTTCAATTTTAGAAAGAGTTAAGAATTAGTCACAGATTGCCAGTAGAGCTATATTGGAAAATGGTCTTGTACTTGAGACCCAGCCAAATTTCTAGAATTGTTACTTGGTTATGAAGAAGAGATTGGGTCTGCAGGATGAACAGCGACGCAAACCAATTACAAGGGAAACAACTAACACATGCACACACACACACACACTCACACACACAGACACAAGCTTCTATACCTGCCTTTAGAATAGTGCTTCTAGGGCTATCTGTGCTGAAGAACCAGTTTTTCCTTTTTTTATTCCTAATCCATAATAGACCTATACATTTGCCAACTGAATTTGCCAAATGAATTACTAGATAAATGAAATGAAGAAAGCAAAGGCATATAAAACACAAATTGCAATATTTATTAGATTCAACAGATAAAAAATTACATTTCATTATTAATATAATTAATGATAATAAACAACATAGGTAAAAGAATTACAAAATTGTATACATAGTTCATTGTGCCTATAGGCAATTAACATGTAGAGTCACTGTCACCCTTATAACTTTTTACCAGTCCTAAATCATAACAAAATTTAAAATTATGAGTAAAATAGCATTTCCCCACATTGGAGGCATATACACATACTTTGAACATTGCGTATATCAATGTTGTTTGTATAAGTCAGGTTTATTGAGGTATAATTTACATACAGTAAATGCACCCTTTTTAGGTACATAGTTTGATAAGTACAAAGGTGAACAGTCATGTAATCAATCAAGATAGAGACTATTTCATCATCCCAGAAAGTTCCGTTGTGCCCTCTCACAATTAAACACTTCTCCCCAGTTACTCCCAGTCCCTGGCAACCACCAATCTGATTTCTGGTACTATGTTTCCTTTTCCAAAATGACATATAAATGAAATCATATATGATGTAGCCATTTGTGTCTAGCTTCTTTCATTTAACATAATGCATTCAAGACTGAGCCATGTTGTTGCAGGTGTCCACAACTCACTACTTTTCATTGCTGAGTGGTATACCATTTATATCGGATGTATGCAATCAGTTTCTCCATTCAGCAGTGGTTGGACATCTGGGTTGACTCCAGCTTTGGTCAACTGTGGATAAAATTGCTATGAACATTTGCACACAAGTCTTTGTGTAGACACATGACTTCGTATCTCTTAAGTAAATATCCACTGTTGCTGACTCTGAAGTAATTTTATATTTAACTTTATAAGAAAAAGCCAAAATCTTCCAAAGTTGCTTCCTATTTTACATTCCCACCAGCAATGTGAGAGTTCATTGCCTACCAGCATTCTGTATTGTCACTTAAAATTTTTTTCAGCCATTTTTATAGGTGTGAAATGGCCTATCATTGTGATTTTAATTTGTATTTTTTTAAATAACCAATGAAAATGAGCATCTTGACATGAATTTACTTGTCACCACAATCTTTTTCTGGTGAAATAGCAGTTCAATCTTTTTTTTTTTTTTACCCAGCTTTTCCTAATTTATTCATCACGTGTCAAATATTATGTTACATATCAAAGATGAGTGAGTCTACTGGACATATATATTTAGCTAAATAATTAGAATCCAGTATGATAAGAACATGGCCTGAACGTGACATAAAAAAATCACATATATGTGAAGATAATTATTACAGTTACTCTGTGAGATATGAATGGCACATGCAAGATAAATAATGTAAAACCAATCAGGTCATTTTTAAATGAGAATTTTCACTTTGGAAAATTTAGATAATAGAGATACAAAAAAAAGAAAAAGAAAAATCACTACTAATGTTTTGGCCTGTATACTTCCACTCTTTTTTCTTTATAATTATTTTTTGTTAATTTACCAAATGGGATCATGCCAATACCTGCTTTTCTACTTGAATATCTTTCTGTGGTGCTAAATATTCTTCTACAACATCATTTTAATGGTTTTGTTGGCCTAAAACCAACTACCAACTATTTCTCCAGACCAAATTGGTGTATTTGGGATCAGCAGAGTTGCAGCGCAGGGTCTGCAACCATGGTGAGCCACGTGCAAGTTCCCTGCACAGCAAGAGAAGGCTTTTATAGAGGGGAAAAGGAAGTTGGGAGGGCTATAATAAAACTAAGAGTCCATGGGCTTTTCATTGGCTGAACTGTTGCCAGGAAAGAAGACGAGCTTTTTCTTTCTCCTGTTGGGCTCCACTGTTGTCACAGGGCATGAGAGCTCCCTCTTCTGGTCTCCTGACTCTGTTCAATTGAAGTTTCTGTTTATTAATTTTTTACATTTGCTAAGGATGCAATTGTTTAATTGTGTGTAGATTGATAATTTTTAAGCTAATCTCCTATTATATTTCAGCTGTTTCTAAGTTTTCATAATTATAAACAATGCTCTAATGAACATCTTTGCAGTTACACACTTGAGCAATGTTTTCTTTAAGGTAAACTCCTAATGGGAATTTCTGGATCAAAAGATATAAATTTTTCTGAGGTTTTGGTGGGTGTTATCAAACTATTTCCTGGTAAAGTTGTATAAATTCATATCTATCATTAGCATAACAAAGATGAACACAGGGTAATAACCTTACAGGTCTTTTAAATTCTGATTTTAAGTTGCATTTGTTTGGTTACTAGTGAAATTGAGTATCTTTTTTTCTGTGTATATCCTATTTCTATGAATTATATTATGAATTACTCAGTCCTTATCATATTATGAATTCTAGGAATTATATTATGAATTTCTCATTCATTTCTATGAATTATATTACTCTTTAAAAAATCACTCTAATAGGTTCGATTATATTTCATCTGGTATATTTATATCTATAATCACAATCCTGGAGTTTTCTATAATTGCTATTTTTGTTAGGATATACTATCAGTTTGGGGCTATTCTTAGGTCATAACATTGGAAGACTCTTCATGTTTTCCTGTCTTCTGGAACAGTTTGAATGCCTAGCATACCCGACCCTTAAGAGATGAGCTTATCTCACTTCTATATTGGTTTTGTTCCAAAATTTTTATAGGCAGCATCAACCATAACAATTTAAGAAAAAAATCAGGGTTGTTGAAGTATAATTTATATAGAGTAAAACTCACCCTTTTTAAATGTAGAGTCCAGTGGATTTTGCTGTGTATTCAGTCATGTAGCCACCAACCAATCGAGATATAAATTACTCCAATTATCCCCGCAAAGTTGCCTTATGCTAGCCAACTCTGACCCTGTTCCTGTAGTTCTGCTTTTAAAAAATTTCATATAAATGGAACTATGCAGCATGTAGCCTTTTGTGTCTGACTTCCTTGACTTAGCACAATGCTTTTGAGACTTACCATGCTATTACATGTTTTGGTAGGTCATTTTTTCATTGTTAAGTAGTTTTCCATTGTAAGGATGTAAAAACTTGTTTTTCCATTCACCAGTTGATGAACATTTGGGTTACTTCTAATTTTTGGTGATAATGAATAATGTTGCTAATGAGTAATAGTTACATGCAGGGTTTTTTTTTTTTTTACACATATCTTTTGTATATATTGTTATTTTTGCATGTATCTTTATTCCTCTTGGGGAAATAGCTAGGAACGGAATTGCTGGGTCATATGATAAGTACATTTTTAACTATGTAAGAAACTGTCAGATTGTTTTCCAAAGTGCCTATACCATTGTACTTTCTTACCAGCAATGTATGAGAGTTCATTTGCTCCACATCCTTGCCAGCATCTGATGTAATCAGCTTTGTTTTGTTTTAGCCATTCTAATAACTGATATCTCATTATGGTTTTAATTTGCATTTCCCTAGTGACTGATGAGTTTAGTATGTTCGGATGTGCTTATTGACCATCCAAATATCTTCTTTTGTGATGTGTCTGTTCAAAATTTCACCAATTAAAAATTTTTTTCGTATCACAAGTTATAAAGAGTTCTTTAGATATTCTGTATACAGGTCCTTTATCAAAAAAAAAATTTTTGTAAATATTTTCTCCCAGTCTATGGTTTGATTTTTCATTTTCTTAATAGTGGCTTTTAAAGAAGAGAAATTTTTCTTACCACATGGATAAAGAGAGGAGGGCTGGGAGGGGAATACTGCACCTGTGTGGGAACTTTTGGCCAGCCAACCGGAAAGAGAAAGGCCTTGTGGAAACAGCAATCTCTAACACCCCGCACCACCCAGGAGGGAGAAGTGGCTGCAGGATCAGACAGTAGCCCTCTCCCACCTTAGGGAGCGGTCAGTAAGAGGAAAGGCTGAGAGTGCCGTTCTGATACCTAAAAAAAGTAGAAATTCCCATTGTACAGACCTATATAAATACGGAGAAAGGGAGATAATGGCTCCCAAACCTTGTCACTCCCCCATTACCATCCACTTCCCCAATCCACACACCTTAGAGATAAACTACATTTAATAGTTTCCTGACTCAACTCCACAGTGCTTAAGTGATACGCCTAAAATCAACCAGCTGGTTAGTATTTACAAGAGAGAATGAAAGGTTTCTTGATTTTAATGTACTCTTTGCACAGTGTTAAGTTTATCATCCTTTCCTTGCCTTTAGCTTGTAACTAAAATGTAGGGGGTGGTGTGTGTATGTGTGTGTGCGTGTGTGTGTTTGGAGAGAGAGAGAGAGAGAGAGAGAAATGTGGATCTTAATTATTTAAAGGCTTTGATTAATGAACTTCTAGTTAATAGATACCAATATCATATCAAAGATTTCTATCTTAAATATTAATTTTTTATTGACATACAGTTGATTTACAATGTTTTGTTAGTTTTGGTGTACAGCAAAGTGATTCAGTTTTTTAGATTCTTTTCCATTATAGATTACTATAAGCTATTGACCATAGTTCTCTGTGCTATACAGTAAATCCTTGTTGCTTATCTATTTTATATATAGTAGTGTGTATCTGTTAATCCCATACTTCTAATTTATTCTTCCCCACTCCCTTTCCCCTTTTGTAACCGTAAGTTTGTTTTCTATGTCTGTGAGTATGTTTCTGTTTTGTAAATAAATTCTTGTGTATTATTTTCTAGATTCCACATGTAGGTGATATCATATAATATTTGTCTTTCTCTGTCTGACTTACTTCACTTAGTATGGTATTCTCTAGGTCCATCCACGTTGCTGCAAATGACAATATTTCATTCTTTTTATGGCTAAGTAATATTCCATTGGATATATATATGTATATGTGTATATGTATATATACACGTGTGTGTGTGTGTGGGTATACACACACTACATCTTCTTTATCCAGTCATCTGTCAATGGATACTTAGGTTGCTTCCATGTCTTAGCTATTGTAAATAGTGCTTCTATGAACATTGGGGTGCATGTATCTTTTTGAATTAAGGTTCCCTCTGGGTATATGCCCAGGAGTGGGATTGCTGGATCATATGGTAACTCTATTATTAGTTTTTAAAGGAAGCTCCATACTGTACTCCATGATGGCTGCACCAATTTACATTTCCACCAACAGTGTAGGAAGGCTCCCTTTTCTCGACACCTTCTTCAGCATTTATTATTTGTAGACGTTTTGATGATAGCCATTCTGACTGGTGCGAGGTGATACCTCATTGTGGTCTTGATTTGCATGTCTCACGTAATAGCAGTGTTGAATATCTTTTCACGTGCCCATTGGCCATCCGTATGTCTATTTAGGTCTTCTGCCCATTTTTGATTGGGTTGTTTTTTTTTATATTGAGTTATGTGAGCTGTTAGAATATTTTGGAAATTAACTCCTTGTTGGTAGCATCGTTTACAAACAGAAAGAGGAATTTTAATATACCATATTTTTACTAGTGAGTTATGTCAAAAGTCACAACTTTAGAGCCTGGATCTGTCTGACTTTAAAACTCAGTGCTTTTTCACTTTGTCTCATTTCTCCTTACATGTGATTACAAGCCCCAAATCATAAAGCCACTTGGCTTTTGAGTCCCAGAGGCACAATTTCCTTGCTGTTCTCTCAGTTGTGTATAACACTTGTCACCAGAGTACTGACCCTAGGACACAGGGCTCTAATGGCCCGCATTTTCACTTTACAAGAGGAATGAAGGCTTTCTCAGAGTAGAGGATCTGTTTGAAGCTGAAACTTGTGTTGAAAGAGCAGTGGCTTCTCTTAGTAAACCATCGGAGAGCAAGGAGTCCGCGCTCTCTCTCTCTCCTCCCAGCCCGCCTCCCACCCCAACCCACACCCCCTTTCCCAAAGCAAAGGGGTATGCATCTATCTGCATAGTCATTAAAATGCACCAAGTCTCAGAACTGGCTTCCCCTCCCCCTCCTTCTACTGCCTGACAAAGGATTTGCGACAAAAGACCTTCTTCCTGGTTTGTAAAACAGTTGTGTAAAACCCGGACTGTACAGTCACAGTTGACCGCTTTAATGTGGAGCAGCTGGGAGGGTGTAGACACACTGGCAGGTTGAGACAGGGACTGGGAATGAGCCTTCATTCTGCGGAGGGCCGACTTAGTCACACCACCTGCTGCCTCTATTATTTCAAGAGCAAACCAGTCATGACAGCCTCAACAGACGGACACACGGCACCAGACGGTGCAAGGGAAGTTAAGAAAAGATAAATTAAGTGATCAATAAAGATAAGGGACCTGCTCAGCAGTAAATGGTGCTGACAGACCAGACGAAACATGAAGCAAATGGGCATCTGATGACGTGGGGGTGTGCGGGGCTTAGCGTCAACCTTCGCGGTGTTGACATTTCGGAGACCGCTGGGACACGGGCAGTGGGTTTTTCCTGGCTGGGCTGACTTGAGTTGGAGGTGGTTGCCTTTCTCTTTCCATTGTGCGTGTAGAAGGGTTCAGGGCCCAGTTTAGAAGTGCTGTAAGCCACAGAATGGAAGGGGTCGCTACTGGCCTTGACCCAGGCCAAACTAGAGAGTGTGTGGGAGGTGAAATCTGAGGTTAAGGTCTACATGGCTGCCTCTTTCTCTTGACTTACTTGTCGAACATTTATTTATTCATTCTATCTAGCCTTTATTGAGCATCTATTATGGGCTAAGCACAGTGCTAGGCCCTAAGGATGATGGAGGGATGCTAGTTGTCATAGTGATGATAGTACAAGACGGTAGTCATTTTCCTGGAGAATATTGTGGACCAATGAAAGAGACAGCCCATTCTACTTTAAACACTCCACCCCTGAAATAAGTTTAGATAGAGTCTCTTAAGTTCTGTAATGGAGAGATGTACGGCATGCTAGAGAGTGACTGAGTCGGCTTGAAGGAATCAAGAACACTTTTACAGAGCAGGCTAGAAGGGACAAGTTCAAGGAAGAGCATTTCTGGCAGAAGAAATCACACAAAATCATAGAGATAAGACAAACTGGGCCTCCTTCTCTGATCTGGATCTGGGGAGTTCTCAAAGTCACAGGCTACTCAAGGTTAAGTGATTTAAACCGTGTAGTCTTACTCATGTAAATGGGTATCATGGAACAGAATGAAAAGTTAAATCAGGTTTTTGAAATAAAATCTAATACTCCCAAGAAATTTTGGGCTGCTCCATAAAGCTGTTTCAGGCCTTGGCCCCAGATATGCCTGGGGTCTGGACTTACTCTTCTCTCCCATCAGTCAAAAAAAAAAAAAGTTTGAGACTAGTGTATAAGGTGTTCGGTTTCATGTAGCTGGAAAATGAGGTCTGTGGAAGGATGGGTTGGGTTGGGTTGGTTTGGGCAGGAGAAGAGAGTAAGGACAAGAACAAGGCTGGTCAGAGAGGTGTGGCCACAGTGGGAAGGGTCTTGATGCCTCCCTCCAGATAGAGTTTGACAACATACAAAGTACTTTCATGGAATTATTTCACTTGACTTTTCATTATAACCCCATCAAAGACTTTGAAATGGGGATAAACGAGCACATCTGTGGAGTTTGTTGTTTAATATTTGAATTTGAGAAAGGCTCTCTGACTACGGTAACAAGAATGGACTTGATTGGGAAGACAAGAGAAAGAAACTAAAATTATTGAGTGCTACAAAGTGCCAAGTACTATATCATCCATCATCTTATATAGGCTTGGCTGCAGGTGACAGAAAACTCAGAATAAAATTAATTTAAACAAGGTTGGTTTTTTTTAATCATTCCTAAGAGATGTTCAGAGGTTATCAGTACAGAGCTGGTAGAGGAATCCCACTATCTCAGTTCTCTGTTTAAGGATCCCCAGAGGCCACAAAGACTTTTGAATTCTAGCCAGTATGCCTTTGTTCCAAAAAATAAGAAAGAATAATGAAATGCCATGTAATACTCCTAATTATATCTCACTGGCCAAAATTTAGTCATGTGACCATGACTAGCTGCAAAGGAAGCTGGGAAATGTAGTCTTCTACATAGGCAGCAATGTGCCCAGGTAATGAGGAAGGGAATGGATACTGGAGTCAATGACTAGACGTTTTGCCCCAGAATTATTACCTAGGCAAGGAAGCAATTCAGGGAAGTAAATTATCTGTCCCAGGTCACAAAACTGTAAAACTACAGAGCCTAGATTCATTTCTAGTTCTTTCGGAATTTGCATCTGATAATACTTCTCTTACAATCTCCTCCTAGACATGGCCCGTGGGGATATGGAGTGCTGGTGGGAGGTATGGAGAAGGAGTGATAATGTTAAAGCTGAAAACGTAGCAGTACATTGAATGGCATACTGCAGATCAGAACTGATGAAAAAATAAAGTCCCTTACACCCTATTCTCAGTAATAAACCACCATTTCTTGAATCTTGATCACATGCAAGGCTTTATTTTACAATAGCTCATGAATTCTCCCAAATTTGGGAAATAGTTATCATTAGTTCTTATTGACAAAGGAGGGAACTAAGACTCAGAGGGGTCAAATACATGCCCAAGCGTGACTCTCCCTTCGGGCTTTATTTTTATGCCACTCTCTCTCTCCATGTATCGTTAGAAAAGAGTGAATTTTGATTTGTAAGTTTTTTTATTCATCAGTAGTTTTTTGAAGGATTCCTATCATTAATTCAGAGCTGAAAGAAATCTGAGTCCTCACTAGTCAATTTGCTTTTTACTAATAGTGGGGATATGGGCACAGAAAGGTAATGACAGCACGATGACAGTGACAATAATGATAGTTATGGTATATTGAGTGCCGTAGGGTAGGTGAGTCTTCAGCCTTGTCTCCCAATGCCAGCCTTACCTCCACGCACCTTCTATGGCCCCTGTCAAGGGGAGAAGAGTTCCTGATATGAATAACAAGAATCTAAAACATTGAATGGGGCATGGTTATCAAAAAACAGCATCACTGTGTTGAAAAGCACCTCCTTTTTTCCTCCTACCTCTGTGTGCTGAGTGGATCCAGGTAGGACCTGGCACAGCAAGGGGAACCTCTTCTCTCTCTCCCCCTTTTTCTTTCTCTCTTTCCACACCTAGCCAACCTTTTCTTCCTCTTTCCTTTGACCTCTTTCCCCCATGAATCCACCAGAGGGGGACGATTCTGAGATTTCAGTTTGGGAGGAGAGTGTGAAGGCTCTGCCTAGTCCTTGAACTCAAACCATGTGCTTCACCTGGCTTTTCCAGAACTCAGGACAAGGGCGTGCAAGCAGCTAATGCCAAAATGAACTTTGATTTCCATTAAGCTCTTGTTGCTCATGTGTTTGTCTCCCTGAAAGGCAAGGGATGACTGCAGGGCAGGATTTGGGTATGCTTGGGTTCCTCACTCCAATACTATCCATCAATTCATCCTTCACCAATAAGAATTGACCCCATGCCAGGAACTGTGCTCAGCGCTTTATGCGCAGGACCCAACATCATCCAGAGTCACTTACTAATAAAGTTGCTCTTGTTACTGACAAGGAATCCAAGACCCTCAGAGTGAGGGACTTGCCCAGTGTGTGGCAGTGCCACTAGGAACAACATCCAGCTCCATTGGACTGCAACCCCTCCCTGCTTTTTCTGAAGGTTTCTGTTGACCCCTCCAATGTGCAAAAGGAGCCCTGTGTGCCAGTCTAGTCTTGACTGGGAGCTGTGGCCTTCCTAAATTAAGTGGCAGATCCTGAGTTTTCCAAAGTTGTTCCGATAGTGACCATCCTAGACTTTGATGAATGCTTTGTATCTGTGAGCTGATCACAAACTGAGCCAGCTATGAAACTATTTCCTTTCAGGACCTCAGCTCTACAACCCTAGTCCTGAGAAGGCTGTGGCACGTTTGTGTTGCCTTATCTGCTTAATAGGAACACTGAATCCGAAAATGATTTCAGCCAACGACTGTAAGTGTTCTGACAGGGTGTGGAATGCACCAGGGCGGCCATCTTATGTCTCATTTGGCTGTTCTGCCCTCATCTAGTCACATCTTTCTTAGCAATTTCTGGTCAAGTTTTCTTAGAAAATTTTTTCCTCACATGACACTTGCTGATGTAAATAAATGAGGCATCAGCGCATCTGGAGAAGCCTCCAGAGTGGCCAGAGACATCAGCCCTGGTCCAGGCTCTTCTCCATCCTAGCTGTGGACTGCTGATGCTTAACTTCTCTGCATATCAGTGTCTTCAGCTGCTTAATAGGGATGCCGAAAATGCTATCGAGTTAGTAAAGTACATGAGTGTTTTGTGAAATAACCAGATAAGTGCATTTTGGGGGGTAATGTCTTCCACAATAGAGGTGAACTTTTTGAGAAAAGGGACCATGTCTTCTTCACTTTAGCTACCTGTAACCAGGGAGAATGACACTGACTCTCCTGGATTCTCAGAAGAATTACATGAAACACTCTCTGCAAAGTACCCAGCATGGAGCCTATATAAAAGGTGGTAAATATATATTAGATCTTTTCCACCAATTCCTTTTTATAACATCCCTAGGCCTTAGCGCATGCTAGACATGAGTACATACTGAGACAGGCAGTACAACATATGGGTGATTAACAAAACAACAATGATAATAAAAGTCACTGACACTTATACTGTGTAGAGTCTGTACCAGGCAGTATTCCAAGTGCTTTCTATATACCCACCCACTCTTCATAAATACCCTTCTAAGAGGGCCCTGTTATTATCCTTGTTTTACAGATGAGGAAGTAGGCAGGAAGCGGTTAGCTAACTTTCCCAAGGCATCACAGCGAACACCCAGCAGAGCCAAGATTTGAACATAGGCTGTCTGGCTTCAGAGTAAAGAGCATAAACCACAGACCACATGTTCAATGGCAAACGGCCCCACAGTCTCTACAGCTCCTCCCGTCAAGAGGCAGAGTCTGTCTTCCCATCCATTAAGCCTGGGCTGGCCTTGGGACTTGCCCTGGTCAACAGAATGCAGGGACGAAGCCATCAGTTCTGAGCCTAGACCCCAGCGGGTCTTCCGCTTCAGACCTCGCTCTCTTCAAAGGCTGCCACCCTGCGGCCAAGTCTGGGTGAGCCCCCTTCGGGGTGACGTGGAGGGAGGGCCCGCTGTCCAGCCACCCCAGCTGAGGCCCAGACCTGTGAGTGAGACCGCCTTGGACCATCCGGCCCCAGCCACACCAGCCCAGGCCAGCATAACCTCGCGGCCAAACCACAGAGTCGTGAGAAATAGTGAGATGGCTGCTGTTTTAAACCACTAGTTTGGAGCAGTAATTAGGCTGATCTGCTCAGAGGCTGTGTGTCCTTGGGCACACTGCTTAGCCTCCCAGAACCTCAGTCTCATTATCTATAAGTGAGAATAATTATTCCCACTTCACAGGAGAGTCCGTGTCGGACGCCTGCTGTATGGTGTAAGTAGGTGCTCAGAAAATGTTAAATTCCGTCCCCGTGAAGAATGTATTGTGCAAAGATAAGCTTAAGAGGAAAGCCTAGTGGCTAGAAGATCAACTTGTAGATCAGAATTACAAAACTTGAAGAACATAATAGGTCCCCAATGCTTGGAACAGATAAGGAGGTAGACTGAATTTTTGCTCTAGGGGCTTTAGAGTGTTGGTTGCATGACTGGATTTGAGGGCCCTTAAGGTGCATCCTACTCTTGAAAGTTGATGAATCTCTGTCTTCAAGAATCATTATGGGAACCAGGATAAAACTTTCTCCTCTTCTCTTTTCCTATCTTTCTAACCTGAGTTCCTATAATGCCCACTTGGCAGTGCTGGGTAGCGGTTGAAATCTTGCAGGCTTTGTTTGGTGAGCCTCTTCCTAATGCTCACTTAAACACAGCAAAGAATAGGGACTCAAAAAAGTTAGCTGATCTGAGCAGCAGGCATGGGGGCTCCAACTGCTTTAACAGGGATGGAAAAAATAATCAAAATCATAAAGGCAGAGGGAGGCAGGAATGGCAAAATTTGGTTTTATTGCTTGGTAAAACACACATAGATGTGCCTGTTGAATGATTATTATGTGGTGTTTTTATTTGCTTGTTTTCCTGGCTTGTTTGCTTGGTGTTTTGTGTCTGAAGACTTGATTTTACTGTGGGAAACCTTTTATAATAACTGGTACTGCAGTTTCTCTTCTGTTGCCTAAAGAGGTCTCATTTGAATCCTTTGATCTTGCTAAATGATTTCACTAAACCCCCTGCAAATGACCTAACTCAGACACTCAGACTTGCATTTGTTGGATTTTTTTTTTTTTTGCTTCATTAAAGACATTTGAAAATATAAATTCAATAGAAATGGAATATTTCAGCAAGTGATAAAACTATTTGCACAGTAAGCATTCCGTCAGAATTTTGGGAGGCCAGTAGACACTGTGGCTTTGAATAAAGAAAACTAAAAATATAAAATAAACCTTCACAGGATCTGAGTTGAAATACTCTCCTGTGCCTCTTCAATATTTTTAAGGAAGAAAAATAAAATTCCCCCACCCCTACTCCCCCCCGCTATCTTCTCTGGCTTCAGGCTCTGGCCTCGTGCTCAGACACCTCCCATTCTTCACTCTTTGCTGGTGGGAGTCCTCATCTCCGGACTTTGCAAAGCCCAGCACTGCTGATGAATAAACATCGTTCTGTCCGTGGCGCCTCATACATTTTGGAGACAATGTTCCAGCTTCCAAGTTTTCAGAATTGCCCGGTCCGGTTTTGTTAATGACATTAGTGGGACCGCATTGTCGGGGTGAGGGGCAGACAATGGCGCATCTCTTACATCACCAAGCACAAGGAGCTCTGTCTCCAGCTGTACAAACAGCACAGGAAATGGATTTTTTTCCTTCGTGTTATTTTTTGTCCATTAAAATTATGCAAACCCTCCAGTACAACAATTGCTTTGTTAAGTCTCCGAGATGTCTAACCATTCATTTCCCAAACAAGAAGCCTGCGGTGCGTTTGATGCTGAGGATTGTTAATCCCAAATGTGAGGAACTAATAAAATAATCAAAAAAAAAAAAAGTCCCAGAAGTGTTGATAAATTTCAATTATCTCTTGCTCTCTATCCCAGGATTGGACTAGGCGGGACGGGGCTGCCTTCAAGTAGTTCTTGAGTGGGAGCTGCATTTTCTCTTCCCTGGGCCCCTAGTCCCCAACGTCGCTCCTTTGTGGCTGAATCGCCTTAGCAGGGCTGGTGTTTGGAGGTGCTCAGGGCCTGAGGAGACAAAGCAGGCCCGCCTCACAAAGGCAAAGGAGCCAAAGAAAGCAAAATTGAATCTCTAGCACCCTGCTCCTGAGTAAACAGACAAAACTAATGGGTCTGCCATTTCTCCTCCCATCCAATTACAGGGCTCCCATATAGAGAATATGGCAACATCAGCTCACACAAATTCTAATGCTCTTAATCCCTTCCATACATATAAACCTCACATCCACCCACATGACTTCATTACCAAAACCACCCAGGCAGGCCGTGTGAAGGAATGGGCTCACCAGCTGCAGAAACCTGCCTTCTTCAAGTTTTCATCAGCTAATGAGGGCTATGCAAATGACAAGCTTATGGGATTACGGCTTGTCCGACAGCGGTTCGCCCCTAGTGCTGGAGGACTAATACAGGTGTCAGTAAACGGGTTATTAGGCCTGGCCTAATTCAGGCCTATTCATGCTGGCTTGCACTCTGAGCCTAACCGTTTGTCCTCACGCTGGGGGCCGAGCAGGACCCATCTTTAGGCCTGTGGTAGGTCTGACGTGAATTCTCACTAAAGATGTGAAGTTAATAAATCCGGCCATCGGGTGTTTCAGCATACATGGCAACACGAGAGTGGCCTCTCTCTGCTCCAGGCTTTTCTTGCTTCTGCACAGGGGAAGGGCCTGAGAAACGGGTGGGAAGCAGAGAGAGGGAATTTTACTCAGCCTGATTCACCGCTTACTACTGCCTTTCCAGACGTCATCAGGCAAACGCTCTCTGGGAGTTGCTCCTAGCCCACCATTTTTTTTCTCTTGTGACCTGAGGCCATTACTTGGTTTCTCATCTACAGAGGGATGGACCCTGTGCAGCCTCTCTGCAGACTGTGCAGCTAAGGACAGGTGTCAGAGGCCGACTGGCTTCACCTGGGCAGTTTCCTTGGAGAAGTCACCACTAGACAGGGCCAGATTCCCAGCTCTGCCAGCCCAAAGCCTAATACGGTCCACCCTCCTTCTCTGCAGTTCTGAAATCCCTAAAGCTCAGAAAGTCAAAGGATTTTTAAAATATATATAACTCATTTGGCAGCAAAGCCTGGCATGAACTGATGTGAGGCTCCTTACAATCTTTATATCCCATCAAATGTCAGTATCTATGTATTTATTGCCAAAATATTAATACGTCTGATTATGAGGTGCTGCTGAGGGTTTTATGGAATGTGCAGTATATGTTAGACATTATCATTCTCAAATTAAAAAAAAAATCTGAATGCTGAAGCATACCTGGCCCAAACGTTTCAGGAAAGGAGTTATGGAACTGAATAACCAGTTAATGCAGAGACAATTAAGCATTAGAGAGCTAAGTCACAACAAACAAACATAAACAGCAACAACAACAACAAAAACCACTTTATAAACCTCTACCAAAAAGGGGAAGCATTTTCCAGTGACTAGGATATCGGTAATCAGGACAGGTTAACCTCTTTCTAGTTGTTAAGTACCTGCAAAAGCAAAACAGCAATGAGAAGTTAGGAAGGAAGCATAGAATAATTCAAACAAACCACAATAAGAACAATGGCTAATATCCACAGAGTATTCATTCTGCACCAGTCTTCGCAAACACTCTGTGATGTGTCACACACACAGGAACCTTCAAAGCCAGGTGCTAGTACGATTCCCATGTTACAAATGGAGAGACTAAGACTCAAAGAGGTAATCTTCCACTACCCTGCAAGTATCTTGAGAGAGATTTCCTCCAGGCTCTGGTATAATGTAAAAAAGTCTCAGTACCTCACTGTAGAATTCCCGACTCTTGTACCCAGAACACTCTTCACTTATCTCTGTCCCTGCGCTAAACTCTTTTGCTGCCTTGCTATTCCACAAGAAATAGTCTCTTAAGATGCTCTCAGTCTGGTGGGGAAAACTAACCTGTAAAATATTTGCAATTCAATACAACCATTGTAAGAGTGTTAAATAGTGAGAACACAAAGGAGAGACGGACTCTGCCTGGGGAAGCTGGGAAAACCACCTGGAGGAGGTGGCATCAATAGGTTGGCTGACTCATTTACTCGTATTTACTTAACAGATTTCATTAAATACCTATCTGTGGCAGGCTCAGTGCAAGACACTGATTCACAAAGAAGGAGGGACAGAGAGTGGTGTATTGGTAGACAGTTAACAATCAGTTCTCCAGAGGAAGGAAAAAAAAAGACCCTGGACATAGAAAACAAACTTACGGTTGCCAGGGTGGAGAGGGGATGGGGAGGGATAAATTGGGGGTTTGGGATTTGTAGATACTCACTACTATATATAAAAGAGATAAACAACAAGGTCCTACTGTACAGCACAGGGAACTATATTCAATACCTTGTAATAGCCTATAATAAAAAAGAATATGAAAAGGGATATATACATAACTGCATCACTATGCTGTACACCAGAAATTAACACATTGTAAATCAACTATACTTCAGTTTGAGGAAAAGACCCTGATTCATAATGTCTGATGATTTCTGTGGAGCCAACATTTCTACCCTGGCTGATATCACACAGCCAAAGTGGTATCAACCCCCTTGCAAAAATTCCTGAACAGTTAACCATCAGCTCTTGTAAACCAGTACGAGCTAGCTCCAGCCCTCCCCTGGATACAGGCCTTGCCCTCATGTTACCTACATTCCAGTGTAGAAGTTCTCAAAGAGGGTCTATTTTCACTTTATAGTAAGATATTATTTGGTTTTTTTTTTCACTTGTTGACATTTGCACTGATGGTGCAAAAACAATGATGATAAAACTGGAGGTTTAGCATGAATTGAGGCCCGACGCTGCTAATACAGTCTTTCTTCACCACTGCACACGTGAAGGAAAATAAAAAAAATTCCAGGTTCTTTTAAGGAGATTCTTGATGAAACAGTTAAAATTATTGGTATTATTAAATCTTGACCCTTGAATACATGTCTTTTCCCCATTCTGTGTGATGACCTGGAACGTAATGTGTAAAGCCCTTCTTCATACACAAGCATGACAATTATCTCAAGGCAAAGCATCGTGGGGTTGTTCCAGCTGACAGCTGAACTAGCTGCTTTTTTGTGAAACAGCATTTTTACTTGAAAGAGCAACTGACAAACTATGCTTACTTAAACTTGAATGTCTATCAGACTCTGACATTTTCTTGCTAATGAATGAGGTGGGCCTGTCACTTTAAGGGAAACAATTGATGGTATTTGTTGCTCATGGTAAAATTTGAGATTTCAGGCAAAACTGACAATTTCAGCAAACTGTATTCCCCCATCGTGAATTTGATATATGCCAATAAGACTTTCAGTGATGTTAGTGAAAATGATGTTTCAATATTGTGTAGTAAAATGTGTCAACATTTGGAAGAACTGCTTAACTTCATGAATCAATACTTTCCAAGTGATTAGTGCTGGTGCTACAAACTCAGGCATGAATAAAAGCCATTCAGAGTGTCAGGTAGACCAATGGATTTTAATTTAACAGAGTATTGAAAATTCCATTGAAATGGTTTCAAATTCCACATTGCAACTAACCTTTCAGAAATTACCGTTTGTCTAGTTTGGGCACAAATGTCAACGAATAAAAATCCACAGTTATCCGACAAGGTTATTAAAATACTCATTTTTTCCACCATCTACCAACCTGTGAGGCCAGATCTGCTTTATACACTTTAACCAAAACAACATAATCCAAACAGAGTCAACGTAGAGGCAGCTATGAGAAGTCAGCTGTCTTCTACTAAGCTAGACACTAAAGGGATTTGCAAAAACATAACAAATATGTTTTGCTTTGGAAAAAAGTTATTTTTCACAAAATATGTTATTTATGTTGTTTTTAATGAGTTAATAAATGTTTTTAAAACTTTCAAGTTTAAAAAAATACTGTAAATATCGAGAAATAGAACTTTCATAAACAAAAATCTTTGGAGTTCTCAGTCGTTTTTAAGAGTATACAGAGGTCCTGAGGCCAAAAAGTTTGAGAACTACTGGTCTAATAATGTTACCAAGTCCAAACTTGCTCTGCTCACCGCACAATAGGCCAATAAATTGGGAGACGAGGTGTTGGGGCAAGGAATAGTGACTTTACTCGGAAAGCCAGCAGACTGAGAAGATGGCAGACTAATGTCCTGGAGAACCATCTTCCCCAAGTCAGAACTCAGGCCTCCCTTTTATACTGAAAAACGGAGGGGGTATGCTTGGTTGTTGCAAACTTCCTGGTATAGGAATTCTTTGTTCTTGCAGCTGTCCATGTGGGTCAGATCATGGTGTCCCTGTAAACCTCCAACAAAACAAACGTTATTTTCTATCCTGAGACTTGTTATCTTTATATGAACGGAGAAGTGTTAATATCCTTAAAGGTCAGAGCCTTGAGAATGGGCTGCCCTGTATATTTCAGACTAGAGGCAACGTTCTTTTACGAAAGGTACAGAACCAGCAAGACTAAGTAAGCCCAGGAAACAGAGCACAGGGTTACAGTCAAAGGAACAGATCTAATATGGAGTCAGATTTGTTCTCTTCTATTACAATAGCACATTCCTATTTTTCTTGAAGAATGTGTAAGAGCTTGCTTGATGAAGTTGATGGGAAGGGGAGGTCCAACAGGCTGTGCGAGGCCAAGAGGGCATGTGCTTGGGGCACCATAGGAGGGTCAGTCTGCCTGGATTTGAGATGTATGGGGTAAGAGTCGGGTGAGCAAGGGCAACGGACAGCTTGTGAAGCTGCAGAAGCAGGCAGGAGCCTTGTCTGCCTGCAGAGGAGTTTGTCTTTATTTGAGGGGGCACAGGGAGCCGCAGGAAGTCTTTAAGCAGGGTCGTGATCTAATCTGATCTGCAATTTAGAAAGATCACGCTGGCCCCTGGGGTCTGTAGCATATTTATCCAGGGGCCAAAGGCTGAGGAGTGAGAGCCCAGCCAGAGGATTTTTGCTTAGCTGGCATTGTGTTTTTAAAAGTTCGGAATTTGATATCCAGATGGTTCCAGGCCCCACCACTCACTCCCCCACTTCCCACATTTCTGCCGTGTTCCTGGTCCTCGAGGTGGTGTGAACTGGAGGACACGGCCAAAGGGGGTGCACTCTCTTGCCCTGGCAAAACTGAGTTCTTAGTGCTTTGTGAGGGTCCTCTTTGGTCTGCAGGCCTTTGAAATGCAAATGATCTTTGGCACAAACAGAAAGAAAAGAAGGGTTTGTGTAATGAACAAAATCAGGCTTGGAAAATTTTACATCTGATTTTTAGATTTCTCTAATTTTCTTTTAGTGGGAAAAAAAAAGGGGGCTATTACATGTCATGCCTTGATTTTCTACAAACGATCTCTTCTGGAAAATAGCAAGTTCATATGCCCATTATTGAAATGGGTTTCTCTTATCCTCCTGGGAACAATCTTAAAATGACTTGGACTCAAAAGTTATAACTCTCATTTATTTTCCAGGGAACATTGTGACATAATAAAAAACCTTGAGAAAGAGAAAGAGAAAAGAAAAAAAAAATCACCTCGAATCCCCCCTCCACACAGTTTTTATTATTTTTCGTGGTGTCTCTCAAAGTTGGCCGACAAGCATATACAATTATAATGTACCTACTATCATAGCATAAAAATAATTGTATAGTCTACCCTTACTTTTCATTAAGTGTATAACCGAGTTCCTGCTAAGTGCCAGAGATTGCTAAATGTTGTCATTTTAAAAAAATATAATCTTAAAATGACCCAATAAAGTGAGTATTATTCAGAATTTTTCATGGAAGTTAAGTGATGTAATAAGAGGTTAGATTAATACTACTTCGTTAGCAGGTTAACCCAGCTTGTGAATGACAGAAGCAGCATCCAAACCAGCTCCCTCTGGCTGCAAATGCCCTTCCACTTTTCACTGTGTTTTCCCCATGTTGTTTCCTTGCCTCCATTGCTATAACTTGTGTTGGCTTCATTATAATCTAGTAGATTATAAACTTCCTGAAGGTGGCAACTGGGTCTTACTTATCTTTATCTGCAGCATTTAGCACAGTGTCTGGCAGGTCATAGATTTTTTTTTTTCCAATGCATATAAATAAAGTTTTATTGGATCACAACCACGCCCATCTGTATACTGTCTAGAGTTTCTTCTGAGTCACATGACAGAGAACTAGAGGCCCTCATGACCAATATTGACTACCTGGCCCTTTACAGAAAAAGTTTGCCAGTCTCTGGTCTACACTATAACCTTGCTAATCTTTTTTTTTTTCCTTTCCTTTTTTTTTTTTAAATTGAAGTATAATCAGTTTACACTGTTGTGTCAATTTCTGGTGTACAGCACAATGTTTCAGCCATACATATACATACATATATTCCTTTTCATATTCTTTTTCATTATAGGTTACTATAAGACATTGAATATAGTTCCCTGTGCTGTGCAGTAGAAACTTGTTGTTCATCTGCTTTATATATAGTAGTTAGTATCTGGCAGGTCATAAGTATTGAATAAATATTTGTTGAATAAATGCAGTCCCTGCACCCACACTTTCCCCAAAACTCCTGAAGAGCTCAGGGCTCGCAAGAACTTCTCCTAGGTTTCCTCCCTCCTCCTCCTTGTTTACTCTATTTGATAAAATGTGATCAAACTTCTACCATGTGCTGGGGACTCTGCTGGGTATATGGAAACAGACACAAAGCCCATTGCGTGGAGGTGGGCAGGATACTGGGAAGAAAGTGCTCCATGGAAGTACTTGTTCAGAGAACAAGGGAACGGCGGGGAGGAGAAGCTAACCCCTCTAGAAACTTGGGATCATCTGGGCCAGCTTCCCAAGGCGGGTGGCTTTGTTCCATCTTGTACAGAGAGTACCTACCCCTCTGGTTGCTATCTTTGGAATCCGTGCCCTTGATCACAAGAGGCCTGAGATGAGAAGGCTTTCATTGGGGGTTTCAGGCTTGTTGTTGCTTTTTTGATTTTTTGTTTTTAATCTTAAGCAGAAGGTGTACTACTCCTCTTTTTCTTTTCTGTATCATACAACTTGAATTAGTGATTCTGTACCATATCATTTAAACCCACAAAGTCACCTTGCTATCTGAAAGAATTCTATTTGCAATTCCTGCTGGGCATTGAGTAATGGCCACTCCCACTACCAGCACCCCACTCCCCACAAATTTACCTTTCATCTGGATCCATACACTTAACTTTTTAAATTTTGTAATGTATAGAGTTTGGAGTTCATTTCATGTACAGTGACTTTGGTTTTAAACATTTTCTGGCCTGTCATTGTAAAATCAAGGGAAACTCTTAATTGGTGCCAGGTTCATATGCTAATGTGATTCTTTGCATCTGACCTCTGCCAACATCTTCAGAGTCCAGAAAGGTGAAATGAATTCTGGGTCTGGATAAAGTTGACCAGGGGCCTGTTCAGAGTACGTTGTGAAACGTGTAAAGAAATATTTTTCTCTCTCTTTAAAACTCCATTTTTCCAGGTTCATAATCTCATTGTGATAGAATTACTATTAAATAACAACATAGCCAAAGCCAAGGCTTAAGTACTTTGCAAGATGACTGAAGAAAAAGTTTTCTGGCCTTGGAGTGTGTGGGGTTCGGGGGTGGGGGCAGGTGTCTGATGAGTTTCTCTCCTCGTATGCTGGAACTGTCTCCTTACTGCCGTTGCCTCAAGCCTAGTTTTTACCAGAAAATTCTCTAAATAGCTCTAAAAAGTGTAAGAGCTATTCAAAGTATTTGGACATCAGAGTACCAGGCAAACACACGTACTTCTTGGTGGTTCTGTTTGCTTTCAGTGGAAGAGTAATTCCAAATGAAAGTTATTGAACAAGGAGTCATGCTAATATGATGCTGGTTCTCAGAACACAAAACGAGCTTCAGTGTTTTTTATCTGTAATTGTCTCCTCGAAATAGGGGGAACATTTTTAACCTTTCTGGTTCCCTTGGAGAAGAGAGAACCCAACTACGTTTCCTGAATTCTTCCATACAAAAGTCTTTTTTTGGTTCCTTGAATACTTTTGCTATTGGAAATAAAGAACTCAGCAGTCTAAGTCCTTCAGCAAACGTTTTAAACACCTAATTTGGGCTGACACCTTGTCCTGGGATTGGCCTGTTAACCTTTCACCCTTCACCCAGCCTGCCATGGGGCAATGATCCCCTTAGACTCCTCCCCAGACAAGGCTTCCTCACGGGATGCTTAAGTCTATTTAACCTGGGGATTTGGGGAGGCAGCTTTTCCACACTGCATTGTTCATCATCTCCACTTGTCTTCTATAGTTCCTCCCAATTAGCTGGCCAGGACTTTGAAAACACATTTGATTTTAATGCCTTGTAGACCATTCCTCTGTTGTGAGTGGGAGAAACAAGACTACACTCATGATTTATAAGATGTCATTATGCTTATGTACTTATTCATAGTCCGTATGGAAACAGGTGCCCCACACATTACAAAATATATAATGTTTGCAACATGCATTAGAATTTACAAACTATTTTCTATGTCTCATTTCTTTAGCTTCTTGCAATAAACCTGTGGAGTAAGTGGTCATTGTAAATGCCCATTTTGAGGGGTGTGTATATAGCTCAGTGGTAGAGTGCAATGCTTAGCATGCTTGAGGTCCTGGGTTCAATCCCCAGTACCTCCATTTAAAAATAATAATAATAAATAAACCAAATTACTCTCCTCCCCAAAATAAATAAATGTCCATTTTACAGATGGGCAAACCGAGGTTGAGGGAAGTAAAGGACATTCCCAAAGTTGCTAGTTTTATTATTATGCTGGTTTTATTGTTTGTTTCCATTTGGTTTTTTTCTGAATAATAAGCTTTTAAAGTTTAAATAATTTGCTTTTTCCTTTAATTAATTAATTTTTATTAATAAACAACAACTAGCCACGGAAAGTAAGACTTGCCGTAAGTCTCCTGTTCTCTCAGTAAAGAATTGGCAAAAGCATAGAAAAAGAAAAGAAAATGAAAGCATCAGAGCCAAATAAACACATCTAAAACAAGATTTAGTGCATTTGAGAACTTAAAATATGAGATGTGGCATTCTAGTTCAGTAAAAATGGATGGTTCATTTTATAAATGGTATTGGCTCTCCTCCTGGAAGGAAAAAGCCCCTTAACTCACATCTTATGTAAGACTTACAGATGGATTAAATATTTGAGTGTTTTAAAATAAAATTGAAAAATATTTGAAGGAAAAGTTACTATGTGGGAGACCATCCTAATTACAGGAAACCCAGAAGCCATAAAGGAAAGGAGATGTTTTTCATATTGCAAAGTATGCCATGACAAAATCAAAAAGCAAGTCATAATCTAGAAAAAAATATGAAATATATGGCAAACAAAAACTTAATATTTCTATCAAATGCTCCTACAAATCTTAAAAGGCAGACCTTAGAATTGGCCAAATAATATAAACAGGAAATTTACATAAGAGGTGATCCAAAATACAAAAAAAGGCTTAAGTTCAGTAGTCAGGAAGATGCCAAGTACAGTAACAATGATGTACCATTTTGACTCATCAAATTGTCAAAGTATAAAAAGAGCAATAATGTTGTGAACCGGAGAGGATGCTAGAGAATTAACATTTCCATAAATTATTGGGATGTGGAAATTTGTCAATTACTACGACCTTTTTAGAAAGTCATCTGGCACTATGTATTAAAATATTCTTTATTTGAATGTATTAATTCCATGTGATCTAACAATCCTACTTTAAAAACTACATTCCACAGAAATAAAACATAAAAATAAGGGTATAGATTCAAGAGTGCTTATTATAGCAATGCTTACAGTCATAAAAACAAAAGTAAAATAAAACTGGAAGTATTCATTAATAATAGTATGTGGCAAATGGTAAAATAAATGAGTGTATCTGCTCTATAGAATTTTTTCAGCCTCTAAACAAAGTTTTATCTTTATCTCTTAACCCAGATGGACCATGATATATTTAGTAAATGAAAAAAAAAAAAAACCAGGGAAATGAATCTAGTATAATACATTTTTACTTTTTAAAACTTTGAGTATATGCATGTGTGTGTGTATCTGCATGTACTGTGAACTTCTCTAAGCCAATTTAGACATGTACCACTCTTAGGGTCACTTTGGTAAATAATATGAAATTCTTAATAGTCTTAGATAGGTAGAGTTAGCTTTTCCCCCAAAATCTCACTACAGGGCTGTAATAAAAACAAGTGTCCAACTCAGTTCTGCTGCATAAAAGAACACTGATTAGCAAACAAGCACAAACAGGTCACATCACCAGCTCTGGAAGCACAGTTAAGTCCAGCTCTGTGCTCTGGTTGCTTTCCTCACAACCTTGCACAGCAGGTTCCCTTTTGCCAGGTGTGACAGCACTGCAGAGGCGGGATTCTATTTCCCTTACGGTCTGTATCAGGCCATCAGAAACCTCCCGAAACAAACCGACAGGACACTTCAGGATCAGACCGCAGACACCATCCCTAAGGCAGCAGACTATAGACCTTACTAGAGTCTTAAACCCTATCCATTGCAAGGAAGTGGAGTGTCTCTAAAAGAATTTAGATAAGCCATATATAATTGAGTACCACCAATTCCACCAATGAAAGCCTATTTTAACATCTATCATACAAACAAGTTACTAATTTCACCTGTGAAGAACCCAGTTCTTTAACCATTTTTAAATTTATTTATGTATTTATTTTACAATATCATATTTTTAAATTGTTTAGTTGATGTACAATTTTATGTTACAGGTATACAATATGGTGATTCACAAAGTTTTAAAGGTTATACTCCATTTATAGTTACTATAAAATATTGGCTGTATTCTCCATGCTGTACAATACGTCCTCATAGTTTATTTTATACCTAATAGTTTGTATCTCTTAATCCTCCAACTCCATCTTGCCCCTTCCTCTTCCCTCTCCCCACTGGTAACCACTAGTTCCTTCTCTACAACTGGGAGATTGTTTCTTTTCTGTTATATTGTGAAAAACCCACTTCTGACATTCGCTAGACAGTCAGCAAAGTGTCCTAGTGTCCATCAAAGATGAAGACTGCTGAAGCAGTTTATAGTAGCCATGTGTGGATTAGGGCATCTGACTGTTCCTGGCTTGTGACTTAAACCAACTAACACACACATAATATCTCACTGTCTGGGTCCCAATATTTCAAAACAAATTAGCTCCATCATAACTATTTGAGAGCGAGAAGAGGAAGATTCCACACGAAAGCAATTCCTCTTGGTCGCGTAGAAACGGAAAGCGAACAGAGATAAAGAGAATGATAACTTATTCTCTGTAGACCTTTATATTATTTCATATGACACAACACACTCATTATCTGTGTACTTTAAAAATCTTAGAAACATATTTTAAAAAGAGGTGATCACTTCACAGAAGCAAAGGCGAGATGGCCTCTGCGCGTGCTCTTCTTTCCACGTGGCCTGTCTCCCTCTCCTTTCATGTTACCAGCGATCTCCTCCGCTTACTGCTGTGTCCTTTGGGAAGCCTTTTCTCACTGCTCCAGTCACAAGTTTGTTCTCTCCGCTCCGGTAGCAACTAACCATTTCCTAGCAGAGCACTCCTAACAATTCCTGTTTGTCTGGTTTCCATTCAGATTTTACATTCATGAGAGCAGGAACTTGGCCCTAGTCAATGCTGTGCCTCCTAACCCCATGCCTAGCAAGAGTAGACACTTGACAAATACGTGCTGAATCTGTGAAAGAATGAATGAGAGTGTAAGTGAACGCTGAGATAGCGCATTTAGTATTTTTGTGGGACTTTTTCCCTTTACAGTGTTTATGAAATAGTTCCCATACGGCTTAAAACTTTCTTGGTCAACCAGTTTTTCACCATCATTTCATGAGAAGGTATTTGGGTCACCAGCATCATTTTCAATACTAACATTCACAATCCATAAGGAGGAAGTAAAAGTCTTGCCCTATAATAAATGATCAGGCATCATGGAATACTAAAATGATACTACCCCAAACCTACAGTTTGAGTCCGGACTCACCATTCACTACGTGTGGAATTTTCGAAGAGACGTTGAACCACTCACTCTGAGTTCAATTCCATCATTGTCTGTAAAATGGAACAAAAATTGCCACAGCAAAATTTATGGTCAGGGTCAGATGAAATGACAGATGTGAAAACTCTCTGTTAACTATAAAGTAAGGGGTTCATAGGTATTTTTTATTATAGTGAAGGTAGGGTGAAGTCTGACATTTCCTCCTGGAGCACTAAGGTTTATCCATTGTTAGGGCCTCGGTGCACCACATTTAATCTTTTGGGCACCTCAGAAGGGAAGAATTATAGAATCTTAAAATATTAGACACCTGAAGGGATCACGAAATTCGAGTCCACCCTCCCCATTCTGGAGCCAAGAAAAGCAAGGTCCAGATAAATTTTATGGCTTTACTTAGACCACAGGGCAAGTTGGTTCAACTGAGGTCATCATATCCAAGGATCATCTTAGCATCTTTTTCCAATTTACTTTTTTCATGCTGCAGAAAGAAATTCATTTCAGGCAGAACTTGCCTAATCCCCAGTACAACACAAAGACTTCTTTAAGGAATTTACTCATGTGTTGAGCAGTGAATTCAATTATCGCAATGACAAATGCAAATTTTCCTGAAATAAATGTGTTATCTGTTAGCGAATTTATAAATGAATCACACTGCACGGTCTTCATGAGCTAGCGCATGTCTCGGGCAACCCCAGTGAAACAAATATTGATAACAACTAAAAAAAAAAACATTAAAACTCTAAAGTCTGACACAATAAAAAGAAAGACTTAACCACAGTCCTTGCCTTCCCATTGATTTTGTGTTTGGAGGAATTGTATTGGGAAGAGAGCTTGGGGTTTTGTTTTTACTACGGTGGCAATAATGATCCCTTACATTTCTGAAGAGCTTCAGAATTTTCAAAGAGAGATTACACACATTCTCACTTTGATCCTCACAACAGCCCTGTGATGGAAGCCTGCAATTTTCTAAGAAAATCCACTCGTGTTTTTCAACTGATCTCCTCTTTTGTTTCAGGCATATTGCGACTCAGGGAGCTACAAGTCTCAAGTGTGAAGAGTCAGAATAATTCTGAAAGACAGGCATAATGGCTGAGTTTTTCTGAAGGAGCCGTGTGTGTGTGTGTGTGTGTGCATATTTATGGGAATGATAAAGAAATAATAACAAGAAAATGTGAGAGTGAGTTGGTGAATAAAAATTTGGCTAGAATACCCACAGCAACTGGACTTACTGTTTTAAAATTTCTATTTATCTGCTTCTCTTAAGATAAGGTGAAAGACTTTGTAGCTTCAATTTTAGGGAATTTTTAAGTTTGTTATGGCTGCGTAATTGTGGTTGGATCATTTCTTTGGTAACTGACATCACCAGCTATGTGATAGCAACATTTGGGACAATCTACCATGGTGAGTTGGAGCACGGCCTCTGGTGTCAGACTCCCTGAGTTCCAATCCCACATCCAAAACTTAGTAGTGTGCAATGTTGCATGAGCTGCTAAACCTCCCTGCCTCATTTCCTCTTCTGAAAAATGGGCATAATAATAGTACCTACCTCAGAGTTATTGCAAAATTGAATGAGTTCATAAAGTGCTTAGGACAATGTCTGATACAAAGTGAGTACTGTACAGTCAGCCCTCTGCATCCGCGGGTTCCATGTCTGCAGGTTTAACCAACCACAGATCAGAAAGAGTCAAAAAAAATTTTTTTTAATAAAGTTCCAAAAAGCAAAACTAGAATTTGCTGGGTACGGGCAACTATTTACAGAGCATTTACATTGTACTGAATATTATAAGTAGTCTAGAAATGATTTAAGGTATATGAGAGGATGTTCATAGGTTACAAGCAAATACTATGCCACTTTATAGAGGGGATTTGAGCATCCGGGGGAGGACTGTACGTGTTTGCTATCATCTTTATTGTTTCTGAATCTATGTCCCTGGCCTCTCTTTTCACTAGGTATTAGTGTGCTGGGTATGTGAACTACGATGTACAAGGCTTCATAGTTTGGGATCAATATTTTCTGAACTTTTTCACACAATAAATTGGTATAAAAGCATTCTGCAACTTGGTTTGGAATTTCTTACACAGGGATTAAGAGTCCTGGCTTTGGAGCCAGACTACATGCACGGAATTTCTCCTCGACTGCTTTCAAACTATGCGATCTTGGGCAAGTGATGTTTATCTTTTTGAAGTGGAGTATAATGATGGTACCTCTCTCATAAGATTTTTTGGGGAGTTAAATGAGAAAATATATTCAAAGTGTTTCCCAAAGCAGCTGCCAAATAGTTATAGAATTACTACTAGTCAGCATAGGAGGGGAAGGAGGAAGAGAAGTAGACTTGCACTCAGAAACTCATCTTCCATTTTTTAAAAAAAGGGAATCAAAAGAATAGCTAACATACAACAGGGGCTTCCTGTTTGTGCTGAGTCTCAGTCTAAGATCTGTATGTGCATTATCTCATTTAATTATATCATTAAAATAATATTCTATATATCAAATAGAATAATATATTACTGGTGTATATTGTATATATACTTCTTTCATTCTGAGACACAATTTTGAGATTTTTTTTTTCCCCTGTGGCCAATCATTGTCAGCAAGCCTGGACTTGTGACACTTTTGTTAGAACGCTAAAATAAAAATAATAATAAAATAAAAATAATAAAATTGTTAGAACTGTGTCAGCTCCTTCAGCAGTTCTCATCAAGACATCAAAGGCTCCATCCCACGGTCCTCTGGCAAGGAAGGGCATCATGGGGCGTACTGCTAAGATATGCCTTCCATTATCAACAGTGTGTCTATTTAGTATCTTTCCCTCTCTCACTGGTTCAGTGGGAAAAAAATACAGATGGCGAATTAAAAGAAAAAGTTCTCAAATGTAGTTGGTAATATATATTGGACTGAATCCTTGAGAAGTTTCTGAGTTATAATCTCTGGTGTCCTTTGAGAGCTAAAACTGACTTAAGTAGATAAACTGCTAGCCTGGAAAGCAACTTGATCATGCTTTTGCTCTAAAGCACATTGTGGGTTGTTTGCATGCTTGTTATATATTTAATGAAGTATAGTTGATTTACAATATTGTGTTAGTTTCAGGTCTACAGCAAAGTGATTGAGTTATACATATATATTTTTTCGGATTATTTTCCATTATAGGTTAGCACAAGATATTTAATATAGTTCCCTGTGTTAGACAGTGAATCCTTGTTGCTTACCTATTTTATGTGTAGTGGTTTGTATCTGTTAATCCCTATACTCCTAATTTATCCCTCCCCTTCCCTTTCCCCTTTGGTAACCATAAGTTTTTATGTGTTTAATTTAGTAAGTAGATATTATGAAAAACTTGATGTAAGCTTTATGCTTCATTTTCACAAGCAAAGTGATATAGATGATGCAGACTTTTTTTTTTTGGCAGAAATTATCTATAGATGATGCAGACATTTTTGGGCAGAAATTATCTGCAGTGACAGAAATGTTCCATGTCTACAATGTCTTGTATAGTCGTCACCAGCCACATGTGGCTGCTGAGCACGTGAAATGTGGCTAGTGCAACTGAAGTATTAAATTTTACATTTTATTTATTTTAAACTTAAATTTAAATAGCAGGTAGCACTACTCTCTGTGGCACCATGGCTGCTTCTTTAAAGGACTGGCCACTAAGAGGACCTGAGAGCCATGAAAGGGCCCGGAGGAAGTGAAACCCAAAAGTGGGGGTGACAGCAATAGCGATCTAGTGCCCAGATATTGGCTCTTAAATACCATCCTCTATGAAAAGGAACCAGAGCTCCTTTGAGAAATGACTGATTCAAGGGCTGGGCAAGGAAAATATAAGATGAAACTGGAATATCTTGTTGAATCAGAAAGCAAAGATGTTCAAAGAATAATGGAGGTTGAGGTGTACAGGTATTTGGGGGAGTAGAGCTCAGTGGTAGAGTGTGTGCTTAGCAGGCACGAGGTCCTGGATTCAATCCCCAGCACCTCCATTAAAAGAAAAAAAGAGTAATGGAGACATGATGAAAGGAGACAGAAGAGTTCTGGTTTTGGTCCAGAAGGAATAAGTATTCTAAACTCTATTGCTTTCTCTGACTACAGCTAAAAATCCTGGATAGAATGTGTAAAACAACTATCAGAAGACTCTGGGAGGGGGATTGGAGCAGGATGACTAGGTAGGGAGCCCAGACTTTGAGGGACTGCCTAGCAGTGTATCTCCTGGGTTGCTTCTCTTTTTTCCTCCTAGACAGCCTGTCTTGGGCTCTCGGACAGCGTGAAATCTAAAACTAAACCTAGGTACCAACAGAAAAGGCTTTGAGAAAAGCCCATGCTTTCTAGCCTGAGGACTTGGAGGAGGGAATCCTGTGAACAGAGGTCTTTTGATTTTCACCGGCTTCCTCCAGATGAGAGCCAGCAAGGAAAGAGCAGACCTCCCCTCCCTATCAGTGGCAGCAGCAGTGGAAGTGGCCCTTCTAGGATGAAGCTCTTGGGATTTCTCCCCACCCTGTACCAGGTGAGCTCCGGCAATGAAGGGGCATCTCTCCCCCAACTTCAGTATGGCGAAGGTGGCTACTATGGGGCTGAGCCCTTGTGAGTTTCTGACATATACCAGATGAGCACCAGCAACAAAGGGGCATGCTGAAATACTCCTGCTGTAGCCAGCAAGTCAAGAAGGTTATAACTGCCTGAGTTGAAAAGGTTCAATCCTTTATCAGCCCCGTAGAGAGTAGGGAAGAAGACAGAACACAGAATAGAAAATAATATTGGTATCTGGGTACAACCATGGAACAAGGAAGCCTGCCCCTCTCTACTCTACCCTAATACAGTGTACTCCCCATCTGGCTCTGTTGTAGACAGCTGCTAACTGAGATGCAGCCTGGAGGCAAGAAAGCATCAACTGTTTCCCACCTCAGGCTTTTATTTTGCTCAGCAGAGGCCAAAGTGGCATATAATGATTGGAGTGGGAATTAGTTACAGTGGCAAGACTGTTGCTAAGAGACAGAAACCACAAGAGTGGTGTCTGCATTCAAGGATCATGAACAAGATTTCTGGCTTTGGCCCTTAGTCCACTGTCACTGCTAACATACTAACAGACCAGCAGCCAACGGCTGGTTTAAGGGTTGTTATTGCCAGAGAGGTCCCAAGCTTGCAAAATAGTGTCTTGAAACTGATCAGCTTTTCTTCCTTCAATCCCTAGATGCCAGAGCTCAAACTAATAGGAGAGAACTATTAAAGTGGTTTAGCCTTCAGAATAAGAATTCCTCTAGAATATACCTCCCTGGAGTGGCCAGGAAGGCAAAGAACAGTCGGGTTTCTGTCGCTTGCAACTTAAAAAGCCTTTACTAGTTCCAGCTGAAATTTGGTTCTCTTTTCCTGGCCAGGCCGTCTCAAGATGACTTATGTATATATTTCTCCCATATATTCCCAGCCCCGAGATCTCCTCCGTGGGTCATCCTTCCAAGTTTATCCCAGCCCCGAGGGTAGAACTGAAAGCAGAGTGGAGTGGCAGGGGAAACCATATTCTTTTTGGATCCAGCTGACATCTTGCTGTTCCAAGGCTGGTGCCTTTTTCCCACCCCTAGATATACCCCAGCTTTAATAAAGTTCATCACCATTGATCGTACTTTCCGTGTTATGTGTTAAAATGAGTATTTGAACCAGATGAGTATCCAAGATTTTTCCAGATTCCTCTGGGGCATGGGACTCAGGCATCTCATTAATGAAAGTGCACCCTATTTAAGGAGCCATGGCATATGAATGGGTCCCTCTAATTCTCTGGCACAAAGCCATGCTTGTAGTAGGTTTCTTGGTGACTATTCCATTGATCACTAATCTGGGGTAAAGCCAACGTAGCTAAACCTTTCCCTGTATAGGATGATTTTGCCTCACTGTTCTTGCCTTGGGCTGTTGTAGTCTTTTGAAGAAGGTTTTAAATTAACAAGCTCATTTCACATCTAGAACTAAGACAACCCTTCCTGTTCTCCCCACTCCAAATGAGGACAATTTCATCCCTATCACTCCAAGATCCCTTGCCCCCAAAAGCTCAGATACCAATTAGCCTCCATTAGAGATTAATAAACAATACAATAATGACAGATAAAAAGACTAATTCTGTGGCTGAGAGAATCACTTTAATTAATTTAATCCCGGCTGAAAGATCAGCTGTGCTCAGGCCTACTCACCAGCAGGGCCCATTTATCCCAGTCTGTGCCTTCCTCGAAAACCAGGGCATGCTCGGGAGCCGGCACTTAAGCAACAATGAGAAACAGATTGTACTGTCAGGCTTCATTAAAGGTCATCATTAGTATTCCAATTTGAAGACAGTTGCTCCAGTTCAACCTTTTACCAATTCTTCCCTGGTGCATTGTGAAGTTTGGTTCAGCTGTGAAACGGAAAGATTCTCCCCGGGCTCCGTTGGGATGGGTAGCATTTGATGCCTGTCGCACTGCAGCTTAAAGGGCAAATCCCCCGGCGAAGTGATGGTCGGAGACTCTATTTGAAAATCAAGTCATGTGCAGCTGCCTAGAATCCAGACCTTTCAAGGAATGGAACTTTCTAGGACTCAGCCCTAGCCATCAGGAATAGGGTGGCGTTGTCATCCTCCCCAGGAGTCTATTTCAACTGTTCCCTTGCAAAAGAAAAGCTGAAAAAGAATTTTTAATGGAACCAGAGTGAGTGACAACTAGGAATCACCATCGAAGTGGGAAATAGCTCTGGGCCCAAGGCTCCATGGAAGGTCAGGGAACTACCCTGCCTGGGAGGCCTCTAAATGCAACAACCCTCAGAGCCCAATCTCAGCGGGCTTTGGGGAGACAGTTTTCAGACTGCTCATTTCACAGAGGAGATGAAATTTGCATTTTCTCTCTCTGCAATCTGCCAATTTTTAACAACTTTTCCTCTGCTGAAGCAATTTTTATTTTTAGGTGATTGTGTGCACTGGGATAAAATTTTACACGCATTTCACCCTTTTTGTTGGTAAGCAGAGCAACAGTCTATAGTCTGCCTGTTTGGGGAATTAGGTCATCTCTGCAGGTGCTGCTCATCACCTGGCTTCTCTGACTCATTCCTCTCAGGGCTTTTCAGTTGCTTATTGGATTGTTAGTCTTTGATCCCTTCCCTGTGCTTGTCTCATTTTATTTGGTGCCGGTCTGTACTGTTCCTTTTGAGAACTAGAGTCTCTTTTGCACTGGATTCCAATCTCCAAATGAATGTGCCCCCCAGAATCAATCTCTATCCTTTCCTTCCTTTCTTGCTGCTTCTTTTCTCTCTATCTCTGTGTCTGTCTCTCTCTCCCTCCCTCCATTCTTAACTCTTTCTTCTTTCAGGTTGGTAAACATCTAGAGCAATAAAGCTAAAATAGGGAAATAAGTGGAAAACTCTGTGCCTCAACCACCCGTGTCAACATACACCTGATGTCCAGGGTGGTACAGGTGACAAGGTCTCACTGGGGACGTTTTTAACAAAATCAGCCGGAAAGCTAATTTTTAAGTAGTTGTGCTTGTAAATGAGTCCAATGAAGCCTAAATCTGCTTTGTTGCAGTTGCTTCTGTTTCTGTTTGTGTGTTTTCTGAAACTCTATGTTATGTTATGTTTGTGTGAAGTTTAGATTAGCAGATACAAACTACTATGTATAAAATAAACAAGGTCTTAATGTATAGCACAAGGAACTACATTCACTATCTTGTAATAACCTAAAATGAAGCTCTATATTTTGAATGGTCCATTGTTAACCATAGGATGAAGTCTTAACCTAATATTCGCAGACCCATCTGCTAAACTCTACTAGGACCTTCCAAGCTCTGCCCATGTCAGTGTTGCCTTGTGGCTTTCTCGGACTCTTTCTCCCCGAATAGAAGTGATAGCAGCTTCCTCTGTGCCCTGTAGCTCCAAAGTACATCCTGGATGATGGCGATTTGAACATGTCATTCTAGCTGCCCGTCTATATGTCTGTGAGTGCCCTGCGGGTGAGACGGATGGTTGTTGTTGTTTCTTTTGTTTTTTAATCCTGTATCCTTAGCACAGGCCTGGCACAGAAACAACATACAGTAAAGATTGACTCAGAGAAATTATACTCAACGCATGGCCCTTGGCCCTCAGTTCACACGTCCATCTTGTTCACTGCTGTATCCTCACACCCGCCAGAGTGCCTGGGGATATGGTAAATGATCAAATGATAGATCAAATCGCTTTGGACTTCCTTCTTCATCCCACAAGACTCTTTCCTCCTGGAATGTAAAGGCAAGGATCATATTTTAAGTCCCTCATCTCTGCCCTGTAGTGATATTGATAATAAATGGAAATCTCTATATTTGCACTGCAATCTGTGGTTCACAGAACCTGGCCCTGTAACCTGTCCTGTTGGATCTATGTTTTCAATGCCTTTTAGAAGCAGTGGTGAAGAAAAATGATGCTGTTTGGTTAGACAGATCAATTAGTTGACAAGTACTGGCTGCCTAAGAGCAGGTGCATAAATATTTATTGAATGAACAAATTAATGAAGTATTTACCTCATGATCTGAATATACAGCTCTGAGTTAGGGGTCCTGGAAAATATGTTTTTAAAAAGTATAAGATATAAATCTTTACAAAATAGGCTCACGCAGCTCTCAGCCACCCTGTTTGTGTCCTGCCCTTCTGCCCAGTAGGTCCCTACTGCCTCCATCCACCTGGACATCCATGCTTTCTGTGGTTACAAGTCCTACCAGTCATGCAGAGAAGAGATCCAATAAGTCATTTCTACTTTAGTGTAAATTAGCACCACAAGCTCTCACCACAGGTTGAATTCTGCTTCTCAAGTGCCCAGGGCAGTGTCAAGCACTGAGTAGTTAGTCTATTAATGTGTAGAATATGATTGAAGTAGGAGTGGAGGCAGAGGACCCAAAGAAGAGTATCGTCAGTGGAAGGATTTGCAGTGGATATTAAGACAGCAGGGTCTGCTTTGTTCCCCTTAAACTCTAAACAGCTACCCTTCCCTCACCTAATCCAGGCAAGACCCCATGCTTTCTGCAGAACTGTATAAGATAAAATAAGTGCTCTTTGTTACAAACTGTTGCGTTTGGGGAGTGGTTTATCATGCAGCTTTATGGCAGTAATAGATGACTAACAAAGCATCACACAGGTGGCTCGGGGCTTGTCTGCGAGGGGTAGGGAGGGTGGATGAAGTGGGGGAGGCTGAGCAGGTGGCTCAGGACCGCACCTCACTTTTATCCACTTTGCATATCAGGCTCTGAAGAAGGGCATTGGCAGCAAGAACATTTTCACACCAGTGTGCTGTTTGACTTCTAATGAGTTTTCCAAATCGGAGTTTCAAGGATTCTCTGAAAATGCCCGAGTTTTGGTTTTAGGGCTCACTGGAAATAAATGTGAATCCCAGAAATAAATATCATAGGGAAGTCCAAACATCCCTACCTACTAGACCTTTCCTCAACTGCAGAGGTTTTGCCTGCTCAAAACCTGCATGTCATATGAATGGGATGAATGAGAATTTGGAACTTCTTTTGGCTCCTTCTTGGAACTCACTGGTGATGTCTGACTGCCCATGCTATGCTCCCTTTGAGACCCAGGGAGGTCTTTTCCAGATGGCAGGCTCAATTATTCTTGGAAAATGCTTTAGGGTCGAGCTCCCTGGCGTAGACATTTATCATTATTTGGCTACCCAGCATTTAGTCCCATTACTTCAAAAAAAATTTATTAAGACATAATTGATATAGGAAAAAACCTGCACATGTTTAATAAATACAATGTGTCGAGTTTGGACATATATATACACTCATGATACTATCAGCACGGGCAAGGTAATTAGCACATCCTTCATCTTCAGAAGTCTTCTTGTGTCCCCATTTTTGGTGGTAAGAATGCTTAATGGGAGATGTGTCCTCTTAATAATTTTTTAAGTGCACAATACCATGTTGTTAACTGTAGGCACTGTGCTACGCAGAAGGTCTCTAGAACTTATTCATCTGTCATAATTGAAACTTTATACCCATTGAACAACAACTCCCATTTCCAGTTCCTGGCAACCACCATTCTACTCTCTGTTTTTTGGTTAACCAGTCATATAAGTGGAATCCACTGGTATTTGTCTTTCTGAGACTGGCTTATTTCACTTAGCATAATGCCCTCCAAGTTTATCCATGTTGTCACAAATGATAGGGTTCCCTTTCTTTGTAAGGGTGAATAATATTCTATTGTATGTATATGCCACATTTTCTTTATCAGTGCGTCTGTTGATGGACATTTGGGTTGTTTGTGTATCTTGGTTTTTGAAAATAATGCTCCCTTGTACATGGGAAACCAGATACTTCTCTAAGATCCTGTTTCAGTTTTTTTGAACAAATACCCAGAAGTGAAATTGCAGGATGATATGGTAGTTCTATTTTAATTTTTTAGAGGAAACTCCATCCTGCCTTCCATAGAAGCTGCACCATTTTACATTCCCACCAACAGTGTACAAGGCTTCCAATTTCTCTGCATCCTTGCCAGTACTTATTATCTTTTATTTTTTTGATAATAGACATCCAAACTGGGGTGTGAGGGGATATCTTATTGTGGTTTTGATTTGCATTTCTTTCTTGATCAGTGATGCTGAGGACTTTTCCATGTACCTGGTGGTCATTCGTATGTCTTCTTTGGAGAAATGTCTATTTCCTTTGCCCGTGTTTTAATCAGGTCATTTATTTTCTTGCTATTGAATTGTAGATAGTCCCATGTATTATTTCCTCTCCAGACACTTCCCTTTTGTATGTAGTCTTGGTAGAAGGTAGTAGCTAGCTCTTACCCCAGAAGCCCAAAATGCCAGATTTCACCCTCCATCTCATATGCAAAAGAATAGACGTATGACTTCCCTTTGATCAATGAGACACCTCATCTTCTGTGGGCATCTAATATCTATCTAACAAACTCCATTTTCTTTCTAATATAGCCAGAGTCTGTTTTGTTGCTGCAATAAAAAAAACCCTAGTGATACTCCTTGCAAGTTCACTTTCCATCTGCCTCTCCTGCTTTAGATTGCCCTGTGAAGACAATGGTGTATGTGTCAAATGTCTGAAGGAAAGGATGCAAGCAAAAGAGACCTGAGCTAAACATCACTTTTGTGGATTCTCAGACCTCAGTTTCTCTCTGAGTGCCTTTGGAATAAGAATAAATGGACTTGTGCTTTACCACGTACTTAGCCAAAGCCCTATAATCATTAAAGGCTGTGATTGGGAAATCTGGAATAGATTATGTCCTTTCAACCCTATCCTTACTGGATTCATGTCTCGCTGCCTTCCTGAAGTCTTTTCTGAAGATTGGGCCCACACTGATATTCATTATATGGCTACCAGATACAGTGCTACAGACATTTAACTGAATTATTCTTAAATAGATTAATGTTTCAGTATTTTTCTTCTTTTTTCCAACTCTGTTGTGAGCTCCTCAAAGACAGAGACCACACTTTGACTCACATTCCCCTAAAAGATATTCAAACAGTAATTACTAATCACTCTCTCACTGAATTAAATCAAAAAGATGGGTAATCTAAAAGTAGAATAAACTGTGGCTTCTTCATCTATGTAGCTGAGTTCTAGTAGTTTCTGAGACAGTTTGTCCTCAATAAATTTTTGCTGCATGAATGAATGAATGAATGAATATCAGTTGCATCTTTCTATCACAATGCGACTCCACACCCGTGACAGTGGAGAATGAGCTTTGTAGTAAAACACTGAAAAACAACAACAGGTTAAAATAAGGTCTTGTCTTGTTTTCAAATAATAATTCTTTGAAACTGACAGCAATCTGAACAGTTCCACTGGACGCCCTTGACATCAGTGTCACTAAACATGAGATGTTTATAACCCAACTTTCACATAACTTAACATCAATGTTTCTGCCTGGTTGTACAAAACAGAGCAAGAGCTACAACACACCCAGTGGAAGTTACAGCACAGTCAGACCGCAGGCTAGGGCCCATATGGCAGAAAGATTTAAAAATTAAGGAATCTGGCCACTGCTGAAAACCAAGATTGAGATTCTTAATTTTATAATATGTACCATGTTTTAATAACATTAATCAGTATAAAATCTTCTATGTTGCCTAAGTCATGAACGTTTAAAAATCTGCCCTCAATTTGGCCTTTTGACATGACATGGTAGAGTAGAAAGTAATTGTTCTAGACCAGAATGCCTAATTCCATTTCTGGCTCTAACACTTACCTGGTATGTACAATAGGCAGGTCACGAACCTACTGGAGACTTGTTTCCTCTTCTGTAAACTGGAGATGACACTAAAACCCACTCCACGGAGTCATTGTGAGTGTCCAATTATGCAATATGCGATGCAGAAGTACTTTACGTATTAAGAATATCACGTTGGCTGATCTGTGTGGCAAGAACAGAAAATCAATTTTAAAGCTTAAATCTGGAAAGAAGGTGTTGGCTTTCATAACTGAAAAGCCCTGAGATGGATAAGACTCCAACAGTCTTTTCTCTACAGCCTCAAGATAGCTGTATACACTGGGCTACATACAGGCTTTCTTTTTCACATTCTAGGGGGAAAAAATGATGCTTCCCATATCCTTCAAACAAAAGTTCTAACTTTTACTGTGATTAGACGGCTCCTGAATAAGGGCAGATCAAGATTATCCAAATTGGCCTAGAGGTATCAGGGCCATGCCTAAAACCAAAAGATGAGGTCAGTACTACCCAGAGTACATAGATGCTGGCCATTGAGTGATGTATTTCCAAAGAAAAATTAAGAATTGGGAAAAAAAGGAAATAAATGCTGAGTGGGCACAAGTCTCTCCATTGTATGACTGGCACAACTTTATATTCTGATAGATGTTAGTAGCATAGCTCAGTTTGGTATACATCTGTGCATTTAATCTCTTCTACAGTTTTGCTTTTAAGATACTTAAGTGTTTTTAAGTCATAATATTTCCGTCCTTCCTTTTTGTTACCATCTCTCAAATTACTGAGTTTACTCCCATGATGAGTCATATTACACATTTAATGTGTAATATATGGAAGAGCTTAGGAAACTGCAAAGCACTGTGCAGACGGCAGATACTTCTCCTTGCTACTTTGCTTTTCAAAATGGTCCTTTGACTTTGGGGATGCTGGCTAGCATGTTAGGCTCGTGTGATTCTCTGGATAATCAAGTTCCTTGGAAACTAGATTTATTCTTTAAATATAAGCTTTATAGTTCCTGGGGGAGAAAAATCCTCAGCCCAGCTCTTATTAGACAATCTAGCCTCAGGCTTTTCTGAAACAGGTGGCTCACTGGCTCTTAGTATAATTGTACTAGTCATTTTTGTCACAGTTTAATTTGTATGACGATTTACAGTTCACAGACTTCTTGAAAAAAGTCTAAGAGCAGTGGATGGATGTTGGAATTTTGTAGATTTGGGGCCTAAGGGTCAGACCCCTGAGTGAGTGGCGTGTCTAGTTTAGACTGAAAACCATCATAAGCAAAGTTCCTAGTAGCGTATTTATTTAAGATCTAGATCTTCCCTAAATCTTTATTTCTTTCTAAAATTCCTAAATATCATAAGGCTTAAGACAAAAGCCTGCAGCTTTATAATCATCGCATGATTTTACATACCTGAGCTTATTTGATTCTCACAACCTCTTTTGAGATCGGTAAGGATTATTAGCTTTACTTTAGAGATGAGGAAACTGAAGCCCAGAAAGGACAAAGGACTTGCCAGAGGTCAAATAGGAAGTGTCAAGTCCACATCTTTTGATTCCAAATTCAATGCTCTTTCTGCAACAGCATGGAGTATACATTTGGAAATTTATGGAGATGACAACAAAAATATCAGATTCCTTTTGGACGCTAGGAAAGTAAGCACTTAGAATCAATTAGTAAGATAGGAATAGAATCTTCATCCTTGGGGAGTTTTACAAGTCAGAAGAATCTCCAGCTTAATCCAAACAGAGGCTACAGGAAGAGCTTAGTGACTTAAAGTCTCCTCCAACTCTTATGTTCTGGAATTCTGGAATCCATATTTCAAAGGCAGATCATCGTTCCAAGAGCTTTGATTACACTGTCAGGAATAACTTACCCATATTAAACCATCTGTTTCTGACAACTGGCATGCTTTACTAACAATTAAGTCTACTTTTGAACCATGACTATGGAAGGAACTAATGTTCTCAGGCAGTCCATCTTATCCAGGAAAAAGAGGCTAATACCAAACAAATGAATTCCTGTTGGCTCTGTAGGAAGTGTGTGATCCCCTCCCTGCAATTTTAACAGAAAAGGCCATCCAGTTTTAAAGTGAGAAATTTGGTTTGCAGATGAAGTCATTCTTGTGACCACTAACCATAGTTACTCCATTGTTAACCATGCCTCTTTTTTTTTTAACCATGCCTCTCTGAGTAAGAGTAGATTTGATTTTAATCGCTAGTTTTCCTACAAAGAACATATTTTTGTTTTTTGTTGTATAGTCCTATATATGTAGTCCTTGCAATTCAAATTACACCATGTATTTCATTACCAAAGCATAATTAATTTAAGATAGTAATTTTGATATCCATTTTTGTAGCATCTTAGAAGACTAAATGATGATTTTGTAATAAGCAGAGCTAATTAAAGTAAATGGTTTTGAAGTTACTGTACAAGATGATCAATCTTGTAATGTGGAGTCAATGTAATTTGGAGCTATTTTGGGGGGCTTAAGGTGAAGTTATTGTATGGGGGTTATTTTTTGTTGTATTAGCATAACAAAATTATTGCCCAAATTACAGTATCTTTGAATAAATACTTGCATTTTGGATGTTCTTTCTTAATAAGCATATGTAATTATTTTAACACAGCAAGCACATGCTTATTTTAAAATGTAATTACTATGTTTTCATTGAATTTCATTCATTTGCACATAGCTGGATTTGTACCAAAAAGAATATGAAGCAGAATGCTATCTCTTAATTTAAAAAAATTTTTTTTAATTTTTAAAATGGACTTTATTTTTTATTTTTTTTAACATTTTTTATTGAGTTATAGTCATTTTACAATGTTGTGTCAAATTCCAGTGTAGAGCACAATTTTTCAGTTATACATGAACATATATATATTCATTGTTGCATTTTTTTTTCCTCTGTGAGCTACCGTAAGATCTTGTACATATAAAAACGATGGTTAGATGCCATGAAGTAGGTGGCAATGCCTTAACCGTATGCATGTTGTCAGGCCCGAGGGCCTCTTCCATCCTTGTCAAGGGGAGTGCTAACCTTCTCTCCTTTTATACAATACTAAAAAAATTTTTAAATGTGTATACATAGAGTATTTCAGATCAACAAAAGAAACTTAAAATATTGTCAGCTAACTTTACTCTCTTCTTTTTGTGTCCATACAATTTGGGAGTAAACTTAAGTCTTTCCACTTTTCAGTTCCCAAACAAATTCTTGATTCATTCTGAATTTGTCCAGGCAAGTAGGTGGTAGGAATCTATCTGATCTGCTAGTTAATATTAGATTCTCACTCAGTAATCTCTAGTGGACCGGGGAGCCTCCGGGACTCCTTCTAGTCTTCGGTGCCTTTTTCTTTAAACTCTCACCACCCAGTACGTATTTGCTGAGGGATTTATCCACAGCACAGTGATTTACAATGATTGACATTATAGCAGGATGACTGTTGAATGCCCAGGTGAATTCTTCTCATCACTTAAGGCGTGGCAGTCTTGTTGACTGGAAAATTAAGGACTGCCACCATCATCATGACTCTTGTTATTGAATCAGGTATTGGGATTTTTTTAAACATTTTTTATTGATTTATAATCATTTTACAATGTTGTGTCAAATTTCAGTGAAGAGCACAATTTCTCAGTTATACATGCACAGGTATTGGGATTGACAAGAAAAACTGGATTAGAAATTCTTGGCTTGCTGAGCTGTACTCAGAAACCTTTCTTTAATACCATCTTAACACAGAATAGGACATTTTCATCTGCTGGGGCTCTGCAAGAACTCTAATATCTATGTTTGAATGAGTTATTTTATACTGATCTTCAGAGCCATTAAGTAGCTTTTCAGCATGAGAATGAGTGTGGCAGGGCTAAGCTAATTACACTTTTCACCCAGGATGAGGATGAAAGTGACCTGTCTGCTGTTGTAATCAGATTGTGCATTTCTTATCTGGGTCAGAAATAGTAAGTACTATGAAATAAAATTTGGCCATAATAATCATTTGTTACACTGCAACTATTACGTCCCCGGCACTCCCGGACATCTACATAAATAACCCTCCCCACAATCCTGTGTCCTGAGCCATCATTTTTTTTTTTTACGGAAAGCTTGTACCCTTTTACTAACTTTTCCCATTTTTCCCTCCTTCCAGCCCCTGACAGACACCATTTCACTTTCTGTTTCTATGAGTTTGACTTTTTTCTTTCCTTAATGTCATGTTTAGATGCAAGTCGGTGTAAGAGATATTTCAAGCCGTCGGTGCAGAGATATTTAGCACTGCACTGCCCTCTGGTGCTTTCGACCAAGTTTACAGCATCAAGTTGATGAACACCTCACCGCCTTCCTCCCACCCTTTCTTCCCTCTTTCACATCCACAGTTGAGTTTGCCCGCTAGTTTTAAATTTAAATTGAGGTTTTAGAAGGCTCTTAGCAGATAATGGTGTCTTTGTCCACACTGGAATCCTGAATGCTTCCTGCTCTGCACTCAAGATTTTCTCCCCTTCATTGCTCTCTCTTAACAGTAAATTGCATAAAAGTGGTAAAAAGACCGCAAAGCCGCCAGTTTCCAAGAGCCCAAATGTTTGAAAGGGAAACTGCAATATTTACTGAGCTGAGAAGTTGACTGTGTTCTGGTAAGTCATTTTTATAATTAGTCAATTATGAATTCCCAGTTATAAATAATTAATCAATGTAAACCAGAGCTCCTAAGAGGAAACACAATTGACAAATGGCCAAATTGATGAAAAACCCAACTCTAGGCTTCCTTAAAATGACTTTAAACAGAAAGAAGAAACTCTGAGAAATTCCTTAAAGTGACAAAAATGCCAACCGATGGAAACAGACTCCCCAGACTTAACTAAAATAACCTTTTGTAAAACCAGTAATCGGGAAAATTGTTTTCCTCAAACTATTATTTTGACCAAATTGTCCACTGAGCCAATTTAATTTCAACCAAACTACTTTCTTCCAAATCATGTTTGGACAAATTATTTCAATTTACATTCGGCCAAACCCTACGTTATCCACACAAGCCAATCAGTGTAAGGAATTCAGTCATCAAAATGAGATTTTTTAAAACCTCCTTTACCTAGAAATATATGAATTCAGTTTTGTCTTCCCTTATATATCTTGCTTGACTTTTTTACTGTTTTCATTATAATGTAATTTGATCCTCACAAAAAGCTGGGAGATTATTTCTATTTTACACTTAAGGAGATGAAGTTTCAGTGATGCTAAAGGATTTGTCCAAGGTCACATGGCTCACAATTTGGCAAAGCTACAAAGAGACCCCAGATTTTTTGGCTCTATGCTGGGGCCAATTCCATCACCACAGTGCCAAGAATGTACATCCTGCCTTGCCGCCAGGGATGGAGCCTAGAACAGAGTTTCGGAACATTCACACTCAGTTTCGGTGTACTAACCAGGCACTCACAGAATCCTGCTGTGGAACCCGAGGGAAACGAGCTCATTTTAAGGGTAGAGTTGATATATCTATCAGTTAATGTGTGGATGTGGGTGTGGGGGGAGGGTGTTTACCCCCTACAATTTGACTATGTGGAAGAAACAAGGATTTTTGACCAATGTGATCAAGTGTGTAGTGTTCTCAAGTAGTCTGCTCTCCAGTTGTCCAATGTGTTCAAGGAAAGCCAACCCACATTTGTTCATTCATTCATTTAGCAAATGGTTATTTAGTGCCTATACTGTGTCAGGAACCACCCTAGGTGTTGAAGATATAACAGTGAGGAAAACAAAGTCCTGCCTTCATAGAATGGTCATTCTAGTAAGATAGTAAGTAGCATAGCATGGTAGGTAATTGCAGGATGAGTCTGATGGTTCTGATTATAGTGACCTTGACCAATACTCAGGGAAAGGAGAAGTCAGTGAGGGTCCAAGTGGTGTGGAAATGTATCCCTGTCACAGGGAGCCACAAATGACTGAGGTCATACTTTTTAAATGTGTGTTATACCAGGGATATGCATGTCATTTGGGGAGATATCAGTTTTATAATGAGTAAGACTATAAATGGATTTAGAACTTGATTCTTCCATTTATTAGCTGTGTGATCTTAAATGTATTACCTATTGGTTTTTACTCTCAGTTTCCTCATCTGGTAAATGGGAATATTAGTATCTATCTCATCCCTACTTCATAGAACTATCATGAAGATTAAAAGACAACTAAGATACAGAAAGCATTTAGCCCAGTAGCTGTCACAGATTAAGAAATTAAAGAAAGGAGGGTATAGCTCAGTGGTAGAGCACATGCTTAGCATGCACGAGGTCTTGGGTTCAATCCCCAGTACTTCTGTTAAAAATTTTTTTAAATAAAAATTTTTAAATGAATAAACCTAATTACCCCCCTCCACACACAAAAGTTTAACACACACACACACACACACACACACACACACACACACACACAAAGATATTAATCAATATAACTGCTGTATCAGTCAGGATGCTTTAAGTTGCAAATGACTGAAACAAAACAGAATTTATTGGCCAACATAATTATAATCAAACAGTGCCTTAGCACTCAATCTCTCTATCTACAATTTTACCTGGACTCCAAAGGATGGGTAGTGTCTGAATAAGAATTAATAAACACCAAACTCTTAAATATGACATGGTTCCAAGCACTCTGTGTGGATTATCTCATTTAATCGTCACAACACCCAACAAGGTAGGTAGTATAATCATCCCATTTTACAAACGAGGAAACTAGGGCACTAGGGTGGGTAACAGCTAGAAAATGGCAGAAATGGAGATTGAACCCACTCTCTTACTCCAAAGCCTTTGTGCTGAACAATTGCGCAGACTTCCTCTGAAGACATGAATAGGTGAAGATAAGAAGAGTTTCAAATAAGAAAAAAAAAAGTGTTATGAAATTTTTGGTTTCTGATGTTACTGATGAAGTCAATGAAAATTGTGGGTTCATTTAGCTTTGTACCAACAGCATCTAACTAGCAGGCACACAGACAGCAACTAATGTTTGACAAGTGAATTAATTCATCATTAGTTTTCTCCTTAACCCTCTGCATTCTCCAGGAGTGCTTACTTATTTTAGCATTTTCATTTGTGAATTACCCAGCTCTTCCCAAAGTATCAGCCAGTAAACTTATGCACATAGTCATTTCATTTTTGAAAAATCAAGAGAACTCATAGTAAGCATCCTAATATAAAAGGTCGCAGAGGATTTTCTGTCCCTGAACGGTTCCCAGGAAAGCAATCATTTACACTTTCTCTGGCGCCATCTTGTGGCAGAAACTAATCGAGAGTGCCGATGCTTCAGGGAGTTAAGAGAGGCGAAACGCTCTGAATGTACTTTCTATGTTGTACACCAACGGAACACACACACAAACACACACATACTTACAGATTATACTTTCCCCTCTCCTCTGCATGTTACTCTAATCAGTGCCTGCGTCAGAAGTTGTAAAATATTATGTAAGCTGGGTTTCCCTAAGTTCCTCTGGGCTGTGATTTACCTCATCAGTTTGAATTTCCTCCCCCTCTTATTCCTAGAGACTTAACAAAAACCTCTGAAAATGCCTTTGCGTGTTTTGGGGAAATATGTGTCACGTGTGTTATCTGGCAAGACTGCTCTCCCTGTCTCTCTCTCTCTCTCTCTTCATCCCCACACCCTCTCCTATCCTCAGGATCAAGGTTCTGATTTCCTTAAGAAGTTCCAGCTGCAGGAAGTTCTCTTTGGGAGAGGGAAGTATATCCACTCTTCTTTCACTTTGCCTTTACTTAAAAGGCCCCGTAAAGCAGTTCTGCTTCTTCAACGTCTTGCAGAGGTTTCGTTTGCTCTCGAGTGACAAGGGTCTTTTAGCTTTTCCCCCTACACCGTGGGACTCTGACGTGCGACCGCTGGAAAGAAACAAGCTCAGAAGGTAAATGCAAGTGCCAGATTCCACCTTGCCCTGAACCAGGTGTCCTGCTCTATCAGCTAGATAAACAGGCTCAGATAGTTCCGGCTTGAGCTGGAACCTGCATTATATTTCCATGACATTGAAGAATCAGTGATAAAAGTATTAATAATAATGGCTGACTTTCATTTAATGCTTAGTAGGTACTAAATACATTGCTGAGTGCATTACAGGCAGAATCTTAATTTTCACAAGTCCCCTAGGAAGGACGTAATGTGATCATCTTCCCTTTACAGATAAGAACACTGAGGGGTAGAGCAGTTACATGCTTCGAGAGACACTGTAGCTTTGAGAGAATCTGTTTGCTGCAGTGGTTTGAGCCAGAAGACGGCAGTTCCAATGCTGGCGCTACCACTTTCATATTGGGTGACTTTTGGTGAGCTGCTTAACCTCTCTGTGCCTCAGTTTCCTAATCTATAGGGATAATAATTCCTGCTTCAGCAGGATATTGTGAGTGTTGACTGTGTTAATGGTCCTTGGCATGTATTAAGTGCTATGTAAGTACTTTTACAAAAAGAAGTGAAGCCGGGGTTGCTTCAGGCTGCTATATGGTCTCCTAATGGATACTGTTAGGAAATAGATCCTAATAACACATTCCACTGGGGTGAATTTCTCCTTTGCGCGGCAGAATCATCTAAGGAGCTTTTAAAACTACTGATCCTGATTCAGCAGGTCTAGGGCAAAGACCAGGCATCTTTATCTTTCTAAAGCTTCAGAAGATGTTAATATGTAGCCAGAACTGCCGGTCACTGCCAGAGGACTTACAAGTCAACAAAGTGCTTTCCCATCATAAAATAATATTACTGTCATCTGTAAAATAGGAATGGTTGACAAGTTGACTTCTCACTCTCCTTCTAGGTCACGTAAAAGATGAAATCCATCCACACGAAAGTTTTTCTTGAGTACCAACTAAGTGTTAAAACTGCCCCAAGAGCTGGGGCTGTCGTCGTGAGAGAGGGGGGCTGCCTGACCTCCCAGTGTCCAGTCTTCCTGGGCTGAGGTATACTGTACTTACCTACTCAGACTTGCCCAAGGTCACACAGCTGTCAAGTGGCTGGTCAAGGTTCAGATCTACTTCTTTTTGATTTCAAAGTTCATGCTTTCCATCACATCAGGGTTCTGGCAGGAAAACGTAGAGTGTTCAAGTGGAGAATGGAAGACGATTTAACAAGAGATTTACCCAGGCATGGAGTGTTAAAGAAAACCCAGCAAGGAATGCTGCTGGGTCCCAATTCTGGCAACAGCCCGGTGGCATTACCACACCTACATCTGAAAGGGTGTGGCTGGTAGAGAGTACCTGTATCTCTGAGGGGACTGTCGAACAGGAGTTGTGCCCTTTGGTAGAGGACCAACCCGCAGCCACCCCACAGAGAGGGATGTAGAATAAAGACCCTAATCTCACATTCTTTTCCTTTTTAGATCCAATCAGTGCTTTCTGTTGGCCAAATCCAACTAGAAACTAGAGGATAAGGGAGACTGGGTGATACAGTCTCCCTTAGAGGTCTGCTTTGGGGTCACAGAGAAGGGTGCAGAGGATTGAAAGTGGATCTGAAGGGGCAAAAGAAAAATGCCCAGTACCCTAGAGTTTCGCAGACTTTCCTCACTCAAATGTTACCTTCATGAATTCATCATATCCTATGTGTACTCTACACTCCCCTGTGCTTACTATTTTTTTTAAATGCCCTCACTCTTACACACCTTACTAAACGAATTAATAGTAATAAGGACTGATAAATGTATTAATAGTAATTAAGGTAATATGCAGCTACCTTAACTAGAAGAAAACCATTAAAAATACAATGAAAAGAAATCAAGTTTACTGAAATTTAAAAAATTAAAATTAAATAATATTATAAAATCATTATTTTATGAGGTCAGGTACATATTGGCCCCAACCTGCCTGTCCAGTGTGCTCTCCCCAACCCTTGCCCAATGCATTTATCCCTCTAGTTCAGCCATACTGGTGTTTTGGCCTCTTAAAACCAGCCATACTCCCACCCACCACAGTGCCTTTGCATAGGTTATTCCTTCAGCATAGATCAGTGAGAGGACACACTCAAAAATGCTAAGGAACCTGAATAATACAACAATGACAGGCCCATCAGGTAAAAACTAGAGGAGCTAGGTTTTCCTGAAAATGAGTCTAGACTTGCACTGATATCACTAAATATTTTGTCATTGGTCTGGATATCCAGGTTCCTGGACTGGCATCAAAGTTTAATTCTATGATCTTAGATCACATATTTAACAGATATATGACTTAGTTTCTCCATCTGTAAAAGAAAAAAAAATTAGCACAGAAGCAGCAAACATGTAGGCACATATGCCAGCATCTCTCCACTCCCAAAACTCTCAAAAGGGAAAAAAATTACTGTCAAGAATATGATAGCTGTACTAAATCAGCTACTGAAATTGCTGAATACAGTTCATGGTTGTATTTGTTCTATGACAAGGGAATATTGCAAAATTTTCTTCCAAACACCCACCTCTACCAAAGCCAAATGCTTTGTCCCCCACCAAATATCTTAGTCATGCTACATTTATTTATAGTTCTTCTTTGCCCCCCCAAAAAACCCAAAAAAAATCCAGCATACAGATTTATGAATAAATAGGATAATAAATGAGGAGGAAGTATGATCACTTTAGACACTGTTTAAATCCATTATTCTTTCTTTTTTCAATAGTGACTTCTACTTTTTTGGAGGTGTACAACCTCCTCCTCTACTCTCAGACACGTGGGAGGAGTTGGCCCCATGTAAGTGTCATTCCTCTGGCTACAGTGATGGTCAGGAAGGTCAGAACTGAGGAGACACAGCTGGGGACTCCTGCTTACAATTGTGCCCTTTCTTACTGGACTTAAACTGGGAGGATGCACCGATATCTTGAGTAATCTCCTGTTCTATGTCCTGAAGAAAACAGGTCTGCACAATCTGTACAATCTAACCTCTTTCATTCTTCTTTTTTAATTGAAGTACAGTCAGTTACAATATACAATGGAATACTACTCAGCCATAAAAAGAATAAAATAATGCCATTTGCAGCAACATGGGTGGACCTAGAGATAGCCATTCTAAGTGAAGTAAGTCAGAAAGAGAGAGAAAAATACCATATGATATCACTCATACGTGGAATCTTAAAAAAAGAAAAAAGACAACATGAAATCATCTACAAAACAGAAATAGACACGCAGACATAGCAAAGAATATAACCTCTTTCTGACGTCTAGTTGACATCAGCTAATTAGGAGGACCATCAGGAGATTAAGAAAGGCAGAAAAGGGAGGCTGGGCTATTATTCCCCCAACTCCTCCTCTCTGGGGTTTCTGCAGACTGGCTGTGTTCCTTTACTGAAGGTCACAGGTCCTGTAAGACAAGCCCTCTCTAAGTTTTGATAACCTATCTCTTCTCCCAGTTTGCTCTTTGAAATATCACCCATTTAGTACCCTTTCCTTAGATTACCCACTTTGAGTGCCAAATGTTTCTTATCTTTGACCCTGACTAAAACAGGGTAACAGGCTGGAGCTGCTCACAGCTTTTGAATCATCTTTTTTGGGTCTGAGAGTAAGACCGATATGAAGGAGAGCAGAGCCAAAGGAGGTAGAAGGATTGAGTCCTGGCCCCAGTGGCTGACTGCCTGACTCCAGCCACCTTAAGCTGTTAAACGCACTGATTTTTTCCAGTTAGATGAGCCAGTATCTTTCCTTTCCCTCCCTCCCTTTCTTCCTTTCTTTCTCTCTCTCTCTTTCTCTCTCTTTTTTTCTTTCACCTAAAACATTCTGAGTTGGTGTTTCAATTGTTTGAAACAGAAAGTCTTAATTAAGGTGTAACTAAACATTTGGCTCCAAAGAGAAGACGTGTGGATCTCTGATCCTAAAGACCTACATTTGACCTAAATACAGAACTATCTTCCAGTTCGTCTCCATGAGGCTGTATCCTACAGCAGATCTGATTTTTAGATTTCTCTGAGATTCTGTTTCCCTTACATAGTGCGTGTATCCTTACACTATTCACTGCCTTTACTCAAGTTAGCATGAGTGAGTCTCTGTTCCTTGGAGTAAAGTGAACATAATAAAATAGTTCTCATTCACAGATAAGAAAATGGAGGCCAAGATAAATGAAGAAACCTCATCTAAGTGAGAGGTAATGTCTAATCTGGACTTGGCAGGCAGGCAGGGGATCGGGTATGGAAGAGCACCCTGGCTCGACCATCTTAAGACTGAGCAGGGAAACCAGTTGTACTGGTGAGATAAGGTGAGAGGCCGAATTATATGAGAGAAATGATTGAAAGACAAACAGGATGACAGATCTTGGTGACTAATCTAGACTGTGGAAAGGCCAGGAGAAAGTAGTCAATGGGGACCGTCTGAATTTCTGACTTGAGAGGGGAGGGTGAGGAGTGTGCCAATGAATGGGGACAATGATGCACAAGAGAGCCAAGGAGTAGATTGGTTTTACTCCAGTTTGGGGTGGTCGGATAGGAAGCTGTGATGTGGTGAATTCAAGATGAAGATGTGCAACACACAATTCACATTATAGGTTTTAGAAAGGGACCAACGAGGGTCAAGTCTATTGACCTTGGATATGGGCGAACTCAGCCCAGGTGGTGAGGGAGAAGGCCGGGGAGAGGGTCCTGGAGGTTCCCGGCATCTAGGAAGGGGTCTCCAAGCTTCTCACCGAGCCTGGCGCCGCGCACGTGCTCTGCGGCCCACCTCCCCGGCGCCCAGGCACCCTCTGCTCCGGGCGCGCCCTCCCCCAGGCCCCGCCCCTTTGGGCGGGGCGCGCAGCGTGGCGGCGAAGTCACCCGGAAGAAGTCGGGTAGGCACGGACCTGGAGCGGCCCCGCGGAGTCGGGCGTGGGGACCAGGGGGCGAGGGCAGGAGGGATGGCCGGATGTCCCGGCCTGCAGCCCTGAGCGCGGCGGCGGCGGCGGCTGCGGCGGCGCTGGTGGCCGTCTTGCTCCTGCTGCGGTCTGAGGACGCGGGGCCGGGGGCCGGCTCCAGGTAGCCCCTCCGCGCAGGGAACCCAGCTGGGCCCCGCACCCCTGTGGGCAGAGGAGAGAGGGGTCGGAATCGGGGATACAGTGGGGTGAACGAGGTCTCTAGGTACCAGCAGTTTGTGGCACCTGGCGCATTCCCTGTTCCAGCCCCTTCCAAGCTGTGGGTTTGCTCAGGTGCGGGGAACCGCCAGGGTGCCCCGCCCTGCCGGTGACTCTGCACTTTCCCGTGGACCCATACTGCTAAGAATACCAGTATCTTCCTCCAGAACAAATAAACAACCCTTGTTCTCGGGGTAAGCATGGCCATCCTTTAAACATCCTGAGACCAGCACCTGTCAATGTTATTTCTGCAGCATGGCCGAGTCAGAGGCGCTGCCGAATCTTCGGGAAAACTTCAGGAAGCAGAATAAATCTGTCTTTATTCTGGGCGCCAGCGGAGAAACCGGCAGAGTGCTCTTGAAAGAGATCCTGGAACAGAACCTGTTTTCCAAAGTCACGCTCATTAGCCGCAGGAAGCTCGCCTTTGACGAGGAAGCTTATAAAAACGTGGTGGGTATTTGAGCTGGAACTCAAAAATACACCCGCAGTGATTCTGCAGGGTGAGCATATTTTATGCTACAGGGATGAACATTGCCCTGCCAGTGGTGGAGGCGGCCAGAGGTGTTCAGAATGTGGCCATGACTGATTACTGAGAGCTTTGAGTCCTGGATTGTTGGTCCAGCTCGACCTCCCCCTCACTGCCAGGCATTGGACAAAGCCTTTCTCTAATCTAGATCCCTATAAGGTGGGGCCTACCGGAAGTCGGAGAAGAGCATTGCTTCAGGGTCATTCAAGCTAGATTCTAGAGATAGCCCTGTGACCTTGGGCAACTTCCCCCATGACATTATTTATTTCCTCTACTGGGCATGCCACACTAATGTCAGTGAATCAGAAAATGCTTTGCGGAGCAGGAAAGGTCTATGCCCTAAAAGGTGGGGTTACTCACCTGCAAAAATTTCCCCTGCCTGACTTCTCAGGGCTGCAGGCTATGTCTGCGAGCGGAATGGTCCCTTTACTGTCACTTGCACGTTGGTGGTTAACCCACTGATAGACCAGACTTCAGTCTGGTGCTAATCCCCTGTATATTTGAAGCCTGAGCTTCCTGGAGATTCCTTTCTCCCTGTAAACTGAGTTATTTCTGAACTGCAGTCAATTAAACTATAGTGTAATCCTGAGACCCCACAACTCCGGAGCTTGGTCCTACAGGTTTCACAGGTGAAACATTTCAGATAACAAATGATCTCACAAATAAATGTTCTTGACTTCTGCAGGAACATGTTCAGGTCATTTTGCATATGTCTTTGGTCCCTCAGGACTTTTCTGTTCAAACCTGATGTCTTTGGTCAGGCGTAGGCAGGTTATCTGTGGTCTTCATCGTCTGGCTTCATGGGACGTGCCAGGTACTTCTGGTAATTAGAGACTGAAATCGAGTTTTGCCTTTGATAGTTGAATTTTGGTGGCACCTCTTTTGGTCCAGCACTTTTTGCAAACATACTTTTCTTCAGCATGATGGATGGTGCCAGGAAAATGCTTTTGAAAGAGTTGATGGTAGGGAGAGATGGCAGCATTTTATTTGAGCTCCTGGATGATAAGAACTTCTCACACTTTTCTTTTTTGAAGTTTCACAACAAACAAGAGGTTAGAGGGAGGTTCTTAAATTTCTGTGCGCATGAGAATTACTGAGGCTGTTTATTAAGTGCAGTTTCTGATTCAGAGTCTTTATTTTTATTTCTTATTTTTATTTTTATTTTTTATTTTTTACATTATACAATAGTAAATAATAAAATGTTATTTTATTTTTATTCAGAAGCCTTTTTATTAAGCACCTGCTGGCTGATTCTAATTGGGTGGTTCATGGTTTAGTCTGAAGGAAAGATTATCACTCACAAATGATGGAAGAAACTGAGGTGTATGTTAAATAACTTGGCCAAAATCAACATGCCAAGTAAGTACAAGGCCCACGACACAAACGTAGGCTTTTGAGCTTCCAAACACCATTTCCTTCCCCCACATTATACCTCATTGGTATTTCTCCTGGTCATAGAGACACAGGTCTTTTATTTTTCCAGAGAGAAAATTATAATTGAACTTGACTTTAGCGATCATCACCCTTAGTCCAATTGTTGTGTATTGTGGATGGATAAGTACATTGTTGATGTTGAATTCAGATTCATTGCTTTTTCGTGGGAGAAAATGAGCTTGAAAAATTTGATGTTAAGTGAGCAGACTCTTTAGTGATGTACCATAAATTTACTCTTTAACTCTGGAGGGGCATTTTTGTCTGTTTTTTGTTTTGTTTAATTTTAATAACATCAAGTCATATACGGCTGTTTTCCTTTTTGTCTAGAATCAAGAAGTGGTGGACTTTGAAAAGTTGGATGACTACTCTTCTGCCTTTCAAGGTCATGATGTTGGATTCTGTTGCCTGGGTACCACCAGAAAAAAAGCTGGGGTGGTAAGGAAGAAATAGACCCTCTTCCCTTTTTTCTGATCAGTAATGTCAAAGATTCCTTTTCTGCTCACTCTTTGCTTTACACTTGCTGTGCTTAAATGTAAATTGTTCTTATCGCATTCTATCTCACTTGAGTGATTTGCTTTAACCTATTTTCATGCCAAGCTTTAAACTTCTGGGATAGAACATCAGAACAGAGGCATGATTCAGCTCATCTCCAGTGATGACTCAGCCTCTAGCAATGATGCAACCCCAGCAGTGATTCAGCTTTAACTGACGCAGAGCTGTTCTAACACACATCTTAGTTTCTTTTTAATGGTGTTCTAAATGGTGTGTCGGCCTCTGTCCAGAAGTCAAACTTTACTCTATAGTTAGAAATCAGAGCTTACTACGTAGATCCTGGGAAATTCTTACTATGTACATCTTAATTTAATTTATACCTTGATGATAGTTTATCCCTCTGGCAGAATTTCCTTGTTGGAGTTAATGATGTCTGTTGAACACCTAGGACCACGATGCTGCCGTGGGGGCTTACCATAGGTTTCTAAACAGGCCCATGCATCAGAATCCTTAGGAGAGGGCATGGTTAAGAACTATTGGTTTATACCAACCAAGGAGTTAGGCTCAGATGTATTTCTCTGGGCCCCCTGGTGCTCCAAAGAATAATTCTATGTATGCTTTCAGTAGGGATGCATTTCCGAATCCTCTGTAGTTCTACCATATGCCCTTGGAAACACATCTGGGTTTTGAGCTCTGTGCTGGGAAGTGTGGATTATCCTGGGAGAAGCTTAACTCTCCCAGAAATCGGCACATTCTCTCTCCTAGAGAGCAAGGGTCATGTTCCCACTGAGCAGCCAGTACAGTCTTTTCTGTCCCAGGGACAGTCACAAGCAGTGTGCCCTCCAAAAGCACTGGAAAATGTTTGTCCTAGTACACTGCGGGTCGCACTGTCTCAAGTGCCAACCTGACTTTGATGGTGACTCAGCAGAATGAAAAACACTGCATTAGGCATAGAGCTGTTGATTTTCATGACAGAAGGCAAATCTCATTATAGGGCGCTCCAGGGGAAAGTCTAAATGGCTTTGTTGCATTCAAATTGTGTCATGCAATTTTAATAGGAGAAATTGAGTGTTTTTCCTGTCCAGAATTCTTTTTTAGCTGGAGTTGCTTCCCTTCCCCCTTAGGCTACCCCATACCTTTTGTTCTCCAAAATCAATTTGAAAAGATAAAAGTAATTAATGAGTAAGCAGGAGAAAAGACTGGTAGACCAAGTAGAACCTCAGAAATGAGTTAAGGCTTAAATGGTTTAAGGGGATGGTGACAGAAAATAAGCTGACATTGCCTCCAGAAAGTCTTTTTTTTTTTTTAATTTAAATTCATTTAGATTGGATGTAGTATGTAGTTTGGAGGTTGTAATAACTTTAGGCAGTTTAAAAGAGGTGACAATTCACAAATGGCTAGGTAATAATAGTTGTTTGACGAGAAGTTGTGGATTTCCAAATTCAGTCCACCTGGTGTTCAGGTCAGCGGCCTTCTCTGTAAAAAAAAAAAAAAAAAAAAAATAGAGAGCGTCAGACAGATATTGCAAAACTAGTGGCAAGCCTCGAGTGTCATTCTGTAGCTGTCAGCCTACATTTTGCTTTAGCAATCTGAGTTTCCAAGAGAGAAACTTCAAGGAATTCAGGATTTCTATCTCAGTGTTAACATCCTCTGAGTAGCGCACTGATTTCTCTATGATCTTCAGTGTATTAGCTTGTTAGTGCTACTATAACAAAAAAACATAATCAAGGTGGCTCACACAACAGAAATTTGCTGTCTCATAGTCCCGAAGTCTGGAAATCTGAGATCGAGGTGTCGACAGCGTTGGTTCCCTCTGAGGGCCGTGAGGGAAGGCTCTTTCCCAGGCTTCTCTCCTTGACTTGTAGATGGCTGCCTTCTGCCTGTGTCTCTCTTCACATGGTGTTTTTTCCTATGTGCCTGTGGCTAGGTCCAAATTTCTCCTTATTATAACAACAGTAGACAAATTGGATTCAGAACCACCCTACTTGTCATGACCTCATCTTAACTAAGTACGTCTACAAATAAGGTCACAGTCTGAGGTACTAGAGGTTAGGACTTCAGCATGTGAATCTGGCAGGGGGAGAGGGAGGACACTGCAGCCCACGGTATTCACTCTGCCCAGATTTCTGTTGACACTGGTGCTAGGAGTAGGTCTGTTAGCTTTCTTCAGCCGTTTGGAAACCCATTTCCTTCAGCAGTAGCTGGTTAGTGCTGCTCCTGTTTTCACATTCACGAGCCATCGCTGTCTAATCAAGGCAGTGGCTTCGTGACTTGGTCTTAATCCAGATGTGCTGGATCAGGCTCCTTGAGAGAGTCTGATGCAGCCCATCCTCCTCTTCTTGCTGGACCTGCCTTCAGGAGGCGCTGGGCTGTATTAGTCCTCCTCACCTGCTGGTTTTCAGGTCCTTCAGGTTGTCCCAGGTGGCCTTCACCTTGCTTTGGTAACGTATGTGCTAGTGAAGGTTGAAATACCCTCTGAAAACCAGATCTACATTGGCCTTGAGGGAAAAGCAAAAACTCACAGAGACCCCCAAGAAGGGTGCTTTCCCCTTATTAAGAGAAGGGTTTGGTTAGTGAGTTTAAGGGGGTATGATGTGGTTTCACCTTTTTCTTTGTCTCCTCACCCAGTAGGCACAGGCTCCAGAAATCCAGGCTCTCAGATTCTGTTGAATGGACGATGCTGATAATGTGATTCGTGCAGCCATGGTGACATTTATCAGGCCTGCATAGAGTCTCATGGCTTCTGGTTCTGATATACTCTTTGAATCCAGATGTTCACAAACTATAGCCCACCTATTTTTGTACAGCCCTTGAGCTAAGAATGTTTTTATGTTTTTAAATGGTTAAAAAAGTTCAAAAGTGGAGGGGGGAAGGTATAGCTCAGTGGTAGAGTGTGTGCTTAGCATGCACGAAGTTCTGGGTTCAATCCCAGGTACCTCCGTTAAAAATTAAAAAATTAAAAAACCTAACCCCCCCCCCCAAACAAACAAACAAAAGGTAAAAAAATTTGAAAGTGGAATAATACGCCATGACATGTGAGACTATAAGAACATCAAATTTCGGTAGCCATAAATAAAGTTTTACTGGAACAGTCTCATTATTTTATGTATTATTAATGGCTGCATTTGTGCTGTGATGGCAGAGCTGTGTAATTGCAGTGGAGACCTGCAAAGCTGCAAATATTTACTGTCTCATCTTTTATAGGGAAAGTTTGCTGTTCCCTGTTGTCCGCTCTGCTGTTTTTACATGATGTCTAGGAGGGGGTTTTGTAAAGTGGTGAGGTCCTGGATGGTTCAAGGAACCCAGATCGTAAGCTTTGTTTGGATACCAAGTGACTGTGGGACGTTGGGTATGCCGGTTCCCTCCTATGGGCCGCTGTCTCCTTGTCTGTACTGAGAGGGAGGTGACCACTGAATCCCTGGCCTGCAGAATTCTTTGACTTTCAAAGCACAGAGAAAAGAATACCCCAAATGGAAAAATTGTGTGAGAACACAGAGATGGACTCAGGAGTCTTCTGTATCTGTATGACTTTGTTTTGCTATCCAGAGCTCTTGCTCTAACCAAGATCTTGGTTCCAGCTCTGTACCTCAAATATAGACATGCCCTCCAGGACACAAACAAAGGAGGTCTCAGGTCAGACCGTTTGTTATTCGTCAGCCCCTCTGTTTTCTAGTCTAATTTATGGGGTTGGATTGAAAAGGGATTGAAGGAGGAAGAAATGGAAGCAGAAATATTGCCAAGTGGGACCCTTTGTGGAATGACAGATTCTCCCTTCCTGGAAAAGGGCCCTCTTGACCTTGAGTCATTCCTGCGTGATTGCTTGTCATGTCAGTCAGTGCTGAGCTACCTCATCAGGATGAGTTGTTCTTCGGCCACCGTGTTCCCACTTTTCAGGCAATGGTAAAGAAGGTTAGAAGGAATGCTTAGTAGCTTTGGATTTTCATGAGACTTAAAATATAGAGTAATTGGAGAATTTGTCTCCATAGGTGTTTGTGGAGCCCATGAAGTATCTCTGCTGAGTCGTGTTAGTGTATCGTGTTCACTCTTTTGAGCAGGTGCTGGGAATGGAAATTTACAGTGGGAATTTACTTAATCAATTCCTTTTTCTGGAAGGAACTCTGATTCCTGTCTTAGAGTAGAACACACCGACTGTGGATTCAGAAAGACACAGTAACATAAGGGACTTAATGCTCCCAGGAGAGTGGCTTTTCTCCTGCCATATGGTTGAGGAAACTAAATACAGTTTTTCTGAAAATAGTATGTCTAGGATATGGGGTAGCTTCTTGTTTGTTTTCCCATTTTTTAAAAAAAATTTGAGCTGTTAGAGAACAAGCAAGGGTGTTGATAATAAGGTTTTAAAGATGCTTAGCAAGTTAGTTCCCTTCTACCTATAAATGAAATCTTCCTCACTCGAGAGAAAATTGGTGTGTATCCCTATCTCTGAGCCAGTCACCAGGATCCCCGTTTAAGTTTGGCTTCTAAGTCCTTGAAAGCCGTTGACCCCTTTGCTTTTGAGTTTCATTCATCAGCTGAAAGGCCATGCCATCAGGGTGGGGGAAGTGAAATTCAAAATTTGTCGGCTTGGAAAACTGTGTATTTATAATCAGCTTGAGGGCTCAGAGGATTTGTGAAATCGTTTCGGATTAACAGCCATTGATTGCTCATAAAACAATATTTAGCTTTGTCCAGAGAACAGCAGTGGGGAAAGGTACGGGCACCTTGTCACCAGGGCCCATTGAGCAGGGCTGATGGGCTAAGTGTGGGGGGCTCTGCGGCGGCGTGGGTGCTCGTCCTGCAAGGAGCCGTTGTCAGCCCTTCTCGAGGCTGGTGAAAGGAAGGACGCCAGGCTCTGATGGCTGGGGTGGTATTGATGTGCCTTCGCTGACTAACCAGATTGAAAAAGTCCCATGGTATTTATGTCACTTTAATTTTCATCCAACAATTGGAGACGACAGCACTCTATTAAGGAGAGGTTGATCCAAAACTAAAGCCAAATAAATTGGGGTCTCAGTTTAATCAAATTATCCCTTGACTGGCCCTGGATTAAGTGAGAGGGATGGCGTCGGTCTCAAGCCTTGTGATTGGCGGAATCTTTCCCTTATTTTTAAAGACGTGGATGAAAGCAGCAGCATTTTAACAGAGACGACGCTAATAATCCTTCCAAGAAATAGTGCTCAAACGGCAGCAGCAACAAAAAGTTTATTTCCCCTAGTCAACGATGTCATTTTATTGGGAATAACAAACCTGGTATCAAAATCAGAGTTCTGGTGAATTGGAGTGAGGGGAAGCAAATAGATGTGGAAGAGAAATTGAATGTTTTAGAATTTTTCGATGTCGTTTTTGGTTGTTTTTCTTGGCACGCTTTCAGCACATGTAAACTCTCAATTCGGAGAACGGCTCTCAGGAGAATCACATCCCTCACTCAGGATGTGCTGGGTATTTAAATTGGTTTGCTTCACACTGATTTCAAAAAGCAATGATGTGAGTTTGAATCAGTGTGTAGGACAGGTGGGCCAGTCAGTTTTTAGGACTGAGTGTCAAAGTATACAAGGCAAAAGGGGATGGGGATAGTCCATGGGTAAGAGTTAAGTTAACCGTACCTAAAAAAGGCAGAAAAACCGCACCGCCCTGCAGGTCGTGGGCATAGTTAAAAATGCACTGCAAGTGATGAGAAGGGAGGATGGGAGAGGCTTTTGAGGTAACGGTGATGTTCTGTTTCTGGATCGGGGGACTGGTGGCCAAGGATGTCCAGTTTATGAATATCCATCCAGCTCTAGACTTACACTATGTTTATGCTTCTTTTATGATCTACTTCAGTACAAAGTTTGAAAAGTTTGCTTGGGCCCCTTATTTTGGAATTGAATTCTGTATTCGTTTCCTCTTGCTGCTGTAACAAATTGCCTCAAATTTAGTGTGTAAAACAACATACATTTATTATCTTACAGTTCTACAGGTTAGCAGTCCAATGTGGATTTCGCTGAGATAAAATCAAGGTGTTGACAGGGCTGAGCTCCCTTCTGCAGGCTCTAGGGGAGAATCCAGTTCTGGCTTCTAGAGACCACTTGCATTCCTTGGTTCTTCTTCCATCTTTAAGGCCAGCAATGGGGGATCAAGTGCTCCCCACAGTGCAAAACTCTGACCTCCACTTCTGCTTCCCTTTTCCACATTTTTAATGACTCCTCTGATTACCGTGGGCTTATTTGGATAATACAGAATAACTTTTTTCAAGGTCAGCTGATTAGCAGCCTTTGTTCCACCCGCAACTTTAGTTCCCCTTGGCCACGTAGCCTCCAACACATTCTCAGGTCCGGGGCTTAGGACATGGACATCTTTGAGGGGCCATGAATCTGCCTCCCACAGTTATGAATTAGTCATATCATTAGCTGGAGATGGTGTGAGGTAAAAAGGAACGTGGGGACAGTGGGGAGCAGTGCTCAGAGAGCCAGAAATTTGCTCTCTGTTCTCAACTCTCTCACTTATTTACCCACTAGTTCTCAGATCGCTGAACCTTGTGTTCACATCTCCACAATGAGAGGGTTGGATGTGTTATTTCCTAGATGCCTTCTGACATTTGTGAAAGATACGGATGTCCATACAAAATAAAACATTTAGGGTCAATAACTACCATAGGGCAGATTTTTAATTAAAAAAAATCAGTGGGGCAGTATTCTAGTCTTCAGATTTGGAATCTGCATTTTATGAAACCTCATGATGTAAGTGTGGGTCCCAGTGAAGCTCAGCATCAGTAGGCTTTAGACTTCTCTTCAGCTGTCCCGCGTGTGAGGACACCAGAGTCTGAGGACCCAGGAATCTGTGACTACCTGGAATTCTCTTCTCTGGGTACAGGCACGGGTCCTTCAATTAGCCCCAGAAATGAGTCTGTCTTCTCTTGTTTGCCCTGTCCTCTCCCCTCCTCTTTTGACTACCACTTAGTTTTTTTTTTTTTTTTCTAATTGGATGTGTCTTTTCTCTGCTGCTGTCACTGGACATTTATTCGTTCCTTTAATATTTTTGGAGCACCTACCATGCGCTGGGTATGTACTAATGCTGAGATGTTTATTAAGAAAGACCCATCTGGGGACCGGAAAGGATAAATTGGGAGTTCGAGATTTGCAGATACTAACTACTATATATAAGATAAATAAATAATAAGGTCCTACTGTATAGCACAGGGAACTATATTCAATATCTTATAGTAACCGATAATGAAAAAGAATATGAAAGCAAATATATGTATGTATATGTATGACTGAAACATTGTGCTGTACACCAGAAGTTGACACAAGGTTGTAAACTGACTATACTTCAACAAAAAAGAATGCAAAAAAAAAAAAATTTGAACCAAAAAGAAAGACCCATCTGCTGCCTTCACTGGATTGAATCTAGACCAGAAGTCTCCAAACATTCTTGATTATACACCTATCAGTAAAAAAGAAAATCTGAGGGTACACTCTTTACTAACATGTAAAGTATATTGTAAAACATACACAAAAACTGGAAATTAAATAGGCTTTGTTCTTAAAGTGTCCGGATAGTGTTCTCGGCCACCCTTTAAGACCCTACCATGTGAGAGTTGACACTGAAAAAAACAGAGAACACAGAGAGAGGGTGGTAAGGTGGTGAAGCATTAAAGACAAAGAAATGTGTGACTAAAAATAGTTTCTCAGCCCAATCTTATCATGCCTTTTGCTCCTTGTGGATTTGCTTGGTGTCTGTGTTTCAGTGTCATTGCCCTTATTTTTCCATTGCATCCTGGCCTTGCTGCTAAAGCTGGTGCGTCTGTCCTGAGGATCAGGCTCAGAGTCTTTCCCAGGGTCTAAGCCTGACTTTCATGTTTTGCTTGGATGCATTTTCTTTCAACTGCCATCCCTCCACCTCCCCAGGACTCTTAACCTGCCACCCAAGCTGAGGAGTAATGTTTAAGATGAACTCACAGCTTTTTGGAAATAACTCACATCCTTTCCCCCCATCAGGAAGGATTTGTTCGTGTCGATCGAGATTACGTCCTGAAGTCTGCAGAGCTGGCAAAAGCTGGAGGGTGCAAACATTTCAACTTGCTGTCCTCTAAGGGAGCTGATAAGTCAAGCAGTTTTTTATACACTCAAGTCAAGGTTTGTGCATCTTTCTTTCATAGACCTTGGAGAACCCTGGCTAATTGGCAATACTAAATAATATAAAATGCTACATAATACAAAAATGCATTAAATGCATTATATTATGCATTTTTATAGCTGCAGGGACTACTCTTTTGCAGGGATATATTTAGTAAACAGGAGTGATTTGAAAGATAATTTCTAGTGCCTTTCCCTTAGTTATTTATCTAGTAATCATGAAATGAGGTGTCTCTGGTCTTGAAGATAAGCATGGAATCTAAGCATCAGAAGAGACTTTGGGAGTGATTCTTCAGCTTTTCCAGAGCAGATGATATGTTTTTATTGGATGTGGCTCAAGGAATTATAACCTGTTTTGGAGGGTTCCCTGAAGCCAGCCCCAAGTTTAGTAATATGCTAGAAGGTCTCTCAGGACTAGCCATATAGTCATCTTCACAGGTATGATTTATTACAATGAAAGGATATAAAGCAAAGTTAAGAAAGGGAAGAAGAAGTGCATGGAGAGAGGTCTGGAGGAAGCTAGGTACAAGCTTCCATGGGTACCTTCTTCTGCCAATTGAGCTGCACGTATTGAATTTCTCCAGCAATGAGCATCACCTACCAGAGAAATTCACCTGAGCTCAGGAGTCCAGGGTTTTAATGGGAGTCAGTTACATAGGCACCCTCAGTCTAGAAAAAAATTAGAGAGTTCCAGAAGGAAAGCAAGTGTTCAGCGTAAATCACCTTGTTTGTACAAGTAGTTTAGGCACAGGAGAGTACCCTTATCAGTTAGCTAATGAAATCGTCCTGAAATCTGAGTTCCCAGGCACAGGCCAAAGGACAACCTTGCAAGCAGACCTTTCTAAGAACAGCAGTTTCAGCCTGATAACTCTTGTATGCATGCTCCTAATGGAGACAAAACACATCTTTGTTAAAAGCTCTCTAAGAAATGTACTCACATAAAAAGGTATATATGAAGGTTCACAGAAGCATTATTCATAATAGCCAAATTGTGGAAACAACCCAGATATCCATCACCTGATGCATGGCTGAAAAAAATGTGGCATGTAGCTACAAAAGAAGAGTATTGATTCAACTATGAAGAGGAACGGCACGTGTTACAGCATGGATGAACCTTGAAAACGCTATGTTGAATGAGAGAGGCCAGTCACAAAAGGCCACAACTTACATGATTTCATTTATAGGAAGTATTCAGAATAGGCATATCTATAGAGATGGAAAGATGAGTACTTGGCTAGGGCTTGGGGGTGGGGTATAGGAGTGAGTGCTAATTGGTACAGGGTTTCTTTCTGGGTAATGAAATATTCTAAATTTAGATTGTGATGAAGGTGGGACAACTCTGTGAATATACTAAAAAATATTAATTTTAAAAATGTTTTAATAAAAGCTACCACAAATTATATGATGCAACATGTTAAGCCCAGATGGGTAGTACGAACAAGCCAAGGAGGAGGAGGACGGCAGGCTGGGTGGTTCGCAGACCTTTAGATGTATCCGTGGCCTGAGCTCCTCTGGCATTCCTATTTATAGAAATGCCTGGTGTGAAAATGCATGGATTGTTCAACAAATTTAGTTTGAAGCGTCATCTAAATGTAATCTCACTATCCCTTGAAACGTGGTGGGGTTTGTTAGGACCTGAGTAACATAGGGAGTCTGTGGGTCTCCTGACCCACTGGAGCTACCTGGAAACCAAAAAAGGTTAATGTGGACTGGCCTGCAGCATTGATTCTGGACTAACAGGAGTCTCTTCTTTTATGGCTGGACTCCTAGCATGTCACCCTCTGGACCTGCTTCAGTAGGTCCCATGAGAGGCTGGACTGACGACGCAGCCATTTACTTATGCAGCACATCTTTTTTACTCTCTGCTAAATGTCAGGATTAATTGATCTCTTCCTTAACTCGCCAGACTCTTTAGAATCTAAAATTCTAGATGAGGATATTTACAAGTATTGAGACCTGCAGAAAGATTGTCTTCAGAACCTCAGGTCCTTCCTGGTATTCTCTCTTAAGCATTTCAGCAAGTTGGTCTTGATTAAATACTAAAAATGTGTTTTTTGTTCCCAGGGAGAAGTGGAAGCTAGAGTTGAAGAATTAAAATTTGATCGTTACTCCATATTTAGGCCTGGGTAAGTATTCACACTGCCTAGGAATACCCCACTGCGGGTTATTCCCTAGAAGCTAGTTTTTTATTTGAAGAGGCTGACAGATAAGCTATCTAAGATATGAAAGAGGTTGGCTGGAGGTAGATCGCTTCTCTGAAGAACCCACCTTTTGTTTTTGAAGGAAGGGGTAGATGGCTGGGGGTGGGGGGCAGGTTCAGAACAGTCTGGAATTTCCTGGGAAGCTTTTGCTGCCTTCTTTTTGAAACATTCTTTGTGTCCAGATAAAACTGTGTGCCCAAATAAAATCCACTGTATAAATGTGTTTGGGCTGCCATCACAGAATAACACCACAGAGTGGGAGGGTAGAAGTCTAAGATCGGGGTGCCAGCGGGGTTAGTGTCTGGTGAGGCCTCCCGTCCTGGCATGTCAAAGACTGCCTTCTCTCTGTGTCCTCACGTGGTCGTTCTTCTCTGTGCGTGGAGAGAGGGAGAGAGCTCTCTGATACCTCTTCCTCTTCTGTAAGGACACCAGTCCTATCAGATTAGGTCCCATCCTTATGACCTAATTTAACCTTAATTACCTCCCTAAAGGCATTGTCTTCAAATACAGTCACACTGGGGGTTACAGCTTTAACATGAATTTGGAGGGACACAGTTCAATCCACAACATCCCATGTGGTCTGAATGCAATTTATTGTCTCTTCTTCCACTTTCCTTTTTTCTCTTTAGAGTTCTGTTATGTGATAGGCAAGAATCTCGCCCAGGTGAATGGTTGGTTAGGAAGTTCTTTGGCTCCTTACCAGACTCTTGGGCCAGTGGGCTCTCTGTGCCGGTGACGACTGTGGTTAGAGCGATGCTGAACAACGCAGTGAGACCCAGCGACCAGAAGAAGGAGCTGCTGGATAACAAGGCCATTCATGAGCTGGGGAAAGCTGATGGCTCTCTCAGGCCATGACCACCCTGAAGCAATGCTTTTTATTGTAAAACTCAACACCTACCACCTAATCGGTAATTTTGGGGTCTAAGAAAAGTCAGCATGCTTTAACTGTGGTTTCACTATTCTCAGCTGCCCAAATCCAGTCAAAAATGATTGTGCTCTGTTCTACATCAGCATTTTAGAGCCTGGTTGTGCATTTGTAAACATCACCCACTCTATTTCAAAAACAGAGATTCAGCAGCTCCCTGGTGGTCCAGTGTGTAGGATTTGCTGCAAAAATTGAGATTCACAGGCCTTAACTCAAACTCTTTTGAATCAGAATTTTGGGAGGTACAGCCACAGAAGTCTGTTGTTTTGTTTAAGCTTTTTTTTATGGTTCTGATGCCATTGGTGGGGAAGCCAGCTTTGAGACACTTGTCTGCAGAGTCACAGCAGCAATGCAAACCTTGTGTATCATGCAAATGAGTTCTGTCCTAAAATTGCTAACATTTATGTCTGAGTGACCCAGTGCCGACTGCTTGTGATTGTGTAAATGAACATTGTGCCTTACTACTCCTGTAGAAAATATAATAAAAAAGTTATTATGTAACTGAGCTTATACAATTCATAGGATAATTAAATAGAGGAATAAAAATAAATGAACAAGTCTTGAGTGCCCTTAGATTGTTAGAAAATGCCCAAGTATCAGTGGTAATATGCAGTATTTGGGCCAATGGGATGATAATAGCAGCTAATATTTATCAAGTACTTGCTAAGGGCAAGCTTTTACACATGCTGTCTATCCTTTAATCCTCCAAACAGTCCTGATAATTCTTAGAGGTGGTGCTATCATCCTGTTCCCCTTAGATGGGGAAACTGAGGCTTGCTGTGTTTAAGTGCCTCGCCTAAGGGCCCAAAGCTGAAGCCTGAGGCTGGGACATGGCAGAGCAGGATTCTAACCCACGTCAGCCTGATCCCACAGCTTGTATTTTAAACGACTCTGCAAGAGCATCCAGTATCTGCGTATTTCCACGAAGTTCCAGTTAATTGTTAATGGATCAGTATATGCTGTGTAATTTTTCCACTGGTCTAGAATCCTTATAATGATTAACTGCAAATCATTCGCATAGCCAGTAAAAGTGCACCTCAAAGTGCTTCCCTTTAAAAACTATGAAAAAGGAAAGGAAGATGTAGAAGGAAGGATCAAAGTCACCAGGAGCACACTGTTTCCTGTTTCTATCATGGAACAAAGGTTTGTGGTGAAATTTGTCTCACTTCTGTGCTGGGGGAAGCAAAGTGATCTGAGTGATGTTAGTTTTTACAGGGTCTATACTCTGTCAAGTCAATGTCAAGCTTCAGGGGACACTGGAAGATAAAGGCCATCATCCCCTCTAATGGAAAGGCATGTTGTATCTTAAGAAAAGATTGGACATTCTGAATGTCAGTCATTTAGGAGAGAGGCATATTTTAGGATGGGATGAGGTCTTGGAATGTGGGCTTTAGGAAGGAGATGGAACATCTTTCTCCTACCAGGTGGGGATCCTTTGAGGCTGGCCTCTGAAGAGCCTATGTGTTTGGGTGATAATAAGCCTGGGCTCCAAGAAGTGAGGCACGAAGTCAGGGGAGCCCATGAAGATATCCTGAGGCTGGTGGGCTTTAAAAGGAGCTAAACCCAGAGGCCAGTTTTAAGTTACTCTCTGTATATTATTTCCTTACCCACAAACCCTCTGTCAGGTCTTGTTCAACATTCTTTTCTGATCTCAGTAGTGAAGTGGGATGATCGGTGAGTGTCTGTGTTCATCTTTGGAGTAAAGAAAAATGCTATTCCCTCTTAAGCCCAGCATTGTGGTGACACAAACTTCAAGGAACAAGATTCTGGCCCAATCACCCCTCTAGACTCAGTGTTTACTGTTAACATAGAATGATTAGGTGTTAATGGGATTTAGCAGGTTTCCCTCCGGATGTTATGCAGACACGGAGAAGATGGGCCCTGCTGGAGAATATGTTAGGAGGATGAAGGAAAAAGCTGGGTGAGCCTAGGTAACAAAAAGACCTTGAGTTAATTAGTGCATTGAGCTTTTTGAATGCCTGCTATGTGCCACTGGGCACATAGGCAGCGCATCTACATCAGTGAACAGTAAGTCTACCTCAACAGAGCCAGCAGGTATTCTGGCAATGTCCTACAATGTAAGAGGGCTTCAAACCTAGTATTTGATGGGTTCTGTCCTCTAGGAGTTTACAGTTGATGGAAAGGAGCAGATTGGAGAAGCTTAGCAATAATACATCATTTTCATTCAGCAAGTTTATTGAGCACCTACTATGAGTTAGGCCATATATTATGTGCCAGAGATATGAAGGTAAAGAGATATGGCCCTTACTGGATGGCTCAGTGCTGCGGGTACGACCAAAAAAAAAGAAAAACAGAAAAAGCAAGTGGTAGGTGCTAAGAAACTAACAGGAAGCAGTTGGAAAGATAGAAGAAACTACTTTAGAAAAGATGGTCTGAGGAAAGACTTCTTGGCTGAGACAGAAAGTACCCACCCATTTGTAGAACATTCTTAGCAAAGGCCTTGAGGTGGGAAAATGATTAGCAGCAAATAAAAGGCTAGAGGGTGAGGCCCAGAGTGAAGGGCTGAGTTGAGATGTTAGGCAGGATTCTGTAGAACCTAGTACGCCAGGTAGTCAATTTAATTGGATAACCCTGTGCCAAGCCCAGTGCTAGCATCTGGGATTAGAGCTTGGGACATATACTTTAAAGACTAAAATCCTTAAGACAGCCCACAAGGCTTTGGCCCTGCTGTGGTCCCTGGTACAACCAATGGCCCCTGCTGTTTCCCCTTCTCTGCCACACCCCCCTGAGGGATCTGGGAGCCCAGGAACCAGAGTGGAGTCCCAGGCTCTCGCCTGCGTTCGACCGCCTCTGCCACAAGAGGGCGCTGCGGGCAGGTCGCCCCCTCCGCTCGAATGCACAGGAAGCGCGATGCCGACTGCATAAATGCTGCGGCGTCTCTCTGCCCCGGGACTCTGGGCAGCGGGCGACGACCACCCGCTAAGGCCTGCCGCAACCCGAGGAGGAGACAAAAGCCAGGTCCTAGCGCGCAAAGTCCAGCCCAGGTTTCAGCGCTTACTCAGCGCGCCCTGCGTCAACCCTGCGGCAGGAGGCGGAGCCTGGCTCTCCTCCCGCCCACCCGGATCACGTGACCAACGCAGCGGCCCCAGAGGGCGGAAGCACTCCCGAGCAGGCGCGCGCGCTCTGGCGTTCCTGGGCGTCCGCGGGATTCGCCAGGTCTCGGCCTTGCCGCGCGCTCGTGCTCACGCTCGTTCCCGGGTTCCCGAGCCCGGAGAGCTCGGGGGCGGCTGCGCGCGCACTGCACAGCCGGGTCCCCGCCCCCAGGCGCAGCGGGCTCCCAGGCACCGGAGCCATGTGCTCGTTAGCGTCCGGCGCTACCGGTGGGTACCCGGCCCCTCAGCGCCAAGGCTGCGCCGCCGCCGCGGGGCCGGTCCAAGACCCTCCCCTCCCCCTGCGCCCTGCGGAAGCTGGGGAGGTGGGGCTCTTCAGGGAGGGTGGGGGAGGGGCGAGGAGCGGGGCGGGAGAGCGCTCGCGGGGCCCAGAGCGTTCTCCCCTCCCTGCCCCTCGTGCGCCCGTTTCGCACTGGTGTCCGAGGCAGATCTGATGGTTTGCGTGTGCTAGGCGGCCGGGGCGCTGTGGAGGAGGAGGAGGAGGAGGACCTGCCAGAACTGTCAGACAGCGGTGACGAGGCCGCCTGGGAGGATGAGGACGATGCCGATCTCCCCCACGACAAGCAGCAGACCCCCTGCCTGTTCTGTGACAGGTTCGTCCACCTCAGCTCCAGGCTCCGCCCTCGATGTCCGGGCCGCATGGGTCTGTGTGGTCCGCTCGTCTGGAGTCCAACCAGAGTGGCTCCTCTCCAAATGTGGAACCCGTGGTTTGTCGGGAAGCAAGACCCACTGTGGTTTAGAGGGAGGAGCCATGACCTGGAAGCCAGGTTACGCTTCTCTTCGGCGGGCCTGTTTCCCCTTGTGTAAAATGAAAGGGTTCTGGTCTGGATCTGTGGCTCCCAAATCTGGTTGTGCACCTTTGTCACCTGAATCACTTAAAAAAAATACAGGTACTAAACTCTGTACCTCAGTCCTTCTAAATCAGGAATGGGGTCTAGGAATCTTTTTGTAAAGACACTATCCCAGGTGATTCTAAGGAGTAACAAGTTTGAGAGTCACTAGGTAACCCCTCAGGACCCTTCCAGCTTTCCCATTCTATAATTCTTAACAAATATAAAGTTTCTGAGGTGTAGTATTTCCAGTTGAGCCATTTAAAGAGCCACCTTTCTTAGGGCTTCCCGCCTATTGAAAGGGAAGGAATTGATGCCTTTTCACTTAGGAGAAAAGAGGCAGCAACACCAAAAACTTGTTCAAGGTCACAAAGCTGTGCTTTGTCTTATATCCAAATCAATATTCTTTCTACTTAAAATTCTGCCTCTTCGTCTCAACAAACTTTGACTTTGGCTGCTGTTCTGGGCAAGTGTGTATGAAAGAGGCCTGGCATACGTTAGCCAGTGTTACTTTAAACATTTTACTGGTTTCTCCTGAATCTGGGCCTGGTGCTGATGGTGGTACACTAGCTCCTGTTGAGTCGTCGTCGTTCTCACTTGTACCCTCATTTGGGCAGTTACAGAGTACAGGCTGCCTACGTCCTCGCAAAGTAACCTTTATTGAGTATCAGGGAGGTGCTTCTTTGTGATAGGCTGCTTAATACTGCAAAAATAACCCATCTGAATAAACGTTTGTTGAAATCTGCATGTGTGCTAGGCACACAAGAGGTATGCAGCTTCTCTGTGGTGCATTCCTATGTTATTACGTGCCCATCAGTTTTGCAAGTCACATAATAAAGAAGCTTGGTCCTCACAGTGTGTGTAATGCAAGTCCTTGGGGATCACTGCAAGACCACTTTTGAAGTATCGCACTTGGGGAATGTGCCAGCTATGAAATTATATTTTGTGCATTATTTCTTAAAGCTATCTCAGCTGTGCCATTTCAAAGCCTCTGAAAGCAGAGTTGACACTTAGAGGAGAAAAGAATCTTATAAACGAAATTTTCATGTCTTGAGAGACAACAATCTATCAAAGGGAGTTCTCTTTCTTAAAAGCCTCTTGATAAATTCAGTGTTATTATTTAGCAAATAAATTAAGTTCAGTTTTTAAGGGCGGTTTGTTTTAGGTGGAAAATGGGACTCAGAAGTAATGTTTCCCTTTAGAAGTGCTGAGTTTCTTTCATCTACAGGTATGTTTGTTTTCCTGTTAATTGGAAGTAAAACTGGAAACCTGCAGAGTAGGGCGAAAACTTTTATATCTAACGTGAAATCAATGTTTAAACTTCTTAGGGGACTATTCCATGAAGCTGTTGCTTGATTTTTCAGGTTATTTACCTCTGCTGAAGAAACGTTTTCACACTGTAAGTCTGAGCATCAATTTAATATTGATAACATGGTTCATAAACATGGTGAGTATTTTTTAGAATAAAGAAATTTTTAGTTGTGAAATTTAAGTTTAGACTTTATATTTTTCCAGACCTTTCCTTTTCTGTCCAAGTCTAATATAGTGAAACGTATAGCAACAACTTACGGAAATACAGTTTTTTTGACAAGTGGCTTTTGAGGAAAAAATGAGTAAGTCATTCTTCTAGAGAACATTCACTGCATTTAAGCTTACATTGGTTCACAACTATAAAGGAATAAAAAACTCTTGTAATGCAATTGCATTTTTATCATTCGAATTAGGAAGAGAAGAGGGGAGTATTAGAATTAGGGAGAATTAGGGAGAGCAAGTATAGAGGTGGACTTTGGAAAAGGCGGTGAGGTCAAAGCATAACATGGACTTAAAGGCATACAAAATTGAGTTTCATAAGGAGTTTGATAAGAGAGTATGGGAAAAGGGAGTGATAAAGTGGTAAGCCCAAGATTCAGATGATGATTCTATTGAAACTTGCATTTAAAAATAAGTAATGAGAGCTTACCACTCTAAAGAAATGCAGAAGAGCTACAGTAGCCTGCTAAAATTAACTGAATACAGAATTGGCTTTTTGGTCCCTGTGTTTATTACTAACTAGAAAGGACATTATTGAAGAATAGCAAACATTAGGCAGACTTTAGGTCTCAGATAAACTTATGGTGGGTGCATTATGTTTATAATTCATAAATTCAGCTGCAGCTATTTTTGTAAGACATAAATGACTTAGTTGCATTGGTTTTTTTTTTCATGTTTTTAGTGTGTATTTTAAAACTGAATTGGAATCATACTTTATATAATTTTGTATTTTTTTACCTACCACATAGGTTTTTGTATGCTGTTATGCTTGTGAAACATTTTTGTATGCTGTTATGTTCCTCATAGCAATATTTCTCATGACAAATAATTAGTTGGATATGCTTTCCCTGTTTAAAATGCTGCTTCATTTTTGGAAATATGAGAACCAGATGATGACAAGCCTCGTTTTTTCACTTGCATCATTTAACTTAATGTAAAAAGCTAGTATACTTTGTGTACTCTGTGTCCTGGCAAAATTATAGTTTAGTAGGCACCACAGATGTTAGAGATTTAGAAACTTTTGGCTTTAATATCAACCACCAAATACTTGGTAAAATCTAGGGCTGAATTTTCCTCTTTCGTATTCTGATAAGTGAGGAGTAGAATTCTAAAAATTAATTTTCTTGTTTTTCAGAAATGCAAAAAAAGCATTTAAAAATTTGTCATCTGTGGCTGTTTCTCCATTAAAATATTCTGAAGTGTCAAAGTTAATGTTTCTAGTTCTTAATAAGAAATTTAAAGTATTGTAAGTAGTATAGAGGAAAGAAATAGGTTATTGTCTAACCAGAGAAGCATGTATAGAGCAGGTCAATGAAACGAAACTCATGTGATGTTAAAAAAGGTGACTTTTTTTTTCCCCCTCTTTAGGACTTGAATTTTATGGATACATTAAACTAATAAATTTTATTAGACTTAAGGTAAGTTGGTAGCTTAATTTACAGTTTTGTTTAAAAACTAAAGAAATACTGCAGCGACTCTGAATGCACCAACTTGTAAGACTACGGGGAACTACCATATAAGGAACTGTTTTAAATTTGACACTCAATTGTTTTGAGGGAGTCATGGCCATCAGGAACTAGCACAGCTGTAGCACCATGTGAGTGGATACATCCCATACTTAGCAAGGTCGTTTTTAATTGTATCTAAGAGATGAATCAGTGTTACTTGAGAGTAATTCAGTGTCAGATAAAGGGAAATATGGGTAGTCTTTTCTGTAAAACCGGAAATCACTTCTAGTGTGATTTTAAGTACTTTGATTGCTCTTTTTCTGTTTTTTCAAATCCTTTTTTTCTGTTCAGTTGATGTTTATATTGCTACTTCGCCCAAATCCAAACAATACAAAACTGTGCATTAAAACTGTTAACTAAGCAATCATCCAGTCAAGTTAATGAAATGGCAGGTAAACATAGACTCTTTAAACAGAAGTTTTGTGTAACATGGACACGATTTCCTTTTGTGTTTAATTTTCCTAGTTTTTGGTAGGGGAATCCTGTGATTATATGAGATGAAAAAATATGCAATTAATTTTGCCTCCAGAATCCTACAGTTGAGTATATGAATTCCATATACAACCCAGTGCCTTGGGAGAAAGATGAGTATTTGAAGCCAGTACTAGAAGATGACCTTTTACTTCAATTTGGTAAGATGAACATACTGTATCTGCTTTAGAGTAGGGTCGTCTGTTATGGCAGAATAGAGGTTAGGTGTCCTAGGAAAATACATTCATCTCCTTGATTCTCTAAAGACCTCATTAGGTAGTTGGTTTCGATAGGAAGGTGAAGTCACTTAAAAAGTGAGAGTCACACTAGCAGTTACCAGGGAGGAATATCATCTGGGGTTAAACATTGTGTACAAGGTGTCCTGAAACATAGGAAGACTTGAGAGAATAATTTTGAGTTGTTAGACTGATTTTTAGTGTAACTAAAATTAAGGTTTTTATTTAATATAAATTACAGCTTTTAAATTGGTAACTTTGATATTTAATAGATTTAAGTAAATTTAATAATATTTGCTGCTTTTATCTAGCATAATCAGATCTGATAATTGACTTTTCTTAAGACATCTAATTGACTGAGATTTTGTTTTGATTAAAACAGATTCCATGCAAATTTCCATGGGTTTCCTCACTTACACTAACTCTGAAGCTGCCCTATGGCAGGGTCACTCTCATTTCTTTCTTTTTTTTTTTAATGTTTTATTTTATTTATTATTGTATTTAATCATCTTATTTTGATGGTGGGGGGAGGTAATTAGGTTTATTTATTTTTAGAAGAGATACTGGGGATTGAACCCAGGACCTCTGCATGCTAAGTGTGCCCTCTACCGCTTGAGCTATACTCTCCCCCTTCTCATTTCTGGATTGTAGCTTTCTTCCTTAGTTACTTACTCTGTGTTTTGGTTTATTCCTTCTTGAACAGGGATCTTGTGAAAATTCTGTTGCATTCTTATGGTTGCTTTATAGGTCTAATTTATTGGAGTTCATGATTTATTATTATTTGTTTTAATTTATACTTTCATTTTTTTTGTGCCAGTCAAGTGAGGTAGAGGGTTTGCTCTCTTCACAACAGCAAGACCGTTCTAGGCAGACATGTACCTTCACAGATAGTAGCTGGACAGTGTGTATTTGAGCAGTTCTTTGATAAGCGAAAACTGGAAAACCACTCATTTCCTTGACAGGTACCATCAAGAGAACTTGTGTGGCAGTGTGATGTAGTAGTGAGAACCTTAATGTAGGACTCGAGAACTATGTGACCCTGGACAAAGCACTGAAGCTTTCTGTTTTTAAGTGTTCATGTATAAAATGAGGAACTAGAGCCTAGGATGTGGATTAGCCGTTCTGACACTACTTTTCATGAATGCTAGAATGGAACAAGTAAGTACGTTATGGATAGTAAGAGCCAGGTTTCTCACCGCTGGAGAAGGAGATTTCAAAAAAGGAAGTGAAGGATAGATTGAGTCCTTTGGTGATAGATCGGGATCAGAAATATCAGGATAAATTCAGTTTTTAATAGGTAGATAGATACAGAAATATGGAAGTGTGTTCATATGTGTGTCAGTATATATAACATATATTTTCTAGCTCTTTTGGTTGAGAGGGCCTTGAAGAACCCCAGTAGCAAAGAGCATACCTAGTGCCCAGATCTTGATTTATAATCCTTTATTAATTCTCTATTGATAAAAGGAAGCAAGGCTCCTTGAAGAAGTGATTGAGTCCATAATGGGGCAAGGAAAACACAACATAAGTCTGTGACATCTTGTTCCAGAAAATAAGGAAATACATACAAAGAAAAAGTGGGGGGATTGAGGACTTAGCTAAAGAAACACAGGAACCAGACTGAAGGAGCTCCTAATGGCCAAAGCTGAAGAATTTGAGCAACACAGAAAATAGTACTGTTCGGTTTTAATCCCTAGGATAAAATAAACATCCATGAGTTCATACTGACCTGAATAATCCACCAAATAAACAGGGAAGGAACAGCTCCACTTTAGCATAGAATTCCTATTAATAAAGGTAGAGGAAAGAGAGAAACAGAATCAGCATTAGACGAACACCACAGTAATAACTTGCATGAAAGAGCCACCAATGTATGCTAAGGTTAGTGGGCACAAAGTTAAAGCGAAACAGGATTTGCATAGTTCAGAGTATCTCCCAAGAAGTTTGTTAGCTGCAAAGGGAATGGTAACTTTTGAGTGGAAAAAATCAAGAAGACACCACCACAACCAAGTGATCAAGGTTCACATCACCAGTAATAAGGCACAGTGGACACCATGAACCCCTTGGTGTAGTACTCTGAGGACATCATTTCTCTGCCAGAGAAATGTTCTTGCCAGAAGTGTATGATTTCATTCCAGTAATGAAAAACATCAGAGAAATGCAGGTTGAGAGGCATTCTACAGAATTACTGATCAGTATTCTTCAAAGGTGTCAAGATAAAGTTACTGGGTGCAGTATTCCATAAATAGTTCACAGTGCTGAATATTTTTGTTCAGATCTTTTGTGCCTTTGTGGATTTTTAGCTAGCTCTGTCTAGCTCCATCAGTTGCTGATAGGGATGTATTTAAATCTCTGACTGATTAGAGGATTGTTTGTTTTTGCCTGTCGTTGCCTGTAATTCTGTCAGCTTTTGCTTCATGTATTTTGACACTCTTTTGTGAGGTTTATTCTCATTTATAATTGTTACATCTTCCTGACAAATTGACCATCTTTTGTGGTAGTTCTCAGCTGCGAAAATGAAGGCTCCAGGTATTTGAACCTCCTGAGACAGAATTTAGATGTAGAAATTCATCTTCCTGAATATGCTTTGGGAGTTTGAATTAGACAGTTTAGATATAGTTATGAATCTTAATGTTTACTCAGCCCTTTCTCCTTTTCAAAACTGTACATTTAACCTTTCGTCAATGATTATCTGTATACAAGTGGCCTTCTGTGAGTCTGTGACTTTGGGTTCAACCGACCTCCAATGAAAAATATTCAGGAAAAAAAATTCTGGAAAATTCCAAAAAATAAAACTTGAATTTGCTGCCTGCTGGCAAATATTTACATAGTATTTACAACTATTTATACAGCATTTACATTGTATTAGATATTATAAGGAGTCTAGAGAGGATTTAAAATGTCATATGTAAATACTAGACCATTTTATATAGGAATTTGAGCATCCACAAGTTTTGGTATCCAAGGAGGGGTTCTGGAAACTAATCCCCCACAGAAACCAAGAGACAACTCTGTGATTAATGCTGAAAACTTTTATTCTGACTAACTTCTGTTGCAGCAGAAAGCAAAATAGAGAAACCAGCTAAAACAATGGAACCAGTTTCTCTATAACCTAAGCAAGGTGGTTTGCAACAGTTTGAAGAGATTTGAAGATAAGATACACTTTGAGAGTGTATTAGTAGGAAGCAGAAAATATGGTACACCATCCTCTATAATAGTCTGGCAATATTTTGTTGCTCTCACTAGTTTTTGGTGAATTAAATAGTGGATAAATCTATGGTTTCTGAAAACAATGAATCAGTATTCTGCCAGACTGGCTAGAGATTAGTGACACAGCTGCATTTTATAACAAGTTCAATTTAGCTAATCTCTAAGTTATAATATTATTATGTATTTGTTAAGCTTAGTTATTTTGTCCCTACTCTGAAGAAGTGTTGCAACTAAAAACTGAATAGGAAAAAAAAGTCCAATTTCCCTCAGTGCTGTGTTGAGAAGACAGTGTTATATCTGCATTGTTTTTATTGCTTTAAGTTGATCTGAAAGTTAATTAGACTAGTCAGTGGACACTGGGATTTTGTAAAACTCACTAGTTCTATATGTCAACTTCTGTTTACAGTTATTAGTTCTACAGCAGAAGTTAGTAATTTACATATAATGAAATTAATTTTACATCAAGAATTTTTAATAATGCTAGAAATTAGAGTATTTAATAATATCAGCAGTAAGACCATGTATAGAATGCACACCACCTTACCCAGGATGAAAAAGTTATTGAATATACAGAATTCTTTACCTGTACACTGTCCTTAAGGAATATCTAAATGTGATACCTGCTGTTCTGCAGATAAGGACCCAGAGCCTGGAGGTGGCCCTGTGTAGTGGCAAGAACATGGGCTCAGAAGGCAGGCGTTGGTTTGAATCTTAGTTCCTTCATTAAACAGCTCTATGACTTTGGGCAGGTCAATTTCTCTGAAATTTATTTTTCCGATGTCTTAAAATAGGGATTAATGTTTATATTTTAGGTTTGTTTTGGAGACAGAATGAGATACAAGGCATGAACTTGAAAGTTGCCTGATGATCAATAAATATTAGGGTTTTTTTCCTTCTACTTCTTTGTTTCTTCCTGAGTTTGGTTCAGTACAATTAATGCTCATTTATATGCTCAATTTAGCCAACTAATGAAAAACTTAGACTAACAGCCTGCTCTTTAAATTCAAATGGAAACAGTTTGTATGTTAAATATTTAAGTAACCGTATTAATTTTTCTCAGTTGGCTGTATCATAGGCACTTAGTATATATTTATTCCTAACACATTTGTATGTACTTCACTGTTATAAGATGGCCTTATAAGAATGTCCATTTATTTATCTAGATGTAGAAGATCTTTATGAACCGGTGTCAGTCCCATTCTCATACCCCAATGGGCTCAGTGAAAATACATCCGTCGTAGAAAAATTGAAACATATGGAAGCCAGGGCACTGTCTGCTGAAGCTGCATTAGCTGGAGCACGTGAAGATCTGCAGAGAATGAAGTAATTTATCAACCTTACAGGAAATTAATTTTTTAGGTCCCCCAAATAATACAATTCATAAAAAGGTAGAATGTTTCATATACTAGATATTTCATAAAAAGGTGATACATTTCATTTACTGGAGAGCACAGTGTGGATGTTTAAGTTTAGTAATATTAAGATATGCGGTATTTTTATATATTGTGGGTGTAGTTGATTAACATAAATGTCTGTAGTTTTACCTAATCTTATATATTTCTTTATAATTACTTTCATAGTGATGGTAATTTTTCTGGGGAGTCTTTTCCTCCTGAATGTTTTTTGTTCCTTGATATTGCCTTCCTTTGAATTACCTTATTTCTTTTTTTTATTAAAATTTTTTATTTTATTGAAGTACAGTCAATTATAATGTGTCTATCTGGTGTGAATTACCTTATTTCTTTTTTTTTTACATTTTTTATTGATTTATAATCATTTTACAATGTTGTGTCAAATTCCAGTGTTCAGCACAATTTTTCAGTTATTCATGGACATATACACACTCATTGTCACATTTTTTTCTCTGTGAGTTATCATAACATTTTGTGTATATTTCCCTGTGCTATACAGTGTAGTCTATTCTACAATTTTGAAATCCCAGTCTATCCATTCCCACCCTCCACCCCCTGGTAACCACAAGTCTGTATTCTCTGTCTGTGAGTCTATTTCTGTCCTTTATTTATGCTTTGTTTTTGTTTGTTTGTTTTTGTTTTTGTTTTTTAGATTCCACATATGAGCGATCTCATATGGTATTTTTCTTTCTCTTTCTGGCTTACTTCACTTAGAATGACATTCTCCAGGAGCATCCATGTTGCTGCAAATGGCATTATGTTGTCGGTTTTTATGGCTGAGTAGTATTCCATTGTATAAATATACCACATCTTCTTTTGAATTACCTTATTTCTAATGGATTTCTCCATTTTACTTTTCCTCTCCTAGGCTTTTAAAGCATAGGAATTAATATTTTTTAGGCCTGGGAAAAATACAGGGTTAAAATTTTTGTTTTTAAAGATTTGAGGTATAATTATGATGTAGTGTGTAATCAGAAAACCAGATCCATAGGATGGTTTTCTCCAGTATTCTACTGGCTTAGTACCTGTCAGAATTTAATGTGCATACAAATCACCTGGGTATCTTGTTAAACTATGGGTTCTGATTCAGGAGGTGTGGAATAGGTAGGGTCTGAGGTTCTGCATCACTGCCAAGTACATAGCTGAACCTGTTAGATTTGTAAGTTGGTTGCTGTTGCCTGAGTACCCATGTGATAGTTTGCCAGAATGTCCCGCAGGGAAAAACAGTATAGCTGATGGTAGTTTCCATTCCCCTTTTCTGAGATTTTATCCTAGTAACCAACAACTCTACTACTGCCTGCTTCTTTACACTTCTCCCCCATGGATACCCTATAGTTGCTTGATGTGTGTGATCAAGAGGGAACTGATATTTAGAGCGTAAGTGGATGGTGTTGGTGTGTGCAAATAATTACCAATTTGGATATACTTTCTGCCTATAGAACCCTTCCATGGGATAATATGGTTTTGAAGAATATTTAATAGCATTGGAATATACTACATTGATTCAGCTGCTAAAAAATGATTTTGGAACAGTAGGAATGATAAAGTTGAATAAAGATAGTGTACTTCTTTTGTTCCGTTGGGGGATGTAAACACCCATAATCTGCAGGTGGCAGGTGGCAGTGCTTTTGTGGTGTGCAGAATGAATGCTTACCACTGGATTTGAACATGCCATTGCTTAAGCTCCAGCAGAGGGAGCTTAAGGTAGAATGTGACTGAAGGCCCATAACACTCCACACTCCACTCCCTCCCCCTGCCTCATCCTCTGCCTCTAGCCTTTCCTTTTTTCATGGTCCAATAAACTTGTCTCAAGGGTGTATTTCAAATTGATTACAGACAATTTGCTCAGGATTTTGTGATGAACGCGGATGTCAGAACCTGCTCGTCATCGACGGCTACCATTGCAGACCTCCAGGAGGATGAGGATGGTGTTTACTTCAGCTCTTACGGGCATTATGGGATACACGAAGAGATGCTGAAGGTTAGAAAAGAGCACAAATGCACAGTCCATATAAAGGAAAAATGAAGTAAAACAAGCTCTTCATATATGCGCTGTGGGAGAACTGCTTTTTGGGGAGGGGGTTTGTTTTTGGTTTTTTTGAGAACTGCTTTTTAAATCTCTTTGGTGTTTGATAGCTCATCTTGTGTTCAAAAGATGATAGACGCATCAAAGTCAATGTAAATTCTATCTATGATTATTATTAATCTTTATTTTGAGATTTATTTTCGCTTGAAATAGGACACTGGAAAAAAACTGACAGTTTTAGTCTTCTGAAAGCAACTTTTAAGTAGGAACAAATAAATTATATGTTTGTTAATGTATGAAGAGAATGATTCATTTTAGTGTTTTAATTAGAGATACTATAGTTTGGATGAATAATAATTCTTTGGTACAAAATTAATTATAAATCTCATTGTTATGGCATAACTGTTTTGCATTTGAAATGCTTGACATATAGAAGAATTTCCTAAATCAGTCAAATCAGATATTTGAATTTGGTTAGTTTAAATTTTTATAATGGTGCTGTTCATATAAACTATAAGTAGATTTCTAGCTGTACCTGGTATAATATATACATTTTATCACATTGTATTACAGATTATACAATAGCAAAATGTGACTTTAATTCAGTAAAATTTAAAATAGCTAGCTAGAGTAAAACAAATGTTGAAGTGTAAAAATTATTGAAAATTTTAGAAATTTTACCTTTCTTTTTTTTTCTTAAAACCAAGAAACAAAAAATTCCTTTCTAAATCCCTCCTCAAAAGATTGTTTTATTTTATGGAAGCCTGGGGACTATGTTCCCTGAAACAGATGCATTTAAAATAACCAAGGCTATTTAATAACGTGTATATTTTGTCGAGTCAGCTTTGCAGCACCACAGAGTGGAGGTTTGCTGACTCATAATAGTTGTAATTATTTGGGGTCTTTCACAATGTCATGTCATTTCTTTACTAATGACGTGTCACAGTTGGTTGTGCTAGTTGTCACTTGGGGAATGGCGTAGCATTACAAATAACAGTTATAAGTAATAAATTATTTTAAGTTCAGAGTGAATTTGTTTAAAAGAAATTAATATATTCCATTTTCTTTTTTAAAATTAATTTTATTGTGTCTGGAATATTTTCTTCAAAGGAGTTAATCTAAGTCCATGTTTGCCATTTTAAGCACCCTATCAATTTAAATGCCACGAACCTGTAATGCTTTTGATATGGACGTTGTGTTGGGTTTTTCAGGCAGATGGGGTTACTGAGACTCCTGGTAGACAGTACATGCGAGTGTTCTCAGTACAATCATCCAGAGAAATCCAGTTTGGGCTTATTTCCAAATCTCTGTCCTGCTCCCTTATAGGTTTATATTAGTAACTAAGGGATCTTCACATCTGCTCACATATCTTTAAGTTCTTTTGATGTACTTACATGTTTAAGAAGTTCCAGCTTGAAGTTTCCAGTGCTGTCTTTTCACTTAGAGAGTTAACTCAACCTTTATTAATATAATTTTCCATGCCTATGCAATGGCGTCACTTCTCCTTGGAGATGACTTGATTAAGTGTTTATAGGAGATATGGATGTATTTCATTCAAAAGGAACTACTTGTCCATTTTGTATTTTACTAGGTTACATACTGTGGATGAATATGAAATGTGCCTTATATCAAGCAATATTTTTTTGTTTATTATAACAATTCTTAGCACATATAATTTGTTCAAGGTTGTGCTACTGCCAGTCTCGTCTGATCCTTATAAATGATTTAAAATTGAGAAGTCCTATATACAGGACTTTTTTTTATGCCTATAATTGACCTTGCTTTTATAGAAATACTGTTTGAATTTTTTTTATTATTTTAATGACAGACACTATTTTGGCATATGTTGTGGTTATAATTATAAATAAAGGTAGTTTGTGGTCTTATTTTCTGGAGTCACAGTGAAGATAACTGTTTTGAATTCCAGAGATACAGTTGGTAGGGGGATAGAGTACTTGAACTTTCAGAATCCTTTGAAAATCCAGTATATCTTTCTTTCTTTTTTTTTTTTTTTAACATTTTTTTATTGAGTTATAGTCATTTTACAATGTTGTGTAAATTCCAATGTAGAGCACAATTTTTCAGTTATACATGAACATACTTACATTCATTGTCACATTTTTTTCACTGTGAGCTACCACAAGATCTTGTACACACTTCCCTGTGCTATACAGTGTAATCTTGTTTATCTATTCTGCATATACCTGTCAGTATCTACAAATTTTGAACTCCCAGTCTGTCCCTTCCCACTCCCTACCCCCTTGGCAACCACAAGTTTGTATTCTGTGTCTATGAGTCTGTTTTATATTTATGTTCTTTTTTTTTTTTTTTTTTTTCAGATTCCACATATGAGTGATCTCATATGGTATTTTTCTTTCTCTTTCTGTCTTTCTTCACTTAGAATGACATTCTCCAGGGACATCCAAATGGCGTTATGCAAATGGCATTATGTTGTCATTTTTATGGCTGAATAGTATTCCATTGTATAAATATACCACATCTTCTTTATCCATTCATCTGTCGATGGACATTTAGGCTGTTTCCATATCTTGGCTATTGTAAATAGTGCTGCTATGAACATTGGGGTGCAGGTGTCATTTTGAAGTAGGGTCCCTTCTGGATATATGCCCAGGAGTTGGATTACTGGGTCATATGGTAAGTCTATTCCTAGTCTTTTGAGGAATCTCCCTACTGTTTTCCACAGTAGCTGCACCAAACTTCATTCCCACCAGCAGCATAGGAGGGTTCCCTTTTCTCCACAGTCTCTCCAGCATTTGTCATTTGTGGACTTTTGAATGATGGCCATTCTGACTGGTGTGAGGTGACACCTCATTGTAGTTTTGATTTGCATTTCTCTGATAATTAGTGATATTGAGCATTTTTTCACGTGCCTATTGATCATTTGTATGTCTTCCTTGGAGAATTACTTGTTTAGGTCTTCTGCCCATTTTTGGATTGGGTTGTTTGTTTTTTTCTTATTAAGTCATATGAGCTGCTTATATATTCTGGAGATCAAGCCTTTGTTGGTTTCATTTGCAAAAATTTTCTCCCATTCCATAGGTTGTCGTTTTGTTCTACTTATGGTTTCCTTTGCTGTGCAGAAACTTGTAAGTTTAATTAGGTCCCATTTGTTTATTCTTGCTTTTATTTCTATTGCTTGGGTAGGCTGCCCTAGGAGAACATTTTTGAGATGTATGTGAGATAATATTTTGGCTGTATTGAAAATCCAGTATATATTTCTGAAGAAGAGTCATTGTTGCTAATGTTATAAATCTGAGATCATCATTTTTTTTTCCCCAAGAAAAACATTATTCATTTTGGTGAACAATTATCACAGATTAAAACACCATTAAATAATTTTTCTTTGCTACATTTTCCTCATTGCAGCCACTCATGTATTCTGTTTGCCTCCATGAGCCTATACATTTAAAACATACTGTTACTTAAATAGGTAAAATTTGTAGTATGTAACTTTTCTGTTGTCTTTAGTTTCATACTTAAAATTTTTTTATATTTGTAGGAGTAATCCTGTTATACTGGACTAGCCTTAAAAGATTATCTTGCTTCTTAATATTGGACCTCTAATTTTACTCTTCTGAGTTTCTTAGTTTTAATAGGTTGGTGCAAAGGATAATTTTATTTCTGTTTATTACCTTATTTTATATGGAAGATTAATCTTCTGTTGGAATAAATTTTTAGAAATGATTTTTGAGCCAGTCTTTGATTTGTTTGGATTTTCATGTTTAGTGAATTTTCCTTTCAAAGATTCATTTATTAAATCGAAGCTCTGCTATGTCCAAGGCACTGTGTTTAATATATTTTAGGTTTCATTGCACCAGGTGAGTGGATGAGTAAAAACAGATGGATGTGTAGAAATAGCCCAGATGAAGGATTGTAGTTGATCTGAGCAGCAGTGCATGGACTTAGGACAGGAGTTGGAACACTAGTGATTAAGTTAGAGCAGTGGGGAGGCAATGTGATTGGTGAGAACTTTCCAAGTGGCTGCCTTCTTGACTGACTTACACTCTTTGTAGGTTTTATTGTGTCAGCAAAAGTCACTGGTTATAGTATAAGAAGACTATAAAAATAGTAAAAATGTATGAAACGGTATGTTTAAAAAAAAAGTTGTAAAATAAGATAATAATATGTATAAATTCATTTAAACATTAGATTCTCAAAGTAATTCTTTAAGAATTCAGGGGAAGATTTAATAAACCTGAGTTAAAATTTTGTTTGTAGAACAGTTAGAAATAATTCCATTAGAAAATGTGGGCTTAATTATGGAATCCCCCTTCTTTGGATCCAGTAATTAAGTAAAACAACTTGCCTTTTAATTTAAGACCTCCTTCGTATTTTTTTTTTAATCCCAATATTGGCATGAAAATGTTTTGGGCGGAGGATATGTGTTGTATAAAGTTTGGTTGTTTGTTTTGTTTTGTTTTTATAAGGAAGGAAAATTTATCATTGAGCTTGCTCACATGATCAAAGACAACGGTTGGGAGTAAAATAGTTTTATATTGTAGTATTTGGTGTAACTGCTTTGTTTTCACCTAGTGTGAAACCCAAAACTGGAATTCCCAGTCTGAGATATTTTTATCATACTTGTTTTACTCACTTGGCAGCAAGGCCGCTTGCGGCTTAATCTGCTGTCAGTATGTGTCTCAGCGGAGGTAGTTTAAAAGGAAATCAGCTCTGTTCATAAACCAACATAAATGTTAGCATTCAGGGTCTGCGTTGGTCACAGGTCATGTAGGACTCCCGAGTAGAGAAGTCTCATAGTGAGGGCCGCAGGGCTCAGGTGATTCACTTTTAAGACTTAAAGGCCTTAAAGCATCATTTCCTACTACAGACTTTTCTAGAAACAAAACAGGATTATAAATCAGATAGATGCTGACCAGTGACTTTCTTAGAAAACTATACTTAGTTTAGCTTCATTTTTCGTATGGAACTAAAAGTTTTGCATCTAACTCTTGGTGTTTTTCTCCCATATTTTAGCATAGTTTTACTACAGGGAATAGACTCTAGATTCCAGGCCTCGTTTAAAGGAGCAAAACATAACATTCATCTTCTGTTAGCTTTAATTATCATGTGAAGTTTTATCATGATAATTCATGTCAAGATGAAAATATGTCCATTTTTAAGATTTTAGATCTTCTTTGACTTTGCGATGTTCTTGAATGTTTTCTTTGTGTGTTGTTGCTATTTCTATTATTTATTATTTTCTTTTAGGAGAAGAAGATTAAGCTTGGTTTTCTAGGCAAAAAGCGGCTATGGAAGCTAGCCGTGTGTGATAAATGAACAAATCTCGTCCTTAAAAATTTTTGTTTGTTCAGACTATCCTGTAAACACGATGTTCTCCTCTCTCTACCCTAGGACAAAGTACGAACAGAAAGTTACCGCGATTTTATATACCAGAATCCACATATCTTCAAAGACAAGGTGAGTACATAGGCTACAGAACTGTACATTTCACGTGCATCTTGGGCGGCAGAAATTCTAAGTCATCGTTGTGACAGCAGTTGATTTCCTGTACACCGCCTTTATTTCATGGAAGGCTTTTAGGATGCTGCTCTGTGGTACAAGATACTGGTAACAGAAACACTGACTCTTTTTTAAATTGCAATTCATTAATTACAGTGGCATAGCTTAGTTAAACTGGGCTTATCCATATATTTTTGCATAAACCACATTTTTGATTTATTGTGATTCCTGTTAATCTCACATGTATAAGATAAACCTCGTACCAAAGCACTTTTAATTATTATTTTAGTTCATGTTAGTTAGTTAAAAATCAATAATTCTGAGAAGTTATTGGTAAGTAGGGTCAAATATTGTAAGGTAGAATTTTTTTCATGTGCTTTCTTTTAAAACCTCATTTATTTACCCCTTTATGATATTGTTTATATTTTATAATTAGTCTTAATAGTGCCTCACTCTATTTCAAAGGTGATCTTTCACTGTGTGTGTATTTTGAAATTTGTGTCATTTGTTTTCCCTCCCTTGTGAATTTTTCCATTTTTTCCTTCTTCACTTTCTCCTTCCTTCCCTGTCTACATTGGCATGCTTACCTAAACGTTCAGATTTTCAGTTTGTTCCTCCTTATTGGAAATTAGTTCATTAGTTCAGTCAGGAGTATTATCCACTTATATATTGTTGCTTGAATTTTTTCCCACTCTTTCTACTTCAAGAACGTGTCTCTTGGTAACTCAGGATTTTATAGTTTCCCTTCCACCTCCATTTTAAAAAATACTTCTCTGCAGTTATTTCATGGGCTTCACATGATATTGTAGCAGTGACTGACAACTATTATATGCAGAAAAATCTCTTTTCCTGATTTTTATATTGTTTGGAATATCATAAAGATTGGCTTTTCATTTTCTACATCTGTTTCCTAAGAGCAGTATTTTGCTTGTGATTTAGCTGAGTTGGCCGAAGTATTACCTATCATGAGAGGTTTATGATGATTTGTGTTTCTCTGCTTCTGCTAATTCGCACTCTAGGTGAATAGATTATTTCATTTTTAAAACATTGGTTTTTATCAGTTCTTTAACTTGGCTTTTTTGTATGCTTTTTTATGTTATTTCAGCAGAAACTAAGAATTTTTTTTTATCATTTTTATATTTGCACTCAAGTGCTGAAACAGTTTAATATCCATCTGAAAAATCACTTTGTTTTCAGGGAAGCAGATATTGTTACTATTAAAGATTTTGCTTTATGTTTATAGTTAGAACATGCCCAGATTTTTATTTAATTCTTTCCTTAATGTGTTGTATAGAAATTAAGCATGTACTAGTTGGGGAATCACTTGTCCTGCCTGGATTCTCAGGAACCAGCCAGGTAATAATTTTGGGCAAGTGGTGAGTCTCTGTGGGCCTCATCTGTGAAATAATTTTTTAAACCTTTCTGCTTCTAAAATTCTATTATTTTTGTTGTTATCACTTTGTTATGTATTATCATTTCCTTTCTTTGAGCCATCTTTTTTTTGATACTTTTTGATGTGAATGCCATAAGAATTTGTTAAGTAAAAAGAAGTTGGAAGTTTCTTTTTCAGTATGCTCCTGAATAGACTTTTGTTTTATATTACATAAGAAAATACTGAAAAGGCATAGGTATTAGTAATCATAAGATTAATTATTGAGAAATTAAATAAATATGAATATTTCTATGGATATAATGCACATTTTACTGAGTTCATAGATCTATATATAGTCACTTTCTGCCTGTAATTTTTTATTTGTAGCAATATTATATAAATATTGTATGTATTATACATTTTTGAGCAAAATACATGACCATGGAAAACTTGTTATGTTTAATTATTTTGTATTCCATTTACCGGTTTTACTGAAGAGATTAAACCTGCCAAGCCAGAAAAGGGCTTATTAATAAGTTGGGTTATTTTTCCTTAGTGCTTTGCCTAAGATACTTTCATTTAATTTATCAATGTGTAATTAGTTTTGCTTGGCAACTGTGGTTTTTCAAAAGTAGAGTGTAATGTAAAATACCATATGTATCAATTTCTAACCCTTTAAAGCATATTCAGGATATAATTTCCTGTAATTAACAATATTAAATAATCAGGAACTTCCACATTTTTAAATGATTCAGGATACTTTATTATACTATGGCTGCAGATTTAGGAAATAATTACCATATATTTAAATAGCATTTGATAATTTATAGAATACTTTCAGGCATGTTGTCTGATTGTCCCTATACAATATACCTATAAGTGGGCATGGCTGGTATTTATCTCCATTTTACACATGAGGAAACTTGAGACCAATTACCAACTGACTCGCTCTGAAAGAGACAACTAAAAAACCAAACAAAACCAAAATTAAACAAACAAATAAACAAACATACCTGAGAGTTTTAGTTCTAGTCTAGTGCCCTTAACCCTGTGCTACTACACTTTGAACACCATTATGTTGAAATAGAATGACTAAGTAATTAGAATGAGATTCATTAGTGACATTTTAATTCACACTGTTTTTCTTATTTTATTTTATTTTATTTTTTTGGTAGAATGGGTGGAGGTAATTAGGTTTTGTTTATTTTTAGAGGAGGTGCTGGGGATTGAACCCAGGACCTTGTGCTTGCTAAGCATGCACTCTACTGCTTAAGCCATACCCCATACCCTACCCCCCGCACTGTTTTTCATATATAGGTCATATGATTTTTGTGTGCCATGACAGAACATGTTCATGAAATTATTTAAATATAATTCTTTTTTTAAATGTATGAAGTTACATGTTTTTCTAAGTTTTATTACCATTGTTTATGTTTTCTTTTATCTCCATTAGACAAATAAATTCCACATCCCAGCAGTAGCTTCTATATCGTATTATATAGTGCATGGCAGTTTTATTTTTGAAAAGGTGCTTGTAACTAAAAATGTGTTCCTTCCTCCTTTTCTTCCCTTCTCCCTCCATCCCTCCCTTCCTGCTTCCTTTCCTTCATTCCTTCCTTAATATTTTTTTAATTCACAAAGCTCCTGTGGAGGCCATATGGTTTCTCAGAGTTAATTTAACTAGGGTGGCACAATCGTGTTATCACTCATTCATAATTAATTTCTATTTGTAGTTCATTGAAGAAATTCACAGTTAGTGCCTTCTTTATGCTTTTGATTATTATCTACAGTTAAAATTGATTTACTTTCTTCTCTCTTTTTTTTCTCTTTAGAAAATGAATCACATACCTTCATCATTTTATAAAATGTTAGTGTATTCTGTTATCATTTCTAACTTTCTTTGATTCTATCAAGTTTTAGTTTATTTACTCAACTACCTAAATCTGAGCTAGTTGTAATAAATAGTATACAATTCAAACTATAATTTAAAGGTAGGCTTTGAAAGCAGATTGACCTGTGTTTGAGTGCTAGCTTTACAAATTACCAGCTGTTTAAACCTAGATCTGTTACTTCCTTTCTCTGAAACTCATGTCCCTTCAGAAAGGATTAAATAAGAATAATATATATGTATATATAGAGAGAGTCTTATAAAAGAGCACATACTCTAATTGGAGTAAATGATACATGTATTTCTGTACTTAGCTTTCATCACTCAGCAATTTTTCTAAGGTAATTTCTTATTAACATTGTTTTAATGGCTCATAAAGCCAATGTCAGATTAATTCATATGTTTTAATTTTTTGTGATAAAATAATGCTGTGTATAAAAGTTTAAAATATTAAAAATCAAATTTTTATTTATGTGAGAATAAATAATAAAATAAATTCCTAGCAATGGACTCTGGGGGTCAGAAAGATTCTACCCTGGACGGTATTAGTGCTGCCAGCTTGACTTTCCGTAAACATTTTAATGGAATATCTTATTATCATTTTATACTATATAATATTCCAATTGGATATACTATAACCGTACTATAAATATATATGCTATGTATTACAGTATTTTCTAGATGTTGCGGTTAATATGTTTTATTTGTGACTTTAAAAAATATTTCATTTTTGTTTGCAATGATGTCGTATAGGTTGCATCTTATAATTTTTGACTTTTTGTGTGTGAAGTGGTCATGTTAAAATGTGCTGAGTCACCCAGACAGGCTGCATGTATAGGACCAGTCAGATTCTCCTATAAAACCATCTGGGCCTCATCCTTCTCAGAGCAACAGAGGAGAAGAGACACTGAGTAGTAGCTTTTTGACAACTAATTAGGCTGTTTAGATTTTTCTCTCTTCTGGAGTCATTTCGGGTAAATTGTATTTTCAAGATGTAATGGAACAGACTCCACAGTAGAGAAGATAAAAGGCATTGGAACAAACTTAAGTAATGTGAAAAATATTAAAAAAAAAAAAATCCTGAAGAACATAACAGATGATTTAAACAAATTGAAAGTAATACCATGTTCTTGCAAAGAAAACTCAAAATAAAATTTTGTCTGTTCCATAAAATAATTTATGTTTTAATTCAATCCCTGTAAAAATGCTAAGACTTTAAAAAATAAAACATAGCCAAGCTGATTCTCTTGTTCTTATGGGAAAATAAACATACAAAATTGTCCAGAAACACTAAAAACAATTTTGCTGTGAAGGTAGACCAGCTTTACTAGATAGAAAAAATTCTATACAGCTTCTGTAATTAGAATAATTACTGGCATGTGATTATATAGATTAATGGAGCAGAATAAAAATCTAGAAATAGACCAATGTATGTATACATCTCCAGAGAGATCCCTTCCTCTCCTCTGTCATTTGAGGACACAGCAAGAAGGCATGTCTGTGAACCACAAAGCAGCCCCTCACCAGAGTCAGCCTGTGCCTTGATCTTAGACTTTCTGGCTTCCAGAACTGTGAGAAATTTGTTGTATATATAAACCACTCAGTTTATGTTATTTTTGTTATAGCAACCTGAATGGATTAAGACAGGGAACTTTAGCATTCACTAAAATTTCTGTGTATATTTTGGTCTGCCCTCATGACCTAATCACCTCCCAGAGAGCCCAGTTTCTAATACCATCACCTTGGGTGTTAGGGTTTCAGCACAGAATTCCAGGAGGCCACATCTGGACCGTAGCAGTCACATATCAAATCGGTGGAGGAAACAGACTATTTAATAACATGTTGGGATAATTGGTTAGCTATCTGAACAGAAGTTGGAACTATACCTCTTATACCATAGTGTATACCATGATTTTAAAAAAAACTGTATAAATGAAATTATAAATGCACTAGAAGGATATGTGAATGAAATAGGGGAGGATATGGGCTAGTTCTATCTAATTATGACCAAAATCCAGAATCTGTAAAATAAAAGATTAAAGAGTTTGATTGTTAGTAAAGAATTTCTATATAACAAAAATCAATGTAAGCAGACTCAAAAAACAAAAATACATGCTGAGAGAAAATATTGCAAGTCATATCACAGAAGTCTAAACTTACTAAGAACTCCTATTTGATAAGAGTTGATAAGAAAAATTTGATAAGCAAAGGACTGACAAGTTATTGGAAAAATGGAGAAAGGATATAAGTAGATGGTTCACATAGAAAGTACAGCAGATGTTCTTTCAACATGTGGAATGATGCTCAACCTCATGATAATAAAAATGCAAAGAATGGAATGCAAAATGGAAATTAAAACAGGACCAGTATTTCATTATTTTCTACTTGCCAGATTGGCAGAAACCCAAAAGTCTGATTATATGCTCCATGGGCTAGTCTCACCTGTGAGGAAATTGGCACTTACACATTGCTGGTTGGAGTCTTCATGAGTAGAATTGCCCTATGGCAGGTAATTTGGTTATGTCAAGCAGAATTATAAATAACGTACATTCTCTCTGACCCAGTATTTTCAGTGTTTTCAATTCTAGGAATAGATTTATTCTTACACTTCTATAGAGTTATTCATGTGTGAGTGGGGTTAGATGTGAGGTTATTTACAGCACTGACTGTCATAGTAAAATTTCAGAAACTACCTAAATGTCCACAGTAGAGAAATGGATTAGTGGATTATGGTACAGCCATAATATGGAATCCTATACAGCTACGTAAGAGAAAGAAGTTCTCTAAACTAATATGGAAAGATCTCCAAGTTATATTGTTAAATATAAAAAAAGCGATACGTAGCATGGTAGGTATAATACGCTTCCATTCGTGTAAAAAGGGGAAGGAAAAACACATATAGTATTGCATTGTATAAGCTTGAAAATTCTCTTGAAGGTTAAATAAGAAATATACTTTTTGATGTTTAAACTATGTGAATATATTACCTAGTGAAAAAATAATTGTTGAACAACATAATAGATTATTAATTCTAGTTCTGTTTTTCTTACAGTAGCTTCCTGTTATTCAGAATATAACCCAAGGGCTTTATGTGCTCTGACCCCTGCTTAACCTTGATCTCACCTCCAAGCAACCCTTTTCACCCAGCTCAACTATGCTGGCCTTCTTGCTTTGCCTGGAATCTTGTGCCTTGCATTTAATATCCTCCATGGCTAGAAGGCACTTACCCCAGATCTTTGCATGGCAGACTTCCTTTATTTCATTCAGTTCTCTGCTCATACATATTGGAGAAGTATTTGCAGACCTACCTAAAATTCTGAAAGAGTGTATCCTCTCTGCCTTGCTCTGACCTCTGCTCTGGTGGCTGAGTTTTTTTTATAACACCACTATCTGACATTATTCTATATTCTTTGTCTCTCATTATCTATCTCTCCCACAAGATTTGAAGCACCAGTAAGATAGGCACTTGGTCTTGTTTGTTGCTGTACTCCGTCACCATGATCAGTGCCTGCACTTGGTAATGCTCAGTGCCTGCACTTACTAATGCTCAGTGAATACTTATAGTCAAATACAGAACTAGTTTCATATTTTGGGACAAGTGTATAGGATTTTAGGCCATTGATAATGAAAGACTTGAGGCACTAGTGTTTTCAGTAATTTCTAGTGTATCTCTGAGTATTTTGCTTAAGATGTTTCCTTGGTAATTGTTTTTGTTTTTTACTGTGAGCCAAGTAGGTTTCACTATATACTATTCTGGGAAGAACCATATGAAGTTCTTGATTTAGAAATAATTGCTCCCTACCTATCCCCAATAACATCTCAAACTTTGGTTCTTCTTGTTACTTTCACCAGAGATGATGAATATCATTTTTAAAACTTAAATTCTCAAGTTACTGAATTATAGAAGCCAATTTGTTTTTATTGTACATATATTAATAAAATGAGTTTAATATTTAAGTTTGGAAGTGGAAGGGATGTGACAATATTCTCCATCCATGATTCCTTTATAACCATTTTTTAATTGTATTGGATCAGGCTCTTCTGTTTAAGTTAATTCCTGCCACTCAAACTTGAGAAAGCTTATTTCTGTTAAAATTTAGAATTATTAAGCCTTAATTCGAGCATACATACAATAAGGAAATAAAAAATAGGCTACTTTTCTATTAAGAAGTCTATGGAAATTGCTTACTTCATATAAAACATTCTTTAAATTTACATTGTTGCATCTGATTACAGCAGACTATGGCCAAATACACTGTTACGAATTTAAAATTACTCATTATAATGGTATCTTCAGTTTCCCCAAATCGAAATTACCATATTTGATTGGTAAAGTTAAAGTTTTTGTGGTCTGTTCCTAGCCAGAAACATCATAATATATGTGAATAGGATTTAAAGTATTAGACCTTTTCAGTAACATCTGTTTATTACACCAGGTGGTGTTGGACGTTGGTTGCGGAACTGGAATTCTCTCTATGTTTGCTGCTAAAGCCGGGGCAAAGAAGGTTCTTGGAGTTGATCAGTCTGAAATACTTTACCAGGCAATGGATATCATAAGGTAGATGCATTTTAAGGCTTGATTGAAGATTATTTTTAAATTTGGTGGTTAACAGGTTTTGTCTTTAATAGCTCTCTAATGCAGACCCAAGATACTTGTCTTTTAGTAAAAATTCATTCCAGAGTAATAAGATTTTAAGTTGGGTTGAGCTAGACATGTTTGAGCTATGAATGATCTTTTTACTCTTAATCAATGATAATTATTTTTATATAGTTTTCAGTCCTTCCAATTATGGCTATAAATATGCTAATAATATAAAATTAGAAATCATTGACATGTAGGATAATATTGCTTGAGGACTCTACAAAACTCAACATATCAGTAACATTTCCTTTAGCAAATAGCAATTCGGCTAAAAAGACTTAAGAGTTACCTTTTTCTTTTTGACAACACTAGCCCTTGTACCTTTTCAAATTAAGATCAGTAAATTCCAAAATGGCTACAAATAAGTTGGAGTGGATTTAGTTTATCCTCTAAAAGTTAATTTTATTGTCTAAAAATATTTCCTTTCTTTGAGGAATTAAGTTAGATTAAGGTTAATTGATCAGTAATTGACTTTAAGATCCTAGTAAGAGGGCCTTTATTTGAACTATAATTTACAGAACTAGATTTTGTCAGCCATGTGCTTAACCACAGCACCTTACATTTGGAACTTTGGAGTAATTTCCAGAATAATTTTAATAGCAGGCTTCTCAGTGATTCTTCCCCCCCGCCAGCTATACTGAGATATAATTGACATACAGCATTGTATGAATTTAAGGTATAGGATGTATTGCTTTGATACGTTAATATACTGCAGAATGATTACCACCAGAGCATTTGCTAATCCCTCAATTGTGTAACATGAAATAATTACTATTTCTTTTTTCGTGGTGAAAACATTTAAGATCTACTCTCTTAACTCAACATGCTTACATTAGAATCTCAGCAGTGATTCTTGGATGGTCCTCTCACTGATACGTTCTGTTCTTAAAATTGATTAACATTGATTGTTTCTGAGTCATATAAAATTTAAATATAATTAGGTAAAATGTTTAAATTTTTAGATTTTATCACATAATGTAGAAGTATAGTGTTCTGGTTGCGAGCACAAGGTTCGAGTCATACTTGGGTTTGAGTCCTTGCTCTGCCCCTTACCTGTTATTTGAATTTCAGTTAAATTATATCTAACCTCTTTGAAACCTCAGTTGTTTCACTGTCAAAATGAAAATAATAATGACTACCTCATGTGGTTATGAGTAAGATAAACAAGCTGTGAATAAGATATGCACATACATCTCTTTGCCGTGTTGCTTGCCCTGGCACGTACTGGGTATTCAGAAGTTAGCTACTGTTATTATTAACAAGGACCAAATTAGTGTTAATGGAAAAGTTACATTGATCTTGCTTAGATTTTTCATAGTTGGAGGTTTGTGGTTATGGTTTTCATATTGGAGAATATGCATGCATATATGCAGTTCCACAATCTAGTGGAGTTTTTTATTTCTTATTTTGCCATTAAGTACAACATCATCATTTTGGAGGTTCTGTAAAGAGCACCCTCACTTGCTTGTGCTTGTGCATTGCCATCCAAACAGATGTGACAACCACTATCCCAAAGAAGCAGTTGTTCCAGATTATCAAAAATTTATTGGTTGATTGTAAGATTATGGTAAGATATTTCTGTTAGAAGTTCTAACCTTATGAAAGACCATATCCATTTATGTATTTGTCATTTTTTGATTTCTACAAGGTGAGACTAGATATGCTCTCATTTTAATTCCTTTATGGAAAGAAAGGAAAAGGATAGTGGTAACACTCATCTTATTTTGTTTTGTTTTCATTGTATTTCACAGAAACCCTGAATCTTAGTGACTTTTTTAGAAATGTGTTTATACGATGATTATATTCAGATACATTGTGTATAAAATTTAGTGCTGGAGTGTGTGGAACTTTTTTTTTAATTGAAGTACCATCAGTTACAATGTGTCAATTTCTGGTATACAGCACAATGTCCCAGTCATTCATATATATGCATATATTTGTTTTCATATTCTTTTTCATTAAAGGTTATTACAAGATATTGAACATAGTTCCCTGTGCTATATAGAAGAAGCTTTTTTTAAATCTATTTTTATATATAGTGAGCATATGGAACTTTTGCATGAAAGCATTTATTGAAAATGGCTTAGCACTCAATTTTAGGTACTTCAGTTTAATAATAAAAGTTGCTAACACTGACTTAGTACTTTCTATTGAATTTCTTTTGAGGTAGGCACAAAAACAGTATATTATTATTTTTATCATAGAAATTAAGAAATTGAGGCACAGAGTTTAAGTAACTCTCCCTGTTTGTAGTGGGGCCAGGACTAGATCCTAGGCAGCCTGACTCCGTAGTCTGTCCTCACAGCCAATTTACCATGCTGTGTCTCCATTTAACCGCTTCTAGGGCATGTATTGGTTGCATTCAATAGTTTGCTTTACTTAGAACCTATAGAGTTTAAAAATCAGGGCTTTTTGTTTTGGATAAGCCAACAGTGTTTTCATTTGCCTTTTTTATATTGTGAGAAGTTAGCTCTTTCCATCTCTCCTTTGTCTCCTGTTCAGAACTTTGAAATTTACGCTGTGGAGTGAAACAACCTCTGTTCTCCTGTTTATGAATGTATCTGTGAAAAAATACGCAGGAAACGGTTTATTGTTAGCATCCCCAGCATTTACTGGCTCATTATTCTACCAGTTGAGGAGGCAGAAATGCATACTTTTCTCAGCATCTGGAACCACACGGCTTGATTTCTGATTTTGGCTTTTTGACTAACTAGCTTTATGAGAATGGGCAAATTGCTTAAATTCTTTAACCCTAGTTTTTTCATTTATAAAATGGGGTTGATGGTAGTATCCATCTCACAAGAGTATTACATGGATTGAATCCATTTATGGTGCTTTGCAAAGTGGCTGACATGTCACTGCTTACTAAATGTTAGCAGTAATTATAAAAATATTGATTGATAGTTATAGTGGTATGTTTGGTTTAGAACCAGGACCTCAAATAATACTGTGTTTGGTTGGTGATGTTTCTAAAGTGATCATTTCTTACAGTTATCTCATCAACATATAACGATTCTCTTTTCTGTATTCTTTCTGTTTCATAGTTTCTATTTTATACCATGAAACATCAAGCATTAGCCAGTTTTATTCTGTATTTACTCTCCTCCCTTGAAGTCTGCTCTCAGCTTCTCTTGTACTTGTGTATAAATGCATATTGGGGCTTTCTGGAACTATCACCGTTGCTGAAAACAGCTCTTCTGATTAGCAGGCTATGTATGAATTGTCTTTAGCAATTCTGAGGCTTCTTTGTCTGTGAGAAATCTATACACAGCAGGATTCCTATAAAACTCCATAAGCTTACATCTATAAAAAAGCACTTTAAATTGTAAAACGTGAATGCTTTTCAAATACATGTTTCACTCTTCTTTTAAATATGTTCAACTTACAGTCCTTGAATTGTGTCCAAAATAATGATGAAATAATTTTTATCTTTTCTTTATTTAAAAGATCTAACTTTTCTAAAAAATTGAGTTTAGAATGGAGTAAGTTTTGATTCTAATGTAAACTGACATTTATATTAGGGCTTATTTATAAATCTTATGAATATAAATAAATTATATATATATAAATTAGGGCTTAAGAAGGTGGTCAGGCTTGTGGTTCTGAGGCTGCAGACATGAATAAAGTAGACTGTGGACTTTCAAAGATATTATATTCACAGGGGCAAATAGAACTTAAAGTGATATATGGAAAGAATGAGAAGTTGTTTCTTATTTTCGCTGTCATATTCGAACTCTGCAGTGAATGATCATCTCAGAAACATAAACTTACCTAAGGATAGCAAAGCTATTCAGTTGCCAGACAATTGTATCCAGGGTTCCCCCTCAGGAAGCAGAGGTAGCTTCTGGTAATATTTTCACCATTACTCTGGCTGCCTTTGGTTTCTCATTGACTCAGCCATGGAACAGCTCATTATTCAGACTTCCGGATGTCATTGCAGAGGAGTTTTTATGAGAAGGTTGATCCATCATATGACTATAATGCAGTACTTTCACTCTCAGGATGACATTAAAGATGCCATCTTTTATATTGCCAGAAGAATACTGTTAGAAATGAAACATTCAGAAAAGCCTAAAGAATATTTTGATCTGCTGTCATGTTTGTGTAAGTGTCCTCTAGATTCTAGGACAGGAGCTTTATTTTCTTAATATTTTTATCCCTAACACCTAACAAAATGTCTTATACATGGTGTAGATACTTAGTAAAAGGTTTTTGAGAAGAATAAAGTAACTTAACATAATGATTTTAAAGATGGTGGTATATGTAAGATTTCTAACAAGATCACAAAATACACCAGGTTAAATTCTTGAAGTAAGGGGTGTTCTTCATATTTTGTTTCTAAATTTAATAGGAATATCATAGAAGAGTAAGTTAAAAGCTAAATACAACTTTGAACCACCGATGAAGCTAAAATGGTTAGAAAAAAATTGCTACTCCAGAAGCCTTCTAGTGAAGGTAATGAAGGTAATCAAGACACCTTACATGGAAGCTAAATGCATTTTTTTCTCCCACCCTACCACCCCCTTAATTTCCCATCCATTCAGTGGTCCTGTCTTGGGGTTCCCATGACTATGCACTAGTTCAGTGGTTCACTGGAAGAACTCACATGACTCAGTGTGAAGTTGTGTTCACAGCTAAGATTTATTACAACAAAGGATACAGTCCGGGGACAGCAAGAATAGGATACCTGTCAGTAAAGAAGTCATGTACAAGGCTCCCACAAAATCCTTTCTTCTCTGCAGGAATCACACAAGATGTACTTTTCCCTCTAGCTGGAACTACATGTGAGATGTGTCTACCCAAGGAAGTTTGCTTGAGTCTTCGAGCCTGTGGTTCTCAAAGAGAGAATTGTGCAAACTCATGTCAGGCACCAGGTGCATATCAGGAATCTTTATGCTGACTTCAGACATGCTGTCCTCTGGGTTTGTCTTGGTCCACAACTTCAGATGCTGTGGAGTAGCATCATTAGCCAGTAACAGTGTGAATGTTCAAGAGTTTTGTTCTTAGGGTTTGATCAAGAATTACTGCCATGGTTAGAGAGAGTAAGAACTAAGAGAACAGACCTGCATTAACTCTTCTCACAGTTCAGAATTGGAAACCTGAGATTCGTGCTTGACCGTCCCATCTCCTTTATAGCAGCATACTTGTTGGAGATAGAATCCTCTTAATTGAGAATCATTAATGTTTCTCAAGTCTGTCCTTTTTCTACATTGATGTTCTTAAATGCATACCTTAATTCACAATCTTACATTTCCCACCTGAATCAATGCATCTGCACATAAGTGGTTTAGTTATTTGTACTTTGTCTTTGCTTCCAAAGGCTCTCTCTTACCACTGTTAGTGCAGCCAGATTGATTTCCCTGCCAATTCTCCTCCCCTTCAAATAAAAAAAGGAAGAAAGAAATACCTAATGAATGAATGAATGAATTTTCAATACTCGGTTCGTCAAACATCCAGTCAGGTAAATAAATCTTCAACACCAAAGACTGAAATCCAGATTACCCTTTCCTCATTTTTTTCATTGTATTAGAAGCTGTGCTGTTGCTAATTTTAAACAATAAATGTCCTCAGTGTTAGTAATTCCACAGCTGCATACCTATAAAGACCAATGATGCCTTTGGGAGGGAGGCAGCCTGGAATAGCTTGTTCTGATTCCAAGTCTGGCTCCTGCATTGAAATTATATGCCTGGTAGTATTTATCGTTTATGGAGTGTTCTTACATCGTACCCTCTGTCTCAGGTAGTTAAGGGTTCTTGTTTTGTTTACATGTATGAATGGAGGGCTAGGTTATGTCACAAAGGTAACTGGTATGGGTTTTGTCTCATCTCCCTCCAGAGTAGGGAGAGAGATCTGTTCTGGACCATTTTTCCTTTGATTTTTCAGTCCCTTTGTCACTTCACTTTATATACCTCTTGACTCCAGGAATTTATGTTGTGAAGAAAGGCTCCTACCTCCACTGTAGTCTTCTCTGATGTGTGTCCTGAGCACTGGACGTCTTCCCAAGTTTACCAAATGATTTAATTCCCCTTTTCTCCCCACTAAGTTATTAGAATCTTCAGTTCTCTGAGACTACCTTCTAAAATTTCCACGCATTTATCAATTTATTACATTTTGTATTACTTTATTGTTATTGCATTGTGCTTGGGGAACAAGAGAGAAATATGTATGCTTGGATGCCATAGTGAACTGAAAGCAAAGTAATATTGTTCCTTGTCTGTTTTTATATCAGGGCATTCCTTCTCTGCCCTCCCCACCCCCCAAATATGCTTTTCGAAAAATAGTTATCACCCCTGTATTCTTCTAGATGAACTTTATAATCATTTTATCACCAACTTTAAATTCCACTTACTTGAGAAGGTGTTCATTGTACGGTCCTTTATGCTGTTTGCACATCTGTCTCCCTCCTAGCCCATGTGCTTCCTTAGAGCCTAGACTGTGTTTTTTTAATCAAAATCGTACTAGACAGAGGTACATTACAAATTTAATTCTGTTTCCCATTCTAAAAATCCTGAATTGGCTCCTCACTGTCTTTAAATAAAATCCAGACTCCTTAACATCACCTCTGTCTCCCAGCTTTGTCACCACATACTGCGTCTTACTGCTCTAATCATACTAACCTATTTATAGTTCTTCAAATTTGTGATTTCTCTCATACACACACACACACACACACACACACACAGGCAGTTTGCGCACATGGAGATGGGGCACCCTCCTTTACTCCTCTGCCTTTTGTAGATGCTCTGTCTTTTCCTGATGAAGCTCAGATGTCACCCACTTAATTAAAGGCTTATTATATGAGCTCCTGTAATATGTACCCTACGTTCTTACTGTTCTGTCTCCTTTACACCACGTTCTTACATGCATAGACTGTATCTTTTATTTCTATATGCCTAGTATTAGACAGTTAATCATGATGATGTCCCTGTAGCATGAAATTCAAGAAATTACTTTAAGGGAATAACATAGGATAGTGTTTGTTGTTCTAACAAAGTTTCCACTCAGAAAAATTGATAATTTCAGTGTTCATTGCATTAGTTAGGAGACTTATGTGACATACCCTTTTTATTACAATGTCGTATTCCTGTAGGTTAAGGCTATGCTAGTTTTTGAGCAGGTGTTTCCGGAGATAGAATTGTTTGGAATGCTTTTATGCTAAAGTAAGGTTTAGTCATTGTCCACTTGAGAAAAGTAAAATCTATAGTTTTTTTCATGAATGCTAAATCAGGTGGTGATTAAGATGAGCAGTCTCATAAAGGGGGTTATCTGTGTGAGTGGTATCTGTGTTGCTATGTTTTAATACAGAATTACGGGAGTTACGGCCTTTATCTTTTTTCGTGTGTATTCCCTGAAATCTTAATCTTTCCAGTTACATTTATATTTGGACAAGTAATTACTGATGCAGATAGGATTATGACTTGCAGCAGACAATAAACAGCCCGAGCAGATGGCCTTTTACAGGACACATCTTGTTTCAGCATAAGCATTCTGAAGATATTTCTAGGCAGTGAGTACATTTTGCTCTTTTAAGAAGATTGCTTTTTGTTCCTTTGAAGTGTTTGTAGTTGTTAAAGCCTGAATAAATATTTTAGTGAACAGTAAGCAACTGCAGCAATTTCATCAGAATTTTATTAAATGCCTCTTTGAAGAAACTCAGATCTGAGATAAACATACTTATCTTTTTTACCTTTGTGTGAAATATACATATTAAAAATTGCATAACACGTAAATTACCTGTTATGATATGTGTAAGTATGGATAAATAATAGGAAATAGAGCATTACCAGCAGTTCAGAATTCCTCTCACCTCCATTCGCCCTTTCTTAGTCAGATGCTGTCCCTGCCTGATTGAGGTGACTACCATCCTGGCTTTGATGGTAATCACTTCCTTGCTTTGCTTTATATTTTAACGACTTAAACAGGAATCTATTTAAAGTAGTTCAGTTTATTCAGTTTTGATCTTTAAATAAATAAAAATCATGTATTATGCATTCTTTTTGTCTAGCTTGTTTGGCTCAACATTATTTTATACATATGCCTGGTATATACTTACAAACAGAATTGCAGGCTTTGGGGTATACATAACTTCACATTTTCTCGACATTGCCAGGCTGTTTTCCGAAGTGATTATACCAATTTATATTTCTACCAATAGTATATAACAGTTCTGATTGGTATTGCCTGCCTTTAAAATTTTTTTCCAGTTGATTATGTAGCAGTATCTCATTGCACTTTTAATTTGCATTTCTGTGATTGTTAATGAGGCTAAGCACATTTTTGTGTGATTATTGGACATTTGGATTTCCTTTTCTATGAAATACCTGTTTACATCGTCTGCTCGGGTTTCCACTGAGTTGGGCCTTCTTTTATTTATTTGTAGGCAATCTTTACGTTTTTAAGTCTTGAGTTCTTTATAGGTTTTATGTAATGCGAAAGTCTTGTTCTTTCTTGCCTTTTCACTCTCTTCATAGTGTCTTTTGATGAAATTCTCAATTTTCAAGTAGCATCATTCTTGTTTATGGTTGCCACTATTTGTGACTTGGGTGACAAACCTTATGGAGATGTGATCCTACGTTGTCTTGTAAAACTTTATACTTTTATGTTTTACATTTAGATGTGTAATCTACTAAGTGTTGTTTTTTATGTATGGGTATAAAGTAGTGATCTGGTTTTATTTATTTATTTATTCATTCATTTATTTATTTAAGGTTTTTTTTTTTTTGGTAATCTGTTTAAATGACCTAGTTGTCCCAGTTTAAGACTATTCTTTCCTCTCTTCACACTATCATCTTTGTGAGGAATCTAGCATCCATATATGCGACCAATATAACGTTTATACCAAAACTCTACTAAGGCATTAGAACAGAAAATTACAGGTCAGTCTTTCATGAACATATATGCAGACATCCTATTCAAAATATTAGAAAACTAATTGAGCAATATATTGGAAGATAAGGTTTACCCCAGGAATACAAGGTTGGTTAAATATGAGAAAAATCAACCAGAAAAATCTGAGATATCTCAATAGATGCAAGAAAAAAGTCTGATGAAATTCCATATGTATTCAATGTATCTATATATTAAAATTCTTAGTAGATAAGAGCTAGAATATCTTAACATGATATAGAGTATCTACAAAAACAAAAACTAAAGCCCACAGCATGATGAAACGTTGAAAGCATTCACTTTAAGTTTAGGAACAGGGCAGGGATACTTGCTATCCCTTTTCTATTCAGCACTGTGAATCCTGGACAGTAGAGCAGGGCAATGAAAAGAAAGGTGTAAGAATTGGAAATGAAGGAAAAATAATAATTCCCTAATAATATATTATGAACACAGACATCAGAAATAAACTATAAATAAGTTATTACCAAAATAAAAGTATCAAGGAGCTGAATACGTAATTAATGTATAAAAATCAGTTGTATTTCTGTAAAGAACATGAAATACTTAGACATTGAAAATTAAAATATATCAAAGTGTATTGTTAATACATCTAACCTCCTCCCAGACAGTGCAAGGTCATTAAGGCATTTTTAGTGGATAATTCATCCAGGGGATCCACAGGTCAGCTGTTTTAACAGCTTCTTCCTTAGTCTACCTTCTGACCTTTGTCAGTATCTCTTTGCCATATATTTCTCAGGTATCTTTAATTCTACAACAATTTCTGCCATAATTTCTGCAAAGAATAATAAGCCTGTGAAGACCCTAATGACTGCCAGGATTTGAACCATTCTCTACAAAGCTTGTTAATAACTCAGGAAAAATGTTACCTAATTCCTCTTTTCAGACCACTTTTCAAAAGCAATCTATACTCCCCTCTCAGTGAGCTGGGTTTTGTTCCCCACCCACACCCCCCATCTTTTCTCCTATTGATGCCCCCTTTTTTGGTATGTCAAAAATGTCATGCAATCCCGTTCTTGGTAATTGAACACATAATCATATTCTGCCTCCTGAATGTTCTCTTGGCTTCCCAATAACAAGATTACATAAAGTGATCAAGAGTGAGGAGTTGCTGATTTCCATACCTGTCATAACTCTGTCCGTCCGTAGCATTAAATTATACTGTTATCCTAGAGCCAGTGTAAGTACACTTGCACTCATACCATGCCTACTTTTTTAGAGGACTGTTCTACTTATGGGTTGTGGAGAAAGCAGGGCAGTTACCTGCCCGGTTTTTACTGGCTGTAGCAGTTCAGTTGTCATACCACCTGGAAGCCTCTATCCACAGCCTCTTAGGGATCTGTCATCAACCCAAGTAATGCTTTCTTCTCAGTCATATGCAAAATAAGTGATAATGTCCTCTTGCTTGTTTATCCATGCCAGTAGTGATTTTCTGCTATGTCTCTGTGAAGTGTCCTCTTTCACAGAATACTATCAGCACTCAGGAGTCCTCTGACCTTGTCCTCCTCCATCTGTATCATCTTGGGGGTAACCCAAAGCCTTAATTTGACTACTTTCCTAGTGGATACTTCATCTCCCCAGGTAGCCATATAAGCATAAGAAGGCCTTCCAATGAGAGGAAAAACTGTTCTTACAGTCTGTTCTCTTGCCATCATCTCCTCTCTGAAAGGACTGGCATTGTTCAGAAATGCTAGTAGCAGCCCGATAGTGGAGTTTTTTGGGTTTTTTTTTTTTTACTATCTTTCCACCTGCCTGCTACTCCCTATCAGGCTAGTTGCCACTTTCTCTGAATCTCAGTTTTGCCACTTCATACCCAGGATGTATAGGCAGCCATGCCAGGATTAGCTCCTCCTCATGTGTTTTTAATCCCCTCCTTTTTCTGGCTGAGAAGTGCCTTAGCCTTTGTGATTCATGGATCTGCATGAGAGTCCTCCTCATAGCACTACTCTAGCTAAAGTATTTTCAAATCAGACTCACAAATCTCATTACCCTGATTACCCAGATTACTCAGTATTAAGCTTCGTTAATAATTTCAGTGATACAGGTAATCAGGAGACTCAGAAAAAGTAGGAGCAGTTTGGTATGTAGAGAAGAGCTCCTTACTGTGTGAGTTAATAAACCATGCACCTTACTTGGATACCTGTCTACTCTGGGTCAGAATGCATGCCTAATATAGGAAAGGAAAGATTAAAGAAGTTGCCTTTCGTGTCCCAGACTTCTCCCTGATTAGTCTGAGCCTCTTAATTGCCTGTAGTTTTGAAATTATTTATAAAGCCTAACACTGGGTAAAATCTTTGGCTCATGTGAGTGAGGTTCGACAGTCTGATTGTATTCACTCACCCACGTATGTCCACTCTCTTTTCTCATTCCTTCCTATTTCCTTGACAAGCTGGAAGCATTTTCCTTCCACCTGAACTATTCTACATTTCCTTCATTGTACATTTGTGGCTCTAGCCAAACAGCATGGTGTTTGTTGGTTCGAAAATAAATTTTGCCTTTACTCTTGGAGGCATTTTTTTTCTGCATATAGAACTCCAGGTTGACAGTGATACTGCTCTAGGATATGAGTCAATAATAAACCTCAGCTGTGAAGCTGTTTTTTGTAATAAAAGACCTGCTTTTGTAAATAAAGTTGGGAATAGTCACACTCCTTTATTTATACACTGTCTATTGCTGCATTCAAACAACAATAGCACTTGAATAGTTACAACAGGAATCGTATGGCCTGCAAATTCAAAATATTTCTTATTTGGCAACTTAATAAAGTTTGCCTACCCCTACTCTAGTTCTTTGAAAATACCGTTCCGCTATCTTCTGGCTTCCATTATTACTGTTAAGAAGTTACCTGTCAGGATAATTGCTATTTCATTGAAGGTACTCTGTCTTTGTTGAAGATTGTCTTTTTGTTTTTGATTTTCTAAAAGTGTTACTGTACATGTATGGATTTCTCTTTAGAAAATAGGCTTCTGATTCATTGGATTTTGTTTGTGGCTTAATGCTTTCTATCAGTTCCAGAAAATTCTCATCCTTTACTCTTCAGATGTTTTTTCTATCCCTTTTATTTCTTCTCCCTCTGGGAGCACATTTAATTCTATATTTGATTTTCTCACTGTACTCCTTTGCTAGCTATGGTTCTATACTGTTCTAAAGCAAAGATTGGCAAACCTTTTCTGTAAATGGTCAGATAATAAATATTGTAAGCTTTGTGGGACACCTATAATATCCATCACTTCTGCTGCTGATGCTTTTCTTTTTCTTTCTTAACAACCCTGAAGCCTGTGGGTTGTACAAATATGTGCCACAGGCTAGCAGGCCATAATTTTTCAATCCTTGGTCTGAAGACCCAACTAAAGGAGATTGTCAGACTGAATAAAAAGTAAGACCCCAACTATAAAAGAATAAAGATATGTTACATAACACAGATAATTTAAGAAGTTGGAGTGGCTATACAGGCATATCTCATTTTATTGCTCTTTATAGATAACGTAATTTTTAATAAAATAAGATAATTTTTAATAAATTGTGTGTTTGTGGCAACCCTGTGTTAAGCAAGTCTGTTGGTGCCATTTTCCAACAGCACTTGTTCACTTCGTACTTGTGTGTTCTTATGATAATTCTCACAATATTGTAAACTTTTTCATGATTATATTTGTTGTGATTTGTAATCAGTGATCCTTTATGTTAGTTCTAAGATTTGCTGAAGGGTCAGGTGATGGTTAACATTTTCTCATAAAGTATTTTTTAATTAAGATATATACATTATTTTAGACATAATGCTGTGCATGCTGTTTAATATACTGCAGTATAGTGTAAACAACACAACTTTTGTATGCCCTGGGAAACCAACAATTTCATGTGATTCATTTTATTGGAGTGGCCTTGAAACTTAACTGCAATATCTGTGAGGCATGCCTGTATAGATATTACATGAGGAAACGTTTTTAAAACTTTATCAGGAATAAAGGAGGGCTTTTAATAACGATAAAGAATATATAATAATAATCATGTTAGGAGAGATCAATAAATAATTGGTAGAATGAGTAGATTTCAAATGAATAGGAGTATAGAAGACCTAAACACACTAACGGCTTGACCTAGTTGATGTTTATGTAACACTCTATCCCAAAAGAGCAGAATCATATTCTTTTTAAGTGCACGTGCAACATTCATCAAGATGGGTTACATTGTAGGGCAGTAATAAGCCTCTATAGTTTGAAAAGGATTTACATCTTACAGACTAAGCTTCTGGGCACACCAAAGTTAAATCAACAACAGAAAGATATCCCAAAATATTTGATAAACAGCACATTAATCCATGGGTTGAAGAAGAAATCACAAGGGAAGGAATTTGAAGATATTTTGAACTTAAAAGCACAGTGTATCAGAATTTGTGGTGTGCCACTAAAGCCATGCTTAGAAAGATATTTAAAGTTTTAAATGCTTATATTGGAAAAAAAAAAAGAAATGCTTAAAATTCATGTTGTAAGCTTCCATATTAAGATGGTAGAGAAAGAAAAGTGAAATATACACAAATAAATAGAACGAAGGAAATAAAGATAAGAGCAGATATTGATGAAATACCAAAAAAAAAAAAAAAACGCAGAGAAAATTAAGGAAAACAAAATAGATTTAAAAAAAAATAGAATTCATTAACCTCTAGACTTGTCAAGAAGAAAAGAGAAAATGCAAACTACTGATATCAGGATTGAAGGGGAGCATCACTATAGATCCTATAGACAAAAAGAATAATGCAGGAATATTATGAAAGGATAGTACCATAAATATGACAGTTTAGGTAAAGTGGGTAAATACCTTGAGAAATAAAAGTTGCCAAAATTGCTTCAAGAAGAACAAGAAAATCTGAATATCCCTAGGTCTAGTGAAGAAAATGAGTTGGTAATTATAATCTTTCCCACAAATTAAACTCCAGGCTCAAATAATGAATTTCTCCCAACATTTAATGAAGAAGTAATACTGTACTTTTTAAGAAAATAAAATGGACAGAATCCTTCATAACACATTTTATAAAAGGCTATATAGCATTATAGTGGTACTAAGGCCAAATGAATATATTCAAAGAAAAGTAAACTACGGACCAGTGTCCACTGTGAGCAGAGATGGAAGCATGTTTAACAAAACATCACCGAATTGAGGAAAGCGTTAGTGGTACAGTGGTGAGCATAGCTGCCTTCCAAAACATCAGCAAATTGAATCTAGCAGTATGTATAAAAAGGATAATAAACTATGACCAAGTGAGCTTTATCTTGGGAAGGCAAGATAGGTTTAAGATTTGAAAGTCAATATAATTCACTGTGTCAGCAGAATAAAAAAGAAAAAAATACATGAATTATATATAAACTTAATAGATGCAGAAAAATTTATTTATTTAAAATTTAAAACTCATTCATAAGGAAAGCTCTCATCAAACTAGCAAAGAAGGGAACTTTCTTACTTGGTAAAGTGTATTTATAAAAATCCTATAGGTGGTATCATCTTCAATAATAATTAATTAATGCTTTCCCCCAATAACTGGGAACAAAACAAGGGATGTCCACTCTCACCAGTTCTCTTCAGCATTGTCTTGTGGGAATCTAACAAGTACAATAAACCAAGAAAAGGAAATAGAAGACAGATTTGAAGGAAGAAGTAAAACTGTCATTACTCCCAGATTACATGATCCTGTTTATGTAAAATCCTCAGAAATCTATAAAATAGCCACTAAAACTGTGCTAAAACTAAAACCTTTATCACAGTCAATGGGATTCAGGGTCAAAATATGAAAATCATTTATGCTTCTATTAGTAGCCACAAACAACTAGAAATTGAAACTTAAAAAATATATGCCATTACAGCATATATCCAGGGAAAACTAATTCAAAAAGATATGCATCCCAGTGTTCATAGCACTAATTACAATAGCCAAGAAATGGAAGCAACCTAAATGTCCATCAACAGATGACTGGACAAAGAAGATATGGTGTGTGTATTTGTACACACACACACACACACACACACACACACACACACACACACACACACACACACACACACACAGGAATACTAGTCAGCCATAAAAAGAATAAAATGCCATTTGCCACAACATGGATGGACCTAGAGATTATCATGCTAAGTGAAGTAAGTCAAACAGAGGAAGACAAATATCATGTTATCACTTATATGTGGAATCTAAAAAGAGAAAAAGGTAAACAAATGAACTTGTTTACAAGCCAGAAAAAGACTCACAGACATAGAAAACAAACTATGGTTACCAAAGGGGAAAGGAGGCGGGGGGCATAAATTTGGAGTTTGGAATTAGCAGATACAGACTACTATTATGTAAAATAGGTAAACAGTAAGGACCTACTATATATAGCACAGGGAACTATATTCAGTGTCTTATAATAACCTGTGATGGAAAGGAATATGTATATATGCATAACTGAACCACTGTGATGTACACCAAAAATTAACACAATATTGTAAATCAACTATACTCTAATAAAAAATAAATTGATTAAATATATATATGATATATATATCATTAGAATACAACCAAAATCATCAAGCATTTAGGGATAAATTTCACAAAATATGTTTAAGACATACACATTGAACAATGCAGAACATCACCAAGAGCTGATCCTAAAATTCACGTGGAAACACAAGTGACCTAGAATGTCCAAAATAGAAGAGTAAAATTGAAGGGCATACATTGTCAGACTTCATGACTTAATTTAAAGCTATAAAAATCAAGAAAGTGTTGTATTGGCATATGGATAGGCATTTAAATCTTGGGCAGAAAGGAAATTCCACATATAAGCCCACACATACATGCTTAATTGATCTTTGACAAAGATTCTGAAGTAATTCCACAGATTAGTGATAGGTTTTTTTTTTTAAACAAAGTCTTTTCAACATCATAGCAATAGGCATTATATGTGGGAAAAAATGATTATCATGCTATATGGGAAAATTAACTCAATATGGAAATTAAAAATATTTAGAGGAAAACACTGGTGGAAATATTTGATGTAGTGAAAGATTTCTTAGATATGTTACCAAAAACATGAACCACAAAAGAAAAAAATGATAAGTTGATCTTTATCAAAATTAAAAACTTTGGCTCTTCAAAACATACCATTTAAAAAATTGAAAAAAGCCACAGGATTGTAGAAAATAGTCACTCTATGTAAATCTGACAGGGTTTTTATTCAGAATATATAGTGAACTCTTAAAATTCAGTAGTAAGAATACAGCTGACCCAATTTTTCAATTGGGCAAAAAATTTGAACAAAAGATAATTGGGGAATATGACCAATAAGTGTATGGAAAAAATGGTCATTAAGAAAATGCAATTTTTAACCATAATGACATCTTATGTAGTTAAAATTTAAAAGATCAACAATACTAAGTTGACAAGGATGCAAAGCAATAGCAATGCTCATAAATTTCTGGTGGGAGTGTAAAAATTGTGTATGCATTTTGCAAAACAAATGGGCAGTCTCTTAAAAAGTTCTGTCACTTCCATTTGATAGAGCAGTTCTTGTACACAAATGTTTACAGCAGCTTTATTCATTATAGTCCAAACCTGGAAACAATCCAGAATTCCATCCACAAGTGTGTGGATAAACAGAAGTGTTTTTATGCATGCAGTGGAATTCTACTCAACAATAACTAGGAATGGAATTACTGATATACAGAAAAAAATGCATGAATTTTTAAAGTATGCTCATCGAAAGGAACCAGACACAGAAGGGTACATTCAGTATGGTTTCATTTATATAGAACTGCAAAATACAAATCTGAATATGTAGTAAAAGAAAGAAATTCAGTGGTTGCCTGTGGTTGCCTGTGGATAGGAAATTTTTCTGGGAAGGAGCATTAATGAATCTTTTTGAGAAGTTGGAAATGTTCTATAAACAGATGATGATAGTAGTCACCCAAGTATGTATTTTTTAAAGTCCAACAAAATTTACCCTTAAAATGCGCTTAGTATTACGTATATACCTCGTGAAGTTTGGGAGGAGGGGAGTCCTTTGTTGGCAGAAAAAAATCCTTTATAATTCAGATGTATATCCTTTGAAGATTAAGAATTTATTTATTTAACTAAATAACCTTACTAACTTGCTTTTAGCTTTTTCAGATTATCTCTTTCACTCTATTACTTATTTGAAATTGCAAAAGGAGGTGGTGAAAAATAGGTGCTAATCTTGTGATGCAAGGATGTAAAAATACCTAATGAATGCCATTGAACAAGGTTAAATAACTTATGATTGGAGTAGAATTTGAAGTTTTATACAGCATACAGTATTTTGTTATTCATGATAATGCCATTATATAGTTCTTGAGGATGTGTACATAGGTTTTACAAATATTTTATCCTCATAATAGACTGTGAAGTAGTCAGGAAAGGTATCTTTCTTTTTTTACACATGCGCACACATGTGCACACAAGCTCAGTGAGATTATTTTATTTCATGATGATCATTTAGGAGACAAGTGTTAGAGGACCTGGAATTCAGAGTAAGAGCTCCTGGCTCTAATTCTCTTTGCACTATGATGCACCACTTCCCTTTAAAATACACTTTCTTTGTCTGATCTGTCTCCACCTCTCCCTTAAAAAAAAAGAAAAAAGACCCATTAACTTTATTGACGTGCATTCTTAATAGAATTGGGTTTCTTTTCATGCTAAAGTTTAGATACTGGTTCAGTTGTATTGTCATAATAACCGGAAACATTCTTGGGGGTTCATAAAGTGACCAGAAAGCAAGTATAGTGTCCAGGGGATAAACAAGCTTTGAATAAATGTACTTTTGGGTTCCATAAAATAATATGAACAGTTGCCAAGAAATTACATAATTTGACTAGTTTTCAGAATCTATTTAACATACTAATTTAATTCATTATGACAATTTTCAGACTAAATAAACTTGAAGATAGTATTATACTAATTAAAGGAAAAATTGAAGAAGTTCGTCTTCCTGTAGAAAAAGTGGATGTTATTATATCTGAGTGGATGGTAAGTATTTGCAGAAGAAACTAATTTTATTAATTTAAAAAAAGCAATGAATAAAGTGGTGGGTTTTCTGCTTTTAATTATATTTGATAAATGGCAGAATGATGGCTTTACTTTAAAAACAGCTACCATCTTTTTATGGTAGTTAATTTTGAAATGGCACTTATTTACTGGCCATTTATAATCTTTTAAAGAAGAGAATAAATTAGCTTTTTTACTTTTAAAGTCATAATAAAGAATTACTGTTTTTCTACTTCCTAGATTTGTAGGTACCTAAATATGTTTGCCTAAAAGCCTCTAGGGACTAGTTAAGGACTTACTAGGACTGTTTACCTATCTTTCTGATCTATTAGCCAATGTAATCAGTGTCCCTTATCACATAAAGTAGAATTTATTGGCATTATTAAAATAATAAAATTAATTTACATTATATAGCTTTATATTTTGCTTTTGAAACCACAAATCAAGGCCAGAGTATTTATTTTAAAATGTCTATAAAGTAAAATTAATGGTATTTGACAACTGATTTGACTTACTGATATGCCACTTCAATTAAGGCAAGTATATAGTATTTCTAGACATGCAAAGTTTTTTTAATCATCTGGAAAGTGGTAGGTTTTTTTTTTAATTGTTAAAGATGAATTATTATTATTCATTTTTATTAAATGAATTTATCAAAACTTCTTGAAAAGAATGAGTTTTGCTTTACAGTTATCTATAAATTTTGAACAAACATAGTAAGTAATAATTCCAGCAAAATAGCCTGATTTTAGGGAGTTTTTGAAATGTTCAGAATTAATGTAGTGGGTTTAATTTAGAGCCAGTGGCAGTCACTGTTGTTGGAATTTACTGTTTTGCATGTGAAACAGTGTGTTCATTTTTTTCATGATAGGGTTTGCTTTTAACAATTCTTGATCACAATATCATCATTCTTCTTAATACCAAATAATTTGTATCAACATTCTGATTTCCCTTATAAAGTGAATGAGAAGGAATGAGTTGTTATGCATAATTAAAAATTCAGCATCTCTTTAAAGACTACAAAAAGATGCTTTGGAGAAAGCACATTTGAGGCATCTGCTTGGTAACAAATAAGTAGTTTATATCAAATATTGACTGACATAATCCTCATCTCTCTAAGGACCATTTCATTTTTCTTGGAAAATGCATCTTTTAAACTACCCCAAATTACACTATAAAGCAGACTGAAAGACAGACTTCTTGCCGCCTCAGTTGAACATTTTTACACATCTGATTATAACTAGCTGGATAGTTCTTGCCCTGCCTAGCAGAATTAACCTTCTAGATATTGATGTTGTAGTAATTTTCATTCAAAATTTGAAAGACAATCTAGGAGTATTCATATACAATTGAAATTAGAAGCAGTTAATGTAATAACAAGTAAAAACTTAGCTGGATTGACGAATTTGTGAGATTGTCACAATTATGATGTGAACTTTAGTGAAGGGTGTTACGGCCTTGGGTTTGTTTGCCCTCAGATCCTCTTTACACCCTTCTCCTGCTTTCTTCTGTTCTGATGGAAGAGGGCTAACTCTGCGGGGGCTTTTCCTAGGCTCCAGTGACTGCCGGCTTCTATTGGCTTTTGGGAATCTAATGGGAAACACTGATGGGAGACTCAGGGAAGGGAGAGGCCAGGACGTTTCTTTACTCTCTTTTGCCTCCAGCGATATTGCTGGCAGAAGGTGTTTCTTTTGTGGTTCCAATTCCCACTTAACAAACCTGTTGTAATTCCAGCATCCACTATGCAGCCCTGGCCCTGGGCTCTTTTAGAGTGCTTCTTCCTTTTGTTTCTCTAGCTCTTCTAGTTAGACTCTAATTGATGTGAAGGGTACCTTTCGTTTTGGAGGATTGGTCAGGCATGATCTCTGCCTTTATCAGGAAAACAGTGTCACACAGACAATACTGAGTCCCTGGAACCTAAGATGAAAGGAGCCAGTTGTTTGGAACCAAGATGCTTTCAGAAACCCGTTAGTATGGGAAATGTCCAGAAAGTGGTAACTAAGAACTCTATTTCTTCCTCTTCACAAGGGTATAACTTAGAGTTTTCTTATCTTACTGTCTGCATTTCCTTGTAAACAGTGGAGTTGGAGTCTAGCAGATTGTGTTAAATGTGTTAGGTGGAGCATTAGACACTGTAATTTATGGCAGTTACTCTAAAGCTGTCAACTCTGGATGGCCTTATTTCTCTAATGAAATTTGCACTTAAGCCTTTTTGAGTAGGTTTGTGGTGAGAAATTTTGAGTCATCTTTGTGCCTTGGCAGTATCATTTATAGTCTCTTCTGAATCCTGTAAGTCTCCTCCTAACTGTGATACTTCTACTAGAATTTCTGAACTGAGAAACTGGAAAATTCTATCTACATGATTAACAAGAAGCAGGTATGCTTCCTAAAATATATCCAGCATTTTTTCAGACATTCCTACTTTGGCTTACACAATGGCAGGTGGCAAATAACTGACTATTCTAAATTTTTTTGAAAGCCACATTTTCATGAACCAACATTTAAAGTTTTTAAAATATATTGTAAGTTTTTTGTTTACAGCTATTTATGAACTTTGCCTTTATTTTAGAAGATGCTCTTAGATAAGAATGTAATTTTATTTTTTATTCTAATTTTTTTAATTTTTATTTTTATAAATTTTTATTGAAGTATAACATATATAAGAGAAAAATGTGCAAATAATACATGTACAGCTAAATTGAATTTCACAAAATGAATTTCCCACTTACTTAGCACCCAGATCATGAACCTGAAAATTAACATCCCCCCAGAAGCTCTCTTGTACATCTCTACTGTCAGCTACCCAAAGGAAACTACTAATCTTGGCTTAATAACACTGTAGATTAATTTTGCCTATTTTTGAACTTTATATAAATGGAATCAAATGTTGTTTAAAGAATGTAATTTTAAAAGCCACATCATTGCTGTTGGCATGTCATTTAATAAACTATCACTTGCCTCTTAGATTTATGAATTTCACAATTTAGGCTTGCCTTTAATTTTACATTTTTATTGAATGAAACTTCTATTTGTTTGATAAAATTGTTATCAGTTAAATAGAAACAGTTTGATCTCTATGGGATATTAATATTTAAGCTTATGAGGATCTGTTCCCATTTTTTATGTTTTGCCAAATAGAGCAATTCTTTATGACTTCTCATTTCTGATTGACTAATGAACTGTTCAAAGTAAGCATTCCTAATTCTTGTCCTACAAGCCAGTCAAGCCAGATTGACTTATGTGGTGTTGCTGTTTTCCATCTATGTTTTCAGCATGACCCCCTTACAAAACATAGATAGGATCTCGGCACTGTATGTAAAATTGCCAGAGATGATTCTCATTTGGACATGTTGTTTTCTGTCAACAGGACCATCAGCAAAATGACACATTAGGTGAAGTTTAAGTTTCATTGACATGATCACTTATAATATACATTCAAATTGTCTGGAGTCTACTGTTGTAATTTTTCTATCTAGAATTGCTTTTCATGGAAGTGATCTAAATTTTTCTCTTTATGTAAATAATCTTGAATTTGTCCCTAAAATTTAAGAATTAACAATCTCCTCCCATCTTCACCAGCACAAATGTGTCTGCGTAATACATGTGCATTCCCATGCCCACACCCACAATGATGAATTATCCTTTGTTTACAGTGAATACTCTTTATTTTTGGTAAATGCTTTTCAGGATTTTATAGCCTTTATCACTTAGAAATACAGCTTGTGATTTGATTTGCCAACAGTCCAGAAACTGGGCCATGAAGCCTGTTGTAGGTCACGTTTTCAGCTGGTGGATGTTTTTGTTGTTTTTAGTTTGGTCTGGCAGTGAATCCTAAGTGGCTTTTCCTGATCTATTTTCTTGCCTTAAATGATACTATAATAATAATTATATAAGTAGTTTAATAAGTTAGATAAGCTGAATTAATCATCGAGTTAAGGAAGGTATAGGAGATTAATGAACAACACAAATTTCCTATTGTGCAGGTACATTTTTGCCTTTCCTGTCTTTGACAAAAAATATGCTTATGATTCGAATTTATGAATTTTTTAAAAAACTTTTCAAGAGTTATATATATATTACTCTGAAATTTTAAGCTAAGTAAAATTGTACATGTTTAGTATGTATTGTTTTGTCTACTTAAAATATTTTCTAAGATAATCTCATATGTCCAGTGGTTCAAGGTAAGGAAATGTAAGACATGACTTTCACTCAACTCTGTACCACCCATTGCTATTTTTTTTCTTGCATTTCTTATTTCTTTGTTGTTACACAAGAGAAAGAGAAATCTTTTCACTGCAGGATTTCTGTTATTTTTTAAATCAATCAATGAAAATAATAATGAAAAATAGCAAAAGTTTAAAAATCAAAAATGAAGTACAGTGTTACATAAAATTAACTGTAAAAAATGTTCTGTTGATGACAAAGTTACTGTTCTTTTAGTATCTTTTATTTCTGTTTCTAAAGTCATGTTATCGTTAACATTATTTTTGGCAGAAATAGTTGGCCCTTTAATGGAAGATACTGAAAATCAGTGACAGCAAAATGGGTGTTAGCGAATTGCCTTGTTTCTCTTAATGTGATTTACCTTCCCTGTCTGGGAACTGCTGGTAGTTCTGTAAGACTCCTCTCAGACGTTACCTCCTCTGTGAAGCTTTCCCTTTCTCCCCTTGATCACATATACAGTGTCTCTCTTCCCTCTCTTTTGCACTTTAGTCTAAAGCTTCTATTACAGATTTTTACAGTGTATTAGAATTAAATGTACCCTTTTTTCATCTCTAAAACTGGGAACCAGGATTTACCTGTATATGGTCAGATTCTATCACAGGGATCAGCATTAGTAAATGATGAGGGAATGTGCATCATAATAGAACTTTCCCAGGTAGAAATTCACTGGCCACAGACGTGATCTTACAGGAAGGTAGGAACATAGCATGTAACGGGGTTAAGAACATTGCCCTGGAATCAGACCATCTGAGTTCTTGGCCATGTTTTGCCGTGCCTAGGTTTGTTACCGTGGACATGTTACTGAACCTCTCTGTGCCTCAGTTTCCTTATCTATAAAATGAAGATAACTATAGAACCTACTTCATAGGGTTTTTGTGAGGATTAAATAAATTAATACATGTAAATGTCTTAGAACTTTCTGGCACATAATGAGATCTCAGTAACTAACCATGAAGTTTTGAAAGTTGTGCAAACTTTTAAGCACTAACCAGTGAATGAGCTGCTTGACTAGATTATTTAATAAATGAAAGCTGAAAATGATAATATACTTGAAGTAAAGAATATTAATACTTGGGGGAAGAATATTCTTAGGGCTTCTCCCTTGGCTTACGAGCCCTTTTAAAAGTTGAAAACCCTCTGTTTCCATGGTTAGCATTTACTAATTGACTCTGCCTAAAATGAGTGCAAGGAAGTATGAAAATCAGCTGACTCATGCGGATTATGTGTATGTTTCAAGAAAAATTCTGTTTGCTGTGCTGTGAACATTTAGGCAATACTGGTAATACCCAAGCATTTTAAACAAAGTATAAAATACACATTTAATAGGAAATTGAGTACTATAAATATGAACAGGGAGATAGGTACAGGACTTGAACAATGAAAGGTAAATTGTGGTTTATAAGAATTTTTTTATAAATGTGCTGACGTCTGAATTAAGAATAAAATGAAAATAAAGAAAATTTAAATGTAATTAATAATAGGCCTCTTATGTATAATTATTTCAGCTTTAAAATCCCTTTACATTTGTTCTTACCTGCACTCTGAACCACTCCCCAACCTCTCCTTTATTTAATCTTAGTATTTGTTTAAATTAAAATTCAGATCACACTCCGCAGCCATTTTATTTCTTACTCTAGAGGGGAGACTTTCGTAATAGTGAGATCTTGGTATCTATAAGAAAAATTTAATAACCCTTTGACAAAATCTTAAGTGGGTCTCAGGCTGTTTTATAGTGTAAGTATATTTTTTTTAATGTAGTAATATGTAGTTCAATATATGCTATTTATTTTCCTGTGCTTGAAACCAAATCCAAGTGAAAATATTTAGTCCTTTAAGGAAAGTTGTTTATATTGAAACAGTTATGTGTTATGGGTAATTTTTTGCTTTTGAAATATATTTTAGATGTTTTAAATCTTTTTTATCAAATTTCTGGAAGTTTCATTTGCCAAGAGACTCAGTGCATCATATGTGATTGATACTTTGGGTTTATTTGCTTTTTGGCTGTCCATAATTCCCTTTGCCATATTGCATTCTGGTTGTGCTTAAGTCCTATATGAATCACTTTTTTAAAAAAATTATTTTGTTTAGTAAGTTGTAAATTATACTAATTATGAAAATAAAGGGCATAAGTTATTCTGGGGTATGAATCAACTATCCTTACAAAAATATTTCAGTATGCTAGTTGGAGAACATGAAATATTGTTAATTTTTATTTCAAACTCTAAAATTGTATAGGAGTTAAAAAAGGTTTTTTTTTCCAGTAATACTGTTTACTTCTACCTGGAAATGAAAGTAAGCTTCTAAAATTTAACAGTTTGCATTTGCAGACAAATGGACATTTATTACAAACTCAGACTGTTTCTCATAACTGAGTTGGCTCAGTCATAATTATTGTATAATCAGTGTGAAGTGGTTCTACTTTAGAATTCTCCTTAGACAGATATTTGATTCATAAGCCCTGAATAATCACATAAATGCCACCAATTTGTAATAAGTAATACCTGCTCCAGTGCTCCATAGCCTGGATTTAGAGAACCTCCAATCGTATTGTTTGAGAAATAACAAGTTAAATAAGTGTGAAGATTTAAGGGGAACATTATTAATATTTTAATTGAGTGGAATACATAATTCTCACAGATTTTTAAGGTAAAATATCTGCCTTAATACCTTTTTGAGCCCTTGCAGACCTGATTTTAGTAGGGTGCTCCCTAATTCCTTGGGAATTCCAATTCATTCTCTTTAGCTATTAGAAGTATTTCAAGGGATAAGTTAAAGAAGCCATGACTTACAGTTATTTTGAAACTGATTTAAAGGCCTTGATGAAGATAATTGTCCTCTTAGTTTTTCCTCCCTTTGGACATAGATCTTTCATACTATCATTATAATAGATTCTCCAAATTGATCAAATTTAGATGGCAGGACTCTGACATCATTATTTATTTAGGTGAAATGAAAATTTTAGCTGCAGTTAGTTACAGTAAATGTTTATCTGTTCTTATGAATGACTTTCTTGGCCTGCTGTCAATAGGTTACTTGTTTTGTGTAAATTTTTCAGTAGTTGGGATACATTGATTTGGTTTGCTATGTTTTCACTGTCTTTTCTCTATCCCTTTTGTGGGGGGTGTAATTAGGTTTCTTTCTTTCTTTATTTTAATGGAGGTACTGAGGATTGAACCTAGGACCTTGTGCATGCTAAGCGTGCACTCTACCACTTGAGCTATACCCTTCCCCTGGCTCTATCCCTTTTTAATACTAGAATATTTATTTGGGACACCCAATTTAAAGTTATGACTATAGCTTTGAAGTTGAATGAATGTGAGGTTAACGGACCTTTCCAGGAATTCAGTCTTCACCCTTATTTTTATTAATTTGTGCTTCTTTCCAATAAAAGTAAAAATAAACCTGAGGCTTAATCTAGTCCCTCAATGAAATTCCTGTTTAATTAGGAAATTATATGTGGTTTGTCTTGATCAGTTTTGCTAAGAGTTTATCATTTATTACTCTTTTGAAAGACCGCAAATTTTGGCTTTGTTGAGTTTTTTCAATCATATGTTTATTTTTTATTGTATTGATTTCTGATTTTATCTTTATTATTTCCCTCTACTTTGATTTGCTGCTTTTATTCTAGCTTCTTGAAGCTTAGATCATTGATTTTCAGGTTTTTTCCTAATATTTTGCATTTGAGGCTAATATTTCTAGGTACTGATTTAAGTGATTTTTAAAAATAGTTCAAAGTATTACTTTTTCTGAAATCCTTTTATTTAAAAGAAAAACCCAACTACTATCATATTTTAGAGTTAATCTACCATTACAAAAACAAAGGCACTGGCACTTCTGCTCTTTGTGGTAAGGCTGACAAGGTGCTCTAATGGACTCTTACTAGAGAACTACAAAAACCCTAAAGAATGTACATTTAATGAAGTTTTTTATTATTATTATGGAAATCAGTTTTGCTATTATCCTCTCCGGCAGTCTGCTGTGAGATTACAAAGACGGAAAGAAATTTCACTCTTTTATATAGCCAAGCAGATACAACCCGTTACCTACATGTTCTCAAGATAAACAACAGTAGTGAAACTGTTTTTAACTGCTAACTTAGGGAATTTCTTTATGTAATAAAGGAGGGAGATTCTGGAATGCAATTATATAAAAATTTGAAAGGCAGTACATATCCAAATAGAAATGTTTAAGAATTAAGTTTTAAATGAGCTTCTAGCTCATTTCGGCGTTTTCTTCTATGAAATTTCTGCCTTTCTTTTGCTTATCATTCTGTTTGGGATTTTTATCTTTTTTATTGAAGTTTATTTGATTTACAATCCTGTGTGTGTTTCTGGTGCACACCTTAGTGATTCAGTTATAAATATATATGCTGTTTTTCATATTCTTTTTCATTATAGGTTATTATAAGATATTGAATATAGTCCCCTGTGCTAGATAGTAGGACCTTGTTGTTTATCTATTTTTTTCTGAAAGAGTTTCTTACATATTCTAGTTACCAGTCTGTTACCAGGGCTCATATCTTTTGCTTCTCCTTGTTTCTGGGCACATCATAGAATTTAACTTCCTGTCTCCTTTGAAGTTAGATGTGGCCCTATGGCTTGCCTGACTCCCTGAGTAATTATAATAAGCAGTGCCTCTTGTCAACCTGTAATACTAGAAATACATCTTTTTTTTTGTTTTAGGTGATGATTTGGGTGTTTGTTAATGCAGGGTAACCTAGCTTGTCTTGACAGATAAATTATTCTCTATCAGTTATGTTTTTGACAGATACATTATTCTCTATCAGTTATGTTTGTTGGCAGTGTGTGGCGTGTCATTTCACTCTTTTGGCGTGATCTGATGAATAGATATTCTTAATTTTTGTGTATCAAATTTATCAAAATTCTTTATGGTCGAGTTTTTTGTATCTTTTTAAATAAATCTTTCTAGAATTACCATTGTATATTTATTAGATTTATCTTCCTTGCTTCTTTTACCTCTTTCATTTTCTAATGTTTTGGCTTTCTGGGCTGCACTCTGGATAATTTTTTCAGTTTAGTCCACCAGTTCTTTCTGAAGTTAATTTGAATAATCTGTTAAACTCCATTGAGTGTTTTATTTCTTCTTTTTACACTTATAGGATTTTTTTTTTAATTGAAGTATGATTGATTTACAGTTTTGTGTTAGTTGCAGGTGTATAGCATACTGATTCAGTGCTTTTGCAGCTTATATGCCATTATAGGTTAGTACAAGATAATGGGTATAATTTCCTGTGCTGTGCAGTATATTCTTGTTGTTAATCTATTTTATTTATGTTATAGTAGTTTGTTAATCTCATATCCTTAATTTGTCCCTCCCACTTTTCCTCTCCCCTTGGTAACCACAAGTTTGTTTTCTATGTCTGAGTCTGGTTCTGTTTTGCATATTCACTCATTTGTATTATTTTTTAGATTCCACATATAAGTGATGTCATATAGTATTTGTCTTTGACTTATTTCACTAAGCATAAAATTCTCTAGGTCCATCCATGTTGCTGCAGATGGCAATATTTCATTCATTTTTTTATCGCTGAGTAAAGTTTGTGTGTGTGTGTGTGTGTGTGTGTGTGTGTGTGTGTATGATATCTTCTTAGGCCAGTTGTCTCTTGCTGGGCACTTGGGTCGCTTCTGTGTCTTGGCTATTTTATATAGTGCTGCTGTGAACACTAGGGGCATTGTACCTTTTTTAAAAAAAAATGTGTTTTCTTTTTTCTGGATATATACCCAGGAGTGGAATTGCTGGATTATATGGTAGTTCGATTATTAGTTTTTTAGGGAACCTCCGTAGTATTTCCATATTGGCTGCACCAGTTTACATCCCCACCAACAGTGTATGAGGGCTCCTTTTTCCTTACATCCTCTTCAACATTTGTTATTTGTAGACTTTGATGATAGCTATTCTGACAAGTGTGGGTGATACCTTATTTGGTTTTGATTGCATTTCTCTAATAATAAGTGATGTTGTCCATCTTTTCATGCCTGTTAGCCATCTGTCCATCTTCTTTGGAAAATGTCTATTCAAGTCTTCTGCCCATTTTTTAATTGGATTTTGTTTTTTGTTTTTATTCTTTGGTTCTTCTGAAACTTTCCTTGTTATTATTTTCTTCAAGCCTCTTTCAATTTCATGAATTGTAAACATTCATATTTTATGTTTTGTGTTTTTAATTGTAACATCGGATATTTTTGCAGATCTGCTTTGCAACCATTGTTTCTGTTGGCCCTCACTCGTGGTGTTTGGTTCTTGTTTGTTATTGATTGATGTTGTGCTATATATTTTTCAGGGAACTTTATCTGTTGAAAATATTTTGTTTCCTGAGTAAACAATTTACTAGGAAAATTTTTCAATGTGAAAAAAAACAGAATGAATGTTTTAGTTAACCTCATGTACCCATCACCCAACTGAACAATTATCAACACTTTGCCGTTTTGATCTAATCTGTCTCCATACTATTGTTTTGCTATCTCTTACTGATAAAAACTCTTTTTTTTTAAGTCATTAAAAATTTTTTTAACATTTTTTATTGATTTATAATCATTTTACAATGTTGTGTCAAATTCCAGTGTTCAGCACAATTTTTCAGATAAAAACTCTTTAAAATGTATATTCACTTTGCCATTATTGAGTCAAACAAAATTACTGATGTCATAATTCCATATTATATTTAAAAATTTTTTACTATCTAGTCTGTGTTCACATTTTCCTTATTGCTTCATGAATTTTATTTTACTTTTTCTTACATTTGATTTGTTTGAGTCAGGGCCTGGTGTCCACATACTGTATTTGATTAATTTTTCATATATTTTTAATTAAGCTTTTTGTTTTGAGATAATTACAGTTTATGACATATAGTTATAAAAAAATAACACTGAGAGAGTGAGGAAAATAGCTCAGTGGTACAGTGAATGCTTAGTATGCACAGGGTCCTGGGTTCATTCCCTGGTATCTCCATTAAAAATAAGTCAATAAATAAAATTTTAAAATTTTAAAAAATAATACTGAGAGATCCTGCTCCTGTTCTGCTTCTGTCAGCTGGGTTATGTGTTTACCAAGAGCTTATTGTATTTGTTTGCCTACTTATTTATGAAAAATCAGTTAATACTAACATAAACTGTTGAACAAGATTGTAAAAAAAAAATTACTGTTAAATAAAGCAGCGCAACAATTGTGAAAGACTAGAAGTGAGGGTGGGAATTGTAGAATTCAAAGATTGTCCACTTGGCAAGTAGATATTGGTAATATTGGCAAACAAATCTACGTTGATATGTTTTTACTTAAAATGTGTTTTCAATTAACAAATGACTGTTAGTCTCAATCACATTGAATAAAATTCTTTCTACAGTAAATCTTCTAGAACTGAGTATAGTGTTAGGAAAAAATGTCATCACATATTTATTATGCTTCAGAAATATGCTGAGAATTCAGGATTAGATTTCATAGGCTTGCTTATTTGTTGGGGGTAATCTTGTATTTTTACCTTTAAATAAATCCTGATTATTGATTGTTTGTCACTAGACTTTCTACAGATTAACTCTTCATTTTATTTTTGCCTTCCTATTGCCTCCCTTTTAAAATAATTAATTCTTCCTAAGGGTGTATCAGTAATTCATTTATTTGAACTGGAAAAAAAATTAGACAAGAGAAGCACCTTATTCTGAAGGGATTACAAGTTTCTTTTATCATTAATTTATCTATTCCAAGAAATTATCGTAAATATATATTTAAAAGGTGTTTTAAAATAAGGTTCCTATTTCAATTTATAATGTTAATGGTTCTTCTAGTTCCAGATTTGATCCAGTGTGTCCCTTTTGTAGTAATTAATTTTTGAAGTGTAAATGCAAATTTTAATTTTAAAAACTGAATGTCATTTTGGGAAGAAGAGTGCCCCATAAGCATCATGGGAGAAAATATCGGGTGTAATTCTCTTCCAGATGGCACCCCTACAGGTGAGGCAGCAGCCTGTGAAATTACAGTCTGAATTACACTGCAGATGAGCAGGGCATTTGGAGCAAAGCCTTCTGATATCAGTAATAAATGACTTGGTTCAGAACCAAGGACAATTCCCAGGAAATTAAAGACTCTTCTCTCACGTAGGGAGCCTATAGTAAAATGAAGTTTAGCAAAGTGGAAAGTTGAGAGAAAGGACAATAACAGTGACCAATACATGTATGAATCTTTTCATCTGCTAATATTTTAACTGGACATTTTCATCGATCTCACAGATGTTATGTATTGTTTCTATATATGTTCTAGTATACTGGTTGATTTTCTAAAGTAATATTTTTCACAGTAAATGGTAGCTAAGAGCCTCTTGCCAACTAAGCTATCTCTCTGAAATATTATGAATCAGATACCTACTCTAAATTCTAATCTTGTTTAGTATTCTCTGTGGCAAATTTTTTATTTCAGAACACTTGAGCCGTTAGTTACAAATGTAGTATAATATAATACAAATACAGTGTCTTATTTTCAACCAGGTAAATCAATTTAAGAAACAACATAGAATAGTGATTCAGAACTTGACCTCTGTACAGACCTAGATTCAAATTCTGACTTGTTTCAACAGTTTCTGTGACTATAAACTTTTTTAAGTGCTAAGATTTTAGATTATTTAATATCACTAAACCTTAATTTCCTCATCAGTTAAATGGAAATAACAGGAAAATGTACTTTAGGGAAGAATTAAATATTTCATATAAAGATAATACAATAAACTTTAACAGTTTTCACCACTATTATTTAACAATTTTCACTATTTTAACACTTTTCACCACTAGAATTTTAACTTTAGAAAGCAAAACAGCATTTTAAAATAACTGCTCTTAAGTTATGTGCCATGATGGAGTATAAAGCAGGGTAAAGAGATAGAGTTTGGTGGAGGAAGCAGAAGATATATGGAGACATCAGGAAAATCCTTTCTGAGGAGGTGATAGTTGAACAGATATCTGGATACTAAGTGAAACAAATGACAAATAAAATTGTTAGTCTTCATTGAGTCTTAAATGATGTAGCATATTTAGGAGATAGACTAAATATGAATATGTCTAATCTGTTTTTTTTTTGAAGGAATGCTTTTCTATTGATTTACTTGTTCAGTTATTTACCCTAAAGTTTAGAAACTGCTTTGACAGAATAGAAGCCTTACCACATACTTCTAGAAGTAATATCTGACTACAGAAATGAAAAGATATTATCAGAAATAGATATAAATCTAAGTCTGTAAACCAAGAATCTAAACCAAGAACACTGACTTTCCCTGCTGCTCAGGGCTATTGGGGAATGGTCCCAGAAGACTGATGGATATTATCAGAAATACAGGAAAGTATTGTTTTTAATTATACACCAGTGAAGAGTGAAAAGGAGATTAAAAAACAGAATGGGAAAAGGTGAAGGAAGGAAGACTTGCTTCAGTCTTCTGCTTCTGTCCATTTCTCTCAGCTCTACCGGGTATAGTTAATGCCATATGATGACTTCTGCCAAATCAGAGTCATGTGATACGGTCTTTTACAGATTTTATGTATTAACTCTGTGCTAAATCCTTTACCTGTATCAACAGAAACGTTTGATCATTTGCTTTCAGAAACTCTATGACCTAATAATGTTGGCTGACTAGAACATGGGAAGCAAAGGCATGGCATTTATGAAGTGGGGGTTAGCTGCCAGGGAGGATTATCTTTTCTCACGTTTGTTTGCATTCTGTCTCATGTTGAGTTTAGCAGCAGTGAGAATTGAATCTTAAGGCCAGTTTTTATAAGAGGATCTGAAAATTATCTAGTATTATTTTTCCAGCTACATGACCTAAAATAAGTCCCACGAGTACTGATTTCTCTAATGTGAAAATTAGGTTGTTTAAACAGTTAGGACCTTAGAAACTCTAATACTGTTGGATCAGGATTCTAATCTTAGCTAAGGTAATCATTATGGCGTAGGTGAAAAAGTGCTTATTGGTGTTTATTCTTTTAAATGGAAGCAGACATATGGGAAAGTCTTAAGTATAAATAGCAAAGTTCAAAGTATTAAGTAAAATTGACTTTTTTGGCCCAGGGCAAAAAATCTGATCATCTTTGCAAGAAGAATCTTAAAGTTGGAATTGGTACTAATTAGGCCAACCTGATCAGATTATTTTGATTGAGTTTGTAAATTTTGTTTCTTAATTTTAAAGAAATTTGAAGCATTTTTAAGAAAAGTTTTTTGTTTATTTTTTAAAATTTTGTTGTGTGCACACACATACATGATAGTCTTGGCTGGTCTGAAAAAAGAAGTAACACCTGAAGAAAAAAAAATGGGAATTTCAGTTTTGACTCATGGATTTTAATATTGAACCAATTACTAATTAAGTGTTATATGATTCTGGACAAAGTGGTAACCTTTATTCTCTAATTTATTCAACATAATTTAAAAATTCTTATTAGCCTTTACAAATATACTTTTTTAAGTAGCTCTTAATTTTTTTTAAACTTAGATTTACTGCTCCAGACCCTTTTACATTATTAACATATTTCTCACAACAACCCTGTGATGTAAAATACCGTTGTTATTGTCACTTTACAGATGAAGAAACTGAGGCTCAGTGATACTAACATGTCCATGGTCACATAGAGAAAGGAGCTCCAGGATTTAAATCCAGGAGTCTACCCTTTCAATTGGTACTATTGATATTGACTCTACTACCAATTTAAAATGCGGTGTAATTTAATCTCTGATGAATGGCTAATAACTTTATCTTAAATGCAGTAAATGAGCATGTTGCTAGAAGGAGCTACTTTCAGTTATTGATTGAAACAACTCGATTTGTTTGTAGTATGTGGAAGGAAGATGGAGTTTGAGCATATGGAAGAATGATACTTAGGTTTAACTAACTGCTTTGAAAGAATAGTATTAGAAACAGTTTGACACAGTGTCAGATCAATCACAGACTATTTTTTTTGCTCTCTTCTAAAAAAAAGATTGGACTATAATGAATACAGTTTTTACTAAAATGTGAATTTATTTTATGTTAATATTTTTAACATGCGGCAATCTTGCAAATAGAGATCATTTTTCCCCAGTCTATTAACATGTTTTACCAGCAGATCTTTTTCCTGTAAGGTAAATAGGTGCTTCTTTTTTAAATAACTTTTTGGCATAAATTACAATTCAGTTTAATCAACTGATGAATGCTTATTTATAAGCATTTGTGTGCATACATCTGCATGAATGATGTCAGATTGATAAAGAGTTCTTAGTTGAATTCCAAAAGTCATTTGTGCTTTGAATACACAGATGATATTAATGGGGAACTAACTTAAAAGATTTAGACATATTACTGAAGTACTCTATCCAGGAAAGCAGTTTCCATCAAATCCTTAATTTTCCTAATGTAAACACATTAATCAAAGAGCTTTGTTGCTAAGTCTTTTTTTTATAGGCAATTATTTTCTCATCAATGAATTAATGTGTTGGAGGGAAAAGGTAAATACTAACGTAGAGTTGCTGGCAGCAATTTAATTAGGCTCCTTTATAAGTGATTCAAGCATGAGAGCTGTCTTTTCAATAAATTAAAATTTACTGTTAATTTCTTGGGAAGAATATCCATTCTGGGGTTGCAGGTTTTTACTGTTCCGGAGAAACCTTTAAAACATTTTTGTTCATTTTGTTAAAGACTATTGTATTGATGCTGTCAGACAGTTATTTGTGCTCAGAACAAATGAGTGAGGACAGTTTTGATTTAGAATGCCGACATTACGGCAACATTCATGTTGGTTCACCCTAAGCAGTAATAAGGTGTATTATGTGCTAAGCACTGTGCTGAACACTTGACTTTCCCTGCTGCTCAGGGCTGTTGGGGGTTGGGCCCCAGAGGACTGATGGAAACTGGCATTGATCTCTCACTCATGATTATTTTGACATTTCTATGATAAACTACATGTGTAGCATACTATTAGAGTGTACTGTGTTTGTAGCACCAGTAGTGGCAAGTTGTCTTTTCATTGTTGCTGTGGTTATCCTCTTGGTAGAGGAGTCATTACTGTTCTCCAAAATCTGGAGTAAACTGGGGCCAAGTTTCATGAATTATATTTCAAACAACAGTAGTTGTGTACGGTGTTAACTAGAAAAAAAGGTCTCTAGTCAAAAAGTGGGCAATACTTGGTTAAAATATGTTCAGCACGGTCCTTTTTCCCAAAGCACTTGTCATAACTATTAATGTGCTGATTTGCATTACGAATCTCTAAGAGGAGGATGTAGTGTCTGGTCTTTCTCACCTCTTTAATTAAAGATCCCCATCCCTCCTGTTTTTTTAAAACTCTTCAAAGAGAATGTCATTGGGCAGGAGATGCTTTTGGAAAAGGTGTTCTAGACCAGGGTTTCTCAACCTTAGCCCCATAGATACTGGGGGCCAGACACTTCTTTGTTGCAGGGGCCATCCTGGCATTGAAGGATGTTTATCAGCATTCCCCTCCCTCTGCTGAGTTGTGACAATCAAAAATGTCCTCCCCCCAGGACAAAATCTAGATGAGAACTACTGATCTAGATTCATACTGCAGTATTCCAGGGAGTTACAGGATACATGAACAGTTTCTGTCTGAAATTTTCCTTTTAGTGAAAATGAAACAATGGCCTGGAAGGTGGAAGCATGGAAACGGAAGATTTAGTACATTCTACCATAATGAACTTTCTGGATCCATTTTATACCGTGGCCTGATTTTCTGACAATTATTATATGGAGCATTTACTGAAAAAAAAGAAATCTTAAACTTTGCAGAATATTGTATGGTAGAGACAAAAAATATATCTTCTATTAAAAGAGTAGCCCAGATATTTAAATTGATCTACATATGATGATATTGCACATTTCTAAAATCCATTTCTTCTTTCTTTTTTTGTACAGGGCTATTTTCTTCTTTTTGAGTCTATGTTAGATTCTGTCCTTTATGCAAAGAACAAATACTTGGCAAAAGGAGGATCGGGTGAGTATAAAATTCTGGTTTTAATAATCTAATTTTAGTCTGCCAGGACCAGATGAACCTTTGGATTTCAAATAAACTATGCATGACTGAGAAAGTTCCCAATAGAGATGAAGGATGTTTCCATTAGAGGAAGCTTTAAGACATTCGTTTAGTATACTTTTGATGTAGAACATTATGTAAGATATTCAGACTCCAAGTTAATGGTATTCTCATGAACACTTTTAATAAAAATACTAAGGTAGATTTGGAAGCTTTTTGGTATTCAAATAAAAATCTCGCAGAAGCTCTTTTTGATATTTAATCTTTATGACATTTAGTTCTTTGGGTTTTTTTTCCCCCCAAAAGAATATTTCATACTAGATTGAAGATCATTCTCTTTGGTGGCAAATTTTCTATGACTTTACCAGGTATATAAACCTGGCTTTTCTGTGCTTTGTCAAGAATATTTAAATAGTGACTGGTTTCTGCTAGGTTTTTAAAGCACAGCATACCCCATCAGTATTTTTAAGTAGATTCCGATAAATTTGGAAGGCTTTCTTTTCAGGTCCGTGGTAAACTTTTAATCATATTAGCTCTGTATACTCAGAGTGAGGTGCATACTCAGAGTGTGATTGTGTTTTTACAGGCTTTCTTTTCTGCTGTGAATGGTTGTATACAAACAGAATGTTCTCAGGGATTATGTTTTGCTTATCTTTGGCTCTTCAGCAAGCTCTTCAGCTCCTGGAACATAGAGCATCATATGTTTATTGCATTGAACCCTTAAAACTAAATTGAATTGCATCAGTCTCCCTTTACTCACCTTTCCCTGCACCTACCTGTTCTCAGAGCTTCAGGATCAACACATCATTTCCATGGTCAGAGAAAGTTGATAAAATAGTGACATGAAAGTGAATGAAAAGGAGGATACATTTTGAGCTAGTGACATAAAGCACCTGACCACACTTATGCCTCTTGCCCGTCCGTGTCCTATGAAATTCCCTTGGCAGTAAAAATCAGTAAGGCCAAAACATAAAGCACAGAAAATTTTCCAGTACAGTTGAGTTCTTTTTATAAGTTACCTTTCCTTTTCAAAATGCCCTCATTTTATCACTACATTTTCTGCACCCAGTTTAAGATGTGTTTCTGAGCTCTGACATGAACCTGGCTAGAATTTTTAGATTTATTTTACCCTGCAACAATTAGCTGTATCTTTCTGTAATCACGGGGGTTTTTTTTAATGACAGTTACACTTACTGACTAAAAACTAATATCATCTACCACTTGTTGATTCTTTGCTAGTTGCCAGATAATATATTCTACCTTTATTTATATTATTACATGTAATCCTCCCAGCTGCCCTTTGAGATTTTAGAAACATAGCTGTCCTGGATGGTACATATTAGTTGTCCAAACCTTGAATTTTTTTTTTTCCCTAAACTCAGATCTGCTGGACTCAGGTTTCATGTTCTTTCTACTATCCCTCGTTGTTCCTTTACTAAAGTACATTTTGTTGAACCTAATTCTTGCCTTGAAGTTGTTCTAGGGAAGATTCTGAAAACTGTTTCCATACCTCTCTGGGTGGTGTTCATTGATCTTACTGAAGAACTGACAGCAACTTAATACATTTAAATTGAATTCTCGATGAAATTCATTAAGAACTTACAGCCATGTGAATAATGAGGTTGAAACAGTGGCAGAGCTATTTCCCATCATCAGAGGGATAAAGTGGAGGCTCATAGTATAGGTCTTTCCCTATTTTTATATAGCTGATATTAGCACTGAGATAATCTGGAGATATATAGGAGAGGTCAGCATGTAACTGCCTAAGCAATGCTGCTGAATGTTACTTGTTAACAGGATGAAGAAAAGTAGGAAAAGCCAGAAATGAGTGACATGAAGTGGTTTATCCTATTTTGCGTATGATTTGATGAATATTACCAGTCATCTAGATCCTCTTCCTTTTATTGCCAAGTTTTCTTTTATGTTTTTCTGAAAGAAAATTTTGTTAAGCAATTAGTAATGTAAAGATTTTAGAAAGAATGATTGTATTATGGGAGGGGGAGACCATTGAAGACCATAAAAGCATGAAGGGACCACAGTTTAGTTTTGCATGAACCTAGGTTCAATTTGTGTCTCACCATACATATAATGGTATGGAGTAAAGCCTTTATAAAACAGTCAGCCAATAACTTGAGTGTTCATTCTAATCAGCAAGCAATTCCATAGTACTTTAGAGGTAGTCATTTACTATTATTATCACTAATAAAAACAAAGTTTTAAAGTTAATGAAAGCAGGTTTACTACCTTCTACTATTATTAGCTAGGATTTACTAATTGTATATCAGAAATCATAGTGTTTTACATTCAGCCAGTCAGGATACAAGGAGGAAAACTAAGAAAATGTTTGGTCATGACCAATGCGTATTTTTACAACCAAGAATTAAGCTATTTTAAGATGACAGCATGTGATGTAAATCTTTTATGCTCTTAACAGTGGCAATTACCACATCTTAAAAAAGTTGGAAAGGGAATGCAGGAGGCAGGTGGAGGAAGTGTGTATACTTAGATGGCTTTATCTTTAACAGGAATTTATGGAATATCATTTAAAGCTGACAACTCAAGTCACAGTATCCATACCAAACAAAAGGGAATTTGGGCAGAATATTATATAATTAATCATATGAATAGGGCTTAGAGCTAAGAAGCAAAATTATACCCATTATCATAGCTATTGAAAAGGTTTTTATAAATAAATAAATGAATAATATGAAAGTTTGATTAAGAATGGAATATTTACCTAGTTAATTTCAAAGAACCTCCCCACAAAATATTAATTACAAAAAAGAAAAGAGTAAATTTCAGTGTAGAAGCCTAGCAGGCTCCACTTCAGTCAAGTAATGGAGGTTGATATCCTCAGGAATGGGACCAGTTGAAATTGTAAGAGCACAGGGGAAATAGTTCATTTCTTTGAAATTTCCTCAGGACTGATAATAGTTTTGTAAAATCATAATAGTTGCAAAGAAAATGGAGGAGCCCACTAAAGACATCTTCTGTCGTGGGACTGGAAAAGAATGTTTTAATTGCCTCTCATTTCAAGCAAAATGAAGGTTTTTTCCCTCTTCGTGTGGTTAGAATAAAACGGAAACTTCTTATGAGGTCCTTGAGAGTATACATCTTCTTCGATTTGTAATTGTCAAGATTATGAAGTTGAGCACTATTGTTCAGTACAAAGCAAAATTAAGCAAAGCAAAATTACTGAGACAGCCATTTCCTAACTCATTGTTTCCTAATCTTGACAGACCATCACAGTTGCTGGGACCTTTTGTTAAAAATATGAATGTTCAGACCCCACATTAGATCCTTTTGAACCAAAAACCAGAGGAAGAGCCCTGTTTTAAGAATTTATTTAAAATGCGCACAACAGTAGGTATTGCTGCCTCTGAAAGGTGATGGAGCTTTCGGGGTGTATCATTAGCGGAGCCGAGGTCATGTGCTCATGCCCAACTTGCAAGGGAGGGAGGGAAAGCAAGTTTTTGTCATTTTCAGCTTCTAAAGAGGGAAGTAGGCCTTACCTCATAATAACATAGGGAATCTCAAAAACAGCTCAGAAGGAGGCAGCAAAATAGAGTGTCAGATAAATAATTCACTGATAGGCCTGTGTCTCTCGGGCTTTGCATTCAAATTTACATTGGAAACCCAATCTATGCTAATAAGAAATCGCCTCTGTTATAAAGTCCAGGTTTGCAAATATGCTTTCCTTACTACCTCCCTCTCTGCAGAAAGCACAGCGGTCAAGTTTACTGACTCCTCCCCCGTTTCTCCTTGGTTGCTCTCACTTTTAGTGTTTCTTTTTGCCTTATCACCTCATTCCTGTACTCAGGTGGATTAGGTAAGGCTGACCATTTCCATTTTCCTTGCTTTGCCCTGAAATTTTATTAATCTCTAATCTTTCTCAACCCTTTTCTCCATCCTCTTTCTCATCCAACAAGTGGTTATTTACCTTAGGAAAGTGGGGTTTCTTCTTCCTTTTTTTCCATTATAAAAGCATAAAATGTGGGATATGAACAATGGAGAGCACACAGGTTTTGCAGTTAGACCTTGAGTTGAATCCTGGCTTCATCATATGACTAGTTATCTAGTTAGCTGATTAAAACCAGTAATTTGGGCAAGTAATTTGGGCAATTTCTCTTTCTGAACTTCAGTTTCCTTATCTGAAGAATAAGGATTATAATCTACCTTTATAGAATCAGTCAAAAGTCTAAATGAGATGCTTGACATAAAGTAGTTGCTCAATAACTGTTAATTCCCCTCCTGAGTTATAGCTGGTAAACAAGAGATTAGTGTGAGGTTTGTACCTTATAAAAGTTTTGAAATAAACTTAGACATCATGGTGTTATCACCTGCCTTTTGTATAGCGTGACTTTTACATAGCTTATCTCAGTGTAATCAGCCACTGACATTTTCTCATAGTACTCAGAGACTTCCTTTAGTATTTCTGTAATTCACTGTGTACTTCCTCATATTCAGACTTATTTTTCTCACATTTATGACTTTGGTTCAGTGATATTGCAGCAGTATCATTTTCTACTTTTTCTTTAATGTTCTAATTTTTCAATGCATACTGTAGCAACATTTTAGCCTAGCTAAGCGTTAGTGGGCCTAGTCACTATTTATAAGTTAATGATGAGAAAATGTTCCAAATTCCAAATAAATATTAGTTAATTTTTAAGATAACCTTATTATATAAATTGAAATTAATTTTTAAGCTTATTCAACTCTCAAATTATTTGATGATTTAGTGACTCAGTAGTATATTTCTCTTTATGCATGTCATTCATTTTATCATTATTTTTTCACTAAAATCTTTCTCCATATTCACGTGTATTCTGCAAAGAACAATCTATTTTGTCTTATTTATTATCTCCTATTGTTCTAAGCCTTTTTCCTCTCTGATTATTTATATATAAGCAGTGATGCTAGTGTTTACTAGGAATTGTTTCTTTATGTGTCTCAATCTTATCCTTTAGTGTCCAAAAGTTTGTGAGGCATTTCTCAGGGATAAAGGATTTCTTTCCCATCTTTATCTATTCACCATGTGAGCTGTTCTAGTGACAAATGAATTCTGGGCAGTGAATCGAGAAGAACACAGATGTCAAAGCCATGAATTTATAAATGGTCTGGTAAGAGGATGCTTTTGTCCAATCAGTGCTTTGTTAATTTCACCTACAAGAAGGAATAATTATTCATTTGTGCCTCTGTCTGACAAAAATCAGGTGACAAATGTGTCAGAATGTGAAGGTGTAAAGGGTTAGCCAGGCCCAAAATTTTAGCCAGCTGTGAGGAGGTGGATAAAGAACCAGATCGACCTATAACATTGTTAACAAGTCTTTTATGAATATTCATAGATCTTACTAACTGAAAGATAAAAAATAATTCTAAGTTCCAACAAATACAGGAACCATGATTTTCTGTATCTTTGTAAAATATAGTTAGCTTGAAAAATAAACCTAAACACTAGAAAAAGTTAAATCGTATGTTCTTTGGTCTGTTTTTTCTTATCACCAATATATTTTCAAACCTTTTAAAATTGGTTTTAGTAATATAAGTTTTTCCTTCTGAAAAAGATGAAAAGCTATCCCTGTTTCTTAGCAGTATTGCTAGTGCATCATATTGCTTGATACAGAGCCAGAATTCAGCAAACTTTCTACAAGAGGCTGGATAGGAAGTATTTGTGCTTTGTAGGCCATACAGTCTGTCCCGACTACTCAACTTTGCCACCGTCACACAGCTCAGCCATGGATCATAGGCAGATCACTGTGTGGCAGTGTTCCAATTAAACTTCACTTACAGAATCAAGCAGTGGGCTGAGTTTGACCCTTTGGCCACAGTTTGCCAACCCCTGATATAGAAACTGGTGATACTTTAAAAATACACTGAGATTTTAAATAATATTGTAAAATAGAAGAACTCTGAACTATGTTAAGTAGCTTGAATGTACACTGCACAACTCCAGAGGCTGTTCGATTCCCATAGATGACACTCCCAGAAGTAGTGACCTCCCTCAGCCATTTCTCCCTCATCCCTGTCAGGGATGTCTGTACCTGGTGTGCTGTCTGCTTTTGTAGATAACGTTTTATTAAAACATAGCCATGCTCATTTATTTGTATATTGTCTGTGGGGCTTTCACACCATAGCAACAGAGATGAGTAGTTTCAGTAAAGATCATACAGCCTAGAGACCTTAAAGCAGTCACTGTACAGAAAATGTTTGCTGACCCCTGATCTATACCCTTATTATGTTCCTCTTTAAGAGTGAAATTACAGGGCATAATGTTGGAAAGCTTCTGTGATTGTCATATTAAGTCTGACAAAGTATCAGAAAGAAATTGCTAACTAAAGTTGCTTCAGAATTCTGTTCAGTGTTTCTAATAGTAAGGATCTGATTCAAGACACTAAACACAGGGGAGTGGGTATAGCTCAGTGGTAGTGTGTGCACTTAGCATGCACAAGGTCCTGGGTTCAATCCCCAGTACCTCCATTAAAATAAATAAACATAAATAAATGAACCTAATTAACCACCCCACCCCACCCCAGCAAAAGAAACTAAGTATGCGTACTCTCCTGTAGCAGATGCTCTTGCTAGGTCAGCGTTTATAGTAGCATATTCGTTGCTTTGAAGAATTTGTTTCCATCAGAAATTTAAACACAGTCAAGAGGGTTACCATGTCTGTGGAGGAAGAGGAGAGTGGAGGTAATGCAGTTTACATGGCAGTCAGTGAAGCTCTCACATCTGCCTCACATGCCCCCTTAGAGAAGACTTGAGAAACTTCTTATCAGTGACATAGCACCAAGTATTTTTCTGGGTATCTCAAATGTCACGTTTGGAATAAGCAGTTGCTTTGATGCCAGCAGATCTTATCATGGGCTTTATTTAGAAGATAATTTAGTGCTGCTGTCATTGAATAATAAAATTCCTAAGGTTGTGGATAGAAACAAAGTTTTGGGGAAGGAAGGGGTTATTTCTCTGCTGTTTAAATCTGAAGGCTAGTTATTAGTAGTGAAATCATTTCTTTTGTGCATTTCTTTGGCGCTTAATGTACTTTCAGTTTGTGGATGTAAGCATATGTCATCTGTATTTTAATTCATAAATCCCCTAAATGTTGACATTTGAAGGACAAAGTTAATTTTGCTACTGACTAGTCAAAAAAGGAACATCAATATTATTTTTTAAATTTTGTGTTGTAAACACTTGTTACTAGAAAAGAGTTTCTTCCTGAACACTCTCTTCCCTTATCTCTCTTAACACCTACTCTCTTGGTTTCCTTCTTATTTCTGTGGTCCCAGCTTCTCACCTATTTCTTTTCAGCCTCCTTTTCTTCTGTTCATCCCTTAAGTTCTGGTACTCAGCATGTATTCTCCCCAGGGGACCTTATAAGCTCCCTTCACATACATTTCCATTTATATGCTCATGGTCCCAAATTTATGTATTGAACTCATATTACCTCTTTTGAATGTCAGGCCTATAGAGCCAGCTGCTTGTTGGATATATTTACCCATTTGTCTCATAAGCATTAAACTCTCATATTCGTCTTGAATCTGCCCTTATTTTATTCTCTATTATAATGGTTAGTACCACAGTCTGCCCAGTTGCTAAGTCTAAAAATGTCATCCTTGACCCTTCCCTCTTTCTCACCTCTGGAGCCAGCCAATCTTGTAGTCCTGTGAGTTCTAGCTCCTAAATATCCCTTGACTGTGTCTCCTTCTTTCCATTCCCACAGCCGTCACTCTGCTTCAGAGCACCTGTATTACTACAGCTGTCTGTTGTTTTGTCTCTTAGTCTTGCACTCTACCATTTATTCCGCATTACACTCGGGTGTCTTTTCCAAAACCAAAGTCTGATCAAGTGGCTACCCTTTGTAAAAATTTTTCACTGGTGTATCATTATTCTTAAAGTCCAATTTTTTAATGTGGTTTACTCAGCAGTGTTTTCTTTGGTCCCTACTTACCTTTGTAGCCTTGTATCTCACTGTTCTCTCAAATTGGAGTCTACTGTGACCTTCAATGCCCACTACTCACTCTGCCTGGAACACTCTTTCCCTCCCACTCCTAACAACACTCTGCCTGGAACACTCTTTCCCTCCCACTCCTAACAACTTGGTTTTAAGTTCTTATCTTACATAATACCTTTTCCCCTGCTATAGCCAAATCTGAATTAGCTTTTTTTTTTTTTTTGCAAACTCTCATAATACCTTATCCCTTTCTTAGTATTTATTATATCACAAATAATTGCCAATTTATTTGTCAAAATTGTGTAAATATAAGTTTGAGTAGGGTCATGTATCCACAGTCTATAAATTAGAATAACTTGTCTGGCACACACTTGGTGCTTATAAATATTTACCATTTATATTAAATAAGATAGGTTAATGAGAACTGGTCTTCTACACAACTGTGAAATTTTATCACATGATTTTTTTACATGTCACACTTATTTAAATGATTTGTCTCTGCATGTTTCAGAGGAATATGTAAAGATCTAGTCAGCATATTGTGTAAGTTTAATGTCAATAAATATGTTCATTTCAGGATTTTTAATAATTTTAGTAGGCATCCATCATTGACATCCTTATTTTAATCTTGCCATCACAATAATGGAAATCTTTTTCTTTTATTTTAAAGATGCTATGAGAAGATAGAACTTGGTCTTTTTCTCTGATCTACACCTTTGTTAATCCCCCACTGCTAGTAATCAATTGCTAATAATCTGTATTGTTGGATTTGGTATTTATATTTAGCCTTTAAAAATTACATTTTGTTATAAAGGGAGATAATGCTAAATTGTTGAGTATTTTATTTGTTGCAGTCTACCCTGACATTTGCACTATCAGCCTTGTGGCAGTAAGTGATGTGAATAAACATGCTGATAGAATTGCCTTTTGGGATGATGTCTATGGCTTCAACATGTCCTGCATGAAGAAGGCAGTTATTCCAGAAGCTATTGTGGAAGTGTTAGATCCAAAGACTCTTATCTCAGACCCCTGCAGTATTAAGGTAGGTGTTTTACTAATTTTATTTACTTTAACCCTATGGCTGTGTTTCTCAGTTTTCATTCATGAGTTCAGTATTTCTAATTAATAATTGATTTTATATATGGGTCTTCAAAACAGTAATTATTCTTTATATTGTACTCAATCTAAAGCAGCCTGATGTCATATTGTTTACCAGTTGGCTTTGTCTTCCCTTTGGTATCACTTCTCTTTATATATTGAAGTTCCTTTTACTGAAGGGGTGAATCATTTACTTTGGCTTAGTGATGCTATAAGTCCTGCCGTATTGTCATTCCTGCTTCATCACCAGAACCTGGCCTTAGTCCAGCTACTCATTTACAGCCAGATGATTCATTCATACTAAGTGTTTCACACAGTTTAACTTCTCTCATTCAAATTCCTTCCAGCCTTTTCAGATTAATTATAGTGACTATGCCCATGAAACTAGAACCCTACTATGTTCAGATTTCTCAGTTAATTCCTTTTGTCTTTTAATATCTTATTCTTCACTATGTTAATCTCTAGTTTTATTGTCAGTTTTGCTATGTTGAATTTACATGGGTTGAGTAATAACTTTGCAGTAAGTGAAAGTCCTATTACTTTCTTCTTAAAAGACTCCTTAATTTGTCTGTTTCAGTTAGATAATCAAATAAATATAGCTTGTTCATTGTTAGGTTCAGAACATTGTCTCTTTTTAGTCACACTGTTACTTTCATAACATCAGTAATTGTTCTCTGCACAAAGTAGACATTCAGTAAATGTTCATTAATTTTCTTAAATGGATATTTAAAATTAATATGTAAAGTTTCTCAAAAAGAACAAGCTGATTAAAATTGCATTCAGCTTTTAAGAAAAAAAAATATACAGCCTGGTTAGTGACTATAGGACTGTTTAGTGCCCTGGTATGCTGAGTGTAAGGGATTTATTTGTATTCTTTGACTCAGGGTAGGAGTATACAGTTAGAGCTACCTTGAGCAGAAAGAGGAGGATTGTGTGGGGGTGGTAATTTCTATAGTTATCTCTTTGCTTAATGCCAAAAAATGCTATGAGTAAATAAAATGGATGACATCAAAAATTTAGGACTGATAAAGATGTTTAAAAAGTATGTATACCCTTTCTCTTTCTTATTTGTTTTGGTAAATATAGTTTGTTCTATGTTTCTCAGTCCTCCAAATAAGAGGCAGCCACATTGTAACTTTAAAATTTTCTCAAACTAAAAAGTATATGGAAACGAATACATGTATGTTCATGTATGACTGAACCATTGTGCTGAACACCAGAAATTGATGCATTGTAAACTGACTATACTTCAATAAAAATATATATAAATTTTTTTTTCTCAAACTATTTAAAGTAGAGTAATGCCCCAGGTAGTCATATGAATTGTGTTCACTGTGTTACAACCTACTCATGGTAGGTTAGCTATCAGTAGCCTTTAACAGCATACCTCAGGTCACACTCTATAGCCGATTCCCTCTACTCTCCACAGTGAAATGGAGAAGCATTTGAGTTAGGGGAGAATAGGAAAATAAGGATATTTGGCCATTTTTTTCCCTGTGGTGAATCTTCATAGTTGGTTTTGCTTGTTGGTCAGAATTGTTGTAGTTTTTCCTAATATTTAACAGACTTATCTTGGAATGCAGTTACAAAAATGAACTCTAAAACACCTTTTCCTTTTAGTTAGCATATGTTTTCAAGTTGACATTTTCCATAAAAATACTGACACATAACATCACACATAATTTATTGCAAATGTATACCACTGGTGGTATAGAAAATGATTTTTAGTTGGAACACAGAAAACACATTTATTTGAACAGTTTTTAGCATATCTTAGAAAAGCTTTATTAGCACATCAGAGTCATGATTTGCTATGTACTATTCCTATAAGAAGTCTAACTTAAAAAATACTAATTGGATTTAAAGAAAAATTAACCTGAATACTAGTGGTATCAGCCCTTAAATTTGGAAATAATCTCAAAGGTGGGTGTGAATGATTGAAGTTTGCAAAGCATTGGTTTACAGTGATCCTTTTTGCATAAAAAAGTAGTGTTTATCTGTTTGTGTCTGGTATTGTTTTTACTATTTTTACTAAGTTCTTCCCTCCATTCTTTTTTAATGGGTAGCGTATAGATTGCCATACAACTTCTGTCTCGGATTTGGAGTTTTCTTCAGATTTTACCCTAAAAATCACAAAGACATCACTATGCACGGTAAGCTGTTTCATTCTGCTTTCACAAATCTCACTAGCAGCGTGGTTGATTGGCAGGCTAATGAATTAATTACCAGGCTTGTGATAAATGAAAAAGACTATTGCCTTTGACAGTCTATCTTTGCTTTTGTTAGGCTATTGAACAGATCTGTTTTAATAGGTCAAGTAGACTTCTTAAAAGTTCAGTTAGTTCAGAAGAGAAAGCATTAGGAAACCATGTTTACACTGTGATTTCTTTTTATAGCTTCTTTATCATTACCTATCATAGTTAGTTGAGAGGACTCAACTTTATCTTCATAGGCAGTTCATGTCCTGCTCCTCCCAGTAACTCTTAATCCTCAATTTAGATGGAAGTAAGATGTTTATTTGGTATAATGTTTTATATTCCTCTGTGAAAAATCATGAAGAAACTAATGGTTTACCTTTCTTTAAAGAATCAACCTAGTATAATAGAAAAAGTATGAGCTTTAGAAAGTTAGGCAAATCTGGATTCATATTTGCTTCTGCCACTCACTAGTTTGTTACTTTGTTCAAGTTACCTAGGTAATCTGTTCCGTAGACTAATCAGCTGCTTTAAGAAAAATGGTAGTAATTCTTTATTTTGAAGACTAAGTTACATAGATTAATGAGGTAATATATGTGAAAACACCTACAATGTAGCTGTAATTTTAAGGTATTAAAATATATTCACTTTTTCTTAAATAATTTCTGAATGTTTATTAATACTAAGATAACAATAATCACATTTACCAAGAGACTCAGAATGTTAATAAAATGTGGGCCTTTGCTTAAGAAAGTATGACTTTACATAGATATTATTTATATTATTTTTAAAATTAATTATATAGTTTTAAAAATACTAATTATATCTTCAAAATTAAAATTTTTATTGAAAATTGTATTGTCAGAAACTGTGAAACAGATTTTAGTCATGTTAACTTTGACTCTTAACCTGATTCTTTTAAATATTTTGTTCAGATTGACATACAAAAGACTGTATGGTTTGTTTGAAATTGTTTCAGTTCATTTTGATCCAGTAATTATTTTATATCCAAATGAGTTTAACAGTGTTCTTTGATGTTTTGAGGAGTTCTTTTTTTTTCCATTGAAGTTGACTTCACAAAAGTTAAATATCTAGATCCCATCTATGATTTAAGCACCCATTATAGTCATTTAACTGGTGAAAAGCAAAATTTTTTTCTTCCCATTTGTTTCTCCCAGATTGTCTAATTCTCCTTTTTAGTAACTGAAATGTTTTGGTCAATTCAAATTACAGGCTAAACTCTTTAACTCCTAGACTTACTCTGTATTTTGATATTAGTAATCCTTGAGAGTTAAAAAATTCCTCTTGATTAATGACAATTGATTGATCTGTAAGGGAATTCTTAGCAATTACTTGTCATATCACCAGTATTATTAAATAATATTATTTAAAGTCTATTTCAGTGACCTACATGTAAATCAAAGTAGAGCAAATGTAAAACTGTGGTAAAGACCTCAAAAGCTGTTAACCACAACAGTAGGTAAAAGAAAATGGTTAGGAAAAATAACATTTTTTGTTAAATGAAGTCTTTTGCAAAAGTGACGTAGTGTAAAGCAAACTTTTGAAAAGCTAGGGTACCTATATAGAATTACTTCTATTGATAAGAGTTTGGGATAGACTACAAGAAGCTTTATGTTAAAAGAAATTATATTTATCCCTTGATGATCTTGGGTTCATTCTGTATATTTAAAAGAATAAAATAAAAAGAAACAAAACAAGAGGAAAAAACTGATAAAGTCTGTTTAATCTAAAGATTGTAATCAGAATGTTTGTATTGCAAAATAATGTATCAGGTAAGTGCGGCTGCATTTGTCCCTTTGCAGAGTTACATGCATGTGAAGAGCCTTTTAGATTGCATTTTTATTCCCAGATTGCCTGAATGGTTTTAATATAAAAGTCTGATTTAATAGAAAAAGGTTTAATATAAAAGTCCTCTCTTTGAGGGAAAGGTAGCAGAAGATTGGAAGGGACTTGTATGTGTCTAATCAGTGGCTGAATAACACAGTTCTGTAACTCACCTTGAGAGGAATCTATAGTTTCAAACCATGTTTATTGGCTGAATGCCAGATATTGAAGATATAAATTTTAGTACTTAACCATTTATATTAACTCTTCTGAGATTATTCTGTTCAATAATTAGTTAATATAAATATCTTCTGATGGTGATAATAACTAACAGTCATTGAACACTTGTATGTCAGGCAACATGCTATTCACCTTAAAAGCATTATTTCATTTAGTTCTAATAACTAGTTGAAGAGGATACTAACACCCCATTTTATGGGTGAAGAAAAAAATAAATCAGTATCATGTTTTATGGAATATCCTTACTCTTTCCTGACCCCAAAAAACCTTCTTGGTGGGATAGTACAAACTGGTAAAGGAACATAGAGAACCCTTAAGAATGCGTTATTCCAGGTGTGGAAGAAAGGAGGTTGCATGTTGCATTTGAAACAGATTTGAAAAGTCTTACTTTTGGCCAGTAGTCTAGCAGTTGTTGGGAGGCAGAGGGAAATAGAATGTGTATCATCAAAATGTGCTCTTCCTCCAGGTTAGGACTGACAGATCAATGTGATAAAATAAGTCCTACATGCCATCCTATTTGCCACAGAGACAAAGTAGATCTTTGAAAATTTATTTCTTTACCTTTTCAGAGTAAGCTTATAGTTGTTTGATGAAGCATCTACATTTCTTAGAAACTTCCTTTCCTTTCTAGTATGCTTACTCTAACGTGAGCCTGACGTGAGTAAGATTTTGTGGCCTAATGCTTTCATAACATTTTCATTGTTTGTGAATCCCAGCTATCCACCCATATCTATTCCAGCTATCTTTTGCTCTTTGAGGTCATGCCAATTCCTTGCTCTCTTCCCCTACCTACCGTCTGGAGCTGTTACGCAAGTCTAGTCTCTAAGGCTACTTTTGAATAGATAGATTATTTGCCTGATTATTTGGGAATAATCCATTAACAAAGGTATTAAAAAGGATGAGTGCCTAATTGGAACTTTGTTTCTCCGTTACATAATCAGAAGAATTAGTGGAAATAAGGAAAATAAAAAACAATGCCTACTAAAGAAATGGAGAAAGTTACTTTGGGGAGGAAGAGCGAAGAAAAAGGTATCTAGTTTTAAACTGCTAAGTACACAACTTCAAATACTTAAATGCTTTTTTAATACTTGAAACTTGAATGCATAGCTGAGAACAAGAGGGACAATTTCTCTGAGTAGTTAAGCCCATTTTAAATATATGCATAAACCATTTATTTCTTAATTGAGATTCTAAATTTGTGGCCTAATTAAAATATTAGAGGAAATTGGATTTTTCAAAGTAACAAGATGCTAAGAACACCCCCTTTGCATTTAATTTCAATAGCATGTGTGCTATAGACTGATAGTGGTTTTTTTCAGATGGCTTTCTCCAGTTTGTTAGTGCCTTTAATGGAAAAATACCTTTTTTTTGCAGTCTCCCCCAAAACCATACACACAGACACACAGTCCACCCCAGAAGAAATTTGGCAGCATTTTTAAGTTAATGTTTTTCATTAACAAACTTCATGTTTTAGAGAATTTAACATGATGCAATATTTATATGTAAAGTTTGAGTCTTGGATGTCTATAGTGGTTAAAGTATAATTTTCCAATGAATACTAGTACCACATACATAGCAATTTTCTGAGCATTTTTTACTGTTTCATATATTATTGACAGTTTAGGTCACTGCCTTTGCTTTTATGATAGGGTATGAATGTTTAGTTAGCAACTGACTTTCTATCATATCAGCCTACCTAACACATCAGTAAATGAACAATAAAGTCCTTTATTTTTGTGGAAAGTTTTTATGTGTTCAAAAGCAATTGGTATAAGGCTATACAATTTAGAACTAATATATTTGATCTTGTGAGTTCTAGTTTATTTTTTAATATCATTGATGTAATTGTGTAATGCTCTCTTACTCTGTGTTCCAGCATTATTTATACTGGCGTCTGTCTGTATAAGCTCCTTAATGATACAGACAAGGATCCTTTTTCGTAATCCTAGGTATACATTAAATGGCTTCTCATACTACCTTTTATATAACAGTGAGTTGTCTACCTTAAGAATGAAACTGTTTAAGACGTTTTTTCAGATTACATGCTCACATACATAAATAATATCTTTGACGTGTAAAGTTTGTTTTGATACATCATCTCTTAAAGCAGTCATTTTTATATCTTAATTTCAGCATTATACATATATTTTTTATTCTACCTCTCTGTTATCATGCACTGGAATAATGAGTGGTACAGCAATGTTTAGTTTGCATAAACTTTCGTTAATATGTTTTTATTGTGTTTAACAAAGAATGTTATTTTTCCTAACCATTTTTCTTTCACTACTGTTAAGGATGAACCAATGGATGAAATAAAAAACATCAGACTTTTTACATATTTGTATTTAAAGACCTCTTACAATTAAGTCTTTTATTTTGGATTTCATCAAAGGGCATAAATATGAATTTAGTGGCATTTGAGAGCTATTTAATCTCATCATAACTTTAAAAATCTTTATAGTAATATAGAAACTTATATTAACAGATAGTTTGTTAAACAAATATTACATGCTGACTGTGTGCCACTAGGTACTTGTCTAAAATCTGTGGGCACAAAACAAAACAAGTAAAACCTATCCTCTGTCCTGAAAAGGCATTTAAGTGAGAGGAGGCAGGTACTGATAACATTGTAGTATGAATATAAAGAAGAAATATAGAAATATAAACAGTGGTCTGGGATTTGGAGCACAGAAGTGAGGTATTTTCTGGTCAAAAAATTATAGTTGGTAATCAAATTTTACAGCCAAGTTTCTATGAGAAAGAAAAAAAGAAAGATTGAAGGGAAATCTAACACATGGTAGCCATTTAATAAATTCATTTTTGGATGATTTCTGTTCACCTTTTTTTTTAACTCACTGATCTTTTCTGTATTTTTTCTGCTGTTAAGATCACCAATAAATATTTTCATTTTAAATACCATGTTTTTTAGGCCTAAAATTTCTATTTTGATTTTTTTGAGTTATCATTTTTCATCTTTGTAACCACTTTGGTCAATCTTTTAATCTAAATTTCTTAACATATTTATAATAATTCTTTTAAGATCTATTTGCTAATTATATGATCCATCTGTAATTCTACTTCTGTTGCTTTTTTTTCTTTTGATTATGAGTCACATTTTCCTATTCTCATATTTTTATAACTATATATTATGCTAGACATTGTATGAAAGAAAGTACAGACTTATGTAGGTAATATTTTCTCCTAGCAGGGCCTCCACTTACCTCTGGTAGCTAAGATGAGGGGCTGATCCCTTTTATCTAATCCAGAGTTGAGCTGAATCAGGGCTGGGTACCACAGCAGTTAATTTACAATGTCTTTTAAGCATAAGATTAGGGTGCTCTTTCTTGCTTACTTCCTGAAAAGACCATCAAAATTAAGCTGAGTTTAGGGAGGAAGACAAAGTCAGGATATTTATGAGGTTTGGGAGATCTGATTTTCAGTGAGTCTCTCAAATGAAGAACAAAGGATTAGAGGGGAGAGGAAAGGTCCTTTTTGGGATTTGGCCTGGGTTATGACCTAGTTGGGAATTGGTACATACAGTGAATAGGGGTGTTTCAAAGTGTATCTTGAAGAGTAAACATTCTAGTTGAGCCTTTTGTTTTTGAGAAAAGGGTATTTACTCCCAGGATTAGTGTGTCACGTTGATTGATTTGTGGATGTTGAAAAAGCCTTGCATTCCTGAAATGAATCCTGTTGATCATGAGGTATGATCCTTTGAGTGTATCATTAGAGTTGGTTTTCTAGTATTTTGTTGAGGATTTTTGCATCTAGGTTTATCAGCGATACTGATCTGTAATTTTTTTTTTTTTACATTTTTGTCTGGTTTCAGTATCACGGTATTGGTGACCTCATGAAATGAGTTCAGAAGTGTTCCTTCCTGTGCAATTGTTTGGAATAGTTTGGGAAGAACAGGTGTTCACTCTTCTCTAAATGTTTGGTAGAATTCACCTTGTGAAGCCATCTGGTCCTGGACTTTTATTTGTTGGGAGTTTTTAAATTACTAATTCAGTTTCAGTAATGGTAGTTGGTCTGTTCATATTTTCTGCTTCTTTCCGGTTCACTCTTGGGACTGTGTACCTTTCAAAGAATTTGTCCATTTCTTCTTGGTTGTCGATTTTATTGACGTATAGTTGCTCTAGTAGTCTCTCATGATCTTTTGTATTTCTGTGACATAGGTTGTAACTTCTCATTTTTCATTTCTGATGTTTTTAATTGGGCCCTCTCCCCTTTTTTCTTGATGAGTTTGGCTAAAGTTTTATCAATTTTGTTTATCTTTTCAGTGAACCAGCTTTTACTTTCATTGATCTTTTCTGTTGTTTCCTTAGTCTCTATTCCATTATGTTTCTGCTCTGATCTTTATGATTTCTTCCCTTCTGCTAATTCTGGGTTTTGTTTGTTATTCTTTCTCTAATTGCTTTGGGTGTAAGGATAGGTTGTTTATTTGAGATTTTTCTTGTTTCCTGAAGTAAGCTTGTATCACTATAAACTCTCTTAGAACTGCTTTTGCTGCATCCCAGAGGTTTTGTAGCATCATGTTTTCGTTTTCATTTGTCTCTGAGTATTTTTTGATTTCCTCTTTGATTTCTTCAGTGATCCATTGGATATTTAGTATCATATTGTTTAGCCTCCATGTGTTTGTGGTTTTTGCAGTATTTTTCTTGTAGTTGATTTCTAATCTCATCACATTGCAATTGGACAGGATGCTTGATACGATTTCAGTTTTCTTGAATTTACCGAGATTTGTTTTGTGACCCAGCATGTGATCTATCCTGAGTGTCCCATGTGCGCTTGAAAAGAATGTGTATTCTGCTTTCAGGTAGAATGCTCTATAAATATCAATTAAGTCTATTTGGTCTAACGTGTTTTTGTTTCCTTATTGATTTTCTGTCTGGATGACCCATTGATGTAAGTAGGGTGTTAAAGTCCCCTCCCATTATTGTGTTACTGTCAATTTCTCCTTTTATGTCTGTTAATATTTGCCTTATATATTGAGGTGCTCCTGTGTTGGGTGCATATATATTTACAATTGTTTTATCTTCTTGGATTAATCCCTTGATCATTGTGTAGTGTCCTTGTAACAGTCTTTATTTTACGGTTTATTTTGTCTGTATTGCTATTCCAGCTTTCTTTCAATTTTTTCTTTGCATAGAATATCATTTTCCATCCCCTCACTTGCAATCTCTATGTGCCTCTAGATCTAAAGGGAGTTTCTTGTAGACAGCATATATTTGGGTCTTGTTTTTGTATCTGTTTAGCCAGTCTGTCTTTTGGTTGGAGCATTTAGTCCATTTCCGTTTAAGGTAATTACCAATATGTACATTCTTATTGCCGTTTTGTTAATTGTTTTGGACCTGTTTTTATAGATCTTTATTTCCCCCTTTCTTCTTTTGTTCTCTTCTCTTCTCTTACGATTTGATAACTATCTTTACTGTTATGTTTGGATTCTTTTTTCTTTTTTATAGATTTTTGGTTTGCAGTTTCCGTGAGGTTTTTGTATAAGCTGATACATATATATGTCGTGTGTGTGTGTGTGTGTGTGTATGTGTTTGTGTGTGTGTATATATATATGATTGTTTAAAGTTGCTGATCTCCTAAGATGAAACACACTTTAAATAGCCTGCATTTATACTCTCCTTCCCTCATGATTACTATTTTTGAAATCATATTTTACATCTAATTGTTTTGTGGATACAGATGATTTTACTACTTTTGTCTTTTAACCTCCCTACTAGCTTTGTTTGTGGATGACTTCCTACCTTTATGTTTGCCTTCAACAGTGAGCTTTTTCGATCGGAAATTTTCTTGTTTCTAGTTGTGGCCTTTTCTTTTTTGCCTAGAGAAGTTCCTTTAATGTTTGTTATAAAGCTGGTTTGGTGATGCTGAAATTCTTTTAGCTTTTGCTTATCTGTTAAGCTTTTGTTTCCTACATCAAATCTGCACGGGAGCCTTGCTGGGTAGATTATTCTTGGTTGTAGGTTTTTCCTTTCATCACTAAATATATCGTGCCACTCCCTTTTGGCCTGCAGAGTTTCTGCTGAAAAACCAGCAGAAAAAAAACCAGCAGAAAAACCAGATAGTCTTATGGGAGTTTCCTTCTGTGTTATTTGTTGCTTTTCCCTTGCTGCTTTTAGTGT